>NC_051258.2:10105793-11355793 GCF_015237465.2 Chelonia mydas
TTTTCCTACTTCCCAGGGGTATTGTTATAACTACATTAGGGACTGTGAGATGTACAGTGCTGGCCAGCTAAGTACCTACGATAGACAGACCACAGGAGGATTGTTATTTGTATTCCAGTAATAACTAGAGGCTATGGGGTGCTCCAGGATCAGGACCCCATTGTGCTAGATACTCTGTATACCCATGGAAAAGATGGTTACTGCCCCAGATGACTTGCAATCTGAAACAAGAGATTAGAGGTTGGTGCAACTAACAGATGGGGGAGCACAAGGCAACAATGAGAGTTATGATGGATGGAGGAAGAACACCAGCTACCTCATTCACTGGCCAGTGTTTTGTAGGCATTGCAGCATAGATGGATAATTGCAAATTGCATAAAATGGAGCCAACAACTGATGGGAAACAGAAACCAATTAAGTGACTTGCCCAAGGTCACAGTGACAGAGCCAGGAATTGAATCCAGCTCTCTCAAATCCCGGTTTAGTGCCTTAAAGTTACTCTTAACATCATTCAAGTTCTAAAATGCTTATCATACATCTGAGATGTCCTATAGTCTTGGGAGAATTTCTGTTACACGGGTCACAATATTGTAACAATGTATGTTTTACAGGATCCTCAACATATGTTAGTAGCTGCCGTTTGTGCCAAAGCTGGAGATGGGTTATTCTAGCACCTTCAGTGATTTGTACAAGTAGGGAGATTGGAGACTCGCTTTTTGTTGTTTTGAAGACTCCTCCAATCTTTTCATCTTTTGGAATAGCCCAGTAAATGGTTCCTCTTATTGCAAGATCAAACCAGATTTCCCTTGAAAGTTGCAGCACAAACATGAATCAATGCTGTTTGACTTTTCCATTAGCTCCTCAGTCTTGTGGGCACTTCGAGCAGGGTTTCTATTCTTGGCATGTTGTGAACCGCAGCTAGGACAGGGGAACTCAGACCCTGCCTTGAAGCAAAAAAAAAAAAATAAAGACGGCAGCAGAATTCCCTCAGTACCAGCCGTGGACAGCAGCCAAAGCAGGAATGAGCTCTTTTCTATTGCCAATAGTTCCCTGTGGATTGTGCACTGTGCAGTAAGGAGTTTGAGAAGTCATGACTATCAAGCCTGAATGGAAGGGGTAGAAACAGGGCTGCACTGGCAGGTACAAGTACTCTTGGCAATATTCTTGAGCAGCCTGGAAATTACTAAGCTGCCAAAAGCAAAGTCTCCTGGTTCACTACCCCAGTGAAGGTTAGATTTATTTTTCTGAATGATGAAGACTCTTTGGGACCATCTGATGCATGCAACCAGTGATCCTCTATGTAAGTGTGAGCCATTTAACCCAGGCACTTCACTATTGTGTCTATTTTACGCAAAAGGCACTCAGTTACTATAGGCGGAGCAGCAGTATAAAACACTAAGACAATCTATCAACATTTCTGTCTTTTATATGCCACTGTGTCGGCCTCTGGTTATAATGTCCTTCACCCACTCATTGATGTGATCTGCTTCTCTCTCTCTCTCCCTCCTCTTCCCCTTCCCCTCCCCCCAAGTGTTAAGTGACTAAGGAGGTAGCGGGAGGGAACAGCAATAGGTATCTCAAATATTCATAGGCTGGTGGCTATCCAGGACTATGCAGACCACTGTGACTGTTTCCCCGTCTTCCCATCCCCACCCTGTAACTTGCATATCAACTAAGGGTTCAGTTTTGAAAGTTATTATTGCAGTTGCATCTGGGAGCCCCAGTGATGGGTAGGAATTCATTGCATTAGGAGCTGTACTAACAGAAGACAGCCCCTGCCTGATAGAGCTTGCAATCTCACTCAGCATTGGCCTGACTCTGCTCCCATTAAAGTCAAAGGGATTTTGACTCTTAATGTTAATGGGAGCAGAGTTAAGCCAACAAAGAGTGCTTGGAAAACCCCACTGTAAATGCTCGATCGCACCGCCTCTAGTATTGTCGGGCTGTGATCAGGATGCCCAGGCAATGCCACAACAGACACAGTAAATCCTAGTGGGGCATTGAGAACCTGATCCACCACCAACACACGAAGTCCCTTACTTGAAGCACAAGAATAGGGATGGGGACAGGGCAAGCCGTGTGAAGATACTTGATGCCTAGTTTTAAGGTGTTGCGCACTCCCAACTCCAGCTGAAACCAGTGGAGCTGCAATTGCTTGGTCCCTGGGGGAAATCAAGCCATCACCATTTTACATTGTTACAGCGAATTCTCTCCCTTTACATCTCAATGTTCCCCTGGCTTCTGATGAAAAGGTCAGCTAGGCAAGGTCTCAACTCAATGGGGCATAAAAGCAATGACATCATGCTAAATATATGCTGCAAACTTCTACCAAACACAAAGTAACACCCAGGAAATTTGATTACTCCCACTCTGCTCCAGATATCAAGTGTTCACGCACTGGGCACATTTGTGAAGTGCCTGGAGAGTCAATATGAACAGTCTCGAAGCTCCAAAGCCATTCTGCCTTTTGAGCATATTACTGGGGCTACCTTGTTGTCACATCGTGGAAACACTGTCTCCTGAAGAAAGTCACAGGGCCAGCCAGTCAACATAGCCACTGCTAGCAGCTCACTTCTGACATGCCTCTAAAAGAGAGGATGGGGGGGAAAAAAGGTCTGACCACCCAAACAACTCAATGCTGAGTTCTAGATTTGCTGACCCTGATTGATGGTATCCCTGTGAATTTTCACCTTGAATCCTAGGGCAAAGCCTAGTCATTAAGGCAGAATATTAACAAGATCAATTATTCTTCTGCCAAATGGATGTTCTTCCATTTCTACAGCTGTTCTTTGTGTCCTTGGCAGAGTGCTGGTCATGATGTGGATTAAGAGTTTGAGCCTGCTAAATTAACTCCTTGCGGGCAGGGATCATGTTACTATGCATCCTTACAGCACCGACCACAATAGGAGCTATTCTCCATTGGGGTTTCTGGTTGCTACAGTAATTCAAACAATGAACATGCAGGTCCCATTGCTGCATACTGTATCTATTGCATTTGCACCAGTTGTATAACATATGGTACGCAGTCATGGGGCATCCATTGTCCAAGGGTAGAATTAAGCTCCAAGGCAGATATTTTGCTCTTTAGCTTCAGTACAAGCATGTAGAGGAAATCTATGCTCCTTGCTGTCATTTTTGTTAGTGTCGGTCCAAGTGTGTGACAAAGGAAAGTGAGGCAAAGTTCCATTCACTACTGAAAGTTTATGGCTATAGCATCCCAGAGAAGATGGAAGAAACTTGTTTGCTCACTGGGGTCAAAGCAGTATTGTACCCTACAGCACGTCTACACACACTTGGTCCATTCGACTTTTAAGTCCTGACCAACAGGGCATCTAACATCTCCCTTGGGAGAAGAGGCTACATGTACTATATCTGAAGCAATAGGGCTTTCAACATGTCCCGTAGAGAGAGAGAGGCCAAGACTGGATCCAACAGATCTGTCCATTGAAATGTTTCCCTTGATAGAGTATCCTAGGCAAATTAGTAACTTAAAACCAAGTTATTATGGAAACGGGTGATTTGACAGAGAAAATTCGGCTATTTCACCTTTAGTAGTACTCTGTCTGGAATGACGAACAGCCCTGCTGACAAGGTCCTTCATATCATTTTATGAAGATGTAGCAACTTATCTTCCCCATGCTGACGCTTAATGGATCTGACAGGAAGTCAAGAAGTCTTGCAATGCGAAGCTTTCTGCAAGATTGGCAAAGAAAGTCTAAAGTGAATGCAGAGTGGAAGCAAATCACATAAGGCCAGGCCTTGATAAATGCAACCCACTTGGTACCGGGGGTTTTTCTTCCACATTTAGTTACCTGAGTGGAAGAAAAAGCATATAGCAGAGGGCTTAATATAGAGGTCAGAGCAGGATGGCACAATAGAAAAGGAGCTGTCCCAGCAAGAAAATGGATTTTATTATAACATGCTTTTCACTGTGTGCATGTGTGTGTATGTATACACACACACACACGCACGAGAGAGAGAGAGCATGCGTGCTCTGGAAGAATCCCTGCACACAGTATGGGTGCTATGCCATGCAGTGCTCCCCTATGGGAGAAGATGCAGGAACAGAAGAGGAGGAGTTTAAATGGAACAGCGAGGAATTAACTCATGCTTTTAACTGAAATTCACCAGCCGGACATGGAAACAAGCAATTGTATCATTACTGAAAAATACTGACTGGCAAAGTGTTAAAGAATTTTTGCTATTCCCTCAGTTTGCCGCCCCAAGCAAGTTCAAATGCAGATGAGGAGAATTACTGCACACTTAAAGATTATCTCCTGGGATTTGATTCATGTGCACTGGAAATATATGTGTCATTCATGACTTGCAGTTTAAGAACAAAAGGAAGGGGGGGAAATACAGTGAAGAGTCATTAGGAAAGTAGTTCTTGGCAGGAAGAATAATGAGTTGTTTGATGCCAGCAGCATAAGCCACATTCCAAGAAAATAACTAAAGTAATTTTTAAACGAAGCAATTGCTATGAGAAAAACTCGAGATGGGTTGAGCCCCAGTGTTTGGTATTTGAAGACTTCTGACATTCTGGAAACAGGTATTCAGGGTCAGTGTGTGGCTGGAGAATTCAGAGATTTACTCCTCACATAAGCCAGGGTTCTGAAGGCTGATCAAACCAGAGAGCTGCCTCTTGCAGCTAGTTGGAGGCTTTGGTTTCTGCACGGTTAGGTGGATGTAAAGGTATAAAGAGAAGCTTTTGTTAGTAGCGTGAACACCACACTCCCTACTAGGAAGGGGAGGAAATTTGGTATGTAAGGATTTCATTTGCTGGCACTTTGAAAGTTTCATGGTCATCTTTCTTGACCTTCTAAAAAAAAAAAAAGGTATCAAAAGGTACTTATATGGCCCCATACTGAGGTGTCTGAACACCCTACAGTCTAATGCATTTATACTCAACACCCCTGTGAGCTAGGGAACTACTATCCCCCCTTATGCAGATGGGGAACCGAGGTACAACATGTCTTGCTTAAGTCATACAGGAAATCTGTGGTGGAGCAGAGAATTGAAGCCAGATCTCCCAATTCCAAGTCTAACCCCTAGACTGCCCTGCCTTTCATGATTTTCTGTTCAGTATCTAAACAGCAGTAGTTAGGGTGGACCGACTCTTGTAGCAGGAAGAAGAGCCTGCTGAACCAGCCCCAGTGTAGCATGTAACAGAGCAAGCAAGTTTGGCAGATGAATCATCGCAGTGGGATGTTTGCCTTGCAACACAAATATTGCAACATGCTGCTGGCTTAGAAAAGTTCTGCAATATGCAAACCCAATTGGACAGGATAGGAAGGAGCTGAGAGACTTTAGGCTAGATTCTTCATTGCCCTGCACTATACATTTACAGCTGCACAGAGCAAGGGCGACGTAGGAGTGAATTGCTGCTAGATCAGAACAGGTGCAAGTCACTACACATTCATAGAATCATCATAGAATCATAGAACATCATTGTCCAGAGCAGCAGAGAATCTGGCCCTTCATAGGCAACACCCCAAAAGGAACTGAGCTAACTTCATTGCCCTGTAGTTCCTCGCTGAACGCCCCTCCTTCAGGAGTGCATTTCTTTCCCTTCCTGTTGGGGAAAAACTGGTAGTAAGTTAAGCGCTCATGAAAAGGTTCCAGTCTATTTGGTCTGTGGCGTCTCAAGCCTACTATTCACTTGTATCGCACTGTACTGTCTGGTCAGTGGCAGGACTGTAAGGGTTACTTCTCCCCTTTTTTATCACTTGCTCTTATGTGAAAATAATGTTGATGGGCCCAACACTTTCTGCAGAAGGAGATTCCAATAGCTGATGAAAAACACAATACATACTACTTTTTTTTAAATAAAAGGATACAAACATCCCTAAACTTTCACAAATGGAGCATTTACCAAAGCATAGCAAAGGCTTCTTGCAGAGAGATTCATGAACAACCACATAACAAAGATGCTACAAAGTCAAGGTGACTAACAGCTTAGTAGAGCAGCACAACAAATCCTGGAGGAAACTTGTACCTGGGAGGAAGAACCAGCGTGATTATTTACTTCAGCCTCCAAATGCAAAGGGCAGTTGTTCCAGGGTGGTCTTACTCTTGAGAGGAATTATTCCCTTCTTCCAAAGCAGGAGCACAACAGGCACCAAAGCAGCTTAGTAGCACTTGAGTTTTAAATCTAAAGAAGTGCCACAAACAGTCTCCAAATGCCTGCCTGCTCCCACCTGTTCTGCTTTTCCACAAGCTGACCACTGCAGGTGCTGCCTTTTATTAATCATCTACAGCCAAGCACACACCCTTTGTGGTCTGAAAGCTCTGCTCCACAGCAAGCTTCCCCTGGCCACACTCCCCTTCCAAACTAGCTCATCCCTGACAGAGGGACCATCTCTAGGCCTGAGGGGCTTCATGGGGCTATTCAGTTTTTGGCCTCTCTGCTGACAGCACCAGCTATGATGGGTCATGCACCTGTGCTGGGGTCCACTAGAGATACGGAGAGCACCCCCTGCTTGTTTCACATAGGCCACTAGCCATCAGCTAGTAGTGACTTTTGGTCCCTGACCTAGGCTAGACTCAAACAAGTGACCTAGAGGCAAAAGGCTCTCTTCCCCATGAACAAGGAAAGCACGTTCCTTAGTGCTTGACTCTTACACTATTTCTAGTCTGTCCCCTCAGGAGCTTGCCCCATATCTAATACACAGTGACAAGCTGCTAGGGGATCCTGACACTTGCAAGTGTCTTCCTTGTTTAATTTTTTTTTTTAAAACCTTTACACGCACTGTTCTCCAGACATAGCCTACAAGGAACATTACCTGGCCATTGGCACCAAAGATGGTAATAGATAAACCAGGTTTCTCCTCTCCTGTGAGACTCTCCATCCTCTGTCTTGAGAGGCATGGCTGAGATTTTTTTTTTTCCCAAAGGGTTTGTTCACCAGCTGCTTCATCATCTCCAGCTTTCGTACCCCTGGAGACTGCAGCTGTGGCTGATTTTATGTTGTGGCACAAGGGCAGCCACAGTAATAGTTGGAGGGTTTTCCCCCTTATCTTTGTGAAGGTATCTTCTTCCACAAGCCAGAACACCAAGCCTGTCTTCATTCCTTTCAAAGGGGAGATTAGTGCGGCCACTTGGACAGCAAGTGAGAGCAAATGACATCTAGCCAGCCAGCTAAGGAACACTTCAGAGCTGCTCTCATGCAGTGAGAGATTTATGGTCAGAGAAGTCTGGTTTTGCTCATCACCTAATTGAAACTAGGGTTTTAAAAAACCATCAAGGCTGCAAAAGTGGACTGCGGGCAAAAGACAGCGCATTGACTTCGGTATGCAGCTTCAAACGAGCTAACAGCATTAATCACCAAGAACATAAAGTGGTGACTTTTAAGTAACAACACAGTCTTATGGGGCATGAAGGAATCTCCAGATGTCAAAGGGAAAAATCTACTGCTTTTAGCCCCAAAAACTCCCAGTGGAATGGCTCAATAAATCTGCCATTGTTCTGAGAATGAAGGATGCTCCTGAAATGAATTCACTAGTAATGAACCCTCCCCACCCTCCACCCTTTAAAAACCATAATAAACTTTATAGCCATAGACAGACAGTGCACCACAAGGAATAGCATAGAATCTCCTTTTCACACCACTAATTTGCTCAACACTGAATGCGGTTGTTCTGTAACGGAGATGAACTAATGGGTTCAGAGAACCCTTCTCCACACTCTACTCACCTTCATCCAGTTCTAGAGCAGACCTCAGATAATGCGTTCAGATGAGAAATGTTCCAGTAAAAATCCTACCTGCCATCCCACCTACCTTCTCTCTATTCCTCTGAATCCCAGCCTCTCTTACCTGGACGGCAGGCGGTCTTGGGTTAGGGAAGCTATGTCAGATTCTTCAGTGGCTTGCTTCCCTTTCTCAGTGATCTTTGGAATCTAAAACCCTGTCTTGGAACGACTTCCGCAGTAGGTGACATTAATTGTCCCCTCGGTTCTTTCATTCATGGCTCCTCTGCTGAGATGTCCAGCAAAAGTGCCAGTTAGAATGATGTCTCTTCTGTAATGCAAACCGCTGTCTACTGGGAACTGGATAAGCCCCAACAGTTCATTATCATGATTCCTGTAAAGGGCACCTTTTGCCTGCCTTGGACTATTCATTTGAGTTTTGCTTTGATCTTAGCTGAAAAATCATGTGCAAGCCGTGAATACATATATTTCTCTGATATCAAGTGCATGAGCTGCATCATGCATGATAATGAGATTTACCTTTGGTGTGGGCGAGGGGGAACGTCATTGTGGAAACACTGGCAAGGCGGATGGATCGTCACAGGCTGTTCGTCATGTTCAAGCATCCAAATACGTTCCAGCAACACCATCACAATTAACAATCTAGTGGCATTTAACTCTGGACAGCTCATTTTCAGGAGGTAATAACTACAAGCTGGAGATGAAGAATGGGATATAAAGACTCAGTCTGGCTGGGATGGATGGATACAGCTGACATAACTCTGTTCAATTTCTGAACATGTATACTGTTCTGTATAATTAACCTTGGACTTCTTTCCCAGCCCTATTACTCCCAGAGAGAGGGATCTGAGGAACCAATATCAAACATAGTTTCATAAACAGATTGAGCAAAGGACCCTTCCTTTTGGGGGGGGGGGGAGGGGAGAGAGAATAGGCTAATCTAAGAAGGAGGGCAATCAAAGGAGAGAAGGGTGAGCTTGCATAGATGACAAAACTAACTCCTTCGTCCAACTGTCTGGAGGGTTTGGAAAGATCAAGAGCTTGAGTTCTCTTTAAAGCAGAAAGCTACCTCCCTGAAAATGGGGACTCTTGGAGAACTCCAGCAGAGTGGAAGGAAAAGTTGTGAGCGCTGACAAGAGCAGGCATAGTGTGATCATCGAAATTTCTCTCCATTAACAAACTCTCTAACCCCTATTAGAGTAATTTTTTGCAGTCTCTGTCCAGATGCCACACCATTAAAATGCTCCGATTTATGTCCTCTGACTCTTTTTTCTCAGAAAAGCTTTCTCTGGTTTAAATTATTATTTGTACATATTGTGGTGGTTCATAGAAGCCCCCACCAAGATTGTTGTGCTGGGTGCTGTACAAACACATCATAAGACAGTCCCTGCCCCAAGGAGCTTGTAGTCTACATAGATCAGACAAAGATTTGGAAGGGACACACAGAGATGGGAAATCATTTGCCTTGGGTCACTGCAAGAGCCAGGAACAGAACTCAGATCTCCTGAGCCCCAGGCCAGTGGTCCATCCACTAGACCATGCTGCTGCATCTTCACATAGTGAGTGTGAGCACATTCCTGAGAATGCAGGAATCTTTGCTCTCTGCAGGAGCAGCGAAAGCTGATGGGGTGGGTGGAGGGCCCAAAGAACATGGAGGCTTGGATGATGCTTTGGCCTTGTCCGAAAAGATGGCAGATGGTAGTGACATAAAGGGAGCACTCAGCCCTTCCTGTTCATAATTATTAGCAGATCTGGGCCCTTGACACCCAGTGTTACACTGGGAATATTCATTTATTTACAGTGATTTTCTCCCCTCCACTCTCCCGCCTCCAAAAAAAAAAAAAATATTCTTTGGCCGCATTTAAGTTACAGGAGATTCCCATAAAGGAATTCTCCATTTCAGCCCCTCCTGTTGCATGGCTGTGACTCAAAACTGGTGGACTGAAAGTGCTGGCAAGTCAGTAACCGTTCCCACGCGACAGTTCGTCACATTAGTTTATTGTTTTTTCTTTACATGGCAGACAGAGTCTTCAGTTTTCCAGAGCAATGTTCAGAACTCAAGCCCCACCAGGTAACACCACGTCTTCACATTGTTTATACCGAATTTTTTATTTTAAAAACAAGTGTCATGAAAGTGCTGCAGAGCTACCAGCGTCAGCCTTGCAAATTTCTACATGCAAAACCTGGGTCTCCCCCCCCCTTGAATTTTCATGAGAATTTGTGATTTGGGGGAGGAGGGGGGAAGGAGGTCAAAGGCAAAATTTCACAAATTTCACCAGCAGGCATGGTGGAGGGTTGTTGCAAAATTGAAATTCTGCCCTGGAAAACAATGGTGAATTTTCCTGAATATGCAGAGGTGAAAATGTCCCCATCATCATATAGAAATGCTATGAGTTTGAATCAATTATTGTGCAAAGATGGACTCCCTGCCTCCAAAGAATCTTCTTTTGTTGTCTAAGGGGAAAACAGTGAAAAGTTTACTGCAATAATGGGACATTTCTTGTTGATGGTGTGGATATTTTTCTACCACGGCTCAGACTGTAATGGATTTTTAGTGTGGACTGATGCAAGGTCAAACTGGGTGCTGCAATCTTTAGTGGAGTAACAAGATACAAAACTTTAAAAATGGAGCATTTACAATAGGGACGCAAAGACGTGCTTTTAAAATTGTAAATACATATTTACAGGTTTGCATGATAAACCAAAACTGCTCTGGGAAAAGTATTCATATATCAAAGCATTTACACACTTCTCTCCTTGAGTTTCTTGAACAGTATAATTAATATCACTCTAAAAAAACCCGAAGAAAAGTAAACTGCACAAAATTCAGCTTTAGTAATGTCACAGGTCTACCTTAAAGGCACTAAGCCCAGCAGAATCCAAGCCAGAATCTCCATTTCTAAACACACCTTGCCCACTCCTAGATACTGAGAGAGGTCTCAAAAGAGTGGGCTATTTTAGGTATAGTTCAGGCTGCAACATGAGGCATCTCTTAAGCAAGAGCCCCTGAGTGACAAGTGAAAATACATCACTTAGTAAACATGCTCATTGTCTAACAACATTGCACTGGAAACTTTAGGGATACCTCAAAGTGGTGCTGGAATTTTTCTCCGATTTGTTGCTACAATGTTAGGTGCTGTCAAAACATACAGGAAGATCGTCCGTTTTCTAAAGAACTCTAGTGCAGGTGTTGCCATACAAATTCTGGATCATGAAAAAAGGAAGAAACAAGGACAGGTAAATGAAATAAAAGAGAATTTGCTGCATCCAGTACAGCAGAGTCTATTGTGGAGACCTTTCGATGAAGCTAAATGACTGTAACTTGGAGATTAGGTACAATGGGGCAGGCTCCTAGACATATCTAAGACCCATAAATTGCTTTATCAGTGTGCTGAGATTTTCAAAGCTGCCCAGTGGCTTTGGATATGTGGTTTACATTAATTTTGAATGGGTATTGGACATCCAAATTCATTAAGCAGCTACAAAGGTGAAGTTTGTGGAAGCAAGAAGAGGTCACCTCTGCCATATGATAGACCTGCGTGAACAAGGCCCTTTATGAGTAAGAGAGAATACCTCTCTTTGTTCAGCCTTCTCACTAACTGCAACACCCTGAAACTTTGTCTTTACAGGCTGTGATCAATCATCATGGCTCCTTCCTCTCTAAGCCTAACCAAACTAGATTGGCTCTAATGGAGGGTCACAACTACTAACCTCCCTATTTGTGGGAAGATGTTGCTTGGTACCATGCACTGTGATGGGCATTTTAGGAATGCTTGTAAAACTCAATCATGGCAGCAATGAATGGATGCCGAGCTAGTGCCAAATATAACGGAAGCTTTTCGCAAAATGAACGCTTGTCCCATTAGAAAACTGGACTGACACCATCACTGCATTTCAGAGACCACTTAACAGGTGAGTTTCCAGGAGATGCAAGTCCTACAATCTTCTAAAAGCAGTGGCATCACAACCTTTGCAATGTTCCAACATCTTAAAGGTCATGATACACACTCAGATTGGGGTACCCACAGATTTGGGATATGAACACCTCAGCAACCGCTCCACTCTGGGTGGATTTTCAATGGGTTGCTCAGTTCTATAAAGTGTACAGTACAGTTAGAAGATAAAATGATGTAACAGTCTTTTGAAAATGTAATTGCATAGTATGTCCAACCCCTCTACGTTCCAACAGAAAGAGAAGAATTGCCCAAATCTACCTGCCCTCCCAATGTGGTCACAACAATCTACAATTCTCTCTGAATGTTTTCCCATGCTCTTCCACTGGCTCTGGATGAGTGGACTTCACATTGCAGGGGATGTGACAGAATCATCCTTTCACCGGCCTCCATAGTTCATGACTCGCTCTCTGCAAAGAAGGACAATGACAACAAGATGCCGTTGCTTCTGGCACAGAATACCACTGGCCCCCCTCTTTCTCCTGATGAACTCCTGGTCTCACTCGAACTGGGAATGAACAGAACAGATTATGATATCTAAGGATTACTTTGCCTCATCTTCTCAGTTCAGCACTGTCCTGTGCCTGCAAATACACATAATCACCTGCAATAACGGTGGTCTCCATAGAAAAGTCACCATTTACCCAAAGTGGTATGTGAAAAGTCACAGTCTCCCCTATTCTAACAACAAGAAATAACAGGGGAAACTCAGATATCACTGTCCAATCAATGTTAAATTTTTACTATTCTCCACCATTTCTGATAGTGCAGGAGGCAGTTTGGTTTTCTTATCGTACTAACTTTTTCCCATAATACTAATTTTCTCTATTTCATTTACAGTTTAGTTTAACCAAATATAAACCTATTTCAGGGTTCAAGACCCTGTAGGCATTTGCACATGTATTTAACTTTACTCACATAATTAGTAATAATAATACCTCGCTCTTATGTAGCGCTTTTCATCAGTAGATCCCAAAAGAGGTCAGTATCATTATCCCTATTTTGCATGCGGTGAATCTGAGGCACAGAGACGAGGTGGCTTGCCCAAGGTCACCCAGCAGGCCAGTGACCGAGCCAGGACTAAAATCCAGGTCTTGAGTCCCAGTCTAGTGTTCTATCCACTAGGTTCTATCCAACAGCACTTTAGCAGCTTTCAACAAACTTTTTATTACTGAGTTGGGCTTCTTCAACTACCCGGATTAGTCAAAACTTCCTCTGATGTACGGAGAAGCGAGTCATTTCAGGATCACTAGGGGGACTGGGCCAGATCCTCAGCTGAGGAAAATTTATGTCACTCCCTTGATTACAATGAAGCTACGCTGATTTACACCAGCTGAGGATCTGAGCTAATGTATTTAAAATGCAACATGGCACTATATTTTTTGTATTAAAAATGTTTCCTACCAAAGAAGCAAATAGTGAAGTCAAGGCTATTAAATATGTAAATTAATATGCAAATGAGGGGTCTAGTTCTTAAGCTACCGGCACATTGCCAAGGCATCCCCCAGTGGTTTGGGTGCAGTTGCCTTGATATTAAGAATAGAGTGACATTAAGCCTTTGGCCCTTTTGTCCCGTAGAATCTCAAAGCACTTCTGCGAACAGCAGAAAAGAAATGCGGTCCTGTCTGAGGTGGAGGGTGGCAAGCAAATGGCACACAGGTCTCTGCCCAGCAGCACAGGAGGAATGGAGAATCGGAGCACTTATAAGAATTGCCAAGGGCTCAAAGATCCACCTGTAGGAGTGGCACAGTGAGCTTTAAGGCCTCTTCCACAAGGATCTCACATAGGGCGCGGAGTGGAACTCTGTTCTCCTGTTGAAGGAGAATGGAGCGCTAAATCAACCCTGCCAGGACTTGAACCTGTGGGTCCAACAGGTCTAGGTGTTTCAGAACAAGAGGAAAGGATGGTCTTATGGGCCTCGCTAAAGCAGGGGACTAGGACTAACATATAGAGTTCTATTCCCAGCTCTCTTTGTGACCTTGGGCAAGTCATTGAGCCTAGTGTGCCTCAGTTTCCCCACCAGTAACTGAGGACAATAGTTAGCTGCCTCACAGGGGTTCTCTGAGGTGAGCTAACATTTGTAAAGTGCTTTGGCTACAGAAATGCAAAGCATCACAAAGCGCTGTGTGGTCATCAGTACCACGGGGCGACTGCCTTGCTGTACCTGGTTTGATGTGCAGAAGAGTCTATTCCTTGAAGAAGTGGGCCGTCATGCAGTTGGATCTCTTGCATTGCCTGGTGCTGGTGTTCTGAGAAGAGGAGGGGGGACATCTAGAGGCCGTGCGGAGTCTGTAACTGCATAAAGAGGCAGGAGAAACTCTCTCTCACACACACACACACATCATATTTGGGATAAAAGCAGAAGCAGGCCATATATCCAACACACAATCTCAGTTCAAACATTTACCCCAACCTACTTGTCAGGCTGGTGGCCCAGTATCATATGAAAGCCGGGGTACCTTTCCCGGGCTTGATCCAAAGCTCGCTGAAGTCAGTGGGAGACCTTCCATTGGCTCCAACTGACTTTGTACAAAGGCTCTAGACCCAGGTGCTGCCAAAGTTGCTCATGAAAATGAGGGTGTGTCTTGCATTGCTCTGCAGTGACCCTTTAGTCAATTTAGGTGAAAACTCAGGAGAAAGTTAAGTGTGTTCTCCCTGACCCCCTTCTCTCCCCCCCCCACCAGCCTCCCCGATGTCCAGGCTCAGAGAACTATGTGGAGAACCCTCCAGGAAGGACAAACTGGACATCAATAGTCAATAGGGCTGTGACTGCAGCGGGCCCCCTGTGCAGAATAGCTGGCAGTCAAGGTCTATTTTGTCTTGTTGCCATGCCATGTCATTGTTTTGTAGCCGTGTTGATGCAAAAGGCATTTCACATTACATAAAAAACCACATACACTAACAGGGTAAGGTGTTCAAAAAGGCCAGGTGCTCAACTACACTCCTAAGCTGCATGCCCCATCACCACGAAAGCACTTGCAAATCAGATAATTGCACACACAAATAACCAAAAGCAGAGTGGTTAACTCCTATGATTTTATTGCAAGGCTTTTGATATTTGCTTTTTACCTTCAGCCCCAGGTCCCCGGATCCTGCGACTACGTGAGAATCTCATCTTTCATCTCAAAATAAAAATTATGTTTCTAGTTTTCAGGGTTGGTGATAAAAGCTACTGACAAGGCGAAAAGAGCATGTAAAAGGCTAAAAGACCAAAAGGCAAGGATAAAAAGAATCACACATCTATTAGTTTTTGAAAAAGCATTCCGGCTTAAAAGAAATATCTCATGATTTTTGAACACTTGTGGTTGCCAGTACCACAGCACCGGTTATTTGCACAAATCTGTACAGTGTTTGTACACAGAGCTGTGGTAACGACCCTGCATATTGCACATGCAAAGCCTGACCAAGACTAACACTATGTTATTATCAACTTACATTCCAATAGAGGGACCTCTTTCAAAAATCTATTACTACAATGCTCACGAAGCTAGTTTTTGCTCCAGCATATTTTTAGAGTTCAAAGGAAATCTTTGAAAAGGGACCTTTGACCTTAATGTTAGTCCCCAGCTGTAGGTTTTGTAAAATATTTCACAAAACCTGGTATCAAATTAGAACTGTTTTTTTAAAAATTGTGACAATGGTTCATGAAATTTAATCAATTTTTTAAAAGTGTGAATTTGTCATCAACATTTGGAAAATAGAAAAATGTCAATCAGGCCTAATAAAAATATTTTCTGGGATGTTTAAAAATAATCCATGAAAATAGTTGTTTAGTTTGGATTTGAGTCTGCAGTGTTTGCATACGTAACATTGTAGCACTGGGCAAGTGCATGAGAACCAGAAAGTGAAAACGGCCAGTAGAAAAAAAGCCAATTTTATTGCCCAAGATGATGAATGCTCCCAAATGAAATAATGGGAATGGTAACAAGTAAATAGAAGTTTGACCTTTCTTTTGATTTTAGCAATTAAAATGTTACTGGTAACACAAGGAAGAAAATAAGTTTGGCTTGGATTTTTTTAAGCAGAATGTGTCCATCTAAGTATTGATTAATGTCAAGGATGCCTTGCAACTTTCAAAAGTCCTTTATAAAATTAATAATAATACACATTCATGTATTAGGCAAATGCCCAAAGACCTTTGTGCACCTTAACATATAGAATGAAAAATAAAATATAGGCAGGCAACATGCCTGAAAAGATTCACCTCTTACCCCTCCTCCCAAAAACTCAACCCCCAACATTAAAGTAGATCCAAATTTTTTTTTTTTTTTTGCATTTCAACTAGTTCTTACAGTAGATCCCTCACCTTGTGTTTTGGGGTGTGAGAGACTGAGAATGTTTTTTAAAGAGCCAGATTGAGGTTGAAAATTAACTCCTGGATATTTTATTGACCACTTTGTCTCGTGTTCCCTACTTAAAAATCACTGAAGCCATATGGTTAACTATGGACTGTTTCCTGTGCCAAAGGCTAGCGAGTGCTGTCTGTTGTAAAAGTGCCTGGGGGAAATCCGTTGCTGTGCCATTATGTTGGCAGTCCTCAAACTCCATCAGACTTCTGCGTGGTGCATCTTCACTAGGAAAGAAGGTGTGTTCTTGCCTCAAGTTAGCTAGTATGTGGTAACTCAAGAGGTCAAATCCTAATGGAGACAAGGCATTTTGTAGATCTAATATGTGTTAGCAAGTTGAGGTAAACCTTAGACTTCCCCATAGTCTTTACCTTGACCTGCTAATGTGAAAACTACAACCTGCCTCGTCTTCATTAGAATTTTACTCAAGAACACACCTTACTTCCCAGTGAACACAAGGTCTAAGAGACTCTACATCAGGTCAATAGATCCTGATGGGGATGTGTGCATGTGCAAACAATCCACATATCTCCTGCTACTGCAAGGGGAGAAGCTTGTGCAAATTGTCTTCCACCCTCCACCATGGACTGTTCTGCAGCTCCTGGTCCTCTCCTACCCTCCTGGGATGGTGGGGGAATGGGGTCAAGCTACATGCCACAGAGGGCCCGACTTGTGGTGTGGAGGAACTGCTGGACTCTTTGGTAACCTCACCCATCCACAAGTGGCATGGAGTGTGTGTGTGGGGGCGGGGGGGAGATTATCTTCACCCCAGTTGGTCCTGGTTTCAATTCATGGCTGATATCTTCATTTCAGAGCTGTCAGTCGAGATCAGACATGCACTGACTGTCCATCCCTGCTTAGGAGGGAGTGTCCTGTTCAGGGGATATTTACTACTGGCCCTCCCTCCCCCATGTTGTCCCTGCAAAGCTCTCCTCACACAGTAGGGCTCAATGCTGTTCAAAGGGACAGTGCACGAGTTGTTAATTGTGTAGATCACGGAAATCTTCCGCTGAGAAGCACCAAGTAGTAGTATCATTGTTATTTTGCTGTGTTGTGCAATAGCAAGTTCCAACACCACCACTTACGTGGGGATTTTCAGAAACTCAGCCAGCTAAGAATAAAGGAAAGACGCCCCATCCTGTGTGAGAGGGGTGGAAAAGTATTCACTGAATCATGACCTTAAAGCTTGAAAGCGGTAGCAGCAAAGATGTGTTAAAAACCAAGGAAATGAATGTGTTTTAAACACCACAGCAGGCCAGGGCCTTTTCACAAAGGCACAACACTTGGAACTTTCTCAGTGCAAGCTAATCATCATTTATGGCAATGCACGCCAGCCTGTGTGATGGGACACACGCCGACCTCTACTCATCAGAGCAGCAGCCAGCTCCCATCCTTTGCAGCGAGAGCCCTGTTCAGAGAAGTACATAACAATCCCCCACATGGTGGTGCCATTGCCTTCCCAGCCAGAGAGAAGGCGTAGCATTGTCTGGAGCCGGGCAAGGGATGGCAGAATGAACGGACACTGATGTAGCAACTTAATGCATCAGGAATGAACTCAATAATGACAAACAGACGCAGGGGATCACACCCCAAACACCACATGAAGCCCATCTGGGACAGATGTAGGATGCACTGGACCTGTCTACAACAGCAACACAAGGCTCTTCTGTTTCGCTTGCATTTTTGCAATATTTATGGAGCTTGTTATGCCCACAAAGTGTTCTGAATGGGTCAGGATGGAGCCCTGCACTGTTATGAACAACTTTAATGATTGGATCCCACAGAAAAACACGCCGGGTCTCTATTGACCTTAAATTAACCTCTTGGGAGGCTCATGAGCTTGCTTCTTACAATAGTTGCAGCTCTGCTTTTGGGACAGGTGGATCAGCGAGCAGTTGAGAGATATTGCCAAGAAGTCAATAAGCCACTGCATGCACATTAAAGCATTTGAAAATCCTGCAACTGCACTAGCTCTAAAACCAGTTATCGCTCTGTCAGCCGGCATGGACACTGGACACCTGCAGAGGTTCTCCCACCATTGCCACTTCCCCACCTGGGGACAATAATGACAATGAGGCACTGTAACCAAACCCTGTGTCTCACTGATGCTAGCGCCCCCACCATGGCTAGCAGGGGGGCAGAGCAAAGGGGAGAGAATTTCTGAAGATGCCCAGTGGTGGTGATGCCCAGTTATGATGCAGCCTCAGTAGCGTATCAAGTCCACTCCTGCACCACAGTTCAAGAGATACTTTTCACTGCAGAAACTGGGCTGACCTCAGAAAAAAATAAGGAGTGTACGGGGGGAAGGCAAAGAGAAGTATCACTAAGTGCTTGTCTGAACAAGGTTTTTGTACTGATCTAACTAAATTGGTTAAAAAAAAAGATTTAATTAAATTAGTGCAGCGGCTTGGATTGCCAACCCTCCAGGAATTAAAGATTAATCTTTAATTCTTAAAGATTATGTCATAATGAAACCTCCAGGAACACGTCCAACCAAAATTGACAAACCTACAACCTCCTAGAATAGACACGGTTACACTGACATAAAGGGGGTTATATTGGTCTGGCTTGTTTTGGTAAACAAATTCCTAATTGATTTAAATTAAGTTATAATAAGACACTCAAACTAAAATAGGAGCGTCCACATGGGGCGGGGGAGGGGGGGGTTGCACTATATTAACTAAACTGGTTTGAGTTAAACCAGGGCAACTTGCTCGTGTAGACAAGACCTAAGGCTCCTCCCTGTAAGTTAGGGACACAGCTCCAGTATGCTGGACGGCTGTGCTGTTGATTTTAGAGAGAGTTACACCAGTAGAATCTACCGCAATGCTCTGAAATGTAGAGATGAAGGGTTTGAAAGCAATCGACTTTCAGTGAAAAGTAACATTTTCCAAAACCTCTAATGTCTACTGCTCCAACCTCCCCAAACCCTTGAACACTGGGTTGGAAGCAGAAGGATGCCTAATGTAGCTAGCCCATTAGAAAAAGGTACATTAAACATACACTCCCCTCCTTTACAAAGAGCACTTGGCATTTTCATGCAAATTACCTTGTCTTCCACCACAGGTGAGCAATTTACATTCTTGAAAGGTGTTTTTCAGTCCTCCACATTACCCATTTAAGTCCCAGAAACATCAGCTGTGTAACTAGTGGGAATGAAGCCCGGAGGCTATTTGTCATGATTGCTAGATAAATCGAGATCCAAAAGGATTAAAGATCCTGCTGAGATATTATAAATGGGGCAGTATAGTAACAAAATAACCAGTTATCAGATTAGCAGCCGTGTTAGTCTGTATCCACAAAAAGAAAAGGAGTACTTGTGGCACCTTAGAGGCTAACAAATTTATTTGAGCATTAACCAGTGTTAGTATATGGTGAAGAGGACAGAATTTAAAGGAACTGTAGTGAGGATTTTAGGGTTTAATATTTGACTTAATTGAAAAATGTTTTTCTTGGAGAGCTTAAGTTTCTGATTCCCTAATTTAACAACAAAATATGTACACGGTCAGAAGTCTCTCTCCCCAACCCCCCCCCCCCCGGACTCCAAATCCTCCACACCCAATCACAATCTGGTTTAGTTCTTAATATAGAGCATATTTACTGCCCTCTATCATCATCAATTTAAGATCCATAAGCAAATCAACTTCAGCAGATGCAGACTGACATCAGTAGGTTCAAAAAACCTCTTGGACAAGTTTCAGAGTAGCAGTTGTGTTAGTCTGTATTCGCAAAAAGAAAAGAAGTACTTGTGGCACCTTAGAGACTAACCGATTTATCTGAGCATAAGCTTTCGTGAGCTACAGCTCACTTCATCGGATGCATTCAGTGGAAAATACAGTGAGGAGATTTATATACACACAACATGAAAAAATGGGTGTTATCATACACACTGTGAGGAGAGTGATCACTTTAGCTCATCTTAAGTGATCACTCTCTTTACAGTGTGTATGATAACACCCATTTTTTCATGTTCTGTGTGTATATATAAATCTCCTCACTGTATTTTCCACTGAATGCATCCGATGAAGTGAGCTGTAGCTCACGAAAGCTTATGCTCAGATAAATCGGTTAGTCTCTAAGGTGCCACAAGTACTTCTTTTCCTCTTGCACAAGTGCGTCTCCAAACTGCCAACCTTCTGGGTTTGCAAAACTGGGCTGGTTAACCACCTGGGAACAGGGTTTTTAGTACTTCCCACTTCGGGTCAGGTATGAAACACTGCGAGTATGTTACCCTGCTAAACGAACTCTCTCTCTCTCTCAGCTGCATTAGAATAGTGCTTACTGGGAGAGTGAATTCACAGAACAGCCACCAGGGGACACTGAGAAATATTAGCTAACATCAGTTCCATGGATTGTACTGTGGAGCAGGGAACTTTTCGAAGGGAAACAAGGGAGGGCCTACTGGACCAGAAGAAATTTGTTGACAGATTTTCTTGCACATTTTACTCTACAGCCATATACTTAGGAACTGGAAAGTCCTTATTCTGCTTACCAAAACGGAGGATTTCCGTGTGTCCCACTGCAGTTCTTTTGAGAGTGTTATGTGCTCAATTCAGACCAGTGGGAGGGAAGCTGGGTCACGGGGCTAGATTTGATTTTACAGGCACCAAACGAAGGGACACAAAGGAATAATCCAAATAATGTGATTTTATGGTCAGTTCTCTCAAACCACCAAAGCTAGAAAAAGCTCGTTTATCACTGAGAAGCTGGAATGCCCAGCTTTCTAGAGGTGCGGAGCCGGAGTGTCTAGCCATGGTGGTTTAGGGGACATCATGACAATGGTCACTGCTCCCTCAGGCCAACACAAAACAATCAGGCCATCCCCAAGTCAGTTTCACTGTGCAGATGGCCCCCTAAGGGTGGTATTTTCAAGACTGCTCAGTGCTGGCTCAACTCTGCTCCCATTTAAATCAAAGGTAAGATTCCTACAGACTCCAGACACAGGATCAGTGTTAGGCCAGCGCTGAGACCCCTGAAAACCTCACCCTTTGTTTAAAGCCTGATGCAATTCTTATGGGGGTGGGGGGCAATCTGAACATGTGAGAAGGTGAATCCATGTAACAAAGTGACATCTTACTCACCATTTACAATTACACCCAAGATTTTCAAAAGCAAATAGTGATTTCTGGGAGCCCAGCCTCAGAGGCCGGAAGGGTCCTGATTTTCAGAGAGTGGATGCTCTGCGCTTTCAGGCCCTATTGAGATGTCTCCAGTTGGGCTCCCAGAAATCACTGGTCGCTTTTGGAAATCTTGGCCTGAGCCTTTACAGTGAGATGGACTGGATTGCTTCAGCAATGTATCTTGCGGCCCTTTTTAAGGCGCACACTGAGTTTGGAGTGCCAAAAGGTGAAGGACACTGGATTAAAACGAGAAGTACTCAAATGCATCTTTTATGCTGCCATAAAATCTAATTGGATAGTTGGATAAAAGTCTTCCATGTGCACTGAATTGCCCTCTTGGTTGGGGGAACGAATAAAGCTCATCATTTAATAGCAACAGAAAGAATATCATAGATCGGGAAGACTTCATATAATTTTTATTTACCCTCTATATGAATGTGCTCACCCCAGCTGAGTTATAAAAGGAACATGAGAGAGAACACTGTTGGCTAGTGCTAAGGGCTAGCAGAACTGAAAAGGCTTGGTTCAGCCCTGCATATCTCATTACGTAATTTGCTTCAGACAAAACAACACACACAGAAGGATCAGCACAGGAAAAAAAACTCTTTGGGTGTAGCCGATTTAGAAGACGCTTTGATGTGATAATGTGTTGGCAGGGAACTGACACATACACAAGTCAGTCTAGTTACTAGTGTAATAACTGTCACCTTGATGGTCCCTGGGGATTGAAGCTAGGGCCAGCAAAGCTAAGATCATGAACTAAAGGGCTAAGTGTCCTAGTTGGCAGACTTAGCAGACATGTTCTCTGCAGCTCAGGCACAGAAAGGGTTACAGAGTAACAGCCGTGTTAGTCTGTATTCGTAAAAAGAAAAGGAGTACTTGTGGCACCTTAGAGACTAACCAGTTTATTTGAGCATGAGCTTTCGTGAGCTACAGCTCACTTCATCGGATGCATAGCATATCGTGGAAACTGCAGAAGACCTGTCTTCTGCAGTTTCCACGATATGCTATGCATCCGATGAAGTGAGCTGTAGCTCACGAAAGCTCATGCTCAAATAAACTGGTTAGTCTCTAAGGTGCCACAAGTACTCCTTTTCTTTTTAGAAAGGGTTACGTAACACAAACTGCACAATGGGTTACACTTCTAATACGCATTTGTGCATGGACAGAGTCTCAAGGAATCTAAAATGGAACCCTAAGAAAGGGGCCATGTAGTTTGGTGAAACCATGCAAGGCAGCACAATGGGGCAAGAATTAATCATCTAGCATTTCTCTAACCCCTCACACCCCAAAGAATTGAACAGCCAAACTTGCTCCCAAGCAAAACACAATCAAATCTGAACCCTGCAATACACTGAAATAGCAGCATAACCGCTACTCAAACGGAGGCCTGGGGTAGAGAAACTCACACCCTGAGCACGGCAGCTATGCCAACCTAATCCCTGCTGGAGATGCAGCTAGGTCTTCTGTTGAACTTTGCTACTGCCTCGGAGAGGCCGATTACCTCCAGCGATAGGAAAACCCCTTCCCTTGCTGTAGGTGGTGTCTATGCTATGGTGCTGCAGCTGCTGTGCCATGGTAGTGCCCACAGTGTAGATATGGCCTCCGTTAAACCCAGCAGGCTGGATTTGCCTAGAGGCAGCTACACCAGCTCCTGCTGGAGTAAATGCCCTAAGAAAGGGCAAGAGAGCCATACAAGGTGCCTACAATCTTCCCTCCAATGGATAGGATATAGCCAGGGCAACTGGGAGATGCATTGATTCAGCTCATCCCTACAGCAGCCTCCACTGGCAGGGCTTCCTGAGGAGTAAAAGCTTCTTGCTCCCCAGCAGAACCCTCGTGGGGAGAGCAACAATGAAAACACCGCCTATCCTCCCCTGGATGCGAGTTTCCCCTTCAGGGTACGGTGACTCTCACTTCTATAGTATGTGCCCTGCCTATGCAGAGCAACAGCACACAACAGGTTCTGACACGAAAGGAAACGTATCCAATTAAAACTGCAGGAGGAACTGATGCAGACTCTGTGCTTTACCTTGCATTGGGCCCTGGTACCGGGATTAACCCTCTCACTCTTCTTAAGTGGCATAGTGACAAGTGGTCAAAGCCTGTTTTTCATCTCATCTGAAAGGTGGCACGGCTCCAAAAGCACAATGCCATCTAGCACTCTGCCTGGGCACCGGGCCAAGAACGACTCAGAGAAATGGAGTGTCACCTGCTGAATCAACCAAAGCCACTTCTCACAGCTCCCTGGCAGTTCTTGGATCCAAGTAATGACTCAGCCAGCCCTGCTTGGATTGTGAAACTTAAAAGGATCACGCAGCATGAGGTGCTATGCATATTTTGAAAGGCTTGTCACCGGTTCTCAAACTACCATCTGCAAAACAACTTGCTACTGTCACCATGGAAAACCATCTGTCAGTCTGCTAGATATGGGTGTGTTGGTTTTTTTTCCAACCTAACCCAAGAAATCAAGTACTTCTGTGCATTTACTTGACTGGTTACTTCGTGCTGTTCTTTGACGTAAACACAACCAAGGAGTGACAAGACAAACCACAACATGATCTAGAGGGAGCTGGGAGCAGCAGGGAGAGAGAAGATTCAGTACTAATAAATATAAATTTCTACCCCCAGAGGAGAAATAGCACGGGGGTACCTATTCCAGCTGCCACATCCATCAGATGATGGTGAATTTATTGTCATTTTTATCTCCCTTATTATCCTAATATTGCTATTTCATGTAATGGAACAGTAAAGATGATGCAGGGAACGTGGGAAAGGGGTTTTGGAAGGGGAGCTACTCCTGAGAGCAAAAACAATGAGGCATACACAGCTACCCCTCTGAAACCTACTCCCAAGAGGGATCTCTTATCTTGGAGAGATAGGATGGTCCAGTGGATAGAGAACTGGACTGATAATCAGGAGACCTGGCTCTGCCAAGGACCCGCTGTGTGACCTTGGACAAGTCACATCAGCTCTCTGCACCTCTGTTTCCCCACCCTTTGTCTGTCTAATAATCTGTATAGATTGTCAGCTCTTCCAGGCAGGGACTGTATGTTTGAAGAGTTCCCAGCACAAAGGGGCTTTGATCTGTCCAAGTCTCTCTGCATTGCTTTGATTATTGATTACACACCAAAAAAAAACTGTTAAAAGACTACTGTATGAAGGTTGCAAAAATCAAGCACTCCAAAGTTAGGAAATGCCCATGCAACCTTAACTTGGCCCCTGGGTGCATCTGCATTAAGAAATCGTCTTTACTTGCATGGTCTCACACTTTTCCCCCCACAGGATCACTGCCACATTCAGCACACAGACTGGACTGCGTTCATTTAATGAGCTGCTATTCAGTATTTTCTTTTTAACCCCATTGTTCAATGTATGGCCCTAGGCCTTATTTACAGTTCAATATACAAACCCTGCTCTGGAGACAGACTTGTGAACTGCCTGTTGGGTTGCCTTATGGGGCTGATCACTATAGTATAAGTTCTTCACAAACACCAATTAATCTTCACAACACCCTGGGAGGTGAGGGGGTATTATCTCCAGTTTACAGATGAGGAAAGGAAGCACAGAAAAATTAAGGTCCAAAGATGTCATTAATTGTGGGTGCTCAATTTGAGACACTTAAGACGTGATTTTTCAGATTTCATAGCATTGTAATAGAAGGTTGGGGTTTTTTTTTTTTTTTTTAAGCACTGCTCCCATAGACTTCAGTCACAACTGTGTACGCTCAGCACTTCTGTAACTCAGCCCCATGTCTCAGTTTTGGGCATTGAGGAAATGAGAAACAGAGTTAGCGAACAAAAAGAAAAGGAGTACTTTTTGCACCTTAGAGACTAAGGAATTTATTTGAGCAAAAGCTTTCGTGAGCTACAACTCACTTCATCGGATGCATTCAGTGGAAAATACCAAGAGTTAGCGACCACCTCTGCAAAGTCTGATTTAAGTGATTTCCCCAGCATCACACAGGAACTACGTGGCAGGAACAGAGCCCAGTACTCCGACGAAGCCTTCTCCTGTCTTAGTCCTGAGACCATCCATTTTCTCTTCCTGCAACCCTCTGCCTCAATCACTACATTACATACACGCCACCCAGTGTCTGCAAAACAGAACCAGGGGGCCTACAGTTTCCTTCACCACACGCCCTGATTCATCCCCAGAGCAGGTCCCTACTCTGTGTACCGACTACAGCAAGGGTCCTGAGGAAAAATAACGTGTGATCACGTAATTAAAGGCTACAATAATGTTCATGTACAAAGGGGCCAAGTTAAGGTTACACGGGCAACTTTAATTCTGGCATTTCCTGACTTTTGAATGCTTGACTGTGCAACCTTAATAACCTTCTTTTACCAGAAGGTGTGTGTGTCATTTCCCAGGTTTTAAAAAAAACAAAACTGAAAAAACAGAAATGGCATCCTATTGACACCCACATGGGTCATAAACAAGGGTGGAACCTTTAAAACCACCACACGGAGCTCTCCCACTTGGGAGATGTTATCTGCTAAGCTCTAGCATGTCTCTATTGAGCCTTTGACAAAAACCACAGTTTGCAATTGATTAGGACTTGGTCAAAACCAGGTGGTTTTTCTTGGGGATGGCAAAAAGGCACATCTCTGACAAAACGGCCACACCCTCTGCCAAATTTCAAGTCCCTGCTCCAGAGAATGGGGAGTGCTACACCTGTTCAAAGATAAGGTCTTAAGTACTTTTTAACAAGAGCAAAACAGCACACTTTTCCATACTTTCCCCTGGCCTTGCTCTTGGAAATGGCTGAACTATTTTGGCCGAAATTCCCCCCACTCCCCTCTCAAAAAATGAACCACGATTTCAGCTTGAGACAGACAACCAGTACGGAAAATTCCAGCCCAAATGGTTGAAGTTGGGCAAAGCTATAAGCAACTGAAAACAGCATCTTTTAATGGGAAGTGTTGGGAAACTTGAATAATAGGTAGAGCTCCCAGCCCCACCCCTAGGTGCTGACTCTGTGGGTGCTCCAGCCCTGGAGCACCCACAGAAAAAAAAGTTAGCCGGTGCTTAGCACGCACTGGCAGCCAGCTCCCCCCCAGCGCCTCCTGCCAGCCAGCAGCCCTGCCAATCAACTCCTCCCTCTCCCTCCCAGCGCCTCTGTCCACCGTGTATCAGTTGTTTTGTGGCATGCAGGAGGTGCTGAGAAAGAGGGGGAAGAACTGGGAAGGGGCACACTCTGGGAGGAGGTGGAAAGAGGGGAAGAGGTGGGGCAGGGAGGCCTTGGGGAAAGTGGTGGAGTGGGGGGCAGGGCCTGGGGCAGAGGTCAAGCATCCCTCAGGTAGAGAGGAAGTCAGCACCTATGGCCCCACCTATATTAAATTAAATGCTCCACAATATAAACAATCTGAGAATCACTCATTCCTATCATATAGGGATAATGGAGCCATTAGATGGTATACAGCTGAAGACCATTATCTTCCATCCCTCGTATCAGAGTGATGGCGTACTGTTTAGACCATACACACATGCCAAAAACCCCAAGCATTTTAGAAATAGAAGGTCAGAAGACTTTAGCTCATAGAAGGGATCATGTGATCATCTAGTCTGACTTTACGTACAACACAGCCCACAGAACTTTCCCCAAAGTTAAAGTTAAAACCCCAGAAGTAAAAACCCATTTGCTTTTCATATCATGATCAATTATACAGATGATTACTAGCACATGCATGAAACATGGTTTATATCATTGCTAGAATCCCTTTAAAAAGATTTATTTCCTCATATTTCATTTCAGACCATGTGTATTATTCCCTAGACAGTTTTGTGAATAGATTGCATGCAATTATTCCAGGAATTTACTCTGAAATGACAAATCCATCTACTTCCAACGGAACTCATATATTCATCAGGCTGTTCAAGATTCCAAATCATTTAGCCAACCCCCGGGACGATTTCTGATCAACGAGTGCAACAACTGATAAGTGACCTCAGTGAGAGAGGTTTTCCCCTGAATTTAGGAAGGATCATTAAATAACTTGACATTGATGAATGCCACACTGAATACGCACTCCATATTTAACGAGTCCAGATAATCAGTAAAATCCAGAAGTATGTGCTTTCTTCCCGGGCCCCCACCGCACTGGACAACATTACAAGACAGTAAAATGCCCTTCAAATTTAAGCAACTGGAAGAAGTTACTTGACATTGACAAATATTTCCAAATCTGTGTGCCTAAATTTAGGCTCTTTAATCATATAAATCTGAAAAATGGCCCAAATCTGGTGACTTTCCAGGCAGGCTGCAAAAGACATCTGTTGAACAGGGTTTTGGAGAGGGTCGAGTATGCGTCTCAGAATAGAGTATGCGTCTCAGTAGAGGGAAGCTTTTTTAAAAAAAATAGGTAGTAAACCAGAAGAGTTCCCTTTTTGAGTACTTTAATGTTGGGATTTTGCTGTATTAATTATGTATTAAGATACCTGGAGCAGAGATGGGCAGCTATAAGGCAGTAGAGGACCACAAAATCCTCTAACACCTTCTAGCAAGCTGAGGTGTGTGTTGGGGGTGGGTCCTCCCAGGGGGATGACACAAGCCTGGGTGGGGCTGGGGTTGGGTCAAGTCCTGTCTCTGAGGGGCGGAAGGTTCCGGAACAGGGTGGTTGGAGAGCGAGCTGGGCCTGGCCTCCTGCTTCAGACTGTTGGCTCTCACCACAGCATCATGGAATGCCCGTGTTTGCACCCAGGCCGCCCCTCCACCCTAACTCTCCACCCCGCTCCCGGCCCTGGTGCTACCAGCTCCCCTGCCCTGAGCTGGGCTGTGGCAGACCTGATGCAGCTGCTGGGTTGCCGGTTGCCCATCTCTGACTTAGAGCTTTGTATGCACATCTTTTTTATTAAAATTGAAACAAAAAAACAATATTTGGGCACCTTAATAGATGTGGCCAGAGTTTCAAAGGTGCTCAGCTTCTGCAGGCCCCGTGGACTTCAATGGCAAGTGTAGGCACACAGCTTTTCTGTACAGGGGCATAAATATGGAGTTAGAGGCCTAATTTTAGGTACCGAGGCTGGAATTTATAAAGGGATCTATTTACTAGTCTATACACAGGTTAAATCAAGGCACCCCCCTAATGTGGGCACAGTTAATACTCAGACTGAGATTTACAAAGGAGTCTAAAATCAGGCTCCCAACTCCCACTGAATGTCAATGGGATTTGAGCACCTAACACTCAGGTGCTTTTGAAAATCCCAGCTGAAGGCTCAAAAACATTGGCCGTAATATCCTAATAAAAAAAATTGTATAATAAGCATTAATCTTTTCTTAGAATACAGGACATTGGTGATCCTAAGTAGTTCGGCATTAATGCATGGTTTTGCTTTATTATAAACTCTAGGGTCTCTTATTTTTTCAGTTGTGCTGTAAAATTTTATATTACTTCCAAGACTTTAATTCTAATTCTCTAATACATCCTGCATTTTATAATTTACTAACCATGCAAAAGTCAGGTCAGCTGCAGCTCCTGGTCATCAGTGAAATAGTCTATTTTACCTAGTTTCCCTAATGAGCAGACCATGGTACAGAAAGTCAAATGACTTACCAATGTTGCACAGGGAGTCAGTAACTAAGCAGCTGAGATTAGAACCCAAGATCCCAGCTTCTTATCCATTGCTCTATCAGCTAGGGTGCATTTCCTCTTCCAGGTCATTTTACAAGCTGATAGCCTGATTTTCAGAGGTGCCGAGCACTTCCAGCTCCTGTTGACTCAATGGGAGCTGCGGATGGCCCACATCTTGGGAATTTCGGCATGAATATATTTTAGGGACATATTTTTGTAACAGACCACTCAGTGCAACAAAACCAAGTCTGCTCATGACAGGACTATAGGCTGGGATCTTGCTGCTCTATTTAATTGCACCATAACTCACTCACTCTCTCTCTGTGTGTAACTCCTACGGAAATTGAACCATGACTACCCCACTGTATTCTGGCTAACCCAGTCAACCCAGTCATGACTGCTTTACTACATGTATCAAAGTAAAATAGTTATTTCTCCCCGTGTACACTGGTTTATATGCCACCCAAACAGCTCAAAGCAGCCTGCAGTTCAGGACTCTTAGCTGATGCTGGGCTTTCATTTAGCAGCATCCACCTTTTACCATTGCTAATTGGTTAGAGGACTGTGGCACAATACCCAGGCCCGCCATCACCTCCCAGATGGATTATGGCAGTGTAGTTTACTTGGGCTTGAATCAGCCATAAGAAAACTGCAACTAACGCAGAACGGAATGGCACAATTTCAGCAACAGACTACCAAAAGCACAGCACCCTGGGGCTTCCCCGCATACACTGACGTCTCATAGAACCCTTCTTTGTTATTGTCCAAAGGGCTAAATGATCTGGGCTAAGGAGACTTAAAAGGCCAACTCTGTCTCCAAGATCTTTCAATTAGTCCAGCTCAGGGCTGGTGCCGGAGATGGGACCTTCTTGAGGCTGATCCAAGGCCGCAGAATTCACCCCCAGAGGAACCGAAAGTTACAACTTCACTCCACTCTGGCCTAAATGCCGTTGAGGGGGCACTGGCCTGGGGAGTCAGGAACTTGGGCTCTAATCCTGGTTCTACCATTGACCTCCAGGTGTAACCTTGGGTAAGTCACTTCACACCTCTGTGCCTGTTCCCCCTCCCGCCCTTTAGCTCTCTTGGCTATTTATATATTGTAAGCTCTTTGGGGGCAGAGATTGTCTTATTCTGCGTATGTACAGCAACTAGCACAATAAGACCCTGTTCTTGGTGGGGGCTCTAATACTATTAGACAAATTATGAAATTTTTAACTTGACTTCTCCACCACCACCCACTTAGCACATTAACTTTAAAAAAGTACTATACATGCATTTTTCCCCATGAAGACGAACAGAAATGGAGAGGAAACTCCAATTGACAGACGCTAGCCACTCTGTTTAATTTGCTGACTCTGGAAAGTGCTCGGGTATGTAGTGATGGGTGTTGTATGGAACCTAAGAGAATACAAACACAGAAGTAATAGGCTGTCACAAGCTTTCCCGTGCACAACTTACTTAGATTCATAACATTATAGAGGGATGAATTCAAGAACATGGATCTTTTCTTGCTCACAATAATGCGAAATAAAAGCATGCTCACTGTAAGGCTATACAATGCATATTATTACTTGCAGCTAACAAGACATGTAATAACCAAAATGCAGCATAAAAGTACCCGATGGTTAATCATGATGATGGGCCCGTTAACAGACATACAAACAAAACTGGTCTAAAATAAATAAGGGAATAGGACTATAAACACTAAAGATTACGCTAATTTGTTTCTGGTAGAATAAACACCTTGATAAGATTTAAACCCCCTTCCCCCACTGATTCTTTTATTCAGTATGGAAGCTCTGTGAAGCCTTCTTAACATTTTGGTGAATTTTATCCTAGGAATGTAATGAGAGTTGGGATAGGTGTCTTCTGAAGAGAGCGTACAACACAATACACAGCATGTGAAATTCAATACCGGAGGTGGTCACGAAATCAAATGATGTGTAGCTGGATTGAAAAAGGGGCTGGATAATTTCTTGTCCACCAATATTTTCAGCTATTCATTCAGGGTGCAATTTGCCCTAGAGTAACAGGAATGCACAAAGTCCCATTTAAGATCTCAACATTAGGTTTAAGTGGTGTGTAGGGCCACTCCGAAAGGGTGAATTTCACCCTCTCAGTTGTACGCCCTATATGGAGGGAAACCGGAGAGGTACGTACAGCCATTACACCAGCTCTGAGTCACATGTAACCCCTTACACTGGAGATATTCCCTAACAGCCAGATCCATCAGTTTATAGCCCCCATTTTGGCTGCTGGGGCCACTCTGTTGGTACCAGGTAGGGCCTTTAAAGCTGCTATTAACAGGCTACTGAGGATTCCTGAGCTAGCCCTCCCTGGTGTGCAAGCTCCATTACATAATGGATAGAATCATCAGGATGCTCTGACAGAGCTCTGGTGCACTTTAGGATTAAGCTTTTGATACCTACCAAAAATGGGACTAAGAAAAAGATGACTTTTGACATTGTCATATTTATAAATCTGCAAAAAACCTTGGAGAATGAGCTCATGCGCCCCAAAGGAATGTCTAGTAAATGAACTGAAACAAAAAACAAATAAAAAAAATCAAGACATCTATCCCACTCCAAGTTTGAAGGATACACAATTCTCTTGTGTTTAGTGGGGGCAAAAAAATGAATGGTCCTTAAAGGCTGAAAGGACACACAAAATACATACATTCCTTTCTATGTATGTTTTCATATACAGTAGAACTGCAGAGTTACGAACCAACCAGTCAACCACACACCTCATTTGGAACTGGAAGTACACAATCAGGCCACAGCAGAGACACTCCCCCCACCCCCGCAAAAAGAAGCAAATACAGTACAGTATTGTGTTAAATGTGAACTACTAAAAAATAAAGGGAAAGCAGCATTTTTCTTCTGCATAGTAAAGTTTAAAAGCTGTATTAAGTCAATGTTCAATTGTAAACAGCCATAATGTTTTGTTCAGAGTTAGGAACAACCTCCATTCCTGAAGTATTTGTAACTCTGAGGGGTTTTATTGTCCCACCTATTTTTGTAGTACCTGAATGTCTATAGATCTGAAGATCAAAAGAGGAGGGCTACATCTCAGATCTAACGAAAATTCACTTTTGCAAAAGTAATCTGGAATGAAAAATAAAATGGGAAATTTCAATAAAATATGGAAATGAGAGACCACCAAATATTTAAGGAAGATTCATCCAGGAACAAAACAAAAGTGATAGCAAATTACTAATCCTTTCTGTACTTTATGGTTAAAAAGAAAAATTATACATTAAAAATTTCCCATAAACATTTTAAAACCATTAACAGCTGTTTGTCTGAACCTTTAAGATGTCTTTACTGCCAAGTACTATGTTATAATCAAATTAGACCACTAGCTTTAAAACAAGGCCTCACAATGGGAAAAGATGACACACAAAATATAGCAGTAGAAACTGGCGTTAATATGCAAAGCCTTCATTTCAGAACAAACACATGAAATGTATCTTAGAAGACAGACCGGACTTTCCCAGCCAGCATGGGATTGTGGGACAGAGTCAGGTCAGGTCATATCACCTGGTCTGTCTGTGAAGTCAGTCAGCCAATGGGGCAGCTTCACTGAGGGGAGCTCTCACTGAGTAATCAAGGTGTTTGCAACAGCTTCCTGAATTGGCTGGCTGGGGCAGTTGACAAAAGGATGTTAGAGATAGGAGGAGAGCTAATCCACAGCCCTGCCAGGGCAGCATTGTTCCCTACACTACTAGTCCTAGTCTATAGGACTAACTTCTACTCCTGCTAGTCTAGAAGATAATAGTAGTTAAAGAGGTGGAAAAGACCAACTAGCTCACTAGTTCCATAGAAGGATAGACTATAGTGCCAGAGTATGTATTAAATATTAAGCTGATACCTCTCACTTCATTTTACCAACGTCAGGTATATTCTCTCAGTAAGAGGGAAGAGCTTAATGTTTTCATTGTCTGAGTCCAGATATTTCAGCCACCTTCATTTTTGCATCCATGTTTAGATCATAAAGCGATGGTTATATATATCCACAGGGTAGTCAATTACGTAAATGAGATGCAATGGTAAATGTAAAATTGCTTATCCGGGAGAAAGGAGCTGCTTTGAAGAGCACGTTCTATTTACTGTCACCTCTTTTAGCAATGGCAATGCCTGTACTCTCTTGAAAAAGATCCGATTTTATTTTGGAATGCAGATCTATACTATTTCGCACTTTCCCCTTTGGAAAATGCTGTGTGTGAATTCTGTGTTTGTGAAAGATGCCAGACTGAGAGCCTTACAGAGCAAAGGATACAATCACAGAACAGGCAAGATACAATGGCAATGGAAGCTTCTACCAAAGCATCGAAAGCAGGAGAGCAGTGACCAATTCATTGTTGATCTCACTGCTGAAAAAGATTCCAAGGTGCCAGATTGTGGTGAACAGCCAACGGGAAAGTGGTCTGAGCACTAAATAAGCATTTGATGAGAAGTTTTAGTGCCAGTGTCAGAAGGACTGGAAATGAATAGGTAAATGGATCTATAGTCCCTAGGCAACTTTTAAAAATCTCAATCTAATATCTAACGTAATGTGTAGGATGCTTTTCTAAACTTGTTTCGCACTTCTTAATTTTCTTGGAGTGTGCCATGTAACTAACTATGCATAAGTAATAAATAAAAAATGCTTTCAATCACTAAAAATTGCAAAACGTAATCAATTATACATTTTAAAGTGTCACATCCTATTCAACTGAATAGTTATACAATTGCTAATGTAACCAACACTAACAGCATGTCTCTGCAGCATTCTAGTGTCTAGACCACACTAGGCATCAAGCTACAGTGCACATTATGCCACATACAAAATGCCTTTAAAAGTATTTGCTCACCCACAATTTGCAATTAGTTTTTATGCATAAAACAATGTTCAAGAAGAAAACCACCATAAAAAACATAGCCTCACTGGGACTGAACTTTAGCACAGATTGACCCTGCTTTCCTTACAATTTTTAAATGGTTAAAAAATTTGAATACTACTAGAGCGAGCAGCCTGAATATTTTAAACATGTTAAAAAGGTGAAGTGTTTCACAGGGTTTTCTGCAGAACTATGCCAATTGCTCCTGACTGGCACCCTGGTATGGGTAGCACAATGCCTCCAAAATAAATACTTGTAGTGTGGTATTTACTTCCATACCAGGAAGTAAACAGAGTTATCCGAGAATCTCATTCAAATAAATAAAGGTATTTATTTGAATAGGCAGTCATGTAATAGACTTCAGTTTTGGATATTTCCTATTATTCAATGGCAAGTCTGTGTACACAGTGAAAGGAATCATGGGAGAATATCACATGGTATCTTGTTCTATGTTTTCATGTACTGTAAAACATTAACTTGTTCCTGCAGTGTTAATGATGGATATTCTAAAATGTCTGTGAATAAAGATTAACTTAATACAGTTACAGTCAGAACCACGATAAACTAAACTAAGTGTCATGCTAATGTAGGCAGGTCTTAAGTTGGTAAATTGAAACAGCTATGCTATTGGAAGATTTTAGCTTGGATATCAGGCATGTCATAATTCCTCCTTGCTTTGGAATGCAATATTCTAAAAATCCAAATTGTTCAATAAGCCTTAAAATTTATTTTTGTGATAAACAATTTCAGAAATTAGGAATACAATCAGGGTATAAACTTTAAGTATTGTGTACATGGAATATTTTATTTACCTCTTACAAAAAAAAATCTAAAGATCACTGAGTATTACGTAAGTCTAATGCCCTTGCATTTGTAGTGGTATTATTTCAAGGTATTAATTTTACCCAAACCAACAACAACAAAACCCCCTGAAGGATTTATGTGTATTTGCTTTGCTGAGCTCTATGTTATTATATAAAGGATGCAAGCTTACTTAATTCCTTCTAGATGTTTTTCTCATAGTCCACATTTAGGTACAAAAAGCAAGTTTTTCACAAGTTTTTAAAAAGTTTACTTTATTGGTTACAGTTATATAAAATGTACCACGGTAGTCCCATCTAGCTGGTCATTAAGTGCTTGCAACGGCAGAGAGATCTTATACATCTGAGAGATATCCAAGGTTTATTTCATGCTGGAGGAAAAACAAAACAAAACCTCTCTTCATTTGCTTGCCTGCACTTTAAATATATCCAACAAGGCTAAAATGTTTAAAAGCAAGGACAACCCCATTTGTATGTCAAATTGTAATTTTTAATATTTTCATTAGAATAGTCTTTATATCACTCTCCAACAAAAGAAAATATAACTAACAGCAAACTTTAATACAGGCACACTCTCCAGATTAACAACCCAAAACAAAAACAAAAAAGAAATTAATGTAAAATGTAAATCACATATAATACAATTGAAGTGTCCAAAACAATTTAAATAATTTTAAATATTTTATTTTTTTTAAACTTGCTACAAATGCTTTATACAATATTTCAACATAAAGTCCCCATAACAGAAATGTAACAAAATGGGAATGATAGTGAAAGTGAAAGTGGCACAAATTCACCAAACAAGTATTAAACTACAAATTTTAAGAGGTAGATTACTTGTTAAGTCAAGGGGGGAGGGGAGAGGAGGGGGAAGGGGAAGAGGGAGGGTGCATAATGAAACTAGCTGCTTTCCAACAACTGAGTCATTAATCCGGCAGGGTGTATAAATGCACGAGAAATGATATTTCCATGAAAAGCTCTTTATGAGCAGTAGGTCAATTTGTTGCTTTTAAGTTATTAGATAATGAGGTGTCAGACCTTTTACAGTAATTTTATTATACATTTATCTTTCAAAATATACACCTACACAGCCCCGTTTCTGGCCTGTTTATTAATAAAATAGTACACTGTGTCCAATTATATGGAATTCAGAAATTGGTGCCAGTATTTCATTTCTATAGGAAGAAAGTTTTATTTGCATGTATAAATAGGAGATTGGGAAATTCATAAAATGTCCAAACCTGTTTTTTCCCACATCTATGCAGGGCATCTAAAAGACTTAAAAACAAAAAAGTGGGGGTGGAAGGAGAAAAGGAGAAAATTCTGTCCTCTCTACTAGTTAATTTAAAAGAAAAGCTTCAGGAGACTCAATACATGACAAAAATACTTTGAGTGCAGCAACATTTGTCGTCCCTGACTCTACAACGAACTATTGATAAAACAGGAACCTGCTTTGCAAAGTTTAAGCTGAAATGTCTTTTTGCATGCCATTCACCAAGATATGGGCAAAACCAGAAATCTGAGCTATCAGTTCAGTGGCAGCAGATTCTGTTCAGTTTAGCCCATATTGTTTCCTTCTTTTAGTTATTATTAATAGTACCCTTCTCTTTGTATCTAAAACATCCTGTAGCCCAGCATGTGTATCAGGCACCAATGAAGAAAACATATGCCTGACACTAAACATCAGAGCAAGAAGCCTGCAGGCAATCAGCTGCATTTTATGATTGTGAGTCAGTTTCAGCTGGTTTCGCAAGCTTGGTGGATTTCACATCCATTGTCGTAGTGCTTATCCTAAATTGAGCATTTAGGGAATTTTGTTTTGTTTTTACAGGAGGTTCCTAGAAAATAAGAAACAAAAACTGAAGATAAATGACAAAAATAATAGTATAAGCTGCTTATGAACTGAATATGCTTCCAAAGAAAACACAAACCAAAGTGTGAGAAGTAGACTTGAAGACAAACAATTGCTTAGTGAAGCAGATGGTTTTGAAAAATACTTAATTAAGATTTCCTGGAAAAAACAAATGTTTGCGTGCAGAACAGAATCAAAGTTTGCCGACTGATGCCTGGTGTGTATGGCATCAATTAATGTATTAGGGCAAGAAACCCTTGATTCTTGACATAAATATCAAGGATAAGCAGGCAAATAAAATCCAGGTTTATGAATTTAAATGGCATATTCCTAAAACAAAACAGCAAACTTCCTTTTTAGCTGAACTATCCTTAAGACCAGCCAACAATGCGAGCTGCAATGGGAAATGTATAATATTTGAGACAGAATGTCAAAGCTGTCTCTATGTAAATCCTTATTCATGCCGTGAACACTTTGAAACAACTTCTGTGCGTGCAAAGGATCACTTTTTTTCAATGTGATCTATTATTAAATAGCTAATCAAGATATACATCTCTGGCTCCAAATTCTACTGATTTCCAGTATAATGTCTCATGCAAAATCCTTGGTTACTAACAACAGTTTACAGACAGCTCTGCAAGACAGCAACTGATTTTGAGGCAAGTACTGTAATACAGAGACATTGATGTTGTGAGATAATTAGGGCTAGCTGGTTTCTCTTGCTCTTTGAAGACATTTTTCTGTATTACTGGCTGACAAAAATTCAAAACCTTTTTTCTGCTTCTCTTTCTTGTGTGTGTGTATTGATTTTGTTTATAGTTCAAAGTAACTGGAGTCTATTTCCCCTTTAGCCCACTGGAATAATGCGCCTGTGTTGAAACCTGTACTTTTAGACAAAAGTATTTCCTCCAAAGGATCATTAAAAATGAAAGGCCTGCATTACTGTTTAATCACAAGCACTGTACTGCAACCAGAACAACAACAACAGACAGCTCTCTCCCCTATATGAGTTTTGGAAGAGTTAATTTGGCAAGAAAAAATATAAGATCAGGCAGTTAAATCTGTCCATCACATCTGATGTTTACTATAAATCACTCAAAGAGGGAGGTACTGCTAAAAGAATTGAAGAAGTATTGAGCAGGAAAACTCAGTGGCCTTGAGGTTGTAAATATGCCACCACATTATCCATTCCAGGATGGAAGGGGCTCAACAGCATTAAAGGATAGGAGATCTCCCAAACTATGGATATCCCTAGACACACAAGAATTCCCAATTATCTCAGAAGCACCTATGCAGAGGGCTAGACCCTTGTGCAATATGCCTAGGACCTATGTTCCCAATATGCCGTGGAGTCCCTAAGTCATCACATTGACCTTGAATCCCTGTCAATACCCACGTCACAACTCCTTTGGAGGGACTGAGAGGTTTGGACCAGGAAGCCAAAAAAATTTCCACCCAGGATTTCTCCATTGGTTTGCTGGCAGAAAATGCTGTGTAGAGTTGGGAAGCCTGAGTTAGCCATTCTCCCAAAAATTTTCTGAGAGGTTTCTGCTATGCTTTGTGGAGGATAAGGGAGATAATGCTTCTGCTCAGGCTCAACTTGCTGACAAATTTTGGGCCTGATGAGAGGGTTTTCCATTCGTACTGGTAGCTAAAAGTGGAGTAGAGCATTTTGCCCTTAATTATATACTGGGGCAAGTAGTTAACAGATTTTGACCAATAACTGTATTGTTACTATCTCTGTATTTATTTTTTCATTATATTCTCGTATTATTCTATCTGTTATGAAGGCAATACTTAAACAATAGCTGAACCAAAATATTTAGGTAAATAGTTGAGGAATTCAGTCATGATTCTGAACATACAGAACCACTATGTATTAAATCAATGATTACTGTGTTTGACTGCACATTATATGCTGTAGCAAGGTCATGTTATCCAATGACATACAAATTTTGTTAAATATGTTTGCCAGGCTTTCCAATTCGGTTTGCTCCATCTCTCTGTGGATGATATTTCATGATGTGATTTGACAAAATACAGAGATAATGAAGTATGTGCAATGTAGCTCGGCATGACTGAGCAACAGATCCTGCTGCAAGTTGTGCAAAGCTCAATCTTCTTTACCTTAAATTTGAGAAAAATTCTACAAAGACCAGGGAACTGGAAAGCCCACATGCAACGTGTTGCTGTTTTAGTCAAACTTGAAGCTAAAAGCTTACCTGAAGTCTTTTAGTTCTTGTTTTGTACTGCTCTCTTCTCTCTTGTTTTCTATTGTGTCTGCATTAGCTGCCTGCTGTAAGCTCCGAGTGATAGGTCCTCCAACCCTCTCTCTAGATTTTACACTGAACCTATCTGCCTTTTTCTTGTTTGCCACGGCAGACTTACTTGGCAAAACAGCTTTATTCTTTTGTATTCTGACATGCAGTTTCCGGGATGTTTTGCTTGAGATTCCAGAATTATTCTTGGCCACCACTTTAGTTTTTTTTCCCTCAATGTGAGTCATTTTGGCCACTCTTACAGGGCTGGAGTTCCTTAACACTGAAGAGGGACTTGGCTTTTTGGATCTAATTGGAGGTATAAATTTTACATTTTGCTTTGATTTGAAGGATGCAGTAGGCAGCTGAATCTGCACAGGTCCTGAGGTTCGTGCTCTCGTCTTGCCCAAGTGAGCCTGCATACTCTGCATTTTGATCTCCGCATCTGCCGTCCGTCTGCGCTGGTTGTTGCCTTTATCGCCACTTGCAGATGATGAGAAGCTCCCACTTTTTTTGGATGCATTTTTTTTAGAGGAAGGGGAGATGGGTTTTTTGGGACAGCTGTAAGATGCATGTTTGTTCAAACTTCCAATGTAAGTGAATTCTCTATTACAGTACGGGCAGATGTGAGAGTCTGACTCCGATACACTGTTTTTCAAGTCTGCCTTCTGCTGTGCAGATTTATTTTTTTGCAAGATGGCTTTCTGGACAAGCTGATTTTTCTTCTTCAATGCACTTAGTTTTAGCTTATTAGAAGACATTTTGCTAATCTCAACATTGAAATTAAGTCTTTTAGGTTGTCCCATTCGTCTGAAGGTATTTTTTCCAGTGCCAGCTATAATGACCATGCCATTTTTAGGCTGCACAGTCTGCTTCAGTGGTACTGGATTTTTTTTGGGCGTGTATCTCTTTTTGTCACTGGCAGAGGCACATGCCAAGATATGTTTGTGTAATTCAGGCATGTTATCAACGCTTTTCCCACATTTTGTGCAACGAATGGCAGTAGTAAAGGTCTGTGGAATATTATGGGTAGTGAAATTTGTAGCAGTGGCTCCAATACCCATAGGATTTCGGTGGTGATACTGAAATGGAGGTGGTTTAAAGCTCGGATAGTGTTGATTGAGGCCCAAACGAACATCTGGATCTTTTGACTTTACTCCAGAAGCCATTATTTTTATGGTAGTATAAAGCTCTTCAGAGGAGTCATTTAGATCTTCCTCCTCCTCTTCTTTTGAGGGTTCTAAGGAAACTTCTGGTAGGCTTTGCATATGTTCTACATTTGCCTTACTGGGATCTGTAAAATTCTGGGGTCTTAGAGTCCCACTTTCAAACTCATGATGTGTGCATTCTTTGTCTGGATGGAGATCTCGCTGATGTTGTTGCAAATTGCACAAAAAGGCAAATTCCTTTTTACAGACTGAGCATACAAAGATATTTCCTACTCCATGAAGCAAAAAGCGATGTTCTGACAAGTCAGTTTTCTCTCTAAATAGCTGTACGCAGAATTCACATTTGAAGGGCCATTCTTCAGCATGAACAGATAAATGCTTAGTTAGGTCTTTAATAGAAAGAAAAGGTGATTCACAGACATTGCACACAAAGCTTTTATTGAACGTTTCCTGAACTACATCTGCTTCACTTGAAGTCTCTGGATCGCCTCTTGACTTCAAGTGCTCACTTTCCATTTCCTCTTGTTTAAAAGCTATTATGGGGAGAGTACTTTCCAGATTATCAGCACGGGAAACAACTGAAGAAACTACTGAAAGAGGAGGAGGAGAAGGAGATGAGGAAGAGGAAGAGGAAGAGGAAGAGGAAGAAGAGGAGGAAGAAGAGGAGGAGGACGACGACGAAGAGGAGAAAGAAGAGGAAGAGGAGGACGACGATGAGGACGAGGAGGAGGAGGAGAGGTTTGGAGGACCAGGTGAAGCAATAGTAAAAAGTTCAACAGAAGGAACAGGGGATGGAGAAGGAGATACTGTAGGTGAAAGGATTGGAAGTGGGGACTGTGTAGCGGTATTACAGAGTGGTGATGGGCACGGACTGGGAGTGACACTGGCAGAGGCATCTGGAAGTGGTAAAGGAATAGTAGGAAGGAGTGGAGGGGGTGGCATAGCAAGTGTTAACAGAGGAGGACAGGGTGGTGGGGAGGAAGGATTTGTTGGCGTTAGAAGAGGGGGCAACTGACATGAGGAGGATATAGCAGATGTTTGAGGCAAAGGGGAAGCAGAGGAACAATGAGAAGGGGACTCAACAGTAGGTGCTGACAGACCACGATCAACTTCAGTTTCTGGCTGGGGTACTGCTGATTTACATGGACTTGGGCTTCTATTCAAAGTCAAATCTGGTGTGCTTTCAGTAGCTACATCCGTTCCGTTATATTCATTCAGCAGAACTTTTTGTAACATGCATGTGGTTGGTTTCTTCTTTTTAATACCACTACATGCTGGCTGCACTGAATTATTTTCTTTGTATTCCTTAACTTCAGTGTCACTATATGGCTTCTTATTCACACTTAGATCCAACACTGATTCCCAAGGAACCTGAGTCTTGCTTTTGACATCAGACCTTTGTTTTACACCACTAGATAAATCCAATGGCTGCTGGTTGCACACACTACCAAAAGTTGGAGTTGTTGTCCATTCCTTAGATATTTTATAGTCTTCAAAGCACAGAGGACTCATAGTCTGTCTTTCCTCCCTCCCACATAAGCTCCATGCAGGTGAGTTGCTGTGACTTTCTAATTTTGGCATCTTTGAACCTAGAACTGTATCATTCCACATGGTTTTTCCATCACCGGGTTTGCTGAAGTCTCGAAGCGCAGGACTGTGCTGTGGAGAGCTGGGAGGAGAGCTGGTTCTCCTTTTAAACCTACTAGACACTGAAGGCAAAATGGGTGAAGATGTAGCAGAAGGACCTAATTTAGGGATTTCAGTTGCTGTTGCTGATGACGGAGTTATCTTATTACTATCTTGTGTCTGAAGAAGTTGTTTTAACTTGGACGACAAATAAACACTTTTTTCTTTATGAAAAGGTAAGCTCTCAGCTGTTGAAATGCTAAGAGGAAGACTTAACGAACATGAAGCAGTTATAGGTTCTGGATCTATTTCAGTTTTTATTTTAGGTAAAAGAGGAGGGCTGGCAGTCCTCCTCTTTTTGGATTCATTGCTTCCACCGCTAGAAGGCTCCTTAGGAAGATCAGTCATGTGTGTTTGTGTAGACTTTAAATTTTGAGAAATTTCCACTGTGACTGGACTAAGTAAACAATTTATTCCATACAGGTCTGCAGGATTGGATTCCATCTCAATCACATCACAATTGCTAGTGCTACTGTTGGACTGAATTTTACCATCAATATAGTAATTTAAATTTTCTGAGATATTGCTAGAAATATCCATAATATATATGTCATCTGCTTCACCATCCTCTTCTAATTCTGTACTTGCTATATACACGCTCTGGGCTGGTTGGGCCTGCTCGGTTTGAAGTTGTGGTTCCTCAAGAATGAATCCTTTTCTCCTGACACCTTTGGGAATAAGATGACGCTCATGAACCCTACGCTGGTGCCTACGCATGTTAGTATGAGTTCCAAAAACCTTTTTACAATATTTGCAAGGATGCAATTCTTTGGGTTCCTTGTTCTCCTCAACAAAGGTAGAATTTGACATTTCTTGGGAGACCTTCTCAGAATCCAAGACTGTGAAGTTTTGCACAAGATTGGAAACGTTGACTTCATCTTTAAGAACATCATCTGCAAATGTCTGTCCATCAGCAACATCAGACTGCGGGGCCGAAGTTAGTGTTAAGAATGGTTTCCTTTTTGGCCCTGCTTCATGACGCCGTTCATGCCTTCGCCGGTTAATTTGAGTGCCAAAGGCTTTCCCACAGTATCGGCATTTGAAAGCATGATTGACACTAGATATATGAATATGCATGTGGCGTTCAAGTCCTTGCTTTGTTGTAAACTTCCTCTCACAATGCTGACAGGGAAACATAAATGTTTCCTGGAGGTCACCATTAGATACACCTTTTGCTTTAGGAATTTTTACAACAGGTGTTTTCTTCGGGGAGTTCTCTGGAGATTCTTCCGATATGCTGTTTTGTTCCTCCATAGAGTCTAGCTTTTCTTCACACACCGCTGTAGGCTCTTTTCCAGGACTTTCTTCAGGTAAATTAGCATCTTCCACCTCCTCTTCATCTTCATCTTCCTCCTCCTCTTCATCTTCCTCCTCCTCCTCCTCCTCTTCATCCTCCTCCTCCTCCAAATCATCTGATCCACAAGTTATTGCTCCTGGTTTGTCTTCAGGCATTGTTCGTGGCTCACTGGTAGGACTTGGGATCATTAGTTTTGGAAGAACATCTTGATTTACCATCTCCTGAATCACAGCTGTTTGTTCCAGTGACAGCACAGCAGAAACAGATGGCTTTTCATCTTCCTCTTTATAGTCTAAGAAAGAAAGAAAAGGAGGAAGAGAAAGAAAAGCATTAGTGAATTTAGCAAATTTTCCACAATATTATAATCCCTTTCATTTCCCGTGTCCCCCCGCCAATATGCTCAATATTTATGAGTACTAGTATGCTACTGTTTCCTATTGTTAAGATGCAGTGTTTAGAACAAAAAACTGTATTCATATTTTCCTGTTTGCACTTTTTTGACCAAAGGGGACTGAATTCAATACACTGAGAAACTGAGAATTACTGCTAACATTGTGGCCAGCTAAGCCTCTTCCAAGAAAGAGAGCAGGGTGTTGGTACATTTCACTGTGTATTTCTGGATATTAAAACAAAAATCATCAGATGAAATTGACTTTTGTCACCATTTTTAAACTCGGGGAAACAAGACCTTAAATTTGAACTCTGCCTGGACACACATCTAAGAAGTCAGCCAAATAAGTTTTAGAATTTGGCTGAAAACTGAAATTACTTTAAATTTTGTTTATAATAAACCAATCTGGGTTTGTTTGGTGTTTTTAAACACATTGTAAAACACATTATTCGATCCAATTTGTTATTTTCCATTCCCTAAAATCTGTTTCCTGAGTAGCTGTAGAATCCCCACAGGCACAGCCCACCCTCTTCTAAATCAGATATACTATGAGCATCATTTGCTGCAGTAAACTGGCTCTGAAGGCACTTTTGTATGCCAGTTTCATCTACCTGCCTTCAGACATCATCAATACCTCCTGATGAAGGGAATGCAGCTATCCTGCTGATAACGTGCACAAGCAGAGTATGTCAGCAGAGCAGCTATGCAGTTAAGGCAAAAATTCCTCCCCTGCCTCCTTTATATGTCTAGCTTGGGAATGCTGGGGTATGCAGGGGGGAGGGGAGGTGTCAGATTCCCAGGATTACTAGTTTTTAGTGGGTTGGTCAGAGGGTAGTTGGAGGAAAAGATCTTGAATGAAGCCGGTAGTTACATGCTGCCCTTACCTCCTTCAATTATATCTCCCACTGGTCCAACAACAAAGCCAGGGAAGACAGACTTTACATTCCTGATATTTCTAAACCAAAAAAACAATCAGGAAAAAAAAATCTTAAAAAGATCTTTCAGGCCTTTAAAATATACATCACAATGTGAAAATGGGCAGAAACCAATTTTCAAAAATATGCTCTGCAGGTCACCTTTAAGACAGACTGCATCAATTGTTGTGTGAGAATTTTTAGAGATGGTATTTTATTCTGTTTGCATTATACTGCACTTTGTTTTATTCTGTTGTAGAGCAATCCAAATGGCTGGGCAAAAGGCTAGGGCAGCCAGTGGCTATATAATAAAATTATTATACCATGATTCCCAAAGTCATTTGGTACTACATCTTGATCCTATTTCTAAGTTTCAGAAGACTTAAATTTAAAATAAGGACTTCTTTATTATGTTCCATCTGAGGGTTCGGGATTTTGTGTTTAAATTCTGTACTAAGCTAACTCTTCTGCACTGTATAAAGTGTGAACAAATGACATACTTCTCTGAACGTACAACTAGTAACTTCAAGTTATTTAACACTACAAGATAGCTGGGCACACAGTATAAACATTTTTATAGTGCTGCTGGTTTTAGTATATAATGCTATATATATCCTCCTTTAATTCAATACGATACCTAAAGAAATTCATATGAGAACTGAAAAATCTTACCTTTTTTAGACTCCCTCATATCTGTGGAAGTAAAATCCAAATCAGTCTTTCTCTGCTTTGTATCTATTGCCTTCCTTCCCTTGTTTTTACACTCCTTTTTCTTCCCTGAAAAATAATACAAAAAATTTGTCTACTGCTGCTCAACAACTCTTTAAAAAAAATTTGAGTGACAAAATTCAAAACCCAGCTTTAGAAAAAACTGCACATTTTTGAATAATTACTGCATTTTCCTGAGGAACATAAATGGCACATCCTCAATTTAAAAAAAAAAAAAAAAAGGGATAGCAACATTCAAGGAGTACATTAAGCGTATGCAAAAAGATTGCTAAAGGGCAAAGCACAGAACAAAGGAAAAAAGGTGACCTGCAAGAAATTAACAGTTTAGCCAATTTAATTTTGATACCTGTTTCGTCACTATAACTGAAAAAGCAATAAGCCTACAAATGCCTAGAGGAAAAATAAATGATCAGTACAAGGTAAGATGAGTTTGTCAGAAACAAAAACATGCTGAACTAGTTTTCTTTCACTGATGGCACAAAGAGGATCAAGGAAATGCAGTGTAACTCAACTAATTCAGACACAGTTATCTGACATCTTCATAGGTATACTAGACAAACAAGACTTTTATAAGGATGATGTTACACATTAATGGTATCTTAGACAATTTTATGAGACAAGGTGGGAGAGGTAATATCTTTTATTGGACCAACTTCTGTTGGTGAGAGAGAAACTTTCGAGCTCACACAGAGCTCTTCTTCAGGTGTCTCTCTCACCAACAGAAGTTGGTCCAATAAAAGGTATGACCTCACCCACCTTGTCTCTCTAATATCATGGGATCAACATGGCTACAACGTCACTGCACTCATTAATGCTTTGTGTCAATTTGAGAAGTGCTGTCAACTGGTATTCCACATGGGTTCCATATACTTCTGTGTAGGTTTTCAAAATAATTCTACATCTCTTTTCAGCCATGACTTGGAAGAAGGTGATACAAAAAGCAGAGGAATCAAATATTCCAAAAGAAAATATTAAAACACAGTATGATTTCTACAAACTGGAGAAAGATGAAATCAATGAAATTCAAAAAAGGTAACTATAAAGTGGTTTACATAAAAAGAGTAATCAAATATAAAATTGGGTAATAGTTGTTAGTGAGCAGAATTACAGAAAGATAGGGATGATGAACATAATATACGTGAATAATGCAATGCTGACACAAAACCAGAAAATACTAAAGGAACACTACAAGAAAGCAAGTCAGGTAGCTAGTCTGCTCTATCAGACTTTGATTAGGCCTTACTTGGGAATGCTGCATGTAACCTTTGGGCAGCACATTCTGATACACTCGACAAAGTTAAGAGAATAGGAAAAAAAGGAATGGTTTAGACAATAAGACCTACAATGAAAGCTTAAGAACCAGACATGCTTACTACAGATGAGAGGACAGACAATTCTCTCCCCGAGAAATAGCTAATGTGAGACAGAAAAGAATACGGAGAAATTCTCCATCCAAGAAGCTGTAGCAAGAAAAAAAACGTAGGTCAAATATAACTTTGTAACTATAGCCAATATGTTGCTCTCCATTTGTGTCTGTACCATCTGCAAAGGGAGGCCTTCTCGGGGGAAAAAAGGCCCAAATATGGAATTATTAGAAGCCTTAGCCAATGATTTGAAAGATGCACAGAAACTTCATTTACAAATTGGCTTTGAGGGTATACTCTCCAGAGTTTTCCTCCTGCTCCTATATATGGTCTCTCTTCATCCAATTCTATGATATTCAAAGGGTAAGGGATAGGCTCTCACAGGTGTATGTAGGGTGGAAAAGTGTTTACTTACATCTTCATTCTGGGTAAACTTTCCATCCTTGAAAAATCTCACACTTCTGATACATTGATGTATGCTACATATTTCCCTTGCAGCTAATGGCTTGTCTACACATGGAGTTATTCAGTTATTCAAAAGTGGATTAAGTGAAACAGGAACAAGGAACTCTTATTCCAAAATAAGATGGTCAACATATGGAGTTATTCAGGACTAGCTACGGTACTTTAAATGCACACCCTACCTTAATCTGAATTAACTTTCAACTGTACACAAGCCCTAAAAACAGCCATCTCTTCTGAAAATGAACACCTCTGCCCACCCAGCTGCTAGAATGGTACCGCTAGAAGAGAAGTAATACATCCTCTGCCAGGCTATAACAGGGTTTAAACTATAACAGGGTTTAAACGAGAACTGGATAAATTCATGGAGGTTAAGTCCATTAATGGCCATTAGCCAGGATGGGTAAGGAATGGTGTCGCTAGCCCAGAGGTGAAAGTAAGCCGGTACGGGGTACCGGCAAGAGCCAGTTCGCCACACCGGGGTGGATTGGCTTCCCCAGGCGCAATTTAAAGGGCCTGCAGCTCCCAGCAGCAGCTGGAGCCCCTGGCCCTTTAAATTGCTGCCAGAGCCCCATTGCTGGAGCCCTGAGGTAGCGGCAGCGGGCTGAGGCGGCGATTTAAAGGGCCCGGAGCGGTAGCGGCGGCAGAGCCCTGAGCCCTTTAAATCATCCCCAGAGCCCCACCGCCGCTTCCCCAGGGCTCCAGGGACGATTTAAAGGGCCCAGGGCTCCGGCCGCCGCTACTGCCCACGGCCCTTTAAACTGCTGCCAGAGCCCCCGGCTGCCGCTGTTACCCCGGGGAGGGGGAAGGAGGAACTATGCTGCCGGTACAGGGTGGGCCGGGGCTGGCTCTGACCTCCTTCAGCCCCATCCCTTCCGCCCAAAGCCCTCCCCCTCCCGGGGGCCAGAGCCAGCCCCAGCCCAGCCCCATACCGGTAAGTCCCTAGACTTACTTTCACCCCTGCCCTAGCCCCTGTTTGTCAGAGGGTGGAGATACATGGCAGGAGAGAGATCACTTATGTTCTTAGGCCTCTCAGACACAAAACTTTCTAATACATGACCTTCTGGCCAGAGATGTGAAATGTATTCTGGAATCCACGTCTCTCACTTAGAAGCACACTCTCCTACCTAAGAAGCCATTGGACTTGCCTCATATGAACCATTTTGAACTTAAATCTGAGATTATTCCTTTACTCTTAGAAGTATTTTGCACGTCTTTTGCTGAAAGTTTTTCCTCTCTATTCCTACTGAAACTTTCTAACCTTCCGACAGAAATGTTTAAAGATCAAAGAAAGATCAGCTTCACACTAGAGAAAATAAGAATTACTAGTTTTTATTTGGACACCATTGATATATGAACTAATTTTGTATTTTCTCCCTCTTCTTTGATGAACTTAGATTTTAGATTTTTAGATTTTAGAACCAGCTTTCTCCAGTTCTCCATATAGCTTTATCAGGGTACTTCATTCCATTTTTGGTTATTTTCTTATTTTTTACCTTAACAGATTTTTATCAGATGAAGAGATCACTATACATTACAATTTTTTATTTTTATTTTTAGCCATCTCTGGATCACACATGACTATATGCAATGCTTTCTCTCAACTGAGCAGCTTTGTGCCTTATCTTATCCCCAAATACTATAATGTTTTGTCTCTAAGAACTTCCCTGACTATCATACCTACCTGGAATTGTGTGATAGGGCATCATTATCAAGTGCTGGGAAAATGCAGCTGGAGACTAATCAGAAGTTTCAGCATGCTTTCTGATGCTCCGACTGACCATAATGAGTTTCTCTGTGCATCTTTACCTGCCAAGCTCCGCAATTCAATATTATATGCCATTAGTCAGAACCTCTGATAACCTTTGAAAGAAAAGGAGCCACAGCCATGGTCTTTAATGCAATTCCCTATCTGGGCACAAAGGGCTTCAGAGCTGTGTGATGAAGTGGGACTGTTCTTAATGTTGTCTCTGAATATTGTGGGGGTGCCTCAGTTTCCCCTATGCAGTTCTTAAGTATCTAGGTGGTGGGATAAGGGTGTATGATCGTTGCAGAACCCCAAAGGGCAGGTGTGTGCAGGCTTCTGGACCCAGAGAATGGCAACTGATTGAAGGGGGGAAGGGCCAGGCCAAGTGAGAGCTAAAGGGTTGAAGACAAAGAGATCAGGTGACCTCCTGGCCGGGGAAAGGGACAAAGCCCAGAAGAGGAAGGGCTGGAGGGTATGTCAGTTTGGGGCTGGCTAGGGACGAGGAGTGAAGTGCAGACGTGGTTGTCTGGCTCACTGCCCCCCAAAATGGACCCGGCTTGGGGTCCTGTTCTCTGTACCTACCTACAAGCTCTGGTTTAGACCGTGTTCCTGTCATCTAATAAACCTCTGTTTCACTGGCTGGCTGAGAGTCATGGCTGACTGCGGAATTGGGGTGCACGACCCTCTGGCTTCCCCAGGACCCCACCTGGGCGGACTCCCTGTGGGAAGCGCATGGAGGGGCAGAGGATGCTGAATGCTCTGAGGTCAGACCCAGGAAGGTGGAAGCTGTGTGAGCTGTTTGCCCTGCAGACAGTCTGCTCACAGAAAGGAGACTTCACCAGAGTCCTGCCTGGCTTCGTAGGGAGCAGTTCCAGACCATCGCCCGGGGACTCCGTGACAAGCTGTACACATCCAAATATCAGTGCTAACACACCTGTCATCCCTGCTGAAGCTCACAGCAAGTGTAATTGATGCAACTGCACCTCTGGGACCAAAAGTAAAAAATATAAAAAAGGCTCAAACGTTCACTTCAATAGAGTCTAGAAACCATTGTACACACCAAGTGCCATTATGTATCCTTTGGACACTGCCTCTAATGAGCTTTGAAACAACGTATGGATTGAAACCCAACAACAGAATTTTGAGAGCACAGGCAAAATTCCACAGCTCCTTCTCTCACCTTCTGGTGAAGCGGGCGTTGGGGTGAAGAGGAAAATTTGGTCTCCTGGTCCATATGCCAAGACCTCTAGTGTTCTGAAGTAGTCTGACCAACAGTCTCCCCTTCCATACACAGAGGGAAGCATTCCACTCAAACAAAGGAACGTGTTCAGGACCTGAAATCTCTAGGAGCCTCACCTTTGCATCAAATACGGTGGTGGCTGAGGACTATATTTTGCCTGTCCTACATGCTGTGGCAGCTGGAGCTACAGTAGATTAAAACTATTTCTAGAACAGAGTGGAACAGGTCACTGGGCACTTTTACACCTATGGTGCCACCTCTAATGTGACTGCTATAAAACCTTTGAAATGGAAACACAACTAACTCTTCACTTCTGATAAGCTGAGACATGCACTGTGATAATTAAGAGGCTTGGTAAATGATGTAGAAAACAATCACAAGGGCTTTGCTTTTGTATTTTTTTTTAAATGATAAAGAGAATGCAAACTTTCCCAAGTTTCATCCATTTGTACAATACACTACCAAAAATATCATCCCCACTATGACCTGAAAAACAAAAGAAGAACAGTCTTCATAACTGAAGTTATTTAACCTACGGTTAAAATTAATGTGTCATCTAGTTGCTTATGGGCTACTAAAAATTCCTCTCTCAGTACCAAGATGAAAAGAAGGTAATTTCCAAGCCCCCTCTAGACAGCCTCCTGCTTTTAAAAAAACCCAAAAAACCCTAGTTGATATACTTGGAACATTTTTAAGTTCATGGCCTTTAAACAAATAATTTGAAGAGAAGATTCATCTGGCACCTACTTGCCTTTATTCAGAATAGCCAACAAGCTGACTTGCGTGTATATATAATTTTAGATTAGTCAGATCAATTTGCAAGGAGTAACGGAAGTATCTATTGCTTTTCAACAGGTTGGGGTTTTTTTGTTTTTGTTTTTAAACACATACAGCAGTTAGCCACATCTTGCCTTTTTTCAGATTCTGGTCTGCTTATAAAAAAGTGTTCAAGACAGACAACTCTCAAAGACCTGCATGTTTTATCCAACACATTTCCAAGCAAAAGCAATAACCACGACACTGATAAGAACTGATACCAATGATCAACTAACGAATTGTTGCCCCTTAATTTTCTTGTACTTTAAGACTTCAAGACCAGCAGAAGACCACAGAGGGGAAAAATACAGTATTGAACCTGGTGGAAGCCTGAGTATAAGTACACAGGTGCACTTACCATCAGGTTCCTGAAGGGTCCTACATGGCTGCTACTGCCAGCTGAATCCTCCACTTGGTCTAAACAAGAAAGATACAGGAATGAAACACAGGGAAAGTGAAATGGAAACAATGACTAAAGAATAAATGAAAGGTAGAACCAAATATATATGTATATGCATAAAAAGAATTGCAGAAGAAGACTGCAAAAGAAAACTGAATGAAAGAAACAGAGCGAGAACAGCTACACTGCCTACAATGACAAAGGTCAAAAGGGGAATGGCCACAATTTGCCCATTTTGATTTTCAGTGCAACATGCTGTTGATACCAATTGTGTTTCCGTTCTCTCTCCTGCCACTCATGCAGCATTCTGTAGGCAATAGGGTGGGTGTGCCGACTGCTTGCCCACCATTGCACTATCTGTATAGTGTTTGCTATCTAACCACATGGGTACAAGAAATCCTACATTACTGACTTTGGGCCAGATCCTCAGCTGATGTAAATCAATGTAGTTCCATTGATTTACATTAACTGAGGAGCTGTCCCTAGAAACCTGCAAATCAATCTGTTGGATGAACTTCAACTGTGTTTAGCAAAAAGTAGCACCCTCTCTATTTATCCCTAATGTAAAGGGCTGGCAACATTTTATAGCTCAGACCAGGACAACAGCCTCAAAACAATCTATAGTACTTATGCTGATGTGGACTTTGCTAATAACCAAAAGCTGCAGTAAATTAAATCCTCTGCTGATGGTGATTTTTGGAGAGATGAAAGAAGACACGTATATGCCAGGAGGGGGGAAATCCATCTCCATCTTTTCCTAAAATTGGAGCTGCAGAAGATCAACAAGCATTACCAGCTTTGCCAAGGTGCTGCTGTCTCAAAGGGATACCCAACTAAAATAATAAGGCTTCAATGGGATGCAGAATGTGCCATAACTCAATATGTGGATCTCATAGTTAATTGTTCTCTCTCAGACAGTGCTCTGATTATATATAAGTAGAGAACACACTTCTCTACACCAAGAACCATGGATAATGTTTAACAAAAATTACTGATCACTGAAGGTCAAAAATTCCCTCAAAGTCTAAAATCAACGTATCAAATTGCAACTGGCTGTGCATAGATACATACCTCTAGAAAAATACTCTACACATATGCTGCTGCTGAAGCACACAACAGAGAATGGCTGTCGAAAAATCCTGGCTCCCCCGAAAAACAAGGGAGAGCTACTTCATCTTAAAAGGAACCTCCAAGAGCAATAATGACTATGGCCAAAGGGCAAGAATTCACATTTCAGTCCACATCCACTCTGGACTACGCCATAACCACTACACTCAGTTCTCAATGTAAGGTATTTTTTCTCTGAGTAACAACAGAATGGGCAGAAGAGGACTGCCTATGTCCAGAATACAGACGCACATTAACAATAATTTTGCAGTTATGTTTGCCTGCCTGGTTTTGGAGGAAATGCTGAATTACATCAATCTCCAGGCACCTGCAGCCATCTCACTTGTTGTATATTCTAGATATAAATGCAGTTTACACATATGGAAAGACCATGTCCAAAATAGAAGAGACATTGTTCCAAAGATGTTAAGTCCACGTTAGAGAAATACAAGAACAATTTAAAGTTCTGCATGACTTAAAATACTCTATTTGTAAATGTTATGTTTCAAACTTAGTATAACTAGGTAAGACAGGGACAGCCAGCTCTTTTTTCACCCCGATTTACTTCCTTCTGAATTTGTCATCCTTCCCCATGCACATGAGAAGCAGCACAAAATACAGGTGAGAACATGCTACAGTGCTAACTTATGCATTTTTAAATTTTTGTGTGAACGGTAAGAAAAAGAGTTGCAAAGCACAACTCTGTCTAGAATAGAGCCCAATGTGTTTAATAACTCAGGTTGACTGAATGGGTCAAAAATTAAAATGATGACATGCAGAAAGATGCTAGCAGCAATGTGGCTCCTACACAGTTCTGCTCTGAATGTGCAAGGGCCTAAATAGCAGCAATGCTGCGGGATGGGAACAGATTTAGTGACAAGAAAGAAAGCTAGAGAAAACAAAACAGATGACAAAATGCCAGTTAGTAAAGATGTGAACACTTTAATACTGTTCCCATCAACATACATTTTCTTTCTGTTAACACTTTAAGAGTCTTGGCATTTGCTTTTTGAAATATCTTAATCATTACTCATATCTCACCCCATAAAGAAATCCTGTTTTCAAAGCCTTTGATTAGGATCTATCACAACACCTGCTGAGATAGTAAAGCCAAATCATAAACACTTTCTGACTGATAAGTCAGTACAAAGCCTGTATGTTAAAAGGGCTGCTTAAAGTCAGTAACACTGGAAAACTGCCGGAAATTTTTCACACTTTATGGAAATTTTGTATATGCCTTATTCCACATGCTGAGAGTGGATTTTTGTATAACCACGGGGACGACTGAAATCTGCTGAACCCTCTCCCTGCTCCCACCCCAAGCCACAAGATTCTGCAGATTAATACATGTAAAGCTTAGCAATAAGTGAACATAAAATGCAGCTGTACTTTTCTTTTTTTAAAAGGCTATACGTGAAGCATTGCCGATCTATACATCCACCAACATTGCTGCACTGGAAAATATTTTTTTGATAATTTACACTACAATTCACATAAATGTAGCATCCAAGATCAAATATGGAATGTTGCACCCACTTCCCAGTTCTGTAAAACAAACAGGTATTGAAAAGTTGTCCAGAGATTCCAGTAGTCTGATGTAGGCCAGGTGACTCCACTCCACCATTTTGCCGGGCAACAATTAGAGATCAGGTGCCAATGGACCCGGCTTAAAATGAGATGCTACCTGGCAAATGCGGCGCAAACACTGGACAAAAGAAGAAACTAAAGGAAAATAATGACAAGGATAATCGGTAGGGGGAAAAAATAATGCTCCTAGACTACGCAAGCAAGAAAAAAAAAATCAAAAGAAAAACCCTCAGAAATTCTGCCTCATCACAAAAACTTTTAAATACCATTTTAATATTAGGACATTAACTTTGAATATTTCTGACTTAACTGTACAGACATTACAACAACATACCAAAGAAACTTTTACCCACGTCCAGCTAAGTTAATGTATGGAGATTTATTTAATTAGGGCAAGTTTCTTGAGAAGATGAACCATTCTGAAGTATATTTTTGGAAGCTCGTGTATAAACTACAGACAAATTCTTCTACTCAGTTGGGTGTGTCTTATGGACTCAAAAGCTTCCACACTTGAAACTCAAGAGAAATACAGAAACTTGTTAAGAAATATATTGCAGCGAATATTGCTGCACTGTTAGGGGAAAGGACTACATAACCCAATAGGATTCAGCAGCCGACAGCCTCTCAGACTCTTAGGGCCTACTTTCAATCAGCCTATACTGGCCTCCAATTTTGTACCCACCAAAAGACAGATATAAGCATGTGGCACACAACAGCTGAAAACTGTCAAACAAAAAATAAAAGAAATCCCCCAAAACTCTGGCATGACTGGTGTTTATTAAAATTACTACATTTATAAAACTGGAGACAAACCATTACTATGGAATTACACTAAAAATGCTAGTCCTGTTCCACCAACACGCAACTAGATAAATTACTACAAATGCCCATCACATATACTACAAATGCCCAAACACTACTGAGGGTAGGAGGTCTACAACAGAAACTTTTGCAAAGTATATACTGGCCAAAGCCCTAGCGTACATGCAGTTATACCAGCATAAAAATGCTTTTGGCCAGTAATAGCTTACTTGGCTCAGTCAACTGGTGTAAGTTCTACCAACAAAAGCACAGTTTTGCTGGTATAAGCTGCACCTCCACTAGGTATAGCTATAACAACAAATCTTTCCTAGCACCAACAGCCTAAGTCCGCTGCTAAGGATTGTGTGTCCACCACCATTACTGCCTCCTAACTGAAGGACGCATGTTGTTGCTTCTGTGTCCTGTTCCCTTCATAGGACCATGCCAATGTGAGAGAATCATTCAAGGTAAAAGTCTCAGATTTGTGTAGCTCACTCTTTGAAGTCCAAATAACTTCTAAAAGGGCTGGACAAAATGTCCCCCTAGTGGTCTCAAAGCTGTAGATTAAGCTAATGCTGTATGAAATTTACTTTTTTTGCGCACACTGGAAGTGAAGTAGCTGCAAAGTCAGTGAGTTGGAGACAGGTGTAAGGATTCTAGACACTATCATTGTTCATGTTCATATTCTAGCACTAAAAGGGCAAAATTCAGAGCTAGTCTACTCAGATGCAATGTTATTATTGTCAAAGGAGTCGCACCCGATTAAACCAGGTATCAATTTAGTCTGCAGTGCTGTACGGAAGAAGCATTATTTATGAGACTTGTTTTATAAAGATAATGTCAAAGTAAATATAAAGGCAAATATAACATGTAAAATGCAATGGTAGATAGTACTACATTTAAAACTTGTTTGTTATATATTGGAAAGTATACAGTGCCATTACATCTCTCAATATTGATAGATACGACGGTGTGGATTGTCATGTACAAGTAGAAGAGCTGCACAGATCTTTTGCTGCAGTATTGTTATATTGGTATAGGGCCACAACAAGTCAGTGTAGATTTTATGCATTGATAGGTAAATAAGGTATTTGGTGCAGATTGATTAAACCACTGCTGAGTTACAGACAGGTGTCAGTATAAAAATATACTGGTATCTTTTATATATTTTACAATTTAGCTTAGCATTATGCTTGGGAGCTGCTCAAGCTTCTTGGTACAGAGCCTATTTTATACACACAGGTAAACAGAAGAATGACTACAACGCCCTGACACATGGAAATCCTAATTCAGGTCTGGTGCAGAGTCCCTTCTCTGTAGGCTGGCAAGAGCCTCAAGAGCTGTAGGAACTATACCTGCCTTTGCCCAGTGACTGCCTCTAACAAATCTGCCAAGTGTTACTGAAGTGCTCCAAAGGGAGCTGTCCTCTATTAAAAAGAAAAGTCACTAAAGTGCAAGACCTGACAGTGGGAATTGTTGGGCCCAAAAACATAGGATGCTGCACGTGCCAAAGTTTTACAGCCATTGAATTTGCTACCGAACACACTTTAACATCTGAACAACACAAATACACAAACACAGCAGCACAATTAAGAGAGAAATCTCTTCTGCTACAATGGCAGTTTACCAACAAAAAAGAATACACTTTCATTGATCAAAGGTGGTTTTTTTCCTTGTACCACAACTCATCTCTTTCCTAGCTACATACTTAAACACATTATACTTAAGGTTCTCAGGAGAGTGAAGGAGGAGGAGGAAGAGGATAGGTATGACAGATGTCAGAAGAAGAAATAGAAACTTCATAGTAATTCTACTGATGCCAAATCTGGGAATTTAAAATTTCTTCCCCAGCCCACATGAAGCAAGCTTAATTACATACACACCAAGCACTAGCCTCACACACACATACCCCAGCATTTATTAATATCATACAATGAATGCCCATCAAAATTACAACTGCGATACTTAAAGTTTATAACAATGACAATTCTGTCTTTTCTTAGGAGGATACACCCAAAACATCTAAACACTGACTTTATTACACACACTGGAGGGCTGGCCCAGAGTATTCCACAAGTCATATTTTGTCATATTTTCCATGTGATGGCACTACCTGAGGTATTCCCCAAAGGTCTTTTGCTACTGCAAAGCAATAGCTGAATCATGTACAACAAAATGAGCAAATATAATTTTGCCTGTTAAGTACTATTTCTAAGAAATTAGTATTGGAATATGGGTAGGGAAAGGCTATATCCTCAGAGATTCTGATTCTAACCTATATAAAAGATGAAGTTAGTCAACTGTAAGTACTTATTACTGAAGCGTCCAAAAGCATGCTAGGAGTCTCACAAACCAAAAAACCGAAACATGTGCCCTGCAAAGACCTTACATCCTAACTATAACACAAGACATTCAAATTAGGGCAAACAAAAAATGGGAAGGATAGGAGAAAAGAAGCAGAAGGGTTACAAATACACTGACTTATGTCTGTTGTGCACACTTCAAAGTTAGTAAGATACATAACAAAATACACTATTTAATCTACAATATTTCAAAAGGTTATGTACTAGTCAATAAAAATAGGTCTTGCAAATACAACAATTAGATTGTAGTACAATCATGAATGATCGATAAAATGGCTGCATAACAAAAGCTGCAATGCCATGGAAAGTGTGACAAAATTATGTGACTTATGGAAGTTTAAATTAGTTTTTATACATACTCAAAACCTCTATGGTGGACACTTTAATGGCACCATTAGGAAGCAACACTTCGCTATTTCATCTCACCACAAATTCCTGCAACTGTATATTATTAATCCCTATGGGACAAATGAAATTGTGACGCGTGTCATGAGATGATATCAAATGAGACAGTGACTTGCAACAGCACAAAGTAACATCACCATTATAAGAAGTTACACAAAATCCCTGAAAAACTGAGTTTAAAAGGTCCACAGGGTCCTCTGAACAGAATGGTTGTATGCTGAAGAGCTATAAAAGATGGAAAGATGTCTACCTGCACAGTACTTTAATCATCAGGCAGAAGTGACATGGGAACATCCTGTGTCGTTTCTCATGCACTTGCTGTATTATTTATTTGTACACCATCGCCATTCATGACAGGAAGAGGAGTAAAAACAAATACGCTGTTTGAGATAATGTACTCTCTACAATGCCAGGAGTGTAATTCAATTCACTAAATGTACACTTCGGCTTTATGGACAAATCTATACAAATATAACATACACAAACTACTGTAGCTATTGAATACTTGGGACTTAGTTATCCATAATTATTTAAATGCTGCAGAATGTTATCAATTATTGAAAATGGGTAAACAAACACTTATGTGGTTTAATTCCCTGCTTTATCACGTGTTTGCAAGACTTTGAGTAGAAAAGTTCAGACAGATAGAACTGGACATCTGTGTGGGTGGACCTGTCCTACCAGAACAGATGAGAGGAATGTCCCAGGAAACACGAGCATGATTAAATCTGGATACAGTGAAAAAACAGAAGCAGCAGCTCCTAGCAAAGTCATTAAAACAAAAAATATTCACATGAAAATTGCACTGAAAAAGTTATTACACAACTAGAGAATTGAACAGAGGAAAAATAAATGGTGGGAGTAGGAGGAATACACAGACATCAAGAAAAAAAGAGAACCTGTTATTACTAAAGGCTAACACTGCCTTTAGATTCTTAGGGGAAACAGCTGAAATTTGACAATGCTTCATAGTAAGCATGGTATCAGTTCTCAACTCAGTAGGAGGCTGAGTATGTACACAAAATAATAAAATTTAAACTTGGCAGCGTGTTTACATCCTGATCTGAAGATATGAATTCTTTTCTGCAGCAAAATAGCTTTCCCAGTTAAAAGAACAGGAAAAGAAATCTATGGAGTGTGGCCAAAATTTTCAAACAGGAGCTTAAAATTAAGTGGGGGGTTTTCAAAAGTGTCCCACTGAGGTCAATGTGACCTGTGGGCCTAAATCACGTCAGGGCATTGGAAAAGTCCCACTTTTGAAAACTTTGGCATCTGTCAAAACATTTTCCTTGGGAACTAAAGGTAACTTAAGGATATTGGCAGGAATCAAGTAGTCAGTTTCTTCTGCAGTTTACCTTTCAAAGATACCAGCATTTCTTTTGCCTGTATACAAACACTGTTTTCTTCACACAGCAAGGGAAATTATACAAAAATTGCAAACTGGACCATGATAACGGTTTCTTTTTTTAAATCAAATACGACAGTATGGTACATGTTGATATTTTTAGCCATGCCAACTATCGATAGGAATTAAAACGAATGTAACCAACTAAACTTAGGACTTTTACAGTCTTTATGAAAATTAAAAATTGCTTCCTACATCTATGTTGACACTTAGGAAGTTAAAAGAGCAGCATGTATAACTTAAAATAAGCAAATAATCAGTATTATAGAATGCCAGAACGGCTGTAAAATTTTCAGGTACTACAAGCAAAGTACCTCCCACTCTTGCTAATAACATGGCTTCCGACACTTCATTACAAGCTCCAGGCAAGTCTCTTGATAGCTAATTACACATACACTCTGCAACCATATAAGAAACGCATTTTTCTCTTTGGTTACATTCCTTTAGGTTTTGTTTAGCTTACTATTAAACTAAAAGCAAACAAATGATTTTGGGAATATAACTACTTCAGTGAGATTTCTAGAAATAACTGCACTCGATACAGTCTGTCACTCTTCATGTGCAATACTGTCAGGAACACATTACTATACAGTGACAAAAATGGAGAAGGGTGTTGTTCTAGAAGCTAAATCTGAAATATAACAAATATGAACGATTACTTTGATTCAAATAATTTTTTATTTGTCCATTCTTCCCCACTCTCTAAAGTAGGTATGTTTTTCATCACAACCAGCCACTGCTTTGAGATATTAAGAAAGAGTAAGCACTTTAGGTGCCACTATTTGCATCATAGGATCTCACCCCATAAAGCTCATACGTAATGTGCTTAAAATGCCATTTGTTCAAAAGTAGTAGTGCTTCTCAGCTACCTGTGATTTGGATAGCAATTCCGTTTAGAAACGTTTGCCTTATATAGACTAGTATTTTAAATTTTAACGTTTACCCAAGAACTGTACTAAAAACCACGGGCTTTATGATATTCGTTATCCAATCTGTTATACAATTATATGATAACTTTTATTGGTCTTTTCTATTTCTATTAAAAAAATATCGAATTCCAGTACTGGCAGCATTAAGATATCGCATGGTAAGGCTGTAGTAGTGTTAAGGCTGACCCAAAAGCTCATGTCCTTACTGTACCTCCTGTAAACGTTACTGGTGCTGCTGCCACTAAGAAAGGCCCCTTCCTGCACCTTCGCCCCAATCAGAGATTTTAAAGGCTTGGTGCACCAAGACATGACTGCATGGAAGTCTGAAAATGCAAAGGAGTCCATCCAAATGGTTCTGCCCAAACATGGGCTGTGGCTTCACTTGGAGAACACAGTTGTGCAACGACTGCAATACCCAGGAACAGGGCTGCCATTGTAGCTAGCTGGAGCATTGGGACTGTTGTCATAGGACTGGCTGTTTACCACTGGGAGAGAGAGACCAAAGTCTTTCAAGATGTTGAAAACAGAATATTGCCAACAAGTGTTGTAACCCCCAGGTACTGCCCCCCTGAGCGTGAAATTAAAAATACTCAGAGTTGCTAAATAAACTGCACGTTAAATTCACATTTATTCAAGTTTTCCTTTTTGTTAGCCATTTTATTACAATATTAAATTTTTATTTTACCTAGGTATTCCTGCAGGATCCAGGAAATGTCATTTGTCAAAAATGTTCTCTACCATCACCACCACAATGGAACATTTCTCTCTGCATTTTCACCTACCTTATCATTATACATTGCTAGCTTCCTACCATTAAACCCTCTCTTCCTCGTTTGTAAGCAGAATGAAATCACAAGACCTGTAACTAAAAGTGCGCACAAAAACTGGGGGAGATTAGAATGCATGTTTCATGGAAGATGGTGATAATAGAGAACCATTCAGTATGTATGCTTACCAATGAGAATTATTTCTGTAACACTACCAACAATTTCCAGCCAGATGTGCAACACCTTTAAGTTCCCACTCAGAAGTTCAAGAAATTAATCTGGATGGAATGATCAGCAATAATTTCTGCATCACAATGAGTCTCATTGCCTTACTGGTATCTGCAAATTCTACAAACTGCAGAACACTGTGGGGTCAGTTTTGATTCATTATGCAAGTCTAATTTATAACCATACATGCTGCTGTCATCTGTTGCTCAAGCCAAAAAGGGCTATTTATTCACTTCCCACTTACAGTGCTTACTCTCCTCCTGGGTCTTTTGCTCTGCATTTAAGAATCTGACTCCACGTAACAGAAATGACAATAGTGCATATATTCTCACTGCTGAAATAAGCATTTTAGGTGTATGGAAGTGTATGTCAAATGAAGTGTAGTCATGTTTTTATAATTTGCCACGAAGAAAACCATTACGTTTTCTAAAAACCTCTGAACAGAGATGATGCAAAACTGGAGATTAAGCAACAGTCTATTCCACCCCTCAGTGAGGCATATAAAGCCTCAGAATAACGGAAGACAAATATCAGTGTACAATGTTAAATACTGCACAAGATTTTTTTCAACAAGTACAGCTGGACCAAAAAAAAAAAAAAATTGCTAAGGCTCTTTCAATATTTTCTTAAACTTAGGCCATAGTGAAAAGGCTCAGTTAATACTACATAAACTGCAATTTTCCAATCTAACAATGCTCAAATATACCTTAACTGCTGTTAGGCAGTCACTATTAAGGCTATGTATGCATTTGCATGCATGAAAACTTTGCTTCCTTCCTGCATCTGTTAAACTTGCAGTCATCTCCTTCCAATTCTGAAGTGACAATTCATCTTTTTTGATCAAGAGAGACTCAAGGGGAGGGTAACAAGCTAAACACTATGTAGGCCCATTATTTTAATGTGCAATATGGTCTATGAAGGAATAATTTACGTTCTCCTGCACATTTATGAAGGAGTACTGCTGGGTTCCAGAAGATTCCCTCAATTTTCTATATGAAGGCAAGAATCACATTCATTTCAAGGAACACATTTCAGGCCTTTATAAGACCAAAAGTCTTATTGAGTTGCAGATCCAAAGGACAACTATAGCTGCAATGCTCCAATTGCTCAGTCAGTGCCTTTCTTGCCTAACAGAAGGAGCAGTACAGTTGGTGTATTGATTGACAGAACAAACAACAGAAGTTAAGTTACAGTTTGCATCAAATCACAAGAGAACAAAATAAACAGCCGGATATACTATTTACTGAGCCAAGAAAAGGTCACTAAACACAAAACTGCTATCAAGAACAGCAATTTCTTCTATTTTTCCACCAAAGAGATTTAAAATTTAGACAAGTGGGAGCATAAGCATAATGATAGTCTATCAGGCAGCTAATCACTTTAGTCAGCAACCTATTCTGAGCAAATTAAACCTCTGATCATTATAAAGGCTCTTTTTGCATACACACTTCTTTGGATGGTTTGGAATATAGCTTTAAAAAGAACACACAAAATATGATTTGCACTAAAATGCACTTAGGGAAATTTTTATTTATGAAAGAATGAACAGGAAAAACCTTCTGTTACCTGGGACAGCAGAGAACTTGGAAACTGACATTCCACAGCTAAGAATGTGGTCGCCACTAATAAAGTTTTAGAACAAAGTCCACCTGGCTTTTGCAACTCCTGACAAGGGTTGAAACACCGTACTTTTTACTTTACAACAACTTGAAATAAATCGCTAATAATAAAGTGATTTAGAAAGTCAATTATTTACCCTAACATTTGCTGAATTTGAGTGTGAAGCTTTATTATAAGGCTGAGTATAATTTCAATATTATATCCTGATTTATACCTCTCTTACAAGCTACTCTTTTTTTTAAACCAGAGTGAGTGAATATAATGTGTAACTTGTTTGCACCATTTAAGCATTTCTTTACAAACCATGTATTTAAATTTATGATTCAGAAAACATTTGTACGATTACTGCTTTGTAATTCTTATGTAAAATGGGTACAAAAAGCTCAATTTTATTTACTTGACAGCAAAAGTTAAGCTCTTACTTTAGATGTCTTATTCCAATGGAAGTGGTTTGGAAAAATATTCACTCTGCAGCACTTGGAATAGTGGCAGAACGTGAAACTCCTCACAACATTATTAGGTTTAAACCACTTTCAGAACGCCAGGATGTTTTCTTAAGCAAAAATCTCATTCAAACGGAAGTTGCATGTAATTAAGACTGGATATTCAAAGGGCCCCAAGGGAGTTAGGGTGCCTGTCTCCTACTGAAAGTCAAAGAGTTATTTATCTTATAAAACCCTTAAGTGGTTAAAGCTCAAAAATTTTAAGTTTATAATTTTCAAAATCTCTCTCTGAAACTTGGCAACATTTTGGTAAATGTCCATGTATACCAATATTTTTATTTATTTTCATAGCCTTTTCTACAGTCAATCTTTAGGAATAGTAAAGGGTCAAATACGAATATTTACAAAATAGTTGCAATACAGCCACTACAATAAATGATAGCATTATCTTCAATTTTAAAAAGCATACATCTTAACCTTCCATCAATGTTGCTGAGGAGCATTATGCAGAGAAGATTAATAACTAAATCAACTCCTAACAAAAACTACCTACCTAGTAGCAAGCAGTCTCCGAGGGTGGGGTTTTCAAAAGCATCCAAGTGATTTCAGAGAAAAAATTCCCTTGACTTAAACCACTTAGGTGGTTTTGACTAGCTCATCAAGAATAGCTAAAATGCAACGTGTCAGAGTAGCAGCCGTCTGAGTCTGTATTTGCAAAAAGAAAAGGAGTACTTGTGGCACCACAGAGACTAACAAATTTATCTGAGCATAAGCTTTCGTGAGCGAGAGCTCACTTCATCGGATGCAATGGTGGTCAAACGGAGGTTGCCTTTCCTCAAGCAAAGGGAAATAACGGTATGGTAGGAGAGATTTAGATGCTGAAACTTGAACATTAAGGAATGAATATCTGACACTCAATAGGAGATTCTTAATTCACTCAGCCAAAAGTTTTAAAGATCATTGAGTCTTTTCTCAGTAACAGGTAAACTGGGTCAAAACCGACTGAGATATATAACATCTAAATGAATATAATAATATAGTAGGCATAAACCAGAATAATTTCTGAAAAAGGAAAAATACATCTGTCAATCCTACTAGAATTCTCTGAAAGCATAAACAAGAGAGTTGAGAAATTTAGCCATTTGAAAAATTGGCCATAAATGGTCCATTTTAATATGTAAGGTGATTAACAGTGCAATGCCCCACAGATACATGCTAGGATCAGTGTTATTTAATGTATTTATTAATGACCTGGAAAAGTAGGTAGACAATGAAGTGGAAAAATCTGTTAATGACAACATTATGTAGGTTAAATAATCAAGGTTAGAGGTATTACAAGAAACTTAAAGGGTTAATTAAAACTTATTGACTGGGCAAAATACACAATGATCAATAACATTCAAAATGTAAATAAAAGCAAAGAAAGACAATGGAAAGGACCAGTTCAAACTACTCACACACACTGATGGATTCTATACACAAACAAACTCTTACAAACAGGGCGTTGGAGCGGAGCCCGGAGCAGCTCCGGAGCAGTCAAGCTGCAGGTTTTTGCCTGATTTAATCAACTGGTTTAAAGGTCATTTTTTGCACTGATTTAATCAACTAGTTTAAAATTCCACATATTATGTTGCAACTGTGCATGTTGACAAGTCCTTAGTGAAATGTTAAAAAAAAAATTTTAAAAAAAATCAAGAACTATGAAAATATTAAATGAAAACATTCTCAATGAACAAAAGATTGCAAGGAAGGTGTTGGATTGCATTAAGGAACAAAGAATACTATTGAAAATATAGCATTATATAAATTGATAATATGCCCTCATCTTGGATATTATTGCTCAAATCATTTCAAAAAGATCAGCAGAAACAGAAGTGGGCTAGAGATGGGCACTTAAAATGATTAGATACATGGCAAGACTTCCAGATGAGGAGAATTTAAAAAGATTACAACTAGTTGATTTGGAGAGGAGGTGAATAAGATGTGACATGATGAAGATAAATAAGACTCCATATAAAGTCAATCATGCGCTCTCTCCTGTTCACCCCTCATAGTAAAAGAGCCAGGAAAAATCCAATTAAATCAACAGGCAACAAATAAAAAAAATAACCAAACAGATGGAAGGAATTACTTTAAACAAACTACCTCTTAGAAATCAACGCTGCAATAGAGGCAAAAAGCTTAATGGGATTAAAATAAGGATTAGAAAAGTATATGAACAAAAACCATTCAGTTACAGTAGTTAAAATACCATTTTAGAGATGACTGCAATCTTTATGCTTTGGGACATGTAAAGCTAACACTAACTTCTCGAGGTTAGGAAGACACTTCTTCCTGCCCAGATATTATTGCGTAACTATACAACTTATTCTGAAGCACCTGGTACAGGCCAGTGTCAGCAACAGGATACTGGATTAGGTGAACCTCTGGTCTGACCCGGCAAGGCAATTTCTATGAAATGACTCTGCAGAAATAAAAATTAGCAGGCTGCTCTGCCATTCCACATGTCTGAACGCAATTTCAAAGCCCACTGAAAGCTGTTTCCTAAATCAGTTGCACCCTATTTTTAAATGTCTTACATTAGCAAAGGTCTAAATAGTTTTTCCATGAGCTGGAAAGAAATGCTCTAACCAAGTATGGGAAGGCCTTCATACAATGAAACCTTGCTGCACGAAGCTGATTTTTACTGGCTGCTTATGAACATGTAGTTTACATCCTTATGGCTCACCATCAAAGTAATGAAAAATCTTCCTCTTACAAGTAAAGGACAATTTTAAAAGAAGACTTAAAAATTAAAAATCAGCTAAAAACTGGTATTGCAATACTGCCCCTCTCCCCCGCAACTTCCATGTCCCTGATTCAAATCCAGCCCAGGTTAGATGCAAGTGAAATTCATTAATCTTGGAGTGCTGTTTGTGATTTACGTGTAAGTTATTTTCAATATGGGACCCACAGCTGTGTACATCACTAGACAATGTGTTCAGAAATGTTGTGACTTCAGTTTAGAACTTTATTGGTATAGTCGGAAAAACAAATACAGTCTACAGAAATGTGGTTGACCAGAATAAAAGAATTAAGAGAAATAGAACAATTTACTGCCTATATTAGATTCACATCATAACTTGATGTAAGATGGACTAAAGTGTAAAAAAAAAAAAAAAAAGGGAATATAGCGTATACAAATATGCATACCTGATGGAACTCAACCTATGGTGCCTCAACTCTGCTGGTATGCCCTACTTCTTTGTATTTACGAAAATAATGTGTGCTGTCAACAATTCTGTTGATATTAAATTAAAAAAATAACTAAAAACACTATCAAGTCTGAATAGGCATGGTTGCCATGTTATTCCTTCCAGGTCAGGACTAGCACACTCTGACAGGATAAAATGAGGGACTACATGTTCTGTGAATAAACAGTGGATGCTTGCTGCGAGACCCCATAATCTGCTTTGGTTACTTAGATGAAATAAAACAGCCCACGTGAGCAGGATGGGGAGTTTACACATGGCTCTTCTGTTGCTACCACCAGTTCAGCTCCACTAGTGGTGTCAAGAGCGGGGACGTTAGCACTGACTTTATAGACAAAGCTGCAGACAGCCATTTCCATTTTAAGCACCACAGAGTCCTGATCTGAGTAAGGTAAGACAGTCAGTGGCATCAGGTCGACAGTAGTGCTCCCATTGTTACTAAGTGTGAAATTAAATTGTGGTAGGCGTTTGGGAAATTTTCAGAGAAATTTTATATACACGCAGTAGACAAGGCTTTTGAAGTTAGCATGATGCTGAATTAGTCAAAGAGTACACAAGGTTTCCAGTGTTCACATGAAACTGTAATAATCTCTCTAAAGCAAAAACTCAATTTTTTTTCTAAATGAAATATATAGCAAAGTTACCAGAACTTGCTGAGTTCCCACACTTGCTGGGAGCTTATCCCTGGAAGCATGGATCTTTGAGGGAATCAGTTTACATAATTTGAGAACATATTTACATCATTCAAGGCAAACTTTTTAAAAAACAGATGGTTTTTTACTCCTAAAAACTGAGCCACAATCTTCTGCTATGCTGAACCCCGTGGGCAGCAGGAAAGCTAGAATGAATCATGTCAATTTCACCCTTGGGAAAGTTCAGAGCAGCAGCAGAGGCAGGAACTGGAGGCATTTACTGGGGAGGATGGGGGTAGAGAGAGGGAGAAATATGAGGTAGCAACTCCTCCACCCCCCGTGCAAAACTCTGGCCATCAAGGGGTAAAAACAGAAAAGTTTCATTGTCCTGGTGACCTCAAATTTATTGGATATGTACAACACAGAAGCTAACATGAAAGATACAATCTCCAAATAGGGCCAGAGGCAGCTCTCTAATAGGAATACCACAGCACCTTCGCTCTTCAGATCAGTTGGGGAAGAGGAGTGGGAGGGAAGCTTCTCATTAGGGTATTACCTCTGGACCTTGCTGCTGGCCTCCCACCATATCTTTTGTATGGGACTCTGGCTAGTAGGTTTAAACTTTTTAATTACTAGGTGTCTAGTAAGTTTTTCAATCACTGGCCCAAACCAGTTTCAGCTGATTGGCAACACTGCGTAGCTAGAATGTTATTTCATGTAGGGATCTCATCACAATAAAGCAATATTCAAAAAGCTGAACACTAACAAATTTACAGTTATTTAAAGACCAACTTATAAATTATATTTAGTATGTCCTTCGCCATGGAATATATATTTCATTTTATATTTGGAAAGTGTTTTTAAGCACTTCCTTTAAAGTGTTTTTGGAGTTAATATTTTTTTAAATACAAAAATGTACAGTTTTCAAGGTCACATTCTCCATTATTCAAATGAAACTATTCTTTTAACTTCAAATGGTAACTCAAGGCCTGCATGGTGTCATCAAGTTCAAATTGCATATTTAAGTGGTTCTCTTAAAAAAAAAAAGTGCAAATGTGGGTAGCACAATGTGCAGCAAAGCACAGGATGGACTAAGGTCTACGAGAAAATAATTTGGAACAAAACAAAAGCGAAAGGACTTGTGAAAACTTTGATTGCACATCAGCAGGAAATTGCAAGGTGTCCCAATAAACACACCCCTCTAGGTAAGTCATTTCACCCTTCTTTAGTTTTTTTTCTGCAAGAGGTCAAAACACAGCTACTTCTGAAACAGTTTCTTCATGGGAAAAAAATCTGATCAAAGAGATGTTGATATTTCTTCCTACCTAACAAGTTAATTATTATTAATCCTAAAGGGGAAGTTAAAGAAAATAAATGTAGTATTTCTAATAAAGAAACAAACACACACCATATTATTCTCAAGAGCTTCTACTCAGAGTACTACAGTTCTTTATATAAAGTTCCATGTGAGAAAACCGTCTCTTAAAGGAACAATGCCAAAATTGAAATACAGACCACTTTTAGACAAAAACAAAATAAAAATTAATCCCTCTGCCAATTTTTGTGGCATTGCAATTGCATTTTCCCCCACTTCTCCCGTTTCTGTGTGAAAGACCCAAGAGAAGAGGAGAATGAGTGTTCCTTTAATGTCTCTGAAACAGGAGAATAAAACTGAACTTTATTTGCAGCCTTTAATAAAGATGCCATAATAACTAAGAATAACTGATCAGAGTTAATCTAAATTGTTAATTTACCCTCTCCAGATCCACACTGGCTCCAAAATGAACAGTATCCGTTAAGGAGAACCACTGTACCTTTCAGGCGCTGTCTGAAATCTGATCAGAACTATGCTAGATATCAACATTTATTATTTATACTGTGGTAGAGCCACTTATGGTAGCAGAGTTTTAACACGGATTTGTTATCAGCGGCATTGGGACTGTGTTATAAGACTACTACTATCCCCACAGTGATGTTGGTATGATCCGACGGTATGACCAGATCCTGTCTATACCACAATATGTGTTTTCACTGGGTCACCTGACATGGTTGATTTTGTAATGCAGACAGGAACTAGAGTATCACCACAAAATCCTACTCACTTCTTCCTGCAAGAAAATATTGAGCTTGCCAAAATGCAGTCACATACTCTGTTCTAATCTACTACCCTGACTCTGCAGAGAGGGGAGAAATGAAGGAGGCACATACAGTTTTCATGCCAGACTGTAACTGAGTTTATACCACTGGGATTTGGTGTCTGGATGAAGTACTAAGTGAAACACAGCAGACACACAAATACATCTCAGAAGCACAGAATGGGGAGAACTACCACCAGGACAAACAGACACAGAAGAAAAACAAACTGTTAAAAAGTTACCCTGGAGGGGAATGTGGGAGACTATGAAAGCAGTAAATGAGAAACCCTAGTTTTATTTGGTTAAACTGGACCAATCTTTCCTCCTCTTGGTTCAGAGGGTCATTGGTTATAGATATTCCAGATAAATGAAGGAAAACTAATACCTCAAAGCAGTAGATTACATTAGATAGTGTGGTGAATCCTAAACATCCAGTTTTAAGAGAGTCTTAGTTCTGAAAAAACACTTCTAAAGACAAGGTGAACTATGAAAGCAGGTGTGAAATATAATGAAAGCTTCAAAGCCCTTGGTTCCATAAAAGGAGGTTTACCCACCAAACCAAAAGATAGATACACACACACGCACACACACTAATAACTGAAATAAATATTAGAAAAAGCATAAGCATGAAATCCATCTTCTAGTCTTATCAAGGGCTTGATAAATTTACCCAGAATTCTAAAAAAATGGCTTGCTATAAGAGTGAAATATACATGCTCTCTCCAACCGCCCTACTGCAATTTAAAGAAATAAAACAGTTATGTACTGTATTTAATTGTATATTGTCAATCCACTTTTTATTTACCACTACTTTATAATGCAACTGATTGCATCTCTCTTGCTTTTGGTATGGTATCTTAACTGAAGTGTAGCCAAGCAAGGTTTCTCTCCTTTTCTTTAAAAAACCATGATGCATTTCTTCCTGCACGATTTTCAGTGTATCACTTTTTCCTTCTCTCACCCTTTTCTTTGCACGGACTTCTCTGCCACCTCCTTTATATTTATCTCTCCTTTCTTCTCCCTTCTATAACACTGTTTTTTTTTAAAACTTACCCCACACCTTCACCTCCCCCCATGCTCCTATATACAGGAACTGAATAATGCATCAGACACTGAATGTCTAGATGATTAAACCTACACATACACCTCAAAACTGGTATAAAATATGTGGAGCTGCCTCTGTTTAATGAGGTAGTGCCCTTATGTGAAACCAACCCTCACCCTCAGCATCTAGAAATGGGCAGATGCTGTCCTTGGACCTTAGCTAAGGGCTCCAACTTTTGTATTAGTCATTAATTTTATAACACCTAAAGTGTGCTGTGTAGAGGGGGAAAATAAGCTAAGAGAAGATAAAGAGTAATTAACAACTATCCTACTTACCTGATGTAGTTGCAAACTTTTACCTTTCTTAAAAAAATTAAATGCAAAGAAGTAGCCTATGTTAATGCCATTGTTTGGCTTGAGACAGTTTTCTGCAATCCTGGGTTAGGAAAGTCAAAAACACCTCACTTTAAAATTGTGATGGTTGTATTACCACAACAGAAAAATAAAAAAAGTTAAGCTTTTTTCTAACCAACATTTGGAATTTACAGAATTCAGCTTAACATATGCTTCTTAGAGGATTTTTCTGCATGCTGTGGCCTCACTGAAACAATCTTCTCATGTAAATTGTCCCAGTCCCACCTGCTGTCACTTTCAAATCTAGAGTTCTCAGGTTTTCCTATATGTCACAAAGATGCTGCTGCTTCATTAGGTGAGAAAATGCTGAGAAAAATTTTAGATGCCACCTAAGAAAGCTCAAAAGAGATTTTTCAGTTGCTTATTTACTTATTTACTCTGAATTTCCCCCCAAACCTAGAATACACACTCCACAGCCGTACTGTCTTTTTTACATGCAAAGTTTCAAGTATATATAAAGAATAAAGAAATAATTGATCCCGAAAAAAGAGTTCAGAAACTCTTCCTAGCAACTCCTAGGCTGACATGAAGTGTTAAGAAAAATGGTAAATCATGCATTTCAATCTGAAGAGCTAGAAGTTAATCAGACACTAGCTGTTTGCATGTTTACATCTTCTTGTATCTCATTTCGGAAGCGGAGTTCTAAGAAGGAGGCAGATACTGAAGCTGGGCTGTATGATCAGAAGTGATAGGTAAAGAGGCTGAGAGAGTATATAGAGTGAAAATGGAATTCTGTGAGGCATAGCCTAGGCATAAACAAAATGGTTGCAAAGGCAACAGGAAACATCAGGATAAATTGGGGAATACCAGAGGTCCTCCAGTGTTTCCTTTAAGAGGGATTATAATAATACCATCATCAATGACTGCTTGGAAACAGAGGTCAGACTGCAGCCAGAGAGAGAATCAGTGGAGAATATATAATTTCAATATTATCCTTTGCACCTATCTCAACCTCTCCCTGCCATGCTTAATTGCCATCTGCATTTTACAAAATGAATAATTCCAACCTTACACTAACAGAAACCACTGTTGAAACAGACTTTGTTTGAGAGGAGACTGCAGGTTTATTTGGAAATTCACAATGGAGTTTCTACGATAATTTGGAAGAGGTATTAATTTGTTAGCTAACTATTACAATCACACTTCTGAAATAATCAGTTGGCTAAATAAAATCCAAAGACAATTAATTGTTTATTGCAAATTGTTCAAAATCCAATGACTAGTTAAAGATAGTTCTTGCCCACTAAATGCATTACACTGGTTAAAACCCAAGGGGATAGTTGTTTAATTGAATACAAACATGCAAATACGTGCTGTAAAAATTTATTTAGCGAGCTGAATAAAAAGATACTGTTAAAAAATAAAAACTGTTTATAGTATTTTTTTTGTTTACATTTTAAACAGTCGAAATGTCTCTTTTGTTAAAAAAAGGCATGTTTACTAAAGTAAACACTCATTCATAGCTGTTTAAACTATATGCTTTTATGTTTCTTAAAGAGTTATAGCTATATTTAAGATCTATGAAGGGGATAAACTCTGTAGCTCAGAATACAGAACGTCAAGTGCAGTTAACTATCCTGGTCAGGTTTCTAATGATCATTCAAATTTCACAACTCTCCTGAGGAACCAAACCCCAGCTTTGGTAAAGTAGGAATTAACGTATAAAATTATTTGACATTTCGGCTTCCATTTCTACCAACTACAGTCAAGTAATACAGTATCTTTTAAACAACTGGGGGTAGCATTTTTTCAAAAGGGAAAGTTACTCTTCTTTTTCCATCATTGCTGAATTCACAAATGACGGGTTGCAACTTCCTAACTTTTCCATAAAAGTTCAACCTCTGGGCTGAGATCAAGCTTGAATAATTTCACACACGACATACAATTTCCAGAAAGGGGGAGGGTGAGTGCGAGAGAGAGAGAAAAAAGACAGGCGGTAATACTGGAAACCATTTTGCAACCGTACTATGGCTGTTGCTCCCAAAGAAAGCAAAAAATACTGTATTACTTGCATGTAAATTAGCTTGAATAGCAACACACTATTACAAATACTGATGTAACAGATTGTGCACATCTTTTTCCTCCTTTAAAATTATTCCAATAAAATTTGTTAACAAAAACAAATAGAACAGGGAATAGAACTCATGGTTGAGCACTAAAAGGATGGAAAGTATGGAACACCGACCATAAAAATGACTCTAGTTGGACAGACAACGGTCTATCTAACCTAATATCCTGTCTTCTGACAGTGGCAGTGCCAGCTGCTTCAGGGGGAATGAACAGAGCAGGGCAATTTCGAGTGATCCATCCTCTGTTGTCCACTCCCAGCTTCTGACAGTCAGAGGGTTAGGAACACCCAGAGGTTGGGGTTGCATCCCTGATCATTTTGGCTAATAGCCATTGATGGACCTATCCTCCATGAGCTTATCTAATTCTTTTTTGAACCTAATTATACTTTTGGCCTTCACATCATCCCATGGCGATGAGTTCCACAGGTGAACTGTGCACTGTGACTGTGCAAAGTACTTTTTTTTTGTTTGTTGTTTTAAAGCTGCTTATGAATTTCATCGGGTCACCCTTGGTTCTTGGGGTGGGCGGGGGGGGGGGAGAGAGGAAGGGTAAACAACATACCCCTTTTCTTTTTCTCCAGAGCACTCAAAATTTAAGGACCTCTATCATATCCCCCCCTTAGCCATCCCTTTTCTAAGTTGAACAATCCCAGTCATTTTAATATCTTCCCATATGGAAGCTGTTCCATACCCCTAATCATTTTCATTGCCCTTCTCTATACCTTTTCCAATTTTAAGGCAATTTTTTTTTTTTTTTTAGAGGAGGCAACCAAAACTGCACACAGCATTCAAGGTGTGAGCGTACCATGGATTTATACAGTGGCATTATGGTATTTTCTGTTTTATCATCTTTCCCTTTCCTAATGGTTCCGAACATTCTGTTAGCTTTTTCGACTGTTACTACATATTGAGCAGATGTTTTCAGGGAGCTACCCACCATGCATCTAGATGTGCATGTGCTATATCATTTAAAGCATGGATTATGAAGCCTTAATGGTTGGCAATTCTTTGTGATGAATTTGTTCTACTTTTGCCTAGTGACCAAAGAGTATAATTCCACACACAAATAACCTTTTACAGTTACCTTTTTTTTTTTAAATTTTGGTTTTTCGATAGATTGTGGTTCTGTTAATTTGTTAAGTGCCTAGAGCCTGGGATCAGAGGTTTTTAAATATACAAAATAGAGATAATGTCCTCTATGTGATTATTTCTAATTAAAACTTTGTCCAGACACGAACAGTTAATAATCCCAAACTGTTAGTATTGGGAAGTAACAACAATTTCAGGAACTGCGAGGTTAGTTTAGTGAAGATTTGTCCACAATTGCATTAATTCAAATACAATTTCAGTATCTTGGAAATGTTCCACTCCTTGCTTTTGTGATTTAAAAAAAATAATAAATAAAACTCTGAGGTTACCGTTATTGCCTATTGGGTAAATAACATGCAGACCAAAACTGTATTTTACCAGGCGAATGCACATTTATTAAAAAGCATAAATCTGCCTTTAATGGACGTAAACAATTCTTGCTAAGTATGTGCTAAAGAGGTGTTTTACCATTGTCATCAAAATAAAAATCAGTGTTTGAATTTTAGATTTTTGTTACTTACTGCGACCTCAACATTCATTTAATGCTTCTCCCAATGCTAAAATAAACTTGAATTAAGGACAAAAATTTTCATTTTCCAAAAGCCCTGCTCCTGCTTCCAATATGAGCTTTACAGTCAACTTCAGCACAAGCAGGACTAGGTTATAAATTTGTATTTAAAGAGGATATTACAGGTATGATTCCATTTCAAAATTTCACTACCTTTTTTTATTGGAGACTAACCAATTTATTTGAGCATAAGCTTTCGTGAGCTACAGCTCACTTCATCGGATGCATACTGTGGAAAGTGTAGAAGATATTTTTATATACACACAAAGCATGAAAAAATACCTCCTCCCATCCCACTCTCCTGCTGGTAATAGCTTATCTAAAGTGATCACTCTCCTTACAGTGTGTATGATAATCAAGTTGGGCCATTTCCAGCACATATCCAGGTTTTCTCACCCCCACCCCCACCCCCCCGAGCTGTAGCTCACGAAAGCTTATGCTCAAATAAATTGGTTAGTCTCTAAGGTGCCACAAGTACTCCTTTTCTTTTTGCGAATACAGACTAACACGGCTGTTACTCTGAAACCTTTTTTTATTGGTTCATTTGAAACACATTCAAGAATCTTACAAAATATATATTCCTAAAACAAAAACAGCAGCAACACACATGCACATTCCTGTATATATTTACTTTTTCTTTAGTCCTTAACATTGTTAAACTGAGTATCATCACCCTTAAAAAATGTGATTTTGACCTAAAATAATTGAATAAAAAAAAAACCAGCTAAATACAGGCTCACATATCAACCTGGCTCTCCTAGAGGCACATTAAAGTCAACAATTTTGACATCTTTATTAAACTATGTATGGAAAAATTAAGACATATTCAGTATATCCTACTTATAAATTAAATAATCCCTATGCCCCCCAAAATTATTCTCCGCCTACCCTAAACTCTTCAAAAAATTAGCCAAAAGCAATCATTCATATTTTCAGGCTGCACATTGTCATAAGCCACAAAATTGCTACTGATTCACAAGTTTTAATTTTTAGGACAACATCTGCATTTTTCACTTCTACTGCTGAACAGCTTTTTATAATTTGTGAAAGAAAATTATTGCTCGGTAGACACTTTGCATGATAAAATCATATGCACGCAGAAAGTTAACAGCAACCCCACTCACGCGGAAAGAACTTACATTTAAAAAAAAAAATACTGACCCAGTCTTAAGAGTTGTGGTGTGAACACATCTTATGTTCTTATAATGATGTTAACACAGCAAGGAAATGAAAATGTTAGGATAGTATTTGGTAACATTGAATATATCACCACCTGAACGTCAGTGGAGCTCAGCAGCAGATTAAGAACTAAACTTAAAACTTTGGGCTTTAAGTTAACTACTGCTCTTCTTACAAGCGTACTCGTAAGCGTACAACTACTGCTCTTCTCACAGTGCTCTTCTCATCATCTGTCTGAATTCATCTAGTGAGGCCTGCAATTTACCTTAATCCATTCTAAAATGTCAGCTAGCCATCAAAAGCTGCAAATGGGAAGTATTGCTATTTAATATACCACCTTGCAAATCATAAAAATACCTACGTGTAAAAAAACAAACAAACCACAACCCAGTTGTTATCTAAAAATCACAACAACATTTTCCTCAAGTTTTAAATTTTTTTTTTTTTAATTAGGACAAAGTTAAAACGTGAATATTCCCATCGCCAATCCACGATTCCGCCCCTTCCTGCGCGTTTCCTATTGTCTATGTTCAGCGTTAGAAAGCCACAAACGCAACGAAAAGTAGCCAAGAATTCCGGCACGACTTTCAAAAGGCGAAAGTGCGGGCACGCCCGGGTGACTTCGCGGGGGGGGGGGACGGGTCCCTTTAACTCAGAGCTGCTTCGCCGAGCAGGCAGCGGAGTCTGGAAAAGGTCACCCGGACACACTTACTCCTGGCTGCGAAGTCCTGCGGCGGCTACTGATCGAGCAGGCGGGGGGGGATGGGGGGGGGGATCGGCCAAAGTTTGCAAGTTTCACTCCAGGCCCCCGGCGCGCGGTTCCATGTCGCCGTGGGGCGAGCTCCGGCCGGGCTGCGGGGGGGGAGGCAGCGCTTACCTTTCTTGGCTTTCGGGGAGTTCTTCTTGCTCCGGTGGGTGGCTCGCTCTTCCTCAATAGCAGCTGCTATCTCTGGGTTGTCTTCCCCATTGTACCAGACCAGCAGCTCGTCGCCGGGCTCAATTGGCTGGGGGGGCGGCAGAGAGAGAAAGGCAACGCCAATCAGCGGGAGGGTTGTTCGCGCAAGGCCGCGGAGCAGGCTCAGGGCCAGAGGGCGTGGAGCTCGCCGCGGGGACGGCAAACAGCTGTGCTCCGCGCCCAGCGCCTATTGCCTCACGGCCGGACGGACCAAACAGGAAGAACTCTTTAACCCTTCCCGGCTGGGCCGCGGCACGCAGGCGCCGCCGCCGAGAGCAGGGGAACGGCTTGCCCCGAGCGCCCCCTGCTGGAAGGAGGACTGCAGGCGTCCAACCCCAGGGCTCTGGCTCCTGGCTGAGAACAGGCTTTCCAGTAGGAATCGACGTTTAAAGCGACTGCACTTGTTTGGCAAACGCACAAGGAACAGGAGGACTTGGGGCCCCTTAGAGACCAACACATTTATTTGGGCATAAAGCTTTCCTGAGCTACAGTTTCATCACGCTTCCTTTAAACCTGACACGGCAAACAGTGATCTCTAATCGCCCACCCTGTTATGAGCTCAGTTTATGCGGAAAATGCTGCAGTTTTGATTTGAAGATGATTTTAAAAGCTGGCTCTGTTATTAAAAAGGAAGGTAGGGCAGAGAAAGTAGGTCATAGAAGATGTTAAATTCAGATAGAGGATGGAGGAAGCCTGTAACTCATTTTCCTCCTAGCAGGGGGAAATGATGACACTTTGTTTAATGAGATACTTTCTAGATTATTTCTCCCCAATCTATTGTTTTTTTTTATAAAAACGAATTTTGAAAAGGTATTTGAAAGTTCAGGTTAAGCCAAGCAAAATTTTACTGAGGAGCAATTGTGCTTACATTTGTAAGTTTGATCTGCATGTATATATTACATATATTTCTTTAAAAAATGCAGTTTCTAAACTCAGGATACACAATCTCTAACAGATATCTTTAATTAACTATCTACTGTCATTTTAAAATGTTTTCTTCATTTTAGTAGATTTAACTGCAACTATTTACATTACACAAACAAGACAGTCTTGTCTGTAATACAACAAAAAAGAGTAAGAAATGTCTACATATAGTAGAAACCCATATAGAAACAGCCATCTATAGAAGTTGACAGTTTGGAACTTAATTTCAGGAATACATTGACAGGAAAAGTTTATGGCAGAGAAAGAGGAAGAGAGGAAAATGGAAAGGCAATTACTACATGTTTCTGGAGTCCCCCTGAATTAAGCCCAATAATAAGAGAATTGTGTGCCATTCCACACTTATTTCTAAGTCTTTATGCAACACAAACTCAAAAAAAAAAAAAAAAGGAAGGAAAGGAAAGGAACAAGAAATTGAACTAAACACAGGTCATTGCGATTACTACTCTGATGTCCCAGTGCCATTACCATGCTGCTCAATACTAGAATTGATAGTTTTACTGGTAATTTTATGTGGTCTTAAATAGCATCATCAGGATCATACAATTTTTAGTGAATCCCCTTAAAGATTTTCCCAACTTGAGCAGAGTAAAAGGGGGAAATACTTCTGTACCTATATTTTTCAAATAATCTCCCAAACATTTCTCCATTCAGAACAATTCTACTCAAGTGTGGGAATAAAATCCATTGGCCCTAGATACAAATGCCTTTCTTCCTTGTGACTGCAACTACTCTTTTCAGTGGCTGAAGAATATGGTGCCAGAAATAGTTTATAATTTTAAAGTAATTAGGTTAGAGCAACGGGGATCTCAACTTATTATTTTAAGTTTCACCTGAGCCAAAGAAGGGGGAAAAAAAACCTATTTTACCCCCATATGCTGGAAGAACACAAGAGATGCAAGGTTCCTGGCATCTACATTATAACCATCTTTACCATGATCAGATCTAGCTTCTGGGGCTTGTGCAATCCCTCGTGCTTTGGGGTGAGGGTCTGGGGACGGAGGGACACCTGGAAACAATCAATTTTACCTTTTTTTTTTTTTTTAGGGTATCTAGAAGTTTTCTTTGCAAAGGAAGTGTAAGTCAGTTCATAGCATTAAAAATGTCATTAATTTTTCCTGAAGACCGTTGTTTATGCAGAGCTCCCCATTCTCCTCTACTGCCAACCTATGAGTTACTCATGGTCCCCTATCCTGCTGAACTGATTCATGTGTTATGATGGTTCTGTGGAAATTTTTGTGAACAAAAGGCCTACACCAAACTGACTTCAATAGGAGTTGGATCAAGCCAAAATTCTTTACATCTTACTGTTTTTGAAAGTTAGTTTGGAAAAAAATGGTAATTAAGTTTGTTTTGAGTACTTATAAACAGAACCTCTTCATTACAAGATGTGACATGCACAGCTTAGCATTCATTACTGGAAAAGTCTACTGACGTAAATACTGTTACAGGATAGAAAGTTTCAAGCTTTTGGTATAAGGGGATTAACTTTACTTTATAAATTAGATATATTTCAATAATATTTACATTAAGTGTTATCTAATGGATACCATATTAGCTAAGTATTGCATAATTTTTAGGAAAACATGTACAGTACTTTTTAAAACTATATACTTTGTTGTTAAAAGTGTTTATCATTTGACTATCAGAGCCATTTTCTCCTGATTTGCTAAATTCCAAAGCATAAACATTTTTAAATTAATCCTCACAATAAGGAAAGTGAAAAGGTTTGTTTCAGAGAATCCAAGTGTAAAATTGCACTGACCATTATACTTGATACGTTCACATACATAAAATATAAGGCCAATGCTAACCAGATTAACCTAAATCAATATATGCTAGGTTTAAATCAATTTGTGTCTACATAGAAATTTACACAAGTTTAAACTGATTTAAAATATGGTTAAACAAGTGTAACTTTTAATATAAGCAAGGCCTAAGATTTTGGTTTCCATTTGCAGTTTTGGAGTCCTGATGGAATAAGTGTTGGGTAAATTATTTATTTGCACAGTGTCAGTGTAGTAATGCCATACAACCAAGAATGAAGGCAAGGTTCCTGCTCCAGTCTAAACCTAGAATGGGTTGACAACAAAGAGAAATGGAATTCAGTGCTGTGTTAAGCATGCAACTTGTCAGTTCCATGGTTGTTTTTCCCTTTTAATTTGCTGAGTGTAGTGTTTGAGTTGCTAAATCAATGTCTAAATAAAGTCTTCTGACCCTGTCCTTCCAAAATAAGATGCGGCCTGCCTTCATCAGTCCAAGCTCGTGCAATAGAACAGCTCCTATGTTAGCAATACTAATTAAAGCAACAGCTCTACTTTGAGGAAATCCACGATCACTTGATTCTGATGTAGAGTAAGCATACTACTATACCTAGAAACAGAAGGCTAGGATCAGAGAACCTTCCCATGTAAGAGTTTTCAGTAAAAAAAAAAAATATCAAAAATCTAAAATTTACCTACCTGAGCCACTCCCTTAAATTCTGTCTACAACCACATTTTTAAAAAGTTACAAAAATTAATATTGTATCTTAAAGGTAATGCATAATTCAATAATATGTACATTATAGTGGTGGTGCTCGTTCTTATAATGTACAGGATCTTCCTAACTTTGAAGGTCATGTGTTGAACATAAATACACAAAGAACTTTGTTGTTTGTAAGTTCTTCATAAGAGCAGTAAAGGGTTGCAACACACAACATACATGACCAACACATAAAAACAAGGAAATGAAAAGTTAAGCCACTGAACAATACATACCTCTATTCCTCCACACAGAGGCACAAACCTTAATCATTACTACAACTACCATAACACTAAGGACCACACATTGAAACCTGAATTCTGACCCCCTCAACACAACCCATCTCATTACCAACTACCTTCTCCCAAAGCTATTAGATTGGATGTTCAGTGTAGTAGTGTTGGGAGGAAACAGTTTAGTAAAAGTATGAAGTAAAGTATGGCATCCTTAGTGGGACAGAGTTAAGGTTGTGGTGCATTGTCTGTGGTACATTCCGCCTACCCTGTGGTGTTCTCTCTTCTTAGCTGAAGGCACTAGATCAGTGGTTTTCAACCTTTTTTTCATGTGCAGACCCCTAAAAATTTTCAAATTGAGGTGTGGACCCCTTTGGATATCTTAGAAATAGTCTGCGGACTCCCAGAGATCCACGGACTACAGGTTGAAAACCACTGCACTAGATGAAAACAAAACTGCTTTCACCCCCAAAGTATTAATAATCACAGGTATACATATCAATTGTAGAATAATCCTTCTGTTATACATTTACTGTACCTTGTGACCTAAGTGTACTTATTTGTTTTGTGTTTCTTTAACAGTTCTGGATTTGCACTCTGGAACTGGGAGGATGAGAAACAACATAAGTAATTTTCCAGCATTTGTCTATCTTGTCTAATTAGGTTGTAAATTCTTCAGGACAGGAACATCTCTTATTATGTGTTTATACAGTGGCTTGCATGGTGCTACTATAATAATAATGAAGCACTTTTGTTGGATGGAGGTGTTTGTGCTTGTGTGCAGTGTTTACACCTGAAAATATCAAATTCCATTATTTGGTTTACATTTGTGGCACTACAAATCGAGTCTTTGAGCTATTATGTGTGTCTTGTACTTACACTGATTTTATTTATACAGTACTGTAACTTGATAGAATGGGATCTTCCATAAACAAATTAATTTCACCTGAAGTTGGTCACATCTTTTTAATCAAGCCGATTTAGAAAATTTCTTCTAATAGAATTTTCACTGCAAATTATTATTAGTTAGTATTTGAAGACAAAGTGCTAAGTACCGTATTGTGTTAACATAGTTTTTCCAAGAACTTTAATGTGAACTTTAAACCAAAGCCTTTCATTAAAAAATAGTAAGTTTTTTTTTTTTTTAGTGACTGATTTAGAAACCAATTAAAAGTTTAAATAGTAGGGGTGAACTGCCCCCAGTTACATATGTGCACTGGAAAGACGTACACCAAGCAGCCTACAAAAGTCCTCCTAACTTGAAAGCACCACCTTGTAAAGGGTGGCAGCGTTATTCATTTTTTCTCACTTTAATATTCAAACCTAGACCTTCAATATAACAAAGTCCCAAATGAGCAATTTTGCTATTAGCTAATAACAAAGAATGGGAAGAAAATGAAAGATCTACATAGCTCTGAGGCCCTACTCTACCAAACATGCTCAGACAGACAAGACTTTGCTTATCTTGGCCTAGAGGTTTTCAAAAATATTACAGTGCTCCAATATTTTGAAATTAGGCTTTTTGAGTCACAGACTAAAAATCCACAAAGCCATGAAAAAACTTAAACTTGGAAAAAATTAGGTGGGAGCAGTATTTTAATTAGGTATGCAATACTAGTTTGAATGCCAAACAATAAAATAGAGGACATTACGTACACACCATCACTGCAAAATTCTTCTTTTGTGGGGTAGATTTCTTCTTCTTTTTTTACTTCCAAGAGGAATCTCCTTAGTTTTATTAATTATCATCAATTGTTGTGACAAGGGGGCAAGTGAGTAAATTGTGTCCCTACATTAGTAAAATCTACATGACCATTGTGAAAGGTTAATATATACAAACAAAAACATTGTGCAAAATTTCTAGGCGAGGAGAGCAGCACCATTCCAAATGTTCAAAAACCCATGTTAACTGCAAGACTACTCCATCTAACGTTGAGAGTATTTCAGCTCTCTGAATAAATTCATAGAACCAGTGGTACCTGCCACTTTAGATACGAGGACAAAAGTCCCTGCCCCCAAGAGCTTGCAATTTAAATCAGACATTAGAAAGAATGACAACTGAACACAGTGGGTATGACATGGGAGGAAACATTAAACAAAAAGAAACGGGAATTAATTTTAAAGAGCATTTTATCAAGGACATTATACAGCTCCATGTTCTTGTTTTACGTATTTATTACGTTACTTTAAAAAAAAATGGTCATGCATTAGAGTAGGGGTGAACTGTACCTAAGAGAGATCAGGGCACATTAAGAAGGAAGCAATTTCAGGCACACTAAATGATGTGAAAAATAAGCTTTGCATTCAAGGAGATAGACAAGTAACATTACTTTTTGAATATATGTTTTAAATGATTTAGCGCAGTAATATGGCTCTGAGGTTCCAAAAAGTTAGAAATGCTTTTCTATATGATGCTCTGTTCTCAAAGTCTTTCTGCAGCTAAATGTGCTTGCTTTTCTTTGCAGTAATTTAACTTCGGGAATCTGGCTCTTATAATTGTGCAGGCTAATTACCACTGATTTAATCATTTTGGGTAATTAATAAAATTCTGCAAAATACTAGATCTTGTAATGTGGTGGATCAGACAAGCTTCATTACCAAACAAAACATCAGATTAATTCAAATATTCTTTAAAAAGTTACAAGGAAAATTACTAACTTGCGTACATCGAAATCTGTGCTAAGTGACTCTCCAAAGCCTAATCTATACTAGGAAACTGACCCAATGTTGACAGTTGTAACAGTACTAAAAACTGCTTAGCTTCTAATATAAACTAAGATTAGGAAGACTGGAGTTTGCCCCTTGTCCTCCTTCTCAAGAGGATATATGAACAGGAAAAGCAAAAGCTGTTGAAACAAATGCTTTCAGATGTGATTGGGAACATCTGTAAAGCTGGCAAGGTAGGTTTACTTATTAATTTGCCAGTAAGGGAGGCAGCCATGTAAACTGAACCTTATATCGTAATCTCTGTTATTCCCATTTATTGGGAAGTCCTAAAAGCAAACCATACATCTATATTTAAAATTTGTATTAAGTACATCTTTGACAAAATCCTGCTCAGTGGATGGAGAATGGCTATGTTGTCAGTGGTCTTTTTGCAAGATATTTTCTCCCCTCAATGAACAGATCTTGTTGTGCAGTAAATTTGCAAGAATGCAACACAAAAACAAATTTTCAAAATCTGGATAGATTCATAGATTCCAAGACCAGAAAAGACCATTGTGATAATCTAATCTGACCTCCATGTAACAACAGGCCACAGAACTTCCCAAAAATAATTCCTGGAGGATAACTTTTAGAAAAAAATCCAGTCTTGATTTTAAAATTATCAGAGATGGAGAATCCACCAGGACCCTTGGTAAATTGTTCCAATGGTTAATTATTCTCATCATCACAGGTTAAGATGCTGATTTCTTTTGCAAAATCCTTCTATATTTGGCAAGGTTGACTGACAAGTTTGGAGCTAGGAAAATGCAAGAGCAGCTACAATTTTTCTCGTGGATCTTCCAATCAGGCTTTCAAACTGATCACAGCACACAGATCATGTATGATAGCACAGATCCCAGACAGTTTTCCACACTGATAGCCGGTACAATCTATGTTGTTTGTGACACCTTGCTTGGGAAATGCTGCTTACTGACTATGTGGACAAGTTGGGATGACTACTGGCAGAGTAAGACTCACTAGCATTGAATCAATTCTCATGAATGAACAGAATATAGTCCATAGACAAAGGACACTTCATATATTAAAGTGAGATATTAGATAAACGAGAACAGTGATGACAAGATTAGGTGAACATGAAGCTATATTGCCTTTATTTGGAACAATGCTATCAACGCTCATGGCTAGTAGATTAATCCTTCCCTTAATCAGAGAAACAAAGTGTATCTCATGAAACTGTGGTTACAGTATTTTCAACTTCTTTAAAATATATGTAAACCATCAGGGCTCTGCCTTTTTTTTTTTAAGTTGGGGATATGAGAGTTGTCAACAGTCATGCATTATGAAATGAAAAAATGGAGAGGAGTAAAATACAGACCCTGCCTACATCTTTTATTAAAAGATTAAAAGACCAATAGGAACTATGGATTTCTTGTTATTGTCTGAAAGGATCCATCTCAAGCAGGCACGTTGTGCCGAGTAATGATTTGTGTGCCTTGAGCATGCCTAGGAATTGAGAAATGCTGATCACCAGTAGTCACTTGCTATAGTTCAGTATTGACAGTTGTGCTGTATCAAACCATTAACAAGCCCAAATACAAAATAGAGTGTTCATACATATCTCAGTTTGTAATAGTGGCTTGCAATTTTATTCACAGAGAAAAGACACCTTGGACTGCTAGAACTGACATTTCAAGTACATTTTCTCACTGTTCAAGAATTTGGTTTCTAAGATCGGAAGTGTGACGTTTCATTCCATATTCTTTATGAAAATATGCATATGATATGAATATGACGTAACAGATGTACTTTATGCAAGATGGCTCATGTGAGATCATTGAAAAGGTTATGATTTACTGAATGCAATTATCCAATTTGTATGCCTGTATTATTTCTGTATCTGAAGTAAGGAATATTGACTATGTATCTGTATTTCAACTATACTACTTTGGGTGATGTCCACTGATAACACTTCAGGTACAACAATGGAAAAGCCAGACAGGGTTGATGGCTCATCAGCAAGGACAATGGACTGTGAAAAGGCTTGGCCTTCCTGTGGACTGCTCCATACTACCAATGACTCATGGATGCTGTGATACTACAGAGTCAGGTGGTCTGGTCACCTGATACTAAACATTACTTGGGACTTCTTGTAACTTTCCACTGGAGGGGGGTGGGGCACAAGTTTGGGAAACAAAGGATTTCTGCCTTACGTAAATCCTATTTAAGAGTGGGAGGAAGGCAAACGGGACGACTCCTCTCCATGGCCTGTCTGCCCAAGAAGAAAGACTGCTGCAGCTACCTCAAAGGAAGGCAAGGGTCCAGTCCAGACTGAGACAAGGGTCCAGTCCAGACTGAGACAAGGGTCCAGTCTGAAAAGGAATGTAATTGGAACTCTGAACCACAGAAACTTCGCAACCTGCCTAAAACAACATTTAGGGTGAGAACTTACGTTTTTTAACCTGTTTCTTAAGTATATTGAGCCTAGCTTGCGTATTTTGGTTTATTTGCTCAATAATCTGCTTTGTTCTGTTTGTTATCTCTTGTATTCACTGAAATTCACCCTTTTGTAGTTAATAAACTTATTTCTTGTTTATAATATAACCCAATTTTTGTAATTCCTAACAGGGGAGATGGCAGGGGGCGGGGCAGGGCGGCAAGAAGTTGTGCATATCTCCCTCCACATTGAGGAAGGGAGTGGATTTCATAAAGCCTTTGGGTTTGTACCTCTTAAAAGGGGTGGGCACCAGAGTGTTGGAACAAGCCCTAAGGCTGAATCTTTCCAGAGCTGATCTCTGTCTCTGTGTGCTTGGTTGGAAGAGGCTTGAGAGCCTACCCCAGCAAAGCCAGGTAAAGGGCACCCAGGCTGGCAGAACAGGCTGACTCAGTGGCACCCCAGCACATCAGGTGACACCCCAAAGGGCCCAAATCCATCACAGAAAGTACAAAAATAAAACAGGTTCTTGAAGGAAAAGGAAGAAATGGATACCAAAAAGTCATCGACACTTCACAAATGGACAGTGCTACCTTTAAGGTTTTGTAGTAAATGGTCCTGTTGATCTCCAAAGGGAACAGATTTTGCTCCTTTCCTGAAAGAGCCCAGTTCACATATCGCAGCCAATTTCCTTTCCTTGGATCTGTCGCATCAACACACATCCATCCCAAGTTTGGGTAATATACCTTAGAAATAAAAAAGAATGAGTTACTCATGGGCAACTGAATTAGCCTTAAATATAGATGCTTAAATACACAGGAATAATTTCAATAATTTATGACAGAAAGGCATTTCTTGATGAAAATATTTATGAGAATGGTACAAACTAAATATTTTACTGAAATTTGCCAATAACACCCCTCGCCCCTGGGAGCATGGAAAATAGAAATGTACATGCATTTTCCCTCAGCCTGTATAGAATTTGACTGATTTTTGAGGGGTGGGGAGATGTTTATGATAAATGGCTCTTAAATATTAATGGCATATTAATCCTAAAACACAAGGGATGAAATTCTGGCCCCACTAAAATTAATGGTAAAAATCTCATTGATTTCAGTGGGTCCAGGAATTCACTTTCAAGTTATTTGAAGCTATTGGCTTAGGAAAGGTCAGAAAGCATTATAAACTTGTAAGTCCTCTCAAATGCAGAGCATACTGTTTACCTCAGTTACAGTGCTTGGTGCACTGCAGACAAAGAACTAGTAACTTGATTGAGTTGGCATATTTTCCTCTGATTTTGCGCTTGCAAATAACTGGAGACGTATATTATAGCACTTAACACTCTGTGACTGTGCCTACAGTGAGTTGCTAGAATATGTGCTATATAAGGTACCTGCAGTTCTGTGGATGCAAAAGTATGGGAAGTCAAACTGGGAAATATGACTTTTTAGCATATTACATAACTGTGAACTCTGAAATAGCCCCACCTCGGCCAGTGCTGGCAGTCAGAACACAACCAAATGAACCTTTAAAATTCAAATTACTGATTGTGTCCTCCCAGCCCAATATTAATCCAGATAATGTTGTTTCAGTACTTTGCAGATGCATCCCTCATGCTTGGCACTGGGATTTCTGATTAAGGTCTATGTATATCCTTACATGCTAATACAGTAACTGGTTCTTTTATATTATCAATGTTTGAAGTAGTCTGTTAGATTTCCCTCTTTCTCTAGAAGTGGAGTAGACAAGAGAACAACAAGTAGGTAAAGAGTGAATGAGAGTGTGTGTGCGCGCGCACGCGTGTAAGTAAAAAGAACCTCTTGCCCTACGAAGAGAAAACTATTTCTCACTGTGAAATTAAGAGATCAAAATTAATTTGACAAAGTCACAAAAGGGTTATGTAATCACTGTGTGCATTATTATTTTGGCAATGAATTGTACATTACAATTTGACCTAATGTGCTCATCTTTTCTTCCTATAAACAGTTCTGAGATTCCGCTGGTGAAATACTTCAGTGTTGAATGTATCTATGTTGCATTAATATTAGGGCTGTCAAATGATTAAAAAAATTAATCGCACTGTTAATAATAGAATACCTTTTAAAAAGATATTTTTGGATGTTTTCTGCATTTTCAAATACATTGATTTCAATTACAACACAGAATACAAAATATACAGTGCTCACTTTATATTTTGATTACAAATATTTGCACTGTAAAATACAAAATAGTATTTTTCAATCCCCCCATTACAAGTACTGTAGTGCAATCTCTTTATCATGAAAATAGAACTTACAAATGTAGAACTATATACAAAAAATAACTGCATTCAAAAATAAAACAATGTAAATCTTTAGAGATTAAAGTCCACTCAGTCCTACCTCTTGTTCAGCCAATTGCTCAGAGAAACAAGTTTGGTTACAATTTGTATGAGATAATGCTGCCTGCTTCTTGTTTACAATGTCACCTGAAAGCGAGAACAGACGTTCGCATGGCACTGTTGTAGTCGGTGTCACAAGATATTTACGTGCCAGATGTGCTAAAGATTCATGTGTCTCTTCATGCTTCAACCACCATTCCAGAGGACATGTGTTCATGCTGATGACGGGTGCTGCTCAATAACAATCCAAAGCAGAGCGGACCGATGCATATTCATTTTCATCATCTGAGTCAGATGCAAGAGGCAGAAGGTTGATTTTCTTTTTTGGTGGTTCAGGTTCTGTAGTTTCTGTATCAGAGTGTTGCTCTTTTAAGACTTCTGAAAGCGTGCTTCACACCTCGTCCCTCTCAAATTTTGCACAGCACTTCAGATTCTTAAACCTTGGGTTGAGTGCTGTAGCAATTTTTAGAAATCTCATATTGGTGCCTTCTTTGCGTTTTGTCAAATCTGCTGTGAAAGTGTTCTTAAAACGAACACGGCATTCACCAGAAAATGTTAATCTACTTTAAATTCTCATTCCACCTTATTCCGGATTTACTTTCATGTGTAGACAAATCCTAATACTTGCAATTAAAATAAATTGAATAAAATTGTACTGTTCATAATGTTTTAAATTAAACCTACATTAGTAATTAAAGGTACACTGTTTTAAGAAATTTAAAGTTAATTAACAAAATGATTTAACTATATCAATTTGGCAAGTCTTCAAGGAATAATTCTTTAAATGATTAAATAAGTATACTAAACGTTAGATTATGCATTAACTTTTATTGTCCCCATTTGATGGATTGAAAAAAGTAAACATCAGAAAAGTTGGAAGTTAAAATAATTTACTTTTTATCTGTTTGTGGATAAAGTACCATTTTACCGTGTGAAGGCGATCTTTAGTGTTTTTATAAAATTTATCCAGCTACAGGTTTGAAATGTTTGATATTCCAAGATCCTGTATAAATTGTTTTCAAGTGGGTTGTAACTCCATTTAATTATCTTTAACTAATCAAGACAGCTTGCAATAAAATCAGTTCACTGACAAGTGATCTGTTTTCAGCCAACATATAAATCCTCTTTGCTTTTAAGACAAGATATATGCCTACCACATTTACTATTTGAATCAAAGATAGATGTCTATAAGGGTATCATGAGTTGTCATACATTCTTTCCAAACCACAGCAATAATCACTTTTTGCAGCTGGAGAGATCTTTTTTTATTTAAAATTGTTTTTCCTACCTCGATACATATAGTGGATTGTAGAGTACGAGTACGGGGCTGCTCACATAGAAATTTCGGGGGAAAGATTTACACACACCTGCTACGAATAGAAAAAGAAAGGAAAAGTACAGACAGATTCTGGAAGTTTGTTTAAATTTAGTATTTGCTTCTACTCCTCTCCATTTTATTTAGGAATTGTAACACGTCTTTTCTCCACCCCCAAGCTCTCTTAGGCCCTGGCATTTTGCACCGTTTAGCACAGCACAGTCCCCCCAATACTAGCAACAGTGCAAGTGCTATTGTCTACCAGGCATAGGGTCAGATGACAATGGCAAAAGTGCCTGCATCTGTGCTATACAAGGCCCATGCCACTCTGCTATTCAAAGAGCATTTTAAAATAACCCCTTTTCAGAGGCGAAAGTTGTGCCGCCCCTGGAAATGGGGCATAACTTTGTTAAAATGTTTTCCTTTTGTTAAAGCCAGGGAATGTCTAGTCTTCATCTAAATAAAACAAATGACCTGGGCCCTATCTACAGCATAGACCTGCTCACTGAAACCTGCTTTTTTTAAAATGGCATTGTTTTAGTGTAAACTGAATTGTAAGAACTACTTGTTTGTCCATATATTTAGCAAGAATGATGAGGTGTTATCTGGTAGTTATGTATACTGCAGCAGCACCTACAGGTCTCTGCCACATCAGGGCACCGTTAGGCTGAGCACTGCACAAGTATATAAATAAGCGACAGACTTGGCTCCAAAGGCTATATAGCGTGTAAAAGACATAAAAGGTCAGCGAAACAGACAGACAGTGGAAGTGGCGGAAGATGTGGATGGGGTAAAAAAAAAAAAAAATTGGGTAATGAGCCAATCCTCTTTCTACATTTCTAAAATTTTCAATATGGCATCTTTTCTTCAGCTTCAAATATACTTTGGCTAGGGGGAAGCTACACAGTGAACAGACTTTTGGCTGACGCTGAAGTGTCAACTACTATCTTTGCAAAGCCTTGAGTGATAAACCCAAAGCCAGACTTCATCCTGAGTCTTCCATTTTGCTGCATGATGTTGCATCATTTGAATTATTTCTGAGGTTTAGTTTAGAAACACTTGAAGTATACATTTTTGTTCCTCCCCAATATTTTACATATCTTCATTTGAAAGTATACCTCTAAAGTTCATTAAAACAGGGACCATTTACTAAAGTTTATTAGTTCTGTGGTGCCCACACCATGCTGGTTTAGAACAAACTTGTTGACTGAGGGTAAAGTCCCAGCAGAATCTGCCACAAATTTCTACACATTTGTTAGTCTTCTCATTATACCACAGACAGAAAAAGAGTGAACATTGTCCTTGTTAAGTGTTCAGATTTCATCAGCTGATTTCTACGAGTGTGCTTGTAAGTGCACCAAATCCTTACATCTGTGAAAGTAAACTCTTCCACAGATCAGGACTATAAAAACAGTCTGTGTAGTTAAAATGAAAGAGCAGCACAATGTAACATTGTTAGGGAGTGCAATCCCAGAATGGAAGACCTAGCAGATACGGAATGCATGGCCAAACTAACTAGATTACTTATTATTTCAACCAGTCTTCACTGTGCTGACTTTCTTTTAAGTCTTGTCCACAGTGGGCAAGGAAACAGTGTTGGCAACTCTCTAGGATGCTGTGACTAAACATAATTCCTGCTGGACAGGATCTAGATGGCTTGGCACAACATGCCTCAAATTCTGGGCTCATCAGCAGATAGCCGTTCTTCCATGGGTTTTCTAGTAATGCCACCACACTCCTTTTAGCTGCCTTCTCCTCCAAGAAAGGAAAACATGTACAATCTTTCTTCAACCAGGCTGACCATACAGACACAGAGCTATACCATACAGAGCTGATTCAGAAATGCCCACTTCGCCTGAAGTTTGCTAATTATTAACTAGGTGGAGATACTGACTTCAAGGGTCTCACCCTTTCTCCAGATTACTTTAGTTTCTTTCTTAAAGATCCACTACTGAGCAGCACCCTCTTTCACAATGTATCTTGTTCGAGTTAAGATGCTAGAATGGTTTTCAGATGTAAGAGAGTTGGTAAATATGAGTATGGGGGTGAACTGCTGCAGATTACAAATCTCTTTTCAGCCTACATTTTTCAACTGCTAAACCAGTACTAAAGCAAGCTGTAACTGACCCTCAACCCTTTTATTACCTGCATTGCAAAGCAGATCACTTTACAACAAGTGGTTCAGAAACATCAAATTAATACAAGATATAATTGTCAAACAGAATTGGTAATTTACTTGGTGTAAGAGGTTTTTGCTGTATGAACTTTCACTATGCACTACAGAGAAAAAAAACGTGCAGCTGAGGTAAATAATTTACCTGACTGATTTCATCTTGTTAACTGTACTTGTACTAGATCTAAGCCTGAGATACACTGCATTGTAGTATCCTCTTGTAATGTCTAGAGGCACTTGATGGCTTATCAGGCATTCTACTTGAATTATTTTGATTCTTATTTTACTGGCTGTTAGTTTGCTTTTATGGGAATTTACCATTCTAGGTCCATTTCTGTGCCAGGGTTCAACAACTAGCTTGATGTGTGTGTGTATGCATGTGTGTACACAGTGCTTCATAGTTTGTTTTATTTTATTAGGCAGGTGGCCAACAGGGATTACTGTTGGCAGGTGGCCAACAGATATCATTAAAATCTGTTTCTTGAAATCTGTAAAATGTGCACATAGCATGTCTATTAAATAATGTGTTACTATCACTGTTACCCAGCCTCCCCCCAACTCTTCCAGTTTGTTTGTAACACCCACGCGTTGCACAGTCTAACCAGTTTATAAACTCTTTAGGGCAGTATAATGAACTGTTTCTTACCCTTTCCCTCTAGAGCAGTCTTAACTCTGTCTTCTTGCCAAAATGAAACTCAGACTTGAATAGTTATGAACTACTTGAAAAACGAACAAACCAAAGTGTCCCCTAAAATAATTTTAGCATGTAAGACTGTTATAGCAAACAGAATGGCTTTTAATGGAGCTACAGTGCCTATCTGGTAATTTCCCACCACTAAGTTTCCTACAGAAGGTATTCATGTTGTAGATCTACCTCTTACCTTGAGACTCTGGGGAAGATTACAGATTTCCATATTGTATTTTAATCCTTTGTACAATCACCAAATTAGCCTTCTAATTTAAAAACACTACTAAACAGAAAAATCTCTTTCCAGAGCCTAGGTTTACTTTTAGCATGGATTTCTATTGTTCATTGTTTAATAAATTCTCAGCGTTACCATTGAGAGATTACAGCTGCATATTGTACTTTAAAATTGCTGTTCCTACTTTCCAGTTTGCCCACTAGTCTAAAATTTCAAGATAGCTTTTCTCCAAAAATATACTTTTAATGCCTCCCATGGACCCATCCACACCTTTCAATGATCTTATTACTTCCTACTATCTATTAATAGATCTATTACAAGTCCCTAAATTATCACCTTCATGAAGACGGAGGGATTTGAAGTGCAGATAGCTTTTAGTCACATTTACCCAAAATGGTGAAACAAACGAGCACAGAAACGTGCACTCTAAATATTCTACATTATCTTCAAATGAAAGATGATTTAAAATTATTTGGAATTCTTTAAATTCCTCTACATCCTGTTGTACAAATATCTGAGTTCTTCTGAAAGTACTATGTGATACATTACACGAAGACAGCCACACACGTCTGAGGTCTGTGCTTTAAGTTACATAGTGTTCAAATTAATTCCTTTTTGTACAATGATAAACATTATTTCTCATTACCAGGGGATGTTGTGAAGGTCCAAACTAACAGGAATCAAAAATGAAATCCTTAGATAAGTTCACGGAGGATAGGTACATCAATGGCTGTTAGCCAAGATGGTTAGGGACACAACCCCATACTCTTGATGTCCCTTAGCCTCTGACTGCCAAGGTAGGATTGCACAACAAGGGATGGATCACTCAATTTCCCTGTTCAGTTCATTCCCTCTGAAATATCTGGCATTAGCCACTGTTAAAAGACGGGATACTGGGCTAGATGGACCATTGGTCTGACCCAGTATGTCTATTCTTATAGTGTAAATTGCTACTCAGACTAATGGTCTGTAAAGCATTCTATGATGTTTTTATCCATAGGTATTCTTCCATAACACAGCATTTGTGCACCAGTATAATTTATTATCAAAGGAACAGATATACAGTTTAAACATATTGAATCAAGGTATTCTGATTTTTACAAGACTGGAGTATTTTGTGATATTCTTCCTTCAGGCTGCGAGACTATGCTGGATTTCGCTATTTGTTTTTGACAAAAAAGCCGTTCTGCAGTTCTAAAACAGATTTCAAATTTACAGATATTAGAAATATTAGAATAAATGGAGCAGCAAAAAAATAATGTAACACGGCTTTATCCCATTTAAGCTGCATATGCTGCATCTACTTGGAGAAAAGTGTTAAATGTCAAATATACATTTTAAAAATACTAATTTATCTAAAATTATAATAGGATTTTGTAGTTATGCTATTTTATTTACAGTGACAAATGCTTCCTCCTTTTTACGCATTTATATCATTTCAAAACAAGTCTGATCATACTGCTTTGACAAACGTCAAAATGGAGCTGCACAGATGGTACTTCAGTAGTTGAGTTTTCCTGAAAATTGCAAGTAAATGTTTTATGCTGTACGAGAGAAATCATGTGAGGTGCCAAACCCCTCCTGAGAGATGCGAAGCTCCTTTCACTTCCACTGACTTCAGTGAGAGTTGAGGGTACTCAACTCTCATGAAGAAGTGCAGTACCTTGCAGGATCAAGCCATCTGAAGCCAAGCCTGATCAGCAACAAACCATTTTTGCAGGAAGTTGGGGCCAAGTAGCAGTGTTTAACATACTTCATATTGCTTTACAAAACAGCTACTTAATATTTTATCAATGACAATGGCAGGGTTTTAGCTGTGTAATTCAAAACAATTGCACAGTCTGATCTGTAGTTTCAACTAACTATATTTTCTGAAAAGGAAATAGTTCTGATTTAAATAATCATACACAATGATCAATATCTATAACGTCTGGGAAAAAATTAAATATCAAATAGAAAATAATCAATCACTTAACTATAGCTGGCTACTTCCTTTACCAGCTGTTTCTTACCTCCCACATGTATACATTGCTCTTAACTTGGGATCTTTTTTTCTTGTCACCAACAAATGGTCCGAATTTTTTGCCTTTTAAAATTGACTTTGTTGCCCAGACACCTGGAGAGTTAAATCAGTAACTGTAATTAGTCTACTTTATTTCTGACAAATAGCTTTCTTAAACATTTCAAATTTCATAAATTATCAAAATACATGCCAAATATCTTCAGGGAGCATTTGCAATACCAAAAGAAATAAAAATTTACTCAAAGTCAACTTACAAAGCCAACTATGAGCCCAGAAAAGAAACTTACCCATGACAGACTTGAGTAAATTTATAGACCTTACAGATGAATAAACTACATATTTGCTGAACCAAAGAAATGGCAAGCAAATTACAGACCAGTTTCCTTACTTACAAATGAGAACAGCATCTCTACCTGACCAGAGTTCAAATCTGGAGACTACTAGCTGGAATGTCCTAACTGATCAACTGTTGGGATGGTGAAGAGGACAAGAGGTGGTCTTATGAAGGAAATGAAGCAAAAGAGGCGATATTCTGGACCCCACCCTCCCAGCATGATATCATCTCTATCTCATTAAAGCAACAGAATTTGTAACGTAGGTAGAATTGCAGAATTTATTTCAGAACGATGAAAAATAGTACTTATCTAAAAAATTTTGTTCTGAATCCTTCGTATCACGTCACCAGGTAAAAGCACTGAATCCCCATACTGCTGTATGCAGGATTTTATGGTAAGTTTCTATAAAGCTACACAGTTTGTCAAACCATTTTCTGCACTGTTTCAGTTAAGCACACTATTCAGCTGATGATATACAGACAGCCCACACACCCTTGCAACAACCTCCATTGTCTCAGACCAGTTCAGAATAAAAACCAAATGCTATCTTTGTTACAGATATAAAGTCAAATTCTGCATACAATTATACCAGTGAAAATCTAAAGCAACTACACTGACATCAGTGGAGTGACCTTTGGAATTACACTACAGTAATTTATCCCAGTTTTTTAATGTACAACTGACAAAAGGGAAAGGAAGATAACTCTCTATTTAGTACCATATACTGAACTCAGGCATTTTCCCGTTTTATCTTGTATCCATTATCCCAGTCTTTACACAGTAAGGTAAAGGTGATCTCTCCAATCCCTCCTGTTTATCTGATCATATTCACAATACCTTACTACAGAGGTTCTCAAACTTTTTCTTTCCGAGTGCTCCCACCCCCGCCCCCACACACACACCCCCAACATGTTTTAAAACCTCCATGGCCCACCTGTGTCACAATAACTGGTTTTCTGCATATAAAAGCCAGTTCTGGCATTAGGGGATAGCAAGCAGGGCAATTACCTGGGGCCCCGTGCCACAGGGCCCCCCACGAAGCTACATTGCTCAGGCTTCAGCTTCAGCCCTGGGTGGCAGGGCTCAGGGACTGGGGCTTCGGCTTTCTGCCCTGGGCCCCAGCGAGTTTAATGCTGGCCCTGCTTGGAGGCCCCCCTGAAACCTGCTCAAGGCCTCCTAGAGGGCCCTGAACCCCTGGTTGAGAACTGCTGCCTTACTATATTATCTTGGGGTCTTTTTTTTTTTAATATAGTTAGTAAAGACCCATATGTCAGCTACTATGTAGGGTTGTTTAACTTGTTAAAGAACAACTTATGAAGTTATTGGAGGACAGTTCTAGGAAAAATGCATTTTCACCTGCTTTACATACAATAATGGAAGAAAGGCAAATGAAATGCATACAGAAGTTCTTAGGTGGTATTTAATAGTATATCTAAAGAGAAAATTTAATTAAGATTTGTTCAAAATCTACATGTTCGGCCCTTAACTTATTATCCACAAACCTTAACAGAACTTTGATCTTTTCAAAACATCTTACTCTGAAAAGCTATCAAATTATAAGTAAAGGGTTCATGTTTTATAATAAGAAAATTAATTATATATGGACACACAAAACTTATGTGTTTCAAGCAACTTTAATTCTTAAAACAATCCATCCTTCACTAGAATTAAAAGACAAGCTCCATGCACAGACAATTAACCTCTGGTAGGTACATACCTGTTGGTCTACAAAGATAAAACATTTTGATTTCATTGACAATTTAATACTTGCTTTAAAAATACTTTTATCAAACTTTTCATTTTCAGTGAACATTTATATAACCTTCATAACCAATGAAAGTTTCTATGTTTTTTCCCCCTATATCTAACACAACTCAAGGCGTGACATTTCTAATTAGACCTTGTTTATATTTTCAGCAATGTATTTCCTTGTCTCAGATTGGAAAAGCAAGAGTCTTCAAAATGGATTCTAATATTTTTCCATTAGCAGGTTATCTTAAAAGTCCTCTTGTACTTTAAAGATCAACAGGTCACTTAATCAGTCCAAAGCATTATTTATTATTTGTACTGCTGTACTTCGTAGCCTCTATTAGGAGCAGGGTCCTATTAGAAAGCACTGTCTCTGATCCAAACAGCTTACAATCTAATTGGTATTGAAGTCTTTCATTTCCAATTATATTTCAAATTCTATCTCAAGCTGCTAGCTTTCTGCACAAATTCCCTACCCTATAGAACAAGCTCCATCAAAGCTAATAATGGAAACTTTACCTCTTTGAAAGGCATTAGTGCAACTGCATGGTGAAGTATTTCTGCTATCAAATTTGCCCTCTCTCAAAACACTTCTCCATTGTACTCTACCAGCTGCTGAATATCCAAGGAGACTGCATGTTTTATGCCACATCATGGAAAATATCTGTGGCAAGGAAGCCAGTCTTGTGTGGTATTTTCCAGGTCTGCAGTGAATCCCTCCTTGCAGGCTGAAGTCAAAGAGCTGTGATTGTGATCATCAAAGAGCAAGAAAGGGATTTGGATGGAAACCTCAAGATGACTGCACAGAACTACCAGCAAAAAATTAAGCTGTGGAGCAGGTAAACGAGCAGTGAGTGAAGGAGATTCAGCCTAGTGATGTAACAGTATTTCTTAATAAAGCTAAGAAGCAAAAAGCTCAAATTTAACTCCAATTCGTATTCTGATGTTCAATTCAGTGCAGACAAGCATGGAAGAAGTGCAGTGACAGATCATTCTCACTGAGACCTTGCTAGCCAGGTCACTTTGGATCATTCATCATAAGCTCAACAGAAGTTTGCCTTTATTCTCCACCTGGGAACCAAGTTCTTACAATAAAAGTGAAAAACTTATCTGAGTTCCTATGTAAAAACCAGTGGTACAAGTAGAAAGTGTCCAATAGGGAGACTGTGGAGAAGGACTCACAAGCAACAGAGAGGAAAATCATAACTCTAGATTATGAAGAATTTTCCAGTGCAAGTTTAACTGGTGGAACACTAGATACCTATTAAATGTCACTTCTGATCTGATAAAAATGCATGATGCAGGAGAACAAGCAATCATAAAAAAAGGCTTTTTTCCACTACAAACTCAAAATCTCATTGCTACACAATTGCAATCTTTGTCTTTAACAAGCATTTTCATAATTCAAGCTTTGTTTTATTTTAACTTCCCACCCCATTTTAGTTTCCTTCCAGTTTGTTTTTCTTTTGAGGAATGGGGAAACTCACGCTGACTGCACCATTTGTTACTTTAATGCTTCACTTTCCATAGCTGCCAGAATGTGATATTTTTGTCCTCTAACTTCTCCGTTATCTCTTCACAGTTACAGCACTTACCAAGCCGTGTCTTGTCAACAGCAGATGGGAAAAGCCTCACTTCCTCAGGAAGTCCTTTAAGCACATGTTCAGGTACATCAGCCAAGGTCTCAGCTGCTCCTGCAGATTCAGTTGTGTTCTACAAGTCATAAAAACAGAAGCGCCATGACCATGATGAAAGAAAAACATTTTAGCACAACAGATGATCAACCCATACAAGCTAGAAAAACTGGTGACAAAATGAAAGTGAAATTTTAATTTGGGATTTCAATCAGAGATTCAATATTGCAAATGTCTTCCACATGAAGGCATTGCAGGTTCTTTGGTACGCCCATCACACTTGTTTATACTTTTGTAGAGAGTTCTAAAATCATGTTAAAAAAAATCTCCTAGTGAGAAATGTACCCAGTTGTTCCTTTGAGAATCTTCCTGCTTTGTTCCAGCCATTCTATGCTCATGTTTGATACTGACAAGTCGATGCATGTATTTTGTCTATGATCACTACTTAGCAAGCAAATGTAATTTAGGTTTGTTTATATCCCACAGGCCATTTGCCACTTACTTCAGCCTTGTGTTCTATTTAAAATTCAGAATTTCCATCTCAGAAATATTTAATCTCATATGTGCCTGAACTTGGTATACGTGTCAATGTTGGTGTGGGTTACCTGATCGCTATTAATAGCAGCTATATTAGTCATATTAAAGGCAGAAAGTGGAACAAAAACAAAGGGTTGCGCTCTTTCTATGCCTTTGAAAAAATGTATTTTATATTTCTTCCATTATTCAATTTATCTAAATCAACTCGTTTTTCATTCTAGTTCAGCTAATGTTTTGAGAACTGTGCAAATTTATATATTAATCAGGTAAAACTGGTCTACTGAGCAGAATTATAAATCAATCTTAAACAAGAACATTACACAAGCATTCCACACATTAGAAACAAAATGTTCAAATTAGGATTTGAAATCCATACTTAGGCACAGGTGCACACAAGTTTGAATATTTGGTCAAGATTCCTGAGTCCAGCTATTTATACAGCCCCTCTGAGTACCTCTTTTCCTCTGAAGGAAAGCAATATAAGAAGGTAACAACTGAAGTCTAGAGCAGAACTGGGACTGAACCCATACCTCCTAAGTCACAGTCCACTGTTTTAGCCACAAGACCATCCTTCCTCCTTAAAACGTTTTCCAAAAAGTTTAGTTTTCAGCATTCTTAAGAACTTTCAGTTCAGTATAACATTCCCTTCTCAATTCACAGTGGCTCAGTCAAACTGTTATGAAGAGATCTCAGAACTGTAGGTAACTTTGCATATCCTGCATGTTGCAATGTGTAGGCATAAGCAGGCAAAGTCACGTTTGCTATGGCTAGACACAGCTCTTAATTCCCCCCACTTTTTAAAGTTGTGGACACTTAAAAGTGGTGTATAAAAGCCCCAATCCTGCAACTGCCTTTAATGGGACTCTGTACAAGCACAGGAGTCCACCTGCACTCCATCAACTGCAGGATCAGAGCATGATGAATACATTTGTAAAAAGAGTCGATATAAACATTGGTATATGAAGAGTTTTACTGCCTGTAGACTATCATCATTATGAAATTTTAAATTTCAACAACTTCCTGTTGAGGTGCTAGAGTTGTTCTAAGTCTGCTAAACAATTTTTTAATTTAAAAAGTGTAGTTTTTTCCACACTCTGCAAACTGGACAATGGCTGCACAACTTTTGCTCTAGTTTAAAAAAAATCCCAAGCAAATATCATCCCAGAGGTAATATTCTGAGAAAGTTTTAAGTCACTGAAAGAGCTTAGAGAGAAAATGCATACATAACTTTATTTATAGGAAGTGCTACAAATGATGCATTCAGAACTTAACTAAATTTAAAAATTAGCAGTAAGAAAATGAAGCTTTTTAAATTTTAGGATTTTTTTTCAAAAGTGTTAAACTGTAAGAGAAGCCAGTGTCACAGCTGTTAGCCAAGACATATATAAACAGAAAGATTCATGCCCCAAGTCAGAGAATAAAATGGTAGGTAATTGTTGACCCAGTGGCCTATCCTCCTTGACCAAGTACATGACAACAGACACCGAACAGGTTTTAAAAAGAAATCGGGTTTTAGTAGCGAAGTGCATTTTTTAAATATTTGACCCTTGACAAAAGAAGCTAATTGAGTAAGGCAAGCAAGTGCATGTTGAGATTTACTCTTCAGGTGCAGCATGTTTTAAGTTTAATACGACTTTACTTGGTAGTTCAATATTTTTATTTTGATCTTTGAATATTTGAAGAAAGTTGACAAAGGAGTCATGTTAGACTGTGAGCTCTTCAGGGAAGGCACTGTTTTCATCTGTACAAATGATACAGCACAACCCTGTAAGTCAGCAAAGGTAACTATGAAAGCTGGTCAGCTGCTGTGCTAAGTACATTAATTCAAATTAGTATCAGCAATACAGCCAGAACAGTTGTATATTATAAAGCCACACTGATGGAGAACGTATTTTACCTGTTAGGTACCCAAAAGACAATACAAACCTGAGAAAGCCACGGGACTGGTGGTATTGTGCCCACTTGGACTCTATATTAAAATAGATTCAGTCACCATTAAATTAACCATTTATTTACATTAACTATTCTCAAAGCACTGCTGAAACTTCTTAAGCTATCTTGTTTGCCTTAAAAAAAAATGAAATCTATGCTTAAGAAATGAAGAGCAGCTGATCATCTACTCCCTTATGTCTGCTGTTAATTTGATTCTTACAGCCTAGCACTGTGGTGATTTTTGAGAAAAATGAATCCAGATGAAATAAGTTTGTGGGGAATTAGGAACACATCTACTCAATTACGATCCACAATAAGTAGGGCCCTACCAAATTCACAGCCATGAAAAACGTGTCACGGACCTTGAAATCTGGTCTCTCCCCCATGAAATCTGGTCTTTTGAGTGCTTTTACCCTATACTATACAGATATCATGGGGGAGACCAGCATTTCTCAAATTGCGGGTCCTGACCCAAAAGGGAGTTGCCGGGTTATTTGTGGGGGTCGGGGGGTGTCACGGTATTGCCACCCTTACTTCTGTACTTCAAAGCTGGGTGGCTGGAGAGCAGCAGCTGTTGGCCAGGTGCCCAGCTCTGAAGGCAGCACCCAGCCAGCAGCAGCACAGAAGTAAGAGTGGCAATACCATCCTATGCCACCGTTACTTCTATGCTGCTGCCCTCAGAGCTGGGTGGCCACAGAGTGGCAGCTGCTGACTGAGGGCCCAGCTCTGCAGGGGGGAACACAGAAGTAAGGGGGCAATACCATACCATCTTTACTTTTGTGCTGCTGCTGGCATTGGTTCTGCCTTCAGAGCTGGGCTCCTGGCCAGCAGCCACCAGCTGCCCAGCTCTGAAGGCAGCGCTATCGCCAGCAGCAGCGCAGAAGTAAGGGTACAGAATAATCTTGTGAACCCCCACCCACCCCCACCCAAACTCCTTTTTGGATCAGAACTGCTACAAATGACAACACTGTGAAATTTCAGATTTAAATAGCTGAATCATGAAATTTATGATTTTTAAAATTCTATGACTGTGAAATTGAACAAAATGGACCATGAATTCGGTAGGGCCGTAACAATAAGCTGGCTTCAGCTGAGGTTAGTAAAACTAATTTTCCTCAACAGGAGAGTAGTTTTACACAGGATTGCTGGATCTGCCTCAAATGTCTGGCCTGTAATTCACCTATCTTCATCATAAATTGACAGTGTAAATGAAAAACATGGCTAAAGAAAATATATCCTATTTTACTTTTGTTTACAGATTTACAAATAGCTTTTCATAACTGAGACTTATGTTTAGGATATAATGAGTCAAAAGATACCAAGAGATGGTAATGATATTGTGTTGAAGAATGTGTCACAAGTTGGCTGGGCTATGCTATCTACTGGATAAATATTTACTATTTGTATTGTGGTAATAGCCACACAATGTGGTAAGTGCTTTCCCACCACACGTTCCTCTGGTCCGAAAGAGCTTAAAAATAAAAAAAGACAGGACATAAGAAAAGAGACAGGAAAAGAGATGCAACATGCAAGTAGAGTGATTATTAGCCTGCTTATTTATTATTTGTATTACAGTAGCATCCAGAAACCCCAAATAAGAAAAACCCCCACTATGGTAGATGCAGATTTTTTAAGGGACATTACATTGAAATCTATTCAATTTAAAACAAAAAAAAACAAAGAAGTAGTTTCAGGTACCACACCATACCCTGAATCTCCCTGTCAATTTTTGCAATCATATTTCTAAATTTTATAAGTTTTTCTTCTCGTCTGTTGTGTGGAAAACAAACGCACACAGGAGGAAGTCATTTATACACGACAAACAGTGAAACTGACTACAAAAGAAAGTGCTGTGAAGTGCACAGAGGAAATTGAAAAGTAGTGGAAAATGTTTCTCTTTCATTTATTGTAATCATTGGTGTTACTCATATCAATACAGTAGACCCCGAGAATTATGAACACCTCGGAAATGGAGGTTGTTCGTAACTCGGAAATGTTTAACTCGGAACAAAACATTATGGTGGTTCTTTCAAAAGTTTACAACTGAACATTGACTTAATACAGCTTTGAAACTTTACCATGCAGAAGAAAAATGCTGCTTTCCCTTTATTTTTTTAGTAGCTTACGTTTAACACAGTACTGTACTGTATTTGCTCCCCCCCCCCCCGTCTCTGCTGCTGCCTGATTGCATACTTCCTGTTCCAAATGAGGTGTGTGGTTGATTGGTCAGTTTGTAACTCTGGTGTTTGTAACTCTGAGGTTCTACTGTAGTAACTAAAAAAATTCAGAATAAGGTGATTTTTTTAAGTTGATGGTGTCTCTTTAAGGACACTTCACAAAAGGCACTGCAGATTGCTTCTTTCTCCATATACCTTTCCCTGCCAGTCCATACCATTTTGCTCCAAGCATGATGTATGCTGCACAATTCAACTTGATAAAAGACATTGGGAAGGTTCACTTTGCATTCTGCAAAATACAATGACTTGGACCAGCAAGGCACCAAAATGAAAGGCAGGCTTTCATCCAGGAAATTTACAAAAGCCAAAACATATAGCACCCCCTGCAGGAGTGCTGGGGGGATTACTGGAACTATTCCTATCTACAACTAACCTTGTAGCTCCAAAAATTAGCATGAAAACAAATGAGTTTTCGTGCTTCTCAGTCACCTACTTTGCTACAAAAACATTATAAATTGCTGTTAGTTTAAATGTTACAAAATAATAATAATGTTTCTAATATTCTGAATTTGAATAATGAACATTCTGAAGTCAGAATTCTCCAATAGCCACATATAGATAAGTAAAAATAATAATTTGGTCAGAGTGTACTAAGGGGAAAAGTTAGGTTCTAAAAGGTTAATAAATTATTAGGTATTTTAATAAATGGCTAATCAATTATTTTAAATTGTTAAGGAGCCCAACAGTTTGCTTCTAATCAATTATAACATCTTCTGTTGTGCTCATTATTTGTACTACACGTCTGTAACATGCTTACAAATAGATTAATATGTTAACTCTATAAGCTATTTATGAATGTACCCACAATTTCAGAGTTACTGAGCATGCACAACTCCCACCGAAGTCACTGCTCTTTAAAAGAACTGCATCAGGTTGGAACTGAAGATGTTTAGGTAACTGAAAATCTTTAAATACCTACCTTTTGGCATCCAAGTTTGATAAATTCTGGCCACAGTTACGCATCCTAAGCCACAGTAAAAGACAGTAGCAAAGATGGAAATAACAAATCTAAATATCTAGAAAAGGTATCAAAATATCAACCAAACCCAGGGGACTGCACAACTGGCCTGGGTAACCGTGCTCTACTTTGTAATCCTCCTTGCTTCTACATAGGAGACAGAGCAGAGGGATGCTGAGAATGCTCATATGCGTTCCCATACTCAAAAGGTTCTCCCAGTGCATGGCTTTTTTCTTAGCAATGAAAAGGTAAATGTTTGAGGGGAAAAAATTACAGGTACATTTGTGTATGCACCAAATTCAGGTGTGCGTCTTCAAGCCAAAACTGAACCCTCCTGCCCCCAATCGCCAGCGTCAACATCTTGTGAACCTAGGGCTCTTTCCAGAAACGACCAATCCTTAAAATATGGTTTGAGATTAAAAATAGTAAAACTTCCCAGCACGAGGTACACAGTATAATCAATCAGTATAAGCAGCGTTTTCAACAATTTTTGACATTATAACTGTGTAGCTCTGATACATGTACTGTATGAAAACTTAGTTATCTGTGATAGTTTTTCAAACAAAACAGTCAATATTGTGTACATTGTACATATCAATTACATTCAATAAATAAGGTGATCCAAAAGAAATAAAATTTAGGAAAAGCTTTGGGGTACACTGCTGCAAATCTTTGGAATCAACTATATAAAGAAGTGAGCTAAAAACTGAAATGTGTAAGACGATATTTTGACATTTAACTGTATTTTCATGTAGGACTGTAGATTATATGGTATATGCAGTTCTCCTAGGTCCTCCTTTTTACAAATTTAATCATTAACAGACTAAGTGAACATGATGAGCATTAATAAAATAAATGGTAGGCCTTGTCTGGGAAATAATCTTTAGTACCCCCTTTACCTAGGGAAGGTTACAATATTTTCTGAGCTGGGTTTTCAAGAGAAGAAAAGCTGCACTGATTTGAAAAGTCTAGGTCCTGTGATTTAATCAGCAACATTGACTATACTATACCCTTGAGAAGGCTACATTTCCTTTGGCCAGAAGTACTGACAGAGTAATGACAAGACAGAGAACTGCAAGCAAAAAAATATGGAAGATCTAGAATGTCAAGATAAGCAGACAACCTATGATTAGGTTCCTGCAAATGAAGACATGGTGTGAACAATTCAGTTGAAGCTAAGTATTCAACACAGTTCGATATCTACCACCTACGTAACCACTCCCTTTAGTGTGCTCTCAGAATGGGGTAATCTAGCCACTATTAACTATTGGTACTGTCCTCAGAACATTTGTTTTTTCCCCATCACAAATTTGTTTTCTTAGAGTTTTCCCCATCACTGGGATGTTTCTTTACAAATGTTTCATATCTGACTTAAGCAATGAGAAATGTATCCTTGTAATAAGATATTTTCGATATAAGTAATAGGCATTTGGAAAAAATATGCAATATTAAGATTCAAACGCCAAAACATATAGTAAATAAGGCTAAGGTATACCATTTTCTATATATTTACTGTGATAGCTGTGTATTTAAACATTTGAGACTTGTGTGGCCAAGTGCTAAATAAAACCAGTAAAGTTTCAACATTGATCTAGCAGTTTAAAGAGTACACCCCAAAATGTCTACTGCCTAACAGGTACTAAAATAAGACTTCCACTGCTGTCAATCAACACTAAGCATTAATGTATCAAAGAGAGGCCTGCACCATCAGGTTGTTTTAAACTTGTTTTGACTCATCAGCAGGAGTAACTAGATACTTTTTTCCAGTAGTTTAACACATTGGCTTTTTGCCATTGTTTTATTCCATACAAAAAAGCGGTAAAAAGAGAGGCTTGCCCTGCACCTTAGCGCACTTAAGTACTAAAATAAGTTAAAAATTCTCGTATTTGTTGTATCATGAACCTGTGTGTGTCTGTATGTACACTTATCCACACATGCAGCATAAGCAAGATCTGCTGAAATCAGACATGTTTACTAACACATTAATATGATTTGAGTTCCGAACACTTAAAATAAAAACACCAATCTCAGATTTGAAGTTTCATTTAAAAGGCAGAAATGTAAGAGTAAATATTTTAATGCATGTAAAGAGGGTCATTTTCTACTTTCTCTGTTCTTTGCAATGCCCTGTGAAACTATATAGTAACTGGTTTTTGAATGGCTGTTCTGACCATATTTTAATGCTCCAACCAAGAAGAGGGTTGGAGGCTCAAGACCAAAAAATATTTTTATCTAAATGTAGTAAGTAGTCTATATAAAAAATGCAGACTTTGGCTCATTAGCCATTTTAAAGGGAAAATTACCTACCTGTAAACGCAATTCTCTAAAGGAAGGTTCCACTATAAATCTGTACTCTTGGGGTCTCATGACCTTGAAAGCTGACTGGCTAGCACAGTGTAGTTTAACATCCTCTGACAGTGAGGCAGTCCACACACATGCCTCATGCCCAAGCGGATGGATATATAAATATACATAGCACATCTCAGCTGTTAACTGCCAGTTCCTTTTCAACAGAACTTTTATAAGTATCAAAGGAATAAAAAAAACCCACCTAACTCATGGGGAGCTAGGAGGGAAAATGTAGATGTACAGAGGAAATGACCTTCAGAGTACTCCTATTACAGGTAAATATAGCAATTTCTTTTTCTTCAAAGGTATGTATCCTTGACAGAGCCTCATGCTCAGTGATTACAAAGCCAGGGGAATCTCTCTCCCAAACAGAGTATGTTACTCAGTGAAGCTGGAAAAGAATTACACAGGATTAGTCTAATATGTCCAGCCTACTATTATAATTAAAAATATTAATTAGAAGAATGCCAGGTAAAACAAATACTCATCATCGTAACATGACACTGAAGAACCATTTCTTTAAAAATGATAAACATAGGTTGGCAGAATTTAGCAGTCAGTTAAACATCATTTGAAAAAATTTCAGGTCAGGATTACAGTAGTTAGCCACATCAGTCTTCAATAAATTTATTAATTAGTAAAAAAAGTGGAAAATGTGTATTTTTTCCTGTTAGTGGTTACTGAATTATACATCCTTTTTGAAGCACTGCTGGATGTAGCAGCCCACGATGGCTACAATTATTTGAAGTTTCCACTGTTTGAAGACATGTTAAGAATTTCCTCCTCCTTCTTCCTCCCCTCCCATTTATGTACAAGTATAGCACAAATATGCACAGGATTTTGTAAATCCACTCACCTTCTCAGCAGAAGTGAGTTGGGAAGCTTTGCGCAGTAAGTGGGCAAGCTCTAACCAATGGTTTTTGCTTATTTTAGGCTTTTATTTAAAAATATTTTACTTTCTAACCCTCATGTTTGTGATTCGCCGAATATGAAATGATACTGTGCCGTTTCTTGAGTTCAGAAAGACCATTTCAGTGTCTCTGCCACTACTACAGCATTCCCAAACAGCAGCAGAGTGAAAATGACAATACTGTGGTCATACCAATTTTACTGCATTGTGCTTCAGTAAGCCTGGAACAGCTGCAAAGACACGTACACAGAGGAGGATGACCCAAAAATTGGAAACTATGGAAGATGTAGAATGGCAGGGATCCCCTGCTATGCATAGCAGCCAAGAGGTCAGGGGATGGGTAGAGACTACCATACTTCCTAACTCCAGCAGCTAGAAGTCCGTGGAGGAAGAGAAAAGGTTACTTTCCTCTTTCAGCAGGCAGAGAAAGGCAGGAGTAATGGGGACATTTTGTGACTTTCAGACACTTACTAGCCTTAAACAAATATAGAAGCAGAAGGCACCTGAGCTGACAGAGCATGGTGACTGGAATTCCAGCACTTTTTTCCCATTCCCAGTATCTGGGACAAATGGGATTGGGCTTCGCACCGGGGTATTGCATATGGACTTTATTAGTGACCCCTCATTTTATTTTTCATATTGGTCTCTGGCTAGTAGGTGTCTTCTAGAATACATGAAAGATCGTAATCAGAATTATGTAATTTTAAGGTCTGATTCTTCCCCGTATGTCAGGGCCAGAAGATGTTAGCAGACCAGGACATGTTCCCAGTACTGCTCATTTTAAAAATGTTAATCCCCATTTAACTATGTAATCTCTCATGACTCTTTTTTTAAAAATAAATAGTACAGAGTCAACTAGTTTGGACAAAATTGTATAGCATTTTACTAGATTATCCACTTAGGTCTGTCAGAAATTCTTCCCTAAATACTAGCACTACCCTTCAGCCTCAAAAACTTCAGAACAGTCCGAGCATGTAACAGAGCATGTAACCTGCATGTATCTGCAGGTATTAAAATACAAATCAGTACCTAAATTTACTTCTACTTACATAAATCAAAGAGATTAGCATCTAAAAGTGATTTAACATAGCAGTTTGAATTCCACCTCCACTGTACTAACGGAATTCACAAATCATTTGTTCAGGAGCATTGACAATGGCCCAGTTCATGACAGTAGATTTACACCTCCAAAACAAAACTCTTAATAAGTAACCAAATACACTATTCAATACACTAAACAATGGACCAAATGCTGTTCTCAGTTAAAATCAATGCAACCCCATTTATTTGCAACTTGAATGCAGTTGCTTAAACATAATCCAGAAATACTATGGTTTCAGTCACTTCTCATAGACTTTGAAGAAACGCATTCCAATAACTTTTGCTATAAAAGAAATTAGTTTACCTCTGGGATATTTTATGGGGCTACTATATAAGTGCATGTGCTACAAGCAATGTTAACAGACATCTGGATAGAACCAGCCTGAAAGAGTAAAAGAGAAATCCTAAAACAGTGGGTATTGTTTTAACGTTTTCCTCAGAGTCCACCACTTGAATACTTCAAGAAAGCTAGCACTCACTGAATAACAGAATGACTAATCAGCTTCGTTACTGCTTTTTACACTTGTTAATGTGAAGTCGCTGATAAATACTGAGCTGTTGGCATTCAAATTTACAGGGGGTAAAATGGTAGAAAAACACAAAAAAGCATTTGAAGGGGTGGAAGAGCATCCTATATAGACAGCAGACAGAAGACTGAAGTTAAAATAAAATGTTGAGCCCAACTACCTGTCCTTGACAGTACCTCTGAAGACATTTCTGAAGCAATATTATTATTAATCATGTTTATTATGTTAGTGCCTAAGGCCCAATCAAGAATGGGGCCCTGCTCTGCTAGGCACTCCACACACAGAGAGAAGTAGACAGTCGCTGCCTTGAAGGGCTTATAATCTAAATAGGCAAGACAGACATAAGGTGCGGGAAGGAGTATAACACACAATATGATGCCAGCAAATGTTAGTTCCACATTTTTTTTTAAGGTAGGTGCTGTTAGGAGGTGACCAAACCAAATGCAAAGTCAAGAAAGAGGGGCCATGGAAAAGAAAGGGTTGAGAGGGGCAGGGGAGAAAAAGGCAAGATGGACACGGGTGCCCTGAAGCGGAGGTGAAGACACTACAAGCGATTGGGGGGCCGGGGGAGGAGGGTTTGGCGCAAACAGCCAGTTATAACAGAGCAGAGACAATCTAGTCAAAACTGTAGGAAGTTCTCAGACTGTCCAAAGGTACATGTTTTGGCTGCTGCAGCAGCGGCTCCTATTGGCCGTGATGTTAGTTTCTCTGTTTCTGAAAGGGTCTCTAAGAAGGGATATTAGTAACAAGTGAACGCACACAGCAGAACTCTGATTTGATATTTGATTTAAGAATATATGTCATTTGCTCACGTAAGCAATTTATACTCCCATCCTTTTTTTTAAACGGCCACCTGTACAAATATCCCAGATAGCATGCAATGTCTTCTCCATACAATCTTAATGCAGTCTGAGATGCATGCATAAGAACAGCCATACTGGGTCAGACCAAAGGTTCATCTTGTCTAGTATCCTGTCTTCTGACAGTGGCCAGTGCCAGGTGCCCCAGAGGGAATGAACAGATCAGGTAATCATCAAGTGATCCATCCCCTATCACCCATTTTCAGCTTCTGGCAAACAGAGGCTATCCCTGCCTATCCTGGTTAATAGCCGTTGATGGACCTATCCTCCATGAAGTTATCTAATTCTTTTTTAAATCCTGTTATAGTCTTGGCCTTCACAACATCCTCTAGCAAGGAGTTCCACAGGTTGACTGTGCATTGTGTGAAAAAATACTTCCTTTGTTAGTTTTAAACCTGCTGCCTAGTAATTTCATTTGGTGACCCCTAGTTATGAGGAGTAAATAACACTTCCATATTTACTTTCGCCACACCAGTCATGATTTTACACACCTCTATCATATCCCCCATCATCTCTTTTCCAAGCTGAAAAGACCCAGTCTTATTAATCTCTCCTCATATGGAAGCCGCTCCATACCCCTAATAGTTTTTGCTGCCCTTTTCTGAACCTTTTCCAATTCCAATACATCTTTTTTTGAGATGGGGCGACCACATCTGCATGCAGTATTCAAAATGTGGGCATACCAGGGATTTATAGAGGCAATATGATATTTTCTTTTTTATTATCTATCCCTTTCTTAATGATTCCCAACATTCTCTTTGCTTTTTGAACTACTGCTGCACACTGAGTGGATATTTTCAGAGAATTATCCACAATGACTCCAATACCTCGTTCTTGATAAGTAACAGCTAATTTAGACCCCATCATTTTATATGTAGAGTTGGGATTATGCTTTTCAATGTGCATTACTTTGCATTTATCAACACTGAATTTCATCTGCCATTTTGTTGCCCAGTCACCCAGTTTTGCGAGATTCCTTTGTAGCTTTTCGCAGTCTGCTTGGTTAGTATCCTCCGCTAGCTTAATATCCTCGGCTAGATCCAGGTTTGATGTTTAAATAAGTTATTCACCTAAACTACTTCATTACAACATCTTCTATGTCTACCTCAAAAATGTTATGGAGCGATCCAGGAAACAAATGTCTGTGACCAGGGACCCTTGACGCCAACTGGCAGAGTGCACAAGGGGTGTATAGTGTTGTACAGGGAGCCCCGGATCAGATATCTGCATAATAGTTCAACAAAGGGTGGCATGTGAGGTCTCTACCAATAATCATTACAAAAATATATGTACGAATAATATGTAAGGAGTTATGTATCTATATTGAAAAGTATGTTCTTATGGTCTTAGAGTTAAGGCAGATTACCAGGAGGTGACATAATTCGGAGAGGATCCTTGCAGACAGGAGGTAACTGACACCTATCTCCTTGTCTGGCTATTTGTGTATTGTATGCCTCACACTGATGCCTGTTTATTTGCATATTGGGCCAGATACAAATTAAGGGAGTGAAAAATCTACAGGAAGACACAGACAGCAGGTGGGTGGGAGAATGTGGTGTCCTGTTTATGAACAAAGACAAAGGATTGGTCTGGTATATCTGGAGTGCAAAAAGAACACATGGAATCCTTCATCTGGGACACAAATTCACAGCATGTTTGTCTCGTGAAAGGAGGTCACAGCCAGGGTGGCTATAAAGCGCTGCAAGGATTCTGGATGAGCAATACTCTAAAAGACATGAGAGTATCTTGTTAATTAACTCTAGGACCTATAACGTGTATGAAGATTGTTTTACAAATGTTTCCGATACTTTTACTTGCTACTATTGAATTTCTATGCTTTCTTAAATAAACTTATACCTGATTTCACGGTAAACATATGTAAATGCCAGCATTAAACCGAGCAGTAATCGGAGGTTGAACTGGTAAGCTTGAGTATACTGTTTCTTTGGAAGCAGTGAATCTGTGAATACTGCGAGAGTCCAGTGGACAGGGACTGAACACTCAAGGGTTGGGGTTTTGCCAATCGCTAACCCAAGGGTTGGCAACCTTCGGCACGCGGCCCATCAGGGTAATCCGCTGGCAGGCCATGAGACATTTTGTTTACGCTGACCATCTGCAGGCACGCAGCTCCCAGTGGCCATGGTTCGCCGATCCCGGCCAATGGGAGCTGCGGGAAGTGGCGGCCAGCACGTCCCTGCAGCCCACTGCTTCCCGCAGCTCCCATTGGCCGGGAAGGGCGAACCGCAGCCACTGGGAGCTGCGGGGGGCCATGCCTGCGGACGGACAATGTAAACAAACTGTCTCACGGCCCGTCAGCGGATTACCCTGATGGGCCGCATGCTGAAGGTTGCTGACCCCTGCGCTAACCTATAGTGACAGCAGGACCTGCAAGCCCTTGAGGGAAGTGCTTATGTTGCCCAGGGCTGATGGAGTCAGGGAGCTGACTCACAGCAGGCATAGTCAAAGCTTCCTCATGCTAAGGCAGCTGGTAGCAAGGGTGCCTCAAAACCCTGGGTACCCACAGGAAGCGTCACAATGTCCCTCTGCATAATGTGAGTGAAAAAACTCCAATTAACTTGAGGGTCGTTTAAGTTAGACCAAAAGCAGAAATAGGAAGAATGAAAGTAATATGAGAACAGGGCACTTGAGAGATGTTTGGCATCAGGCATCAAAGACAGCTCTTATATAGACCTGGCATTATAACTTGTTGATAGTGAATGAAATCACAAAGGCACTACAAGAGAAAACAACAACACAGAGCTGATGCTAAATATATAATTAATCTGAATGGCCAAATAAATCATAAGAAGCCATATGTACTCTCTACACTTTGAAGACCAAATGTGAATGTGGGAGATGCCAAAAAAAGATTTCAAACTACAGGAAAAACTCCTTGGGGCAGGGACATCTATTTGACTGCAGGACCTCTATTTGACTGCAGAACACCAAACACACATATGGCACTGAATAAATAATATCAGCAGTTCAACAGAAGGATTTTTATTTATTTTTTTTATAGAGCGTGGAAACCATATTTAACTCTAAAAATAAATCATTGCTGAAAAATATGGGAAAGAAGCAGAACCACCAACAGCAATTACCAAAAACTAGAACGTGGAGCTTACAGAATCTTAGCAATTCCCAAAGTGTACGAGAACTAGAACTACACCACTTACTATTCAAGCAGCTACACAGCAACAAGCTGTTCTCCTCTCTCATATTGCTGAGTACATGCAAAAAAACCTCACAAATGAAGCTGTCTGGTTGCAATTATACATGTACCTGTGATGAGATATTTCCCCCAACCATCCCATACCTGACTGCAAAAGAACATTAGCACAAGTGTTAATGCATAAACTACCATATTACTTTAAAAGCTGGATAGTTCCATTGGTAGAGATCTTTTTATATTACTGTTTATTATAAATATTATAAATCTATTTTTTGTTTCCACACAACATAATAGGAGAAGGGGAGCAGGAGAGGGGAAATCCCACCAGCCAATTCCAAACTGTAATTAGTTATAATTAGTCCATTGTAATGGTAGTGGTCTGGTGTTCTTCAGTGAAGTAGCACCTGTGTTCTATGTTGATGGAGATAAATTAATTACATTATTCCTCAATGACATGTTGAGAGCATGAAGGTGATAAAGCCAGCCATTAGGAACAGTGAACATCAAGGAAAAAGAAGGTGCAGAACTAAGTTCTTTATGTCATTGTGCAACCAAGGCTGTTTCTGGCCAGAGAAACAAGAAACATCTGCTCAGGGTCATTTTTTTCAGTAAACTCAAAAACTGATTACATCCCTTCAGTATCATAACCTATTCTTCCATTCACAGAAGGGATTTTTTAAGCTCCATCCAAAAAGAAGCCTTTGTAAGAATTAAAAGGGAATGTTTACCTATTTCATAAGTGTTCTTAAATAATCCAAGTGTGTACAACTGACAAACATAAATATAATAGTCTTACTGATTTCATGTACATTTAGAATAAATAAAATCATATATCGTATCACTGCTTAGAACACCACACTACAGGACACGCAAAAACCTCATGTCAACATATTCGTATATCCAGGCATGCTATAAGGAAAAATGCTTATATTTCAATTTATGTTCTTAACTTTTCAGAATAAAGAGATTTTAAGGATATATAATAGTGTGAAGGTTTCTTCTTGAATCAGTTTCAGTCTTCATAATAGGTTCTGATGATTGTGGGTTTGAAACTGGAAAACAGACAGAAGGCTGCAATTTTCAAAATGTTCTTATAAGCAGGTAAACTGATAAAAGTAAAGTACAAACTGACATGGGTTTCCTGGAGAAGTTTTCTTGTAAGTGGTGCCAGCCGCAATATCTTACTTCTGATTCACACTGGAAAGCCAATTAAAATTAATAAAATAAGATCAACTTCACATACACCCACACTGTGGATGGAAAAGGACTATGAGATTTAACAAAATCAAAGGTTTTAAAGAACAGGACTAACATTTTGGCTTTCTAGTGGATCACTATTACTATTCCTGGTAATAATTAACTGGTTTAACATCTAAATAAGGTACTTTGAAAGTCTTACATTTAAACTCACCTGATTCATTTTGAATTCCTGTTGTGTTCTGAAAAGATACACACAACAAAGAAACTCCTGTGATTACATGAGCCCTAAAAAGAAAAACAGACAATTGTAATACACGCCTACCTACAGTGATTTGAAACTACATAAAGATCTGTCGAGTTCTATTTAAAAGGGGCTTATCAAAAAGAAACTTATTACTTTATATCAAATCTGCTTCAGACTACTACATTGTCATTATAACTGATTCAAATTTAATCTTAAAACCCAAAAAAAGGTTTCTATCACTGATTTTTCTACGGCATCTTTTAAAACTGAGACAAGCTGTATTCAGATGACTGACATTGATTTAACAGCTTTTATAAACAAATTAGCTCTGTTAGCATTTTGCAATAGAAAGCATTGCTGAAGAATTAGTCTAATTTAGTGATTTATTTTAGTTAAGCTACACAGTCATGATGCTTACCCCCATAGGTAGCAGTTTGAAAGGACTTAGCTGCACAGTTTACATTAAAGGCCCCAGGTTTGAAAAAGCATGTTTCCATAAATAATACACATCTTTAAATTAAATTTGGGGCCCCAATGACTTGTGTCTATGTTTTCCAGGAGAACACTACACCTTAGATTGTAGTTATTTGCTGTTATTTATGTACAAGGAAGCATTATTGCAAGTACATTGTAATTGTTACATGAACATTGTTTAGTACCATGCAGTAAATTAAATATACTGTACCACGTTATTTCTTTTGGAGATTAACTGGTGTCTACACTGCTAATGGATTTTATGAAAGTACATTTTTCCTGTTACTTTCCTGGCTTCAGTTTTCTTAAGCAAGATAACAATCACTAATACCGTTATATTAACAATGCATGTTTTCAAATGCTTGGGCTAAATAATGTTAAAATTACAATTGTAAAATTACAAAATGTCTTTTAGCAAAAGCTCACTTCATCGGATGCAACTTATGCTCAAATAAATTGGTTAGTCTCTAAGGTGCCACAAGTACTCCTTTTCTTTTTGCGAATATATTCACAACTTTCCTTGACCCAAAAATTTGACTTTCCAGATTGGCAGCACCAATGAGATCCAAGAAAAATAGATAAGACTCAACGCTTTTCATTTCTATTTTCAGCAGCTTCCAAATGGCATCAACATTTTGATTTTGTTAAGTCCTGCAGTGACATCAATATGTTCCTTTGGCCCCTAGTCCTCTGGCTGAGCTTCATATTCTTACGTTTTATCACAGTCTTTCTTCAGGGGCCTCCCATACTGCCCTCAGCTTTGACACATTTACTTGCCTCTCCCTCCTGAATATTGTAGTTTTTACTTTAGATACTGTTACTTAAATGCTTTACTCAAGAGGTTCCTGAAATGTGATTTAGGGACTGCTAGGGTTCCATGGAGACTTACTAATGGTCTATGGAAAGATGGCTTGTTACACGGAGGAGCTGATCATATGTAAAGCAAAAGTAGACAGTATGACAAACTTCTCTGTTAACATGCAGCCTATATCATGAAAAAGTTTGAGAGTACTTTAGCAGCATTGCTGCTTAAGTACTTATTAACTGTTCCATTGGGCTATGTATCCATATCTAAGTCAATTTATAGATAAAATATTGTGGACTAATATAGAACTCAAAACATTTTGCGGTGTGAAAGACTCAATTTTTTATATTTTTAGTAAAATAAAGGTCTTGTTTTCACAATATCTTGCTTCAACACCAAGAGAAATTCCTGATATAAAGAGCATGGTTTTGTTTTGTTAAACAGATATGTTAGCATTTGTGTTCAATCTTGTTGAGCTGGAACAATCTGGACACAATACCAGTAAATGTTCCTAAAATTCAAAACTGAATGCATAGGGAACACCTTTTGAATTGATTTACCTATGAAACTGTAGCGCCATTAATGCAAATAATGAGGAATAAAAACATTCCCTGAAAAAGGCATACTTACATCAGCACCACTTTCTCACCCACTGAAAAATGGTTATTTGACATGGACTGAAAATAAGTGTAAACAAAGCGTACGCATTGAGGGGTAGGTGCTAAATGAAAATTGTCAGATTAAAATCATTTCTAAAAAAAAGCTCTCTTACCCGTGTTAATAAGGTAATCATAGACACACTATTAACACTGAAATAACTGTAAACATCTAATTCACTTTACGCTATTTAATTTTTTAACTTTGTTCTAGCTGGACAATGGAGCTAGACAGTTTCTCCCTGGTTTTCATATACTAACTTAATTCTATGATACTGAGAACACTATAAAGGTGTATTTAAATCCAGCACACACAAAAAGGTCATGGTATTTTTAAGAAAATCTTTATAAAACTAAATATTAATAGAAATGTTTTATTAAACTTTTTAAAAAGCTAGCTGTCTACACTTCTTGACAATGTCTCTAACAATATGAGGAGAAGACAGTGAACTTCAATGTACTGCTTTTTTTTAAAAAAAAAATGTATATATTATTTTTGTGGACAGTTTCCTGAACATACACAGTAGCTATTAGCTACTTTTGAAACTACTACAACAAGGTACCAAAGTCAAGAACTAGGTACCTTCAAGGCAGAAAACTAGAAGAGAAAATAAAATTAAGCCTAAAGCATAAGTATAGCTAGAATTTGATTTTATAGCGATACCTACTGAAATTTGGTGGTTAAATTTTTTTTAACTACTTTTGTTACAAGTCCCATCTATAATGGAAAGAGATTTGAGAATTTTTCTTAAATCTTTTTCAGTTTTGTATCTTGCTGTATTTGACAAGACTTTGTAATTAGTGTATTTCACTGCTAAACTGCTAGGAGAGAATGTAATTAACTTATATTACAAAAACATATCGATATTCATTATGAAAAAGAATAAGACTATTAAATATAATCTCCTAGACAGTCACTTGGCTCCTTTTACACCTACAGAAAGGATAGTATCAGGACAAAAAACACAAGTTATTTTTTTTAACAGCAACAACGTAATGTTCAACTTCCACTAGGCAGCCAAAAAAGATTTAAAAGTTAGAAAACCGAATAAAATGAAAGACCCTGATTCTGCAAACACTTGTGCATGTACATGTACATGTACAAAGTCTCGCTGAATACAAAGGGATTACTGATATGTAAAGTTAGGCTACGTCTACACTACAGACTTTACAGCAGCACAGCTGCACCACTGCAAGCTGTGCCGCTGTAAGGTTTCCCATGTAGCCACTCTATGCTGGTAGGAGAGAGCTCTCCTGCAGGCATAATTAAGCCACCCCCAACAAGCAGCGGTAGCTATGTTGGTGGGAGAGCATCTCCCGCTAACATAGCGCTATCCACACCGACACTTTTGTTGGTGAAACTTATGTCAGTCGGGGGGTGTTTTTTTCACACCCCGACTAACAAAGTTTTGCCAGCAAAAGTGCTAGTGTAGACAAAGCCTTACTCAACATATGTAAATGTTCGCAGGATCAGGACCTAACTACATAATCAGATAAAATGACTTTTACACCACATATAGGATAATTTTTGAACTAAATTCACAAATCATTACATAAATAAAAATTAAGAAAAAATAAGGGAAATCACATCACCTTTATTTATGATCAAGAGAATCCTGACATACCAGATTCCAATTAGCACAAACACACTAAAAGGAAATGTTTGAAAAATGATAATAGACTACAACTGTGTTATTACTATGGAAAAAATCTCACATGAACTGCTGTAACAGATTTGGAAGAGTAAAATAGATATTTTAGCTGACCATGTTTTCATTGAACAGTAACATACAGTTGTATCCATCAGGTAAGCTCAATCAATAACACAGTCCAGAATATAATATTCAGACATTGGCTATACTACCGGAAATGAACAAAGCGTCAAAAGTGTCCATATCAATTACTGTACTCTAAATTATGGCTGTATCTCAAACATTCTGTTTTTGCTAATTCATGTTCGTAACATTCATTTCTGATAATACTATTTCTAGATGCTAGAATACATAATCATTAACAAGTAGTATATGAACAAATCGGAATTTGGAAGGAAATCCAGATTCCTTTACAACAAACAGCTATAATTAAAGCAATAAGGTTCACCACCCAGACAGTTTTCTGGACATTTAATGGCCACCTAGTTAATTCTCCAGGTGGTTGTTAAACGACTTGCAAAGAAACCAAAAAAAACCCCAGATCCTTGTAAAATATCTTTATTAATAAAAATGAAATTAACTTCCAAAAGGGGTTTAAGAGTCACTTTCAAGTTTTAAAAACTCCATATTACCCATTTGATGCTGCTGATCAGCAGACAGGATAACAGCAACAGGCCGATCAAATCAAGAAAACTTCAAATACATTGTAATTATGGAAGGTGAGGCCAGATACAAGAATGATTCCAAGATTAAACTTTGTTAAATTAATATTGTATTCATTACTGGTTAAGCTGTATGCTTGAAAAATATCTTAAATCGTTATATTTATTATAGGATAAACCTACAGCAGCTGCTCAGTAGATTTCAGTCTTTCACCAGAAACAACTGATCAAACGTTGCTGGCAAACTGATACAATGCAAGCATTAAAAACTGGAAAATATTTAAGGACGCTGTAACCTGACACCAACATAATAAATTCCTCATACCAGAAGTGACATTATATAACTTGTCCTTTGTTTAACATGTAAGTCCTTAAATGTAGCAGTCCATGTACTCTGACTAGCATTAAGCGATGACATAGCACTGTGATGACTAGCAGCAGAAAGGGTGCTGCCACTACATAAAAATTAACATGGGAGAAATACAAGAATGGCTTAAGAATTCAATAAGAATGCCCTCCTTCAAGTAAAAAAAAAAACCAAGAAATAATTCAATACTGCAGAACAGCCTGCCTAGACATTAACTGTGAAAATGTACAGACCTTTGGTATATCATATATTTGCCTTTGTTCACCAGATGGCAAAAAAAATTCTCTACTAGTAACACACACAAAAGGATAATTTAACATTTCTTCTATCTCCATTACATGGCAAGATATTAACAACAGCGTAGCAGACAATCAGTGAACACATTTATAATTGTCATATGCCCCTTTTCCAGCCACACATCTTTAAATTAACAATTTTCACATTCTTCAGCAGCTGCAATTACAACTGCCCTCTGACTAAGTGGTATTATCTCTTCACTTTTCCCAGCAACATTGATAAAAGAAATTAACTGCTGAAACCTACAGCAGTCGCTATTCTCACACTAGGTTACAGCAATTCAATCCTACCTAATGCAGCCTGAGATTTTAAATCCACTGCACTACCAAGAGGAGCATACTACTGCCATAAAACAATACTGAGAGATCAAAGTAAACTGATTCATTACACGACTGCTTCCCAATTCATTCTGCTAAATAATCAGATCAGTGTTAAATTACCATAAAATTACAGTGCATCAGAAACATATCTATTGTCAAACCATCATTACTGTGAAAAAAAGGTTTGACTCTACTTCTTTTTCTACTGTATTGTCAGTAAAAACTACTATGGTCCACCATTATTTTCCATTATGGCCATATGACTGTGAAATGTTCTCTCCACTAGATCTGGGAAGAATGTGTAACCCCCCTTAATTTTTAAAAGCTGTGTGAAAGGTGAACTGCAAAGAGAAACTTAGAACTGAGATAAGGCTAGATTTAAGTGTCAATTCCCCCAAACTCCCCATTATACAATTCAGCACAAATTTCAAGGCTCAATTCAATACTGAGTTTCCCTTTGAAGTTCACCTTTTAAACATTCTCAGAAGCATCATTTAAACTTCCACTGAATGCATCCGATGAAGTGAGCTGTCGCTCACGAAAGCTTATGCTCAAATCAAGTGGTTAGTCTCTAAGGTGCCACAAGTACTCCTTTTCTTTTTGCGAATACAGACTAACAGGGCTGCTACTGTGAAACCTACCATTTAAACTTTACTCTCTCATCCATATAGAATAAGGGGAAATGAAGGTCATAGAAAGATAAACTAGGATGTTTTGTTGGTTGGCCTTAATACTGGTTGTTTTTCCATCTTTAAATCAAGACTTTCTTACCACAAGGAACTTTTAGAAAACTAAACACAGGCTCAACTGTAAAAATGTATGAGAAAGGTGAAACACCCATGCCCAAGCAATCATTTTCTTTTTAAAACAGTGGGCTTGTCAATGCAAAAGAAGATTGTTAAGTACGGTTAGGCCAAATTTTGCTCTCAGTTACAACAGTATAAATTAATCCATTGAGTTATTCTAGCTTTGCACTGGTGTAACTGAGATCAGAATTTGACCCACTTTTTGGAAACTGCAAGGAAAACCAGCATCTCCTCTCCTTCTACGTTTGTCTCTTCTCCATAACCATTTGTCCTTACCTTCAAGCCTCTAATTCTGTGCCTGTTCCCATCTCTTCTTTCATTTCATCCTACACTCCCCTCCTATTTTCTTCTCTGTAACATCTCTAACTGCTCCCTTTAACTTTCACCCAGGACACTCACAAAAGCTTGAAACAGCTACCTCTTTGCCAGTTCTTTGTGTTTTTAAGAGGATGTGAACATTTATTTTCTTTCAATATCACATCATTTACAGCACTAAGTAAGTAACGTGAAATCTGCTAAAACTACTTATTCACATCTCCCACCCCAAAGAAGGGTAAAATCCTATATTGAGCATGATTTAATATAGGGCACAAGGTGTTTTGCTTCCCAGGACCAATCATGAATGTCACATATAAGGCTTTTTGCCCTCCTTCTCCAAAGTGACAATTTCACATACCACTGAAGTAACCAACCTGAACTGCAAGCTCTTCAAGGAAGAGACTGTTCTCTCGTGTGAACGGTGCCCTGCAGATCGAGAAAGCTATCCACATGCAAAAATAAAAGAATGATAATATGACTTAGTTGAGGAGTATCCTCAACAAACAGTATCTGTTTTACAATTCAGGGTATTTCTGAACCAAGGAATAGTTAAGGAACTCCAGATGGAAGCTTAAGTTGCCTTAGATGAGAAAACCCAGCACAATTGGGGTTTTTTTTGGTTTTTTTACTTAACTCTTACCTAGGCTGAGAATTTTTTCCAATATCCTATAGGATAGCTGCTTTGTGAAGAAATTTATTTTTCAACTTCGTAGTTTTTCTTGTTTATTCTTAAAATGGGTAATATTGGCTAGGTTTGCATTTCCAATAAAACCTTACAAATGATGAAGGAACTGACTGCCCCAAAATTTGCAGTATTCTCAGATATTATTTCACATTTATTAGTATTAGTTGCACATTAGGTATAATATTCTCTTCTTCCCATCCCCACAATGCTCTAATGGGAAGTGCAATGGCATGGGCGGTTGTGCCAACATCTCTCTCACTGTTGCTAAATTTAAAAAAGGAAAAAACGTGGAGAATGTTGTAGAATACCATCACTTTTTCCTCAGTAGGAGCACAGCATTCCCTGCACAGAGAAGGCAGATTGAGTGGCCCGTATGTGGTTAAACATCAGAGGGAAAGTCTCCAATTAAGCAGTTTGAGCAAACAGGTCCTTTTCCTTTTGAGGGCGTGCATAACTTTTATATGGTATATTTCATATTATTGCATGCTTCTGTAGCAAAACACTGCAGTGCAAAGTTCTCAAAAGTAAATACATGTCTAAAAATTAAGAGTTCCAAATAGGATTCTGGGTGGGGGTTTATCTCTCCTACAGAAACACTATACTTGAAGGCTATTTTCTCTCTCTCTGGTGGAGAATGCATCAGAGCCAAAATTATTACTGGTTTCAGAGTGGTAGCCATGTTAGTCTGTATCAGCAAAAAAAAAACAAGGAGTACTTCTGGCACCTTAGAGACTAACAAATTTATTTGGGCATAAGCTTTTGTGGGCTAAAACCCACTTCATCCAATAAATTTGTTAGTCTCTAAAATTATTACTGTTTATCTGTTTTGTGGTACCACCTGCAAAGTGCTAGGCACTTTTCAAACATGACACTATATTTGCCCCAAAGAGTTTACAATCTCAAAAGAGAGGACAGAAGATGAGAGGAGAAAAGTGATGCAACAAACAGGCAAAGCAGTCAGGATGCTTAGCACAGGTCTAAGCTCATGTTATGTTATATTTTTATGTATCTATTCTATTTTACTTTTAAAATAAATATTTATTAATTCCTTGCCATTGCCCATTTTGTCCAGGTACTTAGTTCAAGGCTTTCTCCATTTGGGGTTTTTTAGCCTCTGCCCAAAAGTTTTGTTTTTGTTCTTTTTATTGGTTCACTATCATCCTTCTGCCACACTCAGATCATAAGTTTCTTCTAGATCAAAATATTTTCAATGATTTTATAAGTATTACTAATTGTTTTGCTTTATTTCCAAAAGTCCCTGTTTATGTTCTGCTTTAGCTCTTATATTTCTAGTGTAATTGTAATTAAAAAGCCTATATAATAGCAATAAGTCAGTCCCAAATTATTCCATTTTTTTCTGACCGTTCCCTCCTTCAACTTCAGTCACTTCAGCTCCTCTACAAATTGCCAAGTCCTCTTTAAACAAAACACACCAAAAGCCAACAGATGGTGATGTCAGTTGGATACCTGCAGTAAAGAAATTATGGCCCCTGCTATTCGGCCCTCCTAGGGAGAGATGCCCTTTTATAGGCACTCCCCAGGAACTAAAGGAGTGGGACTCTTACCTCACATGCTGGTAGAGAGGAATTTGATAAAAGGCCCTGGCTCCCAATTCTCACTCACCATATGGGTGGGAGGAAGTTGGCTACAAGAATCCCTGCTACATTGTTCTTTACCAAAAACAAAACAGAACAAAAAAACAAAACAAAAACCACTAGGTTCTGAACTTGATGCGCAAGCCTAAAAATAGTCTTCAGTCTTTTTATAAACGGTTTTAAGTCTATAAAAGATACCCCCTGAGGTCCACCTGAAATACAAAGAAGTCCTGAATGAAAGGGTTTGCCAAGCATTTTCCAGGTAGCACTCTCACTAATACAGCAATCTTCGAATTTTTTTAAAACTAATTTAAAGGAAGTATTGCTGAGTAATAGTTGCTTCAAATCAAAACCTGCCACAAGATTAAATTCTACAGAATTACTAGGTCCCTTCACTAGTTACAAAATTGACTGGAAAATAAACAGTTATAAGTAAAACAAGAATTGCTGCATCTCATAACCTTGATTGGAGTTTCAGAAAAACCTGTTTAGAAACATTCAGTCTTAGTCAACAAGTTATGTTTATTTTGAGGAAGCTATGCATGACATCCTTAGTAGAGAAAGCATTGCAGTAGCTCTGAAATAGAACACTGGCTTAATTTACAGACAAAATACTTTGGCCTTGTTCTGAATTCTACTTGCAAAGCTTATGATTAAAAGATATTTTATATTTAAAAAATAAAAACACACCATAGATGGAATAAAGTTAAGAAATAAACAAAAGTCATCCAGCACAAAAACTGTATTTGCAGAGCATATTTTATCTAGATTTTATAGTATGTTTAGCAAAAGTTCTAAGTTTAAACTAAATAGGGTAAATTCTGATTATATAAGCAACATTAATCATCTTTGTACATGTGGAAATTCTTTAAGACTTCTACCCCCAATTTATAGATCGGAAAAACAGACAAAGATTACTCCCATTTTAGACATTGAAAACCAGGTGCAGACAGTTTGTATGACTTGCCCCAGCTCAGACTGAAAATCAGTGACAGAAGATGAAAGAGAACTCAAGTCATACAGTGCGATTTTCTATCACTTTTGACCAGAAAAGGTATGTGTTTGTTTTTTAATTATACCACAAACAATTTTAATTAAGAAAAGGGATAGTCATATTTCCATTTTTATTCCTACTATTTAATATTGAGGTATTTTTAAGCTATATAACAATTTTGAACAAATTCAGTGAAATAAGGCTTGTAGAAATATCTTAATTGATGTTAACCCTAAAAGGCTTTTTTAAATCCAGACCTTTTAAAAAAATAGAAACAATTAGCATTGTCTGTGGGAGCTTAATTACAAAGACATTTTCAGTCATTCCGGACTGTCAAAACAAAAGCAATCAGTGATCCCACAGAAACCATAAGTAAGCAAGTTTCAGAGTAGCAGCCGTTTAATCTGTATCCGCAAAAAGAAAAGGAGGACTTGTGGCACCTTAGAGACTAAGGTAAGTAAGCACTGTTGCATCATTAACCCTGGTGGGGACCCTGACTAGCACCACTATATTAAGTAACCAAGTGAACTGCTTTAACCTAAATAAATACTTTTAACAGATAACCATGCTAAGAAATCTTCAATGCAAAAATAAACCCTGAGTTTGCCACATCTACGCATCAAGCTCTCCACAACAACTAATTTCTTCCCATTGTAGATTAAGTAATAGGATAGTCAGGGAGAGGTCAGAGGACAGTTACATAAGCAAGGATCTGAAAACTGAAAACAACAGACTAGTTGCAGATAGTTAAAGCTGTGTTAAAAGTAGGGTTTGATTACTACCCAAACTAGGTAATTGTGGGTTAAAGCTCCCCATTCTTCCTGAATATTTACCTCTGTGGCAATCTACAAACTAGGACATATTCAATACTTGGCCACAATAGAGAAAAATAAAACTGAAAAGAATCAAAGCAAAAAGCTAACGCTTGCGTGTTACAAATACAATGTTAACACTTTGTGCTCATCTAGTCTTTCATCAGAGGATCTCAAAAAAAACTTTATAATCAGCAATTAATTAATACTCAATACCCCTGATATAAGTATTATGACCATTTTAGACAGGTAAACTCAGACACAGAGAAGTTCAGTGATTTGTCCCTGTGTCACACAGAAAAGTAAACAGAATGGGAACTGACTTCAGCAGTCCCAGCTCCCAGTCCCTTACTCTAACCTCTAAACCATGTTTTCTAAATACCACAAAACAAAAAAAACAAAAAACAAAAAACCCTAAAGAATAACCCCCCCAAAATAGATAGATAGATATACTTTCTTTGCTTCATGAAGCCCATTTTTGTTTTAAAGATACAATTCAAAAGAAATCTACAGGAACACAGTATCTTAAAAATTACACTTCAACCCGAAAAAACGTGACTGCGATTGTTGCAAGCAGCATTTAAGTGTAACTGAAATATTAAAGTACAAATATTTTTTTCAGATATTTACATTATTGATTTTACAGCTCATTATATACGGTCAGTGTCACTCTACTTTATATAGTTAATTAATCAGTTCTCCTCCCCCTTTTGCGTCTATGAGTTTTCAATATAGCACCAGAGAAAAAATTAAGCCAAAGTATGATTTCAAAACCACAAATTGGTATGGCAACTTTTTTTTTTTTTTAAGTATTAGATTTTGAGTTGATGGCTGCCCTTCAAAGAATCAAACAAAGACAGCATGAAATAAGCACCAGTGCTATAAGGATCTCCTAAGGTGCATCAAAGGTACACTTCAAAGCAGCCTCAAAAAACTCTGCTGTAGGTAAAGCACCCAAAATTATGAGTACCGCCTTGAAATAATAGGCACAATACAAATAATGTTTCAGAAAGAAACCTATTGATAATACTGTAGAATTGTTTGTTCATATACAAATATTTCCATAATGTGTAGAAAGTCAGTGTTTTGAATAGGACCTGTGACGGTAAAATATTCATGTATATCTTAAATGCATCTCAAATATACTGATGCACAAGAATAAAAATGTTACTGGTACCTAAACAATTAAGCAAAGCTTGTGAAAATGTGATCCAGAAGGGCACAATAGACAAGAGTGTTAAAATCACACATCTGAAAGCATTAAATACGACAGCAATGCTAACTAAACAGAGAAAGATTTAAGTTAAATTTGAAGAAAAGATCTGATATATAAGTTTCAGCACCATGCATTCTTTTTCCCAATTGAGTTTATATACCTCTGGAAAGGGTATAGAGCAATCTTACTACACCTGTCAGCTACAGTGTGCTGCCTGCACATTTCGGCTGCAGTAGAAAGGCACCTAGAAAGGCACAATATTTCATATTTTACATCTATATCATTCCCTCTCATCCCTAAGTGCTTCAGAAAGTACCTGCATATAGCACTGAAACGCAGCCATTCCTGCAGTGGAGATTTGACACTAACGGGCCTATCACAAATCTGCACAACAGTGCTGGGGAAAGCAAGGTTGGCAAAGAAACCCAGGACACAATACTGCTCTTACACAGAGTTGTCTAGGAGATCTTCACTGTCCGTGAATTACACACTTGACTTGAAAGGAGAGGGGCGGGGACTTGGAGCATCAGCCCTTCATCAACCATTTCAAACTTAACAGCCCAGGAAGTTACTGAGAGAAATTTAGATTCACTTTCATTTACTGCTGTATCTTTCACCTCCATATTTAGGCAGGGGGTGATGCAGAAAGCCAATATAAAGGAAACTTGTGCATGTGTGTTTCTTTTACTCCAATGATGCATACATTGCACACATGCAGAGTCACGTGTTACCAACTTTTTAACAATAAAAACTCACATATACAAGTTTTTTTTAAAAAAGCCAGTTTTTCTATCTGGACAGTGCCTACTCCTGAAAAGGGAAGAACTGAGGGTGTCCGCTCCAACTCCTGAAAACCTGTCACCCTTAGCTAAACACACAAACTGCACCCCCCTTCACACCTGCCTCCCTGGAAAAAGGCTTTTTGTTCTCAGAATCCTCAAATCTGAGCAACTGTACATCTACAGTCCCGTTCCCAGGGACTTAAACCTTTGTCTCCCCACTAACACATCCATCGTAGAAAATCGCTGGGACGATAAAATAAGTGTGCTGTTTTACACATGAAAGTTGCCTACAATGTTGCTGAGCCCGAAGTTTTGGCCACATGTCTACAATAATTGCCAAGGATAGCAAGAGGGTTGCTCTATTCCTTTCATTCTAAGAGATCCCAGGGGACAGTGCTGACCCATCAGCCTGAAGCCTTTCATGCGGGGCATCACAGAGTTCTATCTTGTCACACCTACTATTCAGAGTGTCTGAGGGGTCTTTTGTTTCTTAAAATTGCCCACCACTCCTGTCAGCAATTCCATTTGTAGCAGCAACAGTGGGAGTGCTAATGTTGACCCGCTGCCAGTGTTTTAACCACTGTCATCTCACCTGCACAGAGCAAGTCTAGAGAGCGCAGGTGTTGCTGTAGGCCAGTCTATACTAGTGCTCTCACTTGTAGAGGTACACCAGTGGTGGTGACAGTTTGAAAATTTTAATGAGAAGACCATGTAAACATTAGACTTTGCAGGGTGTGTGAAGAGGTTGGTATGAGCTGTTGACAACACCTTACTCTACCATCTACATCCTCTCTGATTCAGCTAGTGAGATGGATGACTAGCCAAGAACAGGAGTTGTGTGAGAGAGTCGGTAGCTCAATCAAGACAGAGAATGTTGGTAAGTTGGGAGAAAAAATTGGAGAAATGTTAGCAGCTCCACTAGAGAGGAGAAGCATATCTTCTGTTTATTACTCAATTTCAGAATACGGAGGTTATTAAATTCTCTGCTGCAGTTGGATGCTCAGGTAGTGACTGACAAAAGCAGCTTTTTTCCCTTCTGCAACTGATGAAAGAGTTTGATGTTTTCTTTGTCCCTCAAAATCAAAGTCCTGCAGTACACTCTACAGTTTTTAAGATCATTCGGAAACTTTAATGAGAATGTGATTATCCACAGTGCTTTGCAAAGAGAACATTTCATCATACCAACACTCCATGTCCTGCACTGACTTCCAATCAGTCTAAAACTGGAGTTTTGATCTACACAGCCCTAAGTGTTTTGTGTTTGAGGCTACCTGAGGAACCATCTCTTTCCTCAGTGATACTGCTCCACCTCCAAGCAAGAGCTCTCTGGTTTGTGCAAGAGAGCCTGTTACAGGGTATTTTCAGCGAGGAGTCTGTGTACATCTATACCATGGCAGCACAGCCATGGTGCTGCAGCTGCGCCACTGTAGCACCATAGTGTACATGCTTCCTACTCCAATGGAAAACCCTTCCATCAATGTAGTTAATCCAACTCTCCAAAAGGTGGTAGCTAGGTTGATGGATTCATTCGTCAACCAGTTTAGCAGCATCTACAGTGATGGTATGGTCAACTCAACTACATCTCACAGCGCATGAAGATTTTCACACCCTGGACCAACGTAGCTAGGTCAATCTAATTTTTAGGAGCAGACCAGGCCTTTAACTCTGGAATTCATTTCTCCCTGGTCAAACAGAGCTTGGATTATTGGTCTTGAGATGAGCTGCAAGGCTCATCAATTGTCATGGCTTCTGATGACAGAGTAGGCTAAAGATTATTGTGTGTTTGAATGAGGTTTATTATTTCGCACGTTCAAACTGGCCAACTGGGAATCTCACTGCATTTGGGAGGTTTTTCCTTAGTTTTGGGCATTTCCTATATTTGTCCGAACCCCCCCCCAGACCGCTGCAAAAATGTTATTCCGCGAAGAAATTTTTAAACAGACCTCGGTGGGCGCGGCCCCCCTTTCCCAATGGATTCCCACCCCGCATTGCCCCCCATGTGCACAATACTCCCTTCGCTGGCCCCCAGCCCGTCAGGGCTCTGTCCCCGGCCCCCTCCTCCAGCACCCTCGGCAGAGGGGTGTCCCCAGGAGCGCTGCTCGCCTCCTCCAAGGCACAACGTTGGGGTTCACGGCTGAGGGGGGCCTTTACTCCCCACAGCCTGACCTCCCCCGCCCCCCTCCGGAGCCCTGCGACAGCCCCCATCTACCAGCCCCGGCCGAGGGGCAGCCCATGGAGCCGGCTCCACGGCGCTGCCCTGAGGGACCCACCTGACCGCCCCTCCCACCGCAGGGCGGTCCCCGGGCTCCCCCCAGGGCCCGTCCCCCGGCAGGGCGCCCCCAGCGGCCCAGTGCGGAGGCTCCCAGCCCGGGACCCAAGGCCCCCCGGCAGCGGCGGCGTCTGTTCGCAGCGCCGCCGGGTCCCTCTTACCTGCGCCGCCGCCGCCACCTGCCCCTGCGGCCGGCCCGGCTCTAAGTGGCCCGGAGCAGCCCCAGGCTCCGGCACCAGCCGGACGCCATTTTGTCTCCGGCCTCGGAAGTGACGTCGAGAGGAGGGGGGCGCTGAGGAACGGGCCCCCCTCCCCAGCAGGGAACCCCGAGCCAGTGACCCCCTGGGTCCGCCCCCAGCCATCGCCCAGGTCTCCTGCGGGTCACCCGGACCCGCCTCTGCCCCCTCCATTCCCCCCCCCCCCAGTCCGCTCCCCAAACCGGTCTCTGCCCCTTCCCCAGCCCCCTCCCCCAAACTCTCTGCCCCCTCCCCACTGCCCCAGCCCCCTTCCCACTCCCCCCAAGCCTGTCTCTGCCCCCTTCACACACTCCCCCCAACCCTCCCGAACCGGTCTCTGTCCCAACCCCCTCCCCCAAACTCTCTGCCCCCTCCCCACTTTCCCAGCTCCCTTCCCACTCCCCCCAAACCTGCCTCTGCCCCTCCACACACACCCCCAACCCTCCCAAACCGGTCTCTGCCCCCTCCCCACTCCCCCCAAACCTGCCTCTTCCCCCTCCACACACACCCCCAACCCTCCCAAACCGGTCTCTGCCCCCTCCCCACTGCCCCAGCCCCCTTCCCACTCCCCCCAAGCCTGTCTCTGCCCCCTTCACACACTCCCCCCAACCCTCCCAAATCGGTCTCTGCCCCAACCTCCTCCCCCAAACTCTCTGCCCCCTCCCCACTGCCCCAGCTCCCTTCCCACTCCCCCCAAACCTGCCTCTGCCCCGTCCACACACTCCCCCCAACCTTCTCAAACGGTCTCTGCCCCCTCCACATACTCCCCCCAGCCTCCCCCAAACCTGCCTCTGCCCCAACCACTCCCCCAAACTCTCTACCCCCTTCCCACTCCCTCCAAACCTGCCTGTGCCCCCTCCCTATTGCCTCAAATCCACCTCTGCCCCCTCCCTCGAAACCCTTCCCTACTCCCCCCAACCCTGCCTCTGTCCTCTGCCTCCTCCCCAAACTACCTCTGCCTTCTCCCCAAACCTGCTTGTGCCCCCCCTCCCCCAACCCACCTCTGCCCCCTCCTTACTCAGTCCCAAACTCCTTCCCCATGCCCTGCCTCTGCCCCCTCCCCAGTCACTTCCCCAAACCCCCAACCTGCTCCTCTGCCCACTCCCTACTTGTTCCCAAACTCTCAAGACTCCCAAAACTTCAACCTTGACCCCCTTCGTCCATGGCTCAGTACCCTCAAAGTAGAGGTGAGGAAACATTGAAATTTTGTGATGAAAAGGGAGGACAATTTCTTCAGTTTTAAAAATATAATTCCCATTTTATGACCAGTTCAAAAGGCCCCATTTCCCAAGACACCCAAACTCTGACTCTTCCCCCTCCCTCAATATCCCTCCTGACAAATCAGTTGCAGGTGCTCACCTCCATAATTAACCCCCACCCCCCAAGGGCAGATTCTTCTCCCTTCTTAGCCCTTTCTTGCTTCTCTCCCCTCAGTAGTTCAGCTCCACAAGGGAGTTCTTCTCACTCCTGAAGCTGATTGAGCTCAGGGGCTGTCAGAAACTAGTTGGAATGAATGGAGATGTTAAATGTCAGAGAAACACTTCATCATCGGGGGCACAGGTTTGAGAGACCTCCCTACTCCCAAAAAGTAAGATTTGGCAGGTGTAGAAAGGGAGGGTGATGGTGAAATTCCTGACTTGTTGGGACCTAATGTGAAATTTTAGTGTCCTTTTGAAACAGCAAACATATTGTGATGTCCTGTAGCAAAAACATCTTCTCACTGTAGTTTCTGAGCAGGTATTTAATGAAAAACCAGAGTAGGCTCATCTCTTGATACATTTATGCGTATGTATCATTGAGTATAATAGGGTCTCTCTTTGTATAGTTTGACTATAAGGATTTGAACTTGAAATTCTATATACATAGAATTAGGTGGCCTGATTTTCTTCCCTCTTCCATAGACAAGAGGAGAATGTGCCATTCATAACATAAATGGGGAAAAAGAAAAGGAGTACTTGTGGCACCTTAGAGACTAACCAATTTATTTGAGCATAAGCTTTCGTGAGCTACAGTGAGCTCACGAAAGCTTATGCTCAAATAAATTGGTTAGTCTCTAAGGTGCCACTAGTACTCCTTTTCTTTTTGCAAATACAGACTAACACGTCTGTTACTCTGAAACCTGTCATAAATGGGGAAGGATTCTTCTGTTAAACACAATTGGGGATGGAGAGGGTTGATATTACCAGGTTGTTTATGGTTTAGAGATCTAAAATGCAGAATGGTATTTTTGTAGTCTGATTTGATTTCAAATTGTGCATGTATATAAAAAGATGGAGTAAAACTACTGATAAATATGGGCAAAGTATCAATACAAACTATAAAATATCTGGTTTGAAGAATACTGTTCCACATGGTGAGTTGGAAACTTTCCCGAGAAAGCAAGGAAAAATTCCCTAACTTGACAATTTTTGCTTAATTTAAAATAACCCATTCAATTTCTAACACTTATGGTTGCAAAGATAACCTTTCAACTTTAAAAAAAAGGAGTACTAGTGGCACCTTAGAGACTAACCAATTTATTTGAGCATAAGCTTTCGTGAATAAATTGGTTAGTCTCTAAGGTGCCACTAGTACTCCTTTTCTTTTTGTGAATACAGACTAACACGGCTGCTACTCTGAAACCTTTCAACTTTAAAGAGTGCAGAGTCTGAAGCCAAACAACTCCCGTGCCTCTGTTGTTGTCCATAGCTATGCCAGGCAACAGCAGAGTGAAATTACCAGGACAAAAGCCAGATTCACAGCTGCTCTTCAGCAATCAGAACCCTGTGGTCAGCACTGAAACAGTCAAGAATAATGTTAATTTCTCACTGCAGCTGCTTGTCGAAACTACAGGTAGCTGAAGCAGGTCCTGGAGTTATTCATGGAGGAAGTCCCGAGAACACAAAGTTGGAGAAGGAGAGGAGTATAACAAGAACAGATCATTTCTCCCTCCTAATAACTAGGAATCTCTGAGGGACAGAAAGTAGCAAAACCCATTCCTCCATCCTTGTAGCAGGCAAGGAAATCCTGGATGTAGGACAGGAGGCAGAAAACTCCTTCTCCCTTCCAGCAGAGAGGTGAGTAGAGTTTCAAATTTAACTCCTGCTAGCCAGAGACTGATTCAGAAATGAAGTCCTGATCAATGTTCAGGGACAGCACCCTGTCAGAAATCCCAAAACCTTTCCGAGAAGTTGGGTGGCAGAGTAGCTCACCAAGGCACCTCCTTGCTCATCACTGATGCCCTTCCCCCCTTTAGATTTTGTAGTTACTTCAGGCTGGGTGTCTGGTAAATTCAAAGACTGTACAGAATATACACAGACAAGTATTTTCAAAATAAACATTCTTGATTATGAGCTATCCTTTTTATAAGCTCTCGAAAGCTTATGCTCAAATAAATTGGTTAGTCTCTAAGGTGCCACTAGTACTCCTTTTCTTTTTGCAAATACAGACTAACACGTCTGTTACTCTGAAACCTGTCATAAATGGGGAAGGATTCTTCTGTTAAACACAATTGGGGATGGAGAGGGTTGATATTACCAGGTTGTTTATGGTTTAGAGATCTAAAATGCAGAATGGTATTTTTGTAGTTTGCTTTGATTTCAAATTGTGCATGTATATAAAAAGATGGAGTAAAACTACTGATAAATATGGGCAAAGTATCAATACAAACTATAAAATATCTGGTTTGAAGAATACTGTTCCACATGGTGAGTTGGAAACTTTCCCGAGAAAGCAAGGAAAAATTCCCTAACTTGACAATTTTTGCTTAATTTAAAATAACCCATTCAATTTCTAACACTTATGGTTGCAAAGATAACCTTTCAACTTTAAAAAAAAGGAGTACTAGTGGCACCTTAGAGACTAACCAATTTATTTGAGCATAAGCTTTCGTGAATAAATTGGTTAGTCTCTAAGGTGCCACTAGTACTCCTTTTCTTTTTGTGAATACAGACTAACACGGCTGCTACTCTGAAACCTTTCAACTTTAAAGAGTGCAGAGTCTGAAGCCAAACAACTCCCGTGCCTCTGTTGTTGTCCATAGCTATGCCAGGCAACAGCAGAGTGAAATTACCAGGACAAAAGCCAGATTCACAGCTGCTCTTCAGCAATCAGAACCCTGTGGTCAGCACTGAAACAGTCAAGAATAATGTTAATTTCTCACTGCAGCTGCTTGTCGAAACTACAGGTAGCTGAAGCAGGTCCTGGAGTTATTCATGGAGGAAGTCCCGAGAACACAAAGTTGGAGAAGGAGAGGAGTATAACAAGAACAGATCATTTCTCCCTCCTAATAACTAGGAATCTCTGAGGGACAGAAAGTAGCAAAACCCATTCCTCCATCCTTGTAGCAGGCAAGGAAATCCTGGATGTAGGACAGGAGGCAGAAAACTCCTTCTCCCTTCCAGCAGAGAGGTGAGTAGAGTTTCAAATTTAACTCCTGCTAGCCAGAGACTGATTCAGAAATGAAGTCCTGATCAATGTTCAGGGACAGCACCCTGTCAGAAATCCCAAAACCTTTCCGAGAAGTTGGGTGGCAGAGTAGCTCACCAAGGCACCTCCTTGCTCATCACTGATGCCCTTCCCCCCTTTAGATTTTGTAGTTACTTCAGGCTGGGTGTCTGGTAAATTCAAAGACTGTACAGAATATACACAGACAAGTATTTTCAAAATAAACATTCTTGATTATGAGCTATCCTTTTTATAAGCTCTCGAAAGCTTATGCTCAAATAAATTGGTTAGTCTCTAAGGTGCCACAAGTACTCCTTTTCTTTTTGCAAATATAGACTAACACGGCTGTTACTCTGAAAACTTTTTATAAGTTAGACCCTACAAAGCTCTTGGGACAAGATAAGCTAAATTCGGGTTTGTAATGGCGAGATTCTTCAGAACCAGACATTCAAATCCCAGCAGGGTCTTCTCAGCCCTTCTCTCAAGACAGATAAACTGAGTTTCCTTGTAGTCTGCAAGGGACAGTCTTGATAACTAAGGCCCTTTCTGCCTCATGGACATTAAAGCTCCTTTGTTGAGATTTTAAAGTCAGTGCCAAGGATTTTTTTTTTTCTATTGTGGAAGATATATGGCTAACTCCTTTGTACTGCTTTGAAAACCTCAGCCTCCATGACTCATTTTTGTAAGAGTAGGAGCAAGCTCCAGTGTCCTGGCCAAAATTTTTCCTCCATTATTATGGTGATCCCTACCTCGCTTATACCCAGAGGTGGATGCATTTCTGTGGATTTATATGTTCATAGTGTGTTAAGCACTTTGGAAAGAAAGGGGCTCTGCTTAAATGTAAATGTATTACTATACTTGTTTCTCTCCTCTTTTTTTTTTAGAAGGTCGATCAGCCACTTTTCACACCTGGAATACTCAAGATTTGTCTACATTAGAAAATGTGCACCAGTGTAATAAAACCAATTTAAAACTAATCTAGTTACACTAGCAGCAAACCATCAACATAGACATGCTTAAACTGTTCTAGCTTACTATAGTACACTAAATTGGTTTAAGCATAAATGAAAAATCTTAAAGTGCATCTATATTAAGGGTTTGCACTGGTACTACTAATCAATTTAATTCCACCGATGCAAGTTTTCTAATAGAAACCAAGCCTCAATGCTGATGAGAAACTGGAGACTTGTTATGTTAGAAGGGATGAAGGCAAATGGGGAAGGGAGGGAACATGGCTGGCGCACACAAATCCTCCCATCCACAAAAAAGTTAATTTAGAATTAAGGTTTCTTTAAGTAATTACTAATTATCCTCATGCAAAATACAACATATTACCTTTACATATTATACTTACCCATATGAAAGTAGATTTTCATTCATGTTTAAAAATATATGCTGCAGAATTCCTCACTCCATTTTCACTCCTCTCTCACTCCTTATATCCCAGATGCTGGCATTTTATGTTCTGGTCTAATTTAGATTATGAACTCCAGGGGATAGGGGATCTTGACTATTTATTCACCTCTAAAGCACCATGCACAACTATAGCACTAAATGCAAAATAATATTTTTTCCATAAGACTTTAAACCCTGTTAGTTTTGTTACAATGTTTCTTATCTATGGATCTGTGTTTACTCACCCATTTGTGAGAAGAGAAGGAGAAAACTTTTTTTCATATATTGGAATTGATTCAACCTTGCTTCCTTTTTAAGGGAGGAACCACCCCCATAGAAGCCTGATTTAAAGACCTAGCTTGTAGCTGATTGGAGGATACTTGACTAAAAGTCATCATGGGAAATGTAGTCCTAAACTGGAAGCTAAAGCTTGGGATATTGGCATAAGGAAACAGGTGAGTGGGAATTCTGGGAAATTGTCTCCCTATAAAAGAGCAAGAGAGCCATACATACTTTTTAAAATAAAATGTAGGCTTAGTTTATGTATTGGAGAAGCAGTCAGGTTTTGCTGGGTAGTTTGTTATATTATAGAACTGTTTGGGGTATTTTGTGCTTCTTTTTTTTTTTCATTGAAATTAGCTTTATGCTTGCATCTAAGGCAATGACCTACAGTCATTTTTCTTTTTACCCATTTAGGTATTTAATATTAGACGTGCTATGAAACTCTGTTTAGATACATTCATGTGCACGAACACATATCTTAATTCCAAATCACTAGTAGCATTGCTTCTGAAGAAGAAAATACAGCTTTGTTTTAACACAAAGTCAACTTTTTATTACAATGTTCGTCTTTACAAAAATAAATATTTCTTATGCTATTTAAGAAACAAGAATAGAACACTAAAGCAGGCAGCAGAGATCACATGAACAGAAAAAACTCAAATACAATAATAGTTCCCTCTAAAGCTCTTAAGATGGTTTGTTGATAATAGATAGGATTTCATTAGCTGTCAGGGAAATAGACAAAGGTATGAGTTAGTGTTTTCAGGACCCAGGAACTGTCAAACTATAATTCTTTCTTTGGCTTGGGAAAATCATTTGACCTCTCTGCTAGTTTCCCTCTCTAAAATTAGAGGATGTTACATAGGCTACCTCCCAAGTTTGTTTTGAAGATTAATTAGTTCATGTTTGTAAAGTACTTTGAAGATATAAAGCACTAGATATCATTAGCCTTTCAATACATATGCAGAACTGCAATAATCATTAATTGGGGTTACATGCACATTTTCAAGGGGAAGAAAAAAAAGGATCTTTCAGTATAAAACTCTCTTCATCAGAAGCTGTCACTCCATCAGCACTTTAGATAATTAATACCTCTAGCATGTTAACAATGGGATGACTGATATAGTCTTACTCTTCCAATTAAACATTACTAAGAGGTTGGTATCATTGTGTGGTCTGCTTCCTGACGGTAGATGCACCAATGTACTGGTAGGCTGTCTGCAGTCCATCTGTTCTCTTTCACAAGTGGGCATATATTCTCATCTAAGCCTAATGTTTTCAGTTGTTCATTTGAAAGGCCTTCACAATCTTTTCAAAAAGTGAGAGAGAGAGTATTAGCCAAATTATTTCTAAACTAAAATCTTTATTTAAAGTGAGTTTGGGGATCACAATGAAATGTAATAAAACATAATCTGTGCAGTTTCTAAACTACAGCAAGGAAAACAACATGATTTTAAAATGACCAATGCTGTTTGTAGCCACATAACTTACTTTTTAAAACCAGAGATGGACTAAAGCTGCAGAATATGGATCCAGATTTTAAAGAGTCCAAGGTTCTGGTATGTTCAGCTCTAGGTTTTTGTTGACTGATCCATTCTATACATAGAAGTCATTTGCAAAATTTCGATCTGAGTTCAGATTTTGATCAAATCCAAAGATCAGTGGATTTGGATCCAGGCTTTTGGTTTTGCCCTTTCTTAGTATTATTTAAATTTTAATTAAATTAAAATTAAAAAAATTTAATTGAGATATTTAATGCATTTTACAAAGAATGATCCCTTAACAGAAGCAATGGTGAGCATTAGAAAAAGGTATTCATTTCTGTCACTCACAAATTGAAAGTTCATCTGTGACCATTGGTTTTTATTACAGTTTTTAGAAGATACTGTATGTTTTATTGCTGAAATCTTCATATTGCTGATTGGGTCATATGGATGGGCCAGTCTGAGCCTTTAGGCAGGGGCCATGCGTAACTGCTTGGCCTAAGGACTGAATTATGTCACAATTCCTTGATTACCTTCCCTCTTGCTCCAGGGTTGGTGGGGCAGAAAGTTCTTCTACCTGGCCAGCTACTGTAGCCAATGAGTAAGGTGAGGGAGGGGTAGAGCCAAGGTTCCGTCCTCTCACAGTCTATTTGCTCACATCAGGGAATATTGGGAGAGCAGGATTTGTGCTCTGAATGAGGTATTGAGGTCCAAGATCTTGGTGAACTGAATAGGGTGGGATCCATTACTCTGTGCTCAGCCAAGTAAGAAAAGGAGACAGTCTATCCCAGTACCAAAACCAAATGAACTGAACTCACCTCTTTTACCTGTGTAAATATTCACCTATTATTTTTTGAATTATTCAGCCAGTTGTATTCCTTAATGTATAGTGTCAGCACTTAGATATCCTAGTAACAGGCAATTTTAGAAATACCTGAGACAGATAAACGGTGCTTTGTCAATATTATGTGTGTCAGATCATAGGGATTCCACCACCTTCCTTGGGAAAAGGAAATCTTTAGTGACCTCACTGTTACAAAACTTTTCAGCTTGTATTTACCTTTTCCTTGTTTTATCCCTTGTTTACTTACAGCTCACTAGACCCAAAACAATTTTACTCCTCCTTGGTGTTCATATCCTTAAAAGCTAATGAGAGACTACAAGAACTTTTTATTCGTATTTGATTTAATCAGGCTATAAATATTTAGGTCTGGGGACATTAGAGAAATTTGCACGGGTATAAATACCTCACTGGTGCAAATTTTCAAAAACGTTCCTAAAGTAAATTTAATCTTTCCTTGTAAATTAGATCAGCCCCTTCATGTTTTTGTTGCTGTTTTCTGACTCTCCTCCAGATTGTCTAAATCTTTCTAGTATTTCTTACCATTTGCTGTTTTAATTCAGTAAACTGTAAATATAGTAAATGTAGAAAGTGAGAGATATATTCGCTTGTTACTGGCTGGCTTTTAAAACACTTTTTTATTTAAACAATTATGATGACCACATAAAATACATGGTAGGCTGCATGAAAACCTCCTGAAAACCAAAGGTCTGATGCGGTTGCAATAACTGGTGCTTTTCTCAGGTAGAATACTAGCTCTTGAGTCTGTGTTTACCTTGAAGGGGAAGAAATATCACCCAAGAAAAAACTTTGATGAGACTCAACTGCTCTTGCTGTCAAAGTCTTATTAGCATACGAAAGGGGGCTTCTGCAAACTCTGCAGTGGACAGTACATTTTCAAAGTTATAGACTCCAACACAAGAGAGAACCTTCATCAGAATTCAAAAGCCACATTTGTCTCTGGAAATAACGGGTTAATTTCATAACTGCAATAACAAAGGTATTGACACTGGGTAAATTGGAGTTCCTTCTGTGAACCAAGGCATTTGCAATCCAGAAGTGACATTACAGATTTACTTACGGAAGACAAAAAATAGTAGAGGCCATACTTTCATCTTTATGCACAACAATTTACTATCATCAGCCAGGTGCTTCTGCTTACTTGAAACCTATGTTTACTGTGAGCTACTAAAATATGTATGAGTGAAGCACAGTTCCTTCGTGCATTAAAAGGGCCCTCAAGCTGCCATCGTTTAAATGAGCAATATGAGATAATAAATGTCTTGTCAAAACAAATCATAAAATCCTTTCTCACAAGAGTGAGGAACTTTAAAAAAAAAAAAAAAAAAAAAAAAAGACTTCAGATTCAACCTGGGCTGAGTGAGTCTCATGCTGAATGTGTGAAAGTTAGCAGGTCTGCAGCATTAAGGAAAAAACAACAACAAAAAACAAACCGAAAACAGACAGTGAACATGACACCTTATTAACTCTGTTATTACAGCTTAAAACAGAAGAGTTTCCAGTAGCAACCTCACTGTCTCATGCAATACTTAACTCAGGATCTCTTCCCTCTGTGGTATTTTAATACAAGACTCAGTCTTTTGTATTTCATGGTCCATCAATGATTCAGCTCTCCGTGTTCTTTCTTCGTGGTTGATCATTCAGCCATTTTGAACCTAACTGGGCTGCTTAACTTTGGCATAGAATATGTCAGACTGGATGCCTTTAGACTCTGTTGCCTGCCAGCCCGTTTGGCTTCATTGGTTGGTTTTCTTGGGATAGCCACATGTTTGCTTCTACTTGAAGTCATTTTCATGAATCTGGCCACTCACATATAAGAAATGCTTTCTTCTTTTTTCCTGCATTTACTGTGTATGAAAATAAGCACCATCTGGTGGCAATCATGCAGACATACAATTCAATTTCCATTTTATTTCAAACAGTAAAGTCCTCAGACCTTTACCTGATTACGGGCACAGACTAGGAGTGATGAACATGCAAGCCATATTTATGTGTTTCATGATTTTAGGATTGTCAACCCCAAGCCTTCCAAAATCATGAGTCAGGCCACCAAAAGTCATGGGATTGGCTTAAAAGTCATGGCATTTTACAAAATAATAAATGTCAGTTTCGTTTCATTTTCCTTCTGGTCTTGCCCTTAGAGTTCCTGTTCTCATTCCGCAACCATGAGGGCTAGAAACTTATTTTTTACTTTAAATGAAAGCTGAGCATCTCATGTAATCACCTGTGTCTCTCAGAGCTTGGGCTTTAAGAAAAATATCAAATATTGTAAGCCTTGTGATAAAATTGTGAGAGTTAGCAAATCTGTCATTTAATCCAAAGAGCCACATAGATAGGCTCGTTTGTTTAAATTATACTCTTAGTGGGTTTTTTTTTCCACTTGAAAACCTTTGTGCATTTTGCTTGAGAAAGGAAAAATAAACATAATATGGCTCTGTTATCTCTACACTGAGCCGTCATGGCTGGCTGCTCGCAAAGGTGGGTCAGTAGGTATGCACGTCAAGGCGGGCAACCAGAAAAAGGCAATTCCAAAACATTCTGAGGATGTTAAAGGAGGAGACAGACTCCCAGTATCTGTGACCCCTGGGTACTGGAGTTCAAAATTGTGATCAGAGCAGTCACTGTCGTGAGGACAGGGCATTGTGCGACTGTTGCTGGAGGACTGTCAGAGGTGACACAGGTAAAGCAGTGTCCACCCTGGCATTTTGTCAGTGGAAGTATGTCAGCTGTGGACTTAAGTCTTTCGAGGAGATGATGTAATGAGGGGGGCTACATCTGTGGGAGACATATTTAGCTGTAGACGCATGCAAAACTGTCAACAAAAAGTTGAGTTATGTCAAAAAGCCTTGTGGTATAGCTATAGAACAAACATTAGTCTCCTCTCCCAAAGAACAACTTGAATGAACCACACAGAGCACACACATTCTTGTTGCCTGTAGTTAAAATAATCCTATATTTAGCCCCAAGTTTCTGATTTCCGCACCTCTTTTTATCAGCTCAATGAAAACTAGCAATGCCTCCTGTCAGAATGAGCCTCTTGTCGCTTTCAAAATTTGTTTAACATGTGGTTATATTGAAACAAGTGACTTAGATAGCATTGCAGGGTTCATTGTTTACTGGCTTACAAATAAAGAGGTGGTTTTGGTAAATGACCGCCCAACACACTCATCCTGGGATTTGAAAGTCAAACTGGATCCTTTCCGTACGTCAGCACCGTACGAAAAATTCTGCATTCAGAACTTAGTTAACTATCATGTATATGTTGCACAAACAAGAACAGAATTCAACTCACTCTCTCTTAAAGGGAGAAAATGTGGTTCCCTCTCTGTTTTATCCATGCATGCACACGTATAATATATTATATTCAGTGCAAACAGGAATAAATTTTTTTTTTTTTTCTCAGAAGAGTCAGCAGATCTGACTCTGAATAAATACAGGGAGAAGATGTGATGACTGAAAAGGTGACTTGTTTACATAATCACTTTTCTAACCATAATCACACTTTAAGGATCCTTCTCCCCTACCCCATATGTGTTACAGAACCTTAATATGAACAGTAACTAATAAAACTGCAGGCAAATGAAATATGGAACACTAGGAAGGAATCTATGAGCTATACAGTCTGAAGTAGCCTTGAAAATAACTTGACCTGTGGTATGTTGATATGTTTTTCTTTTGCTAATTGGAACAAGGTCTGTATTATCAAACTTCTCTGTGCCACTCCAGCTTGTTTTGGTAAACACAGGAGACAGTGTGCTGGGTGTTATTATGGCTAATGCTAGCAATTTCTCATGGTAATAGCAATAAAGACACAAATTAACTGCTTGTTTGGCAAAAAGCATTGGGAGATTTATTTTTCAAACTAGGCCTGAATTCTATATATTGTCTGCTTTTCAAATAGAATTTTTCTGAATGCCAGTGAGGTGAAAGAATTCTCTAAACTGTTTAGATTGCTAGCGTCCACTTCAAATGCTCTGAAGTGTACCCAGTGGACTCTGTTAAGACTGCTGATGAAAACTGAGCTACATCAAGCATGAGAGAGCTGAAGAAGCACCCATCCTGCCTTTACCTGCTTCCAGGGAAGGTTCCACTTTTTAATTCAGCCAGCTTCAAAGGTCCTACGCACCAGCCAGGCTAGGAGTGTTGTCTGTCTCAAAAGAGCCTAAATATTAAACTTGATTGGGTCCATCAAAGGAAACACTCTCAATTCTGAGCAGCAATCAGGAAGTTTGTTCAAACCAAAAGACATTGTCCAAACTTACAATCACCACAAGGTCTTACCCCTATGGGGAAAGATACCGTAACCAGCACAAGCTTTGAATAGAGGTTTCAACAAAGACTCTACTAAGTATAACATCCAGAAGGCAGAGGTGGGGTTCTGAGTTTAACAGCAAAGTGGATATTGACTGAACCACATTTTGTTATCAATTAAATGAGTCTTTCTATTCAGCCAGAAAGATCCAGGTAGAATGGGATTTAGGTGTTTTGTTACCTGGCAGTTCATACCTTTTCTTTACAGAAGGAAACGGAGACTATCAAAGTAAAGATTGAATTTACATAAATATAAATGTATGCATAGGAATAAGCAAATAACTCTTATGTGATTATTTTAAGCATTGTCCTTCCTTTTTTTATTTTATTTATTTCCTGTCTTTTTATTCGTCCATTTTAATAACCCTCCACATGGAGACACATCATAGCATTGTATGAATGAGTGGGAGGAAATGTGATGTAGGACTACAGCCTACTATGGGTGGGTTGAGTTTGTCTAGTGAGTTAAGTAGAGGTTGGAGAGTTTGGACACAGGGTTCTATTCCTGGCTCTTCCACTGACTCATTTAGAGACTTTAATCAAGTCACTTCACCTCTCTGTACATCATTTATATCATCTGTGATATGAGGATAAAGATTAGGGCTAGGTGAAATCAGTGTAAATTGTTTTTTGGCAGAAATTTTCACCTATTTATTTTGCTAAGATTTCAAGTCCCTCAAATTATTTTGCATGTTGGCTTGTAAAATCCACTCCCAGCTTGAACTGTCGAGCTTTCAAAACTTCTGATGACTGGCTGTGCCATGGCTGTTATCTCTGGCAGCTTTGAGTTGTGGAGAGAAGACTAGAGAAATAGGCATCAGGGGCACACACATTTGTAATATTATATGAAGTTACATAGACAAACTTATCAGGCCAGGCTGGGACAGTAGCAGCTGAGGAGTATATTTAGATTGTAAATTCTTTTGGGCAGGGACTCTTACTATATGTACAGTAGTTAAAACAATGGGGCCCTAAACTCAGTTGTGGCCTCCAAGTGCTACCATAGTACAAATAACTTGACATTGAGATCTGCACTGGATCCTGACTCACTCTGTTGACCAGTCAGGGTGAAAGGCTAAGCTAAACCATCAGCAGCCAAAAGGTGTGGCAGCAGGTGCCAGGTCTTTCCACTGAGTGGTATCAGGTGGTGACCCATATAAGAGCAATCTCCCAGGGCTTTGCGACTGCCTTCTCCTAAAACCGACTAGGCACTGTGGGAGTTGGAGCAGGCACCAGCGGACTGTGAGCTCATCACTAGTGAGGTGACTGAGTTTGAATCAATGCTCTACAATTAATTGCCTTGCCCATTCCCAGCTTTACCTCTCAAAGGAAGGGAGAACGTTATACAAATATTAAAGCAACCTCTCTAGGCCTTAAACTCTTGGTATGAGCTAATAATGTTGGGTAATGACAGGTCTGGATCTGAGCAGATTAAATAGCACAATGAATGGGAAAAAACACATGAGCTTCTTCCAGTGTTACCACATGTTGGGCTGCACCTATGCAGAATTATGATTCCAAAACAACTAGTATAGACAAGACCTTTGAGGCCACTTCATAGCCTTGGTTTTATTTAAAATATTCTATATGTTTAAAAGGATGGAAGATAGGAAGTTTTCTTGTGACAAACATATTCCCTATTTTTCTTGTAAATAATAATGTCTCCATTAATTCTTGCCACTAGCTGGTGCTAGGATACAATTTACTAAGCATGCAATTATAATGAAACATCTGCATTATTGGCCTGCAATAGGGAATTCTTCCCTCTTAATATTCTGCCTGTGTGTCACTGTTAGTCACTCTCCATAGTCTGATTTACTGGTGTTTAAGGCATTTTTGTAGTTTCTACCCTGTTCCTGTTGTGAAGCACACCTGGTCTGGTTGGTATTTCAGACAATTTACACACACTGGTGTTTTAACAAAGCATTCCCTCCTTTCCCCTTTCTCACACATACATTCTGTTATTGCTTTCTACAAGGCTGCTTCCAAGATATTCCCTGGGAAAGCAAGGTATTATGTTGTTAATCGTTACATCATTAACTAGAAGAATCCCCCCTGAAAAGCAGTTTTTAAAAGACTAAACTGCAATGGGTGGGTTAAATATTTCCCAGAGCCAACACATCTAGGTCCTAATGAACAGATGGTATTTTTAATCTCCCCATGCATCACGGTTAATAGCACTGAATGTTTTCATGATCTCATTAACGTTTTAGGGCCAACAAACAGCCATGTCCTAGTGCCAAGGATAGTTTCAGTTGGGTGAATCTAGCTCTGGACCAGCTAGACAGTCTTGTGCTGCTGCCTGAACTAAATGGTTTTCACTAGTAAACAAGTGCTATGGAATGGCAAAAAGCTGTATGGTAGAAGGGGTTTTTTGTTTCTTCATGTTTCTCAACCAAAATAACACAAATATCCCATCAAGTTCTAAGGGTTTGTTGAGGCTAGCAGAGGAGGCTGAGATTAGGTGTTAAACTAAATGAAGGTGACCTGCATCTACATACATTAGAAAAACAGTTGTATTCTCTCACCTCAAACTAATATCAACCTCTTTTGCTCATCTAGATAAACCTAAAGAAGAGCTAAAATTTAGCAACCTGTAGTGGTAGAGCCTGAGACTCAAACCTAGTTTTCTCCCACAGTAGCACAGAACATATAGGCCATCTCTGATTCGGCAAATGATACTAATCCCACCTCCACGACACTGTAATTAAAGCGGCACTGCAGTTTCCATGACCAGGCTATTCCTAGTGTTCAAGGGGTTATCAACTGATAATGGTGGTGTTGTTTTTTCAGCAGCAATCTTCATGCCCAAAGGTAGAGGCCCCCTTGTAAAGATTTTGTATTCCGATAAGAGCATCTGCAGAATCCTGTGGAAATGTGCATTACAACACACTGACTCTGACCCTGTCCTGAAGAACTTGCAAAAGCTTGTAAGCATTTTTAGTACACATTGTAAAATAGTTCTCGTGTCCTCTGTCCTCCAGTCTTGTGCACCTGCCCAGGGTCAGTGGCAATCTCTGCGCCGAGTGTGCATGTGTGCCACTGCCCTCTGCTGGATGAAATATCTGGCCTATGCATGCGAGAGAGAGAGAGAGACTTCTTTTGTTTGATTGTCAGGGCTATTTGGTATTTTGGTGACAGCAGGTCTTGAGTTCTATTCCTGTTGTGTACTGTGAAGTCTTGTTCAGGTAATGCATTGCTGTTCCTTTGCCAAGCCGAAGAAGTAGATTTCAGGGCCGTGAGAGTCAGATTCCCATTTGGAGCAGGAATTGATGGCACAGAGTCAGGTATTTTCTTAGTATACGTTGTTTATTTACAAAATGTGCACAAGTCGTCTTGCTTCAAAGAAGACTAGCAACAAACTCCAAGCAAGTAACCTCAGGAAAGGCCACATTACCACTGCCCTGTCCCAAGAAGGAGCTGCCTTGAACATCTGTTTGTCTCGGGGCTTCACAAAAAATATTCTGTGCCCCCTTTCCTCCCTCATTTCCTGAACTCTACACCTGGGAACCCCCAATCCAAAGTTCCACTTGGACCAGATGGTTTGGATACAGTGGCTCTGTTATTAACTGCCCCCCCCTTCCCTTTTGTGCTACTGCTTTGCAGACACACAAAAAAGCTTAGAAAGGTCCAACAGCCCAGATGTAGGAGAGTGCCTTAATTCACACAATACCATTAACACCTTGCTGAGGGCAGTGTCTGCCTGGTGTCTTTAATCCTTTCTATGAAGAGTTTCATCCTGGGTGCTTATGAATCAGTGGCCCCAAATGGGCAACTCATTAGCACCTCTTGCCAGAGCATTGTATAGATTAGCCTAGGTGCCCACAGAATCAGTGCAGTGTGCATCCTAGCTAAGGAAAGACTGGAAATGAATCTTTGAGAAGATTCACATACTGCCTCTTGTGACTGTGATGATCAAGGTCCAGACACCCCAGAGGGAGGACAGGGGGCCTGAACCCCAAAGAATAAGCAATTGAATCAACTGATTGTATGCAGTATTACAAAAGTGCGCCAAGCATGGTCTTTTATGAAAGCAAGTGAAATGCTGGTGATTAATAGCCTGACTCTGGTGACAAAACAGTGACTTTGGGAAGATATAAGTAGAAGCAAAATTCCATTTTGGCATCCCTCACTGATGGGACATAGGTACAGCTGCCTCCGAGCCTGTGAAAGTTGGATCCCATATTCTGGAGGGTTAGGGATGCTGGTAACCTGATGTAAGAAACAATCTTTGCCTAAGCAGTTTTCTAACTTGCTTATGTTAAGTTTTAGTCACTAGAACTATAGATCTATAGAACTAGAGGTTTATAACCAAACCTCTCTCTCTTTCTCTTGCTTAGTATCACTTAAATCTCTGTTCTTTGTTAATAGTTTTGTAATGAAACAAGAATAAATTTATCTGCGTGCTGTGTAGTAAAGTGAAGTGTGAGTTTTCAGCTAACCTGACAGGCTGGTGTGTGCTTTGTCTCTTTGAAGACAGTGAACTTAATAACTTCTGTGAGTGTCCAATGAGATGGACTGCAGGGAGATATCCGACGTCTCAGGAGATGGGGTTCATTGACTGTTACCTACAAGGCAAGGTTTTGACTGGCAGAGTCCTAAAGAATTTTCTGGCAGCGCAGACAGGCTGGTGTGTCAGGAAGCAGACACACAGTTTAGCATCAGCAAAGCTCTCACCCTTGCTAAGGCAGAGGGGTAACAGTGGGTCACAGTTCTGGGCGTCGGGACCAGAGGATCACAGTGACCCCTTTGGTATTAATGAGAATTCTGATATAGGTGGGGGCAGCATATTCCTCCAAGAAGAAAGCTAGTGTTCATTTTTAGAATACATTTTTAGACTGCACGTGGAACCTCTTCACATTCCTGTCTCCTGACGTACTCAGTACAGAATGGCAGTCAGGAAACAAGGAAGAGCTCGCAGTCCCATCTTTTTCTCCCAGGAGTGTACCTGGCAGGATTGCCAGTTCTTCCCGTTTCCTGCATGACATTATGTTTCGGGGCAGGAAAGTGAAAAATATCCTCAGGCATTCAAAAAGAAAAAGTGTTATTTGAGAACAGCACAAGTGCTGATAGCAGGAAACTGAGTTGTTTCCTAGTTTGAGTGAGGCATAAGTCGCAAAAGGTTTCCCGGGAATAATATGTATGCATCAATACATTAGAAAATGTCTAGGGTAGGGACTGGATGATTCAGGGGACTGGCAACGGGGATTTGGGGTATGTCTGTGCTGCAGAGAAAAACCCGCAGAACTGAGTCTCAGAGCTCAGGTTTAACTGACTCGGGTGTGGGGCTAAAAATAGCAGCGTAGATATTCCCTCTTGGGCTGGAGCCAGGTTCTGAGACCCACCCCCTCTACTGGGTTTCAATTAACCACTGGTACAACTTATCAAGGATGTGGTGGCTTATCCATACCTTGAAATCTTTACATCAAGACGGGAAGATTTTTTTAAAAGATATGTTCTAATTCAAGCAGAAATTATGGTCTTGATGCAGGACTCCCTGTGTAAAAATCCCTGGAATGAGTTATGCTTGAGGTTAAACTTGACTTAGATGTTCATAATGGTCCCTTGGGCCTAAATATCTATGAATTTGTGTGTATGTGTACATGTACGAACGCCCAGATTTAACCTTCAAGGTATCAGTGTAGAGATGAAGGTGATATGACAGTCAATATCTTAAGAATTTGTGATTTCTTTTTCCAACTGATAGTCCTTTAACTAAAACTTCATAAGTGTCTTTTAATGTGTGAATCTGAGCAAGAGTTTCCAAGAGTTTTACCTGTCACAGTGTATCCTCCTTCCTCTTTTGAAGATGGTGCCCCTTCTAAAAGGTTTTAAGGGGAAAAAGGCAGTTCTTTCCACATGACTGAACTGCTGAGTGAAAATTAAGGCTCAATGTTTGATCTTCTAAAGGTGCCTGATTCAATATAAAAATAAGCATGTCCATGGTCTGCACTGTGGAAGGCTGCAAAAGCCACTAAGGATGAAATGTCTGTGGCTTCCATGTCCTTGCATGGCCTTATGCAGTATGCAAGCCTGGAGGTATTTGTTGCTGACTCTTAATTAGCCTCTTACTCCACCTTTTCATGTTCTCTGTATGTGTGTGTGTATACTTACTATATGTTCCATTCTATGCATCCGATGAAGTGCTCAAATAAATTTGGTAGTCTCTAAGGTGCCACAAGTACTCCGGTTCTTTTTGCAGATACAGACTAACATGGCTGCTACTCTGAAACCGGTCCTAATGCAGGTCATCCCTGACATGCAAAACCTTCTGTGGCTGCAGAACACTAGTCAGTGAGCACAAACCTTATGCTTGCATAAGGTGGTAGGTCTGTGATGTAGACACACAAAAACGCAGCTTCCCTGGTGGCTGAAATGAGCTTTGAACATGGGTGAAAAGTCAGAATGCAAAGTTACGCCACAAGTTACGCCACGCCTTTGCCATGTAACCCCTATGCATTGAGTTACATTGCAGGAACTATGTCTGGGTTTTTAAGGTTCTCTTCTGGGGTATTAAAATCCCAATCCTGATCTGTTCTCATCAAGCCATACACGTTTCTAAGATTTTTGCCCTTTCCCCCTAATGTTAACTTCAGCTGAGATACCATTTTGCTTTAATGCCTGAAACTGCCCAATCAGGTCAGATTGGTAGTGTACCTGAATTTTATACTGCTATCAGATGCAGCTGTACTTCGATTTAATAAACTGTGGGACTTTTTTTAATTGTATCCTTCTTGGCATATAAGCACATGACGGTTCATTGTTCCCATGAACTGATGATACTGTATATTTTGAACAGTAGCCATGCTTTTGGAGGAATGATCAAGCAGTGGTTTTTCTCATCTCATAATGCTCGTTCTGGGCAAATAAACTTGACATACTGAGAAAACTGTTTGTGTTAAAGAAAATTAGCATCCATTACAAGTTACTTCAAATCTGCTGGCTGGAACATGCTATTTTGGGGCAGTATTGACACAATCAAATATTTATTCTGCTCCATAATGGTGTGCCTACAACTAAAGTGATGTTTAGGCTTTATCCTAAAATTACCTCTTTGGAACAGGGACTGAATCGCAAGCCAGACTTCTCAGGCATCATCCCAGGCCACTACTTCTACTAAAACAAAATTGTCTGTGTTTGTTTGTTGGAGTAGAAGTGTCCACTAGTTGGGTATGTTTTTGCAGAACTGAAAACTTTTAGTGTGTGTGTATATATAGCTTGATATGTTTGAAGTAACAATATTTAAAAGTCTAGAGATGAGTTAGAAAAATAATGACTTTAATTAGGATATAAACTCAACTAGGTGATGTAGGTGGGGCAGGAAAGTTTTGACTCCATCCAGGGTTCCTCTAACACAACTCCATGCCCCCAGTAGCCTACTGACCGAGAGAACACTCAACCATTGAAACACAAGAGAGTTATATCCATGGTTCTCAAACTGTTTTGTTGTGGACCCACCTCCCTTTCCAAAAGAGATGGCTGAATAATAGTTGTTGAATAATGTATTCAGCTAATTTCAAGAATAAATTGTTCTCCCCAGAACACACACATACGCATTTATATTCTGAGCTGTACTGCTGGGTGAATAATTTGCAAATATGTTCATCAAAAATTAATTTGATGAATTTCACTACCAAAAGGTTGACTGGGCCAGCTGTGTGTTATATATTTTTACTGTCAATTAATGTCTGTGCTGCACCTGTTTCTGACAGTGAATTTAAAAAACAAACACCCCACAGTCAAAAGAACACAGGAACAGACCAGGGACAAAAAACCTCAGTGAATGAATTCAACATGTAGGTCAGATATTCAGATTACAAATATTTGCAAGTGTGTGTGAAACTTGAAAGAGAAACAAAACAAGCTTGCTAGCTACACTCCAAGCAAGCACTGAAAAGATTACTGGGCAGAACTGCCATTCGTCAGTCTCTTACTCTAATCTTTTGGCATCACAATAACTGACAGCATACTTAGGAGACAAATAGCAATAATCTAGTTCCTTCTCCCTGGATGCCACTTCTGGATTCTTTTTAGCTAAAGCATTGCAAGCTGGCCATTTGGAAGCCACTGCAGAACTAATATAAGCAGCAGCACCTCTGGGGATGGAATGTGAATATTACGACGATAACGATGCAAAAGCCAGAGGTGGTGACATTCCCCTCTTCAGAATTACTCTGGTAGAGATTTATTAGCCCATTGGAGACTGCAAAAATCAGAAAGGCTCAGGACAAAGAGCAGGAAAGAAAGAAGAGCTGACATTCCACGAACCCATCTCTCATTCCGGATGGATACAGAGCAAACCTTGAGCATATTAGAAGGGACTCCTTTTGTCCCTAATCCAGCAAAGCATTTAAGCATGAGCTAAAATGAAGCATGTAAAGCATTTTAGGCACGGGCTACTTCCTGAAGCAAAGCATGTGAGTGGTTCGGTTGAAATAACGGGACTACTCACATGTTAAGCACCTGTGAAGGTGCTTTGCTGGACTGGGGCTCCATTCACTTGGTGTTCTCAAATAAATCTCAAACTTTTTCCTGAGAGTATTGAAAAGAGAGGCTGAAAAGGAACAAGAGCATGTGGGTTTTTTTCCTTATATGTATTATAGATCCATCATATTACACTAGTTCCTTCTTATTCTGCATCTACCAATATTGGTTGACAGATGCGGCTCAGCAATAGGAAAGTAGCCTAGTTATAACCAGAATTTGACTAATAAAGGAGTACAAAAGAGGCACCGGGAAAACTATGTATCTTGCATATAAAATGCTGTTACTCTTACCTATCAGCTCATTTTGGGGGAGGCTTTAAGAAAGCATCCCTGTAGCTTTTGTTTGGTCTTGGGAAGTTTCTATTTTAGCTTTTAGGAATGCAGTTTATAAATGTGTGCAGTGTACACACATCAAGAGCCATGGATGGAAATCCAGCAGAGACACAAAGTCTACCCTAAAGGTCATTTGGCCTACAAGTGAATGAATACATGTTTGAAACTTGGCTCTTTGATAGAAACATGTAGTTTGGCTGTGGGCTGAAAAGAGGTTTCTTGTCGATCTACACATGCTATAAAACGATTAGGAGTTATGGGCCATTAAATAGATCTCGTGGAGGGGGGGTCAAGGGTGTGTCTTTGTTAAATAACCCACTATCTTGATAAAATTGTTAAACTCCTGCCCACTATTAAACTGATCTGAACGGTCTAATTTTGCTTAGAGAAGGAATCAGAAGGAAAAGCGTAACGGTTAGACAAGTCAAAATGTTGCTCTCCAAAACCAGTTGATGATTAATGTTCAAACATAATGGGCCTGATTCACTCTGCTGTGCAGCCCAGGGTTTGGGCTCCAGCAGTAGTAAATTCCAAGCTGCTCAGTGTCCATGACACTAGGGAATCTGCAGCCAGGGGTCCAGCCTCAAAAGGGAGGGAGTCAGGCTAAGAGGGAGCCAGTTCACATGGAAAATGAACAGATTTAGCTACCCTTCCGCAGGGGTAACACAGGTCCCCCAGGCAGGGAAGGGAAATTACACCCTTTTTGTGCCCATTGGGGCGAATTTGACCCAGTGTTTTTTCTGTAAATAGTAAAAGTCTGAATTTAAAATAGGGTGGAAACTGACTTACAGTCTGTGGGATGGACCAAACTTGCATTCTTTGTGTATCCAAAATTCCCCTTGTCATCCTTGACAGCTTTTGCTGCCCAAGAGATGCCTGATGGGTCCAGCTGACTCTAGGGCACCAGTGTCACATATAATGTACATGCTCAGCAAGGGAGCTCTGATTGGGTGGAAATTAGTACGTCTTTTTAATATTGTTGGCCCTGTATTATAGAATATCTATAAGCTGTGCTGGCATGTTGCTTTGCAGCTAAGGCAATGAGAAGGAACACTCCAATCGAGAAGAAAAGCAATATGCAAAGTATCCATTTTCTGTAGCACATCTCCAAAAACTATTGAATTGTAACTTATACCTTTAAAACCAAGTGCTGCAGGTACTACAGGGGAGACCTATTGTGTGTGTATGAGACTCTTGTCCAATTACCTTTTGCCCACCTGAATTCCTCCTGTGGTTCCAAATGGAGGAGTTAGTCCTCACTTCCTGTTCGCAAGCAGTGGCATAGTTGTTGCTGGCTCTAACTGTTCATTATGTTCTACTGTGCAGTGACTGTTTTGCATTTTGGGTGCTAAAATCATGCTCTGGATGTGACTTTCCAAGGTGCTGAGCTCCCCACAGCTCCAGCTGATGTCCATAGGAGCTGCAGGAGCTCAGCACCTTTGCTGTCTAACTGCTGATGTGAGCACTCGGCTGTGGAAATGAGAGCTCCAACTTCGATGCCTGTGTCTGAGAATTGAGCCTGTAGTCCACAAAGAGCTTTGGAATCGTTTAGGATGAAAAATGTTGCATAAATGCAAAAGACTGTATTATTATTATTTATTAAAAGAGCATAGAGCATGGCCCATTGTGGCTCCTTTAGAGTAGTTGGGAAGTGTTCAATTTTTATGATTCTCCCCCACCTCCCTCCTCTTTTTTGAACATCTCCAGTTCTTACATTGTTCTTGCTCATTTGTTGTTTTTGAAATCTCCTGTTTCCATTGACACTCTCTGTAATTAATCAATCATTCTTTCCAACTGCTTTCTGGAAACAGAATACATACCCTTGAAAATGTATGGAATCTGCAGGGCTCCTTGCCTGTTAAGACACTTGCCAATTGAGCATTTACAGGAGTCTGAAAATCTACCCTCTCCAGCCTAGAGAAGTCTAACAAGCTACTAGACTGAATGGGGACCTTTGTGTCCTAATCCAACTGTTCGTTGGTGAGCAGGGGGCTGCGGATTTGGTCTGACGCCTAAATCCACAAGGCCCAGACAAAGAGACACATGGCTAGTGTGATGCCGGGTTTATTTATACATAAATGGCTCCATGCTACAGCTGCAAGAAATGTACAAAGCAGTAATTCAAATTACTTATTACGGCCCCTAGGGTCAAGTTACACACCCACTACCACTTTCTAGATCCTGTTAATAACTATGGGTGACCACTAACAACACTAGATGCTATAGACTTCAGTGTGATTAAGAAGCTATTAGTGATGAGGTGCTGATGTTGATGGAGATTCTAATATCTAATCTCATTAACTGGAAGAGACTATGAATAGTTATGCCACTCTATTCAGGAATGATACTGAGGGCCAGCTGTGATAGTTACCGGGTTAGTCATAGTGGTTTGCTGTTATTTTCAGTGCAACCTTTCGGACGGTCTAAGAGGGGTTAGTTTAGATGTTGAGGGGGTTTCCACTGTATTAAATTAATCTGGGTTCCTACAGAGCGGACATTTCTCACTTCAGGATTTTTGGCATATTAGTCAAGTTACCCTGTTTCCTGTGCCATTAGTTGCTGTGTATATGCACCATATGAAAGGGCACAAAAGTGCCATGTTATACATAAAAATGTGTAATGGAAAGTCATTACTTCATCTGTGAAGTAATGTGGCCTAGTTGTTACTGGACTGAATCTTACGGACTCCTGGAGTTCTAGTTGTAGCTCTGTCACTTACTTATTGTGTGACCCTGGGCAGTCATTTAACCTCCCTGCCTCACTTTCTCCATCTGTAAAATGGGGGTAATACTTATCTCACAGGGCTGATGTACAATTAAGATTTTTGAAAACCTATTGATGTGTAAAATACTACCTAGCCATTTCAACATACATCTACGATAATACTCACATTTTAATGGTAAACATGGAATTCTTGTTTTGATTTTAATCATTAGTGTAAAAGATTTGCACACTTTCAAAAATTAGAGTGAGAGTGCCTAATGAGGTTTTTATGATGGCTACAGTAAAGTTTTTTTTTTTTTGGTGTTAACTTGTTCTGACGACTCAGCATATCCCCAGCAATTTGTTTTAAGTTATTACAGTGAAAATATCTGCAGCGTATACGCGGTAACAATTGCCTTTATTGTCCATTGCGCCGTCTTCCTCCCAGACACCCAAAAACCGAGATGACAACGTTTTATGAAGGTCCAGTGACATCCGGTTTTCTCACAGGAAACTTGGTCTCTGCCTGTCCATTGTTTGTGAGAGTCACACTCATGACCCAGAGCCAAGCTGCAAAGGGAGCATTACCGCTGTGAACTTGATGAGGAATTGGAGGTGTTTGCCTGACAATAGCAAGTGTTGAAATGGTAAATGTTCTTTGTGAATGAAATCCTGATGTGGCCAACAAGTCATGGTGTGGGAGCAGTCATTCCCTGGTGCACTCTTGATTACAGGAATCTAGCTGACCTGGGGTCCGATCCTGTAAACAGTTTTGCGCATGTTTAACTAATCCAGTTTGCTGGATTAGGGACCAGGTCAGGATTTCACAGACCAGCTCAAGACAATGTGTTGCTCCCCTGAACAAGAAGCAATGTGCATCCCCATCTGCTGGCTACTGTTTGCTGCTGGTGGAAGAATGATCCCAGTCCAACACCCCCTGGGTTAAACCTTGTTATGAGTTGAGTTAAAACCTCATTGAAACTGATGTTTGATTGCACCCTTCACTTAGGATTTCTATGTATATGGCCAGATTCAAGGGCTCACTGCACTGTAATGTGACCATATAAAGGAGCCATAACAGCCTTCAGGGGAACTTCTCTAGTGCACGAACAGCATAGGCCCAGATAACACCTGCTGCTAATTTATGTTGTAACTTATGTTGGGGGAATGACCTCTGGAGCAGCTCAGAATCCAGGAAACTAAAAGCATAAAGCAGAACTCAACCCTCAACAAAAGACAGAAGCCTCTCTCCAGCACAGATCTAACCCACAGACCCATGCAGCCTGGAATCTTAAAATTTCTCTCGTTCTAAAGGCCATTATTTCGGGCACACTGAAAACCAATGAGTTCTTGTGAAAAAACCATCCCCTTCCTGCAGGACTGGTGGGATTTTAAGTCTTCAGCACTGTACTTACTGGAATGAGATTCTGAACTAGGAACAGGCTGTGTTTGATTGCTAGAGCCTTTGCATCCATATATGTATGAATATTTATCTGTGATTCTCAATATATTTCTATTACACCTGTGGGAGCAATGGGGTTTCCCTCCAGAAATCTTTAACTAGGGATGGAACGGACTCACACTCCTGGCAACACCTCTTGGGAACTGACCCTTCTGCACTCTGTACGGTGTGCTCTTGTTCTGGTGCTCCTCCCTTGTTCTTCATAGCTAGAAAACTAAACCCAAATCAAAAATCATATGCTCAGAAGATCAAATCCATTCTGCAAAGCTGCCCATCTCTTCATTGCCTATCTGGCTCGCTCAGATGTCTCTGCAACTGACAGTTCTGAACAATGCAGGGATGATGTCCTCAGGTTGGGAAAATAAAGGATTATTTGTGTCACATGTGGGGTGCAGTTCTGTCAATAACTGAATAAACAATCAGAACAAATGCTATATGTTACTGTATTATGATCAGTTCACAACCACCACTTGATCTAAACACAAATTGGTGCCATGAACCAGGAACTCACTAGCAACTGCATATGAAACAATTTAAAAGTAGACTGGTTACGTTACTAAGTATGCCCTGGCAGGAGGATGAATTAGAGAGCCTAATAAGTATGTTCCATATCTAATTTACTATTCTATCATTACCATGCACATGTAGCACATATATGAGATTGGGATAGATACACATTTTCAAAATAAGACCTGTTTGTTTGTCTGGCTTAGAATTTAACACAAGAAACAAAGAATAGGTGAGACAGAGAAATGGAAATACGTTGTACGTGAAGCACAGTCCTATATGGAAGGAATTTATGTGATTCATTTGGAGCTATTCTCATGCTATAGGCAGTACAGTGAGGTCGCTGGATGGCAGTAAAAAAGTTGGAAATCACTTTGTTCCAACTTTACTTTTTTCTTTTTCTTTTCAGTTGTGCTAAATGCATTCCCTGCATGGACTACAAATGCAGAAAAAGATGAATCCACAAAATTAGCGTTTCTCTCTCTTTGTGTGTGGTGGTTTTTTGTTGTTGTTTTTGTTTTTTATGTAGCTGGTTATAATCCCAAAGCATTTAGGACTTGATCATGTAAGATGCTGAGACCACTTCCTGGCAGATAACAAGCTCCTGCATTTCAATCAGGGTCAGATCCTAACACAACAAAACCGTTAGAGTGACATCATGTTTTCCTCTCACAATAACTTATTTTCTCTAAACTGAGGTTCACTGTAGTAGGAGAGGTTGGGTTTTGTTTTGCACACTGCAGTGTATTGAAACAATGAAAGAAGCCGTCTGGTTGGCTACTGTGAGCAAGATTATTGTCTCCTTTAATTGACGTACGGTGCTTAGTTACCAAGGTGCTCATCCCTCAGAAAAACCTCAGACAGACTATTGTATTACAGTAATTATTGTTGCAATGCCTTTACCCCACCCAGGGACTCTCCCACGGGGGGTGGAATCTTCAGCTAAGTGGATAGGTCAGGTTCATGGCCCCTTTGCACCCCTGAAGCAGCACAAAGGGGCCTTAGTAAAAGGCAATGTCTGGCCCAGAATCTGTGAACTGAATCCAGTGGTAGCTGTACTCACTTGCACCAGGAACAGATTTGCCCCCTGTCCTCTTTATTAAACACATGAAGATCAGAGCATGTACATGCTTAGCACAGGGTTAGTTTGAGAGGCAGCCACTTTAGATGATGTCACTGGAAACAACGTGGTACTCTCCATGACTCAGACCCTGCCCACGTCCAGTGAAAAGGTGTTGCTCTTATTCAAGCACCGATCATGAATCGTTCCTTCCATTCACTGATTTTACCGAGGAAGTTAAAAAGGGGGTTTAAATAGGAAACTTTCAGTAAAGGAAAAATATGACTGCAGATGTTCAAGCAAAAGAAGCTGTGTTTCGATGCTTATATGAAGTGGAGAACTGATGCAGGAGAAGGAACGTTCTTTTTGTGGAGGCAGAAAAAACTGATGAAGAGGAATGGAAATAGGTCCTTTTCTGAGCTCCTCCTGCCAAGTGCTGAGCATCCTCCACTCCAGCTGACACCAGATGGATTTTAGGGTGCTCAGAACTTTACCAGATCAGGCACAGAGCGTGAAATTTACCCTCCTCTCAGAGAGTCACTGCAAAGCTTATCCACCAAATCAGCCCTGAAGTGGTGTGTAGATGCTGCTCAGTACTTGGGTTGATTTCATCCTTTTCACCCTCATCTCAGCATGTCTTCAGGGATGTGTGGGGCATGCGATGGAAGATACGATCTGGAGTCTGGCAGCAGGAGTATATTTAATCTGATCATATCTGGCACTAGCCGTCTGTGTATTCTGTAATATACTTTTTATATACAAGCTCCTCTCTTTAGATTAGTTGCTTTATATAGGACCTGATCCAGCTTCCCTTAAGTCAATGAGAGGCTGTCTATTGACTTCAATAGGTTTTGGATCAGACCCCTAAAGTGCAGTTAAAACCCGAAAAGTGACTTTGTATAGGGATCATCCTTTCTCTAAAACGTCCCTTCTAGAGCAAATCATAAATGGAAGGATGATTGTTCTCATAGCTGGTGTCAAAGGCATCCTGTAAATGATTATTAAGTAGAGCTATGCGAATAATGGATTTTTCAGTTCGCTCAAAAAATGGAAAATAAATAGTTCCAGGACAAACCAAAAATGTAATTTTTTTGAAAATTTCAGCACTTCGAAAAGTAAAACAAAAAATTATGTCAGGTTGCATGAAAAGTTTAGTTTTGACAAAATCATTTTGAATTTGGTAATTGTTAAAAGTTTACAATTTAAAAAAAAATTAAAGGAGCTTTTGAAAGGAAAAGTTGTTTCCAGCTGAAAAATCAAAATTTTTTGTTTAGAAAATGTTGAAATGAAATGTTTAGATTGTTGTTTATCAAAACAATTCAGAGAAACTGACATGAATTCATAAAACATTTCAGTGTCACAGAATCTATATTTCATCCAACAAGTTTCACCCAACTCTACTACTAAGCCATGTCTTTCTGCTGCTCCTATGCCATTGATAAAGATCCTTTAATTAAAGTGTAGCTGGATACTTGGGAGATGGTGCCTTAAACAAAAACAGAATCCAGCTTGCTGTACTCTTGGCTCTGAAGCATTACCAGGAGCTAAAGCCCATCAGTAAAGTAAGTGATATACCTTGACAAAGAGGGATTAGATGTTTTACATAGTAAACTTTTTGACTGGAAGCCCACCACAAAGCCTACACAATGCTTAAGCCTTCAAAACAGGATTTTGATGGTGCATAGGCTTGAGCTGGCCATCTGCTTAGAGTGAATTTCACCCTTTAAGATTTAGGGCTTTTTTTGTGTGAGTTAATAATCAAAGTACAGAATTCACTGCTATGTTCAGAATACCTGTGTCAGTTCCATGCAAGGAGTAAGGGTAGTTTATGGCCCTTAGTGAGAATCTCTGAATTATTGGCCAAAAAACCCCCAAAACAAAACACCTTATAAGGATGCTGATGCTTATCATTGAGCAAGCATGTTGTGAATGATTGAGGAGAACTCTGGGAGCAATCCATAAAGGTTGCCTGACCTCTACCATGCTATTTTTGGAGAGCATGTGCTCTTACTTCTGGCTTAACCACTATGAAATTCAGGTTGAGGGATAGACACAGGAAAGGATTTATTTTCTTTTTGTGGAAGTGAAAGTTAGCAGCAGCAAACTGAACTGGTACAGAGGAAACTGGTGAAATCTGTGATATTCCCTGTAATGGCTGAATAATTCATAATTCCAGATGGCATCCATTTGGTCAGTGGTCAAGTGCACCATGCAGGGAAGTTTCTAGTACAGACATAAGACATTTTTCAGAGTCTAGACTAACGTAATTTACTCTTCATATAATCGTATCTTGCCACAGTAAGAAAAATCAATATCTTTGCTGCTTTCATATGGATTTACACACATTTCAGCAACTTCATACAGGTCACGTATGAAGTTAAAATCAGATAAGAAAGTCATGGAAATGTGATTCACAAACAGGTACATAATAATCCTTTTAAAAATACCAACGATAAATATGGATTCCCCTCCTCCTCTGAGCATACTGTTGGTAAACTAGTTCCCTCAAAATTCCAACATATAACTATGCAGAGAAATAAACAAAACAAAGGATATTAGTGGGAAATGAAATACAAAAGTTATTTCTAAATTATTAAGAAACACAAATGTCTGTATCTGAGCTGAGCCACATGGAATAGGAATTCTGTAGAGATGCTCACCTCAGGGCATATTTTCTTTTCAATGCACATGTGTGAGTTTCACTTATCCCACTGCATGTTACCAGATGTGTTTGCCCAGAAGAAGAATGTACAGCCCTTAGCCTTTAATTGCCTTTTAAATATTAAGTTGTCAGAAGTGTTCAAAACAGTTGGGCAAAATCTCACGAGTACTCCTGCTGAAGGCAGTGAGACTATCAGTGTGAGACCTTATCTACATACCAGCTGAATTATAATTTAATTATTTTAGTTAAACCGATGTGGCCTGTGGGGGTGAAACCCTGGCCCCACTCAAGTCAATGGGAGTCTTGTCATTGACTTAGCGGGAGCCGGGATTTCACCCCTTGTGGTTTAAAAATGCCATATATCAATTCAGCTTAATTTGGGAAGGTATTGTTCTGTAGCTAAATTGATACACAACATGTTTAAATTGGTTAGAGAATGTCCACATGTGTTTAGCACAATGGTCTATCAAACTGATTTTAATTAATCAGAGCAACTTTGTGTGTAGACAAAATATAAGACAAATTAGATTGAAGTGAAGTAGGAATGTATTTTTTCATGAATGTATTCCATAGCTATAGAAAAATATCCTTTTACATTACAACAGATTAATATTAGGGTGTCAACACTCTGATAGTTGAAATACATTGCACAGCAGTAGTCCTTAATTAACAACAAATGAACAGCAATAATTCAGTTTTATGCTTATCACCATCCTATGTAGGCAACGGTAAATTCCACCTTGTCCATCACAGAAACAGCTCCCTTTAAATGTACAGCTCTTGATTATATTTTTATGAGAGCAGTCACCCAAAATGAAGCCAGGAAGGCATATTCCATTTTATTCTAAGTCAGGCTCCTCAAACACTAAAGATATTCTGGTACCATTAGTTGGAGGGAACTTGATCCGTGTGTAGAGGGCCAGCATGAAGCCTATGCATCACTTAAATCCCATTTAAGTCTTTAAATTAGGCCTTAAGTGAGACTTGTGGTGCATAGGCCTTGAGCTGACGCCGTATGGGGTGAAGTTCATCCTTTATAATTAGTTGTTGATAAAGAAGAGAATGTTACATTCCACTTCTGACATTACAAATGTCCTCTCAGTGGCTGCGGAAGCAAATAGATTTAAAGATACAGGCCCAAACCAAAACCCGGTATCCAAACATGTCTGAATTATGAGATTTTTTTTTTTAAATCCCAAGTCTGTAAATTGGACTCTATAAATGGGCCAGAGCAAAAGCCTGTATCAAAACATCCCAACCCCCAGATCCAGTTTTGATTTATTTATTTTTTTCAGTTTGGGCCCTTCTCTAGATGGAAAAGTTTGCACAAGTTCAGGTTGACAAAACACAGGGCTGAACGGGATGGAGGCCATAATAAAATGCCCTAAACTTGAAGTTTGCTAAATTAAAATGTTTGCTGATCACTAGAATTTCTCTTTCATCTCCTAGTCTCTCTATACTTTGTGAGCTCGTCATAGTCACCAGAGACCAGGATTCACTGATGTACAAGTTCAAGTCTTGCACTGCAAACTGTTTCTAAATCATTTTTTCTTACGAGTGTATCTAGACTGGAACATAGACGTTTTTAAATACACTTGATTTTTTAATGAAAGAAATGTGCCAAAGGTTGTAAAAGACAAAAAGAATCCAGGATAGAGAGACAGTAACAGAAGGAAGAAAGATTCAGGAAGGTAAGAATTTAAGTGGTTTTGTGTATAGTATAAAAGAAAATAAAGACTTACTGTTGCAAAATCTGATATAAGATACACCATAATTTTTTATTTCCAAAGCTCAGCTCTATATGATAGATCGTGGCAGACAAAGGAAGTAGAAGAGCAAATCTGGAAAAGTTGGCATGTTTAGTCCACTCTGCAGAAGTGGATTCCAGAGTAGGCACTTACTAAACATGATATTTTGCAGCCATTTGGAACTTAAAGCCTTTTACTTTGAAATCTCAGTCACATCCTGTCCCATTGCATTATTTATGCCATGGTAAAAATTATGTTGTGTCCAGAGAAGTGTTACACCTCATCAATATGTGCAGTGATCTGATGTTGCACAGTGTGTGACCAAACTCAGCCTGCCATGCAGTTAAAAAGAAAAGGGAAAAAAAAAGTATAAAAAGAATGCCATTTACTGATTCAGACATCGTCTACACATCAAATCCAGCTCTTGTTGAGTAGTAGGTTACGATGACCCATCAAAAGTGGGTATTTTCTTAGCATTGCTTAAGTTAGGATGTGTATTCTAATCCCTGCACATCTCTGCAACAGAGAAGACAGAAGGTCTTGGCACAACAGTGAGAGAGATGAGTTGGTAGTTCAGTTCCAGCTGGGCCCACCATGTTTTTCTGTATAGAAGTGCAGCATTCTGACCAGAATGATTGAAGTGCCAGGCCATGAATGCAGTTTGCTTACATAATTTAAATACAGTTGTCTCCTTCTGAAGTCAATTCTGGATGGTTAGGATGAAGTTACTTTCTTACCTTGCTAAACAATACAGATTCAGTAGATCAACATCCTACAAGAACTGATGGTTTTAAACATCTATAGCACCGAAGGATACAACAGACTTTCTGACTTCACAGTGGGCTTAGAACAGAAAAGAATCTGGATTTAACTTTTCAGAGGAACCAATAGGATGCAATGTGAGATGATGACTTTTTCCTGGCAAAGTTTAACACCTATCTACAATTGTATTTATACTACCTATAAAGCACCTTTCAGATGCATGTGGCTCTGCTTGTTGTTTTTCTTTTCTATAGCATTTTTTTTTCATTCCTCTTAAATATTTTTGATCATCAAAGTCCTATGAATCGTTGCATTTCTGATAAGTCTGTAAAGCATCCCTTCAGAAAGCTGTGTGGGATCCCCATGGATTTGGAATTCTGCATTCACGATTTCCATGGATCATCTTCTCTCAGCGATACAGGAACAGAGTCTCTAGCAGTTGTAAAATAGGAAGCACTTTTATTTTCTGGCTTAAAACGACATGATTTCTTTCTTCACTTATTTTTAGGGCCTGTGAAAACAAATGGAAAAATGGGGTAACATTATACTATTTTGGCTCCCAGAGTCAGAAAAATATATTCATTGTCTGTCTTGTCATCTTCCTCCCTGCCTTTCCTGCTGCCTCTTTCCTCCCCTTCCCAGTTAATATTTTCCTCTCTCTCGTGCCTATTACCAGTGCAGCTTGCTTCTGCTGCCCGTTTACTAAAGCAGGGTGAAGTGCATTCCCCAAATACCGTATTCAATACATTTTTATTTCTTTCAGTTTTGCAAAGCACTCATGGACTGGTCTTGCTGCTCGTATATCTTGTCAGTACTAGAATATATTCCAAGAATGTCAGAAGTGAACAGAAGACAGCCTATGCAGTATCCAGTGTTATCTCTCAGTATTCCAACTTCAAAATCAGTCACCCTAAGGTGAAATTCACCCATGTACAGTGGCCAGCAGAATGCCACTTAAGTCCTCCTTAAACCCTATTGTGAGAACATGTTCTGTTCCAGAGCACCGTATCTGGGTGGGATTTTCAAAAGTGCGTGACTGATAAGAGCGCAAGTGTCAGGCATTTTTGAAAATATCATCCTCTGTCTATCTCCTTAGAAGGCCTTGTCATCATAGGATCTGAGCGCTTTGCAAACATTGCCACAGGTGTGTTCAACCAAACCATGCAGACCAGTTTTGAATCTATGCAAATTCATGAATGGGTTTTAACATAGTGTAAGGGCTCAAATCTGACAAAAAATTGAATGGAAGTCCTGATATTGGTGACATATTTGCAATTTTATCCCCTCCTCACCATTTTACCAGCTCTATTATTGATTGTCCCATTGTAGAGGTGATATCTCCCTGTAGCACTATCTCTCCCAATGGTAAATTGGTAACATGAGGGAAGAAATTAAACAGAGAACAGTAGAAAGTTGAGAAGCACATCCAAGGGTAGGAAGGGATAGCATTTCCATTTGACTCCACCATATGTGGAAGATTGTCTTCCAAAAGCAGGAATGAGGCAGTTGGCCACCAGAGCTGGAGATTTCAAAGGGACTCTGGAAACTTGGAATATCTGCTCCAGACACAGTCACATATGGGTTAAATGATAAGTGACAAGAGAGCATTTAAAATACTTTAAAAGCAGTTTGGCAGTTCATTATGGTGACCTATGATATTCGCGATGGAAAGTATGCAGAGATTCCATTGACAATGTATAGATAAATATTGTTTCCTTGTTTCTACTGGAGCAGAAATTGGAAATGAAAAGGATCTGTTTGCATTGGGTACACATCCATTTCACAGCAAACCTATTTGCTGGATAAATTAAACAGGAAATAATAACAACACTCAGTACTTGGAGCACGCTCTGTCGGAGAATTTCAACATGCATTACAAACCATAAGCAGCAAATCCTCTTATAAAATCATAGAATTTCAGGGTTGGAAGGGACCTCAGGAGGTCATCTAGTCCAACCCCCTGCTCGAAGCAGGACCAAGTCCCAGTTAAATCATCCCAGCCAGGGCTTTGTCAAGCCTGACCTTAAAAACCTCAAAGGAAGGAGATTCCACCACCTCCCTAGGCAACGCATTCCAGTGTTTCACCAGCCTCCTAGTGAAAAAGTTTTTCCTAATATCCAACTTAAACCTCCCCCACTGCAACTTGAGACCATTACTCCTTGTTCTGTCATCAGCTACCACTGAGAACAGTCTAGATCCATCCTCTTTGGAACCCACGTTCAGGTAGTTGAAAGCAGCTATCAAATCCCCCCTCATTCTTCTCTTCTGCAGACTAAACAATCCCAGTTCCCTCAGCCTCTCCTCATAAGTCATGTATTCCAGTCCCCTAATCATTTTTGTTGCCCTCCGCTGGACTCTTTCCAATTTTTCCACATCTTTCTTGTAGTGTGGGGCCCAAAACTGGACACAGTACTCCAGATGAGGCCACGTCCCTCTATCTGCTGGCAATGCCCCTACATATACATCCCAAAATGCTGTTGGCCTTCTTGGCAACAAGAGCACACTGTTGACTCATATCCAGCTTCTCGTCCACTGTAACCCCTAGGTCCTTTTCTGCAGAACTGCTGCCGAGCCATTCGGTCCCTAGTCTGTAGCGGTGCATGGGATTCTTCCGTCCTAAGTGCAGGACTCTGCACTTGTCCTTGTTGAACCTCATCAGATTTCTTTTGGCCCAATCCTCCAATTTGTCTAGGTTCCTCTGTATCCTATCCCTACCCTCCAGCATATCTACCTCTCCTCCCAGTTTAGTGTCATCTGCAAACTTGCTGAGGGTGCAATCCACACCATCCTCCAGATCATTTATGAAGATATTGAACAAAACCAGCCCGAGGACTGACCCTTGGGGCACTCCACTTGATACCAGCTGCCAACTAGACATGGAGCCGTTGATCACTACCCATTGAGCCCGACAATCTAGCCAACTTTCTATCCACCTTATAGTCCATTCATCCAGCCCATACTTCTTTAACTTGCTGGCAAGAATACTCTGGGAGACTGTGTCAAAAGCTTTGCTAAAGTCAAGGAACAACACATCCACTGCTTTCCCCTCATCCACAGAGCCAGTTATCTCGTCCTAGAAGGCAATTAGATTAGTCAGGCATGACTTGCCCTTGGTGAATCCATGCTGACTGTTCCTGAACACTTTCCTCTCCTCTAAGTGCTTCAGAATTGATTCCTTGAGGACCTGCTCCATGATTTTTCCAGGGACTGGGGTGAGGCTGACTGGCCTGTAGTTCCCAGGATCCTCCTTCTTCCCTTTTTTAAAGATGGGCACTACATTAGCCTTTTTCCAGTCGTCCGGGACTTCCCCCGATCGCCATGAGTTTTCAAAGATAATGGCCAATGGCTCTGCAGTCACATCCGCCAACTCCTTTAGCACTCTCGGATGCAGCGCATCCGGCCCCATGGACTTGTGCTCATCCAGCTTTTCTAAATAGTCCCGAACCACTTCTTTCTCTCTCCTTCTCCACAGCCTTACGGGGAGAGGAGGCACAGATTCCCAGATACAAAATTGCAATATAGAGCTGAACTCCATTAAAGCTCCACTTGAGCCATTACCTAGCAGAACTTGGTGGGAGATGCAGGGGCACTTGGAGGCAGAGGGACCAGGCTTTTGTGGCTACATGTACCCACTAGCCATTCTTGCCAGCACATGGGCTGAATGGGCTGTAGAGTGACAAATCTCCTAACTCCACAGGGTCAGACAAAGCCAAGCCTGTTTTCTTAGGCTTAGCACAATGAGGAATGGGGTGATTTGCCTTTTAGTTGATTAAGTGGAATAGGTGTGGTTAGTACCCCCTTTTTACAGAAGGAGAAACTGAGTCACAAAGAGGGTAAATGGTGCACCCAAGGACACACAGCTAATCAATTTCAGAGCCGGGATTACTTGGACTTTTGGGCTCACTTAAATCTAAAACTCAAGAAAACATGGGAAGGTTGGGGGAATGAACCCATTATTTTCCAGACTCAGAAGTCTGCTAGACATCAAACAGTGCAAACAAAATCAAAACAAAAAGATTATGTATTTACTATTTGTTTTTTATGAGGGCCAGGTTTTCAAAGAGTTTGTGTGCAACAGTGTGCTTAATTTGCACATGCCATTGCCTTATTCTGCACGTAAATCAGAGACTAGTACATGCAAGTGTAGCTAAATAGGTGTTTCCACCTGCATCTTTCTGGGTGGTGTATGCAGCCAGGGTAATTTCATGCATAACCTCTCTGACTCAGAATCTGCTAGACTTAGCTCTAATTCTTTCAGTAGGGATACCTTTAAAATTAGTTTAAATTGGTTTAAAAAAATTAACTAAAGTATTAAATTTAGATCATAGTTTAAGTAACTGAAAAAATAGACTAAAGGGAGACAGCCCTCGGGGTCCATCTCCTTTGATTTGTACTGATGTTCTTATAAACACTAAAGCTGAGAGACAGGACTAGATCCTCAGTTGGTGTGAACTGGAGCTATGCCAGTTAACCCCATCTTAGCATCTGGTCCCGTGTAGATACCAGCATGAGACAGATTACTCTGCCACAGGTTGATGCACTGAGTGAAACCTGCACAAAACAGATATTAAAGAGAAGTTAGAGGCATGTTCCAGAGAAAAATGCCTCAGTCTGATTTTAACTCTGGTAAGTCTGCTCCGACAGCTGTGACAGCATCAGTTTATCATTTCCTAAGGCTCCTTGGCCAGGGACTGACTGTCACAAGAAGCAGGTCAGCAAATGAGTACATTTTCTTGTCTCTGCTCACCCCTGCCTGACTAACTGTGTCTCTACTGTATAAATGATTAAGGATTGTAGATGACCCAGTTGGAGGAGTGAAGGAAAGAAACTGACACACCCTCCCTCAGCACCACCAATAAATAAGTAAATTATTCAAACTACAGCATAGCCGTTTTAGATTAAATTGCAGGAAAATCTTCCTAACTGTAGGAACAGTAGGAGAATGGAACAGATGCCTAGGGAAGTCATGGAAGCTCCTTCACCGGAGGTTTACAAAAGGAGGCTGGAGAGCCATCTGCCTTGGATGGCTTAGACCCAACAAATCCTGCATCTTGGCAGGGGGTTAAGCTAGATGGCCTTTGCGGTTCCTTCTAACCCTATGGTTCTATGATTTAATATCTGGAAGTGGATGCTGATCAAACTTTTTTAAAGCTTGTGTATTTCTTTCCCCTCTTTCCCCCTTCGCTTCTGTTTTCCAGCCACAACTGGAATGAGAAGCACTGAATGCCACGATAAGGGGCAGTCCCAAACTATGTTTCGCTATGTCCAATAGTAGATGTGCTAGAAATATTAGGGCCCATTCCTGTGAGTTTTCCAGTCTCTCCTGGGGTTCAGATAAACTACTTGAATGTTTGGCTGCTTATCTGGAATGAATCCAATAGTCAAACCTGGGGCTTGATCCCACACCCTTTGAAATCAATGGAAAGACTGCATTGGATCTTGAATTTTTGAAGGGTGTCCATCACTGAGACTGGAGATATAGCAGCCTCCAGCCATAAAGCCTGCCTAGTAATCTACTTACGAGTACCTGCCCGACATTTTCCTCACGACGGCAATGATGATTCCAGTAACGATTCCCACTGCTATTATGATTCCAACGATTATTCCAACCAGTGCAGCTGTTGCCAGGCCATCTGAGTGGGGAAATGTATAGGATGTTAGCATGTTTTCCACATAACTGTGGGGCCGGATAGTAAGAGGTACTAATACTTTGTAATAAAATGGAATTATTTTTGTCACATTCGATTCCTGGGGTATCTTCCCTGAATCCTGTGAACTTTAAAATATGTCATTTCGGTTTAGAGGGACATGACAGGTCCTATTGGACCAAATGCTATTGGTGATAATGCTTAATTTGTGCCAGGGATGAGCCCCGGCACCTCTACGCTCGGCAGTTCAGAGCCCCGGCACTTCCAGGCTTGCCGCATCAGTTATGAAAGAAAAAAAAAATTGCTTGAGCCCCACACCTCTTTCATTGCATATTAAGCACTGGTTGGTGAGACAAGCTTTTGAGCTTACACAGAGTTCTCCTTCAGCTCTGTATAACTCAAAAGCTTGTCTCTTTCACCGTCAGATGTTAGTCCAATACAAGATTTTACCTCACCCACCTTGTCTACATAGTACCTTGGGACTAACGCATACAACAATACTGCAAACCATTTGAAAATATGTCATTTCGGTTTAGCAGTTTCCTTGCTCACTTTCTTTGGGCCTGTTGGAGTCAAAGAGAGTTTGTCCATTTACTTCAATGGGCTTTGAGACAGGCCCTTTAAAGCCTTTAAAAGTGCATAGCCATATATCATCTGGGATTTAAGTGCATCTACTCCTTTTACAGCCAATTTTGTTACTTACCTTTCTCCTTTGGAGTCTCTGGCTCGCCACCCATTTCGTCTGGAAAGAAAGAACCAAAATAACCTTTTAATATGGTGACTGTTATGTCTTCATGCCATGATGTCACACTGTAGGGGAGGTTATAAAAACGACAGCACAACGGGTCTGAGAATGAAACCACTACAGGTGTGCAGTTTAATAGGGTGTTAATTGGGGAGTGAGTGTAAACAGAGATCACACAGAGAGTGCAGAGTAGAAGGAGTTATGAAGGGATGGAACATCATAGCTGAAATAAAGGCTCTGTCTACATGTAAAATGCTACAGCAGCACAGCGGCAGCTATAGCCCTTCAGTGTAGATACTCCCTACAGCTGTGGTTCTCAACCTGTTTATCACTGTGGGCCGCAGATTGAGAACCACAGTCCCCCCCACCTAAACCCCTCCATGAACCTCTATGCTCAGCACCCTCCACCCAGAGACCCCTCCACAGAGTGGGGCCAGGAGCAGAGAGCTGGGTGTGGGGCAAGGGCCAGGGACCCGAACCCTGCTGCGCGGGGACCCCAACCCCCAATGTGCAGGGCCGGGGGGCAGCCAGGACCAGGACTCCAAACCCAGACCCCGCCACAGTGGGCCGAGCGACAGCCAGGACTCTGACCCCGGATCCTGCTGGGTGGGGCCGGGCAGCAGCCGGCTGCCCAGACCCCAGATCCCGCTGGGACCCTGTAGCATAGGGACAGGTGGCAGCCGGCTGCCTGGACCCTGAGCCCTGCCATGTGGGGCCATGTGGCAGTGAGGAGCTGGCAGCCCAGAGCCCACCGCACAGCAGGGCAGCCGGGACCCCAGAGCCTGCAGCCTGTAGCACACAGCTGACCTGGGCCGTAGCTGTGTGCTAATTGGGCCGTGGATTGAGAACCGCTGCCCAACAGTGACAGGAGGGATTTCTCCTGTCACTGTAGTTAATGCACCTCCCCAGGAGGTGGTAACTAGATTGACAGAAGAATTCTTCCAAGTCTACACTGGGGTTAGGTCAATTTAACAACGTCGCTCAGGGGTGTGGATTTTTCACTTCTGGGTCGACCTAACTTGTCAGTGTAGGCCAGCCCAAAGACAAACGGAAATTTAAAGGGATCTTGGACTTGTGTGAATCAGGATCAACCCCGTTGAGATCAATAGAGCTACACTGATGTAAAACCGCTATAAATTAGATATCACAGATAACCTTAACTCTGGCTTTTCCTAACTTCTGAGTGCTTGACTTTGCAACCTTAATGTTCTTTTAACACAATTTTTTTGTATAATAAATAATAGCAATATCTTAGCTAACCTAACTGCAGAGTGACACCTGCCTGGTTAAAATCAGGACAACAAACAGGCAGGGAAGTGATCAGTGTTCCAGATATTAAAACTAGTGTAGTTCCTTGTGTATCATTTTGGTGTATCATTTTGATTCCTATATTGGATCCTTAAGTGGGCTAGTCAAACTTGGACTGATTTGTTTGAGGCTTGAGCCCAGAGACATTACTCTTTCATTATTTATTTTAGATTCTGCTTTAGATTTATGCCTAACCGGACAGGAAGGCACATTTGTTTTGGATGCCATGAGCTTGTCTGACCTGAACATATCTGTTACAGTATCTGCACTCCATGGAGCCAACCTCCCCCCCCACCGCCCCGAGTTTGTACTGCACAGCTTGTTATTGGCTTGCAATCTGACAGTGCAGCAGTAGGATGCTTTGACACAATGCCAATGTTTTAAGGAAAATGTGTCATTTTTAGGATGGCTTTGTTTGTCTCTTGACAGAAAAAGTAAAACACTGGGAAGATATTTGTGCTCTTTGGCACAAACTGGGCACTGATGCCTAGGACAGCTCAGCACACCCATAATATTTTATGGCACTTGAAAATGCTTATAATAATGCATGAGCTTTTCCTTCGCACAATTCCTGAGCATTTAATCATTCCTCTTTAGTTTTAACATGAAAGGCACCAAAAAAAAATAGTTCAAAGTGACTGTTCAAAGCCCTGAATGCTATCTTCATGGAGCCCATAGGCCTTTAAGACATTGACTATAAGAACGCTTCCTGTGGAGGGATGCTGATCAAACTCACAGACAGTGTGATTGCTGCCAGGAGGTGCATTCCCCCTTGGGATGTACCTGCTCCCCCCCACAACAGTAACCAGGAAAGGGGTGGGGTGGGGTGGGGAGGAAGAAGGAGGGGAGAAACAATCCCTGCCATCCAGCAGCTTGGACAGAGAAACCCTCCCCATCCCCTCTCAGCTGCTATGAGACAGGAGATCTCCTTCCTCTGTGCCCAAAAGATTGAGGAAAGAGAGAGAAAGGGGAGACCTCTCCTCTCTCAATGGACAATGGGGAAAGCGGAGCTGGAGACGCAGCATTGTTGAATACTGACCCAGTGTCACTGTGCAGTTTCAGGGTATCATGCTGCAGTTAATTGGTGGGTCTCAGGCTGCACCTGATGAAAAAGTGATTCTTTGGGTATTAAATTCTGAACAGCACTAATTTAGGGAAGGGGTCTCTCATTTAGGTGACTAGAGAGATTGCCTATAAAGGGCTTGCAGCTGTTATGAGGCAGAATGGTTTGTGGTTAAGGCACTGGCTGGGGACTCAGGAAATCTAGGTTCTATTCCTGGTTCTGACACTGATGTCCTGCATGACGTTGAGCAAGTCACTTTTCTTCTCTATGCCTGTTTCCCCATCTGTAAAATGAGGATAACACTACCCACCTTGGAACGGGGTGTTGTATATTCATTAATGTTAAGCACTGTAAGATCCTTGAATAGAAGCATTTAGCGAGCATTACTGCGCACAGTACAAGTATTATGGTTGTTGGGAAAGAGCTTTTATTTTGGACTGGAAGATTTTTAGTACAAAAGGTGTTCTGACCTAAATGATAGACATTCTTTGTGTAGCAAACGGCGTAGACTTTTTTTTCATACTTGACTGATACCAATTTTTTTCCCTCTTTCGATAATTAAAAAGTGGCTCTGTATATAAATAAAATGGTAGGAACTTGATGTTGCATTGGCTTAACTAATGCATATGTCTTTGAACTCCAGAAACTTGGGGCCAGATAATTTGGTCACCACATATTAATTCCAAGGAGTCATTTGCCTGCATCCACCCACTACAATTTGGCATGAGTGACAGTCTCTACTTAATAAAGAACCAAGCCTGAACTAACTAGTGTGTTGAAGATTGGAACTGCAATGCATTGCCAGAGCTTGTGTGTGGGAAGTTTGTACAGAGGCTGCACAATCTCTTTCTCTAGCCAGTGTTATTAACTCCTTACTTGACTAGCAATCAGAAGTAGATGAAACACAATTGCTGTTTTCTTTCCTAGAGGAAAGTGATCTCAAATCACCCACACGTACTTTAGAAAGTGAGTCTGAAACTCCCTCTGTAAAATTCACAGTTGGTTACCATTGCTTCTGTTATTTAATAATGAACAAACTCAAGAGATGCCCAGGCTGGCAGCTGAGACAAAGAGTCAGGTAAGGAGACAGAAGAACATACATTTTTAAACAAATGTGTTTGATCTTCTATCCAGGGATATGCAACTGCTGTAGCATAGAAAAGCAGAGAAAGAAACCAGGAAACCAGAAATTTTGTTTGAGGACTGTAGTTAACTTAATGTCTTCTTATTTATCAACAGATAGAGCCTGTTCCAACATCCAGATAGAACAGGGAGTGACCTGGGGCAGTGACATCTCCAGTAACTGCTTGCGTGAGCAACAGCAGTTCAGGAGGTGGGGGGTTACAGATACTTAGGAAAGCAGAGCCCAAGGCCAGGCTGCTCCAGACAACTGTAGGAAATTTGCTTTGCAGGGATCTGTGGAACTATTTCATACCGAGGCTAGACGTGTGCCCTCCCAGTTCCGCTTTGACTTTCCATTTTGAAACAAACCTTATATGCCAAAGCAAAACTCAGTTGCAAGTGGAATTCATGGGATTTCAGTGCAAAGCCATGAATGGGCCCAGCTTGGCTTTGACTGGTTCATGAACCTCAGTGAACATAATTTACAGTCTATTAAAACTAAAAATCACAAGTAAAGGCTTCTACCTTCAGAATTTTCAACAACATCTGGATCAGTAGAGTTCTCACTGTCTTCATTATCGGCGACCGCACTTTCTGTGGTCATTAGCTCTTCTAAGGGGAACAGGTCTGTTATGGTATGCAGTCTTGTAGGCAACTGGGAGGAGTGAATGTTAAAAGAGAAAGATGAAGTAAGACCCAATCTCTTTAACATTTAAATATAAAGGCAGAACTTTAATTTCCTCGCCTGCATAAAGTCCAATGTGTGGATTCTGTGGTCAGCTTTGCTCTTTTTGTTCTAGAGTGAACTGCATAGAGGGAATGAAAAGGTATCCTACTGCCCTAATTTGGGGGAGTCTCCTGTGGGCATATAGAAAGCATAGCAGTCTCCTATGCAATTGCCTGCAGATACTCCTGTGTATGGGTTGATGGGGATGGAGTGTGACCATGCTGCAGGCCAGCTATCCCTAGGCTGCTCTAATCTACCTCAGGACTGGGTCAGAAGCAGCCGCATGATCAGGGAGCCACAACCAGGTACCTCTTATCCCCAGCCCAAGATCAGCTGAGAATCAAGCCCTAGGTTTCACAAAAAAGAAGTGTATGAAACAAAGACAGAAAAGAAACAGCCCTGTTTGGCTGTCGTATGTTCTACAAGTTTTAATACTAATAATATAAGCTTATATTTGACTGTCTGGATTTGCAGTGTGAACAACACATGCTGAATTACTGATCAGTTATAAGCTATGTCCACCTGGAAGCCCAGCTTTTAGGAACGCAGCTGTGGAGAAGTATTTCCAGTATAGAGGACAATATGCCAGTTCATCAGTTTCTAAAGGGAAAAATTAAATCCTTGGGTTTTTGTTCATTGTCACTAATTCAACTTTACTGTAAAGGAACAACAGTCAATGCAACTGAAAGTTAGAACTGCTTGCCCCCAGCAATCACTAACAGCAGAACATTGCCAATGCAGAGGCAGGGAAAGGGGAGTTTTACCCAGTGTTGTAGAAATTTACACATTTGTTTGTCCATTGTGTTACATCAGTGCAGTTCCACTGAAGCCAATGGAGGCACACCAGGGTAGAACTGGTATAAGACAGTGCACAGCAAGCCCTGAATAGTCTGTGAAATTCAGCAAATGTTATAATGATTTTCAGCTTCATCTTCCTCCACCCAAACTTTTGCAAAGCAAAAAACTGGTATTTGACCACCCTTTATTTTTGGAACAAATCATCACTTATTGCCATAAAGCCACAAGCTCAAAAGACAAAGCAAGAAGACAAGGAATACAGTGTCAGCTAGGTTTGAAGATCCTCAGTTTAAGAGACACCCACCAGAGTTGGCCTTTCTTCAACCTCTGAGTCATTTCTGTCTTTGAAATCGATTGATACTGTTTCATCTTCCAGTGGAACTGTGCTTGCTAAGGAAAACACAGAAAATGAGTTAGGGATTCAGTTGATGATCACTTATTATGGCTAAATTGAACATTCTCCAAATTTAGTATATTCAACATGAGATAGATAGATATGGCAGTGGAGGTAAACTATCAGTATGTATATGTCTACACACATATATTTGCAATATACTTTGGTTTAACCTTGTGGCCTAGGTCCTTGGTTTGTATTAAGCATCCTGGCCAAGAAGTCAGCTGTCCTTTATTAACAATGTTTAAAGTTTGTCTAGAGTTTTGGCCAGAGGTGCTGAATCCACCAGGTACTGTGTAAACGGAACTCGTGATGCTTGCCTTAACATGGGAGAAGTAGGATTTTGCTTTTTAGAGAGGTCCCTGGAGGCCGAAACAATACTCACCTGTGATTGACTTAAAGTAACAATGAACAGCTGCTCTGTTGTGCCATTGGAATTAATCTGATAGAGCACTGAACTGTGAAGAGGACTCTCAAAGACATGTGTGTGGGAAGGTTTTGCACTTCCCCACTAAGAACAATACAAACACAAGTCCCTAGAAGCAAGTTTAATCAGATATCGTTTAATTCTAAATTAGATTGTGTTTGCCTGTTACCACTTGATGGAGGTGCTCAATGTGCATCTGGTTTCTGCACAAAATTTCTTCAAGTGCTGTGGAGTGATCTCTAAATTACTCACTGATTTCCATATCCGGTTCTTCTTTCCTTGAATACATACTGCACTATATATATATTCCCCCAGTCTGAGCTGCAGTGCATTTATTAGAAATGTCTCTATCAAGAAATAATTTCATCAAGACAGTTGTCCTAACTATTTCACTAAACCGCAATGGAACGCCATAGCGATGATATTCAAACAATTTATGTATTTGTCACTAAAAAGAAAAGGAGTACTTGTGGCACCTTAGAGACTAACCAATTTATTTGAGCATGAGCTTTCGTGAGCTACAGCTCACTTCATCGGATGCATACTGTGGAAACTGATGTGCATCCGATGAAGTGAGCTGTAGCTCACGAAAGCTCATGCTCAAATAAATTGGTTAGTCTCTAAGGTGCCACAAGTACTCCTTTTCTTTTTGCGAATACAGACTAACACGGCTGTTACTCTGAAACCTATTTGTCACCGTATCCGTCAAATCAACTTAACATCTGATTTTGTACAGAAAGCAAAATAATGGTCCAGTCCTGTAAGATGCTGAGCATCCCCATCTCCTCTTGAAACTTTCAGCTCAAGGCTTCGAATACCAGCAATTTTCAGTGTTTCAGGCCTTTCTGATGCACAATGGTAGAGATCAAAGAGATAAAATAGGTGAAATTCTGAGCCCCCAATGTTAGAAATGTCTTTGTAACTTTAGCTTTTCCCATAGTACTCATTATTTATTTCTAATGATTTTTAGAAGGGTAGGCAGTGACAAAGCTTCAAATGTACAAAGTTTTAAGGCTTGAATTCAATGGGAGCTGCTGGTACTCACATCTCTGAAAACCACACTACCTACTGAGGTACCAATGCCCTGATCCAGGAAAGCACTTAAACATTTATGTATCTTTAAGCACATGAGGAGTCCCATTGAAATCAGTGGGACCTAAGTATGGACGTTGGTGCCATTCTGGAAACATGCAAGTTTTGGAACAGTTGGCCGTAGTGTTTTCTTACCGAGACATATGTAGTTTGGCTAGTTTCTATTCCACAGTATTCCTGCAATATGTTTGATGAATAGAATTGTTTTATTCAGTACCTTTCATGTCCCAGTGTGATTTACAAAGTGGCAAGTGATATATTTGCAGTGCTTTGCATGTGAGCAAAGAGGGAAGCTCTTCACAGGGCCCTATTAGCAAGCAGGGCTTACCACATAGTTTTACTATTTTATTTAGGGAGAAATTATTTGCACCAATTATTATTGGATTATCTTAATAGCAGCCTCATCGCTTGTGCGCCTGACATTAGGGGGTTATTGCTTTATTCTCTCTCTCCCATGAAATGGTTTTATAGAACAGTTGATTTAATGTACATACTATTTTTTCTTTATTACATTGTATATGAATGTATAGTGCCTTGACAACCATGAGGATTTATTCCAAGATTTTGAAATGTGAGACTCTAAAATTAGGTTTCTAAGTTCATATTTAGGCACATATAGAAGTTTCTGTTTAGAAGCCTAAATATAGATTTAGGAGCCTAAATATATGCCCACAGATTCTATGTAGGTGCCTGAATATGGATTTAGGACCCTACTGTTAGACACTCAGTTTTGAACACTTTGACCTAAATTCCTATATAAATGCCCAGAACAAGTACAGCAGGGAAGCAGCCATGCAAACTTTCCCCTAGAGAGACCGTTTAAAGGCCTCGATTTTCAGAAAGCGTGGAGCACCCATCTGCTGAAAATCAGGCCCCTTTCAGATGTTTCATTTTGCACACCTAAAATTTGAGGCAACTAAAATCACTAGTCATGTCTGAAAAATTGGACCTGAAAGATGGACTACTTCAATCCCGATTGGTCTCTCTGCTCAGACAGTTCATATGTGCATGAATTGCAGTAGTTTTCCACTGGGAAGTGGATCAAGATCACTAAAGCAATTTCACACAGATCCCAGTCAGCCATCAAGGGTAACAGCTTTCAGTCACTACCAGGGTGTATCTGAACTTGCATCTTACATACGAAAGGCTGTATAGCGCATTATCCATCTCCTTACTTATCTCTTTATTCTAAATGGAAGAATTATTTACCTCCTGAGGTCTATTTGCTGTTAATGAATGAAGGACTGCTTAATACTTGTTTCTGGTGAGCCAGGGTATTAAGGAGTAGTGTATATTATTATTTGTATTGTGGTAGCACCTCCACCAACAGGTACAGAGAAGCGCTACTAGGATGATCCGAGGAATGGAAAACTTGTCTTATGAAAGGAGACTCAAGGAGCTTGGCTTGTTTAGCCTAACTAAAAGAAGGTTGAGGGGAGATATGATTGCTCTCTATAAATATATCAGAGGGATAAATACCAGAGAGGGAGAGGAATTATTTAAACTCAGTACCAATGTGGACACAAGAACAAATGGATATAACCTGGCCACCAGGAAATTTAGACTAGAAATTAGACGAAGGTTTCTAACCATCAGAGGAGTGAAGTTTTGGAACAGCCTTCCAAGGGAAGCAATGGGGGCAAAAGATCTATCTGGCTTTAAGATTAAACTCGATAAGTTTATGGAGGAGATGGTATGATGGGATAACATGGTTTTGATAATTAAATATTCATGGTAAATAGGCCCAATGGCCTGTGATGGGATATTAGATGGGGTGGGATCTGAGTTACCCAGGAAAGAATTTTCTGTAGTATCTGGCTGATGAATCTTGCCCATATGCTCAGGGTTTAGCTGATTGCCATATTTGGGTTTGGGAAGGAATTTTCCTCCAGGGCAGATTGGAAGAGGCCCTGGAGGTTTTTCGCCTTCCTCTGTAGCATGGGGCACAGGTCACTTGCTGGAGGATTCTCTGCTCCTTGAAGTCTTTAAACCACGATTTGAGGACTTCAATAGCACAGACATAGGTGAGAGGTTTTTTGCAGGAGTGGCGGGTGAAATTCTGTGGCCTGCATTGTGCAGGAGGTCAGACTAGATGATCATAATGGTCCCTTCTGACCTAAATATCTATGAATCTATGAAAAAAACAATCAAAGATCAGGGCTCCATTGCACTAGGGATGTAAAATGTTAACTGGTTAACCGGTAAGCATTAGTATTACCGGTTAACTCGCCTTAACCGTTAACCCCTGGGCCGGCCGGCCGCCCAACCCTAGCAGCCCTGGGCCGACTGGCCGACCCCAGCAGCCCCGCGCCAGCCAGCCTACTGACCCCAGCGGCCCCAGCCACGCCACCTGGCCAGAGTGTCCGGAGCACTGCCACCCAGCCAGAGCAGCCCCAGCCACACTGCCCGACTGGAGCCGCCTGAGCCGTGTGGGATCGGTTAACCATTTAAACAAAATATTTTTAATCGTTTAAACAGTTAACTTTTTAAACAGTATTTACATCCCTACTAGGCACTGTATTCACATAACAAAAAAGAGCTGCCCCAGTGATTTTATAATCTAATATCATTCTTGTGTCGGAAAATACTGTAAAAATCCTTTTTCTATCTAAATTATTTTTAAAAAATTGTGTTTGATTATTTTTCTCTTCTATTTTTGAAGAAGCTCCAAAAGAGCAAATACTGATACATATTAAATGTTTCCCCGGAGCAGATCTAAACCATAAAATATTTAATAAAGGCATTTCTCCAGATCTGAAATGTCTACCAAACATCAAATATTTAAAAAGAAAAATCCAGTTACTGAACAGAGAAAGTCTAAATGCAGATACAGAATAAAATACTTTGTCTTTGGCCCTCTTTGGGTTTACAAAATAATGCCTTTAAAGTACAATATTTGGATTAGGATGCTGTATATACTGTATGTAAATCAAGAAACATCTGCTTGAGAGTTCAACAACGCAAATTGTGAGGATCAGTTAAAGTTATAATCCCAGTCCCAACTGAAAAAACATCCCTTATTCACTAGTCACAGAATAAGCACAGATGGAGAAAACCAATGAATGGAGGAAAACCCCACATGGGAAGTGAAAGAAGTTCACTACATGCTCAACAAGAACCCCATTGAGGGAAACTAATTACTCTGTTGGCAGTGCAACGGCTTTCAGCCCTGAAGAATTACTTGATACTACGGGCGCCTAAAGGAAACAATGCAGCAGAACAAGTAGAGCATTAGTGAGCTTCACAAAGAGAGACATGAGGGGCTGTGAAATAATCCAATATTGTATGCCAGAGGTAGTATAGGAAATCTGTCTTTGTCTGTATGTTTGCGTTAGTTATTTATATAGTGCACAGCCTTAAAGAGCTCAATCTCTTTATCTTAGATTAAATTAGATAAAGAGGTGACTTGATCATGGTATATAAGTACCTTTATGGAGAGAAAATATCAAGTACTAAAAGGCTTTTTAATCTAGGAAAGGAAAAAAGAAGCATATGAACAAGAACCAATCCCTGAGAGCTGAAGACAGATTAATTCAAATTAGAAATAAAGCATAATTTTATAACAGTGAGTGTGATTTAACCATTGAAACAAACTACAAAGAAAGGGGAGTGGTGGATTCTCCATGTCTTGATGTCTTCAAATCAAGGCTGGATGCCTTTCTGGCAGATAATCAAACATTGGGCTCAATACATTGGAAGTTGGGTGAAATCCTCTGGCCTGTGTTATAAAGGAATCAGACTAGATGATCTAATGGTTTCTTCTGGCCTTAAAATCTATTATTCATTTTTGGGTTTCAATTACAGGCAAACAGGGTTTGTAAACTCTCATTAGTTCTCTGACCCCAAAAAACAGAGGTTTGGAAAACTTCATACTCTGTCAAGTTTGTAAACCCTAATTCTCAGTACATAGTGACCAACGTAGTTAAATGGATTTCCCACTCGTATACTATTGTACACAAGGAATGAACTCCATCTGAGGCCTGGTCTGTACTACAACTGGTAGCATAACTCAAGTCGACGTAGCTTAGATCTACTTACTGTTGGGTCCACACTACACTATGTGGATGGGAGACGCTCTCCCGCTGACATTGCTTCCGCCTCTTGTTGAGGTGGAGTACAGAAATCGATGGGACAGCATTCTCCCATCAATTGAGTGTGTCTTCAGTAGACCCGCTAAATCGATGCCGCTGTATCGATTGCAGCAGTGCCGATTTAGGTTCGTAGTGAAGACAAACCCTGAGTCAGTGAAGAACGAGCCTGGAATCCCAGCCCCACTGAAGTTAATGAGAATTTTTTCATTGTCTACAATGGGGCCAGGATTTTATCACAAGAGTCATACTGGAGAAAACGCACATAACTGGGGCAGTACAGTATTTATGAGCACCTCTACAGTAGTAAAAGCAGTGTAGAAGGCCCAGTGCTTGCAAGTGCTCTTACAGTAATAAACCAGCATGTGTAGTCTGACTAACAAGTAATCTTTTGATTACAAACCAATGTGAGCACACAGGAGAGGAAAAAATGTTCTTGGAAAAGGAATCTGATTTCACCTTCAAGCACTCCAAATTTTAAAATATTATTTGAACAAATTTGGGGGGAAACTATCTTCACAGGGAATGAAATTCACCCCATGCAAGTGTTCAGCACAAAGCCCATTCATCACTTAAGTCTTCAAAAGGGACTTTAATTGGGACTTAAGTAGTGCATGGGCTTGGTCCATTACTGACCATGTGTACAGATATCAATTTCACCCAAGCTGATCCAGGTTTTAGGGGGAACCACTGCAGAAAGCAGCAGTTCAGTTCAACATATGTTTCCGTTATTATTTCTGAGCCATTTGTAAACATAAACATTCCCTTTGGAACCATGACTCCCTCCTACCACTGGCTCATCTCTTGTCATTGTTATTTCAGTTGTAGATTGGTGCAGATGTAGTTTAATCAGTGCATTTTGCATTGCCAAATTCCAACTGGATGCATTCCGGTTCACAGCCCCCAACTGCTATTGGGTTGCAACTTCTCACACCACAACAAGACACAGTGTCTTTGAAAGCTCAGTATTGCTTTGAAAATATTTCAAATGCTTAGACATCCCATGGCCCACATATGAAAAGATGAGCTCATGGCTCACTGTTTATCATGGTGTGACAACCTACTGGAAAAGCCTCTTCTGATTACTTTCAAAGTATGCCTGTTGTGTAGGTCAAGAGAATGGGCAGGAGTTGCATAACAGTTGTCAGTTAGCATGTCTCTCAGGTACCTCCAAGAAAAACAAAGAATCTTTAGAAGACAGAAGATACCAAAACCACCTTTTGACTTTCCCTGCAGCCTGAATGAATGAGACCCCTGTGTGCAAAGCCAGCACACAGCCTGTGCCCCACCTCAGCCCTCAAAATAGGGTTTAAGTAGGATATAAATGGTGAGTAAACTTTGGTCTTCCCCTCTTCATGTGGTGAGTTTCACTCCCTGTGAGTCATGGGAATATTTAGGTAAAGGCAGTTAAAGAATCCACCTTAACAAAAATTGGAAGAGGCTTTTTCTTTGTTTTTTTCTCTGTCAAAGTTGAGAATATACAATCTGAAAAGCAGCATTCTGTAGTGTAAAGGCATAGGGGGTTTGGTGTATGTGCGTAGCATGGATTTATTCACATCATATGCTGACCTCATAAAACACGAGACTGCATATGACCATGCATATATATGTGTATATATAAAGGAGAATACACTTCTTTCGAACAATTTACCTGGGTCACACAGAAAACAGTCAGTGGGGTCATTGCGTCTTAGAATTCAAGTTACTTTATTCACATTCATTAATTGAAATCGGCAATCATTACCTAGTGATTAACTCTCAGGATTTAAAAGCATCGGAGCATTTGTCAGGGTCAAAGCAACTTGAATTTTAAATGTAATTGAACCAGTGAGTGTGCCTCAGATGCCCACACTGATCGATCCAGGTAAGGTGGGTTGTTTCAAGCCTGGGGGCCAAATTCAAACCTAACAGAAATGGGTACAACTCCCTTGATTTCAATCCACGTTGCACCCGCGTATATAGAGTCTGAATATGGACCTGTAGCTGTATTGCATGCACAGCCCTGAGATTTCAGATTAAGTTCAATGCATGTGTTTATATGAATGTTCCTTTTCAGATCAGAAACCCACTGTCAGTTTTGGTGGGAGATACCAGAAGCAGATTTTAGTCTTATAATGGACATGGTATTCTCTTCACCCGAAGAAGTAATGGCTTGGTACCCACAAATAACTAGACAGGTATTTCACTGACTTCCCCACACAGTTTCTATTGATATTGCTATTTTGCCACAGCTGTACTCAGGTCCTGCCAAAGTACCATGATTAGATTAGAAGCTGATCATAACTGTACATTTCTTAGGGATATGTCATATACAACATGTCATGCCTTTCCCATTACAGAGGTAGTAGACTGGAAGTAGTTAACATATCAGCCCAGCAGTACTGCTATCTACACCATCTTTAATGTAATTACTCCATTTTGAGTAATGTCCCAAATCTATATTTGTAAAGTTAAAGGGTTGATATAAGTTACTGAAGCCCTATGAAATAATGCTGTCTGTGGGAACCCTCCTCCTCATCTAGTATCTGGGAACTGATCCACCACATAAGAATATTTTCTATACCTATTCTATGTTGTAATGTAAAGTAACATGCATTCACCATGTCAAGTCCTATCAAGCTACTGTAAGTCACATCAGGAAACCATGGGAGGTGCAGTCCACACTGCATCACACAGTGTATAGATTTTCATGAAAGCCAAGGGACAGCCATCTACACATGCTACCCTAAGCTTGGGGGAAACCTGGCTTCTTTCCATCCCCAAAGTATTTGCTACCTACTGGATACAAACTAGTACAAGATTGATTAGGAAAAAGTGGGGGGGGGGGGAGGGAGGGAGAATAGGAGCTTTTGAAGAACATTATTTTCAACTAGAGTTGAGCAAAACTCACCAGTTTCTTTTATTTTGGTTTTGGTGGCACTTCACAACTTCTAGGTTTAGCTCTGGATGCAGACTGGTCACCTGCTTCACAACTTCCATGGTCTCAAACTTCACTCCACACATAAAGTTCTTGTTAATATTCAAAAGACTGTAACTTTTAGGTCCTGAAACTATTTACGAAACCAGTGGAAGTGGCAAAACTGGCAGATTATCCCATTAGTTGCTGAGACACATGTTGCTGGAGCTAAACTACCCTGGTTTTTGCTTCTGGAAGGAAAGACCTTATGGTCAATAAAAGTTTCTTTTGAAAAAATATTGCGGGATATAACTGTGGCATTCTTAGCCAAATATAGCAGCAAAGAAACCTGTACATGATTCCAAGATGGGAAGCAGTATATTCACCATGCCACTCTCCAAAATGTTGCTTGAATAGTTTTGCCAAAGGTCTGGGGCCAGCTTTTGCTCTTTGTTATGTGCATAGAACAAAAGCCAGAGTTAGGCCTTGCAACTCTATTTAGTGCTTTGTACATTTAATTTAAAGGAGCAGAGCTGGCATGTCACTTCTTGTATTAAAATGGTAATTGCAGGATATATTAAGTTTTATGAATGTGCATGTTAATTTTTAGCTTAGGCTGTGTCATTGTGTGGCATGAAAATTATGCTATTAAGGAAGAAGAAACACCTCTCCATTTAACAGAGCTGTTTAAGAACTGGATTGTACTAGAAAATCTAGAGCCGCATTTGTTCCACAATATGGTTAATTTTCAGAGTAACAGCCGTGTTAGTCTGTATTCGTAAAAAGAAAAGGAGTACTTGTGGCACCTTAGAGACTAACCAGTTTATTTGAGCATGAGCTTTCGTGAGCTACAGCTCACTTCATCGGATGCATAGCATATCGTGGAAACTGCAGAAGACATTATATACACACTCTGTATACACACTCTGTGTGTATATAATGTCTTCTGCAGTTTCCACGATATGCTATGCATCCGATGAAGTGAGCTGTAGCTCACGAAAGCTCATGCTCAAATAAACTGGTTAGTCTCTAAGGTGCCACAAGTACTCCTTTTCTTTTTACGAATATGGTTGTCATCATTCCTGCTCGTCATGCTTCCAGTAGGGTCAAATTCTCTGCTGGCTTAATCATCTCCATTATGCCATCAGACAATTTTGGTGCTTAGGGTTTATTCTCAGATTTTAGGAGCAAAGTCACTTCTTATTTAAAATGTTCTTTACCAGAGGGCTAAGTCTGGGAGGCATCAAAGATGAAAGTTTGAGAGAAGCCACCACCAATGATGTGGGATCAGAAAGTTAGACCAAGGAAAATCTATTTGTGTCTAATAATACCCCCAGTGAAATCTTCATATAGGCCATTGAGATAGCTCAGGAAATATCATACCCACTATTATGGGCTAACTGAGTGCTTGTGTTTCAATCAGCGCCAAACCAACAGTTCTCCATCATGTCATGTTATAATTAAATATCATGTGGTAGCCTACTTTGCAGACACTGCAGTTTATGAATGCTACCACAGATTTAGTTCATGCTGAAAAAATGGAACTTTCAATTTGATTAACTGTATCCAAACCTCAAAAGAAGTTTTAGGTAAGTACTCAGATGGGAGACTTCTTAGGAGCAACAAGAAACTGTAGTAAGTGGAATTTGTGACACTGTAGGTGACACTCTTCCCTTTGATTAATGCACTGAAGCAATACCCCCAGCACATTATTGAGGGGTGCTGCAGGTGACTTTTACTGGATGAGATGTAAAAAAACTTATCACCTGAGCACCTATGGCTGTTAAAGACCCTACGGAATTGTTTGTAGGAATGGGTGTATTAACCCAAGTGTCCATACCAAATTCCACCTCAAGTAACTACATTCTCCATGCTGAAATTCCCCTTTCGAGGCAGCATTCTTCACTTCTTGCCATAAACTATTGTGTTCATAGTGTTAATGTGTGTAATATGCAGCTCGTTCATTCTACTCCAGAGACGATTGCCATTTGGTAGTGGGCAAAGTGATCCCTATATATCCTTTACTTACCACAGGACTAACCCCCATGAGTCTGAGATTCAAATCCCTGGGCATGGACCCACCTCTGCCCTTCATTGTTTGAGTTCTGAATCTGCAAGGAGCCTATCTTCTGGGACTTGCTCTGATATGGCCACTTCTGGAGAGACTTAAGTTCAAAGTGGTGGAAAACTCACAAAAACGTCTGATCTCACAGGGTTTCTGACATTTGAGAACAAAATCACACAACAGCAGCTCTCTAGATTTCAAATCCAATCTCCTTGTCCATGATTTGGTTTTAGCCTCAGTTTAAACCTAATCCAGAACAAGATCCAAACCCCACCACCTCTGCTCACCTCTCTCTACAAGTGCAGTGTGTTATTTTCTTCTATTATGGATGGATCACTTGATGATTACCTGTTCTGTTCATTCCTTCTGGGGCACCTGGCATTGGCCACTGTTGGAAGACAGGATACTGGGCTAGATCAGTGGTTCCCAAACTGGGGTTCGTGAACCCCTGGGGGTTTGTGAAATGTTACAGGCGGTTCTTGGGAAAAAATTCCCTAATGGCGGACAGAGCTGTCCCTAGGGACCGCGGGCAGCCCAGGGCCAGCAGCCCAGAGCCCCTGGACTTCCAAGAGCTAAGCAGATCAAAGCAAGCATATTTATCACACTGAGGAAATTTAAACTTCAAGACTCCTTATACGAAATGAAAAGAGAGGTGGATATTTTTTGCTGTTTTTAAAATTAAATAGACAGCTAGTATTGTTTTTAAAATTATTATGAAGAACAAATTTAAGCTTTGTTGTAATGTGCGTTTTTTGTCTGGACTGCTCAAGACCTGAATGCTTGTATAGGAGGAATTCTGAGTTGGCTTCTTAAATACCTTCATGCTGTTTCACATCTGATACTCCTTGATGAAACATAGGAGCCTTTTCTTATAACAGGCTTATTCAAAGTGATACAAGCTACGGAAAGTGAGATCTTGGAAGAGTGCTGCTGTTTACATAAATGTAATAAAAATACCATAATGATAAATAATTAATAATAAATAATGTATAATAAGCATGTCATAAAAACAAATTTTATATTTCCAAGATCACTGCTTTTATGAATTACACTCAAGTAAAGGAGAAAATCCCTGGAAATATTCATTTTTAGGAGGGGGTTTGCAAGACATGACATCTTAGTGAAAGGGGTTCACAGGTTGTTAAAGTTTGGGAACCACTGGGCTAGATGGACCTTTGGTCTGACCCAGTATGATTGTTCTGATGTTCTTATATGAGTCAGTTGCTTAAGAGTTTAAGTACAAAGAATCTGTAACCCACTGGGTTGGTTCCACATTATTGCCAACCCTGGACACTGAAAAATCATGGGTCAGGCCCCCAAAAAATCATATTAGCTTAAAAATCATGGCCTTTTGAAAAATAATATATTTGGGGTTCTTTTTATATACCTTCTGGATTTTGAGCTAGTAGGGGTCACATTTTCAAGTTTTTTCTCTGCAACTAGGAAATGACTTTTTAAAAATGAAGCTGAAGTTCTCACTTACACACATGACTCCAGCAGCTCAGGCTTTAACAAAAATATGAAATATCATGAAACTCAGAATAAAATTCAGAGAGGGGCAACAGTGGACTATTTGGAACCATTGTGTGGCTGTTTTCAGAGTGACGTTGGCTCCTTTTTCTTATAATTCTTAATGGTAATTTGCAACTGAAAATCATGGCATGACACATGGCTGTGCAGTGACATTCTGAAAGGCGCTGCCCTGATTTTGTTTTTGTTATTTAGGAAGATGCAGTCTGTGTCGATTAAACCCTAGAGTGCCTGATGCTGGTTCCCAATACATGTACTGACATATGGACTTGGTGGGTTTTTTTAGCACTGAAGGCAGGTGAATGGGAGAACACTGTGAACCTAAGAAAGCATCTTCCTGTTGGAAGCAAGCTCCTGATGCACAGTATGGGATCCATTTGGGGCCTGATTTATGTTGCAACGTGCTTTGTCGTCCTGCCGCTCCATGTGGTTCATGCTGCATGACAACATTTTGCTGAACTGTCAGAAACATTTCCTGTGGCTGGTGTATCTGGCCGCCACACCCCACTGCAGATGGTTTCTGTTGCCTTGACTGGTCTAGCCAGAGGAACAAGGCCAGCACTTTTCCATCTCTGAGTCTGATCCTGTAGGGCCAGCCTAGCAAAGAAACAGCTGATTCTAAATAAATCCTCTGAGCTTTCCAATACTGCACTTAACTTTGCTCATATAAAGGATGCTTGCAAAATTAAGTAATATTCTAATTGGGGCAGATGCATGGGGAAATGACCAGAGTTCTGGAGAACTACTATCATGTAAATGACCAGTAGCCATGAATATGAGGCAAAGGCAAGGTGGGGAAAGTGACTCTTTACTATTCAGAGATTACAACTTTTTTTATTTTGCAGCAGAAAACCAGCCATAGAGCCAAAGATGTTAGGAGAAAGACCGATATTGTTGACTAGCAAACAATGTCCATTCTCTGCAATGAGGGCTGATGTCCACTGGAAGACTATTTCTTAACTGATTTGGGAATTTTTTTCCCTGATACTAAGATATACACAAAGGCCAAAGGAAAAGTTTAGGTAGCTCTTTGTTCATTAAGAGTATGTTTATACTTCAAGATGTAAATTCCAGCTCAAGGAGACATACTCATGAGAGCTCGCTGTAAGCAGAGTGTAGCTGCACTGCACTGTGTGGGAGCGGTTAGCCATTCCAAGTACGTACCTGTTCAAGATGCTCGGTATGTACTCAGGGCAGCTAACTCCTCCCACTACTTGCACTGCCACAGCTTCCCTCTCTCAAGCTAGCACATTTATGTCTCTTCACGCTAGAATTTACACTTCCGTCTTGAAATGCAGACATACCGTAGAGCTTCCAGGGGCTGAGAATGTTTGTGTATTATTGGCCGTTCGCATAGGATTCACAGATTTTCCTCACAAAGCTATTTGTATCTTTGCTCATTGCTCGATCTGCACTGGCTGCTGTCTTTAAATCATATGTTTTAAAGGCTTGCTAGCTCACAAGTGCCCCAGATGCTTTGTGCACATCTGGCTTTGGCTAAGACTTAAAGATTTGGAAGTAGCTGATACTGCCAACCTGCTTCGATGGTAGAGTGAATCATGTGGACTACCAGTATAGGAGGGGAATATTGCCAGGAGCAGAACAGGTCTTGGGTTGGGTATATGGGGCACTAAGTAGCTTGAGGGAAGATCATATAAGAATCTTTCTAAAACTTTGTCCCAAACTCAGACTGAACCTGCCCTTCCAGATTCTGTCTAGGTCCAGAAATGGAAAGGCCAAAATGCCACTAAGAGACAATGCCAGGTTTATTTCTAGCTTAAGCGGAAGCAAGAAGTACCAGAAATCTTACAAGGAATGTCCCTTTCCACAAAATCTCCAGCCAGTTTTGCAGGCCCAGAGGTTCAGATAATTTAAGTCAGAATAATTATGTTTAGACACAACTCTGCCTCACACAGTGTGTCCCCCCCACCCCCCAAAAAAATCAGCTTAGTTTTTATTGGCCAAGGAAATTGTATTAGTCTTGTGGGATTTGTTTATCCATAATCACTAATGGGTGCAAGTTAGATGACACCGTGGTACAAATGCCCATCTGAGTCTTGTTTGTACTACACTAGACACAGATTAAACCAACGGTGGTGCTGCATCCACTTGGAATTGTGTGTCTGAAAAATCTTAATCCAAAATAGACAGACAGACAGATTAGACTATTAAAGAGCTCCCCCATCGAGAGCACGGTTCTGTAAACCAACTTCTAACAGAGGTCACCAGAGTTCAGCTCTATCCATTCTGCCAAGGAAAACCATGTTAGCACTTTGCCAGCAAGAGCTGTGTTTAAACATGTTTCTGGCTAACATAGTTTGAACTGTAGCATTCTGACTCATTCAGTGGAGATGGGTACAACACCCACTCTGTCACAGCCACACGTCTTGCTTCACCGCTCAGAGAAAGTAAGGGTTTTTTCTTTTCTTAAACAACTAAAAAAGTCCTCTTTCAGCTACAGTTCTGACATCCCCCAAACTGGTTACGATAATTACAGATAGCTGTTACATATCTCCCTGCCTCGTTTTTCACAGTGGGATACTCTGGTGCATTTAAAATTGGACAGCAGCTCTGGGCGGATTCACCATTTCTCTGCAGCTTGCATAGTCATTTATACCGGTGAAAAGTAAGTACAAAACCAATGTAAAATGATGCTCAATCAGAAAAATACCGTTTGACACTTTGCACTGATGTGAAGGACTATACAAGAAGGTGCAGGGTACTGAAGATTTGAGCCATATGTGCTTATCTTGGGGAACACAAAATGGAATAGGCAAACATTTTCAAAAGTGTCCACTGACTTTGGGTGGTTGTAAAGTTTGGGAGCCCAACTTGAGACACCTTGACCCAGATTTTCCAAGGTGCTAAGCACCGGCAGTTCCAGTGATAGTCAGTGGGCTTCAGGTGGTATAAACTGACATAGCTCCACAGATTCCAACAGAACTGAGCTGATTTAGCTGAGGATCTAGTCCAATATCTTAAGTAGCTTCCCAAAAGCAAAAGCTTGCAAAATAATTTTCCGCTTTTGAAAATTCTGGGCATGATTAACACATTTGATAAAAATATTATCCTGTCATGCAGAACTTTGTTGGCAAAACCCCGCTATATTACACCACTGCAACCCCATTGATGTTAATTGCCTATTGGCCAGATTCTGATATCTTGATTTATATTGAGTAGCACATTACTCAAAGAATGGTTTTATCAGTTTCAGTGTGACTCATTGTGGACTAATGGTACTATTCAGTGTAAGTGGATCAGATCTACCCCTACACATTTTAGCTGGATTAAAAAAATCCAAGAACTCTAAGAATGCAGAGTAGTTCATGCTTCTAATACCTAAAATTCAAAAGACATAGTTTGCAAAATGTACTCCCCCTGAGCAGGCACAGAGCACATTTCAGAGTCAAGTTACGTTTGCTTAGAACCTGTCTTAATCAATAATTTTTGCCATTTCATAAATTTCCCCAAGAACTGTCACAACACTTGTTTATACGGAATTACAGTCAAACATGTTTATAGTGAAGTCAGCATTAGCAACCCCCCTTTGAAAGTGAAGTAGTGCGAAAGTCCTCCATTGCTACAGAACTCTACAACGCAATCTGCTTACAAAGAATTTGTTCTTTGAATAAAAATCACTTTGGTATCAAAGGTTCCACTGTTTAATTTCAGTTACACTAAATCATTGCTGACAGTATCCTCTTGCACACAGTACATGGTAAAACTGGAGACATTTCCAAGGGCTGTTGATGTAATGCTTTCACTGAGTGCTTATAATAGTTCTCACTCCCTTGCATTCCTGTATGAAAGGCAACATGCACCAAAACTGTTTTTGAACACTCAGTAAACTTTACCAGTTTGAAAACTTTGACGTGTCTCTCTCACGTTAGACACTCACTCAACAGTGGCTTTTAAGAATTCAGAAGGGAGAGCTTAATAAACAACACAGACCAGTCCCGCTGCAAATGAATAAGAACAACACAATCTGTGTTAATTACAGCAAATCATTGGAAATAATTTCATCATAGGATTCTTCTTACCTTCTTCAGCAAATGCCCTGAAGGGCATGCTCCCTAGGAGGAAGATGAGGAGTTGAGTTTGAATAAACATCTTTGATAGTTCTGTTTCCAATCCTGGGATCAAACTATTCCAAATTCTGATTATTTTAGAGACAGGGTGGGGGAAAGTTGAACTCACAAGCAGAAATCACTGTGGAAAAACTTTGGGGTTCCAAATATTCCTTTGACTGCAGTAGCTAGAGGGTTAGGTTTTCCCAGCTTGATAACTGTATAGCTAAAGAAAAGTAACTGAGAATGGAGTCAGCATTTTTTTTTTTTAACTCGGGGTGGGAGGCTATCTAAGGTGGTCTTGGAAAAAAGAGGCAGGCCCGCCCTCTGCACTCTGTTTGGCCAGCACTAAAATTATGATCTCAGACCAGGTTTAAAGTTACAAGATCTGCATCAGATTTTTAGAAGATGCCTGAGACCATTATCTTTAGTGAAGGGGGAGGGGAATTCAGGCAGAGGGAGGTGAGCAGGGAGTTCCCTCCTTTCTATAAAGTCCCCTTTCAAAAATATTTAAGGATCAAGGGTAAAGTATAATTTTTCCTGTTTTTCTTCCAGCAGTAAACTGATGTTTTCTTCACTTCTCAGTAAGCCTGTGTGTGTGTGTGTGTGTGTGTGTGTGCGCGCAGGGATAGAGAAATAATTGTGGAACAGAGGATTTAATGCTGCTAGTAAACACAGTGTCTGATTTTGGTATTGTGTGTCTGTCTGTGTATCCTCAAGTGACATCCTAACAGTCATCTAGCATTTATATGTTGGCATGTCCATGCACTAGCAAGCACTAAGAGCAGTCTGCTCTCTGAGACCTTGGACAAGTAACTTAATTTTAGCCTCAGTTTACTCATCTGTACGTACTACGTTAGGTTGTTGTGAAGCTTAATTAAGTCAAATAGATAGAGTAACGGATTGACCATTCCTGGGACACCCCGATCCCCCAGAATAGGGAGTCCCTTGATCCGCCCTATTCAAAGGCCATCTGCGCTTCCCCTCACCCCCTTTAGGAGCAATGTGCCGTGCATTCCTACCAACTGGGGCCTCCACCTAGTGCTGGGGGTACAAAGGCCTGACACCTTATGACCACTAGGATATTCCTTAACTAGGCCAGTAAAGCAAACACCACATAACAATAAATGACAGTTCATTCCTTGGACAGGAAAGGGGTCAACTGAAAGGAGGAGATGGGAACGGGCAAGAGTCTCAGGGATGAGAACTAAAGAAGGCCCCAGCCAGTCTTGTAACAACAACTGAAAGCTCAACCTGGAATCAATAGGCCAGATGGGGGCACTGGGCTTGGAGCTCAGGATATATATCTGTGTCTGGGCAGCTGACAGCTCTCATGCCAGTAGGACAGCATCCAAAGCGGGACTGAGTCCTGGCTCCCAGTGCCTGGAGGGCCTCTGGCCTCTGCTGGTCTGCAGCCCCTACAACTACAGTGTTGCCAGCTCTCGTGATTTTTCCACGAGTCATGGGATTTTGGAGCCCATCTGGCAATGATGTGAGACGTTTCAGCCCTCTAGGGAATTTCAGGCCTGCTTGGGGGAAGCCTCTCTGATTGCTGCCCGCCTCTCTCGCCTGCCTCCTGGAGAAGAGCAGGACGGAGGCAGAGCTCTCTTCCCCCTCCCTTCAGCAACCCAATGCCATTCTCACAGTACGGGAGCAGAAAGACCCCAGCCCCTAAGGGTTTCTGTGCTCCTCCCCGCCCTCCCGTGAGCAACAGGATGGCTTCTCTGCCCCTCCCCAACCCTTGCTGGAACACCCAGCCTGGGAAGGGATCAAGGTGGGTGATGAGTCCCTGCAGCCTGGAAAGGGGAGAAGAGCACCCTGATGAGCCCTCCCCGGTTTGGGGAGGAGGGTGAAGAACTCCAGAAGAAACAGAGGTGAGACTGGGGGAGGGGGAGCAGAACTGATCTGGGGCCTGGGGGGGTGGCAGTGAACAGATGGGGTGGGGGAATGGGCAGAACTGATGTGGGAGCAGAACTGGGAGCAGAGGGAGCAGGATTAATTGCTGGGCAGGGGATGGGCATATATAGGGGGTTAGGGTCTCAGTGGCGGAGCCAAAATCCCCTTACCCGATAAATCCAGGGAAGTGGGCAAAACTAATTGTCACACACATCTACCCTGGGCCTGTGGAAGCAGCCTCTGTGAAGTCCTCAGACGGGCAGGAGCTATGTGCCCGCACACATGAATGAATGAAGGCTCACAGCCCCCGTAAGTAGTAGGTACAGATGAGTAAACTGAGGCTAAATTTGACCATGTATATAAAGAACTGTAAATGAAAGGTGCTATAAACAGAATTCTTTTGGGTGTTTTTCCAAGCAAATACACAGCACTGGTGGGTTGCCAGTGAGCTGGTTGGCTGGGGACAGCGTGCTTCACAGCAGTGTAAGTATATGGCCTTGGGAAGATGTTCCCCTTCCTAGGGGAACAAAAATCTCAGCTGGAAATTGGATTAAAAATGGAAGTTTGTTTAACCTCATGATATTTTAAAACACTCAGCACTTATTTACTTATTTATTTATTTTAGCCTCCTTTATTTAAAAGATTTTGATTATAGTCTTTTTGAAATTTCCCTATGTGCTATTTTACTGGTTAAAAACCTATGTATGTTCTCCCTCCCACCCATTACATACCAGGCCCCTTAATCAATGTTGTTGATTCCCATCTGCACAATGTAATGTTAATCATTTACTCCACAGAAAATTATATACAATATCTTCTGCTACCATCCATCAAAATTACAGATGTCTTGATTTCAGTGCCACTCGTTCCATCCACTAATTTGGCTTTGGACAACATGATGGTCCTCTTGAACCAGAAGCAACAAATAGAAAAGTTTCCCTTTTTTTCCCCCCATTGACTCATCATCTGTAACAGCCTCCCTAGCCTTTTCTTTTTGCGGATACAGACTAACACGGCTGCTACTCTGATTCCTAGGGCTTGTTTCCAAAGGATAGGACTTCTAGAAGTGAGGGGCTGGATGCGTTATTGGCATAAGTGTCTTCAATGGAGAAGATCCTCTTATTCCGGTGATGAATTTGGCTTGATGTCTCAGCACTGGTCATTCCGTTTTTCCAGCAATGACACATCCCATTTTCCAGCAATTCTGTATTCAGTGCCAAAGGTTTAGCTATACCAGTAAGTTAAGTGCCCATAGCCACATACTCCTTGTTGAAGCTCAGATTACTAGGAAATTAGAATTAAACACTAAGGCTCAATGTTAATTTAAGAGTTAGCAGCTTTTCTTGACTATAGCCTGCCTGGATTATTGTCTTCATAGAACTAACTAAACAAATATTTCCATGTACTGTGTTTCAGCATGCCCTGAGTCACCTATAAAACCTGGGATGGATTATTCAGGGGTTGAGCTTGTTAAAAATTTCCCAACAGAATGTTTTCTGTTGGAAAATGCGATTTTGTTGAAAATGAAACTTTTCACAGGAATGTGCCGATTTCAATGACACTTCATTTTAAAAAGATATTCAAAGTAGTTTGACCTTATCAGAACAGAACGGTTAGATTTTTTTTTTTGTTTCAAAATGACTTGTAGTCTAGGGCTTTATTTTATATTATTGTATAAAATTTAATATATCCAATTTTAAAAGTCAAAATCGGAATAAGACGTTTCAATTGACTTGAGACAAAAATATTTGAAACTGTTGTTACCTAGAAGAATTTGAAATGGTTTGGTTTTGTTCTGATTTGAAACAAAAACAAATGGAAAACTCAGGGTCTTTCCAGGACATTAGCCCTGTTTTCCCCCTTGATCAATGAACCTATTTACAGTACCCTGAGAACTTTGCATGTTTAGAGTCAAATTTGTCCTCAGATTCATGGATGTATCTCTTGTTGGCTTCAGAATGAGAATCTTTCTGAAGGAGGACATATGGTTTGCTGGATTAAATAACTTTATTCTTTAAAGTTCATTTAATTCTATTTGATAGAACAGAAAGTGTCTCAAGTTGGGCTTTCAAGAAATAGAGGGTTCCAGAGACCAGTGGCTACTTCTGAACATTTTTGTCTAAGCCTATTATGATATATACCAATTTCTTCTGACCAGTAAGTCAGCCAGTTCCTCATCAGAAAAAGACTTTAGAGGATTCTATCTACCTGTCTATCAAGAATTTTATAAAGTCAGCTTCCAAGCACAACAAAAAAGGAAAGGAAGTTGCTTAAGGAAATATAGCAAATCAGTGGCACAGCTGGGAATAGAACCTAGATCTTTTAACTCCTAGTGCTGTGTGCTAATCAGTGGAGTATACTGCCTTTAGCTAGTACCACTTTCAGCTAGCACTAACTAGTGAGACCCATCCACTTGTCAGTTATGACAAATTATTTCTCTAGACTCTGTCTTTTCTTTGGTGCATGTGCATGGCTCCCTTGCATAATGTTTATGAAAATTGTTCATTCACATCCAAGGGAGAAAATGGAAGGAGAGGTCCCTAAGAAATATGTAAATGAAGGAATTTGGGATTTGGGGCCATTTTATGACCCTGGGGATGGAACAAAAACCCAAGCAAACAAATAAAAAAACAAAAACACAAACCCAAATCACAGTTTTAAAGAATCATCTTCAGAAGGGGAATCTCCTTATGTATGGGCATGCACCTAGGATAAGGGATAGGAAGTTTAAAAGTAGATAACAGGCTAAATTCCTTCCTGTATAACTCCACTGAAATCAGAGCTCTTTGTGAAAAAATATTTCACCACATATCACAAAAAGAAAAGGAGTACTTGTGGCACCTTAGAGACTAACAAATTTATTTGCTTATGCTCAAATAAATTGGTTAGTCTCTAAGGTGCCACAAGTACTCCTTTTCTTTTTGCGAATACGGACTAACACGACTGCTACTCTGAAACCTGTCATTCACCACATATCGTTATTCTACTAACCTAGCCAATATATTTTGTAAAAATAAAGAGAAGTAATGTTTTGTTAGTGGAGCAAGAGACTTCAGTTCATCCCCAATTCTACAGTTCAACCCTATTCAGCAAAGCACTTCACCATGTGCTTAACTTAACTACTTGATTTCATGGGGTGTAAGCACATTCTTAAATTTAAGCATGTGTGTAAGTGCTTTGCTGAATAGGGACGGACTTAGGCATGTGCGTAAATGTTTCACTGAACTGGCGCCTGGACCTCTACAGATGAGTGCCAGAGGTGTCCCATATCTATAAGCCTAAAATCTTACCAGTCAGATTCTTCAGTCTGGAATGTACCAGGCTGTGAGTGGGTGAGTCACCCTTTAAAACTGCCTGGTTTTGCACAGGACCGCTCTGTGAGGTTTTAATGGCAATGCTTTAGGGGAGGAGGGAGACAGCGCCTTGAACACAAGCTGCTATTTTGTTTTCATTTCATAAGCTCTTCTTTCCTTCTGACCCGATCAGTCATTTACACAGCCTCCTGGGAGGCCAGGCTGTCTCTCTGACTTAGCAAGAGCAGAGGGTGAGAGACGCTGGAGGTGGAGAGAGATCATCCAGCAAAGTTTAATGTCTCAGCAACAAAAGCATTATGAGTTCTGGGATCATTTGTTTTTCTTCTGAATCATGGGGTTTAGCAAGAAGGACCTAATCCAAAGACCACTGAAGTCAATGGAAAGATTCAGAGCTTAAAATTCAGATTTCAGATCATATTTTTCAATGAGGTGCTTCCAGCTTTGCAGATGGGGAAGGGCTTGACCCCAGATGAATCAGTGTGAATCTGCTGCACAGGAAGGGATGAGCCTGAAACAGGGGGCCAGTGCAGACAGCCAGAACCTGGCTGTCACCCATGGAGCACAGAGGTGTGTGGGCTTCCTGCACACAATCACGGAGGGGTGTGGCCAGGGGATCTGTGGCTGTGTTAACTGGGCTTTTCACAGATGATTTGGCCCTGCTGCACCTTCTTTGTATGCAAATTCCCCTGTAAGTTTAATTGCCTGCTTTTTTCTTAACTCCCTGTTGTAAGCTCTTGTGTGGTGTTGATTTGTGGTATTACAACTGGCATATAGAAAAGGAGGACTTGTGGCACCTTGGAGACTAACCAATTTATTTGAGCATAAGCTTTCGTGAGCTACAGCTCACTTCATCGGATGCATACTGTGGAAAGTGTAGAAGATCTTTTTATACACACAAAGCATGAAAAAATACCTTCCCCCACCCCACTCTCCTGCTGGTAATAGCTTATCTAAAGTGATCACTCTCCTTACAATGTGTATGATAATCAAGTTGGGCCATTTCCAGCACAAATCCAGGTTTTCTCTCCACCCCCACAAACCCACTCTCCTGTTGGTAATAGCTTATCTAAAGTGACCACTCTACTTACAACTGGCATATGTCACCCCAGAGATGGCTGTATTGCTCTGGTGAATTAAATAATCCCTTGCTGTCTATTGATGGTGTGATTCACATCCATGGGATGAATCCAGACCCCAGTGACACAAAGTCCATCTGAAGGACAGGGGACCTTGCTGCACAAGGCAGCCATAATCCCTACTCTGTTGGGGGCCCAATGCTGCCCAGGAATCAAGCAGGACCAGTCATGGAGAAGGCTTGGCAATGACATCTGGGAAACATGCTCCTTGGGTAGCTTCCAGGGGAGGCTCCTATGGAGCTCCAGGTGTAGCTTCAATTTGCCTGTGCAGAAATCTCAGGGAATGATAGCATCAGAACCACTCTCCTGCTCTCTCTCTGGGATGATTTCCCTCTGCTTCTGCTAGCAAAAGGAGATGCAAGTTGTGAGTCAAGCCCTAAACTTTTATGTCTATGTTATCTGGAGTGGCCCCATGCCTCTGTTTTGGGGGTTCCCATCCTGAGACCCTGATCTTTAGAGGAGCTGACCATGCATAGCTGCCATTGACTTTCTTTGCAGCTGTGGGTGATCAGCACCTCTGTAAATCAGAACCATGGTGCCTCAAGCTGGACACCCAAAATCAGAGGCCATTTCTGAAGCATCTGGACTTCATGGTTCCATCCCAGCTGAAGGTGCTATATAAATAAATAAATAAATACAAGCCCAAATAATGGAACACATGTTTTATTTCCGTTTTCAAAAGGTTGCATTCAGTGTATGGGAAGAGACCTCCCTGTTCATGACTTTCTAAGGAGTTGGAGGTGACCAGATAGCAACTGTGAAAAATCAGGACTGGGGAGGAGAGGTAATAGGATCCCTATGTAAGACAAAGCCCTATAAAATCGGAACATCTGGTCACCCAAGTTGGAGGGGAGGTTCTGGATAGGAAATGATTCAAAGAGTCAGGCAGGGACCTTTGTGAAGTGGGTGTGATTTCCTGAAAGGTTTGTCCACACTAAAGCAAAATTGCCATTTTGAAGCAGAATAATGAAACCTGGTAGCTATCATTCCGGGTCGCTTCTTCTTTCAGCTACGAGGCCATTTACTCAGTGGCTGCAGATCTGAATCAGGGGTTTTCATAGTTCAATACCTGCCAAAGGGGTGGTTTTGGCTGCAGTGGGAAAACAGGAAATGACTTGAAAATTAATAAAGCTTGAAGAAAACAGCTTTTATGTTTCTGACCCAATTTTGCAGGGCCCACAGCTGCCCCAGGATACAGAAACAGGAAATTTGGCAACGGGAAAAGACAAGTTCATTCTAGTTTGCAAAGGATAACAAATTGTAGGCTTCAGTCGCTCTTTACCAGTATACTTTCTAGTGCTACGGAATGGCTGACGTGCATTCTGTAAACTGGGTTTCTAGCGAAACTCTTCAAGGGGACAGGAAACAGGGTCCCAATTGCATTGGAGCTAATTCTGCAGAAACAAATTCTAGCAGCAGTTGGGTCTGCACTGTAAACAAAAAAGCATTAGAACAAATCTTGGGCCAGCCAGAAACTAACCCTAACCCTAACCCTGCATGCTCTGTCAACTAGAAACTGCATGGGAGGAAAGCAAAGAGAAAACCCGAAGTCTCCCTTTTCAAGAGCCCAGGCCCCTACCACTTGAGCTATAGGAGAATCTTTATTTGATGCCACAGCGTATAGGGCAGTGACGCAGATATGCACTAGCCAGTTCATAAGGGTACTTTGATGGTTATTTCACTGCAGTGCAGGAAATGAAGTGAAAAGGACAAATCCTTTGTTGATTTACACCTCTTCAATTTCAGACCATCAGTGTGGAATTTTTCACATTCAGAGACTTCCAGCAATAATCCTTTACCTGTTCCCCAAACAGTCAAACACCTCATTTCTTACTGTAAAAGACAGAACACCCATTTGTTCATTTAAGTGGCCAGAAGGCAGAAGCCAAAGGTACAGGTGATGCTGCAAGGAAATAGACACTAATATGCACAGCAAAGCCAAACCAAAGCTTTTTATTTTGAACGGGGTCTGGAAGCTGAAGGAATCCATTTGGAGACTGACGAGAAAAAAAAACCTTGAAATTTACAAAGGTAAAAACCATTTATTAAAGAAAGAATTTTATTTTTATGGTTTATATCCATTTTCGAATATACAGTGATCACCATTTAAGCCTTGTTGATTACCTTGTGCTGGAAAAATTAATGTGACTGCAACATTCATGGTATTATATTTAGATTGAACTTGGAACATGTAATACTGCCAATATAGGCTCCTTGTCTGGATTACATCTTCCACGATGCACTGTGGCCACAGGACTCCCATGATGCACTGTGGCAGCTCACAAGAGGAGAGACCATGGTGCATCATGGGACATGCAGTCTGGCCCAGGAGCCTGACCCAAAGGGGAATACTGAGGTATGCTGCAGCCAAATTACAACTCAGGCATATTTTGTTTTGATTTTCCCATCAGAAACTTTGGATTTTCAGGCAGAGGTTTTCAGTTTTTCCATTAAGATTTTCCATGGAAATAAAAACAACCCATTTTCAAACCAGTTCGGTGTCAGACATTAAATCATAGAGTTGACATAGCCCCATTTCACAGAGCTACCTAAGTAGAAGTTGCAAGATTCCAAGGGTTCTTTTCCTGAAAGAAAAATGGGGATCAGCCCTCAGAGATGGGTCTACATTCACCAATGATCTGATGGAAAGTCCGTTGAAATCAGTGGGACTCTTTCCATTGACTTCAGTGAGCTGTGGGACAGGCCCCAGAAGAGGTTCTAAATAGCCACGGTCCTGTGCCAGTTTTTGCTGACTTTTCAGCGGGAGTCACTGCATTAACTCGTTTCTATGAAAGCATTTGGCCTACCCAGTGTTTTAGAGTCTGCAAAGCCAGATCCCATTCTGTTATAAAACCCTTGACTCGCTTTTGTTCCAGTGGATACAAAGGGGGTGAGTATTATGGGCCTTATCCAAAGCCCACTGAAGTCAATGGGAGTTTTTCCCTTGGCTTCAGAGGGCACTGGATTGTTCCCTAAATGATTTTACCTACATTATTTGCCAGTTGTGTTTCTTTGCATATACTTTCCAAAACTTTGTGTATACTTCCAGCTCAGAATAAATGATCAACAGACCAATTTGCATGTATCACCGCACATTAGCTGCTGTCCACTGCATAAGAAAGAGATCTTGGGGTCATTGTGGATAGTTCTCTGAAAACAGCTGCTTAATATGTAGCAGCAGAACGGTACCATTAGTAAAGGGGTAGATAGTAAGACAGAAAATATCATAATGCCACTGTATAAATCCATGGTATGCCCACACCTTGAATATTGTGTGACGTTCTGGTCACCCCATCTCAAAAGAGATATAGTGGAAGTGGAAATGTACAGAGAAGGGCAACAAAAATCATTAAGGGTATGGAAAAGCTTCCATATGATTAGAGATTTAAAAGACTGGGTAGTTTCAGCTTGGAAAAGAGACAACTAAGAGGGGATATGTTAGAGGTCTTTAAAATCATGCCTGATGTGGAGAAAGTGAATAAAATTTGTTATTTACTCCTTCACATAACACAAGAAGCAGTGGTCACCCAATGAAATTAATTGGCAGCAGGTTTAAAACAAACAAAAGGAAGTATAGTACTTCTTCACACAATGCACAGTCAACCTGTGCAACTCATTGCCAGGGGACATTGTGAAGGCCAAAAGTATAACTGGGTTCAAAAAAGAATTAGAGAAGCTCTTAGAGGATAGGTCCATCAATGGCTGTTAGCCAAGATGGTCAGGGATGCAGCCCCAGTCTCTGGGTGTCCTTAGCCTCTGATAGCCAGAAGCTATCAGATAACAGGGGATGGATCACTCAGTGGCTGCCTGTTCTGTTCATTCCCTCTGAATCACCTGTCATTGGCCACCATCAGAAGACAGGATGCTGGGCTGGATGGACTTATGTAAGAATGGTTTCAGAGTAGCAGCCGTGTTAGTCTGTATCCACAAAAAGAAAAGGAGTACTTGTGGCACCTTAGAGACTAACAAATTTATTTGAGCATAAGCTTTCTTGAGCTACAGCTCCCATGCATCCGATGAAGTGAGCTGTAGCTCACAAAAGCTTATGCTCAAATAAATTTGTTAGTCTCTAAGGTGCCACAAGTACTCCTTTTCTTTTTATGTAAGAATGTCAGTCCAACAAACTTTCCATCATGCAGGGATTAGGGAGTGGGAGACTGTGAAGGTGTCTGCTCTGAAAACTCTTGTGTTCTGTTCTTTCCGTTTGCTGTTTCACAGTAGCTTTATTGTATGGCCCCAAAGCAGATATCTGTTCATGACTGACGAGCATAATCATCTGGATGTGAAGTCAGATGTGGAACAGATAAATGTAAAGTTAAAGAAAAAGAGGGAGACGATGGAAGCTGACTACTTAGAAATGTGAAATGTGCCCGACAGGCTTGGACTTGTGACTCTAGATTCTTCTACTTCATGAAAAGAAAAGGAGTACTTGTGGCACCTTAGAGACTAACCAATTTATTTGAGCATAAGCTTTCGTGAGCTACAGTGAGCTGTAGCTCACGAAAGCTTATGTTCAAATAAATTGGTTAGTCTCTAAGGTGCCACAAGTACTCCTTTTCTTTTTGCGAATACAGACTAACACGGCTGTTACTCTGAAACCTTCTACTTCATGGATGTCCATAAACCTGTATATTATGTAGACAATTGGTAAGGTAAACAATCAAATATCCTTCCTTGAACATTAATACTCCTGACTATAAAATAATATATTCATGTCTGTCAGCCCAGCCATGACTGTTAGATGTAGAATTCAGAGAGATTATTAAATCAGAACATTGAATCAGTGCTGGGCCTTAGAGATCTCAAATTAGAACAGTAAATCCTAGCTTACTTCTACTACTTTTCCTAATTTACTCCTCAGTTTTAGAGGTTAGGGGCCAGCTCCTCAGCTGATCTAAATCAGCACAGCCTGGTTGAAGTTGAGGCAGCTATACAAATCTGCACCAGCTGGCCCATGATGCATAGACAAAAACAGAAAGCAAAACTGTTTCATGCTGCTACTGTAAATGAGAAATTCATGGGTTCAGACAGAAGCAGAGTGCAGCCTATCACTTCCACAAAGGGACCACAGAATACAACAGCAAGCATGTACACTGATCTGAAGTCAAGGTGTGTAATACATTTTTTCCTTGTATCTCATATGGGTTGAGAGGAAACTCAACAGGGTAAACTGGAAGAAAAGTGACAGAGAAAATGTACATGAGACTATATTCATGAGACTATATTCAAGCAAACATTTGAGGTTATGTTTTTACTTCAGAGTTAACCTGGGCCCTTACCCAGGACTTAGTCCGACCCCCTCTATGGTCCACACACAAAAACCTTTTACCTGGGTATGGAGATGCCTGGGCTAGCCTACCGAGCTGAAGTTGTAGGTTTATGCCCATGCTTTGCTTTAACTCGGGCTGGAACCTACCCACTTTGCACTGACGAAGTAGGCTATATCACTCAAGTTCAGATAGTCCTCCAATGCCTTCCCACAGTTCTCCCTGAAAGACAGACAAGTTCTCCTTCAATTGACCCAATTGACTGGGAAAGAAGCCTAGAGCCTCTCCGCGCACTCACACAAAATGCTACATGCCCCCAGACCCACATGGCCGAGTGCAGAAACAGAGGGGGCAAAGTAACACAGATAAGGTTTTGCAGTGGGGATGCTCACAGCCAGGCTAGGATAACCCAGGTGCTCTGACCCAGGCTCACTTTGAAGTGAAGACATATCCTGAGAGAGAGAGAAGATTTTTTTAAGAGCAGAAACACAGAGAGATGGAGACTCTTTGTGGGAAATTTCCAAACAATGTGGGTTTAATGTCAAGCCAATTGAAGGCTGTTTTTAGATTTACTTGACTGTTACTTAAGAATATAAAAGAGGCTATAAAAACAACTATTTGTGCTCAGTCAGTTGATCTAGATACGTGACATAAGCCAAGGTGTTGCATCTTACAATAGACCTGGCACAAAATTCCTCCACGAGGTTCCAGATCTATCTCTCTTCGGTATTTCTTAGCATCCCTAACCATAGAATGTAAGTGCCAAATACAGTTATTAGCAATTGCACTGAGATGACCACCTGCTCTTCACTTCTCTTCTCTTTGGCTTCTTGTACTTTCTGCTTTGTTACTAACTGTCTTCCTCACCTTCAGCTACCGTAGGAAGCTGTGGCAAAAAGGTCAGTCTTTTAATGTGTCTGAAAATGGTCACACTCAGTCTTGGCTCCACAGAACATTGTTTTATGGTCAAAGGCCTTTGACCAAAAATGTCCTACATCTGTCTTTCAAAAGCTTAAATTTGACCACTGCCAGCTGCATTGTCTCTGGAATAACAGCAGTCTTGGTGGGTTGTTAATGGAGAGGCAATCTCTGAAGTAGCCAGGGTTCAACCCAACGAGGACCTGGGGCCTTGAATTGACACTCAGAGTGAACTAGGATTCAGCGATGAGTGTCTGTATAGTTTCATACTAGGGAAGTCGGGGGCAGGCTGCAGCCTGCATAAGCTGGACTTTCCATGTTGTCCGCACAGTCAGCAGTAGCCCATTCTGGAGGGGATGAACGCTGGCAGGTTTTTGACCTGTCAAAAGTTTCTGGTCTTGGATATTGAGTTTCAAAAGCAAATTACATTACAAATGACATTAATGTGACTTTATCTCCTACCTTTGGCATTTCAAAGCCTGGGTTTTCCTGTTTCTTACTGTGGGGTCATTGCCAGAGACAGGGTTTGAATCTGGGCCCATCTATACCAAAGAATGGATCACTACCTCTTGAGCCTAAGAACCAACTACTGATAACTTGTCTGGTAGCAGGAGAAGGGTGTTAACCTCCGTGAGGCCTAGCCTCTGGGGGGAGGGATATGATGCACACTTTTGAAGTATTCTACACTACCTTGATTAAGAAAACTTGTAGATCATCAAAAATACTGCTCAGATTCTACATTCAGATGCTACAATGATAAGCGCTGTATAAGAACCTGTATAGAAAAGCATCTCTTTGAATGAGCTTTTATAGGAAGATAGGGTTTCCTGTAGTTGATCAACCCATCAGTTCATCCAGTTCAATATCCTGCTCTGACAGTGGTCAATATCTGGTATTTTAGATTAAGGAAAAAAAAATTTATTGTACCAAACCAGTCATGAAATGCTGTATTGAGGAAAAAGAAAGGATCAGTTGTGATAATCAGTTTATACCCTCAGGCATGAGATGTGATTATCTTTTGTTAAGGAAACCCAGTTCAAATTATTAACAAAAGGAGTCCCATTGAGTACAGTATGTAATGTAATGGTTCATTGTTTCCCCTAATTCCCTTTTTACATTAGCAGAGAAAATAAAATAGAGCTTATGAGAATGTTTATTCTACTTTCTTAGGTCTCATTCCTGCAAACATTAGTCACACTTCAGAGTAGCAGCCGTGTTAGTCTGTATCTGCAAAAAGAACAGGAGGACTTGTGGCACCTTAGAGACTAACAAATGTATTTGAGCATAAGCTTTCGTGAGCTATAGCTCACATCATCGGAGGACAATTGGTAACAACTGTTTGCAGGAGGGAGGGCTTGCTGCTTAGGCTGCACAATAATTGATGTTGCCACTTTATCGGGGGGCGGAGGGGAAAGGTAATCTTTCCAAAGTTTGCCAGTAGTTAGCTTTACATGACATACAATAGTGTGACAGAATTAAATATGGAAAGCTCACTCTTTACTTTACTTTGCTAATTTTAAATCTGTGGATGACCACCATGTATTTAACTGAAAATTACAATGTTGACATAGGTTCTCTTAGGGCACAGATGGTTATTTAACTAGGGCAGTTAAATATGGAAAGCAATATAGCCAGGGAACAAAAAAAGAAGAAGAAGCTGGACACACATCCTGTGTATTCACCCTCATCAGATCTATGATGTATGGAATGGATCTGTCGGAGCTTGTTCTTGTTTTTATGCAGTTTCAGTGTTTTAAAGTGAGTAGAATGTATTAAAGCAAAGGTCTGTCATTAGGACTTCAGGCATTTTCATGCTTTCATTTCATACGCCCTGAATATGAATTTGTGTGTGCTGAGCGCTGACAGTATACCGACAGAGATTATAACTTACAGAGGCAAATAGGAAACCGTTCAGATATAAATCACTGGGGTTGAAATTCATCCCTGTGCAGAGTCAGCACAAGGCCTATGCACCATTTAAGTTCTACTATCTCCCCTGCACAGGTGCTTTCTGTTTCTTCTGCGTGGGGTAAAATTCACGCAGGGTCGCTAGGAGATGGTGAATAGTGATGCAGCTGCTTTCTTTTTGTAAATAAGCACTAGTGCCTCTTTGGGCAGAAGACGGATGTGTGTGAAATTCTGGCCGCACAGAAGGCAATGGTAAAACTCCCATTGGCTTCAGCCTGGTGTTTCTAACGCAGGATATGATACAGAGATAGTGGATTCTTCTACTTCCAGGATACAGTAAATGTTCCAGGGATAAGGGATGGCATAGAAGAAGGTGCAACGATGAATGTGAAAAGTGGGTGAAAAGGGAGCAACTGGGTGTAAAAAGTGGCTGGAACAAATGTGAGAGGGAAGGATGACATGACAGCCAAGATGTATGCAGGACCAGAGAGCTGCAAAACTTTGAAAGTAAAGAAAGGGCGCCCACAGATTGGTAATTCCGGTGTCATTCCTTGGTTCTGCAACACACTCCATACCAGTAGGATATGACTGACTCTGCTATATATTTCGTTTTTCAAGAGTTCGAGCAACAAGGGAGCCTACACATTTTATAGTCTTTCTGTGACCACTAGAGGGAGTCGTATGTTTATTGATATTGTACTTTTTAAAATTCAGTCACTATTTATATGTTGGATTCCACTGTTTCCTCAACCCCCGCCAAGAAACTCTAGCAGACAAATACACTCTAAACAAACCAGACGCATGGGCTGCAGCTTCTGTGCCACATCTTCAGATACCAGTGTTCCCCCTGCCCCCAAGAAATATTTTGGAATGGGAATGAAACACCACATGCCTCAATGAGAAGTAAATAAAAGGCAACAGTGGAAACAATTGTATTTTTCTGAAATGACAACTGCGGTAGTGATGCTGGGTGAATGGGGCCTTGCAACAAATTCAACAGTTAATAGCAATCTGAAGGTTTTTGAGAGGCAAAGCATGCCTCAAATCAAACCAAAACCAGTCTGAAAACTTGAAAATTACAACAACAACAAGATCACAAATATTTGCAAGATCCAGATGTATTCACAAATTATATGCCCAGTTTTCTAATCACATCAAATAAAATACAGTAGTATTATTTTAAATCACTAAGGGCTTGCTTCCAGCCGTGAGTGCTAGTTCTTTGTCTGGGAGAAGATATTAGAATCAGACTTCTTTTTTTTTTTCCAAATAATTCATTTTTAATGGGATTTGTGAATGCTTCATTATTCTGATTTGGACTTTACTTTTCTCTTGAAATGTAATTTGATTTGATTTTTCAAATAAAACAAGAGGAGAGAAAAAAGCATCAATACGTACCTTTGACACATGGCTAGAAAGGGTTAAACATCCTGCAAAATAAATAACCCTCAAAAGACGTGTGGGGAGATAATGTTTGTGTTTTTGTGTATTTACATAGGTGTGAGTAGGGTCGACAATGTAATCAACAGTCCCTGTCTATGGTGCATTCTGATAATTCAGAGGTCAAAAGAAGATCCTAGCATTTAAATGAATTGTAAACATGGCATATCTCAGTATTCATCTCTCTTTGAAATGTATAGCAAATAATCTGTGAATGGTGGAGGAACAAGCAAATTGCCTTATGTTAATTTTGTAGCTAAGTACCGGTGATGGACCTCCTTCAAAGTCCTAATTACCTTTTGTTCCCGGAGGAACTCCTAACTTGTCAAAGAAGACATGAAATTGTATAAAAGATTCTTGGGTCCTGATTCTGTCATCTCAGATCTGCTTAGGCTTTATCAGGGGAAGTTTGAGTCGCAAGACTGAGGTCCCAATTATGCTGGTGCGCCCTGAATATGAGATTTGGACATTGGACTATAACTTATGAACTATTTCTAAAAGAATTCTTTGCAACTACAAAGCTCACCATCTCTGCTATGAATCTGAATTTTAAGAATTGAACTCATGCCTGTATGTATATTTATCTTTTAACCATACTCTCTCTTTTTTAAAAAAAATAAATTTTAGTTTAGTTAATAAGAATTGGCTGTAGCGTTTATTTGGGAAAGATCTGGAATAGTCATTAACCTGGGAGGTAATGTGTTCAATCCTTTGGGATTGGTAGAAACTTTTCTTTTATATGATGAAAAATGATTTTCAGAAATCATCATATTTGACTTAGGTATCTGGATGGAGTTTTGGGGCTGGATCAATTTAAGGGAACTCTGATTTAAGAGAACTGCATTGTCTGGACTTCTGAGTAACCAGTAAGGTATTGTAGAAGCTGTTTTATGCTGGCTTGGTGAATCTAAGTATTGGACTATCCACCAGCTTTCTGTGGATTGTCTGCCCCGTTCTTTGCAGTTCACCCTAATTGAGTGATCATAGCTGGCCCCTACTGGGACCCCGGTCACAGTATCATAATAAGTAAACATATAGCAAACGACATCATCATCTAATGAATATTCTGAAGGGGCCAGACTGAAAGTTGGAGAGTCAGGGCCTGATTGGTCACCACCTTGCACCTTCTGTCATCATCTGCACCTGTACAACATGAGTCCGAAGTGGGTGTGAAATGCTATCATTTTTGTTTGTTGCATTTTACGTCCACGTAGCACTCATGGAAGGTGCAGAGCAGCAGAGACTTGGTCTTTAGGAGGAGGGTGGGTGTGGGGTGGCACAATTAGTCTCGATGACATTCACTAGAGAGACCTCGTTGCACTAGCAAAGTATTTTGCTGTGATCATTTAATATGATAATATCTTGTCAGCAGTAACTTGAGGGAGGGATGGGAGCGCAGTTCAAATGCAGGATTTCTATAGCTATGGGGTAAATGAAGTCAAGCTTTAAATTAGCGGATAAATGCTTTGTGCTTTGCTCTGTATTTACAAGTGAGACCTGTCTTGCGGAAACCAATTCAAGGACGCTAAGGAGAGCCAGTCAGCTGCTCCCTTTGAGAGTCGTGCGGCTTTAATAGCCCATGCCGCACAAAATCGCCTTAAGATCCAGGCACCGTTGCAATGACAAAGTGTAAATATTTGAGTCTATGAATTTCAAAATGGAAATACTGATAACTACATGAAAACAGGTTTCATCTAAACTTAGGGCTCATGTCATAGGGCTCATAGGCCCTATGTCAATATCCTATTTCCTGCTGACCTCTGTGGGGCAGATGGGCAAAATCGGGCCCTATAGCCTATTAATAATAATACTTAGCTCAGGGATTGGCAACCTTTGGCACGCAGCCCATCAGGGAAATCCGCTGACAAATATTAGCGTAGCACTACTAACAAGTGCTAATTTAGTGTCACCAAGTGCATGTGTAATATTACTGTAGAGGACATTGGGTAAAATCACTGAGTACAAGCATGCTACCACTGATTACTAAATACTGGGTTAAGAACTTTCTGTAACAATTATGAAAACTGGTAATTTTAACAGTTAGGAATGGATAACAACTTGTTTTAAAAAGCAAATCCAGAGGAAGTATTAGAACTCCAAATATTCCCCTTTTGGGGGATTGCTGCACTCACTGATTTAATTTCTCCTGACATTTCACCCATCTTATTAAGAAGGCGAGTGAAATGTCAGAAAACATTAAGTCAAAATACGTTGCATTCCCTGAGGGGTACAATATTTTTGTGGAGCCTGAGAAACTTGTTCAGAGCATGGAAGGATCATCTTTGTGTGAACATACTTGAGTGACCAGTGCATGCCATGCACAGGACTGCAGATAAATTTCAAACTAACCCAGAGAATAGTAACTGAACTAATTAATCAATATGGCCCGCACCCAGCAAACAGTCAGGTCCCTGTCCCTACACTGGCTATCGTCCCTTTGGCTTCCATAAGACTCTACTCCTGTGAGTAAAGGCTGTTTGTGTGACTACGGATTTATAGAAGCAGGTCCTATATAGAGCTAAGCGAGTAATTGATGTTTTGGTTTGGTGACACGAAAAGTTGGTTTGTTTCAAAGTGAAACTGATTTTTCCCCCTGCTTTTTCTAACTGAAATAAAAAAACAGATAGTTTTGTTCGGCTCAAACGAATGATAGTTTTAAAATGAAATGTAGACTCAAAATGACATTTTGAAATAAAACAGTTCGTTCTGAAACAAAATGTCAAAACGGTTCATTTCCAAAAGTCAAAACAAACCATTTTGACTTTTTGGAAGTTTTTTCTTACCTTTTTATTTGGCTGAAGCTATTTGCTGAATTCAGCCTGAATTAGCAAATAGTTTCAGTTGCCCCGAAACTCCATTTTTCAATTAAGTTTACTATTTTGCCAAAAATTTACTTCCAACTCTTGTCCAATGAGTGACCATCACTCAAAAAATTGGGCACTCCTAGGCTCCTGAAGTGTGATGCTGAAGGAAATGATGCAAAGAGAAGGGAGTGCTGAAAAAGAAGTGATCCTGGAAGTTCCCCTCAGGTTGGCCGTCCCAAATCCTCTGATCAAATCAATCCAGCCTTAATTCACCATGAGGAGAAATTTATCCCTTTGTAGAATACACAGGCGTAGCCATCACTTAACTCCCACTAACGTAAAAAACAGGGTTGAATTTCACCCACTGACCCCAAGATCTTTACGCAACCATTTTGTTTTGGTCTCTGGTCATTATGTGTGTGTGAAAGAACAGCGGTTTTACAAGTTTACAAAAGTCTTTAGTAAAACTTTGGGGAGGATATATTTTTTAGAATGTTCTAAGTAGCATTAAAAAGTTTGAAGGGTCAGATGATAGAAAGGGCTCCCTACAGTTAGCGGACAAAACACTTAGGCCCAGATTTTTAAAGGCATTTATGGGTTGCTGTGCTCAGTATTGCAAAGACCCACTGATTTAAAATCCTAAATCTCATTTTCAATAGGGATTTAGGAGCCAGAATCCCATTGACAGTCCTTAGGTTTGTTTATTAGAAATAGATTACTATTTAATCCACGATAACCTGTTAAAATTCAAAATAGAGGCACTTCACTTTTCCTCTCGGGGTCTTGGATTATAGCAACATTTGCAACTATTGGGCAACCTTCATGGAATTTTCCCCCTTCTTTTCATGTGCCTGCAGTTCTTGCAATTCTTTCCTTAGCTCACTTTTGATTAAGTGTTTAAATTCCAGTTTGCTTAAGGGGCTAGGTCAACTTGTTTGTGTTTAAGAGCATTTTTTGTCTCTTTATCTATCAATTCATTGCCAGCTCTCCCTACGTGTGCCGGGATCCGTGCTATTACTACGGCCACATTCAATTGCGCAAATTCAGTGATTGGCAGTAATATTTTCTTAAATATATTGTTTCTGCTGTCAGACTTGCTTTTGCATAGCACCTGCAGCTCTGATAAGGAATTGGACAGGATGGCCACAGCAGCTGGCCGCAAATCTAAGGCCCAAGTTAGTGCCAGCAATATCCCTGTTAGCTCAGCTGTGAAGGCGGAGATAAAGTTAGATAGTCTTTCGGCTTTCCTGAGCCCGAATGAGGGCACAGAGAAAGCTGTTCCCACTCTACCTGTTCCTTCCTCTTTGGAGCTGTCAGTATACATTTGTCAGTATGCATTTGTCCTCAACCATAACTATTTTACATTTGGGGACAATGTATACCTTCAGATCAGCGGCACTGCTATGGGCACCCGCATGGCCCCACAGTATGCCAACATTTTTATGGCTGACTTAGAACACTGCTTCCTCAGCTCTCATCCCCTAATGCCCCTACTCTACTTGCGCTATACTGATGACATCTTCATCATCTGGACCTATGGAAAAGAAGCCCTTGAGGAATTCCACCATGATTTCAACAATTTCCATCCCACCATCAACCTCAGCCTGGACCAGTCCACACTAGAGATCCACTTCCTGGACACTATGGTGCTAATAAGCGATGGTCACATAAACACCACCCTATACCGGAAACCTACTGACCGCTATTCCTACCTACATGCCTCCAGCTTTCACCCTGACCACACCACACGATCCATTGTCTACAGCCAAGCTCTACAAGACAACTGCATTTGCTCCAACCCCTCAGACAGAGACAAACACCTACAAGATCTCTATCAAGCATTCTTACAACTACAATACCCACCTGCTGAAGTGAAGAGACAGATTGACAGAGCCAGAAGAGTACGCAGAAGTCACCTACTACAGGACAGGCCCAACAAAGAAAATAACAGAACGCCACTAGCCATCACCTTCAGCCCCCGACTAAAACCTCTCCAACACATCATCAAGGATTTACAACCTATCCTGAAGGACAACCCAACACTCTCACAGATCTTGGGAGACAGGCCAGTCCTTGCTTACAGACAGCCCCCCAGCCTGAAGCAAATACTCACCAGCAACCACACACCACACAACAGAACCACTAACCCAGGAACCTATCCTTGCAACAAAGCCCACTGCCAACTGTGTCCACGTGTCTATTCAGGAGACACCATCATAGGGCCTAATCACATCAGCCACACTATCAGAGGCTCGTTCACCTGCACATCTACCAATGTGATATATGCCATCATGTGCCAGCAATGCCCCTCTGCCATGTACATTGGTCAAACTGGACAGTTTCTACATAAAAGAATAAATGGACACAAATCAGACGTCAAGAATTATAACATTCAAAAACCAGTTGGAGAACACTTCAGTCTCTTTGGTCACTCGATTATAGATCTAAAAGTTGCAATTCTTCAACAAAAAAACTTCAAAAACAGACTCCAGTGAGAGACTGCTGAATTGGAATTAATTTGCACACTGGATACAATTAATTTAGGCTTGAATAGAGACTGGGAGTGGATGGGTCATTACACAAAGTAAACTCTTTCCCCAGGTTTATTTCCACCCACCCCCCCACTGTTCCTCAGACGTTCTTGTCAACTGCTGGAAATGGCCCACCTTGATTATCACTACAAAAGGTTCCCTCCCTGCCCCCCTGCTCTCCTGCTGGTAATAGCTCACCTTTCCTGATCACTCTCGTTACAGTGTGTATGGTAACACCCATTGTTTCATGTTCTCTGTGTATATAAATCTCCCCACTGTATTTTCCACTGAATGCATCCGATGAAGTGAGCTGTAGCTCACGAAAGCTTATGCTCAAATAAATTTGTTAGTCTCTAAGGTGCCACAAGTACTCCTTTTCCATTTGATAATAGTGTCCCAACTTATCATAGAGATATTGATTTGCTATATCTTGTATATTTATCATTCTTCTCCTTTTGTTTATTTTATTATATAATTCCATGTCTATCTCGGGGGGGACAGGGGATGGTTTTCAAGTGATAAAGTGCTTTCCCTCTTTTAAGCCTTTCTTTTCATTGAGATCTTTAATCTGTTTCTTTACCCTAATTGCATGAGGAATTTTGAGGTTTTTTCCTACCTGGTCTCCACTTAATTTTCAACAATCAGTCTATATTAGCATAATGTTAGCATCTTCGCTATTACCTCTACTTTGGCCCAAAAAGTTAAGTCTAAGTCTAGGAGAGTCATTCGAAGAGTGACAGGCATTTCTCTGGCTGGTGTCCGCATTACAGACGGAAACATAGTAATGAAGGAACCACATGCAATATGCAATGTCTGTACTTGGATACAGTCTAGTTTTGTCACATTTGTTTTCAATACTGGCCTAAGAGCCTGGCAGCCATACTCAATAAAAGATCTGATTAGTACGCTGTATAAATCACCATTTCTTATCCGCTCCCTGGGAGGTTCCATATATACTCCTGAGTCAGATGATTCTTCCCTTGCACTTACCTATAATATTTTCAGTATGGTCCCTCCAGGTGAGCTTGTTATCAAATAGAACACCTAAGAATTTGTACTTTTTCACTATACTTATCTGCTGTTCATATATAGATCTGTAGATATATAGATAGTTTTCCCTCTTTTTTGAATCTTCCGTGTTGTGAAGATCATTCCCTTCGTTTTGTCAATGGAGAACTTGAAGCTCCACCTGTTTCCCCGTTCTGTACTCTTCTGAAGTGATTCTTTTGTGGGCACGTTCACAGTTTCTGCTTTCAGGCCATATAGAACAGTCATCAGCAAATAACGTGATGCCTGTTCTTGCATTCGTCTCCTTTGGAAGTTGATTTCATCATGATGTTAAAAATCATTGGGCTAAAGCCACTCCCCTTGGGAGTTCCATTTGTAATGGAATATATGGTAAAAGAGGCTTCCCCTACCCTTTTGCCGAGGAAATCCTTTATTCATCTGCACATTCTTTCTACAATATCCATGGTTGCCACTTTACATAATGGTCCCTTTCTCCATAGCACATTATAGGCTTTTGCTATGTCCAGGAAGATTACTTTGGTTCTTTGGTTGTCAAGCTTTTTTGTGCTTCTGTCTCTATATATACATAACATGGTCTGGTCAGTCACACTCCTGCCTCTTCTGAACCCACTTTGTGTTCCATCTATAAGCTGTTTCTTTCCAAGTGTTCTACTAACTTCTCTGTCACCAGGTGTTCCATAGTTTTACCTAAACATGGTGTGAGGGCAATTGGTCTGTATGCCTCAGGCCTAGAGTGAATCTTGCCTGGTTTCCTCCTTGGGACAATAATCACATGTTGTCAGCCCTTAGGCATTTCCCCCTTTCTCCATATGCTATTGTATAATTTTAATATTACCCTCAGGCTTTCATCACTTAGGTGTCTGAGCATTTCAAAGCTTGTTTCGTCTTTGTCTGTTGCCTGATTATCACTATCTGGAGTTCACTTATACTGAAGAGCAGCCCCTTTCTGCTCTCAGCTTCCTCTGTTTATTGTCCTGTTCCAGAGCTTCCCCAGATGAGCTTCATCTTCAGTCAACCCTGGCTCCCCCTCCAGATGCAGCCTGGTATATTAATTGGCCTCTTAAGCCAATATTAATCCTTTTGGAGCCTATGTGGGGAATATACTCCACCATACTGCTCTAAATTATTATGCAGTGTCACTTTGCGCCATTAAACAGCTGCTGTGTTCCACCTCAGACGTAGATGCATTTTGGTGATGGATAAAGCTACTGTCTATATACAGGGCCAAAGTTTCAAAAATGACCTGCGAGGTGGCAGATGCCCATGAGGGAACTGTACGCCTGCCTTACTGGTGTGTGCAACCTGATGAGGGTGCAATCCTGAGGGTGCAATTTCAGAGACCAAGTCTGCAAATGTGGCCTGTCATTTTGATACTCTCTTAGGCCTGGTCTACACCTAAAACGTCAGCCCTTGAGTTAAGCCACCCTAAGTCCCAGTATAGACATTGCTACCGAAGAATTATTCTGTTGATTAAGCTACCCCCTTTCGAGGGGGTGGATTTACTACAACTACAGAAAAACCCCATCTGTCACTGAGGTAGTGTCTATACTACAGCGGCATAGGTGTAGACACAGCCTTAGTGAAGCTTGTGACGTGCCTCTGGGTGAAAGACACCGGAGAAACGTAAGAGGATTATTCTCATTCCGTCTCTCGCTCATCTCGTGCGTGGAATCCCAGTTGACACAAACAGGCGCTGTGCACAGAGAGTCAATGAAGGGTATGCAGTAGTGATCCGGATGGTGGATGGGAGAAGAGACTCAAGCTCACAGATTGCTGTGTTGGTTTCTATTTACTGGAAAAACCAAGCTGTTTTCTTCCATTGTGATTAGGTTGTACCACATCAAATAGGGTGATTTAACACAGCAAAATGTGGCGACTCAGAACATTTTGTGTTAAATAAGCCCCTTTCTTGCAGTAGAGAGAAATGCCCAGGAACAGCTATAAAGACCGCAGCTACCCATTAACTTCCCTGTGTCCTCATTTGCCTGCAAAGAATTTTTTTTCTATCTCGGTATGTAATGCGGCACACAGTTGCACAAAGCCACTACCTTAGTGCACGATCTCCTTCAGTCTCCACAAGACATTTCAGTCCATTAAAATTACAGCATTAATGGCAAAGTGAATTCAAGCCCTTCGGAAATAAATGGGAGCTTCTCTTTTAGTGCTCTGCTGATGTAAAGGGCTGTGTGTCCTTGGTGATCGCAAAGTATAAAGGACATGCATGTAACCCCAGCAGTAACAACATCCACAATCCCCATTCAACTCGGGGTCAGGGAAGGGGGCTGCACTGCAACCATTTTGCATTGCTCCTCCCTGTGTCATTTATGCAACTGGATCTGCATAGTTGTGGATCCACTAGCCACTCGCTGGTCTGCCTCCAACATTATCCTCTCTGTAGGCCTTTCAGGGCCAGGAAGAATCCCGCCTTGCATGCACAGGAGGTGAACAGAACCTCCCATGAGGGTGCACTGCACACCACAGCCCCCTCTCCAGAGGTCAAGATTTGTTAACTTCTGGATATGCTGCAAGTCCCATCTTTTCCCCAAGTCATACGTGGAGGGGGCGGTGGGCACTGGAGAAGTTTATTTTCTTTGGGGAGCTCTAGGGTGGGAAGGGTTAGCTGCTTCATTGCCTGGGATGGAATGAGCAGCCTGTTCTTTTCCTGTTTGTGGATGAGGCTGAATGTTCTTGTTCAATGTTAAAGAGACAAAGTGGGTGAGGGAATCTCTTTTATTGGACCAACTTCTGTTGGTGAGAGAGACAAGCTTTTGAGCTACACAGAGCTCTTCCTCAGGTCTGGGGAAGATGTTCAGGCCATGTCTACATGACAAAATTATGTCAACCTAACTTACCTCAGCATCCAGCCACCACACTTATTAAATTGCTTGTGCATGTGCACACTTGTCTCCTTGTGTCAGTGGTGTGCATCCTCACCAGGAGCTCTTGTATCGATTGTATTGTCAGTGTGGGGCATTGTGGGATGGCTCCTGGAGGTCACTAACAGTTGACATAAGCAACGCAGTGTCTACACTGACACTACGTTGACCTAATTACATCAACCGCGACTCTACACCGCATGGGGAGGTGGTGTTACTAAATCGGCATAGAGAGGCACTTAGGTGCAAGCCAGATTTAAGATACTTCCACACCCAGAAGATACTTCCACAGAAGATACTTCCACACCCAGGTCAACACTAGGTAGCTTACGTTGACCTAACCATGTAGTGTAGACCAGGCCTCAGTGTCACAGCTAAATCCGAGGTCAAACAGTTTAGCATAAGTAGTTAGCACATATTTAAGATGAATCCAATTAAGATGGTCCATTAACACCCCTGTTGTCACAGGACAAAAGAGAAGGTTAGTGGGTTAGAGATTGTCGTAATAAACCATAAATCCCATGTCTTTATTAAGACAGGTTTCAGAGTAGCAGCTGTGTTAGTCTGTATCCGCAAAAAGAAAAGGAGGACTTGTGCCACAAGTACTCCTTTTATTAAGACAATGATTTTTAGTGTCTAGCAAAGTTATGAATTTAAGTTCCCAGGCTTGTCTTTTGAAAGTGCTGTGCAGGTTTCCTTTGAGGATGAAAACCTATAGATCAGATATAAAGTGATCGCTTTGTAAGTGTTCATCCACAGGTGACAGGGTGGTTTTTGTCTCATCATTTTCCTGTGTGAATTCCTTTGCGAGTGCAGTGATTGCCTGGTTTCACCCACATCGTTGTTATTGGGGCAGTCAGCGGATGTTCAGTGTTGTTCCGCAGCATGGAATGGGTGCCTGTTAGCAGAAAAACACCTTTCCATAAATCAAAATAAATAAATCCCATTGCTCGGCTGCTTATGCATTTCAGTCTGGGTTGGGCTTAGTCCCCATGGAGTCAGGGCACAGGGGCCTATCCAGAATGTTTCATAAATTGCTCAGAGAGGTAATAAAAATGAGATATCACCCCCCTTGAACAACACAAATTAATCTCCAGGCTCTTCCAGATTAATTTCTTGTTTTCTCTTCTCCAGGAGCTTTTTTGCTCACTCTGCTTTCCAGAACATACACAATTTGTCATACTCTATTACTCTCACCTTAGCCAGATCGCAGAGTGACACGGTCAGACTCTGAATGCTTCTATAAAGTATTTGGAGATTGCTCTCTATAGAAAGGTTAGGCAGAATGAATGTGGAGGGTAGGGGTTACACTTGGATAAGATAAGTTGCACAAAGTCCTTAGAATCCTGTTACTTGGAGCAAACGTGACATCTTTATATTGGCAACAATGGGTTCAGATCCCTTTCTTATTGTAACTTTTAACTAAAGCTGCAAGAAACTCTGTGGTTTCAATTCCGAGAGGTTCAGTCAGACTTTTTTTCTTTTCCATTTTACTTCTCATGAGCTCTCTCCACTTGAGCTTCACTTTGAGTTTCAGGTTCAAACAAGCCTCAGAACTCAAAGCAACACTCAACCCAAGCTGCTTTTTAAAAACCAGTGAGTTTCATATGTTTTCCAATGAAAATAATAATGTCACATGAAGTTTACTCAAAAATTTATCTCCAGACTGCGGAGCAAGCTCAGACCCCAGGTTCACTCCAGATTTTTCAAATCTTTATGAGCCCTTCAATGAACCTGGCTAGAGATTTGCAGAAATTGGGTCAGACAAAATAGACCTTCCTTGCCACTCTAACCTTTCAGCTGTTCTGAGAACTGAGCCCAAACCTTAAACCTTTTTGAAGGTTCTAAAATATTTAATCTTTTATCCCCTCTTGTTCCATTATGTTGAATAAACGTGATTCTCTGCATATCCAGGACTACACCAGGATGCACCATGATCCTCCAGGAAGTGCCATATTCCCAGCTTGACCAGATGCAGTGTGCTGCAAATCTCATGAGAAGGCCTGTTCTTGTGAGAGTCCTGGCCAATTATGCAGACCCCAGACACGGTCCAAACTGCTTATCCAAACCAATCCTGGAAGTGAGCACTCCTTTTAAAGCAGGAATTCTCAAATTTTCTCATAGGGCGGAGCACCTTTTAATGGAGAGAGAGTGTCACATAGGTACCGCCCCAGGGGTACTGGAACAATGTGTATAGTGGGGGTAGGGAGAGCCATTGAACCAAACTGTAAACCCTGTATATGATGGAAACCACTTCAAGCTAGGAGGTGTGGTAGCACCCCAAGTTCCAGCACCTATGCTCCCCTCTCACTTGATATCATGCGGGTCCTGTCCTCTGTCTGTCACAGTTGCATAACATCTCTGTGACAACTACAGAGGAAAGTAACAGTAGGGAAGTATTTAATGTATTTTTAGCTGTCTTCTAATGCAGTTGAGTACCTGGAAATAAGAAAGAAAGCCCGTCAGCTTTCTCCAACCACTAGTAGTCCACGGACCACATTTTGAGAACTAGTACTTTAAAATTTGTGCAATCTTTGGGGACCCCACACCGGGTTTTTCATTAAGCTATGGGCATGCCGGGACTGGACTTTGGAAGCTTAGGCAGTGCTGTATGGACACCTGTGTAGCACATCGTGAGCAGTAAAGCTCACAATCCTGTACCTCACTGATTTAAGGAACTCCCAGTAACCAGAGACACAACAGTTCACTCATCACAGTGCAATGGGGACACACATTCATTCCTGTTAGGTAACAAGACAGTGTTTCCTATGAGTGGGCAAGGTGCCACTTTTAGTTGCTTATAATTCCCCTTGACACCCTGGTAATACTGGGCCAGCATGTCAAATGACCTGCTACTGCATGTGACAGAGGCTGGGCATCTAACTACATGTTGGAAGTTGTGTACCAACACCTTTTTGGGGTAGGGAAACAGAACGTACAGGGTCCTTTGGTCCATGGATGGTTATGTTGTTTTTAAAGGACTTGCTAATAACATCGTTACCATATGTCTGTCTAAGCCACGTTCCCCGTGGAGCAAATGATGGAATCATTCTGATGTAGATTGCTGGACTCGTTTGGCTGCTGAACGGTGGTGTCTAAAGTTTTCAAATTCAATCATTGCCACTGTGAAGTTGATTAATTTTGAGATGTTTTGTCTCCCAATGGAGCAGCAGTCTCTGGCAGCAATGAAGGACTCTGAGCAGGTATAACACAAGCTTCAGTTCCTTCACAGTTCCCAACATTCCTTAGGAATTAAACAAGACAAAGAAGTTTCCCTTTTCTCCCTTTTTTTCTTTTGACCTTACATCTAAGAAAGAGTGAAAGAAAAACTGTCCAGTGGTGTTCATACTAACATCAAGCATCCCTGCCCAGAATGGTTGCAAATATTTGTCATCAGAAGAAAGAATCTGCATCAAAATGTTAGGCAACTAAATAAGAGATTTTCAGAGGCGTTGAACACTTGCAAATACCATTCATTTCAGTGTGTAATGAATTAATTGATTTAAGTGAGGTTCTTAACTTTGCCCATCCACGCTTGAACATTTGGGCCCCAGCATGCATTGCTGATGGATGACAATGAAGAGGAAGGGAGCTGGTGATCATCAAATGCACCTAGTACAGCAGCCCCAAGGCATGACCCGTACCTTAACCCCGTAAAGCGTAAGCCTGGAATAACAACATCCTTTAAAAAAGATTGGTCTGTTAACTTTTCACAGACTTCAGTTAGGATGGGCAGCTGCTTGCTTCAGTCTGTTGTACGTAATGTTCTCTTGGTTGAAATATCTGTGTCCCTCGGGCATTTCCGAGACATGGCTGCACCGGCTCTTCTAGTTACTGAAATTGGTTGCGGTTATTCTGTACCTTTAAGGCATAGTCAGTTGTTGGAGGCAGTGAAGCAGGAGAAACACAGAAATTGGGCCACCTTCCCCAAGGGTGCAGAATCCACTCCTCTCTCTGGTGGCCAGTGAAGAAAGGGTGTAACATTAGCAGTATCCAGATGGATATTTGCTATTGATTTTATGTGGGAGGCAGTGAGATACTATGGTGATGGACAGGAGTATAAAACTCCAAGACAGACCAACAGATGGATGGCCTCACCCCTCCCTGGTTCAGTTTGGGATAGGCTGCTGCTGACAGTCCCTTGCACGGAAAGCAGATTTGCACTCAAGTCCTTGCACAAGGCCTGCCATTGTGCCCAGCCAGTGCAAGTAGGTGGTGAGGGGAGCTCTTCATGTCTTCCTTTTGTCCACACAGGGGCTAGGCACAATATCCCCCTTAGTTATTTTGGAATACTTGCATGGAGCAATGCTGGTTTATCACAGGCTGGTGTGCTTTACAATGATTAATTATATGACAGTAGTGCTTAGAGGTCCCAACTGGGGATCATTGTGCTAAGTGTTGTACAAATGAGTAAAACAAAGACGATCCCTGGCTCAGAGAGCTCAAAATATAGGACATTGACAAGGAAATTGTGACCGTAGTAACCTTCCAGGCACACTGCAAAACCCGTCTTTCCCCCCTGGCCTTCGGGGAGCTTAGAAGCGGGTGTTATGGCTGAAGATTGAAAGATGATTTGGGGCAAGAGGTGTCTCACCATGTGATCGAGTGGGAGCAGCTTTGGTTCTTGCATGGCATGTACCTAATTGGAAAAGTTGTGATTTTTCAAAATTGGATGAATGTAAGTTTGGCCCTGGAAATGTGAGATTCCTGTGGGTGTGGCTTTACCTGTTGGGAGGTGCTGGATGGGCCCGAGAGAAATGGAAAATATAACTGAGCACTGTATACTCTGAAAAATCACGTAATATTCATGGATGGAGCAGTTTTGTTTTCTAGCTCTTTGGTCTCTGGGGCCAAAGGAAAAGTGCTGAGGTTTTGCTTTACCCAGCATCAGATGCCTCTACATTTACGTGAAATCTCCATATCTGCCAGATGACGTCAAAACCTAAGCCCACCGGTCCTAATTACTGGAAGAAATGCCCAAGAGAGTTATTGAACTACCCATAGTGGGCCAAACTGAGACCTACTGTGATTCCAACGCCATTGGCTTCAGGGACTGGAGTTGCATTGTTTTGCAGTGGGCTTGAATTTTGGTTCCTTGTACTTAGAGCCAGGGCTGCTGGCAGGGAAATAGAAGCTGTAGTATATAGGAGAACTTTATTCACCCATTCTGGACAAGTCTGTAAGTGTGATCTTGCCAGTGCATAGGCCACATAGCTGGAGGAATTACCCTTGGGCAGCATAGTTATTTCAGTCTGTGCTTCTGTCTGATTATAGCTCCTTAAAAATAGCCAACTGAAAGGGAGACAGCATGAATTAAATCCTGTAGTTTCATTTTGTAGTGTGTTTTCGGAAGGGGGAGGAAGAAACGGAGCTCCGAATGTAAACTGCGCATTAGAATCGGTAATAGGTGTAATATAGTGATATAATGAACTATATAATGGCCACTGACATGTAAGTAACAAGAGGGTGCTATATACTTAGCAAAACACTGGCTATGTAAATAGCACAGGGCAACTATGTCTGTGTGATACAAATAAAGGACCAGACCAGTCACTGTAGTAACTGTGTCTTACTGGATTATTAGTTCGATAATTCTGCTGCATCTCTGTCCCCATAGCAGAATTTCTGGAAATGTCTTGAATGTTTAAAATATTAATGAACGAAGTTTCAAAAGGAGGAGAGAGAGACTTTCGATTCTGAGGGAGACGGGTGAGACACCCAAACAAGCAAAAGCCAAGGAAATTGCTGAGCAAAGCAGCAAAACAAAGAGACACAGAAATGTCAGATTAAAAAACAAGTCAGGAGGAAAACAGTCAAAAACAAGGATAGTACAGGAGAGGTAGCAGGGTAGGGCTCAAGAAACACAACAGCTGCTATTGTACAGCCAAAGAGTAACACTGTTATACACAACCATCTTCTGTTAAACTTTGTTTGGTTTGGCTCTAAGCTCATTGGGTCAGGGCTTGTGTGCTATATGTTTGTACCACACAAGAACAGGTGTTCTTTTGTCTGCTATCACACCACAATGGGATCCAAAGCTTGATTGCAATCTCTAGGCTCCTGCCTTGCTCTGCATACGGAATGTCTCAGACATGAAGTCTGCCTTCAGGCCACATGGAAATCTCACACCACATTTATGTGCATGAGGTACAAAATCACAAGCTAAGGAAATCTTCTTTCACCATGGGCAGCATCTTCTATGCTGGGTAAAGAAAGTTCCTGATTTAATGACCAACGAGGAAGTCTCTTTAGGGAAGAGGACTGTGGTGGGCCTTAGGAGTCAGGAGAACTGAGTTCTGTTCCTGCCTCTACTAATACCGTGATCCCTGGCAAATCAGGGGTTAATGTCTCCAAGCTCAATTTCCCCTGTGTAAAATAGGACTAATATTACTGAGCCGTCTTTTAAATAAAAAGCATTGTGGTCCTGATTCTGCACCATGCAAGTCAATATTGACGTCAATGAGCATAGGAAGAAGCCCTATGTAAATGAAAGAAGTTAATTAATTATTGTTATTATTATTATTATTATTGTTTTATTATTGCTTACAGGGACTACATGACCAGGTATTGTGACAGCTCTGTCTTTTGTACCTGAAGGAAACAGGAACAGCACCAGCTCTGACCTAAAACACACATGTGAGGCTAAATATAGAGAGGTACCTGTAAATCCCAATGGGACTACTTCCTGGTAGCAGTTGTTTGCAAGACTGGGCCTTTAAAGGTTAAAAGCCTGCAATTCTGCATAAGAAATATCAGTTGTAGTTCCTTTCTGATGCTGATTGTGGAGGAATTCCAGGCCAGAAGGGACGTGCATTTTGTGGTAAGTTAGCAGCTGTCCATTCACATGTTAATTTGGTTATGGAATTTTTAAAATCATAGTTGTAACAGTTTGTTGAACTTCTTTCTAGCCTAGTGTTTTAAAGAGATAACGGTGCCCACTTCACTCTGGGTGGCTTTATAAAGGAAATTCTAGGGGTCAGACATGAGGGATGGAATAGCACTGGCAGAGCGGCCTAGGAAGTACAATAATAGAGGACGTTGCAGGACAGGGTAGCAGTTCATGGCACCTTGCCCCTCCTTTGTCTCCTCTTTCTACTTGCGGTTCTGCCTCTTTCCATATGACCTCTTACATCTGAACAGCCTTTCCCATCCCCTACCCTGAGGGGGGACAGCATGTCTGTGCTGGTGCTGAACCCAAGGAGGAGGAGTGGCTTGCGCCTTCCACTTCCTAGGGCTGCTGGGGGCCGATATGGCTCCTAGTGTGGGCTAGAGCAGCCCAGAGGGCTGACCTAACTTGTGCCCCAGCTGTAATATCCACTGGGCTGTTCGCAATCAGGGAATAGCCGGAGTGTTGGGATGTCCGACTCATGCCTCCTCCATCCCACAGCCCTCTCTTTCCTGCCTGCAACACACCTCCTGCATGGGTGCATGTGGGGATTGGTGCAGAGCTGCCTGAATGGTCTTTGTGCCTGCTGGAAAAATCCACTTTGCTGGGGTATTCACAAGGGAGGGGGGCTTTATGGCTGCTTTGTGCCCTACCGTAGCCTCCTTCAAATTCCTGCTGTAAACTCACTTCCCCCAGCTAGGTCTCATCACCAGTCTGTGCAATGGTGCACTCTACTCCGGCTCTGCACCCTCATTACAACAGCTAAAGAAAACAACCCAGAGCTAGTGAGAGTGATACGAAACAAGACAACCCTCCACGGTAAGTCAGTGCACCTGGCCAATCCCTTTGTTATCATCAACACCTCAAATCCTAACGTAAAACACAACTACTCTGCAGTATCAGCAAGGCAGATTGAGCAGGGCAACGTAGAACCCAGCTGCTTGTGATTTCACTCCAACTCTCTTCCGCCAGTAGTCACAAGAACTAGCGTAATAATGAATAATACGGTAAAGCAGGGCCCTCAGTCTAAAACAGCAGAGTGCATGGAGTAGTCCCCATTGCAGGCAGTCCTACACGGAGAAGTCTTCTTAAATGAAAGGATAATGGGGTGTCTATTTCTATGGGACAAGTAGCACAGACTGGCAAATACAGATGCTGCTACCCTCACTCCTTCCCCAGACTCTGCTTTCCCTAGTCAGATTTAGCTCTAAGCACTTCACAAGTTGGGTAACAGTGACTCTAAACACGTTTCTCTAATGTGATAATAAACCAATGTGGCCAGCTCCCCTGGGAATTTAGGAAAAGGCAAAATTGGCATTTAAGTGCCCAATTCCGATCGCTCTTCCATGGGAGTTAGGTGCCTAAAGACAGGGCCGGCTCCAGGCACCAGCGAAGGAAACAGGTGCCCGGGGCGGCCAATAGAAAGGGGCGGCACTCCGTCCGTCATCGGGGAGGCACGTCCAGGTCTTCGGGGGCAATTCGGCGGCAGGCCCTGCAGTCCCTCTCTTCTTCTTGAGTGGCACTTCAGCGGCAGCTCAACCAGGCTTGGGGTTTTGGTTTTTTTCCCCTTCGCCGCTTGGGGCAGCAAAAAAGCTGGAGCTGGCCCTGCCTAAAGATCAGCTGTGCTTTCGGAATATCTCCCCCTTAGCCCTTAAACTGCTGATCTAGTGTCCAGGCCACACGTCTGCCTGCTTGTAGGACACACGAGGCTCCCTGCAGCTGAAGGGGAGGGTATGTCCTTGGGGCGGTGATACTGGGGAGAGTGTCACGAAGACACACATGCTTCTGTACAAAGGCTTGTCTGCTGGGGGTGGGGATGGGGAGAATGTCAGATATTTCAAAACCCCTAAGGCCAAATTTTCAGCTGATGTAATTCCATGTCGCTCCACTGCCTTCAGTTTACTCCACTAGAGGATCTGGCCCAGAAGACATGTTTGTACCTGGCCTCCTAGGGACATGGCCAGTGCAACATTAAAAAGTAGCAGCTGTGGATCATAAAAAAGGAGCCATGTAAAATGCGTAACAGATCAAGTGCCCCTCTTTGCTGTTATGGGTTCTATCCCCTTTGTGGAAGGTAGGTTGACATGTATTTAACCGAAGTTACACTTGATCCAAACCAAAAGAAGCCAGTACTTTCAGGACGAGTATTCAGATAAAACACAGGTCAGTGTTCACTGCCCCAGCTGGTCTTTGCCCCCCTGCTTTACAAATGGAAAAGAAAGAGACCTTAGCAGCAGTCCAGGCTGGTTCCCTCCCCTCCCCCTGCCTGGCTGTCTTTTGGGCAGGGAGCACTTAGAACTAGGAACACAGCATGGTGCGGAAAGAAATAAAATAACTGACTTCATCAGCTTTCATTACATTCACGGCTAGTTAACCATGAACTGGTTACCGGTTAACTGCTGCTCACAGAGTCACAGGAGAAGGTCTGATTTCCCTTTTGCTGGAATAAGCAGCAAATACGCAGACAGGTTCCCTGCTTCCTTTAACCTGCAAAAACAGGGGAGTCCTTCAGAGCTCATCCATCCGCTCAGTCATCTCTCTCTTCCCTACACTCTACAGCATTCTAAATCCCTGATAGTGTAAATCCTCACATTTGCTTCCCTCCCTCTCTCCCTCAGACACACACACTCTCTCTCCCCCTCCTCCCTAGTCGGCTGCTATCTGATCTGTGATGATATGCGATCTCTTGGATACACACACACACACACACACACACACAAACCACCAGGCATTGCTACCCAGCTGAGCAAAATGTCTTTCTCCTAGCAGCGTTGCTCATCATAGCTTTCAAATCCTTGACGATGTGGCCATGCTTTCCCCTCTGCCTTCTACTTTCTCTCTGTTTCTGCCTGCTCTTCTTACCCTTGGGGCAACTGTGCCCTGCTCTCTGTAGCTGTATGGACTCCCACACTATAGACTGCAGGGATCAAGGACTCCCCAGTGTTCCTAATCTGTTTCCACTGGATGTACGGAAACTTCTCATAGCTGACAACAACATTCAGACTATACCAGCTGATTTCTTTATATTTTATGGAGATCTAGTCTACTTGGACTTCAGGAATAACTCAATCACCTCCTTAGAAGAGGGAACTTTCAGCAGTTCCACCAAACTGGTGTTTTTAGACCTAAGCTACAATAATTTAACGCAGCTTGATGCTGGGATCTTCAAGTCGGCAGAGAAGCTGATAAAATTAAGCCTTGGGAACAATAACCTAGTGGATGTGGACGAGGCTGCTTTTGAGAACCTGGAACAGCTCCAAGTGTTAGAACTGAATGACAATAATTTGCAGAGCCTCAACGTGGCTGCCCTGGAAGCACTTCCATCCCTTCGGACTATACGTCTAGAGGGCAACCCATGGGTCTGTGACTGTGACTTTGCCAACCTCTTCAGCTGGATACAAGAGAATGCATCCAAGCTTCAGAAAGGTAAAGCTAAATGACTTGCAAGGCAGCTAGTGTGTGTGTGTGTGTGTGTGTGCGTGCGTGCTTGGTCAGCTTGTCCGTCTGGGTGTATTGCCTGCAGTGATCCAACCTGTGAATTCTGGTCCTACCACAATTACACATTTGAACCAGTGAGTCCCTTAAAATGAAGATGGTTTCCTTTAGTAACAACATCCCCTCCCAGTAAATGGGATATTTTGGTCCTGAGACTAAACCTATCCAGGTTGAGAAGGAGCCTTTTCAAATAGGGTAACCCAGCACTGATTCTCTTCCAGGCTTTGGTTTCTATTAAGTAAATAAATAGATTTCCCTTAATAAGCCCTTTGAATGGCTGAATATTTGTGCCAGCACATGGGGGAACCTTATTTTACCCTGCCTAGATTTTCTATGAAGCAGCACAGGATAGTTCAATCCCTGCATCCCATTTTATACACTGTGGTTGTTGACCCTTTCCTGGAATTAGTTGCTTTTGATTGCCTGCATTGGGATCTCCAGTTCCAGCTTGATTGTTGCTGGTTTTCATACAAATAACATAGCTTTTAGTTTTGGAAGCCAATTTACATGAGAGCTCAAGCTGCAAAATTTGGAACGGCATCTGGGTTTGGATCTGGACCACTTCAAATGGCAAAGCACTTGGTTCTGGGGTTTTGGCTGGTTATTTTTCAGATGTGTATTGAAATAATATTAAAGCAGCCATGTGCAGGAATCCAGACTCTCCCTGCCCAAAGCTACTCTTAATCTTACCAGCCTTAGCTGGAGATCAACCACAGTTCATGGTTCCCAACAAGCACCGGGTCATATACCCATGCCACTGAGCCCCCAAGATGCACATGAAAGACAAACTGCTAGGAGCATAGGCGCTAACAGTGTGACTGAGGGTCCACAAAGTAACACCCCTAATGAGGTCACTGCTGCCTAGTCTGCTTCTGAGCAGGACTGCGTTTGACTGGGAAGGGGGGCGGGGGCGGGATGATAAAAGGCTGAGGCTTGAAAGCCAGGGAGAATGGGAGGAGGTGGAGAAAGAGGGAGAATCCATTCTCTAAAGAGCATCTCTGTGTATTTCATGGAGTGTCAGAGGCAGAGGGAGGAAAACACAGAATGAGCCAAGAAAATGATTTCAGAAGCTTTTTCCCTCCTCTTTGTCACCAGAGAGGCTGTCATCACGTATGTGAGCTCTCCCTGTGCTCGTGACCTTGGGTGGCATTTTTGATACATTAATCTTGTGTGCCCTACCTGCTCAAGGATGTCATGGAACCAGTTCCTATTAGAGATGAATGAAATGATTTGGGGAGACAAAGGGTTGATCTCCCCACCCCTGCCAGGCGTGAGCTGAATCTCGACCTATGTCCCCCACGATGCCTGGGCCACCTTTCGTCTGTCTCTGAGCTGAGTGTTGGCCCACCTCTCCTGCAGTATCTGAGCCAAACCCTGACCCATCTCTTTCCCGGATCCAAGCCAAACTTTCATCCGTCTGCCCCTCTGTGTCCCAACAGAACCTTCACCCATTTCCCCCAACTCCTTGTCTGAATGGCATTTACATTTTCTTTTGCTTTAACCTTTAACTGAGCATAAACTGTGATCAGTTTCCCCCCTACCTCCTTATCTGAGCCAGCATTATCCCTCATTTCCATCCCTTTTTCTTAGTCAATCTTTCTCCCATCATCCCCCTAACCCAACCCAATCTGTTCCACCTTCAAAAATATTCAAATAACGAGACCCTCCCCTCCCCAATCTGCCTCCCTTACCAGCATACCTTCCACCACTCCACTTTCACCCTCCCATTGCTCTTATGCCTGTTCCTAAGTTTACCTGTGTTTCTTTGGCCTAGAAATCCCAGAGATCAAGTTTTCTTACAGGATTCCCCATGCTTCCTGGGGTCAGTGAGGCTAGAAACACTTTGTCACCATGTTTTGTTTCAGCCATTTGCAACCCTAGATGAACCCAAGAATATTTATTTATTTGTTCTGAACTCCAGAAGGAGGTGAGAGGAAAACCACTTGGAAGTCTCTGGGTAAAGATAAAAGAGGTAAATAACAGGGGTAACATCATGATAGGGGTCTACTCTAGACTGCCAAATCAGGAAGAGGAGGTGGATGAGACATTTCTAGAACAAATAACAGCGATATCCAAAACACAAGACCTGGAAGTAATGTGGGACTTTAGCTATCCAGGCATCTGTTGGAAAAGTAATACAGTAAAATACAATTTCCAGTAAGGTGTTGGAATGTGTTGGGGACAGTTTTTTTGTTTCAGAAAGCGGAGGAAGTAACCCAGGGGCAGCCATTTTAGACTTGATTCTGACCAGCAGGGAGGACTTGGTAGCGAATCTGAAGGTGGAAGGAATTTTGGGTGACAGTGATCATGAAATGATAGATTTCATTATTCTAAGGAAAGGAAGGAGTGAAATCATCAGAATAAGGATAATGGACGTCGGAAAAGAAGACTTTAACAAACTAAGAGAACTGGGAGGTAAGATTCCCCTGGGAAGAAAATCTAAGGGAAAATAGACTTCAGGAGACCTGGCAGTCTCTCAAGGAGTTGATATTAAAGGCAAAACTGCCAACTATTCCAATGTGAAGGAAAGATAGGAAGAATAGCAAAAGAATATGGCTCCATCTTTAATGGCCTATAAATCAAGAAGGAATTCTACAAAAAGTGGAAACATGGACAAATTGCTAGGGAGGAGTACAAAAGAACAGCACAAGCATGTAGGGACAAAATTAGAAAGGCTAAGGCACAAAGTGAGACTTAAGGGACATAAAAGACACTAAGAAGAGGTTCTGTAAATACATTAGGAGCAAGAGAAAAACAAAGGAAAGTATAGGTCCTCTACTTAATGGGGAAGAAAAGCTAATGACATCAAGAGGGATGGATGGGGGAGGGATAGCTCAGTGGTTTGAGCATTGGCCTGCTAAACCCAGGGTTGTGAGTTCAATCCTTGAGAGGGCCATTTAGGGATCTGGGGCAAAAATTGGGGATTGGTCCTGCTTTGAGCAGGGGGTTGGACTAGATGACCTCCTGAGGTCCCTTCCAACCCTGATATTCTATGAACTCTGCTAGGCCACGCCTAACTCTTTAGGGGAGAGGGATAGCTCAGTGGTTTGAGCATTGGCCTGCTAAACCCAGGGTTGTGAGTTCAATCCTTGAGGGGGCCATTTAGGGATCTGGGGAAAAAATTGGGGATTGGCCCTGCTTTGAGCAGGGGGTTGGACTAGATGACCTCCTGAGGTCCCTTCCAACCCAGATATTCTATGATCCTAAGAGGGCTGAGGTATTTAATGCCTATTTTGCTTCAATTTTCACTAAAATGGTAAATTGTGACCAGATTCTTAACATAATTAATATTAACAACAAGAGGGAAGGAACAAAGCCAAAATAGGGAAAGAACAGATTAAAGAATAAGGGCTTAGCTACACTTGCAAGTTAGAGAGCATTAAAGCAGCCCCGGGCGCCCTAACTCCCGACCCGTTCACACTGGCAAGGCACTTATAGCGCCTGGACTCTGCAGTTGGAGCGCTCCTGGTAATCCACCTCCACGAGAAGCATAACGCTTGCTGCGCCCCGGCTGAAATGCCTGGGTGTCAGTGTGAAGGAGGTGTTGCATTACTGCCCTGTGATCGGCCTCTGGAAACATCCCATAATCCCCTTAAGTGAAGTGGCCACGCTTGTCATTGTTTTGAACTCGGTTGTAGGAATGCGGATATGCCCTTTCAAAGCTCCGTTTCTGACAGCCGGCTGCTTATCTGCTCTGGGACAAAGCAATCATTACTGTGGACTGCTGCTTGCTGTGAGTGTGTAAAAGAGAGGGAGGGGGGTCTGCTGCTGTCTGAACTTACAAGACAGCATGCTGACACACTCTCAGTCCCCCCAAAACCAACTCTCTCTCCCCACACCCAACACACTCCCTGTCACACTCCCCCCTCCCGCCCCCCCCCCCCACTGCAGCACTTTTCCTACTGCGCTCTCTGAGGCCTGGTTTAACTCACAGCTCTCTACATCTGCAAGTGTGGCCATGCCCTAAGTTAGATGTATTCGAGTCAGCAGGGACTGATGAAATTCATCATAGGGTTCTTAAGGAACTAGCTGAAGCAAGCTTGAAACCATTAGCAACTATCTTTGAGAACTCAGGGACTATGGGTGAGATCCCAGAGGACTGGAAAAGGGGCAAACGTAGTATCTATCTTAAAAAAGGAAAACAGAGACCCGGGGAATTATAGACCAGCCAGTTTAATGTCAATATGTGGAAGATACTGGAACAAATGATTAAACAATCAATTTGTAAGCTCCTAGAGATTAATAGGGTTGTAAGAGAATAGCCAGCATGGATTTGTTAAGAACAAATCATGTCAAATCAAGCTAATTTCCTTCTTCAATAGGGTTACTGACCTAGTGGATAAGGGAGAAGCTGCAGATGTGATATATCTTGATTTTGGTAAGGTTTTGGACCACAAATAGAATACGAGTTAACAATGTTATGCAAATGCGAAAAAGGCTAATACCATTCTGGGGTGTATTAACATGAGTGCTGTATGTAAGATCCAGGAAGTAATTGTCTCACTCTTCTTGGTGCTGGTGAGGCCTCAGCTGGAGTACTGTGTCCAATTCTGGGTACCACACTTTAGGAAATGTGGACAAATCACTCTTCTCTGGACTCTCTTCAACAAAAATGATAAAAGGTTTAGAAAATCTGTCCTATGAGGAAAGGCACATTTAGTCTTGAGAAAAGACAACTGAGGGGGACCTGATAACAGTCTTCAAATATGTTAAGGGCTGTTATAAAGAGGACAGTGATCGATTGTTCTCCAAATCTGCTGAAAGTAGGACAAGAAGTAATGGGCTTAATCTACAGCAAGAGAGTTTTAGGTTAGATATTAGGAAAAACTTTCTAATTATAAGGGCAGTTAAGCGCTGGAATAGGCTTCCGAGGAAGCTGGTGGACTACCCATCACTGGAGGTTTTTAAGAACAGGTTGGTCAAACACATGTCAGGGATGGTGTAGGTTTACTTGGTCCTGCCTGAGCAGAGGCAGCTGGACTTAATAACTTCTCAAGGTCCCTTCCAGTCCTATATTTCTATGATTCCATGATTCATGAATCAACAGAGCAGAGGAGCTCACCAACTTACCAAAAAAAATTCACTAAACTTTTTCAAGCTTTCAGAAGATTTAGTTTTATTTGACTTTGGGGCAAAGGTTTGGGCAGGTTCTTATTTTATCTGAAATGGTCTCCCTGTCCCTATACCCCAATCCTGTGAACACCTGCTTAGCTTGCCTGACAGGGCAGTGCCATTGACTTCACTGGGACAGTTCACATGAGTGAATTTAAGTACATACATTCAGAAGGGGTTGGAGCCCTAGTTCACATTGCCTCATGGAAGCTACTGCTGTTAAAAGTACAGGCTGTCTATTTCATTAAACGTAGGAAAGTATTACTCAAGGAGGTGAGGGTAAAACCAAGCCACAAAGGGCAAGATTTTCTTTACTATACTTTAAAATCATTGGGCCCCCTGCCCCCAGTCTGCTCCAGGTCCCACCCCTTCCCCCAAGACCCCACCTCTTCCTGCCCAGTTCCGCCTTCTCCCCCGAGTGCGCCCTGTCCCCGCTTCTCCCTCTCCCCACCATCACCTCTTGCATGCCGCTAAACAGCTGATCGCGAGGGGCAGGAGGTGCTGGGAGGGCGGGGGAAGAGTTGATCGGTGGGCCACCGGTGGAAGGGAGGTGCCATGGGGGAGGGGAGAAGCTGGCTGCCTGTGGGTGCTAAGCACCCAATCATTTTTTTCCATGGATGCTCCAGCCCTGGAGCACCCACAGAGTCAGCGTCTATGCAAACAGCAATCCACCTGGACATTTGGCAGTCAGACGAACTGAATTCCCTGATGTGCTGTTGCAAGTCTGGAGTCACAGAGGCGTGTGTTCTTGCTGTCAGCACATCAAGATAAGTAGGGCAGCCAGCATTATGCCGGGGAACAGTTTAGAAAGGAAAGACAGGGACAAATTGTGCAGGTTTCAAGATAAAGGTCTGAATTCAGCACCACACATTTCCTTTTTCATATTTAGAGCAATTCCAGTGCTTGAATATCACAGCACACGTTAATGGGGAAAGCTGAGATGTGGGGAACTGGCTGGTGACTATCTCCATTGAAATCGTTTAGGTATATGGCGGGATTAACAACACAGATTGTCAAGGGACCGAGCTGTAAAATTATTGAGTCTGGGAATCTCATGTGCCTTTCATTCACCAATACTGAGTTCCTGTTTAAAAAGAAAAGAAAAGGAAGACATCCCCTCCTGAAATATAGGTGGAAATTTAAGGGGGGAGGGACTGATTCATCAGTGCCCTGTGCCTCTTTGCACCAGTTATAATGCCCCATCCATTTCAGTGGACATCCTTGGCAGGCTCAAAGCTGGTTCAGGGAATAAGGGTGGATTGGAGTAGGAGAAAGCATGCCAGAAGAGGTACACTCCTGCTATTCTGTGGCTGCTATAACAACCGTAGGGGAATCCCTAACCTGCACTAGGGAACTGAACTGGGGCCCAGGACTGCAGCTTTCGGATACTGCTGTGAAATATGGCCCCTGTAAGGATCAGAGACAGGTGGAAAGAAACAGAAACTAAGTGGCTGGGGGAGAGAAACTTCAGGATAGAGTCAGACGCTGTAAATTACTCTTGATCGTGAGCTTAAAAAGAGACTGTTGAAAATGCAGTTTAATGTGCCCTGCCTCTCCAGTATAGCAGAGAATGACACAAACTGGAACTGTGTATCAAGTCCACCAACTACCCCATTCCTGAAATTTGGGCATTTCCTTAAAATGGGATGCTGATCCAAAAAGTGCCTTGGGTTTGGACATAGCAAAATAGACACCCAGCTGATGAAGTTCAACCCCTGGTTGATGAGGTTTGAAAAAAATTCAAACCACCCTGCAGTGTAGCCCATCTGAATAGAAATTCCATTCTGCTGCAGCAGATAAGGGCCAAACCCCAGAACAATTCATCCCAAACATCCTTCTTCCCCCTACACTCCAAATATTTGGATAAATCGGTGGCCTGGATATGAACCACAATTCAACCCCTGACGTTTTGCAAAACCTACATCCGTTGTGTCTGATTTCTAATTAGCAGGGCAATGACGGGAAAAGGCCTCTAAAGTTACTTTTTCTGCTGCTCTGTCTTTGACGGTTTGACCAGAAAGTCTCTTCCCAGTTATGCTGCTCCTGCCTATCTGGCTCTGTTGTGTCGCACAAACATCTGCCATTTGATTCCTTTTACAGATCTCAGCCTTTATGCACCCAACCTTTCTTTCTAAATAAAGCATTACTCAGCAAAAAGTGCTTCTTCTCGCACCCTCAATGACAGGCAGGCTTGTGACAGGAGCTGTATAAAATGTTCTATGCTCAAAACAAATGGCTGCTGATCACTTTACCAGTTTTATGGAAGGCAAGTACTTTCTTTTTTTTAAATGTACAATGTTGAATTTTCATCACAATCCAGAACAAAGGGCAATTTTTACCCATCTAAATGGTTCCAGCTTTAGTGAAGGCTGAACTTGTGCAATGCATCAAGCTGTCAGAAGAAATGAAGGTCAGTGTAATAATAATATTTTGATTGTATAGCTGCTTTTATCTGAAAGGATCCAAAAAGTGCTGTCCAAACTATGGAGGAAATTCAACCTGATGTATAAATCTTGTGCAGGCTCTCTGCACGGAGGGTGAATTTCATTGTACATACATGTGGCACCATTGAATTGCAGCAACCAGGTAGATGACGGGTGCACAGAATGCTAAGAATAGTGAGGGAGAAAACCAGGGCAAATATCTGCTCTTAAGAAATCTTCCATCAGATCTGTAGAGTCTATACAGAGAAGACAGGGTCTCTTTCATTAAAGGTCTCATTTGGATCAAGGGCTGAGCTGACTTTGCCAGGATTTGATCCTGTTGTCTGAGGGAGTCAAGGGAAGTGCACATTTGAGGCCTATACCATTATAGCATTCCCTCGGCTTCGTTCTATTGACTCCATAACACATTTCATTTTTTGCTTGCTGGGTTTGAGTGACAAGGTCCAGATTCACCGGAGTGGAAATTTTAAGACGGAAGGAGCTCACATGGGCTCCTTTAAGGAACCTTTTAGAAGTAGGGTAAGAAATGTGCTATTAAAAAAGTGAGAACTAATGCGGGGCATTTGGAGGGTTGGTGTGAATAACTTTCAGAGGCCTATTCAAACCACCCAAGTCTGTTGGGTATGCAGGGCTGGTCTAGGGAGATCTTGGAACGATTGGATGAAATCTTGATCCAACTGAAGTCAAAGCAAATTTTGCCCTTGACTTCTGTAAGGCCAGGATTTCATCCACAGTCTCATGAGATTTAAGGTATTTGCTGCTTCATGTAGAGCTAGCAATGCCATGAAAATACAACCCTGCTGTTCCTGCTATCGGTAAAAACCTTCCTATATCTCCAGACTTCATCTGCTCTCACTCTCATGTCTGGTCTCAGCTGAAAAGACCTAAACTTCTTAATTTCACTCTTCCAATGTATTATTTACTACTGCAGGCCCTGATGCGGCAATTTGCTGCTTGCAGATGTGCCGTGCACTGCAGGATTGGGGCCTAACTCTGCCATTTCATCATTTAAACCCATAAAAACTTTTGGGCACACAGCTTGGAAGGAAGATGCGATTTTAAAAATTAAAGGCTGTAAAAGGACCCCATTGAGTCTCCCCACTTGCATACAAAAGGTGGGTTCCGATGAAATGCAAGTCCTGAAGGGAATTCAAGTAGCCTGGGGTGCCCATATTTAATTAAGTGCTTTGTAGCGGTCTCTATTGCTATTTTATACCTTGCATGGACATGCCTTGGGTAGCCGTGAGCGTGACCTTGTTTACTAATGGCTAATGCATTTTTAACATGACTTTTAATTAGAGTTTAAATAGTCCTTGAAGTGTGACTGCGGTGTCTCCTTTCTGTCATCTTGCCCTCTTTTTTTTTTTTTTTTTTTTCCTTTCAGTGTCTTAGGAAAAAGCCTTTTCAGGAAGGGTGAGGAAGCTGGTGAGCTGCATTGGTCTTGCAAAGAGCAGCCACTGTGCCACTAAAATTAGCCTCAATAGTACGGACATTCTCATCCTGTTGCTATTTAATGCATATCCCACTTAAAGTCCCCCCTGCGCTTTATGGGAACAAAAGGCTTTATGGTCTTATTTGCTAAAATGCTGCAGCTGTGGAACTGTGTGAAAGATTTGCACCAATTTAAGCAGAAGGTAGAGACTGTGAATGGCTACTATCAAAACAATATGGTCTGGTATAATCCCTGTGATTCACCACCTCCTTTTCTGGGGTAAGACGTCTACTGTGTTGGCCACTCACAGACTCCCTGACCAATTTTCAGTGGTTATAAATGTAGGAAATCAAGGGTGCCAACAGAGGGAGCCCTAGTGCAGATAGGGAACTGGTTTTCATTGTTGCACTATTTACCACTGCTTTGAACGTGGTTAGATGACACGGTGGTTTAAATGACAATGCCGTCTACACTTGTGCTTCTATCAGTGGTCTCCTCAGTGGGAGAGCAACAGAGGGAGATTGCCCATCTAAGCCTAGTAGAGACATGGCCACATCTCCTGTGCTGAAGTAACAATGGAATCATAGCTCTCTGGTTCCCTTTGAAAATTGTTGGAAGGGACCCCACTGGTGGGAGGAAATCGCACGTGAAAATACAAAGGCCCTGGTCTGAGCCATGTCATTCTCTTGTTTGCCAGGCATTCTTTTGATCAGCTGTTGCTCTGTTGTGTGCACAGGAGTCATGTATGACCTGAAGAGAGCCAAAGGGTATTGGCTTCGTATCGCAGCTGACGTACACCCTGCTGTGGTACTGCCATGAGCAGTTTTGTCGTCAGCTACCGCCCCAATATAGACCGCTTAGAGATGAGCTGCAGAACAGAACTGGGAAGAAGGCTAAGAAGGAACAAGGGAGTAGGAGAAAATGAGAGCCGTGATACACAGTAGGTGGAGATGAGATTATGGGCAAGTTTTCCGGAGTGAGGAAGCGGAGGTTGAATTGAATGTAGTAACAGGAAACCAACGTGGGATTCCAGGGGTGGAGCAATGTGGTTGGAGCAATGGAAAAGAATAACTTTAGTAATGGTGGTTTTTTTGTAGAATGGAGTGGGGAGAGATCAGAGGGAAAGGTTACAGTGGATGAGAGTCAAGAGATGACCAAGTCATGGTATGTAACCTAAAACAGTATGCCTCAGTTTATCTGCACTCCTGATGTAGGTTCTTGCTGCCAGCAGCCAAATCCTGGCCACATTGACATCCGTGGCCCTAATGGACTCAATGAAAATGGTAAATGTTAATTTCAAAAGGTGCCCTATATGTAAAGTTTTATTTAAATTTTTAGCCAGGTGGAAAGTCAGTGAAACTACTGAATTTTTTGTCACTCGTATCTTCCTGCCAGTAGCATCTGGTACCTATTTATCTGCTGTACACACAAGGCTGCCTTTACACTGCGTGCTAGTATAGAATTAGATCAAGCTTCCACCGAAAAGGCAGGAGACTACAGTCCATTTCCATAGCACAGTGTTTCATCGGGTATCAATGCATATACTAACACATCAATAACTTAGTATGTAATATCCAAGGCCAGGAATGGAATTAAAAGTTCCGAGACATCTCACACATTCAGCAGCTTTTAGTCTATTCATGCAGAATCCCCTGACAGAAATAAGTTTCCTCCACAAGCGCCGTGCACTGGTTTTTATCTATACACTGAATTCTGCTCAGTTGCAGTAAAATGATCTGTCCCTGGCTTCTTTTGTTGTGTTCCTCATTTCTGAGGATTTTCAGGAGAATAATGGTCATTCCTATTTTGCAAATTCACTCTGGCCAAAAGTTTCAGGCTAAATCTACATTTAGGATCCAAAACAAATAGTCTGATTTTCAAAGGTGATGAGCAGCCAGCTAGCTGAAGGTAAACTGAAGTCAGTGGGAATTGTGGGCACTCACCTCCTTTAAAAAAAGTACGCTATTTATAGGTCCCTAAACGTGGAATTAGGTGCCTAACCTTAGATGCCCAGCTTTGAATTTTTTTTGCCTTTCTTTTTTGGTAGCCGTAGGCAGGAGCTGAGTGGCAGTTCAAATCTCTTCAGAGCAGAAGTCTCTCTCAGTGCTTATTAATACAGCTAAGACATTAGTGACAGTGTTAAAGTAGAAGAAAGGGATATGTAACTAGAGGCAAAATACAATATAAGGAATAAAATGCCACATTTAAACATTTCAAGGCTTTGTAACCTCAGTAACATCAGTGAACAGCTACAATTTTACCCAAAATGACAAATATCAGTTTTACTTTTTTTCTAGAAAAGCTGCTATGGAATATTCAAATGCTCTTGCAATAATCTTCAGTAACTCACTCATGCAGATTAAAATAGAGTTGAGGAAAATATTTGCAGTAAGCAATAATTGTAGTCCCTCTTTCTGCTGGCTAATTGCCTGCCAACATAGGTTGGTTTCTACAAATTTATCAATTATTCAATGGATAGTTTACATGTAATATTAACTAAGGCAACAGTAAGTTTCTGGTATTAGGGAATTATAATTATTAGTAGAAGAAGTAGTAAATATTTATATTATGGTAGCACCCAAAGGGCCCAACTGGGATTTGTGTAGGGTGCTGTATAAAGAAAAGAGGCAATCCCAGCCCAAAAGGGAAAACAGACTAAAGCAATGGTATTGCAATACTAATGGGTTTCAAAATATTCCTGATAAAAGGTGTGAGTAATACAAATACTTCCTACAACGTCCTAAGTATTAGGAATAACCAAGGACACAACATGTACTCGGAAGGTCCTTTAAAGCAGAGTCAGTTAACCTGAGGCCAGTTGTGCTATTTGCTGCTTATCTTGAGCCAGAGGAACATAAATCCAAATCAGAAGTTACCGTACAATATAACAGGTTTCAGAGTAGCAGCCGTGTTAGTCTGTATTCGCGAAAAGAAAAGGAGTACTTGTGGCACTTTAGAGACTAACCAATTTATTTGAGCATAAGCTTTCGTGAGCTGAGCTGTAGCTCATGAAAGCTAATGCTCAATAAATTGGTTAGTCTCTAAAGTGCCACAAGTCCTCCTGTTCTTTTTGCGTACGGTATAACATCACTTGTTGCAGATGTCTGGGGAAATATTCACATCAGATCCCAGAGCAGGCGATTTCAAAGCAATCAGTGGGCCAACTGGTGTGTAGCTAGAAACTTGTTTGGCTAACCAGCCCCAGTGACAAACATGATTGAATCATGGATATCGAGTGTTGCAGATTTTCTACACAGCTTACATGTATCTGGGTGTTTTGTGTGCTGTTAGGATCGGGTAGGACGGCAGGGTCACATCTCTTTGGGTGGCACAATATTCTACTGGAGCTGTTTTTAAAAAAGAGAAACAATTTTTTGCTGAGACTTTCTTCCATTTTTCATCCCTCCCAAAATATGGGGGGATATAGATCCATTTTCCAGATTGTATCCATTTTCAAAGCACTTAAGCAGATGCATAGTCCTCCTGCCCCCCTCCACAGTTAGGTATGAATTAGCTGCTGTGTGAGCAGATTGTCAGGGCGTTACCCCATTGGAGGCAAAACAACCAGCAGGACTCCTTAACACTTCCCCCGCTGTCGTGTGACAATAGTAAAGCATCCCTGAGTCCCATTCTTTGAACAGTGAACAAGGAACTTTATTAAAATATGTACAGCTTCTGCCTAGACCAGGGGTAGGCAACCTATGGCACGCAAGCTGATTTTCAGTGGCACTCACCTGGCCACCAGTCCGGGGGGCTCTGCATTTTAATTTAATTTTAAATGAAGCTTCTTAAACATTTTAAACCTTATTTACTTTACTTACAACAATAGTTTAGTTATATATTATAGACTTATAGAAAGAGCCCTTCTAAAAATGTTAAAATGTATTACTGGCATGCGAAACCTTAAATTAGAGTGAATAAATGAAGACTTGGCACACCACTTCTGAAAGGTTACCGATCCCTGGCCTAGACCCTTCCCTCAGCACTATCCTTCCTCACTTTCTGCTATTTAAAGAAACAGTACAAATATCCTGACGTGCCTCAGAACACACCTCCTTTCAAAATATGGTTCTAGAGTTCCATCAGTCCCAAGCTTCCCACTTTATTTACACTGTCGGCTCTTTAAGACACAGACCCCAACCTTGTTGTCATGTGTACATAAAGGCCCGAGTGCAATGCCCAGCTACTGCCTAGTGCCTGATCTCTGCCTGGGGTTCCCATAATAACAAGAATGAGAAACAATAGGCTGCTTGCAACATGAATACATCTGTCTCTGCAAATGAAACACCAGAAAGATACAGAAGGTACGACCTTGTCCTTGGGACAGCTGGAGTTTAAAAGATAAAGGGTGACCCTGACCAAAATAACGTACGTGACATATTTATAACACTTGTTATTTCATTTACAGATTTGTGTTTGGTATGAAGAAGTGGCTCTTCTGAACACTGGGTGGGAGCAAGTTGATTTATATAACGGTCATCTTTATTAGCTCCAGCTAATTTTTCAACTTCAAACTTCCACAGCCCCCATGAGACACCTTTTATGGGAAAGCCTGGTAGAATTTTAAAAGGGGTGAAATCAACAGGGTTCTATAGAAGTTACTCTCAAAACCTATAGAAATTAACAGTGAATGAGATCTTCTCTCCAGTAATTTTAACCATTTTATGGACTTGTGTAGGAGGTGGCTGGGTGTTCAGCATCTTGATCACAATCCTGAAAGTTGCCAGTTCAGATCTCACTCATTTTCCCACTGGATCCCCATCTCCAGTGCGGCTGGACATAGTGCTGGCCACAACCCTCCCATGTGTGCCACTGGCCATGAAAACTGGTGTGCCTTTGTCACATGAGCCAATGGCTCGGGGGGACCTTACCTTATAGAATTGTGTAGCCAGGGTAGAATTCTCTATTAAACTGAATAGGACGGTTCAAAGACCTCTAGAAAAGGTAACATTTCTATTACATCCTATAGAACTTTTCTTTAAGGGACTGTGGACTTATAGAAAGAAACCGTTCAACTGCTAGGCTTTTCCATTTTTGCCCATTAACTGAGGTCTTATCTCCAAGGGGCTGGATAACTTGGGTGCCTGTTCTTGGACCAAAATCTAGTGCTGCACTAATAAAATCACTAAAATCTTGGACAGGTCAGCATCTGAGATTGGTGACTGTGTAGTCTATTGATGTACCTGACTATGGGCTTACTATTCGTGTCAAGCAGCATAACATAAATGGGACCTGTTCTTGGTCAGGTTTTAGACATTGCAGTGGGGCAAGTTCTCTAGGGCTCTGCAACACAAATGATGCTCTGTTGAGCATCTCTGCACACATTTTGCCCACTTCTGTACAGTTTGTCTTCTGGCAAGGTTGTTACAATTTGTTAGGAGACTCAAAAGGATTTTTATTACTCACCAGAGAAGATCCTATCTCCCATCTGGTGATGGAAAGACTGAGTCTAAACGATCCGCATGTAAAACTGAAGCTTCATATTATGCAAGCACATAAGTAATGCGAGCTGTGCATGTCTTGATCTTCTGTTATCTAATGTCCTATGTTCAGACCTCTCTGTTGCACCAGGAATCACGCATAGGAAACAGTGCAGTTGAGGTGTTTTGGGCTTGAACTGTGGCTCTAAGTCATATGCCGTGGTGGGGTCGGTGTGCAGACACACCATACCAATAGCCTCTCCAGTGCCTCCTAGAAAGCATGACCGCAGCACCACCCTTTGACCTGAGTGACTCGACTGGCTGTTTCAGGAGGCAACCCTTCCCCAATCACTTTGGGGAACCTAGGAGAGTCCTCAGGGCAGATTTGTCCTGGTGCCTACACAGGCGCAGGTACAGAAGGGAGTCAGCTTGCCACCTTCCACATTCAGAGGGTGAAGCATCTGATATAGGCCGGGGAAGCCCTAACTTGGATCCCTGTTGTAATGACCCCTGTCTTCAACCATTGCAACAGGAGTGAAGAATCACAGGGGCTCAGGTCTATACTGACCACGCCCGTCTCTCTTTGAGCCTGCCCACACCATGCTTCACATGCAGGGAGATGGGAGAAGCACAGAGCTGGTGGAGGTGACTCTATTGTGGGAGGCTGCTGCACTCAGGGGGAATTCATCAGGGGCACAAACAAATAGCTCCTCATGCTGTCGCCCCCCACCTCCTTTGCACACCCATGTAGGGCCAGGCACAGCCAGCCCTACCTGGTGGTGCACGGCTTCTCTTTCCTTCCTTTCGCTCTGTGCTTGCATTCCAGTCAATGTGCTGAAATTCCCACTGAGTTAATTTTTTAGGCCTTCAGAATGGCGACTGTATCTTCAGACATGTTTGCGTGGTGTGTCCCCAATCCTGATTGGAGCTCTGGGCTCTGTTGTTAAACAAATTTTAAACATGATGATTAAATAAAAGGTGTGGGGGTTCTCAGTCAAGACCAGGAAACTTTGCAGTGCTTATTTTCAACAGCTTGTTACTGCAGCCCCTGGGATTCACAAACATTTAAGTGACAAAAGGATTGTCTAAAAAAAGTTCCAAATCCTTATGCACTGTGTATTTATGCTTTTGCTCGAGTGGCTCAGTAGGTGTTAATACCTGTGCGACCCATTGCTGGAAAGTATCTCAGTGTTTCTCTGTTATCATGGTATAATAGATCGGTAAGGGTTAAATCATCCCTGCTGATTTTCACTGCAGAGAGGAAGAAAGAAGCAATAAATCGTAGACAAATGGACAATACATCTGTCAGAAGATGAGGAGCGGAGCTTAAATGTCATCATTCTTCTGTCCCTCTGGCCCAGGCGGGTGGAGAGGATACGGACTAGGTGGGGAAGCTACTCTGTGCAGCAGCCTCCCTGCCGGGAAATAACCATTGTTATTAATGCTGACCACTTTGCAGCAGGCTGTCTTGCCCTTCCTTCCTTCACAGAACCCCCAGGATCACTTGTGGGAGGGAGTTCCATGTAGAGAGGAGACAGACCAGTGGATTTAAGATCCACCACGTGGATCTGTTGCTAGATGGGAGATAGGGCCTCTTCTGGAACGCAGAACATCCGTCCTTCCGGTATAGTGGACTCAAGTTTCATGATGATGAAGACGACTCACATTTAAATCGCGTGAAGGGTGTGACACCAAGCTATGAAAGGCAAGAAAGGAATTGTTATGGTCCCCACATCTTACTAAATTCATCATGTGTTGCCCACATATATAGAACTTCCAATCAGCAATCAAAAGGTATAATGCAATTTGTATTGGAGTAGTTTTCAACCTGTGGTCCGCAGACCCACTATGTACAAGATTTCCAAAGGCGTTTGCACCTCCATTCAAAATTTTTTAGGGGCTCGCAAATGAAAATGTTGAAAACCCACTGGTGTACTGCATTATCTTGGACTCCACGCATCCCTTGGGGAGAAGAAGCACCCTGCGCAACTGGAGATGTTGCTATTATTATCACTCCTGTTAGAAATGAAGGACCTGATCCAAAGCCTCTTGAAGTCAACAGGAAAACTCCCGTACTTTAATGGGCTTTGGAACAGCCTCACAAAGTTAATTCACCAATTTGAATGGAACAATACATGGTTTCTCTCTCTCCCAACCCCGCCGACTCCAGCTCCCAATGAGTAATGCAGTCACGTTAGGTTATTCCCAAAAGAGCTTTAGCAGCCTGTTTTTTTCCCCCTCCTGGTCTCACCCAGAGGAAGGCACATACACAGGGCGGGTGAGCCACAGCTGGGAGCTAGCAAGGCCTCTTTTGTCTCAGGTCGAGCTTTGCCCGTGGCATCTATTAGTTTCCATGACTAAGAACTCTGTGAAAACTCCGGGCTAAATTAGATGTTGGAGTGTGTGAGACTAAAACAAGTAGAAAATTCCAATCTAATCTGGTTTGTTTGAGAGTTTGACCTAGATTCCAGGACCCACAGCTACACCAAGAGGAGCACTTTGTGTGTGTGTGTGTGTGTGTTTCATTTTATAATCAGGCTTTCCATCACTGCAGCACACTCTAGTTCACACACAGCAGGAAATATTCCCCCCGGGCTCAGTACGATACAAACTCTCTTTGATTTGGATGCTTTACATCCTGATGTAAGGTGAAGACAGGGAATGTCACATGGGGAAAGGAACAGAGCTGACATATTCCCTGTGGGCTCAGTCCTGCTCCCACTGAGGTCAACAGTAAAACTACTATTGACATCAGTTGTGCAGGATTGGGCCCCAATCTTTCCCAGTACCACACAAAGAAAATCTGCCTTGTAGATACGAGATGCACCACCATGCTGAGTTATTCCCAGGCTCCAGGAGGTGATGCACCTAGGAACAATGTTTCTTTCTCCTGTTTCTCTCAATTTCTTTTTCTCTCAAGAAAATACAGTGTATATCTTGACTCCAATACGCCTGTGCATGGAGGCTGCTTTGTGCCACTCCAGCTAGGGTGACCAGATAGCAACTGTGAAAAATTGGGACAGGGGGTGGGGGGTAATAGGCGCCTATATAAGAAAAAGTCCCCCAAAAACAGGACTGTCCCTATAAAAATTGGACATCTGGTCACCCTAACTCCAGCACACAACACAGCCCTAATGCTGGTGGATCCAGACCGTGAAGGATTCCCCCTGTATAGAGACTGCTACATGCCAGGTTCGGGGGAGCAACCAGGATGTACTTATGCCAGGCTGATCTCTGGTTGCTGGAACAGTGCCTCCGAGAACAGTATAAATTAGGCTGTTCTAAACTAAATTGAGAACCAGGTCAGTACCCCCACTGGAGCCCAGGATTAGTGGGCACAAGGGTGGCTTAAAGTCACCTTCTGCACCCCTCCTCTAGACTTGTGCTGACTACAACTCAGATGTACCAGAAAATAGGAGTCTTCTTTATTATACAGGGATAAGCTTTCATGGGCTAAAATCCACTTCATCAGATGCATGCAGTGGAAAATACAGTAGGAAGAGAGATACACAGAGAACATGAAAAAATGGGTGTTGCCATACCCACTATAATGACACTAAGGTGCCACAAGGACTCCTTGTTCTTTTTGCTGATACAGACTAACATGGCTGCCCCTCTGAAACCTCTTTATTATAGCACCACTTACCATAACACTGTATCTCCAGGCCTCTATTTTTTTTCCCAGTTTGCTCTGTGTTACTATAATTGGAAAGGAAAGCTTTCACTCTGTTTTCTGCATGCTGTCCCCTTAAATGGATTGGAGTTCCCTTGCCTACTGTACGGGATAGCTGCTGGTTTGAATTTTAGTCCAGAGGGCAGGACTGTGTTCTGTCTCTACTTGGAGATTTTAGTGCTGTTCTTTCTTTCATTCTTTCTTTTGTTCTTTGTCTGAAATAAATGTTGGCTGTGTCAGGGCATGACAGAAAGGCATGCTGGCAACAAACAGGAGTCAATATTCATGGACTCCAGTAGCTACTGTTGCAATCGAGGCTGAGAAATACATGCCCTGAATTTTGTGTATGGGAAAACTTAGCCGTTTGGAACTAGTTTCTCTGAATGGTATTCACATGCTAACTGCAGCTATGGAGGCTGATAGATAGTCAGCCCAACCTAGAACATCGGATCTGACCACCTAGCTGTGCATCCCAACTTTATGATTTTCCTAGGTGTGTGCATATGCTAAGAATTATAATTACAACAACTTTCATTTCATGGCACCAGAGATAATGCTCTTGATAAGGCTGAATCTGTAAAATGAAAACAGGAAAAGCAGGCTTACACATTTCAAAATAACATACTCTTAACAAGTTTTGACCTAAGAGGTCATATCTGGCCTTGACTCTCACCACTGGCTTCAGTGGGACTGCAAAGATGTTAGATTGTATGCTCCTTGGGGCAGGGACTTTGACTTTTATTCCATTTTTGTACCATTTCTAGCACATTGAGACCCTGATTCTGATTTGGGGCCTCTGGGCACTTCTGGAATACCACTAATAATATCAGTAAGTCAGTGCAGAATTGTATTCCATGGATGAAATTCACCCCTGTGCAGAGCCCCAGCACAAAGCTCATCAGTTACTTAAATTGCATTTAAGTCCAGTGGAATTTAAGGGGTGCATAGACCTGGTCCTTGTGTAATACCGACAAACCCCAATCATCAGCGGGTGGGATTGAACCTGGGACCTCGAGAGCTTATGTATGAGCCTCTACTGCATGAGCTAAAAGCCACGTGCCTCTTAGCTTCAGCTGTAGCAGACTCCAATTCCTAAAGGGCTAAGTGTTACTAGAGGGGGACAGAGCACCACACCAAGCAGGCATTGGTTACATTTGCCCTCTGAATTTGGGGTGAGTTTCAGCCTCAGTGAATATTCATGCACTTGAGCTAAACAATGGGCTGCTCATGAGTGTTCATGCTAGTAAAGCCCAAAGGCTCAGAAAGGGTCACAACCATATTCAAACTGAAATTCGCTTTCACATTTGACTATTTGCAGATTCTCTCCCCTCTTCCGCCCTTCCCCCATTTTCTCAGCTGTACTTAACTGAAACCTTCCTATGTCCCCTTGGAGCAGACTTTTCTGTCACAGCATGGTGCTGATCTCCTCCCCATAGCAAACATCTTCCTGTTAATTCTAATTTGCAATATGTTACCCTGATTCGCTTCTGGCTGCTCCCTAATTATGTTCCAACGTGTTTTAACCGTTAAGATATAATTAGTTTGAGAAGCAAAGAGCAACTAGATTTCATTATTTCTAGTGTACAAATTGTATTAAATAAATCATAAGGAAACTGGATGGCTCTGGGGAATTGCTTATGTAGCCTTTGCTGTCTTGGTCCCTGTTTCAACTCTAGTCTATGTAAAAAGTATCCATACGTTTTTACTATTTTGATGGGCTGTGTGTGATGAGTTGATGGTCTCAGGCCAATAACTCAGAAGTAACTCCAGTATCTGGGAGCAGTAGTTGGGGAGCTCCTGCTAATTTTAACAGCAGAAGGGGAGCTATGCTTCCTACCCTGCTGCTCCCCGTTACTTTAACCCTTTGCAGTCCCAGCAGAGAGGCCCAGGAGTAAAGGTCAGTCCTGCAAATTGAGGGCACTGAGCACCCTGCAAGATGATATCCTCATAAACGGATGCAGAGACTGAATGGTTAAAACTGAGGGAATCGTGGAAAAAGAATATCTGTGAATATTAATTCAAATTAAAAAGTGAATTGTGATTCAGCCACATGCCAGGAACCAGAGCTTCCCTCAGAACATGGGGGAATGTACTCAACTTTTGGCTAACCAAGAGTTTCGATCAGGTAGGGTTCAGAGAACCAGCGTGTGAATGGGGCCGCAGTTTAGGGATCGTAGATGCTGCTCTGCTCTGAAAATGGTCCCATTTTGGCAGGATAATTTAATGGAATCAGGACTGACTTTCAATTTGCAATGAAATGCATAATGGCTCAAACTCCTAGCCTTCCAAATGATTCACCACTGATTTGCTACAGCACCCATTATGAGCTTGCAGTGCTGTTCAAAGAAGTTCTCTTTCAGCACTCTCCAACACCCCGTTTCATTTCAGAAAGTTTCTTTCTCTCCCTTTGTTATTTCCTGGCCATATCACCTTATGATTCATGACTTGACTCTTTTGACCCAGTGTGACGCATCAGCCAAGAAATTTTAAAAGACAGGATTTTTCTCAAAGGTTCAGATGATGAAAGTCTGATTTTCCAGCACAGTTGGCCAGCCAGGTCCTTTTATGTTACAAAATGTGATTGTAGCAGCCTGACATGAAGCATTTTTCAGGATACAACCGAACAGCAAAGAAATTTCTCAGAAGCAGGAGGAAAGAAGCGGTCCTTTTGCTTCTGAGAGAATAAAACTGAATTTACAACATATGAGGCCTTCTCTGCAAATTACCTGAGCAGCGGACAATTAATTTCTAGGTGCAAATGTGTGCAAAAGTTTTGCACGGTTCAGGGCCACTGGCATCTACTTCTCGTCTACCACTGATGCACTGGAGGTGGTGTGCTCTTAAACTGAGGCTCTTTGGTGCCTCAGTTTCCCTATATATTAAAAGGGAATAATACATGCCTCACAAGGGTATTAAGGAGTTTAATAATTTAGGGTTAGATTTTCAAAAGCTCTTAAGCAATTTAGGAGCACAAGGCCCTTTGAAAGTCAATGGGAAATGTGGTCCTAAATCACTTACATGCTTTTGAAAATCACAACACTAATATTCATAAAACATATTAAGATGCTTGCATAACATTAAATCTATTTGAGGGTTTTCTAGGTTGGACTTCACTGGCAGACTTTCGAAACAGCTCAGGGCTAGATTTTCAAATGTTCATCGTCCAAAATTGGGGTCTGATTTTCAGTCATGCTCAGAACCCTCTAGGTGGGGGGCACTTTTGAAAATCTGGCCCTGTGTTAGCTAAGCCTCACATAGGTAAATTAGGTTATATAGCAGACTTCTGCTCTTCTCCTTTCCCAGATTTTAGGAAGCCTGTTTGGAGTATACAGGTGCATTGTTTATTCACAATATAGGAAAAAACCTTTCCAGTTCCATTAGAAAAGCTTAAGCAAAAACTTGTGTCGGGCCACGTGTTCTAAATGTGGCCAAATTTTGGCATAGTCTAATCCCCACTGGTAGCTCATTCCATAGCCAGACCTTCTTCTCCACGAATGCCTTGTGTCCAGCTCTCATGTGCTTCATCGGGGACTTTTTTAGCTGCATTGTCCCAGAGAACTAAGTGGCTCTTGCATGGAAATGAGGCTCACATACACGATATTATTGGTAGTAATTATTTTATCCATCTGAGTGCAACTAAAATTCTTACTTGTGACAATCTGGTGAGAAGAATGTAAATCACTAGCTGTGTGTGTAAATGGCAATGGGTTATTTTATAACTGTTCACGGCTTTAACGTCTGATAGAATTGAGAGAGAGAGAGGTCCTAGGGCTTAGCCTCCCTGGCTGAGACCTCCACGTTTTCTCTTCACCCTGGTTTCTTTCCCAGGGATCTTGGGATGGGAGGGGCTTCTGTTCCTATCTTATTTTGCTTTTCGCCCTTCTTGTTACCACTGAATAAATAACTAGGTTAGACTGTCTATCCCAAGTGCATCATTAAGGGCAAATGCTAGCTAGACCCAGTGCAAAGCTCCAGTGACCAGGTTGTGCACTAGAAAGGTCTGCCTAGGTGCCTGGATGGTACAGAAAACACCCCTGCAAGTTATGGAGAGGCAGTTCCTTCTCTCCTACCTCCTCCAGCTGCCCCTACTAGTTACAGACATTATAATTAAATTGTACCCTCTTCCCACTAGCTGAGTGCGCCGATCCATCACCCTGCCTGCACAAGTTCTAGAGAACATTTATGGACCTGTTTAAATACAGGGCAGCCCCAATTTGCTGAAGGTCTCAGAGGACATTTGAACCCTTTGGCTTCCACAGCTTCATAGGATGCTGGCTAGTGGTGCAGACAGGATGCTTTCAAGAGGTCCACATAGCCAACCAGTCTGCGTGGCTGTCCGGCACACATTTCCACTGCACTCCAGGCTTAGAACATGCACCTCATGCTCCCGGTGGCAATTTGTCAGGTGGAAACCTCTCAGTATCTTCCTCTGCCACCCAGCCTTGGGCATGCAGACCGGTGTCCTCTTTTGCTGACTTGCTTTGGAGAAGCTGGCAGGCAGCTGCATATTGTGCTGTGGGTGAGAGGAACATGGGGCACAGTGAAGATCATAGAACCTTGGGAAGATTAGCCAGGGTTGTGCCGAGAGGGTTAGGAGCCAGAATTTGGTAAACCAGAGTTGTAACATGATAGGGTCAAAAAGACAGTGGAACAATGAGTCTAGGATGGACTTCAGCCTAACCACATCCCAAATGAAGCAACTAACATGTAACAGCTAGGCTGAATCCAGACTGTCTGTGACATCTAGATCACTAGCTTCAACCGTCCCAATCTGATAGTCATAAACACCCCATGCAGTCCTGTTGTAACAACTCTCCATGTAATTAAAATGAAGTGGGAACTGTGTTCATAGAATAATGAGCAGTACTGCCCCAGAAACACACCTTGAACTGTAAGCACGCAATGATGCAGAGTCAAAACCTGAGAGGCCAGGTGCCTTTCCAGCTATTCTGTGCTCACCAGCAGACAAAGGGAAGAATGTATCAAATAGACCAGTAGCGGCTCCCTGGCCATTAATACACATTTCTTGTATCTCCCCTTTGCATTGCTATCCTCAGTAGCCAAGTAGATCCATCATGCTAACGACCCCTGAAGAGTTCACTCAGTTTACCCATCAGTCCATCAAAGCACTTCCTTGGCACCATTAGAAATACTCTCTCTAGTCTGCTTGCTCTGCAAGGAGATTACTTTTACTGGTGTCCTCACGGTCTTTATCAAGCTATATTCATAGTCATTTCTGAATTTGGATTTCCTAATTTCATCATAAAGAAAGCAAACTATTAGGCAGCTCTAGGCATTCCTCAATAATGCATGGAGGAATACTATCTTATAACAAAATGTAAAGGAGAAGGTGAAAGCAGATCACAGAGTTAATCAAGCATCAATTAAGCCCAATCTGTTATCTTGATCAGAAGGAAAAACATCACTATAGTTTTAGCCACAGGAAGCGGGGTTGGAGGGAGGGCAAAGTTCACAACATCAGTAACAAGAGCAGTAGCCCCGTGCATCTTTCTGCACGTCCTTTGGCTTAAAGGAACAATGATCTGTTTCAAACAAGATAATTACAAAGGGTGAAATTTACCCTCATGCAAAGGGCCGCACAAGACCTATGCATTATTCAGATCTCACTTTAGCCCTAAAAATAAAGTGTAATTGGGATTTAGATGGTGCATACCATTGCTCACCCTTTGTGCACAGGGGAATTTTACCCAAAGTAACCTCCTGGTTGGTTTTTATTGCTGCACACAGGGGGAAAAGGTCACACAGGAGAATGCACAGGAATTATAGGGTGGTATATGAAAATAATACGATGACGTAGAGTTTGAGGCTTACATTTAAGACTGTGTTTTATTTGTATAGGTGACTGTATCACAAAGAAACATACCCAAAACAGACAGCACTGAAGACTGAAGTCCTGTTGTTATTTACAGAACATGCATGTTGCAGGCTTTCCCACTCTGACTCACTAATATGTCTCAAGCCTGGCCTGAAGGGGTAAAGAGGAGTGCATAACTCAGCCTCCATGGCCCATTCCATCCTTGCCTTCTTTGCTGAGGTCAACACGAATGTTCTATTTTTGGGATGTGGACACTTGTCCAGATACTCTCAAAGCTTATTTTGCACAGGCTGCATAACAACAGCCATCAGATGATATCAGCTTTTAGTCACTTCCTTCCTGGACTTGCTGAATACAAACTTAGAAACCTAAAGGTGATCCCCATACAAATCTTCCCAGCTCTCTGGGTCCCAGCTTGAACCAAGTAAACGGTCGGCCAATGCGCTTCTTGTCTCCTCCCTCTTTTATTTTTTTTCTTTGCAGGACTACGTGAACTCCAGTGTTCCCTGCCTGTTGAAAACAGAAGAATCTTTCTGGACGAATTATCTGAGGTCAGCTTCAGTGAATGCAAATTTAGTTTGTCGTTAACGGACCTGTTGATCATCATCTTCTCTGGAGTCGCGGTCTCCATCGCTGCCATTCTCTCAAGCTTCCTCTTGGCGACGCTGGTGCATTGCTTCCAAAGATGCACTCCCAGCAAAGACGACGATGACGAAGAAGACAGTGAGGACTGAACCTTTCCTGTATTTAAATATCCCTCATTTATAGATTACTGGATCAACAGCCAATGTCAAAGAAGAAGAAGAAGAAAGAAAGAAAAGCAAACCTAGATCTCTTGACACTGGATCTGTTTCTGTGGAGTTCAGTCAAACATTGCATTTAAACTCAGGGTGGGGCTAGGGGAGGAAGAAAGAGGGGAATGAATCCAAAAGAAGTCCCGGTGTTTGAAAAAGATTGTCCTCATGATAGCATATGTACTTAATAGATTGTTCTAACTGCACCCTGAAAAGGGCCCATTATATGTAGCATAGATACAGAGCTTTCAGTTGGAAATACAGAAGCAATGTCATATGGTCTCCTCCCTCTGCCTGGGGAGGAGGAGAGTCAGGTAAATGTACCCAACTTCCCAAATTCAATTACATTGGTTCGTAGAGCTGTATAAACCATTATAGGAAGTTTGACATTTTCTTTACACATGGTGTCTCTGTAAAGATTCTCCCACAAGTCAGTGATCCGAGTTATGAGCCTCACTCAAGCAAAGAAACATTTTAAATAAGCCAATACTGTTCTAGGTCTCAACAACAATAAAAACCCTCTCAAGCATTAGCTGCTGTTAAGCAGCTGCCCAGCATACCTCTGGCCAGGGTATATAAATAATGATAGATTTCCTTTTTGGTTTGAGGTGTAATGAAGCAAAGACAACCCTTATCACTGCAGTACTGGGTACCAGGCTCTTTATCCTAATGTATCATTCAAATCCTGGAACAACGCTGAGTGTCATTAGCCACTTGAACAACTTCACTATAATCAGCAGAGGGCCACTTTAACTGGATTGCAGTCTGCATACAGCAATGTACTGAAATACTCTGGTGCATTCATTCTACTTCAGTATAAACAGAGCTTCATTATACCCAAGTTCATGACAATGAGACCTGAGCATGAAACAGAACACTGGATTTGAACATCCCCAAAGATTGAGAGGTTTCTTCTGAGCTTGCATTTTAAAATTGGTTCCCTCAGCTGAACTGAAAAAGCCCCAGTCTCAGGGCATTTGCAATCTGGATCAGATCTGTCTCTGAGTTTTGAAGCTCAAGGCTAGGTCAAGCTAGAAGTGGGTTCCAAGTATGAGTATACGAAGTTCTCATTATGAAATACAAAACAAACCATTAAAACATTCATACTTAGTGCAATGGTTCACTCTCAGAAAGTTGAGAAATCATTGGATCTGGATTGTGAATACCCACAATATTGGAGAGTTTGGCATGGAGGTTTTAGCTTGGCCCAGCATTGAGATGAGGCCAAGGGTAAAACGTGGCTGTGGATCTTGGTGCAGAATGCAAATCCCCATCCATATTTAGTCACCGATTCAGGGCAGGATTTAAATATGTGCTGAAGCCCCAGTGATTTCAGTAGAATTGAAGCACATGCTTAAGTGCTGTCCTGAATAAGGATGTTCTGATGAATCAGGGTCTTAGGAGGTACTCTCATAGAAGAGATGGCTTCTCCCCGCTCTCTGCCAGTCATCCCAGCAGCGTTGTCACTGGATAGAAGGTTTATGTTATGTTTCCATGAGGCAGGGATCACAAGGGAGTTTGTTCAGGAAGGGGGTTGAGTTTATTAAAGAATGTTTTAAATCATTTATTTCTCCAGTGAGTCAATATTGAATAAATAGACATGATGAAAAATTATGATTGCAATGCATGGAACTGGGGTGAGATGTTAGAAGAACTGGGGATCTTCTCCTACTCTTGCTCTGGCAGCATGACATAATCAATTAAAATTATTGGCCAATAAGGTCCTGATCTTGCAAGCAGATCCAGGCAGGCTGATCCTGGCATTCACACACCCCTTACTGACTTCAGTTGGACTTCAAGCAAGAGCAGGGGTCTGCTTGCAGAATCTGGCTCTAAATTATTGTTTTGAAATACTAAGGGCTCTGTTCTGCTCACAGTTGCACTGGTATAAATCCAGAATAACACCAGTGAAATCAATGGAGTTAATCCAGATTGGCACCAGTGCAAACAAGAGTGGAATCTGGCTCTAGGATATATCAATTCTGACTGTATTATAGGTCTTGTCAAAACTTGATTTCATCTATAAAAGGGCAGATATTTTTGTTAAAAAGATAAATGAACATTTATTACAGGAGATTTTTGGAATAGCACTGGATAGCTTTTTTGGACAAGTATATTTTTAAAAAATTTGTCATGGAAATATTTTTTTAAAAATGTACATACTGAAAATATTATTTAGAAAAGCTAGGAAGACTGAAAATAGTACAAAAAACCAAAAACGAACAAAAAAAGTCAAAGCAAGCCAAGAACTATGCTCTGTTGTAGAAGACTCAGATGTGACCATAAGTAGCATCTAACTACTGTAAAAACTGGTATTGTTTCTGTAAAACTTTTTTTTGCTATGATTTTGCCTTGCACAATTCATGCGGATTGATTTTTATTGCAATCACCCAAATCCCTTGTATCTATATTGTGTGCTAATTGCTCAAGCTGATGGAAGTGAAATTTAATTTTCCTATTTTGACAGGTAGTGTGGGTCAGTGGATAGGGAACAAGACTGGGACTCAAGAGACCTGCATTCAGTTTCCAACTCTACCATTGACCTTTGACAGGTCACTTTCCATCTCTGTGCCTCAGTTTCCCTATCTGTACAAGGGGGATTAATACTTATTTATCTTTACAAAGTGCTTTGAGATCTGTGGGTGAAAAGCACTATATCTTGGGCTATGTATTATTATTATTACATAAGCGAGGCTGGAGCACAAGATATACAGTAAGTCTAATTCTGATTTTACATCAGTTTAATTCCATTGATGTCAGTGGAGTTACTTCTCATGTACACCAGTGTGAGAACAGAATCAAGCCTAGTGTAATTCAGTTTCTCATTCCACCCTATCTCTCCAGCTTCTTCAACTTGATGTAATGTTACAGTTGTAATCACAAGATTATTCTTTCTGGAAATACACTGAAACAAAATTAAGTGGTCCAGCGAAAGAATATGCTGCATCAATTCTCTCTTACTCTCTTCTTGCTCTTTCAAGAAAATGAAATGACATGGTTTTCACTATGTAGTGCCATGGTTACAAATTACACAATATATTTCTAATGAATACATTGCTGCTGCTGTTTATTTGTACATGAAAATGATCCCCCCACCCACCCACAAACAAGCACCTGATTCTGTTCTTATTAAAAGGATGCTTTTCACAATGAGTGGAAATACACAACTCCATTGCCCTACGCACTCAATTAATGAAAAATATGCCATTTGCAGCATACACAGATACGTCATCAACAGGTTTATAATTAGAGCTGTGCAAACAGCTTTTAGTGATACATGAACCAAGGTGACACTTTTCTGCTTTCAAGTTTTATTATGGCTCCAAAGCTTGGTCCAGAGTCACCAAATGTTTTGTTCTGGCAAATTTTCAAGTGAACCTTCACTGGGTTTGTGGGGAAAATCCTATGGGGATCATCTTTTTTTCTGTTTGTACAGTGCCTGGCTTGGCAGGATCCTTGCCCATGATGAGGGCTCATAGGTGCTACGGTAATGCAAATAATAAATAATATTCATAATACCATTCAAGGGAGGGATTTATGGTTTTTCTTCCATGTCCTGTGAAGCTCAGAAATTCTGTGTACTTTTTGACCCAAACTAGGCAAAACTTTGGCCATTTTGATGGGGTTCTGATTTGAATTTCTAGGTTCATTCTAACTTTTTAGAGATGGCTTCACAAAAGGAAGATCTGGACTGAGAATGCTCCCAGGTTTAGGGCTGTTGGCATTTGAAGATTTTGGTTCAACCCACTGTAAAGATAAAGTCTTTTGAAACATTGGTTTTGGTTAGGGCCTACGCCCACTTGAAACTCAGGGGATGAGAACCAAGCCAAGCTGAAACCCAAAATAGTTTGCAAAACCAATGGTAGAGTTTAGCAAAGCTCTGTTTATAACACTGTCACTGTCTCATGTTAAAGTGACTTTTGCAAAATATGTTATTTTCAAGATAAGAGCATTTCATAACATAGTACACTGCTGAATAATATATAATACGTCAGTATTATACTCAACTGTTTGGAATCATTTTTGCATTGTGAACATATGCACTCACATGCCATTAACATGGGTTTCACATATTTTTACTTCTATTTAATGTGTCAGAACTTGGACTTAGTTCTCACTGGGTTTTTATTATTATTATTTAATATCTATATTGAAAGGAATGGTGGTCTGAAGCTAAAACACTGGGCTGAAATAGAGAAGACCTGGGTTCAGTTCTGCCACAGACTTGACTGTGAACAAGTCAATTAATCTCTCTGTGCCTCACTTGTAAAATGTAGGTAGTCAAATGTCCTTGGTCGGTCTTGTCTGTGTAGACCATAAACTTCTTGGGGCCGGGACTGTCTATTAGTGTGTGTTTGTATGGTGCCTGGCATGTTGGGACCCCTATTTCAGTTGGGTGCCTGGGTGCTGCTGTAATATAAATAATAACAATAATGAATAATAACACTCGATTCTCACTGGTGAGGTCCAAATTAAAAGAGGAAATTTTCAAAGGCATCCCTTATCACCAATGCTGTTTGTTGGAGCAATGCTGCTGCTGGCATGGATGCCCCGTGAGACCAATTGTGGTTACCATATCAGCAAAGGGCAAAGACCAGTTGACTATTTGTTATACATGGATGATCTATGGACTATCACAAAAGGAGACACAGAAATTGATGATGTGGTCGATGCATTTGGCGAAGATATAAATCTACAAGTTGACTTGGCTAAACATGCATCCGCATCTGAAAAGAAGGGCAAACTGGTACAGACAGATGGCATACAAGTTAACAAAGGTGCTATCCAAGATATCTCTCAGAGTAGCCCCTACAAATACCCTGGAATCATGGAACTGTCGGAGTTACAACATAAGGAAGTCAATGAAGAGGTGAGGGAAGATACAGACAAATAAGACCTACTCTAAGGACAAAACTCAACTGGAAGAATTTGATCCGAGCTATTAATATGTGGGTGATACCAGTAGTACAGTACTCTGTGGGGGTGATGAAGTGGAATCAAGGGGAGAAGAAAAAATTTGGAATCCAAACAAGAAAGCTCCTGGCGATGCATAGAGTAATGAATATCAATCAAGATGTTGACAGGATGTACCCCCAACAACTTCTTCTTCATATGACTGATGTGGAGCAACAATTAAAATTTTACATTTAGATGCTTAAGCCAGATCATTGCATCTGGAATAGCAGAGTTTATTGCTGTGATGCTTCCTTTGTATTTGTGAGTAGGGCATTGAGTTGTTATACGTTCCACGGTCTGTTCTGGGTGACCACAGTCACACACTGGAGAGTCTTTAATTTTCCATTTGTGCAGCATGTATCTGCATCTGCCATGGTTTGTGCAGATACGTTTTAGGGTTGCTCAGGAGCTTCGTGGGAAATCGAAGCCATGGATCGACTGCGTCGGGTCTTTCACTGGGTGTTTATTTATGACTTCCTGTGAAGTCCATTTGGCTTTCCAAGCTGCCTCAGGGTTGAAGTTGCATTGCTGAAGGTTAAATGCGTGGGTCCAATTCTTGTGACTTCAAGCGGGGGTGAGGGATGTTGTTAAGGTCCTGGTGGATGGGAAGACATTCATTTTCCAGAATCCTCTAGAATTCCTGAAGGGTTGTGGCATTGCAGCAAATGGATGGGGGAACAATGTACGACAGCCCTGGAAGCCAAGGTGTGGAGGTCCGACCATCTGGTGGAAGAAAAGTTCTGCTATCTGTGGAGGAAGCATCTGACAATGTAAAGTACAAGATCAAAATATATTACGAGCAAGAGAGAGTAAAAGATCAACTGGTCATGATAACAAGTGATGACTGAGTGCATCCAAGCCCAAGAAAGCATAAAAGAAAGGAGAAAGCAGATCACCAAAGAAAGACTCAAAAGATGTACACAGAAATCACGGTACGGACAGCGGTGGAGAGAGATCGAACCCATTAGTGATCGAAAACTAGCCTGTTCATGGCTTGTAGAAGGATGCCTCAAAAAAGAGTCAGAGAACCTCTACGAGTGCACAAGAGCAGATCTTCAGGCTTAATTATATTCGAAGCAAAACTAACCGACAGCACTGCTCCCTGAACTGCAGACTGTGTTCCGAAAAGGAAGAGATGGTGGAGCATGTGCCGAGCGCCTGTTGGAGCCTGGCTGGGAGAGAATATCTGAACAGACACAATGAGGTCACCAAGTGTCTGCACTCAAGCCTCTGTGGCAAATACAGATTTAAACGCACCGTGCAGTATTATGACCACCTCACTGAAACTGCTTTAGAGAACGAGGAGGCCAAGATTTTGTGGGATCTGGCAATTGTCAAACAGGCTGGACATAGTTGTTGTAGAAAAGAAGACAAAAAAGACCGTTTCCATTGATGTTGCGATACCAGCAGACAGAAATGTAAAAAAAGAAAAAAGAGGAGAAGATAGTGAAGTATGAATAACTCTGCCACCAAGTGGAATGATTATGAAAAACTAGAATAAAGACAATCCCAGTGACTGTTGGAGCAACTGGAGTGATCCCTAAGGATACAGATGAGCAGCTCAAGAACTAACTGGGAGAGCAAGACGTCAGGATCGGTGACCACTGGAAGACAGCGCACTTGGGCACTGTGAGAATTTTAAGGAAAGTCAAGGAGCCCCTAAAATGCAAGAATTCTGTAGGGGGTTTAACAAAACTCCTGACTACTCAAACCTACAGAGCCAGTTCATGATCAGGATTTATCGGTGACTCATGGGGATAAATTTTAGACAGCAGAGATCCCCTTTTTATGCTTAAAGATCTTGTACATTGTGAAGGCTATTTGTTTAAAAAATGTCCTGAATGTAATATGGAAGGATAACATTAATAATAATACTGCTGAAGCACATGGTCCCAGTTAGAACCAGGCCTTTTTTTGCTAGGTGTTGAATAAACGTATACAAAGACATGGTCCCTGCCCCAAAGATCTTACGATCTTATGAGGATAAGGAGCAGGTGGAGAGAGGGGGTTACAATCAAATATGTACAGTTGTACATATGTATGTATAACATATATTAACTAGCTGGTAAAATATGTGAAACCCATGTTAATGTCATGAAAATGCATATACCCACAATGATAAGTGTGTGTGTGTGTGTGTGTACAGTTGCAATTTTTTCCCGTTAACTAGAAATCACCTCCTGTGCTACAAATTGCACCTGGAAGGGAAGATGCAGGATACAGTGGCACACCAGCAGTCAGGAACTGGGAGTCCGTCCTTAGCTCTTCACAGACTTGCAGTGGGAACTTGGACAAATCGTTGAGCCTCCCTATCCCTCAGTTTCCTCACCTGCATACCGGGGTGAAGAATACTTCCCTACCTCAAAGGGAGGTTGTGAGATGTAACAAAATGTTTGTAAATCACTGTAAAATTCTTGGATGCAAGGTGCTGTGAAAGTCCAAAGCATTCCATTCTTATGTCATCACTCACTTTTTCAGAACCATTTGTGCTGTACTAATTGCCAGCCAATTACTCTGATTTATTCCCCATCACTGAAATGACTGATTATGCTCTCTCTGACTTACTAAAAAATAAGCATGGAGTAGTGGCTTATTAATCAGGGGAGACTGGTGGCATTCGAGAGTGGGTAGGAAAAATTGTCATGCAGAAGTGCACTGAGAGACACTCTGGCCGCAGGTAAAGATAATGGGACGTATTCTATTGTCAGTGACTCCAGTGTAAACCCAAAGTAACTCCATTGACTGTGGTGGGTGTAGTATTCTCGAGGATCAGGGAGCCTTGGGTGTCAGTGAGGGGCTTTTACCTACCACTTACATCAACATCATAATGGATGAAACTGGGTTCAGCATCGACGCAGAGAACCCCTAAGCTCTATCTGTCTGCATGTCTCTCTCTAGCCTACTTCCTTTTAGATACCCATGGGATCCACAGTGGAGATACTCTGGTTTACACCAGTGACAATGAAAGGAGGCTCTGACTCCATAAGGCCAGCTTTTGAGTTTGAGCACCAATTCTCACCCTGCAGAGCCAGCCATCAAATCATGTCGGTCTTCTGGGCTCTGTGTAGATATTGGGGATCAGAAAGAGGCCAGGCCCACCTGACCCCATGCCTCTGTCCTGGCACTTGGCACGCCTTCCCGTCCCTTTCCTGGTAGTACAGCTGTAGGGGAGTCCCATGGGGGGGCCGCCCCCTCTTTACGGGGGAATCCCACCATGAAGAGAGTGACGATGATTAAAGAGCCTGTATTATCTTTTCCATCCCTAGCTCTGTACGGCTGGTAGGGTGTGGCTAATCCCTTCCCTTTTGTGCAGAAGTGGGATATTTACCTGTGGAGGGGTCTGATTGGGCCCTCTCTTCTCAGTTACACTGGTGTTAATCTGGAGTTAAACCCTATTAAAATAAGCATGTCACCAATACAACCAAGAGCGTTAACTTTCATTCCCTAAGCAACCAATTCAAAACAACGCACAAGAAGCTTCATCAGTAGCTTATTACAAACACTTGTGTAATAGTGGAGCGGGTGCATCCTGATTTACAATTTCTCTTGTAAAAATGGCTTTGAGTTTTGTCTCCTGCTGTCTTTTGCAGTCTTGTCTCCTGCTGTCACCTGAAGTGAGCAAATGTTTTACCTGCTTCAAGAGAAGGAGCGATACTTCACGTGACCCAGATAAAATGTTGCAAGCTGAAAGAGCCAGGAAGCAGCTGTGAAATTGCCTGAGGATATATCTCTTTGTCGAAATGCTGGAGCATCATGGGGCTGTGCATAAAGATCCAAAATATTGTGCAGGGAAGCACATCTGTGCGATGAAATTGTGAGAAATGGGCACTGGCTTTTTAGAAATAAACACATTGGTTAAAAAAATTGGTTCAATATAGAGAATATTTAAGTAAAATATCACCTGGAGTGACTATATGAGGCCAGCATTTTATTCTTCATCAGCCAAGGTGTTCTGAGCTGACTTTCTCCTTGCTGTGGATCATATTCAATGATGGATATGAATGGGCCAGTTTTTGGAGCAACATAAACATGTCTTGGGAAAGCAAGTTGAGGGCCTGAGAACTGGTAAATGGCAACGTAAAGGCCAAATCCTGCTTGCCAGTCACAGACGTATAGTCTAATTGAAGCCAACGGCCTGTAGGTCCTAGGCTGCTAATTTGACTCCTGTCCAGGACACACCAAGTAATAACAAAAACTTGTTACCCACTGTGAGGTTTCCTATGTGCAACAGATTGCGTGGCCTTAGTTAACTTGCCAATGACCAGCTGTCCACGCAAAATGCCACCACACATGATTCTGATCAGTGCTGAGTGGATCCTCCAGTTTGGCTCTCCCACAATTCTGTGAATTTTGTCATTGGGCCAGTCCACATGCAAATTGCATTCACAAACGACTGATATTTGTGCTCAAGCAAAATCCCATGTCTGCGTTGCATAAATGCAAATTCCCATCATTTGTGGCTGGATGAGAACTTCTGGCATTACCTGTGAGTTCACTTGAGTTTGCAGGATCCCACATTACTGAATCTGATCTTGTGCTCCGTTCCCAGAGAGAGACACAGCACTGAGAAGGAGCACATGAAAATCGAATAAACTAACGAACAGAGTTGCTTGGTAGAAGCAGCAGCATTATTAAGCTGGTCTTCTCCATAGCAGAATGCCACCGAAAAAAACGCAGGTCACATTTGTGTAATAGGTCAAATTTCAGTAATGAGACCCAAAGTGAAAAATGGATCTATGCCACCCCCGTGCAAAGAATTTTCTTTTCCTATCATGGAATAGCTGATACAATCCGCATTTGTATCTACACAAATACAAAAGGTTGTGCATGTGTGTGTGTTTCGGTGCACTTGTGAAGCACAGAGAGAGTGCAAAAATTATAACCTGTACATTAGCTAGTAAAGTGTTAGTGCACTGAAGCTTTTGCCATCCCCTTCTGTTCATGAGTAATATACAGAGTCTTGGTCTGATGGCAAAAGAGAAATCGCTGATACCAGTAAAACAGATTACATAAACTGGGAGGTGCTGTGTTTATGGCCAGGCAAATATAAAGTAAAAATAAGACAGTTCCCAGAGGAATTAATGAAGCCCCTAAATGTACTAGGCCCCTACCTGATGGAAGCAAACAGACCCAGCTGCTAGGATTGAAAGAAAATGTTTTCCCCCTCATTTTTCCATCTGGATTAGAGAACTCCAACACAACGCAGCCTCTGAAAAAAACCCTAACAATGCTATAGGCCCATTACTAGATAGAGATGATAAAATTGTGAATAATGATGCAGAAAAGGCCAACGTGTTCATGGACAATATTACCCATGGACAGTATTTGGAAAGAAGCATGATGATGTACTTATACATGAGGATGATGAAGTACTTTCCAATTCACTAGTAACTAAAGAGGATGTTAAACTGCATCTACTAGTGATCAACATTTTAAAATCAGCTGGGGTGCACCTCGGCTTGAAGAGATCTCTTGCCTGCTGATGTTAATTTTTAATAAATCCTGGAATATGGGGGAAACTCTGGAAGACTCCTTCTGTGCTAATGTCACGCCAATAGTCCAACAAGACAAGCAGGATAACCTGGGTAATGATAGGTTGGTGAGTCTGACATCAGTTCTGGAAAATATAACGGAATAATGATATGGGAAATAATTTCCAGAAAAAGTAATGGACTAATAATCCCATGATGATATGGGATTCAATCAATAAAGAATTCAAATATGGGAGTCTGACTGGTGCCATTCAACATGGATTTATGAAACAAATTTATGGATTTGCAACTTCGGTTGACAAAGGGAACTATGTAGATATAATACATTTAGACCTTTGTACGGCATTTGACTTAGTACAGCATGACATTCTGATTAAAAAATTATAACTATACAATATCAGTAAAGAACATGTTAAATTGATTAAGAACTGGCTAACTGACCAGAAGTATTTGTCAATGGGAAATCATCACTGGATGAAGGTATTCCTAGTGGGGTTCCACAGGGATCGGTACTAGGCTCAGTACTATTCAATATTTTTATCCGTGGTCTGGAAGTAAATATGAAATCAATACTGATAAAATTTGCAGATGACACAAGGATTAGCAGAGTGGTAAGTAATGAGGAGGACAGGGAAGTCAAACAGAGCGTTGTGGATTGCTTGGCAAGCTGGTCCCATTCAAACAAAATATGTTGTAATACAGTCAAATGCAAGGTCCTACTTTGGGACAGAAAGAATGCAGGCCATGCCTACAGAATGGAGGACTGCCTACTGGAAAGCAGTGACTTGGGATCATGGTGGATAAGCAACTGACCAGTGCAATGCTGGAACAAAGAGGGCCAGTGTGATCCTGGGAGTAGGGAGTAGGAGGTGATTTTTACCTCTATTTACAGCATTGGTGAGACTGCTACTAGAAAATTACATCCAGTTCTGGTGGCCACATGTTAAAAATGATGTTGAAAAATTTGAGTGCAGAAAAGCCACAAAAATTATTCAAGGGCTAGAGAAAATGCCCTACAGTGAGCATTTAAAGAGACTTAAAGAGATCATTCTGTTCAGTTTATCAAAAAGGAGATTGAGAGGTGTTTTGACTACAATGCATAAGTACCTTCGTGGGGAGAAAATACTTGGTACCAAAGAGCTCTTCACTCTAGCAGAAAAAGGCAGAACAAGAATCAGTGGCTGGAAGTTGAAGTCAGACAAATTCAAATTAGAACTAGGCACAAATTTTAAACAGTGGGGGTGAGGAACCACTGGAACAAACTACCCAGGGAAATGGTGGATTTTCCATCTCTTCTCATCAAATCAAGATTGGATGTCTTTCTGGAAGATTTACTTAAGTCAAACCCTAGTTATTGGGCTCAGTGCAGGGGTTACTAGGTGAAATGTAACGGCCTGTGTAATAAAATACATGATCTAAAGGTCCCTTCTGGCCTTAACATCTATGAATCTCTACTGAGACAACAAATTATCAGACAACAAATCAGGAACACAGCAAAAATACCATGTATCCCAACAAACTAAGCATGAATGCCAAGTGCCATGTGAACAGCAGTCTGGGAAAGTCTGGAGGTATCCACAATAGCTTTCAAAATTTACAAGACCCTCAAAGTCTTTCCCCGAAATCTTGTAGACTTAAAATTGGAGCAAAGTGCTGCTGGTTTGCAGGCACAACCCTACCTGGGGGCTAAAATAATTACATCGGCAGTTGGCAGAGAACTTCCTCTAATTATCTCCCTTGTAGTCTGTCTCAGTAGAATGTCTGAAGACTGAATGGGCCATGGGGCCTGAAATGGCCATTCATGCCTCCAGACAAGGACCCGAGCACATGGGCAGAGCCAGATGGGGAAGTTTACCATCTCTCTACTTGCCGTCTACCATTAGTCTCCAGAGCTGCCAATCTGGCATATTTCTTGAGCACTAAATTCACATGCCTACAAATAAAGGAACAGAACACCGACGTTTATTTCCATGTTAAATCTGAATTTGTCTAGGGTGACCAGATGTCCCAATTTTATAGGGACAGTCCCGATATTTGGGGCTTTGACTTATATAGGCTCCTATTACCCCACACCCCCTGTCCCAATTTTTCACACTTGCTGTCTGGTCACCCTAAATTTGTCTGACATTCCTGGCAAGAGTTCTCACTGTGTAAAAATGTTATCCTTTGTCCTGGAACCTGTTTTTAGTGACCTCTAGTGGCAATAGAAGTGCTTTACTAGGGAGTGAGAGTGATGTGGTTCATGGTACTGTTTTTAGATTGAGGTGTTGAATGCCCATACTCCCTTTCCAGAGAGATAGCTAAACAAATAAACCAGTAAAATTGCTTGTGGAACAGGAAGTGCCATGGGCTCTGTGTGTCAGGCACTTTGTAATGACCACAAGCATCAAAGGCTTCCTGGTTCCACCGGCAATTCTATCGAGTGTGTAAAGAAAAGGATGGTTTTGTGTCCCAAGCATGAGAATATTGTGACTCAAGATCTGGGTTCTATTTCAGACTCAGCTGCCGACTGGATTAATGCAAAGCATTATTTACTTATGTATTTGTGTAATTCCCTTCCAGTGTGTCCAGTTGCCTGAACTTTTAACATGCTGTGATGTAGTGCAGAAGCACACATGAAAATCAGCAGGCAGGGTGGAAATTTCCCACCTTTCTGTAGTCAATCACCTGTGAGCAATTTGACTGCTTTAGTCAGAGGCTCCCTACTAACTTGGAAGAGGAAAGGACCAGGGTTTCAGATCACAAATTGTGATTACTATGATCACTGCTACTGATCAGCTACAGATTGTGCATACAGCTAATTTGTGCTGCAACATCCCACATCCTCCCTCCCTTTGCTCACTTGTTTGCTTTACCTACTGGTTATGTCTTATCTTTCACACTGCAAGGTCTTTGCATCTGGGACTGTTGTTTACTATACTTTTGTACGGCACCCAGTACAATGGGGTCCCAACCTGGTTAAAACCTCTGAATGCTACAGTGATATAAATGATCAATCAAACGAAATAGTAATCATTAACCAGAAGACTAAGGAAAGCTCCCCCATAAAGCAGGCTTTTGTTTATACTGAATGACTACCCATGTACGGATACCTGCAAAGAGTTTGGAGGGAAAACCCACTGGATTTCAAGCTTTCTGACAGTGCAAGCCTGCAAGAAAGCCCTCCTGTTGCAATGCTGAATGTTTGAATTGCAGCTGGAGTCTCTCTTGGCTCGTGCACTTTTAGCCAGCACTCACTCCCCGCCACCAGCCCTGTGAAGCCACGTGGAAATGTGTAACATTGGGTTAGCAGCGCATAATGTGCTTTTTCTCAGGCTGTCAAAAAACATCTGAGTAAACACTGCAGAGCCACCTTTAGTTTTAGCATCTTGGGAAGAAGAAAGTTTGCAGGAACGAACAGCAAACAGGAGATACTGTTTGGTAGATTCAAGGTTGTCCCACAGGCCATGTTTTGCTTGATTGCTGAGCGCCTTTCCTTGTACCTCCTGCTACAAAATGTGAATCCTGAAGGTTAGAGTAGCCACATCTGGCTAGGCCAGGTAGAAATAGACCTGAATCAAAATCTCAGCTTTACACCGCTCTGAACTGAAACACCTGCCAACTTCAAGAAAGTTTGAATTGGGAACTGAAATGGGACATGCTACCTCTGTAATGGGCTGTACCAAAACTCCAGATCTGAGCAACCCAGAAATGAAAGAGTCCAAATCCCCACCCAGAATATGAGACCGGAAGGCTGCTCTAAGTTGCATCAATGGTCTACGGGCCCCACAGGTCATTCTGCCAACCAGGAATCATTGAGGTATAAAGACACCTTAACCACACCTCCTTTTTCCTGGTCACACCCCCTGGCCCCATTGCCAGGGGAGGAGATGGTAACATAGGAGCTGTTAAGGCAGCTGGACATCACCCAATGATTCCCCTGAGCAGGAGGGAATTTCCATTGGCCTGCTATGCCTGTGCACTGAACTAAACTGCCCAACTGTATGAGAGCTTACAGGCAACTGGTCTCTTACGATTGGATACAGACAATACAGTTCAGGTACACCTTTTTAGTGGTTCATTGTTGAAAAGCTTTGCAGAAGAAATGAAGTTTAGTCCTTAAAAGCCTTTAATAGGGAATGAAATGACTCTGCAGTTTGGAAATCTATTTTTGCCTACTAATTTCCCCCCAAATTGAGGAACTCTGTCATTCTCTCAAGAGTAGATTAGGTCGCACAATCTGTGGTGGGTTAAAGTATTACCCTTTATCCTTCGAAGATCTGGCTTCAAACATGGATTTAGGTCACAGAAGAAAATGATCAGAAAAAATCCCTTAAGGTCATTTCGATCAGCTGGGCAAACACATTTGAGACCTTTATTAAGAATGTTCACGCTGCACCTGCCGGGCTGGGGAGCTCCTTTGCAACCTGTTTAGTCTCTCATATAAATATGGACTCTGGTGGTTTTTTAAAACCTTGGGTTACTTAAAGACTGAACCAACCTTCTGAGCCATCAATCTGTCCAAAAAAGTGTTGAATTTTCCCATTTACTTGAAGTGGTGCATTGGGGGACAGAATCAGCACATTAACTGCATTTTTAAAATCCATAAGGAAAGTCATTTTAAAAGTTTAAATACTATTCTTTATTTCTGGTGGTGCTCACAATGTACTGGGGCATTGAACAAGCAGGTACAAAATCATGGTCTCTGCCCCAAGGAGTCTATTTTGGTCTATTTCTATTACCTTGTCTGGTTCCATTTTTAAACAATTATGTCTTAATTTATTTCCATGGAAGGCTACAATAATATTCATTTTCAAGTTATCTAGTTTCTTATTGATTTATTATTTATACTTGAGACAGGGGAAACATAATAGAATGTTTTGATTTCTCTATTAAATGTCATATTTTACACCTCAATCCATGTCTATAAAAGCTAGGTGGTCTATTTTTCTTATACATTATTATTATTATTTTATTAAGGGTGTACAACAACCCTTAGCCCTTAGCACACCTAAAGGGCTTTCCATCCATAGATCTCAAGAACTTTACAAAGGCAGGTACCATACGCATTATTATCCCTATATTACAGATGGGGAAACTGAGGCGCAAAGAGATTTACGGCCAACATTTTCAAACCTGGCTGGTCTTTTTGAGTGGCCTGATTTTGGGGTGCATCTCAGCTTGCGTATGCCAATATTAAAACCTCCAGAATCAGAGGCCACTTCTGAAAAATTGGACCAAAGTTATATCTCCAAAGTCACATGCCAAGGCTGTAGCAGAGCTGGGATTAGAACCCAAGTGTCTTGACTCCTAATCCTAAACTGTCCACCTGTCCATGCTGTCTTCCCACTCAACAGGTGTAATTCACCCTTCAGTTTTCATGATCATTACACTCACAACTTTTGTTTTTAAAATGTGCATTGCTTCTTTAAAAAGGGAAGGGAAGGACTGTTACTTTGCCGTGAACTGGATTAATTCTTTTCTTCTTATGGCAGATCCTAAGTGCCATTCTACTTTTTGACCTTGGATAGCAGCTCGTTTGGCAAATGTGACAAGAAAAGTGACCTCTAAAACCTAGTGCCAGAAATGTTTTAGCATCATATAACGTGGTGTCGAAAATTCTCACAATCCAATTGCGGGACAAAATTTCACGGCTGAAGTTGTGTTAGAGAATGTCCAAACTTCACGAACATTGTTCAAAACTGTAAGAAATAATCTTTAAACCAGACCTGCAAGAAAAAGCAGCTGTTGGCATTATTCAGTCCGGAATGGCTTTTTTTTTTTTTTTTTTTGTAAGCAGTTGAATGAAAATACACCCTGAGAGATTGGTTTATGCATGAAAGGGTTTAAAGGAAACCATAGTCTGATGAACACAAAACTATGATATGACAAGATAATGACTATAAAAATTTAACATGGTCTAATTAATATCATCCCCTAAGAGCAAAATACACTTCGAGCTGAGAGCTTTTTGCTGTTTCCAGAAGAAAATATACCATGGGGACTGATTTCTTTGTAATGTTGCAGAGCGCACATTACTTACTGATGTTTGAAGGTGTGTGCGTATATCTGTCTGCACGCCTGTGCGTGTGTGACGGGGGGTGAGAAAGAAAAAGAACAACTGATTGGTTTCTTTCAGAGTAGCAGCCAGGTTAGTCTGTATCCGCAGAAAGAACAGGAGGACTTGTGGCACCTTAGAGACTAACCAATTTATTTGAGCATAAGCTTTCGTGAGCTACAGCCCACTTCATCAGATGATTGGTTTCTATTAAATTTCAAATAGGACTTTTTAAAAATTCCTGAAGACCAATATCCCCTGTATAGCCTCACACTGAAATACAGGACCAATTCTTCAGCTGATATAAACAAACGTGGATCTGTTGACTTCAGTGGTACAGAGCTATGCTGATGAGGACATAGGCTGGAAAATGTAAACCCTTACGGAGCTTAGGAGCTTTTGTATATGTTTATTCCCTTCTGCACATTTTGTCGCAGGAAGGAAACGAATAGTCCATAGCTTGCACATTTTACAACGATGAACTATACATCTGTCATTTCCATACTGCCGTGGAGTGGTTTCATCTTCTTGTTTATGATGTCAAATAGCACTGCTTAGAGGGTCCCGGTTCTGCACAAACATGGGAGTCAGTTCTCCACACAGATGCTCAACGGGCTTAAAATGAATTCAGTGGAGTCACCGCAGGGTCAATGAAAGCGGGATCAGGCCCCAGTTGTGAACAAATCCTTGAGTCATTGCCATTCCAAGCACATGCTCCGACATCTCATCATCATTGTACCTCTATGTATCTTGTCCTAGTTTGACGATGGATTTATTCTGAGCGTCTTTGACCTCAGCCTCGCCCAGCTATCTGCTCTGCCAGGCAGACTGACACATCAAGAGCCATTTCTTGTTTCAAGTTGTCTTCTTGTGGTCTGACAAAACAAGCACTGAATCATGGTCTTCCCCGGCATAGGGCAAGATTGTGACCTTCCCAAGTGTGGGTGCCCAATCGAGCAGACAGGATGCAAGGAGCAGACAGGTCCATGCTCCTGACAGCTAATAGCACTGCTGTAGCTTGCATCTCATCAAGGACAATAAGGGGATGTGACTGGGGCTATGCCCCACACTCCTCACTGCACCAGTCAGGCTTGCAAGGGGTTGTTTGATGCAGGGGTGGCATGGGGGCTGCACAGTGGGGCTCTGGAAGGCCTTTCAATTGTGTCACTGACCGTGAAGGGATCCAAGCTTATGTTTCAACGGAATCTAGATATTTCCTCGACTTAAGAGGCCTTCCGTAGGTGTTTGTTGTAGAAATGAGCAAAGCAGCGAGTGATATTGATTTTGTAAAATACGTATTAGAGAGGCGCTCAAAACAAAGCTTTGTGGGGAGGGGACGTTCAGATTCTGAATCCCGATCTCACGTTTGAGCCCCACCTTTATCATCTGATCCAAACCTCCAGCTCTGAACTTCATGACATTCAGAATCTGGGGCCAGATGAGAATTTTACATTTTAGGCCCGTCTCTAACCAAGACCATAACTGTGGGGTGGGTCAGATACTCTGGGGATAGAGGCCATATAAGCAAATAGAAGGGTAGCAAGAGTGTGGGAAAGGCCTGATCTAAAGCCCATTGACATTTATGGAAAGACTCCCAAGCGTTACAAGGTTGTAGCTACCTAGATCTTTTATCAGAGCCCCTCAAATATAGTGTTTCCAATTTTGCTCCCATTCTCTTTTACTGCAAATTCCCTGGGATATGTATTACTGAACATATGCCCCAAACGTTAGCATGACTGGATCTCAGCCAAGTCACAGGCAGACGACATACTAATCCTGCCACGGGATGCATTAGGTTATGGGATTGTCCAACTTCTGTGACGTATGAAAGGGAGGGATATTCCTGTGTCGGGTTGATCTCAGATTAAATAAAAAAGCAGAAGATAATTGTTTTGTCTGGCCTAATCTCTCTGAGGAGCAGCTTTGCCATCCCGGTTTAATGTATTACTTCTCTGAATGTTGCATCAGAGGGATTTTTTGATTGATTTTTTAAGGACCTTTCATTTGATAGATGGATGTGAAAATGTTTTGTAGCTAAGAGGCCATTACTCTGATCTCGTTTTCAGCCAGACACCCTCACCAAGTTCCAGGGAGCTGAGGTAGCTGTCAGAAAACACAAATTGGCCTAAGGTTGTTTTGTGGGGCTGGCGGGGTTAGAACCCTTTAGTACAATGCCCTGTGAATGTCTTTATAAAATGATTTTATCCTGATCATGTATGCTTTGAATTGACAAAACACTTTTCATCTCAGGGTCTCAATACAATTTGCAAATTTAGGACCAAATCTTGCTGCTTTCACTCACACAAATGGCTTTATGTGTGGAAGGAAGGAAGGCCTGGCCCTAGCTAGGAAAGCTTTACCATACTCATATGAAGCAGGCAAATATCACTCTCACCATTTTAGAAATAAGGACACTGAAGCACGAAGCTATGCCTGTATCCCATCCAAGGTCACTGTCATGGGATGTAATTCCCCACACTAGCCCAAGAAGAGCTGAAATAGGCCAGGCAGGCCCAATCAACTAATGAGGCTGCAAACAGGGGAGCTTTAGGTTGAAAGCAGCTAATTAGGAACAGGCAGGACCTGTATAAAGCCAGGTAGCTGGCCGCAGTGCAGACAGAGTACTGCTGCTGGGGAAGACGGCAGGGAAATAGACTGCAGGGACTCCCTAGGTGCAGTGAGTTGAGAGGCTGCAAAACCCAGAGAGGGTAGGGGCCTGTGATGTAGGAAGAAGCACAGGGAAATAGCAGCAAGCGGTAGGACTGTGCAGAGAATTTGGTTGCTTGTTATAGGGTCCCTGGGCTGTAACCCAGTGTAGAAGATGGGCCTGGGTTCCCCTATCTGCCACTGGAAAGTGTCAGGGGTGCTGGAGCTGCCAGGTCTGGGAAGAGAGCAGGTCTGGGAAGACTTTGAATTCCCCAGAAGGGGAGGACTGTAGTGACCTGGCTGGAGGGCCAAGCCCTGAAGAGGAGACTGCAGTGCCTGGAGTGAGAGCAAGACAGCACGGGGGAAGACGCTGCTGGAGCATGAGTGCCATGCAGGAGTTGCGGCTAATGGTGAGTGAACCCCATGCCAGTCACCCAGCAAGACCGTGACACAGGTGGGAATAAGTCTGGGAGTCCTGACTTCCATTTTTTCTGTTTGGATCGCTTGGCCACCATTCCCTCCTTTAGGGCCTGTTCCAAAGCTTGCTGAGATCTATGGCGAGGCTCCTATTCACTTCAATGGATGTTGGACCAGGAACTCCGTTGTTAGTGTCTCGGAGGTGTGAGTTATTAATATCTCCTTTATTTGTGTGGGGACAGTTTGCTGGTCTGCTGCCATATCTGTGCTCTGGCTGGATGCAAGCAGAAGTTCAATCTCCAGGGCTGTCATTCTAGCCCTGTGCACTGAGGCCCCCACACATCTCCCTTCTGCAACAAGAGGGAGAGCCTGGCACATGCCTACCTGCAGTGTAGCAGATTGGAGCCCCTTTCCTCATGCACTTCTCCCTGCACCTGCTCCTCTATGCACTCCCCATTCCTTGCCCCACAAAGTCCCAAGATGACCTCCCAGCAGCAGTTAAGAGGACCATTTATCAGTCCTGGCAGGACAAAGCTGGGTAGAGGTGGGGGGGTTTCTGCGACTGCGGGGCATTTCCCCAATCCCTTGTCCAGGCAGAGTTCCTTTGGGCAGCAACCACTGACTCCTTGGACTCCCTAGGTTGCTGTCCAGAGCTCTCCGCTTGGTGTCCCCATCTGGATCTTTTGCGTTGACCCTGTGACCTACACCCAGTCCCTGTTTTTTGCATTCACTGTATTCTCCTATTTTGTTGAGTTCTGGGCTCTGTGGCTCATCTGAAGGGGGGGGACTATTCCTGTCATCTTGGTGGACTCTACCTACCGACTCAGGATTCCAATAGACTGGCACCTTTCTGCAGCACTAAACTCACACTGGTTATGTTTGTTTGCTTGCTTTGTCTTTAATGCAAATAAGAGAATGATATTTGCTAACGTACAGCTGGGACCCAGAACTGCCCCTCACCCCATTGCTGCTGCTATTGTAAGGCCAACAGACCCCGGTCGTCAGTGAGTGGGATCGAACCGGGGACCTCTTGAGCTTCGTGCGTGATCCTCTACTGCATGAGCTAAAAGTTTAGCTAAGGCTGTAGAACAAACTCATTTTCTTTCTCTCTCTAAGTGGTCTGGGTGCCAAGAGATGGGACAGAACCCCACACCCAGGAGGTGTGGATTACACTATGGGCGTATGGGTAACATGATCACTGATAGAGCAAACAGGGCTCTCGGGTTTGTCTTGGGTTTTTTTTCCTACGACTGTGCTGGAGAAATAAACAAGTAACAATGTTAAATGGAAAAGGAAAAAAATGCTCAGCCTGGCATCGTGTAACACTGACATGGTGCTTTTGTTTTGGGCTAGTCTGTACACAATGATTTCCCTGCCTGCTGCACTTCAGATGAATGTGATTTAAAATGGCCAAGATATGAAACCTTCAAAATAAGGGTTTATCATATAATGCTGTCAGAACTTTAATGGCGGCAGCTGTTGTGTCTGCCAGCTGCTGAGTAGACTTAATTACTTAGCAGAATCCCCCACCCAGAGACTGGGTTTCCCGGGTGTGTAGTCTGCCCTCTAACCAGGACCCCAGCCTCGGCCAGGTCTACACTACAGACCTATATCAATACAACTGCGTCGCTCAGGGATGTGAAAAATCCACACCCCAGAGCGATGTAGTTATACCGACCTAACGCTCCGGGCAGAAAGTGCTATGTTGGCAGGAGGGCTTCTCCTATCGACATAGCTACTGCTTCCTGGGGAGGCAGATTAACTACGCCAACCGGAGACGCTCTCCTGTCGGCATAGGAGCGTCTTCACTAAAGCACCATAGCTGCAACAGTGTAGTGCTAGACATGAAGACAAGCCCCTAGTCTAGAACTAGACGCTTTCTTGTAGTCTGTAGAGGGCAGCTCTGCCAGGGGAGCTAAGGAAAGGGACGTCTGCTTCTGAGTGAGACAGTGCAAGCTGCTGCTGAGCTCGTCTGAGCTGGAAATTGCTCTCTGAGTTCCCAAATCAACGGCATGTGCTTAAGTGCTTTGCTGAATAGAGATGAACTTAAGTGCAGCTTAAAGCTAAGTGTGTTCTTAAGGGCTTTGCTGCGTCCTGGTCTGGATGTTTTACAGCAATACCAGCAAGCAGGGACTTTTGGAATCTATTTTCAAAGGTTCCAGATTGACAGATATGGGGGGAGACGTTCTTTTTCTATCCATAGTATTGGTACATTGCAGACAGAATAAGGACTCTTGCTCACTACTGATCTAGGCCAGTGACTATATTCCAGTTCCAGTCCCAAGAACTGTCCTGTCCACTTACCAATAACCATCAATGGTGAAAGACCTCTCATCCAAAAACCAGTCCCCTGAATCATTTTCACGGGACAACAGTGATTCTCATTCTCTATTGGAGTCTAATGATCACAACAGTGGAGTAGAGGCCAGAATTCCTGGGTTCTTTTCCCAGCATTGCAACTGACTTCTTGTATGACTTTGGGCACATCATTTAACCTTTCTATGCTGCATTTTAACCATCTCTACAACAGATATGAGACTACTTGCCTGTCTGGCATGGGTGTAGTGAGGCTTAATTTTGAATTAAACTTTGTAAGGCACTTTGAGCTGTCAGTGTAACAGATGCTCTTTTACTGCGCTGCAAAATAGTTTCACTGTCCTCTCTTTAGCACCACAGATAGTGTGCAACCTTTCTTTGTTCACGTCTACATTCTTCCTCTCACCGTATAATATACGAAGCCCTGGCCACGTTCTAAGAAACCACATAGAAGAGAAAAGCAGGTCTAGGGAAGGAAGATGTGCTGGATGGAGGCTGAGCTCTCCGACAGTCTAGGGTTCCTTCCTCTCTATTAATTATACACGTGGAGCCACTTGTTAATGCAATTCTAAAAACATGTCGACACAACCTGAGACTTCTGTCCTGGCACGCGTTCCTTTGAATTAATTTAACCCTAGGATCAGCAGGAACTGGACAACCTAGCTGAAGGCATCTCTATAACCACAGGAGGCTGTCATTCGCAACACAGACTTCCTGCCTCGGTGAGAGGGAACAGGAAGTAATGTTACACCTTAACGGAGAGCTCATTAAGAATAATTTCTGTGAAAGGGCTTGGAGTTACATTTCAGGCTGATTGTTCATGTAACACAACCAGCAACCATCCTGGGTGTTTTTTTCCCCCAAGGAAATTAGAAATGGATTGTAACTGTATTTAATTGTACTAATAAAGTAATTGATTCAGTGCTGGAATTATGTTTAGGGTAAAATATTATTGCTTAAATGTAACATCCAAGAAGCCAGAGAATCAGTTATGGCCAAATTGCCAGTTATATGTGATATGCTATTCAAAGCTTGCCTAATGTCTTTAAACAAACTTGACAATGTCAGTACTTTAGCATCCACAATCACGTATAAAATTACTGTGTATAGAGCACGGTGTAATGTTTGAAGTGCAGCTTTGCTATGAAAAGCGACTGCACACCTAGGATTGTGAAGTTTCATCTTTATCGTCTCTCAAACCTCCTACCAACTGTGCTCTGCTTACAAGTAGAAGGGTATTTTTTTACAAGCTGACACCTGCAAACTCAGCCTGGGATCGGAGGGTGAAGCTGTGTTTTCTGCCTCCCCCCGCCCCATTAGCAGCAGAACAGAGGTTCCACATGCCAGATTAGGCCCTCAGTTATGCAGGTGCTACCCTTTTTTGTCTTCAAACTGGTCAAACTACAACTATATGTTTATTATTATATTGCATAAGTGCTCGGGGGGGGGGGGCATTGCGCTCGGTGCGGTACAGCAGAAGACTCTGTCCCTGACCGACCAGTGTCACTAGACACAGCAGGTCTGACTGAGCGCAGACAGGAAGCAGGTCTCCGAAGTGGTGTTTGTACAGTCACTCTTCTGATTGAGAACCTCACTTTACGGCGAATTCTTATGTCACCACCTAGTGCCACCTGTGTTTAGCGGGAAAGTGGAAGTTCCTTTAAACCATAGATAAGTAGGATGTGCATGGAGACTGGAAACTGGGTTTGGTTGACTAAAGATCTGCTATAATATGAAGTCATTACACTGGGGCGGGGGATCATTAATCCTCTCTAAGGCAGGGACCATCTTTCTGTTTGCTGTTAGGACTGAGCCGATCAGAATTCGGTCCTGGCCCATCACTGCAGTGCCTAGGAATTCTAAGTAACTAGGTCTCCTGGAGGTTACAGTAATGCCAATAATCTAATTAAATAATAATTAGCAAGATTTTCATTATCCTTTGTAAAGTCACCTGGAGAATTCGACTTTTCAGCACCCTGGATGGCTTGTTCTGCAGTAAGGAAAGAATTCAGGAGGAAAATACACCCTAAAGCATTATTGCCATTATAAAAGGCATCCGTTTCACTGTGAGTGCTGACTCCTGCCGATTCATTCCCAGTGAGGTCCCCCAAAAGGGATTTAATTAGCACTGATGGTGCCTTGTTACAATTTATCATATTGACATTTAAACATATCCTTCATTAAGACTTTCAAAACTAACTACCAATTCTGGGTTCCCTTAAAGGACTTGATCTTCAGGGAGTGCTGAGCTTCCCCACTCTGGCAATTGGGAGCCTAGAAGGAATGTCCAGATAGACCTCCAGAATCATTAGTCACACTTGACAATCTTGGTTCCTGATTTTAAAACCTAAACTGATACAAAATAGTTTGCATAAAAATAATTCCTAAAGGGGAAAACTAAAAACTGAAACATTTTAATCATTACTAATATTCTTTTATCCAGTTTTGGGTTTTTTTAAAAGACCTTGTTTTCCCCTTTCTTTTCAGACCCTGCTCAGCAATGACCTGTGTAAGTCATGTAGCTCAAACCAGTTACAGGGCCTAAGTAGACATGGAACCACCTAAAAGATTTCCTTGTCACACAAATGCATTCGATGCATGCCCCACAGAATTCAAGACGAACAAAAAAAATCCCAAAAACTTCAAGCAGGATCTAAGTAAATGGTGTTTCACTCTAGTTTTCAGTTTCCTGGAGAGAGCTGATCAAATTAGTTGCAGTTGGCCCAATCTTCTGCCTGTAAACAGGCTGAGATTTTTTTAAAAATAAACAATTTGCTGGAGAATTTTTATGAACATTATCGGTCTCTGGGTTGATTGTGAGCTGCTTTCTGTGAGCATTCATTTAAGCGTTCACCCAGGGCTGGCCTTATGGGTGGGTGACGTGGGCAACTACCCAGGGCGCTGTGGTCAGGGGGCGCTGTTTGAGTGCTGCAAACTGGCAGGCCTGGGCTGCCAAAGCAGGGGTCAGTGCAGGTGAGTCTGGGGCTGGAGCCCCTGGCCAGCCAGGTGGGGGTCGGGAGAGGCGGGCAATGCTGCCTGGAGGTGCCAGCCTAGTGGAGAGCTGCAGGCAGCGGGGCTCGCCCCTGCATAACCAGCAGGGCAGTCCCTGGGTCCCCCCACCCCCCATTTCTGTGGGCATGGGTGGTAGCCGCACACCCTCTCTCCTCCTGCTGCTCTCCCCAGCTCCCTCTCAGCAGGGGTCAAGTGGTACTGTGCTAATCTGGCTTCCCTGGCTGCTGCTCTTGGAAGCCCCCTTAAAGTCAAGGGCTCTGCAGGATGGCGGGAGCGCTGCACAGAAGTTAGTCAAGTTCAGCAAAATGTACTTCATTTGATATAGCTTTTTTTTTACCAAGATCAGTATCAAAACAAAACATTCAGTTGAGCCAAAATGTCCCCCCCCCCCCCCCAAACAATTTTTGTTTTGTGAAAAACTTCAGAAATGTTGGCTTTTTGTCCCAGTTTGGGACAAATCATTTTGAGCAATCTCCATCTTTTTTGTGGGAGGGAAAAATCCACTTTCAAAGCAGCTGGACTTGCTGCGTTCCCAGGCTCCCGCGAGAGCTGCTCCGAGGCTACAGGGGAGGCAGTCACAGAAGCGGCACCCCCTGCTGTCTCCCTGCACTGATGGTGCTGATTCACTTCTGCTTAAAAAGCCATGGGAGTGGCCTGGGCAGCACATCTTCAATTAATACTCGGTGGCACGTTTTCCTCTTAACACAGTCACCCTTGAGGGCCAGGGGGACTGGACTAGATGACCCCTCGAGGTCCCTTCCAGTCCTATGATTCTATGACCACAATTCAGAGCTTGGAGGGCCACGTATAGTGAGACACCCCTACTCTGGGAGCCAGCCAGGCATTCAGAATTGGCATCCTACATGCTAGTATATAACAAATATCCTCTTATGCAGTGAAACCACATGATAGCCCTTTCCAGTTAGGGAGACAAGACAGCAAGTGAAAAATCAGGACACTTTCTTTGGGTGTCGTAGTTGTGTATATAAGACAAAGCCTCGAACATCAGGACGTCCCTGTCACCTTATTTGAGGTAGGGGCCCTGAGCGGGGGTGATGCTCGGTGTATCGGAAGGAGTCCCAGCCCTTCGAAAGACAAAGAGTTAATGTCCTTTAACTCTCTCTCCCTCATATACGCACAGGCTCTGAGCGCTGGCTTTCCTCTGAAGGGCACAACAGGTGGGAGGGATGTTCACGTGACACCAGTGATAGCCGCAGGGTAAGCCTATTTCTGAGTGTGGCAGATTACTATCCTGAAGGCCCAGGACGTTTGATTGCAGAGTGACTTCCCCGAGGGGTTGCGCGGGTAGGAGGAGACTCCGTGGCAGCGACGGTAATGCTTTACTCAGCGGAACAGACTAGCCAGAGCTCTTTACGCCAGACAGCTTGGCAGCTTCCCAAGTCATAAAATAAAATAGAATCTATTAGGGGACAGGCAAACATCTGCCATCTTATTTGAGACTTACTGGCAGTGCTCCCATGTGGAAAGTGTTTGCTCAAGAATTCTTCCAAAGAAGCCAACAAACAGAGGCCCTCTCACCCTAGTAGCCCCCTCCCTATCTATGTATGCACAATTTACTATTAATATTGTGACTGTTGTTTTATTACTTCAATGGCCCCAAGAAGTCCCGGTCCAGGATCCAAGCCTCATCGTGCTAGACTCTGCACAGACAAGGTACCAGGACAGTCCCTGCCCCAGGACACTCCCTGCCTTGGATTATGACAAGAATGCAATAGGCAGAAGAAACAATTCAGGGCCTGAGAAGACCAGGGACAGTAACAGAAGCGTGTTCTGCAAAATAAGGGCTAGCAATACCTCCCCACCCATTGAGCCATTGTCAGCACCCAAGAGCATGCTGGGCACTTTCTAGAATATAGAACTGGGAAGACACGGTCCCTGTCCCCATGATCTCAGTCTCCTTTTTAGATATGATGCAACAAGTGAAAGTAACAGACAGCAGGGAGGGGAAGGGTAAGATCCCAGTTGTTCATTAGGCATGTGTATAGCGTCGTGATGCAGGTGGCTTTATATTTTATTATATAAACAATAGCTATAATAATTGCCTTCTTCTAGGCAGCACTGCTTTTCACTTGTGATAGCTCCAGGTAAATCCCCAGACTGGAGTTTCTTGCCTAAGCAAATGAATTCGTACTCTCCTACCCTCTCTCCGATGAGACATAAGCAATGTCCAGAGGGCTTGCAGTAATTAAAGAGCTTGTAATATTTAAGAGATGGTGTATTGGTTACCTCGAGCCTGGCTAAATTCCAGTTCAGACACATAGTCTGCCTTCCTAGATCCATGGATACGGCAATCAGCAACGCTGGCCAGCAGATAGTGGAGAGTGCTGTTAAACAGTTGCTATGATGCACCCAAAAGTGATACAGAAAATGCATCCAGTGTAAATGTGAGTTTATAACCCACTTTGGGTTACTGCCGTGTAAAAGGTGTGCTCGAAATGTAAAACACTATTATTATTCTCTGACCTCGGTTCTTTCAAGTCCCGGGTTATGAATTCAAGTGAGTTGTTTGGACGTGTTCCTTTGTAATGAACACGTAATAAGCACCTGCAGAGCTAGCAGCTCCTCTGCTGCTCACTGAATGCAGCCGCTAAGTGTCTGCTACTTTACTCCATTAGCCTCTTCCACCTTTGTTTAAGCAAACATGTTGCATTACAGCAGGTCGTGGCAGGTAGGGTTGCACTGTGTGACAAATTCCAAAGAAAACCTCTTCGGTATTTCCTAGTAGTGCATATCCGCTGCATTTGAACGCCTTCTCTGCTGTCACAAGTACAGACACTGTTGTTCAGATGTAGCCCTGCTACCCGCGCGTCATGCCTCAGAATACTAGCAGAAGTAACGGGGGCTGGTGTAGATTTGGCATTTTGCAACCTGCATGGTGCCTGCCCCACCTGATTCTGAAGTCTTTAAATGGCTTTTCTGTCTTCTCCCCTTTCCCCTCCCACCACCACACACACCACAGTTCTGCAGTCAGACACCTCCAGTGCTTTGTACTGAATTCTACGCTCTTATAATTTTGTCTGAACTTCTCCATGCCCATTTGAGGGTGTTACGAAGCTCAGATAATTGCATCCCCTTATTTCCCTCATAAAACCACTCTGGTGGCCAACCCTACTTTTCAATTAAAGACATCATCTCTTGTGAACATGCAAAGTCCACTACACATTGCCACAACTGTAAATGGCGCCTGCTTGGGAAAAAGGGATTGGAATCTGCATTTTGCCCAAACACTCTGCAATGCACCTTTCTGTTCAGGGTGAACATTTCCCATCTATGGGTTATTTTTAATGTCACTAAACTGAGATAATCTTATGTAAGCCATGTGTGCCAGATAACCAAGGTTCCCCAAAACAAGGTGCATCATTTCTTTTGGCCAAACACCATTGCTTTGGGTGGCCTGGGTGAAATGAGTTGATGGGTTCCACCTAGTTCCTAGAGGTCAATTGTCCACAGAACAAAAAGCAACATCATAGTGAGCATTGGTTACCAACCTGGTCGGTAATCTCAGCATTGATCAGGGGCCGTATTCAAAACTAAGTCTAGGGAAAAGTTCTGTTCGTACACCTTACTACTTCCGCTTGGTGATTCTGAACCCTATTCAGGAAAGCATTTGAGCACACACTTAACTGTAAGCATCTGCTTAAGCCCCATTGACTTCCATGAGCAGGTATCCTGACTTGGGATAGTTTGCTAAATTGTGACCTCTGATATTTTATGCCCGGAAACTCATTTATTTTGAAGATGTCCTTCACGTTCCTGGGTGTTGCTGTGCAAGGTGAGGGGAGACTCCATTGTTTTCCTGTGTTTTACAAAAATAGATTTTTTTTTTTTCCTACAAAGGTTCACTATAGAAATCCTACTTCCATTTTTGCTGAAGAGGAAAGAATTATCGACAAGTGAATTCAGAGACTCCCTCTTACCCCATGTATTTTATTTTTCAGTGTGGTGTTGGTTCTGAAACGTATGCAAGCAGTCGAGCTTCACCTCGTGGTAGCATGAAGGTTGCTATCCAGGCAGATCTTGTCCCCTCTCTATTATTATTTCAGAAGCTACGTCATGTCACAGTGGAATCCTAATGCGTTTGGACACATGCTGCATAGCTGCTTCTCAACTGCGACCTCATGGTGCTATGCAGATATGAATTGGTGAGTCTTACAACACCTGCAGTTGCATGAGTTACTCTAAGTTGCCTAGTGTATCCAAGGTGCAACCAGAGGAGAACCCAAGAGTCTTAACCATCAACCCCCTCATCTAACTGTTGAGAAACTCCTCTGGCACATGTAGCCTTGGTTTTGGCTTCCTTAATAAAAGACAACACAGGGAGGAACTGATTTTTCAAAGCTGCTGAGCACCCACCGCTTCCATTGATTTCAACAGGGGCTGTGAGTGCTCAGCACTTCTACTGATCAGGACCAACATTGGATGTCTTGGCATGGGACGTACTGCCTGCTGTTAAAGCACTATATAAAGCAACTCTCTCTCTCTCCCCTCCCCCGGATAGCTTCATCCTCAGGTATTCCATTTGCAGAGAACAGGATTTCCATTCCAGTGATGTATTGTTTAGTGCATGGGTTCAAGGGGTGTGGGCTGGGAAGGCTACTTATGCACCACAATCTGGTTTTAATTTCTTAACAGAAATAAAACCGTCTTGAATCCCCAAGACCGTGCAGGAGGGATGGCTGAGTGCATCATGGTGGCTGATTTTCCTTCCCCGCCCCCCCGCCCCAGAATCACTCTTCTGCATTTAACTCTGCTTTGTATGCCCCATCACAATATCCCAAAGTGCTTTTCAAAGCCCCCACAAGGAAGGAAAGGGTTAATGAGCTACGGGAAGCCCAATCAGCCTGCCCTCCAACATCTGGGGCAGGAGTTAGGCTTCCAGGGAGAAGCTAAAAGGGAAAGTTCCTGCTATGTTGGGGAGAGATATGAAGGGAAAATACACGGGGAGTATGCATCGTAGGGAAGAAGGCTCTTGCTGATTGGGTCCCCCAGAGGAAAGGGAAGCATTTGTTTTCCTCTTTGGGAGGGGTAGAGCAGTCAGTGACCCAGCTGGAGGGCTATGACACTGTACCCAGAAGACACTGGAAGCTGGGTGGAGCAGGGCAAGACCAACAGGCAGACCAAGTCTGAACGACTGTTGCACAGCCCAGTGCTGCCAAAGAGGTGTTCGGGTAAGGATGTGCTGTTCCAGAGACCTCGAAGGGTGCTATCAAAATCTACAGCTGTGCTCTGCCCAAGCAAGCCTGAACACTTCTGTCTGTCCCCTGAAATGCTCAGAAGCTGAGTCCTCTAGTCATGCTGATGAACGTGCCAGGCATCCACGTTCGTGATTTTAGCTTCGTGACTCCAGTGCGCTCCCACAGTAGCTCTCTGGGGGGATACTTCAACACAATTTACCTGGTCCTGCTTGTTTTGCTAGCTGGAGCTAGGGATGGCCTTCAGCCTGCGCAGGAGCTCGTCTTGCTGCTATTCCTGCGTGGGGGGAGCTCCCAATGCTGCAGTTTCACTTGTATGTAGTGGGCAGCACACTGCCCCTTAGTCTATCCTTTTCAGGTGTCACTCGGCTTTAAATGCAGCAATGCCATTGGAAGCTGTGATCTCAACCGGTCTCACTAGCGAAGCTGGGCCTGGCTTCATCTTTATTTGGCTAAGAAACCTAAGGAAAATGCAGAGCGCTGCAGGTCGTGATACTGGGGAGTCAGTAGGGGGTGCTCTTCCATCTGCTTCGGTACTTACCCAGGCTGTTGTATAAATGACACTCTCCCATCTACCATGTGAGTAAGAGGTGCTAGTGAGATTCTGATCAGCTGTGGCTCTGAAAGCACCATAGCGCTCTCTGCAAGAGGCTGGCGATTAGTACTGTGTGGCCAGGTGCCAATTTGAGTAATACCTAATTCACTCCATTCCCTCGGCAGTTTCAACTAAATCCACTATTCTTTCTTCCTACCTGGAGTGTTGATGCTGTTCACTGTCTTTAAAAAAACAAACAAACAAACCCATGTTCCACCCCAGAGGAGGCTGCATTTCTAAAAGGTTGTGAAGCGCTTGGCAATGCTGGGGATGAAAGGTACCATACAAATGTGGTGTGGTGTTGTTGTTGTTAGTGTGTGTTGTTACTACAGTATGGCCTAGGAACGTCCATCAAGGAGCAAAGGACCTTATGTGCTGCACAGACAAATAACAGTGCCCACTGAGCACACAATGGTGGTAACACACTTGTTGGCAAGGTATAGAATCATAGAATATCAGGGTTGGAAGGGACCTCAGGAGGTCATCTAGTCCAACCCCCTGCTCAAAGCAGGACCAACTCCAACTAAATCATCCCAGCCAGGGCTTTATCAAGCCTGACCTTAAAAACCTCTAAGGAAGGAGATTCCACCACCTCCCTAGGTAATGCATTCCAGTGTTTCACCACCCTCCTAGTGAAAGTTTTTCCTAATATCCAACTGAAACCTCCCCCACTGCAACTTGAGACCATTACTCCTTGTTCTGTCATCTGCTACCACTGAGAACAGCCTAGATTCATCTTCTTTGGAACCCCCTTTCAGGTAGTTGAAAGCAGCTATCAAATCCCCCCTCATTCTTCTCTTCCGCAGACTAAACAATCCCAGTTCCCTCAGCCTCTCCTCATAAGCCATGTGTTCCAGTCCCCTAATCATTTTTGTTGCCCTCTGCTGATGCTTTCCAATTTTTCCACATCCTTCTTGTAGTACTGTGGTATGGGTCTTGCCTGCCTTGGACTGTACGTTTCTCTGGGAGTAGGCCCACAGAAATCAATAAGGGACTATGAAAGTGGCAGAATCTGGCCTGAAATAAGCAGCAATGTAGTTCTGTAAACAGGAATAACATCTTGCATTTTCAGGCAGAGATCAACTGTGCTTTACGCATGGGCTACTTAACCCTTTCATCACCCCTACACCACACGTGCTGGGGGTATGCCTGCTCAGTGGCCCTTTATCAATGGTTAAACTAAGAGCACATCTACCCTTGGAGCTGGCAGTGTGATTCCCAGCTTGAGGAGACATCCCTGCGCTAGCTCTGACTAAGCTCGCGCGCTAAAAATAAAGCATAGCTGCAGTGGTGGGAGGGGCTAGCTGCCAGAGTACACACCTCTCCAAGACACTGGGCATGTATTTGGGGCTGCTAGCCCCTCACACTGCCATGGCTACCCTTACTTTTAGCATGCAAGCATGATCAGAGCTTGCGAGCGTACATCTGCGGGAGGGGAAATCACTCCCCCAGCTCGCAGTGTGGACATATCCTGAGGCATAGAGTCAAGGGGATTTTCCAAAAGCAAGTCAGGAGCAGAGTTCTGATCATGAGTCCCACTGCTCAACCACTTGACCACATTCTGTTTTGCACAGAACGTTGGCATATCCTAAATGATTCTTGGTTCTTTAGACAGCCTTGTCAGCCCGCGCCTGTTAGCCTGATTAACAGGTTTCTTTTCCTGCACATGGGTCACTCTGCAACCAGGGCTTGCTATTTTCTATTTATAGGGGAAGACTTGCAAAGGCACCTCAGTCAGCAGCCCGCACACCCCGCGCTCAGGAAACTGCTACAGGCGAAAATATGTTCTGATTAATAGCAAAGGCGAGACACGTTGTTTTTTCTCTTTCACAGCTGCTAATGAGCAAAATCAAAATAGCGCCTCCCAGAATGCTGGTGGCAGCTCCGAGGTGTTAAAAGTTCAAGCTTAAAACAAAACAACCACAAAAATATCAGCCCTCTTTGCAGGGAGAAATATCAAAAAGGCCTGGGAGGCTCGAGATGGCCTTTTTTTAAATTGCAGCGAGTCGGCACCATGAAACTAAAATAATCGGCCGTCACACTGCCAGGTTAGGATAAGTGCTCGTGCTCCACGTTTTTTTTTTTTTTTTTTTAAAGTGAAGGTAGCACTGGTTTATGGCTCTCATCTGACAACTGTGGAGACCAGAGTCCTCCGCTTCTGCCCTGAGCTAGGACATCAGGCAAGTGTGTTCAGAATGTTCCAAATTTATTAGAATGCAAAACCATGCATCTGTCTAGATGGAGGGCAAGCAGAGCAGCTCTTCAAATAATTCCTTTTATCATGGCTGTGCCCTGAGACCAGTGTGACTTGCCCTGTAGGCATCCCCACTGCACATGGTGGAGCAAGAGGAGATTAGCCGATCAGAGCCCGGTACAGTGAGAGGAACCCCGCACCTCTCTCCAGCAGAGCCACCTTCACACACTTGTCTTCATTTCAGTCTTGAAGGGAAAGCAATGTTCCCAATCATAGCTAATGGTGTTTCTCTTATGTCTGGGGTTCCACAAGCTACCTACACGACACAGAGTACACCTCCTTGAGTTGCAAGCCTTCCCTCACCACTGCCACACAGGGCACTACTGAGCCCAAAGAAAGGAGCTCAGAGCTTTCCTAGAAACCTGTCGATATTTGTTATCTAGACCCGTTAACCTGTTAAGGCTTTGTCCTCACTCCTGGTGGTTTAGTTGCTGCTGTCTCTCTCTCTCCCTCTTCGCCCGTCTCTGCCCCCATCCTCCTCCTAAGCTTTACTTCTGCTCTGCTTCTCCTCTTGCTCACACACACCTAGTTCTCCACACTATCTGTTGACCTCCCAAGGCTACTTTGTGCTATATCGTTCTAGGTCTAACTGTCCTCGAGTCTTTGTGCTGGGTGGCACTTCATCTGTCATTTCTCTTCTATTCTACTGCTTTAGATGGACTGAATGGGCTAATTTTTTTTTAAAGAAAAACCCTCTTGGTTGACACTCTTTTTGTTGGTAATAACTGTTCTTTGGAGGTAAAGAGGGCTGGAGCGTGGTTGTAGTTAAGGTCTGATCCCATTTCCTAAGAGACAAACCCATGAAAGGGAAGAGAGAAGAACAACAAAGAGAAAATGCACCTTCTGGCTCTGGTGTTGATGTTGACTTGCAGTCTCACTGGTGGAAGAACACAGGTACAGCACTCTGAGACCTGGCTGTTGGGCTGTTCAGGGCGCTGCTTTTAGCTGCCCCTTTCTGGACATAGGACTACAGATGTGTTGCAAAATATGCAGCCTTGGTTGGCTAAGCTAGACTCTTATTAGACAGAAGGAAAAAGGAGAGGGATGGGAAAGAGAAGAAATAAGGTGGGGAAGGAAAAGGGCACATGGTGTGGAGGGGAGTGGCGTCCCAGGTGCTGGTCAGGCATCAGCCAGTGGTAGTGGAGATGTACTCTGGGTCCCTGACTTTGGTCAGTATGACTTTCAGGACTGGGATAAATGAGGCCTAGGGGAGGGTGGGGCTGGCAGCCGTGAGGGTTAGGCTTGCTCCAGTAGCCAATTTTTCTCCCCTAAGTCTCTTTCTTTAAAGACCTCAAAAGGGAGTGATGGGTGGAACAGCCCCTCCCCTCATTATTCTGTCCACCAGGAAAGCTAATATCTGCCATACCCATTCATTGATTTGGGGGAGAGGGGTCTTGCACTCTTCTTGTTTCCCAGGCACGATCTTAACACAGTCCTTGAATTATATCAGTGAGACTTTTTGCTTGTACTAACCCAGTCTTTTGTCTCTATTTTGTGCTATTCGGTGGTGTGAGCGTGATAATACAAAGTGTAACAAAGAACATATGTAGCCAGCTAACACCCCATGAAGTGTTGCCCCCACAGGAAATTTTAAAAATGCACAGCATAGTATTTGTGATGTTGCACTCACCCAAAGCCCACTGAAAGCAATGGAAAGACTCCCATTGACTCTAATGTGCTTTGAAATCAATGGGCGTTAGGCAGGTAAATACCTTTTGAGGAGCTGGACCTAAACGCCTGCCTACTCCATGGCATTGCCCACCCATGCTTCAAGTTACAGCTGGTTCCACTCATGCATTAGGAAAAATTCCCCTCTTTTGTGGCCACCTTACATCCATTCATGCCTCAAGACAGTATGCATCCGATGAAGTGAGCTGTAGCTCACGAAAGCTCATGCTCAAATAAATTGGTTAGTCTCTAAGGTGCCACAAGTCCTCCTTATCTTTGGGAGATTATTTTTAGAAGAATATCACAAACTTGCTGTCTGAGCAGCCAGTTCCAGATCCTAGGCCCTATGTTCCATTAGTAGATCCTGAGAGAATGCTGCTAGGTGCCAACACGGAGTTTGGTTTTCTCCTCTGCTTCTGTAAGAGAAGTCTGTCGGCAACGCTATTTATGAAAGCTAGAGCCCCTCAATGTCCCCTTGTCCTCCTGACGCTGGGGCTTTTCCATGAATTCTGCTGGTGTCCCTGTGAGAGCACGTGCATCTGTGCAGTGCATCTCCGTGATTAAATCATCACCATGGTGACTCATTCATAATCCTCCAACCTTTGGCCTGAGGCTGGATGCTGAAATAAATGTAGGATTTGTGAGAAAAGGGAAAACTGTTCCTGCGGTGTTTAAGAGCTTTCTCTTCCGTTTCTCCTGCACTGATGTTGACGTAGATCTAGTCATTGCAGATACCAGCACCAAGTGTCACTGCAGCTTAGAGAAAAGGACCGTTGCTTATATTGAGAGAGACATCAACTCCATTTCCAGGGTCAGCATCTCTCTTTTCCCGGTACTCTGCATGAAATCCTGGCCCCACAGAAGACAAGGGCAGTGGCAAAACTCCCACTGACTTCCCTGGGTCCAGGACTGCACGCTGTTCTGTGAGATCTGCTAGCTGCATGAGGCTGGTTAACCCTGCCTGAGGCTGGCTAAGCCGACCTGTCAGCTCTGGAAGGACCTTGTTTGTCCAATTCAAAACTTTGGACTCTTTCTCGGCTCTCCAAACGCTGCAGCTGAGCAGACAAAGGAGACAGGCCTACTACTGCCCTTACTTACAAGGATGAAACTCTCATAGGCTTCAAAATGGGAGTTTCACCCACACAAGTGAAGGCAAAAATTGATCCTAGTAAGTTTTGGGTCTCTCAGGAATGCCCATGAATTAAATTTCTTTCTCCTCATTCTCCGGTCTGTTTGTGAGACCAACATCCTATGTCAATCATCGCTTCATCTTTCCCAGGACATCTCTAGGGAGGGTAATATCTGTATCCCCACATCCATCCTGAGGCTTTTGCCAGCACAAAGCTGACTTCAGAAATGAGTGCTCTGCACTTGGAGCCTTCTGGCAAAATAGAGCACGCGGGTGTCAGAAAGGCTTTTAAATCACTCAGACTGCACCACAGCACAGAGCTAGCACCTAGGGCAGTGTTTCTCAACCTGGGATCCAAGGACACCTAGGGGTCTGTGAGCGGGGTCTGTGGGCCCCACTGATCAACTCCTCTCCCTCCCTCCCAGTGCCTCCTGCATGCCAGGGAACAGCTGCTCAGCAGCATGCAGGAGGAGCTGGGAGGGAGAAGGAAGAGCGGGGATGGGGTGTGCTTAGGGGAGGGGGTGGAATCGTGTCCAGGGCCATCAGCCCAGCTGATCAACTCCTCCCCCTCCCGCTCCCTCCCAGTGTCTCCTGCACGCTGGGGAACAGCTGTTCAGTGGACTATAGGAGGGAGGAGGAGGAGCAGGGAGGGGGTGCACTCGGGGGACAGGGGTTGAAAGCAGCGGAGAAGAGGAGGGGTAGGGGTGGAGCGGGGACAGGAAGAGGTGGGGTGAGGCCTTGGGGGAAGGAGTGGAGTGAGGGTGGGGCCTGGGGCTGAGCGAGGGGCTTGGGGGTTCTTGGGTTGCTAAAGTTTGAGAACTGCTGCCTTAGGGAACGTAAATACCCAGAACACATGCTTCAAAGTATACCCTTTCCAAGATGCAGTTGCTGATGTACATCTGATGAACCTAGGGCAATCTGTCATCAGCTAGCCATGTACACATGCATGGGGGGAGGGATAGCTCAGTGCTTTGAGCATTGGCCTGCTAAACCCAAGGTTGTGAGTTCAATCCTTGAGAGGGCCATTTAGGGATCTGGGCCAAAACTTGGGGATTGGTCCTGCTTTGAGCGGGGGGGGGTTGGACTAGATGATTTCCTGAGGTCCCTTCCAACCCTGATATTCTATGAATGGAGACCAGGATGCAAAAAAATCCCACAGGTCTCCAACTGCTAAGTTCCCCTAGCTCAGCTAGTAGAAGGAGTCTGTAACTGGCCACATGGCACCCAACAGCAATCAGGGAGAAACAGTACTGCATCAGTCCCTTAGCTTAGGGGCAGTCACAGTCTGGCCAGGGAGTACCGGCACTGTATTAATCAAGCAGCAACGCTGGTCTTCCTAAAGCAGGTGCATTGGGGAGGATGGGGCCATGAGCCTCCATGCCAGCTAGTAGAACTGCAGGAGTGTTGGAGGGGAATATGCTGCAATGAGTGAACCAGTGTCCGCTGCCATTCCAGGGTGCACGCTCTCTGAGCCCCAGGAGAACGCCAGCAGTATTCCGCTTGGGGACCCCTTACGCGTCCCCCAGCCCAAATGTGGCCAATGACTTAAAAGCTACAGTCAGGTCCATGTTATCCTTAAATCAAGCCCTTACTAAATCGGCTGTCAAAGATGCACAGCTTGTAATATTTACCTGACAGTCATCCAGACCCACTCGACCAAATATGCAGCCCCTTAAATTAGACCCAAAATATCGTCTGAGGCACCAGCCTCAATTACATATTTACCCAAGAGCAGCTCGGAGGCAGAAGAGTACATGTTTATGCAGCCAGTCCACGCTTCTTATTTGAGAGACCGGGCTGGCTTGCCCAAACATATTTCTAAAACACTGTCAGTGTATTTAGGCCACCCCAGATTGGGAGCTTTCTGGCCCAGGGACGGCGTTTGTGGTGTTTGCACGCTGCCTCGCACAAAGAGGGTGGGGACCTGAGGTGCGACTGCAATAGAAAGAGTAAAAATAAATGAACAATAAAGAGCAGCTCCCCTGTATGGCGAATACACTGATAGAATTTTCTTCACAGCAAATAATATTGGCTTCAACCAGCCAGTATCTTACTTAGATCTATCAACCACCCCCCATCCCCTGAGTCACTGGACAACAGAACCTAGGATTTTACAGCACCAAAATCACAAGCCTCTACCCCATGAGCTGAAGGAGTAACTCCACTATGTGGTGTAAGTAGTGGGCTCTAATGCTACGTGTGGACTAGACCAGACGTGATCACACTTGCCCAGCATGTTATGTATAGAAATATGTATATATTTTAAAGGGTTATTCTACAGCAAATCCTCAATACCCCCCCAAGTTGTTCCTTTGTGATATGTTTTCCATGAACTTATCCTTTTCAGCGTGTGTGGCTCTTGTATTAGATTGAGGGGGAAAACAAGAAAGAACAAAAATAAAGCCTCAATGAGAGAGAGAGCACAGTGTGTCTCTCCTTTGTAACACGCAGCATCAACTCTGTCTCACAAAATGGCAGCTACCTCTGCAAACTGGCAAGCTTTGAAAAGTAAATTTACAGTATAGGTTAAAAAAAATTATGAGTGTTTACACTATTGTATACCCTACATTTTGGGTTAGATTGTACAACTCTTAAGTTGGTAAGCAGTTATTCACTCAAGTAGTCCCATTGATTTAAAGGGGGCTATTTGTGTGAGTGCTCACCCATTTCAGTAAAGGTTGAACAATGAGTTTAGGGTGCGCGTTATGTTTACTAAAGCCTTTATGGGCGCTTAGTGGCTCAGACCTGCCGCCTCCCCGTGCATGGATTGTGTCAATGTACGACCAGTCAAAGTGACTAGAAACCCAGTGAAACTGATCAGGCTGGTTGGACTGTCCACCCCTATTGAAATACAAAAGCATCAAGGGAAAAAGAATAGTTTTAAAAATACTCTTTCCATGTTAATCATTTAAGTTTTTCAGGAAGAAGAACATTATATTTATTTAAATATATAGGACAACATTGTCAAACATGGTGCCTAAATTTAGGCATCTTAATCCATCTAAATAAGTGGCCTTATTTTTCAGGCGTACGGAAATCAAGGAAAGCTTTGCGATTGCCCGGGTGGGAGCAGCATCGGGTTCGCTGGGTGCATGTGTTTGGAGGTATTGCTCAGAAACAAGTCAGTGGGAGTCCCATGTGCACTTTTTGAGGGCAGAATCTGGCTGCGTCCCCTAATAAGGTGGTGGTAATGTTCAGACTAGAGACACTGTTTAATAACAAATACGCCTTTGGATGCTCTTTTCAGAGACTTACAAGGGATATTTATAGCTTCCAAACGGAGACTTCCTGGCCACACTAACAACCTCTTGTCAATTGCTTGTTTCTCTTTGGGCTTCTCCCTGAAATCCTCTCCTTTTTCTCCTTAAGCAACTTAACCTCCCAGCTGGCATGCACAATCCCTGTTAATGCTGAACCAGCCAGCCTGCATCACGGTTCCTCGGTCAGCACCCATACTCCCTGAGATTTTCAGTCCAAAGAATCCAGCTTCTTGTTTGCACAGCTCATCTGGGCTGACACCAGCCTCCTTTGAGGCAGGAAATGTGCTAGCTGTGAGAGATGTGTATCAATCCTAACTAGCTGCATGCCTCTCTGGTGTCACCGAGATTCAAGTGTGAGCCGGATTTCTCTGTGCAAAGCTCCGTTGTCCTTCTGTTAGGATAAATGGGATTCCAAAGGGAGAAGGACTTACCAGGGAAACAAACCTACTGACACTGTTCTAAAATAAATGGGGGGGGGGGCATTATAACCCAGATTGCAGCCAGTTCTTGTGCACAGGAAGCAAAGAGCCCTCCCCTCCTGTATGCCAATTGCATCTGTTATGTCTGTTGACAGCCTCGCCGCCTGCCGCTTTGGGAGAGGCTATGTCCCCACCCTGTGACAGCACCACATGCTGCGAAGAGATGGCCCAGGGGCTGTGCCACCCAAGAACTCAGGGAAGCTTCTTGCCTTCTCCTTCCCACTCAGGACTGTGCCTTACTAGCCCGATCTGGCCCTATGCCTCTTTTTTTTAACATTGTGTGTAGGATTTGTTGTCGTCATTTACTTTTTTTTAAAATGCTCCCGATTAAATATACAGCAGCACCCTGCAGGAAGGGCCTGGATGCAACAGTCGCATTATTGCCTATCTGCGGTGCTTTGATCTTCCCTGAATAAAGCGATTGTCTGTTTTTTCCAACATCTGCCCGAGCTGCATGAAACTAGCCCCTTTTCACCATGTCTCTGAGGGGCGGGGATGCAGCTGTGGCTTGTTGCAGGGGCGAGGAGGCAGCTAAGTGGGGTAGCAACGAGGCCTCTGTAGCCCAAGAAGGGGGACGAGGAGGCATTTTTCCTAACAGACTTTGAATCTAACATTCAAACCATCCTGAAAGAATGAGTTCTCTTCCAGCCTTTGTGAACCAAATAGCAGGGGGGCATTTTTGAAGCCCCACCATGATCCAAAGAATCCTACGTGGTTTCAGTCCTACCCTTTTGCATTTCCCTTGTTTCAAGGCTACCTCCCCTCTCGCTGGGAGCATTTATGTCTTAATAAGTTCACTCTCCTGGGTTTTCCTTCAGTAGTCCCCGTGAGAGACCACTCATTGCAATGGGGCTGCCCGCAAAAATAGAAATAAAATAGAAATCATCGCCCACGTTTTTGTTTGATAAATTCCTCCCTCTCCCCGTTGGCCTCAGATACAGCTTGGCAAAGCTGCCGTGGATATTTACCAGCCCAGACTGCCCGTTTACACCCCTTTGGGGGATGACTGTTGTTAATGACATAAACAGAAGATATTTTTACTTTATTTTAGATGCTTTCTCTGCAGGCCAGTGGAGGCTGGTTGCAACCCGCAGGCAGGCTCACACTTGAATCAAACAGGCAAAACTGATACCCAAGGTGAGCCAAGTTACAGCAGCTATAAGTATTGTACCGTATCTGACTCAAAAGAGAGTAGACAAAGCTTAGCCAGAGGAGGTCTGGGCATGAGACAGTACAGGCTGTACCAATGTATACATTTTCATTCCGCAGGGGAACAAAACCAAAACCTTTTGAATGTTTTCCCTGAACGGAATTGTGTGAAATGTTCATTTTCTGCTTGGGAAGATCAGAGTTCTGGTTCTGATTTCTCTCTCTTTCTCTGGACAGAAGTGACCAGAGGGCCCTGAACCTAAAAGACCTCTTGACAAAAGCTTTGTTGAACCTGACACATCTCAGTGAAACGTTCCGGCTTTGAAACGGTGTATTTTGACTACATGGAATTTCACTGACAATAGATTCAGAGACTTTAAAGTCAGAAGGGACCATCATGATCATTTACTCTGACTTCCTGCACTTTGCAGGCCACAGACTCTCACCTACCTACTCCTGTAATTGACCCATAACCTCTGGAGATCCATAATGTTCTGACCAGCTCAAATAATAACATTATTAATTATTATTTTATTTTATTTATTAATAATAGTTCGCATTATATAGAGATTTCTGTTCAAGTACCTCAAGGTGATTTTCACACATTAATAATTTCACACAACACCCGAGCGAGATAGGCTAAATACTACAACCTCATTTAATAGTGACAGGTTCAGGCTGCAAAACTTGGATCTGCTTTTCAGAGACCTCAGAATTCAGGGGTATTTGGCTCCAGGGATCTGTTTTGAGCCCATCTCTATTTGTAGACTTTCTATTCTTGTCTTTTTTCTTTCCGAAGAATTTGGGGACTTTTTAGTTGTAAAAGTTTCTTCTTCCTGCCAAGTTCAAATCCTAATTGTGAGACGAGTGGGAGTTTGTGCTGTGTATTTTTCTTTCGTTAACCCTGCAAATGAGTGAATGTTTCTATGCTCATATATTTGTCTGTAAAGGTAAGCCACAAAGGCTACCCTGCATATCCGGTCACCCTCAGCTCCCACTGAATTCACTGTTGTAGGAAGGCAGATAAAAATATAAGAACATAAGAACGGCCATACTGGGTCAGACCAAAGGTCCATCTAGCCCAGTGTCCTGTCTTCCAACAGTGGCCAATGTCAGGTGCCCCAGAGGGAACAAACAAAACAGGTAATCAGCAAGTGATCCATCCCCCTGTCACCCATTCCCAGCTTCTGGCAAACAGAGGCTAAGGACACCATCCCTGCCTATCCTGGCTAATAGCCATTGATGGACCTATCCTCCATAAACTTATGTACTTTTTGGAACCCTGTTATAGTCTTGGCCTTCACAACACAAGGAGTTCCACAGGTTGACTGTGCATTATATGAAAAAATACTTCCTTTTGTTAGTTTTAAACCTGCTGCCTATTAATTTCATTTGGTGACCCCTAGTTCTTGTGTTATGAGAAGGAGTAAATAACCTTTCCTTATTTACTTTCTCCACACCAGTCATGATTTTATAGACCTCTATCATATCCCCCCTTAGTTGCCTCTTTTCCAAGCTGAAAAGTCCCAAGCTTATTAATCTCTCCTCATTCAGAAGCCATTCCATACCTCTAATCATTTTTGTGAACCTTTTCCAATTCCAGTACATGTATATCTTTTTTGAGATGGGACGACCACATCTGCACGCAGTACTCAAGATGTGGGCTGTACCATGGATTTATATGGAGGCAATATGATATTTTCTGTCGTATTATCTATCCCTTTCTTAGTGATGCCTAACATTCTGTTTGCTTTTTTGACTGCCGCTGCACACTGAGTGGATGACTCCGAGAACTATCCACAATGTCTCCAAGATCTCTTTCTTGAGTGGTAACAGCTAATTTAGATCCTATTGGTTTATATGTATAGTTGGGATTATGTCTTCCAATGTGTATTACTTTGCATTTATCAACATTGAATTTCATCTGCCATTTTGTTGCCCACTCACCTACTTTTGTGAGATCCCTTTGTAGCTCTTCGCAATCTGCTTGGCACTTAACTATCCTTAATTATCTCAAGCAAATGCCATTCAAACCAGAATCAATTCCATTATCTCTAATATTATCTCCAGACTGTCCTTTCCATTTATGCATAGAATGTCTTGTCATTCCTTTTTCGAAAGTTTATGATGAGATTTCTTATTTCTCCCTTTTTTCCATGTCATTTGTCAAAATATCACCTGCTGAAAGAGCAAAGACGCAATTACATCATCTGTAACTTTTTCCTGTTGAATGAATATAGGCTTTTTAACTTCTGGAGGTGTGGGAGTGAGGTGATTGTGTTCGACACAGTAAGGGGAGGACATGATGGCTTAAATGTTTTGCTTTCCAACAGCATAGTAACCAAAAGCAACTAGATACACTTTCACTGTTTGCCCCATAGCATGAAAGATAAGGGCATGTTAATTAGAGAGTTCCATGTTATCTTTTATATTTGCCTGTCCTACCTCAGCAATAGATTACAGCTGTAATATAAGACCCTGGGCCTTGCAAACTCTTATGCACATACTTCACTTCGCTCGTGTGCACAGAACGACTCACATGCATAAGAGTTAGCTGGATCGGGGCCTAAAATTGCAACAGAACTGTACTGAATACAGGGGCAAAGGAGAAAGAGAAAGGTACTGCACTGACAGATGCTGGCAGCAGCTCTGCGTTCAGCTTGGAATTTCCTTCTTGTACTTTGGAACTGCCTGGAATTGTCTCGATATAGGTCGCTCATTCTGCATCACAGCAAAAACCGAGTCACTAGATTATCAGTACTGTGTTCTCTGGAATATTGCACTGTAGATTATTTGAGTTCTGAGGAATGCGACTGAGATAACTGAGTGTTCATTCAACGTTGGCTGCGGGCCGCTTGATCACAGCCTGTTTCTGCCACTCTTGCAGACATTGGGTAGCACCAGAGGGTCTGATCCAAAGCCCAGTGAATCTTGCCCGAGGATAGAAACCATCATGCCTGAGGATAGAAAAATCCTGGCTCTGCGGCATTCACGGAATGAGTTCAACACAGGCCGGGAATCTTGAGGTTCTAGACCAAGCCACCGTTAAACAGCAATGGCACATGGATGCTGTTTGCATTGTTAAAGTGAAAAGAAAATGGCTGAGCATTTGCAGTAACTTTATTTTGTAAAAGCAAATACTTTGCTACTGGCTAGCCCCAGCCGCCACTAGCAGCTCCTGGTAGTTTTTTGCATATTTCACTTGTAAGCAGATTATTTTGAAGAGACGTCACGTCCAGTCCGCCAGCATGATATGATTCTTTGGGGTTTTCTGGTGATACACTTTAATTTTACAAGAATCAGTTATTGCATTAGCTCAGACCTGTGCAGCAGGGAGCCCAGCCCTCTCTAATCACAGGCTTAGAATGAATTTCTTCATGCAAGTTTCATAGGGCTCTACCTGTGTGTTTTGATGATTCCCAAGCTGGGCATTTCTCCCCATGCGTAAGCTTTGGTTTTATACATACTGCAGATAATAATCATCAATGTTTCATTCATCATAAATGTTTAATATTTATAAATGATTGATGTCCAGGTTTCCAAGCAAATAAGTAGGACAGTGCTAATGAGGAATACATTTGCATGCATGTCTAACCTGCATTTGGAATATATGGGTTCAGTTTTGCTGTTGAGATGCACACCAATCGTGCCCTCATTAACGGGAGTTACACATGTTGTGACCTATAGCATGCATTACTTGAATTACAGGTCAAAATGTGGTTGTGGGTATAGGAATCCCAGACATGACGTGTTTCATGCCTTTGAAGGGGACGAGCTTATTCTGGATTCCTTTTAAGGTTACTTTTCTAGTGCTTTTATGACGCAGCATGTTGCTGGATTGCTTGTTGCTTCAGTGACCACGGAAATTTCACTCATCTATATTAATGCTCATTCTTTAAAATTGTCCTGGTTTGATAGTCTTGGGACTCAAAAGCAAAGTAGGATGCTTAATGCTTCATGTATTTAATCAAGACTCTTCTAGCTCAGAGGGATTTCATTAACAATGCTGCTGTCGGATCCCTGGATGCATGACTTGTGCTGAGCCCGCTTGTCTTGTGTATGGCTCTGCAATACTGTGGTATGCTCACATAGATTAGCCAATATGCACTTTACCAATAGATGTCACTGTTGCTCTACACAGATGGGACTAAAACAAATGTATCAGTCACTCAGTTGGCTCAGATTTCAGAGTAGCAGCCGTGTTAGTCTGTATCCGTAAAAAGAAAAGGAGTACTTGTGGCACCTTGGAGACTACAAATTTATTAGAGCATAAGCTTTCGTGAGCAAGTGAGCTGTAGCTCACGAAAGCTTATGCTCTAATAAATTTGTTAGTCTCTAAGGTGCCACAAGTACTCCTTTTCTTTTTTCAGTTGTCTCAGAAATTGTTCTGAGTTTGAAATCACATGCAACCTAAAAAAACAAAACTCTACATTATAATGGGTAAAATTCAGCCCTTTGCAGAGGCCCAGCCCAGATCTCAGCACCACTCCTGTTGTCTAAAGGCCTTGACCCTGCAAAGACTTGGGCACATGCTTAACTTTAAGCAGATGGATCCTTTCTGGAGCCCTTGGGCTTCACATTTTCAAGCTTTTTGCCAGAAACATGAAGGCTAGAAACTTAATATTTTTTCAGATAAAAGCTCAGACTCTCATGAGGCCACATGGCTCCAGGAGCTGGGGCTTTAAGGAAAAATACCAAATATCATAAGAATCACAATAAAATTGCAAGAATTGGTTATATGGTGTTTCATGGGACTACTCCTGCATCTTGGAAGGGGGTTAGACTAGATGACCCCTGTGGTCTCTTCTAGCCCTATGATTGTATGATTCTACTCATGTGATTAAAGTTAAGCACATATATGTCTGCATGATCGGACCTTATTGTGATACAGAAGATTAAAATACGTTTAAAGTAAGTAGAATTTGTTGCAAGTTATCTGCTTTTTCAGGCACACAGAGTCAAGAGCAGTAGCCAGGACTCCTGGGTTCCCACCCTGACTGATTGTGTGTACTTGGGCAAGTTACTTGTGGCTTAGTGTTCCTACCTGCAAAATTCTAACTTGTGTGACATGGTTTTGTGCAAAATTATGAATGTTTGTAAAGTGCCATGAGACCCTTGCCTGAAAATTAATTATCGGTATTGGTACCCATAATAAGAATCCGAGTCTCTTCATCAGCTCATGGTAAGTGAAGCAAGATAGAGACAATCCTCTCATGTCGGGCTATCAATTCAAACCTCAAAGGGAAGTTATGAGGCGCACACACATATATTTTAAATAAAACAAAGCAGATGGTTGTGCGGACAGGTGCTATTCTCCTTAACCTTGTCACACAGCTGTATCTGCCCTGTGTTTGTCTTACATACCCTGCTAAGACTGACGGCTCCATGTGCATCACACGGAGGGAGGTTTTAGCAGTGCTAACCACAAGAGGCATGATCCAATCACCCCGGAGGTCTATGAGAAGACCCAGGGGAAGCAGTACACTATACGCCACCAGGCCAGGTTAACAGAGAGAACGGCTGAAATCCGTTCAGTCATTTTTAGTTACTACTACTGTCTTTAAAGTATGGTAATGTACAGTAAACCTCCCCAGTGGGCTATCTGACTTTTACAATGTGTGATAGCGATGGCAAAAAAACCCACTGCGATAAATGAGATCCTCCAGGGAAAGGATACTCGAGGATGGGTAAATAATTGATTGGCAACCCTAATGTGCAGGTATTTGGCATTATTTCAAAGCTTATTCTAGCATTTCACTCTGCGAATGCATTGGTGGGTCCTGGCTAGATAACAGCTTGTGTCTGAACTGACCACAGTATGGGCTAAGTTCTGTCCTCAGGGGCAAGGGTGAGTTCAATGCACCTCTGTGGAATGACAGCGTCTGGATTGTATCATTAGTCTGTCAGCAGCTCATTCGCAGACTTACCGACAACTGAAAACAGTAGCAAGGTGCCATGTAAAGGCCACTTCCTGGGATGTCTTCTAGGTTTACGGTGTTTGGTAACGTAAGGCCAGGCAGCATGACTTACTCTGCAAATGTCATGAGACATTTAGTAAGCTACAGCCAAGGGCACATGAAGGTTTGCTTGCATATTGTATTGAGAGCCACCTTGGTTCACCTTGCATCCAGTCGTCTGACAGGTTTATACATATTTGCAGGTTGAGGGGTTGAGAAAAAACAGATTTCTTGCCAGTTTCTCGGAAGCGAGACAAATAGAATTTTGAGAAAAAGAAAAGGCAAGCCGGGAGAGAGACACCTCCTTCCAGGGTACCACCCATGCTGCACAGCGCATTTCTACTGCAGCCACACCAGTGACTGCTCTGGAGACCGTGGCACAGTGTATATATGCTCCACGTGCTTTCTTGGTGGGAGCTTAGGTAATGGGTCTATGCCAGACCCAGGATCTGAACACCTCTGAACTTTGGGGGACTTCAGATGTGGTGGCTTGGGCCCATCTCTTGTAGTGTCCTGCTGGAATCCTCCCTTTCTGGGCACCACTCGTGCTCACGGAAGAAATGGTAATAGGAGAGCTTGGGGCTTTTCACTCATCTCCTTGTGCCCTTCCAAAACCAATAACTATTACTTAACCATGTCACCCTCCCCACTCCAGAAATGTAAACCTCCAAAACCCCAAATTTGATCATCCCTAAACAAAGGGAGAAGGAGTTGGATTCCAATCCTGGACCCTGATCCTAATGTTGCAGCTGACCTTTCTTTTCTATGAGGACTGATCCGATATCCCTGAATTTTGATGTTGCAAAATCTGGAGTAGGATTTTGCTGTATGGGCCTATTTCTAAGGAAAGCTAAAAATTAAATGCAGAAAAACATGCATGTGTGCGCACGCGCGCACACACACACACAGAGACCCGCTTAAAAAAATTAGGTCAGTAAAATGAAACAGCCTTGTATTTGTTTGTTTATTGATTTAATAGTTATATCGCAATCTGTAACAGCCTGTCCCCTAATCTGAAATGAGCAGTAGTGAGAAATAGACACACTATATAAAACCATTACCATTGTGAAACCTGTCCTAATTAGAGATGCCTCACTTTATAACAACACCTGTCATGACAAAAAAGTTGTTGATATTGAAATTGCCATATATCTAATGACAAACACCTGTTTAAATCAACAGCTTTTAAAGAGGTCTCCCCCTCCCGCTCTGGTTTTCTCCTTATTGTTAAGTTTGTTTTTGTAGGGTTGCCCATGAAAACTGAACTGGAGGCATTGACTGATTTCTGCTTTTAAAAAGTGACTGAATTTGTTTTTAAACAAACAAACGAAAAAACCCCACATGCACACAATTATATGAACTTTGTAAATCAATTCAAGGAAACAAACTTATTCTGTGTATTCTGCCCAGTTTGAAGGCTCATCTAAACAGATACAGTTTTCCTGCCACAAGTTTCTCCCTTTAGAAGTTATTATTGTACTTGAGTGCAAAATGCAAGTGAAGACTGAGACACAGATTCTGCACCCTTTATTCAAAATAACACCTTATTCGGCAATGGGTTGATTGGCATGCTTGCTGGTAGGGTTAGATTGTTCCAGCCTTACTCACATTGGCAAGCACTTACACAAGTAGTTCCGTAGCTGTGCATTCGGATGGGACAATCTGGCTTTGAGGGATCAGGTTGAATTCACAGTGTACAAAATGTAACCAAAACAGGCCTGACTAAGAGTTAGTCAAATCCCATTTATCCTGAAAGACTAAATGTTACTCACCCAAATCTTTTAACGCCACCACTAAGCACTTAGAATTTCTGGTAGGCATGAGTCAAACTCATTACAAATTGCAAACTAATTAAATCCCAGTCAAATACCCCAACTTCTTCCTAGCCTGAACAGAACTGTGTTGATTCCTTTGTTTTGATCTTTTTGCACTTACGTAATAGTACTTCCAGGTTGATGATCTCAGAGCACTTCATAAACATTATTCACCCACCCCCACATGCACAGCCATGAAGTAGGCCAAGATCCTATGCCATTTTACAAATGCTCAGGTAAAACAAAAATATGCAACACAGGCAGATGCCATGGAAGCAGCGTATGGTTTACCTATTGCGCTCATGAATGAGCCTGTATTCACTCTAATATAAAAGTGGCATAGATGACAGTCCTCATGTGTAACGTGTGTAAATATATAGGGTACTCTCCCTGTATATGGAATATATACCTTACTGCTTCTTTCCACAAGGGAGAGGCACAGAAGGGCCACACCCAGCCCTAAATTGAATAAGGTCACTCGCTTAGTAGAGGCAGTGAGTGATGGTGACTTTTGTCAGTACATAGGCAAAGCTGATGCACAAAAGTGAACTCGGAGCCATTCACAGCAGCACAGAAAGATCACGCAGATGTCTGATTCGAGTAAGGGAAACAAAGTCCACCCTGTGGAGTTGCCAGAGGTCAAAGGCAGAGCTGGGAATGTAATCCAGTCACCCTACATCCCAGTGCTCTGCTCCAACCAGTAGACACCACTCCCTCTACACAGCCTAATTCCTATTTCTGCCAATAGCGCATGGACCAGAATCGTCTTAGTGTTTGGGCAACATGCTGTATTTAAATAGCAGTTATAGTATGGCAAGAAGCTCGCTACAGTGTGGCGCCGATGGCTGCCGTGTCTCTGACCGGCTGCTCAGGAGCTGGCAGGCATTTTGGTGAGCCATCACATCCCAGACTTGCACGGAGGTTGTGGGGAAGACGCTACCCATCGCGGAGTGGACCGGTGGCCATTTGTGACCGGACGTCGGCGAACGGCAAAAGCAGAAACAGGCGGCATCTCATAAGAAACAGTGTAGACACTGTTCATCACTCCTGCCTCTTGGTGGGTCCATTTTTTCATTAGTTGCTCAAAAAGGCCATAGTTGGTGGGTGGTTCTGGAAAAAACAATGATGAAATGTCATCGTAACAGAAACAAATTCATGGCCACTAGGGTTTCCATAACTCAGGGCACATGGGGTTAATTCAGAACTTCGTGACAACAGCGAGGACAGAATTCAGACCCTCTTCTTCCACAACCAGAAACCTTTACTCCTTGAGTGGAAGGAGAAGCACTCCTAGCTGTTGACAGTGAAGGAGCTATGACACACAGGCGAGCAGTTCCGAGTCCATCCAGTCGAGAGCAATGGTATATAGGTACACCGTCTGGTGCATAGAAAAATTAGTGGAATTACATTTAACATTTAAATCCATAGTTCACAATATTTCTAGGTAACTGAACCAATTTACTAGAATATGGGTAAAATTTTCTAAAGCACCTAAATGACTTAGTGACTTAGACACTTAACGATACTTAGGCTTCTAAGGCCCAGATCCTTAAAGGTATTTGGCCACCTAATTCCCATTCCTACATCAAAATGGGACTTACGTTCCCAAGTCATTTAGGGACTTTTGAAAATTTTGCCCTGAAACCGCAAGTGTATTAGGCAGGTGCCCATTCAACCATAAGCACTTAAACTCAGAATGAAGCTTGGGGTACTTCAACCCCCAAATTCAGATGTTCCTAACCGGCTCTAACCACTAGACAGGACATTAATGACTTTGTGCTTATGCAATGGGAAATGAACAGAGAGTCTTCCCTGTCTGTTCATAACACTTAGCACTCAGTCTGAGGCACTTTTAATCTTTAAAGAATTTTACAAACATAGGCCAAATTCTTCTAGCAGTTACACCAGTGTTATTTTCACTGGGAGTTGCACTGTTGCACATGGGAGAAAAGTTTGGTCCATTAACTAAACTTCACTACTCTCCTCTGTGGTGGATAAGTATTAATTATTATTATTATTTATTATTTATACTGTACAGATGGGCAAGCTAAGGCACAGAGTGGGTACATTATTGGCCTAAGGGATACAGCAAGCCATCTGGAGACGAAAGGTTAGAATTTAGTGAGGCCTCTGACTCCTAAGGCTTGAATGCTGACCACTAGACCAGACTGCACCTCTGCCTGTGAGCGACTACGAGGATAACACTAAAAAGTACCGAATATGGGGAAATCTGATTTCTCCGGGAGCCAGGCTAGCTTTTGTCCATTCCATCTGCGGAGCGGAGGCAACACAGGATTATAGCCATGTCTGTTGTAATGATCATCGTATTGAGTTACTAAATTTCGGTTGTTCGGTTCTTCATGATGCATAAACAGATGCTGCTTTGGCAGGCCCTGTAAAGAGAGGTGCACGAAACCATATTGCTTGTACGGGTAGAGCATTTAAAAGGTGCTGGAGACTGTTAGGTCAGATTGCGCCCCAGGTGATCTAGCAAATATGGGTCAGAACCCAATCCCCAACAAACCCCTGCTTTTGCACTTGCAAAACAGGTACATAGTTAGCAGCTTTGCACACACACACACACACACACATTCAGGCATTTGCAGGTGCAGTGGGGTATGCAATTGAAAAACTGATCCTCACGTGTTACCAAAGTATTTTGGGGCATGAACACACACATACACATATCTGGAGGAAATAATCAAGGTGTCTGGGGGCATTTTGAAGGAAGAGACATTGTAGGGGGTGGTGTCTGGGGAGAACCCTAACATTCTGGAGGATCTGGGCCTCATTTAGTGCAAAATCCTTTCCTGTTACATGGGGGTGCACTGGTGAGAAGAGGGCATAAGGAGCCTCTTCCATGTGCACATCTGTGATGCAGCAGGGCAGGATCCGCTCCAGGCACTCTGCTGGGGGATGCCCTCCCACAGGAAACGCGTCCTATTCCCCCTGCACACATGTTGGGGTTAACAACAGGAACTGCGGGGAGCTGCAAGAAGCATTGTGGGATTTGTATTCTCCCTCTGCTGCAAGCCGTCCTGCCCTGAAGCAGCATGCAGGATGGCTCTGGGGGCCCTAACTTGGCCACTATCACTCTGTACCTTCCCCCGGACGGACACACACACACACACACAGAGGCAGGATTTTAATCTTAAATTTAATACATGCCTGTTTTGAATGCTGACATTTACAATCTTAAATCTGAGGTCTTGTCTACATGGCCACTTAGTGCCCAGCAAGCCAGGGTGTAAATCTACAGTCCTCTAGCCTGTGGTTTCAAACAGCAGCAGATCAAAGCATATTACGGAACTTTTAGCACATGGTAGCAGGGGCCATGTGACCATTCAGCTCACAGTAGGCTGGTGCACTGTAGATTCACACTCCAGCTTGTCGAGTACTAAACCTCTGTATAGTCAAGTCCTGAGGCTCCCCCCACCCCCTTTTTTTTTTTTTTTTTACTTACATCAAGTTTCTTCATAATTGTTCTCCTCACTGTTCGATCTGTTCTGTGGTCAGGGAAGCAAATAAAGTCAGTCCCATAGATGCTGTTGCTGGGTTTCCCAATGTCTTTTATAAACTAAAAGAGATCCAAAAGGAGACGCTCGCTATGTAGCAATTATTCACACTGAAACAACTGCTTGTTGGGAGAGATTTTCAAAGGCCCAAAGTGCAGTTAGGTGTCTTTTCTACAGGGACCACTCACTGTCAGCCAACTCACTTTACTTACAGTACTATAGGTAAAAACCGGTTGTCACGAAGTGTGGGGAAGTCCGGGCCCTGCACCCCTCTTCTTGGGATTCACCGTGACTCTCAGCCGGCCAGTAAAACGGAAGGTTTATTGGACAATAGCAACACAGTCTAAAACAGAGCTTATGGGTACAACCAGGACCCCTCAGTGAAGTCCTTCTGGGGGGCAGGGAGCTTAGAACCCAGCCTTGGGGTTCCCTGTGTTCGACCACCCAGCCCGAAACTGAAACTCTCTCCAGCCCCTCCTCCTTTGGGCTTTGTCCCTTTCCCGGCCCAGGAGGTCACCTGATTCCTTTCTTCTCCAACCCTTTAGCTCTCACCTTGCAGGGGGGGAAGGGCCAGGCCATCAGTTGCCAGGAAACAGGGTGTCGGCCATTCTCTGTGTCCAGACCCCTGCACACACCTGCCCTCTAGGGCTCTGCAACGATCATACACCCTTATCCCACCACCTAGATACTTAAGAACTGCATAGGGGAAACTGAGACACCCCCTCAATATTCAGAGAAAACATTAAGAACAGTCCCACTTTGTCAGAACGGTGCTGCTTTATTCAACTATCTACAAACAGAGTGGGAGGAAACACACGCTAGCTAAACAGGAAGGGAGGGATAGAACATGGCTCCAACCTGTAGTACTCTGGTAACCCAGTTAATCTCTTAATGACCACTTTACTAGAGCGTCAAACTCCCATTGAGTTGTGTGACTCACATGTGACTTTGAAAATGTCTCCCTTTGCCCTTCTGAAGATCAGCGGAACAACTGAATTAAAATGAACAGGTCTGGCAGATTTACCCAGGGGCTCTCATGACAAAGGATCCTAAAGCCCAGATGCTAATGACTTCCTGTCCACACTTGGGAGGCACTTTCTTGCTTGCAGGGTCTTCTACCCTGAAGACCTTGGCTCAGATGCTGCAATCAACCAGTAAAACCAGTCATTGTAAAAACCCTGGGATGGTTCTTATGTGTGGACATTACAAGCTCACCAGTGCCTTGGTGCCACACCTTTTCACCTAGTGCAGGCTTAGCTACTGGAAGGAAATGATCAACTTTCATTTTGATCCTCGGTACATCTACCACCCAGTGCAGGATTGTTCCCTACAGTATATCTTCTGGGATTTTGTCCAGTCTAGTTTTAAAAATCCCAAGTAGTGAGACCTCTTCCACTTCCCTGAGGAGATTATTTCATGGTTTAAAACATCTCACTTTCAGGAAGTGTTTCCTGATCTGCAACCTACATTTTCCCTTTTTCATTTCCTCCTATTTTATACCGCCAGGCAACACCCTAAATAATTCCTCTCCCTGTATAATGTCTACACCCATCAAATATCTCTTCCCATTGTGATCCTCTCAGATCTCATAAGATAAGTGGTGTCCGGCTGAGTGAGACTTTGGCTGCAATTCCAGGAAATAATGGGGGGCTGCCGGAAGGAATTTGAGTGATTTTAAAAGGAGGCAGTTCTCTCTCAATCAATACTGAGCCAGTATTAAGATCAGTGTGGTGTAATGGGTCGCTGTGCTGCTGGTCTTGCTGTTCTTTGCCTGACATGTAAAACCAACATCCAGAACAACTGTGGTCATTCCAGTCCCCCTGGCACTTTTTATAAAGAGATCGGGGGTGCTACTTGGAGCAGTTTGTGGAGGGAGAAGAGTAATCAGGTCTTTGTTGAACAGTGTTGGTGTGTGCTATTAAACAGCTGCTGTGTTCCCACACCGAGGTGGCTGCAGTTTAGTGGTGGGTATATATTATTTTTATGTATGACAGTGGTGTGTAGGGACCCCAGCCAAGATTAGGATCCCATTTTGCTATGCCCTCTACAAACAGGGTAAAGACAGTCCTTGTCTCACAGAGCTTACAATGTAGGCTATATCTCTATATACAATTTGTTCCATTTGTAAATTACTTTGAGATACTTTGATATAAAAAGTGTCACTTAAATATAAGATAATTTCTACAGACCATATGTGTGGAAAGAGGCTGACTATGAAGAACATAAACAATTGCTAGTATCCCAAAGTAAAAGGATCTAAAGTTTAAAAAAAAAAAGGTCTTTGGCACTCAGTAAAACTTAAACATGTTTATTTTCTTTATTTAAATTAGAGCCTTGCTTCACCCCCCAGGAAGAACACGTCTGACGTGTCAGCATGAACTAAGCTGGTTTCCTGATCAAAGAAAAGAGATTGCAAGGGTTGGCTGCCTCGCTGTGAGAACAGAGCTGCGCTAAAGCAGAATTCAATAAAAATGAATGATAAAAATAATGAATGACCATTACAATGACCGCATTGCACTTGACAGATTTTAGTAGCTGGTTACAAAGTATACATGCTAGTACAGGGTTGTCCGCACCCACCACTGAAATACAGCTGCCCCTGGCTGGGATGCCTTTCTACAGCACCCAGTAACAGTGCAGGACAAAGAGACACCTGAAAGCACTGGGGAATTGGAGGTAGACAGAACTTAATTACACAACTGGAAGTGAACCGGAAAACTGGAGTGAACGTACCTGGTCTTGGGAGAAGTGCCATGGAATCTTTAATGGCCCAAAGTTGTCAGGACCATCGCTCTATGTGTAGTCTGTAAGACCCTCTCCATCTACACCACATCCCTGGGCGTCCGTCATGCTTGGGCATGGCTTTAGTAGTGGCTCAGTGGGAAGAGTACTACCTCCTGACTAGAATGAATGGAAGCAGGCCAGTGAACTTTGTGATCAAGGCACCCAGCGTTCTGCCTTTGTTCCTCTTTTGAAACGGGCCTGGATCCAAACTTCCCTAAAGTTTGGTGGTTGATCATCTCCAGAGCATCAGGGCTGACCCCCTCTATTCCCATTCTCCCTTTTCTTTTATCCCTTCTTACCCTTTTCCTCTCTTCCAACCAGTTTCCAATGAGCACTTTCGTGGAGTACTTTGGTTTGATGTTCCAGCTGGGAGATTCCTGCACATCCCTCTGAGATGTAAGCATGCTTCTTAGACTCAGCAGCACCCTTTCCCATCCACTCCTGCAGAATCAATGGTTCCTCTGCCCTTCCCCTTCTGGGATGTGAATGGTGGTTCTGTGTTCATGCGGCAGAGATCAGGCAGAACGGAATCTATGCTTCCCTCTGCCTGTGTGCAGTGCGAGATGGTTAATGTGTGGAACTCCCCTGCCTTGGAATCGCCATTGTTTGCTGCCTCCATGGTGATCGTCAATGGATGCAAACACTCTCTAGGCAACAGCAGATCCTACTGCTAAGAGAGAGAGGCTCCTGCCGCATTGAAGATAAATGGATTTTTGTTTCTGACTTCAATGGGAGCAGGACTGGATCTTTACACTCCGCATAAGGTAATTTTAAAAAAAAGTAGTCCAACAGTACTGTACATTACAAAGACGGAGTAGGAAGGACATAATTACTGGACATAATTACTGGAGTTGAAATTTGGACAGAGCAATGGGACTAGCTTTAAGGAACGCTTGTAGAATTTAGTAGGGATACAGCCAATAGGATTACAACAGAAATTAAGCAGGTGTTTGTAGAAATTACTCTAGAAACCCCCCCAAAAAATCAAAAATATTATCCTTTCTACAGAGTTTTTGTAACCATCTTATAAAATTCAATAGCAGGGATATAATTAACTAGATTTGATAGGATGGTTCCTAAAAAGGTTGTGATTTCCTACTAGATTCGATAGAACTTTTCCATAAGGAGGAACATCTTTTACTCATGGAAGTGAAAGAGAAAACAGTGCAGGCAAAGTATCAAGTATGTTTCACTATAAGGGAAGATTTTAGTTCCCTAATAGAACATGAGATTAAACTGATACAACACTGTATCTTATTGAAAAGTGGTGGAGTATTGTTAAATGGAAGAGCAGAAACATCTCTGATGTTTCTGTAGAGGGATGTAGCAAGGATGTTTACTTCATGGCACCATGACTTTGGTGGGCACATTAGATGGACAACAATGATCTTTTTTCAGGTTTCATTCTATTTACAGGTGTGGCATACTGGGCAAAATAAAAAGAGGTATTCACAAAATGTTTGGCTAATCTTTGTGTAGTGCAATATAAGTAATATTCTGGACTGAGATGAAAAATATTCCATGATCCATAATGAACCCTTAAATTTGCAGAAGACGAAAGACCAAGGGTTTCACTACTGTAGCTGGATGTAAGTTGGATGCTGGTACCGCTCTCCAAAAGTACTGCAGTGCACGGACTTTACATCATAATGTTGTGATGTAGGTGGTGTGTACTTTTAGTTACACACACGCAGACACACACACACCATCTCTCTCCATGGAAGGATTAACAGTCAGGCCTTCATTGAATCAAATGGGTCAAACCAGAAAATCAATTACAAATAGTATTCTTTAATCTTTACTGATATTTATAAAGACAATAGCTTGCAGCATGATGCAAAGAAATCATTTCAAATATGTAGGTGTGTAATCAACATTCTAACCAGTAACAGAAGGGACTTCACACAAGCTCATGAACTTCATCACCAATGGAAACCATGTCATGGCAGCCCATCATGTGATAGAAGATACTATTCCTATAGGTCTCTTCCCAGACTTTGAGGCATATATGAAGACCAGAGGAAATATACGACCCAACCTTTGAGAAGATTGGTTTTTATAAGCTTCTGAGAAAGTTTACAATGTTGTCCAGTCCCTTTTTTCCAGCTGGAAATGACAACCTGCCATTATCAAACAGGCTTATGATTCCATGGAATCCATTCTCAATGTGGTACCAGGTCACTGGCACACCACCGTCCTCTAATCGCTTCTTGTATAACAGGGCATCATCCCTAAGCACGTCATACTCACAGGTCAAGATGAATGACTCAGGGAGCTGGCGAACAACAGCATCTTCAGCGAGAAGTGGGGAAAAAGCTGGTTCACAAAATTTTTTAACTGCCTCATAAACTTCATTTGAGCATTCGATAGGCACCTTTGGTTTGTATCCTCTGACCTTAAATTCCTTAAGGATATTGTCTGCACTTAGCCATTTTCTAAACTTCAATTTTACATCTACAGGCATATGGGAACCCTCCAGGACATCTTCCAAAAATGATGCGTCCCCCTTGAGGTACTGCAGAACATAAAAAGCCATGCGTTCCCTGAACAAGATGGGGACTCCACAGTTTTGCTGATATGATGGCAAATCGAAGTCTATTGCCTGGAGGCATGGATAGATCAAAATCTGAGCATGCACCTTTGGAAGGTCTGGTCTACTCACTAGTGTTTGGCAAACAGCAGCAGCAAGATTGCCCCCAGCACTGTCCCCACTAATGATAATATGGGCAGGATCCACTCCATAGTCTTCTGCAGTCTTCATAAAGTGGGTGGTAGCAGTGAGACAGTCCTCATACTGTGCTGGGTACGTGTGCTCTGGTGCCAGACGATACCTAATATAACAAAGAATTGGTGATTTATAAAAATGGAAAAAAATCATTATCTGTTGGAAGTTTATTTGCTACAAACTCCTCCACTTTCAGCTCTCCTGTTATTTTGCAGCCATGGACATCAATATTACCTCATAAACGTGCACCCGCTCTCCAAACGATCATTCCTATATTTGCAGATCACAGATAAATTATAACCAGCAGGGCCAAATGCTGAGGATTGTCTTCCGGTTAAGGCATTAGAATGAAACTCAGGAGAGCTGTGCCACAGACTCCCTGAGGGACCTTGGCTTGGTCATTTAATCTCTTTTTTTATCCTCTGTTTCCCATCCGTACAATGGGGATTAATAATACTTGTTTTGTCCGTGTTATCTATTTAGAGTGTGAGATCTTTGGGTTAGGGACAGTCTCTTACTGTGTTTATATTGTGATCAGCATCACGTGACCCCAGTTTTGGTTGATGCCTATAATCATAATACCTAGCTCTTATAAGCGCTACTGTTCTCCAACAATATTTTTACTATTGGTGCTATGGACATACAAATATTTCTTATTTCTTATTGAGGGCAAAATTCCCCATTTACCTCAGGGCCTCAGTGGGAGTTTGCGGACTAAGATGAAGATTTGGCTCAATATCTGACAACTTTATGTTAATTGCTGGGTGCAAGACAGATTTGCTTTTTATTAAAATGATCTGATAACTTCTTTCCAGTGTTTCTCCCCCAGCAGATGACAAAATGTGCTCATATACAACAATCTTATTCTGGGTCTATTCTGTCTAGCTCAGCACAAAAGCAGTGAAAAGCGGCAAAATCATAAAGTCAACTTGCACATCTTGCCGAGCCACCTGGATTCTTGAAAATATAGTCCTCGGAGAAGGGAGGCACCCTAGAAGCAGTGCAGCTAGTGGCTATCATAATGCAGAGCAACTAGTTCCTATAGAATAGAAATGGACCAGGCTGACTTACTCAACAGACACGACCACCGATTCACTTTCTCTGGCGATATAGCGGCACACAGTTTCATAGGCATCTGGAAAACAAATGTTTTCATTGGTGTTTGGCTTGCACTCTAAGGAGTAGCAATTCTATACCCTGTTAGCTCTGTGACGCATTTAAGAAAAATGACAATTCTCTCCTTTCCCCTATCTAATCCCTGCTCTTTCCCACCCTGTACACACCACCCCAGCTTCATTTCTCACTGTCCCCTTTGCTCATCATGGTATCGCACCTGTTTCCAAGCTGCCCCACTCTCTGGAACAGCCATGTAATGTTCAACAAGTCCTCTCTTCTTGCAGCCAACACCTACCTGCCAGAGTATGTGTGTATTTGTTGGTGAAGAGTCAAATCTCAAACGTTCTCCCAAATCTCAGGCCCAAACCAACTTCCCTTTGATGTTTGTAAAAATAGGGTGACTTTTTATCTTTAATTATCCATCATATTTTTGCTGTTAAATATCTTACTAATGCTTCCAAACATCCAGCCTCCTCCATGGAAGTAGAGGACTCCTCTCCTTCGGCCAGCAGAAGGCGCTCTAGGCTGGTAAATCCTCACTGGCACCTTCCCAAACTGCAGGTCCTTCATGAAGAGCTTTGGGTCCTCCCCTAATTTCTTTCCCCGTCGCATATAGCGGGTGAAGCCAAGTTGACTGCACAGACCCAGCTTCTCCAAAATCTTCCCCTGTTTAGAGTGAAAGAGACCAGGGATTAGCATAAAGAAACTCCATTCTCCTCAATAGGCATAAGCTGTGCTCTCTTTGGAGAAACTAAGGCAGGATCAAAAGTCTGGAGCTCATACAGAAAAAAACCAATGAATATGGAGTTCCAGGCACGAGCACAATCCGAATAAATAAAATAATAATAACAGCAGCAGCACCGCAGAGAAATGAAGCACAGACAATGTCTATGCAGCCATCTTCACACACTGCGTTATCATTGGTCCTCTGCCCTTTATTGGAGAGTTTGGTCTCCACAGGTTATTCAGTCCTTAGTTATTCTGCTAAGAGTTCCACCTAGGGTGCAGACAGGTAACAACTGTAGTGGTGGTTTTCTTGATATGGACGCTCATCCACAAGGACTGAGAGAAGAGGTCATCAACCAGATTTCAGGCTACAATGATTTTTCATGATATCAGCAATTAGAAGCAAAAGACTCTACCATGTACCCCATTACCAATCACCTGGTCCACCCTTAAAAAAAAAAGCAGGGTGAAAACCAAGCTGGTCTACAGAGTAGTTTGCCATCCAGATGGTAGGTAAAAATAAGGAATGGATTCTAGTCTCTGTAACCAGTGTAGGAAATTAATCTTCCCAATGTAACAACCCTCACTGCACACTCACTCACTTCTTACAGGCTGTAAAAGAGATGGTCTATCCCCTATCCAAATCTATAGCCATGCTGAAATCACTTTAGAAATCTGACACAACTGACTGGCCATACTGAGCTGCACACCACACATTGACTAGACATTACTGACAGACATCTGTCTGGCTTTTTCCTCCCTGTGGTTCAGTTTCTATTTGATAACAGCAATAAAGTAACGCTCAGTTACTGTGACAGACTGTACCCCGATGTTCACCACTTTTACAAGACCATGATATATTTTGTACAAAATATGCCTTGTGGGGTATCATTTGAAAACTCATAATCTGCTGAACCTTATTGTCCTGGTAAAATATGTGAATCAACATTGTATGAAAAGTTAAGATTCTATTTTATAACATTGTTGTAACATGCTCCAAGGTTTAGAACAGCAGGCACAAACCAGTTCTTCAGAAACAAAAGACAAACCAACATCTGGTATCAACAAAATCAAGTGGAACATCAGCTAGCTAAGCGGCCATTCTTTGGCAGGAAGAAGGGCGTGTGTGAGAATTTTACATATTGACAATGGAACAACTGCGGGTTCCTGTGTAAACAGACTGGGTGTCACCTGAACCCCAGCTGGAGATAATCCTCAAAGAGGGGAGAATGGCATAAGAAGAGAAAACACACACAACACAGATTACCTCTCCTCCATTTCTCTCTGCTCACGGCAGTAACAATGCTTGAAGAAACACTGAAGTGGGGGAGGAGTCCTTGTCTGGAGGCTTCCAGCCAGTAAAGACTACAGAGCACATGGTGAGAAAAACCTTTTCTTTGACTCCATTTAGCTTGCTAACTTAGGTATTAGTTTGTGGCTTATCTTTTTATTTTCTTTGTAATCTATTCTGACTTGTATGCATCATTACTAGTAATTACTTAAAATCTATCTTTCTGTAGTTAATAAACTTGTTTTATTGTTTTAGCTAAAGCAGTGTGGTGGGACTGAAGTGTTTGGGAACCTCCACTTGAGATAACAGGACTGGTGCATATCATTTTCCATTGATGAAATGACGGACTTTCTATGAGCTTGTATTGTCCGGGGGGAGGGGGAGCTTGGCAATGCAAGATGCACATTTCTGGGGGACAAGGCTGGGGCTGAGGATTTGCTGGTGTCACCTCAAAATACAATTCATGAGTGGCTGGCCAGAGCATTCATGAAATTCAGCTGGGAGTAATTTATATGCTAGAGACTGTGGTGGGAGCAGGTCCAGCAGTCATGGGTGGTGGGTTGAGCACCCCTAAGGGGAGGCTAGCCCCTGGCTCTGCCCCTTCTGCCCGCAGCCCGCCCGCTGAAGCCACAAGCCCTGCCCCACCCACGGCCATAGCCACAAGTCTCCCCCCGACCTGGAGAAGCCCAGAGCAGTCTCCCTATCTGCCAGAGGAGCCCCGGGCTGGCTGGAGGAGCCCCGAGCCATCCCGCACACACCTGTAGAAGCCCCGGGGCAGGCCTCCCCTTCCCAGATCCCAAGCCGCCCCGGGGAAAAGCGTCTCTTCCCAATGCTTTTGATATGCCCCAAGCAGTTTCCAGGATGGCTGAGGAGGTGATATTTGCTACTCAGCTTCCTGGGTTCCTCAGCAACCTCTCTGGAGTCCAGGGAGATTACTGATAAACCTGTGAAGCTGAATACCACCTCCTCAGCCATCCCGGAACCTTCACGGGGCATAATAAAGCAAAAACTTTGCCACCAAACCCCACAACCACCCCTGGCCCGCAAGCGCCTCCCCGGCTTATTATACCTGCCGCCCATGTCAGCAGTTGTTTTTTTCACAGCAAAGCAGTGTAAAAGACACACAAATTGGAGCATTGAAGGGACACAGTTGTTCTGCAGCCCAGATTATAAAATGGGGAATGTCACAGTTACATGAATAAAGAATTAGCAGAACAAGAAACTTTCTGGGTTTATGTACCCTTAGTAATGAGGCAAGTTGTGTAAGTTATTTATTGTTTCTTATTTGCATCCTGCCCAAAGATTTTCTAGTCACCACACAGACCAATGTGCTCACAATCTAGAATTGAAACATGACATAATGAGCGAACAAACAAGAAGTGGAGGGCAGCTGGGATGGATGAAGCGCAAGTAGTTTGTTCACCCTTAATGACCAACCAACTGCTCCAAAGGCTAGTACAGCCGATGAGAGTCTTCCATGGACTTTGGATTGGGCTCCAAGTTTGTTTGCTTTTGTAAATTTCATTTTAATCACTTCACTTCCTGTGGGCTTCGCAAGCAAGGCTTTAAGAGGAACTAAGATGAGGGGAGAGTGGTGGTTTGGTGAATGTTTGGAATGGGCATTACTGGCATCAAAGAGACCTGGAGATGTGTGGGTGAGAAGCAGATAAAGTAGGTGTCCAATTTTGGATCCCATTTTGTGGATAAATAGCAGAGAGTCCAGAGGAGAGCAATAAAAATAATGTTAGGTTTAGAAACTCTGACCTATGAGGAAAGGTTTAAAAAAAGGGGGCATATTTAATCTTGAGAAAAGACTGAAGGGGGGCCTGATACCAGTCTTCGGATATGTTAAGGGCTGTTATAAAGAGGATGGTGATCAATTATTCTCCAAATCTACTAAATAAAAAAATTTAAAAAAAAACATTGTGGGTTGCCCCAAAACAAAAAAGTTTTGTTTTTTTAAAAAATTGTCTGTTTTGGGTCCAACAAAATATTTTGTTGCAGTGTTGGGTTTTCTTTAATCCTGTTATAAAAAAAGACAAATTTTGGCAAATTTTGATGCAAAAGTCATTTTGAAATGAAAATATCAAGACAGTTTGTTTTGAAAATGTTGAAATGTAGCATTTTGACTTTTTCAGTTTAATTTATTTGGCCAAAACTATTCTGCAAATTTGTCACAGATTCGCGAATGTGATTCAAAACTGCATTATTCAGCAAATAACATTCATCTGAAAAATTTTGACTAGCTCTAGTTATGGGTAGAGTGATGGTATGAATGAAAAAATTAAAAGAGATCAGACAGGATGGAAATAATTGAAAGCAAGGAAAAAACGCCTTGAATTTGCTACATAAAGGGATGAGGAATTAGTAGATCCCTAATCCCTAATGTCCCCTCTCCACACAACTAGCCAGCTAATAGAGGGAGCAGAGCCATGGCTCTGGTTCCTGCCTGTCCCCTTCAGTGTGCCACATGCCCTTGGGAGAGTAGCGCTGGAAGTGACCCTGCACTCCCCAGAGTGCTGGGGGTGCAATTCTGCCTGGCCCTGCGGCAGGCTCTGCATGTGGTCCAGAGCAAGGAAAGGTTTCTCACCATGTAGTGTTGCCAAATGTCGCGATTTTTCTCATGACTCTCACAACACGCGGTGTTTTGCTCAGAGCCCCTGCTCCTGAGATTCTGTGATTTCATGAGAATCTCCGCCTTTATTCAAAAACAAAGTTTCTAGCCCTCATGGCTGCAGAGAGAATTGTAAACATGACCCAAGCGCAGCCTAAAGGCTCTGGGACCCGGGGACTGGAACAAAAGCAGCCCATCATTTATCATCTTTTTTTAAAAAAAGAAAGAACTCATGATTTTTAGGGCCTGATTCATGATTTTTGAATCTTTTGGGGTTGGCAACACTGCACCCCACGAGGTGGTACCACCTTACGAGCCAAGCAGAATCTGACTGTGCATCGCTACAAAGGTAAAGAGTCTGACAGAGACTTAGAGAAACTGCTTCCTGAGTACAGCCAAAAAGCATAAAAGTAGCATCTTTCTTTCACCGCAAGTAAAGGCATCTGGCAGGGTTCCTATTCCCGGCATTTGCATTATGCTTAGAGTGACATTTACAGGCTCACCTAAGCACCCCACCTTAGTGTCAGACAAGGTAAACTCACCAGAACCGCTGTGCCAATCAAAATACTGTGAACGATTCGGAGCTTTACAGGCTGGTCCACTCCAAGAGGGATTTCTGAGTTGGAGAAATCAAAATAAATTGCCCCCACGACTAGCAATATGAAAGCAGCAATGAAAACTGCCAATATTAACACCAGCAGCGCATAAGCAAACTCCATTTCATGTAGTGAGGCCGACGACGCCAGGAATCTGACTTTCACTTGACTCCTCTGTTCTCTTTGATTTGTTATTTCCTGTTTCTGGAGCACCTCTGCATGTAATCAGGCTGCACTAGGACAAATTTTTCCCCTTCTCAGCTACAGGTCGTGCAAAGGACTCTCAGCTAGTGAGCAAATGCTGCAGAGTCATCAAGGTCTGGAACTGTAATAAGTCAGTGAGCCTCACAGCTGTGCATATGCCAGCAGCTCTGCCAATGAGGTGTTAGACGCTCCAAAACACTGTATAACTGCCAGCTATTCATACACTGAGACTGCATTTGATCTTGCACTGACAGTGGGAAGGAGAAAGGGTGTGGACCGTGGTAATCTATGTCTATAGTTGAGTCTCATGTCTCCATGATGGGATATGAGACTGTTCGTAGGTGATATTTATCTAGGACTGCGTAAAGATCCTGAAGTTCAAGTTTGTGGTATGCCGATACATTTACCAGCAGAGAGAGAAAAGGCTGTACTGTACATTGCTTGTGATCTGCATCCATAATTTATTCATCTCAAAGTGCATTGGGATTATGCCATTATTTTTTTTCACAATGGGGCCTTTAAAAAGGCATTAGCTAAACAACAAGCCACCGTTACCAAAAAAAGAGTGCAGGCGATCCCATTTTAAAGTTTGAGTTCAGATAAGCATCCCAAATTTTAGACATGCGGCAGATAATAGGAACTCTGAACATTTTGGAGGTGCTTATACCATGCCCGTATCTGCGGTACCCCACAGCCATGCAATCCAGTGTTCCCAGCTTTCATGATTTTTACCACAAGCATCTCATTATTGGGATTGGGGGGAGTTCTTAAAGGCCCCGCTGTGGGAATGAAGGAATAACATCAGTATCTCAACTTCCATTTTAAAAAAAAGTAAATTTCTAACCCTTGTAGCTGCAGAGAGAAACTTGAAAATGTGACCCAAGTGTCCCCCAAGGGCTCAGAAACCAGAAAGCAAAGGAAATGTACCTGACATTTCTTTTTGTGACATTTCATGATTTGTAATGATTTTTTGAAGGCCTGATTCATCATTTTTGGCGTGGGGTTGGCCACTCTGCTTATCCCTGCACTTTCCCCAAATATTCACCAGGAAGGATAATCTTGCCACAAGTAATAAGATGTTTGTTGGAAACGGAGTGCAATCAGATGCAAAGATGAGGGAGCAGTCTGTTTGATTCCCCACTCAGAGCCCAAAACACAGAGCTGCTGAAAGGAACCCACATGAATTCCAAAGGCTATTGCATTGTTTTACATCACTGGTGTTTGGAAATTGGTTGCAAAGGGCCAGCAATCGTAGTTTATATTTTCTAATGTCATGTGGTTAATCTGTTAATGTACATAACCCCTTTGCACTGTATGAAGTAGGGACAGTATAAGGCCCTCTAAGTGGGAAACCTTGGTTCAATTCCCCATTATGCCTGATGATGGAGAAAGGATTTGAACAAGAACCTCTCCCGTCTCCGGTGCGTGCTCTGGGATATTTTAAGGGTTGGATCCAGTGGTTAGGATTCTCACTTGGGAGGTCAGAGACCACCATTCAAATCCCTTCTTCCCCAACAGGTAGAGGAGATAATTGAACTAGGATCTCCCACATCCCAGGAGAGCATCATAATAATGGTAACTTTTCAGATTTAGAGCCTGATTTTGCAAGTTCCCACTGAAGTCAAGGGGGCCTTGTGCATAGAACAACTTGCGCCATCGAGGCCTTAGAAGTTTTCAGCTCACAGACCTTCTTCTTTCCCTTTGTTCATATGCTTTCATAATGTTATGAAGTTACTACAAATAATGATCTTCTACATGGCACCATCTTACTAGTGCCTATGGAAATGTAATCATAGCCAGCGTTCCATACAGACAAAAAATATTTTTGATCAAATCAGTCTTTTTTTTTTTAACTGCAAAATATTCCGCTTTATTTAACATGCTCGTAGTGCAAACACATTTGATTACAAGGTCATTTACTTGCTTTAGTAAAACATTGTCACAGATAATGCTGTAATTTTGGCTTCAGTATATTAAGTCTAGTATTAATTTACTGAGCCATAATAGATTGATGTAAGTAACACAAAGCCACACTATTTACAAACTTATTTCAGGCACACAGAAAAGCTCCCTGACATTTTAAGGTAGAAGTGGATACAAAAAAAAGTTCCAGTTTAAGAGTCTAATTAGGCCTTCAACCAGAACCAAGGTAGGGAAGAGAAAAGGGTGCATAGCAGTAGGAATCAGTGAAACGTTCCGAACTTCCAGAGAGAAAATCCTTTATTCAGCAATCACTGAATACTGTATCACAGCACATATAACTGCAATGGTTATGACAGAGTGAAAGAAAAGCAGCCACCTTCCCTAAAAGAACCTCTCTGAGTGACTGATTCATGCCTGCTGAGATGCAACACTGGAGGCTTACTGTCTAACAGGAATTATTGCCCTTTTTTGATGCAAGAGGCTAGGCAAAGTAGCCCTTAGGATGTTCCAGCGAGGAGCAGAAACTGATGATGGAGTCTGATATTTTATTTAATGCCATCTTGTTTATTTACAAGGAATGTACAAAGGCTTGCTTCTGCGAATGCAGGGGGAACCGAAAGCAAAAGGAGTGCTTTCTTTTCAGCCCGCACCCTGACCCAGGCTCTCTCTCTAGGGTTTTGGGCCACGCTGTGCTTACAGGCTTCTACTCAGATTTTTTCCAGCTATCTCTGTCAGCCAGTTCCTCAAAGGTGCCTGTCTCCCACTGAAATCATTGGGAATTACAAGCCTAAATACCTTTGAGGATCTGGGCCGGTGTGTTCGTCTTCTCTCACAGATACACCCAGCCCCACCTGGTTACAATACACACTGGAACCCTCCCCTTTGCCCTCTGGTCCCTAGTTTCCAAACAGACTCTATGAGACCTTGCTTTAGGTATGGTCCCTTACCTGTCTCACAACTATCTTAAGTAGAGGGCCTGCTCATATGTGGGTTTTTAATGAAATTTTAACTCAACCCATAACAAGGTTTAACCCAGCTCATAACAAAAACCCTTTCCCAGCATCCCTTTCTGGCAGCTGTCCCTTTAAATTTGGCCGAGACAAGCCGCCATAGCCCTAAAATGGCTTCATTTCCCTTTTTTCCAGCTGGTAAATATTGTTCGTTCCTATTATGTTTTAATCTGGTTTTCCTGTTTGTTTGGGTTCTTTTCCCCGTAAAGACAGATTTAATGCTTGTAAACAGATACCTAAATATGCACCCAGGACCTGCTCCAGGCTCTGATCGGTGTGCATATGAGTTGGTGCTAACAGTACAGCTGAGAGATTGCATGTGAAAACAGAATGTGGCCCTATAATCTGATTTCATAATTACAGGTGTTAATATACTAGTAAAACCTCTGTGCAAAAGAACCAGTGCATAGCTTTACTCTAGTATTTACCTGAAATAAGGTAGCTTTCAGATAAATGTACCTTTTGCAGTGTTCATCATGTCATCTGAAGAAAAAGGTAGTTTTATTATGTTGTCTACTTTTAATGTGATAGTTTTCAGGCTAAAACCTGCTATGCTGACCTTACCGGAGTATAACCCTGCTGCACTTGCATTGTAAGAGTCACGGTAAAAATGTTTTTCCTGGGTGTTTGGTTCCAAGTTTACGTGCTGGCTGTGCTGGCCAGGCAGACGGCCAAATGTGTTGCTGGTCAGTTGTTCTGAACAGCAGCAGATGTGAGAATGGGAAACCCAAATGCCTGCTAAGCAAACATCAGCTGAAAATACTCCTTCATATTCAGATACCAAACGTAGCTGATGTTTGTTTTACTCGAGGCATTAATTTTGTGACTCTCCCATTCCTAGGAGAGGGAGAAAGAGGGCCCTTTGTGGCTCTCTTCCCACTCCCCAGGGACAGGGGGAGTAAAGAGAGAGAAGTGACCCGGGGACTTTTTGATGCCAATTTGCAGAGTCTCCAGGATAGGATTTTCTAAGGATCACATGGGTCAGATTATAATAATTCATTAAAAGGTGGCACATGAGGTATCTACCAAGAACCAGTAGCCCACTGGTTAACATAATCACTGTGACATGTGTGTTCAGACAATATTTAAGGAGTTATGTATCTATCCTGAAAATGTTGTTCTTAAGGCAGGAGGTGACATTCTCAGACAGTTTCTTTTCAGGCAGGGGATAACAGATGCTTATTTCCCGTCTGGTCATTGTGTATTGTGTGCCTCATAATGTATACCTATTTGCATACTGAGACAGATGCTGATTACGAGATTGTGAAATCTCTGAGAGAGGAGTATATAAGAAAAAAACAACCAGCAAGGGATGTCTTGCATATTGATAGTACAATGGATAGTTCTGATACATCTGGGGGTACAAACAGACATTCCGAATCTTTCACCCAGGAGGTGAAGCTGGCAGTATGACTTGTCTAATGAGCGTAAGATCGTAGCCAAGCCTGGCTCTAAAAGGCTGGAAGGACTTTGGGTGAGCATTACGCTGTAAGGCATGAAAGTGTCTCGTAAGTGAATCTAGGTTCTAGAATGTATGTTATGATTTGATTTTCTGTGTCACCATCTGTTTCCAATACTTCTACCTGCTCTGACTTGAATCTCTCTGCTTTGTTAAATTCACTTTTACTTGTTTGCAGTATAAGTGTATCTAAGAGCTGTGAAGCAGAACAATGATCTGAGGTGAAACTGGCTCGCTGGGGTGTCCTGCTTCTTTGGAAGCAGTGAATCTGTGAATACTGTGAGTTTCAGTGGACCAGGGCTGGGCACTCCAGGCAGATGCGTAGAGGACTTGGGGGTTGGAGTGTGCCTATCGCTGATCTGTAGAGAGAGAAAACAGGGCCTGCATAGGCCTAGAGGGGAATGTTTATGTTGCCTGTGGCCCATGGCTAGGTTGCCAGGTGTCCGGTTTTCGACCGGAACGCCCAGTCGAAAAAGGGACCCTGGCAGCTCTGGTCAGCGGTGCTGCAGGGCTAAGGAAGGCTAGTCACTACCTGTCTTGGCACCACATTGCAGCCCGGAAGTGGCCAGCAGTTCTGGCTCCCAGGCAGGGGGTCCACCTCCTGCACCCCAACCCCTGTCTCAACGCGCAGCCCCCTCCTGCACGCCGAATCCCTCATCCCCAGCTCCACCCCGGAGCCCGCACCCGCAGCCGGAGGTCTCACCGCCTCCTGCACCCCAACTCCCTGTCCCAGTCCAGAGCCCCCTCCCGCACCCTGAACGCCTCATTTCCGACCCCACGCAGGAGCCCGCACCCCCAGTTAGTGCCCTCACCCCCTCCCGCACCCAACCCTCTGCCCTAGCTCAGTGAGAGTGGGGGAGAGTGAGCCACTGAGGGAGGGGGAATGTAGTGAACGGGGGCGGAGACTCAGGGAAGGGGGAAGGGCCTTGGGGAAGAGGCGGGGCTAGAGTGTTCAGTTTGTGCGATTAGAAAGTTGGCAACCCTACCCGTGGAGTCAGAGAGCTAACCCTGGCAGGCACAGACAAGGCTTCTGTACACGAAGAGTAGGTGATAGGGAGGCACCTCACAGCCCTGGGTACCTCCACAAGAGCCTCTTGTGGGACCTCTTGGAGTAAAATTAGAATCCTTCAGAACCTTCCTGCAGAGAGTTTGGCTGTTGTTCATTTCATAAGTACCTGAGGGTCACAAAGTCCACAAAGTCACAAAGACCCCAATGGGTCTCCCCTACAAGGAGATGAGCGAGATTTTCAGACTATGGTTGGGTGTGCTCTTCTATGTATTTTTGTAATGCTGAGGTTGCTTTACTGAATGTTTCTACATGCATTTTTGCATTGATAAGCCCTGTTTATTGCATAATTCTTTGTACTCTCCTAATAATAATTCTATAGACTTTTGCAGCCTTAAGGCTGGGATTTTATGAGTTCTGCACTTTTGAGGCTAACCTTCTGTACGTGTCTTTTGCCATGTTGAGGACTAGAATTTACATGTTCTTATATGTATTTTTGTAAATCTGAAATTGCAGTAAAACAATCTCCTACATATACGTAATATTCACCATTAAACATTCACCTATATGATAGGTGTGACACAGAAACCCCTAGGCAAAGGTCCCCTGTTCGTCACAAACAGCTCTTGTCTCAAACCTGGCAAACTCACTATACCAAACACATATCTTGCAGGGTATTTATACATACAGGGTAACATGTAAGGTATCTACAGAAAGCTTATAACTTAACAAGACTCATAATCATTGTGAAACGTGTGTACAGCCAATATTTAAAGAATAACATAACTAAGTTGAGAATCTGCTTTAAGGTCTTGAATGTACAAATTTGTCACTAAAGGGTAATATGTCTCAGTGATGGCCCATTCAAGGAGGAGGGAGTGGTCACCCCTCCCCAGTTAGCCAGTGATGTAATGTAAAGCTCAGTTGTCTAACCTTGCTCCATCCCAAGACCATCAATGAAAAAACAGCAGGGATAACTGCAAACAATCGAAACTACTTGGAGGTAAAAAGGGAACATTTCAAGAGGCAGGGGATTGCCCTGTGTATGAATAAAGACAAAAGACTGCTGGTATCATATAGAATGGGGAGAGGCACTCTAGATTCATTCACTGAGGAAACATCTTGTGGAGTGGTGATGTCTCCATGAAAGCTTGGATCCTGGTTCCTGTAAAGCCAGCCAGCTCTGCAACAGCTTGACTTTTTGGAGGAAAAGCCTAGTTGATTAGACAGGTAAGGCAACTCTTAGAATGTGAACTAGGGCCTACGCTTGTTATCATTTTGTTTTGTATTGTAATCATTTGTTTCCACCACACGCTCTTGTTCCAAGTTGAATCTCTATTATTTCTTATGTAAGCAGAGTCAGGATGAGCTCCACCCTGACATCTGGTGGTGAGGTGTGGCAAGTTGTGGAAAAGAACTTCAAGGGCCGATCTCATTTGCATAGGTACACCCACCCCGCCTAGAATGAGGCCATAGCTGCCCAAATGGTCACTTTGGCTGCTGTGGAATCCCCAGTGTCTCTGTTATTGGGGCAGGAAGAATAAATTGTTATTACCCTGATTATGGGAATCAAGGACAGTGGAACTGTACTTGGCCTTTTGTTATGATGGAGGGACTCGCCATCAACTAAGTAGCACTCGCTAGGCAAGGGACAAGGGTTCCAAAACTCTGTGAATTGAAAAAGGCTGGAGGCAGGTATTAGTGCCTGGTGGTGTGGGTTGGGTCCCTTTGTGAGGGCATGAAACATCAATTGCCCCTGAGTCTCTCTCCGCTGTGGAATGTCAGAGCTAATTTTGGGTCTATTAAGAGTCTAGCTACAGGTACTGTGCTGAATTCACTTTGGCCTTATGGTGCACCAGCACTAAGGCTCCCACTACTACAAGCTGAAATCACTAACGAGCTAAAATTACTAAGAGCTGAAATCACTGAGCACTGTGTCAAGTAGTGGGGAGCCTGAAGATCTAGAGCGCAGTGGAGCCGTTCGTGGATGGGCTGGTAGAGCAGTTCATGGGATGGCGAGAGCTGCTTGTGTGACGTGGAGCGGAGCCGTTTGTGGGACGGCTGGTGGAGCGGAGCTGTTCGTGGGACGGCTGGCAGCGCGGAGCGGAGCCGTTCGTGAGACGGCGAGCAGAGCGGAGCGGCTTGTGAAGTGGATCAGAGTGAAGCCCTATGGAGCTGTGGGGCAGTCAGCTCCAGGTCACGTAAGGAGCCCCTTACCTCTCCCCCCCACACGCACATTTTTACCCAGACTGGGGAGTAACACTCTGCAGATGAACTTCTGAACTCTGGGGATGGACTCTTGGGGTTGTTGGACTTTTTGGACTTTGGGTGATTTTTGGGATTGCTGGACTCAAGAGACGTTTGGGTTGTGGGACTCAAGAACCCGAGGGAAAGGACGTGGCCCAATTTGCTGGGGTGGGTCTTTGCTCATGGTTTGGTTGATGAACCCTAGTTGTGGTGTTTCCCCAATTTAATGCTGATGTCGTTTACCTCATGTTATTAAAGATTCTCTGCTACACCAAGTGCTTGCGAGAGGGGAAGTATTGCCTCTTTGAGGCACCCAGGGGTGTGTGTAAGATTTTCCCAGGTCACTGGGTGGGGGCTCGAGCCAGTTTTGCATTTGCTTTGATGAGAGGGAACCCCTGTGTACTGAACCTGGCCCTTGCTGCTATCAACTCAGCCTGGCAGAAGGGTTACACTTAAATAAATCTATGTTTGTTTCATTAAATGTTCCTCATAAGTGCTGTGTGGTTTACAGGAGCAGTGGTTTAAGGTAAAACTAGTAAACTGGGGTACACTGCTCCTTTGGGGCAGAGGATCTGGGACTTCTGTGCGTAGCCAGTGTCAGGGGCTGGATATCACAGGGAAATGATTCAAGGAGACTCGGAGACAGAGGTACACCTACTGTGAACCTGCAAGGCAAAGACAAGGCTGGCATAGCCCAAAGGGGAGTGCTTGAGTGGCTGAAAGGCTGATGGTGTTCGGGAGCTGACACCCAGTCACCAAGGGTAAGGCTACCTCTCACTAGAGGCAGGGAGTAACAAGGTGATTCACAGCCCTGGGTACCCCAAGAACCATCCCAATAGGTATAACACAGCAGTGGCAGAGCGACCAAAAAGTGGCTCCTATTCAAAGAGTATTTATTTATGGTACTGCTTTGCATTGTATATTTCTTTTTCTACTGTACTCGTGAAAGCATTCTTTAATTATTAAAATTACGAATCATTTAAAAGGACAAAAGAAATTATTTCTCCAGTCTGGGAGTCAAAACTGAACAAAAGAAACCTGTACAATACTCTGTATTCTTATAGAATGTGAACTCAATAAGCCTTAAAAGTAGGCCTGTTTATTTTTCCCCTTCCCTCCCAACTAAAACACGAGAGCAGAATCAAAACCACAAACCCCTAATCCTGTCATAGTAATCTTTGATATAGACTTCAGGAAACTTGGTATAAATATAGACTTTAAAATATATACAAACATTTTTAAACAGTTTTCATAAGCTTTTTAGAAAGTTTACAATGTTATCCATTGCTTTTTTACCAGAGCGAAATGATAGAATCCCAAAATCAAATAGGCTTATCACTCCATGGAAGCCATCTTTAACGTGGTACCAAGTCACAGGGACACCACTGTCTTCTAACCGTTTCTTGTAGAGCAGTCCATCATCCCGAAGCACATCGTATTCACACGTTAAAATATAAGACCGGGGGAGCTGGCTGACAATGGAATCTTCAGCCAGAAGAGGTGAAAAAGTTGTCTCTAAAGCCAGTTTAGCCGCCTCATAGACTTCATCTGAGTATGAAGTGGGCAAATGTGGTTTGTAGCCTCTGGCCTTAAACTCCTCAGGGATATTGTCTGGATTTACCCATCTCCCACACTTCTGTTTCACGTCCAGAGGAACATGAGTCCCCTCCATGACATTTTCCAATACTGAGACGTCCTTCTCCAGATACTTCAGACAACAGCCGATAACGTGCTCTCGGTACAGGATGGGCACTGCACGGTTTTGCTGATATGAAGGCAAATAAAAATCAATTGCCTGAAGGCCCGGATAAATCAAAATCTGAGCAAGTGGCTTTGGAAAATTCGGTCTGCTCACTAATGCTTGGCAAACAACAGCAGCAAGAGTGCCTCCAACGCTGTCCCCACTAATGACAACACAGGCAGAATCCACCCCATAGTCTTCTGCCGTCCTCATAAAGTGTACGCTGGCAGCGAGACAGTCCCTAAATTGAGATGGATACTTGTGCTCAGGAGCCAGACGATACCTACAACATTGGAGACATTGATTACTGGAGAGGAAGCAGGGCTGGGCGTTGGGAGGGACAGTTCTGTTCTTAGGCCTGTCACTCACCATGGACCAAGCTTCTTCATCTAACTGTGCCTCTGTTTCCCTCACGCGCTTTGACTGCTCTGTCTGTTCAGAGTGCAGGTTGAAATTTTTCAGACACAACTTTTTTTTTTGCCTAAAAATGCAGATTAAATTTGTCCGAAACATTTTGCAAATTTGTATTGAATTCGGCATATCGTTTCAGGGGGCGAAAATAATCAAAAAATTTTTGTTTCGATGTTTTTTTAAAAAAAAGTTCTGATTTTTCAATTCAAAATTATTTTTGTTTGAATTTTAAGTCAATTTTATTTTTTAAAAGGTGGGCTTTTTTTAAATAAAAAACCCCAAAACATTTGGTTTTGGGTCAAATGAAACATTTTGTTCAAACCAAAATGACATTTTCGAGGGGGGGGGTTGTGATTCACCAGAAAATTTTTGTTTTGGGTGGAAACAAACCAATTTTTTAAATCATTTAGTTCACCTACTGAACTGAAAAATCGGTTACTCACACAGCTCATCTATTTAGATTGGAGGCTCTAAAAAGCAGGGACTGCTCCTCATTGTGGATTCGAATGCATCTACCATAATGGAGTGCAGATCTCAGCTAGGTTCTCGAGGAACAACTGTAATAACATAAGTCATAATAATTGAAAATTTTCTTTCAAAATTCTTCATTCTTGGTGATGGGATTTTCTTACAGAAAGAGGATCCTTTTTAGCTTCCCCTAATATTCTGTTTAGGTTTTTTTAAATTTTTTACTTGCTACCCATCAACAAGGAAAGACAATAATTGGGAGAGGAGGTTCAAAACCAACTAATTTCTATTTACAGTCAATTGTTTTTCTTCTGCTCTTCCATCCCTCTACCATTCCTCTCCCAGGGTCCATGTGCTGGAAAAATTTTAATATCCTGAACTGGAAGGAGTTGGGGAAACCCTTCATAGTGAGTTTAATTTTGAGTGGAGCTTCGTTCTTCACTCTAAGCTGTATGGATGTGCTCTTCAAAATGGCTATTGGCGTCTAAGAAGAACCCTTGCTTTGTCATTCTTTTGCATTTTTCTTCATTGAGCTGTACACGGTTATTATTAAGTGCGCTATTTAGTAATAATAGTTACTACTATTATGCCAAAAGATAAATAAGGCCTCTGTGGGCAGGAAGCATTTCCTTTATATAAAGTTGCAATCTTATTGCAACTGTTCAAATTTCAATAGACAGTCTTCCCACAGGAATGGGCTCCGCTTAATAGCAGAAAACAATCAGAAGTAAAACATGATCAGCTCTCTTTATGGGAGACAGACTGCTTCAGAGAAAGGACCAATCAAACAAGGATCCAACATTAACCGTGAATATAGTAAATATTTTAAAAATACATGGGGCCAAGATTTTAAAGGGGCCTTGATCTGCCTCTTGATAACCACAGCCTCCTAATTAATGTTGAAGTTACGAGTGGCATGAAAGAAGGTCACCACTGTGGGAGTGAAGGAGACAGGAAGTATTTCTAAAAGGTGGAGCATAGCAAGTAGGAGGCGACAAGTAGATATGTTCCCTGACGTTAATCTGGGGTGCTGAAAATGCCAAGTATCTGCCTCCCAATGTGAGAAACTTCGGAGAGGGACATATGAGGAGAAAGAGGTAGACACTTCTCTTAACTCTGCTGCAATAGACTAGACAAGGAGAGATTTTTGATAGAAAAGGCAAATAAAGAACAAATAGTTCACTAATAATAAAATAGGGGGAGTCGTTCCTAAACAGGAAGCAATTATGTTAGCAGTTATGATACAAGAGAAAGAGGCATTTCAGAGGGGCGTGCACCTTTTGTGTATTGTAAATAGGAAAATGATGCATGCTCTCTCTTAATTTAATGGTATACGTAATACAAGAACATATCCCAAACAAAGTAACCCTGAGGAAGAGTCTCCTATTGCAAGGTCTGCTTTCCACAGGCTTGAAGCACATGCTCTCCCAAAAAGGGTAGAGGACATTAGACATGTGTTCAAATGCCCTCTTGTTCGTTCTACGACATAACCTTGTGTGACCTTCTCAATAACATTTGCATACCACAGGTAAACTATTTCTTGGGTCTGCAAAAACCATAGTAAATATTGGATTAAATGCAAAGGAAAAAATTCTGTTTTCATGGCAGGAACCAGGGTTGGGGGTAGCGGGATGACTAGTTTGTATCACAGGGCAGGCCCGGCATCATCGCAGCATGGAGGAAAATGGGGTACAGTGCAGAATGTGAATGCTGGACAAGCAGTTCTCCAATAAAGGCATATTCCTGAAAGTCCAACATGCAAGTTCTAAACTCTCTGTCACAGTTCCAGGTAACTGCACTTGTATCCCCCTTCCATGGTCCACTCCAGAACTGCCCAGTCAGGTCTCTAGTTGTCATCTGTCCCTGGGCAAGGACCTGTGTCCTACTCCCTTCTGACCAGGGGTTATAAGGCTCCACAGCCCCCTGACATACACTGTGATCTCCCCAGCAAGCCAGTCTACCTGATGGCCAGCCCCGGGTGGCTTTTTCTCCAGCGTCTATGACCAGTGTACCAATATTCTGAATATACCAGCAATTACGAGTTACCACACAGCTCTTTCTCAGCAGAGAACATTTATTCTTAAGGTAAAAGCATCACAAAGAAAACCTATAATAAACCATAAACAGATTTAGACACTAAATGTACCCAAAATCATCCATTGGTTTTACCGGGCTGTGGTAGGCCAATAAGGCCTGGTACCCTACTAAGACCAAAGATCCTGTCTGTTTGCTGAATCAAGAGGAAGACCCTATATTAGTTCAAGCTCAGCTTTTTATACCAAAAGCTATTTCTTTGTCTCTTGGTCTCTGGAAAATCCAGTTTCAACCAGAACTTTCAAACCAACCCAGAGGGTGGTGGTACCTCTTTGGAGTTGTTTACCATCTCAGCGACTTGCCTCAATCACCCCTGTGACAGACTGACAATTTCCTGCAATATCCTGAATATACTTTATTGAATTAGGTTGGACCTTTGTGAATTAGGTTTATCGTCTTTGGGGTCCGTCGAATTAAAAATGCAATTGAGTGTGTGATATTGTGGAATTGTAGGTATTGTGACGGGGCAAGGCCAGACGGCTACAGTAAAGTAGTGAGGAACAGGTATGTTAGCCCCAGGCTAAACAAATCCCTGGTACCATGGTAACCAAATGGCAGTTGCTCCAGGTTAATCAAGACACCTGGGGCCAATTAAGATCCTTCTAGAAGGCAGTGGCTATAGCGAGGTTGATTGGGACACCTGAAGCCAATCAAGGACTGGCTGGAACTAGTTAAAAGCCTCCCAGTTAGTCAGTGAGGGTGTGGGTGTCAGGAGCTGAAGGAGGAAGCTACACTGTTGGAGAGGCTGAGTAGTACACACCATATCAGGCACAAGGAAGGAGGCCCTGAGGCAAGGGTGAAGTGAAGCCTGAGGAAGTGGGGGGCTGCTGTGGGGAAGTAGCCCAGGGATTTGTACGCATCCTGTTTCTAAAAGATCAGTTACCATAGCTGATACTATTAGGGTCCCTGGGCTGGAGCGCGGAGCAGAGGGCTGGCCCAGGTTCTGCCCCTTTGCCCTCTGATTAATCACTGAGACTGGGAGACAACAGAGACTGTGCAAGGGAGGATAGCTTCTCCTCACCTCCCTTGCTGGCTTATGATGAAAATGGCTCAGTCGGCTGTGACCCTTGCCTCTAAAGAGAGAAGGGCTACATAGAGGGTCACAGCGAGCCTCTGAGGCTAGCGAAATCCACCAAGAAACGCGGGACCCAGAGACAAGGACAGAGCTTTGTCATAGTATGTAACTTCTCTAGGAGACTGACTAATGCAATCCCTGAAAGATATTAAGAACTTCAAAGGGCTTTTTGGAACAATGCAGGTGAAGTGGGTTTCCTAGAAAGTACCTGGGGGAATTCAAATGATCCACTTCAAAACCACTCTTTTGAAGTACGCCCTGGTGTGGAAAACCCATTGTTTACTAATTACCTGCTCCTAGAAATTCCAGATCAAAGATCTTGACTTGTATAAAGGGTGGAATAAAATGTGAGGAGTGTGCTAGTTGTGAGCTGATGCTGTTATGAAGTTGTGACCAAACAAGAGACCCCCCTTTGTGGGGTTTTGAAGGACTGCTCCTGCTGGAGCCTATGTTAGAACTGGGTGGATGTCTAGTAAGCTTGTTAGTACATAAGTAGGTTTTTATTGTTTTTAGTACGTTCTCTCTGTAGTGTATTTACCAATAAAATAGACTAGCATAAAAAGAGCTGTGTGATATCTATAACGATGGGCAGTCACACGGTGAATCGTCTCGGAAGAGAAAGCAAGCAGGTGTGCTTGGGCAGCCAGTCTGTGCTGGAAATACCACAGTGAAGGCAGGCAGCTGGGAAGCCTGGAAATACCCCAGTCAGAAGGGAGGGAGAGGCAGGTCTCCACTCCCAAATGGCAATGGCTGCGGAGCTGGAAGCCTGAGAATGGGTGCTCTCGCTGGACCATTGAGGGGAAATCTGGGTGCAGTTGATCTGATGTATGAAAACCTGCAATGTTCTAGTTCCTGGAAGAGCTATGGTAACCCTTCCACAGGAAGCAGAACACGATAATACATAAACATTGAATACAACGGTCCCCAAAGATACTGCACAGGGTTGTCGTACCCACTCCTTGTACATAATCTCCATTTGCACTGGGTTAACTCACCCAACAGACACCACCACTGATTCGCTTTCTCTGGCAATATAGCTGCACACTCTGTCATAGGAATCTGAAAACAAATGTTTCGAATGGCACTGAATTAGTGTCTTACATTAAGATGAGTCCCAGCGGAACATTTTGTTTCTTAATCCAGACCTGGATCCAAAGTTTTCCATCCCAAATAGTGTGGGGGTGAATCCGTAGTTTTGGTTTGGGCCTATTTCTAGTCTTCTTGGGTTTATTTGTTTTTGCCAGTCAAATATTTGTATTTGTTAGCTCATGAACTGCATTTTCACTTGTTTGCGGCACTGTTAAAGTGCAACACTTTTCACCTTTCCCTTCACGTGCATATTTCTAAGAAGCTCAGGCATGGATTTTTCAGACCACCACTGCAACGAAATAACACATACCACCTACTACTGATTTAACGGTAGGCATGGGTTGGTTCTCTATACGCTGGGGAAGATTTCAAAAAGTTTTCTACTGTTTAGCTCCACCAGTATCGGGAGCCCTAATCCAGAGGGGCCATCAACATTTTTAACACCATATCACATAACACTGCTCTGAGGCAGTCCGATCAGTACTGTTGTATATTCTGTAACACAGCTAATGTGCTTGTGCTAAATCTGCCTTGTACTTGTCTCACCTTTTTATTGTTCCGTGAAGGCAGTGGGGTTGAAAGGGAGAAACTGAGGGCAGAATTTGGTCTCTTGATCCTTTCTACGGCAATAAATGGATAGTGATGGCTAAATTGTCTTGAAAAGGACCCTAAATTTGCACCCACGATATTAAACCTGCAACTGAAAGGGTGCGCAAAATTGGAGACTGGCTTGAAGACCCTTCAAAAATCTGTTTGAGCGGGGCAAAATTTCCAGACGTGTAGTTTATTTGCCAAAAAATGCAGTTTTGTTCGACCTGAAACTATTTACTAATATGACAGAAATTCACCAGATAGTTTTGGCCAAAATTCTTTTCGGGGGAGAGCTAGGTTTACAACATGAGGGACAGCCGTGCTGCTGCCCATTTTATAACCTTTAGCTTAGTGGTTAGGGCATTCATCTGGACGTGGGAGATGAAGGTTTGAATCACTGCTCTGGAGCAGCAATTTGAAACTAGGTCTCTACCGTCTCAGCTGGCTGCCCTAACCACTAGGCTATGAGCTGTTCTAGGGTGGGGCACTCTGTCTCTCCTGTTGCAGCTGTTCCAGTTTATACAGATAATTATTCATTGGCACAAGGACTTTACCTTGGCTGTTCCCCCTGCTACATCCCCCTTAGCCCCAGGCTATCCAGTCATTCTCACTCTTGCTCTCTGGCCCAGTGACTATTCAAGTATTTTATACAAAGTGGAACAGCTATACCAAGAGAGATAGAAATAGACCGGCCCCAGAATAGCCTATTGCCTGGGGGTTGAGGCACTTATTTAAGAGAAGAGAGATGTGACTTCAAATCCCTGTTCTAAGGTAGAGATCTGAGCCTGGGTCCGCCACATCTCAGGTGAATATCCTACCCACTGCGCTGAAAATTATGAAGTGGATGTCAACAAAGTCCACCAACAACGTTTTCCACTCTGTTTGACCCAAACCGATGGCTTTAATTTATTTATTTAATTTATTTGCAGAGCTGCCTGTGAACTGAAAAAATCAGTTATTCATCCAGCTCTACCCTGAGTATTTTCAGTTTTCTGGAAAACAAGAGGCTAGTTTCCTTGTGGCAAAGATAGCATTGTTAGCCCGCAATGCTATCTGTGACAATCCACTTCCTAGAGAATGTTTCTTCCAATCTTAGTGGAAAAGCTTTGGGTGGCCTATGACAGGCAATCTTTTCCACCTAGTGTAAACTCTCCACCCACCCCCAAAAAACAAAACCCGCCATGTGACATTTTAACATCACATGGACACCCAAAATACAGGCACTGATTAACATTACAGACCTCAATCCTCCCCTCAGAGTTCAATGGCGTTGCACAAATTTAAATAAAAACAGGGCGTTAGCCATGAGGCTTCAGAAGGTTGGATTTGAAAGCTGTTTTTACCAACAGTGTACATTCATTTAGATGCTAATATGGAAGCCACAACTTCATTTGGATACAATAAGACCTGATCCAAAACTTCTCCTGAAATGGGAAACAGACCTGGAACCTTTTTTGAGGTTCTAAACAGTTCAGATGAGTTATTTGTTTTAAATACCATTCCTGGTTTTTTCCTCCCTTTAATGACTTACTAATGCTTCCAAACATCCAGCCTCCTCCATGCAAGTAGATGACGCCTCTCCTTCTGCGAACAGAAGGCGCTCTAGGCTGGTAAACCCTCACTGGCACCTCTGCAAACTGTAGGTCCTTTTTGAAGAGTTTGGGGTCCTCCTGCAGGTTTTGTTCATCTTGTGTGTAGCGGATGAAGTTGATCTCAGAGCAGAAACCCAGGCGCTCAAAAATCTTACCCTGTTTGGAACAAGGAAAGCCAGAAATTATTTACGATGGCCCAGAGCTGGCCACTGTGCAGATAGGAGGAGGCAGTGCTGGTGCCCTCCTTATAGCTTTTAGTCCAGTGGTTAGGGCACCTACTTGCATTCAGTTCCTCCCTCCATTTAATATGGAGAAGGGATTTGAATTTGCATTCCCTACAGTGCACAAAAGTACCCTAGCTACTGGGCTATGGGGCATTCTGGTGTGGGTCTCTCTGTCTCCCTTGATAATGCTGCTGAACTGTGTATAAATAATTAAATATTCATTGGAACAGGGACTTGAATTTGGGTCTCCCATACCACAGATGAATGAGTGGCTAACCACCTCTACAGAGTCAGCCTCTCTCTTTCCCTCACCCAATGGCTATTCACTGTCATTCATAGCAGTACTCCACAGACATTCATAATGTGTGAGACCCAAGTTCAGATTTCTTCTCCACATCAGACAGCAGGAGGAATTGAATGCTGGTGAGCATCCCAACCACAGGGCTACACAGAGGACACTGTCACCTGCTGCTGGTTGTATGAATGGCAGCTAAAGCCAGGGGGAATTAGCCAAAACTATTTGGTGAATTTGTGTCAAATCTGGGAATACTTTTGGTTTACCCATACCTGCCTTTTTTTTTCTTTTTTTTTTTTGGTGAATATACTATTCGTGTGGAAATTTTCCCCCAGCTCTGATGGTAAAAGTTGCCATGTTGATAGGCCTGGAGATGGAATCCTCTGTTTTTTTTCAGAATAAATGCCTCATTGATAGTGGCTGTGCCAGTTACCCCTACATCGCCCAGTCTTTATGCCTCAAACAAGAGGGTGCTTTAGCCCTCATGGCCTAATAAGTCCTTTACCAAGAATGCTAACAAAGTTCCAGTCCATGCCAATAGTGGTCATTGGTCCACTAGAAAGTGAACTAAGATTACCAACTCCTTCAATATAGATAACCAAATAGCCTTCAGATTATTGTGAGTTGTAGTTGCCATGACAGGTTAATTTGAACAGTTGACCTAGGTAAAAGGCTCTGTATTCCATCACCAGTCCCCATAAGCTATCTAATCCCCATTGTTAAAAAGTTGTACTGTAAAACTACCTGTCAGACAGATAACTTTGGTAATGCAGTTGTGCCTCAGATACAGGAAATTGATTATCATTTCTGTAACCAAGAAATAAAATAATCATCTCCTCATTACACAAGCACTAGAATTGTGTGATGTGCTCAACTTAGATCTCAAAAGTTGTCAAAATTAGTCTTTGTCCATTCACAGCCATTTGCCAACTTTTAAAAGTCATTGGACTTTTAGACAACAAGAAAATTAATGGCTGTAAGTGAGCCGGGGGGGGGGCAAAAAGTTGATACCTTTCCACCTTATGGAACAATCAAAACACACCAACTTATCTGCAAACATTTGAGGCTGCTATTAGCTTGTGAATTTCACTCCCATACATAGTTCTGGACATATGCAAATCTGCATGAACATGCAAGGGCACATCACACCTAAACCTTGCACTGTGGGCTCACAACAATCCAACTAAGCTATGGAAAAGGCAACATCTTTTTGAACACGAAGGCATGCTAGCCCATACAAACCAGTTTTTAAAAAAAGTTAAACCATTTCAGTTTTGCAAGCAGTTTTTATTGAGTTATGTTGCACGGAAATATTTCACACAGTGAGATTTATATATTTAGTAGAAAGCAGGGTGTTGCTTCTAAATGGTATGCATTGCATGAATCTCCTTGCCGATACCAGAATTTGTGAACACTCTACCCTAAGTATTTCCACAAGGATGGAGTAGCAAGGAAAGGAAACCTCTGTGTCAGGCCAGCTGCTGTTCTACAGGTGTCTGTTGCAGCCTTGAGGACAGTAGCTGCTGTTGCCCTAAGATACCTCTTCGCTGAAGGGCAGGGGTAGTAGAGGATGTACATAACAGCAGATTTCCAGGCCCCTCAGTACCAGACTTGATCTCAGCTGGTCCCTGGACAGTGGAATTCAGAGTTGAATTCTCTGCCACACTGACTTATGCATCAAATTCTGCTGGCAGGAGCATATCCAGGAGAAGGATGGAATTTGCTCCATAACTCAAAGTCAGCTTTTCTTCTTATCTTAAATACTTGTCCCATCTCTCCTAGTTTCTGGCTCAGAAGAGCGCACCACATTTAAACATTTACTTTTAAAACTTTCCCCTTCTTCCCCTACAACCCTCCCATGTCAATCAAAAACCAAAATGTAAACACAGTTTCAAGCCAGGAAAACTCACCAGAAAACATATAGTAATCATCAGGCAATGAAGGATGCGAAGCTTTCCAGGTTGCTCGACTCCAGGAGGGATTTCTGAATTGGAGAGATCATAATAAATTGCCCATGCTGCCACCAGAGTAAAAGAAACAATCAATATTTCTGCTGCAATTGTGAACAAGAAGTAAGCAAGCTCCATGTCTCTTGACTGGGGGCGATGTAGTCAGAGAACTGACTTTGACTTGATGTTCCTTCTAGTTTCTGAAGTGTCTTGGATATATTACTAGGTTATTTACATCCACAAAAGAGTGTGGGTTGTACTCCTAAGCTGAAACAACACTGGAGAATGTTTTGTAGCACCCAATATTTCATCACAGCACTGTTGACACTGTAAATGATTTCATAACAATTTGGGCAAGTGTTGCAGATAAATACTAGTTAGAAGATCACATTGAACATTGTGCAAAGATGAGATGGTACGTGTCTGCACTGTAACTGGCTGGATTCACACGTTTAATGTAGGCTTTCTCTAGCACAGCAGTATAAAATTCTGCTAGCAGCTATTCTGGCAAGTGCGCCCATCCTGACATCCCACACAAGTGATGTGAAGATTTATTCATGGAGAGACAGAGCCAGCCAACCCTAAACTGTACATGTACAAAGTTAACAATGTTACAGGTAGTCAGCAGGACAGTTCTGTATCTACAGTGTGTTCATTCCAAGGAACATGGGACTTTGGCGTTTAATTTTTGATGCTGGTGGTAATTTTAAACCTTCTAAAATTAGGCATCCCACTATTTCCAGAGGGCCAAGGGAGGGGGAGGAAGTGACAATGTCTTGAATCTTTTAGAAATTTGATTCAGACAAGTATCCAAAAGTTCGGATGCTTTTCTCTGTATATTTGGTGGTATTCGGCCTGGGCTAATCCACAGCCTCATTCCTTTACCCCTCAACAGGCACCAGAAGGGTCAGCCTAAAATACAGCAGGAATTTAAAATACCTATTTTAGCAATGAAGGGAGCAATCTGTTTAGTTCATCAATAGTGGTTCTGCATTTAGACTGGGGGATGAACTCCAAACTATGTTAAATGGGCCAGATTGTCAGCTGGTGTAAATTGGTATCTCTTCATTGAATTCAAATGGAGCTATATCCATTTGTACCACATTGGTTTAGCCCTTGGTGTTTGGAAGCAATTCTGATGGCAGGGAAGAATTCTTACTTCATGTCTTGCCACCCTTCCCAACTTCATTCTGATTTGATGTTCTGCCAGCATTTGTAAGTGACTACGTGCTATTCTTCTCCTTCTCGCAGTACATTGGTTCCACCTTTCCCAAAACCCTCATCAGCCTTTGCAACACCTCCCATTTGGCTCCCCTCAATTCCCAGCTCTTTGAATTGCAGCATATACAGAATGCTGCCTACAGCCTCCTAACATGCCCAGAAAACTTCACCCACATCAGTCCCACTTTCAAGCAATTTCCATGGCTCCTTCCCATCAGGACCCAATTTAATTTTTTTCTTTTAATTCCCAAAGCCCTCTATGGTCTTGCTGTGGCCTGTCTCGTGGGTTTGGTCACTCTCTCTTCCTCCTTTGCACCCCCTATTTTTTTCTAGTGGTCTCCTTCCTGTATCTCTATCTGTACCACTGTAGGTACAAGAGCCTTCATTTCTGTGGCTCCTGACATCTTGACCAGCCTTCCTGCATTTCTTTGCCTCAATAACTCTCTCTCTCTCTCATTTGGAAATGCAGCTGAAAAAATATAGTTTCCTTCTTAGCAACATTTCTTTATTTCCCCCGTGCCCTGATATGATTTAGCTCTGTAACTGCACCGTTTATGGAAACGCTAAAGTATTTTGGGACCCACGTTCTGTAAAATACCAGGCAGTTCATTTCCAGAGGTGCTGAGCACTCAGGCTCTAACTGAAGGCAGTAGGAACTTAGCATCTCCAAAATGAGGCCCAGTATAAAACTGGCATGAATTATTCCGTTTAAAAAAGTCATTTTAAAAACAAACTATGACATGAATGTATTGTGCCCCCATTCTGTAGGCAGAGTTCAACTAGAAAGATTCCAAGTAGAGCTATTGGGGGAGGGGGAATTTCCCCTTCAGTGAAAGTTTTGATGAAAACGTGGGGGGGGGGGATCCTTTTTGTTTAATTTTTCATTGGAAATTTAATTTTTTTGGTTGAAAACCAGAAACTTCCGTTTTCGGATGGAGACTGACCATTTTTGAGGAAAGCCATCACTCTGCGGGAAACGTGAGCAAAAATCCAATTTTCATCAAAAATAAATTTAGACGGAAATATTTTACCAGATCGAATTTATTCTGCAGCTCCTGTTTGTTTTACTTGGTTCCTCGATGACACCTGGTGGCCAATTATATACCTAACAAGCTTTTTTCTTTTCCAGTTTCCTGAGGCCTAGGTGATACATCTCAAGGGTTTAAAACTGAACACACAGGATTCCTCTATAGTGCCTTGTATAAGTAACAACAGTGGAAGTTGAGATTTCCTTGGTCAGGTCTATAAAATATCTTTAATTCTTCCAGTCACAGCCACCTTAGGTGTTGCTTGTAACAGTAACTACTGTACAATCTTTCCAAAGGAAAGGTCATTTTCTAGCTGACACCAAGAGTCCCTTGTTTAGTCCATTATCTTGTTACTTTTTCAGAGCTATTTCTTCATTTTTTGTTCCTATTGGTGTATCTTAGTGTAAAACTTTGAATAATTTTTTACCTTCTTATCCTATTTACCTAGCTGTTGAGATCCACTTTATTTGAACTAATAATAATATAAAAAGGAAGAAAGGAGTATAACGTGATTGCTTTTGAAGCATGTCACCAAGTATCCCAGAGAGATCTAAGGATCCTTTGTGTAGAAAGAGCTAATTTAACTTGCCTAATATGACAAGTGATCTCTTTCTCACAAACATATAAATACTTGCAGATTGGGTTTTCTCTCTCATTCAGACTTCCTTCCGTATTTCAGCGCTGATATCGAGTTTTAACCCTGAATCGTTTTGTTTTACCGCCTGTTCGGGTAAGTAGACTTTGAAGTGAATTAAATACTGGGAGACAAATTTTTTAGCAGATTTAGATTCCACAGAGTGGGGCGGGGTTGGGGGGCTCACACGAACTGGAGAGGAAGGAATTATAACGTCCCCAACCATGTGGTTCCCCACCCCAAGGTTAGGGTTCCTATGGTTAGAGTAGTTGGGCCTAGGCTTAGGGTTCCAATGGGTAGGGCTGCCCACCTTAGGGTACACAATGTTGCTGCTTTGGTTCCTCAAAGTCTCAAGTAGTCTCTGCGACTTGTACCGCAAATCTGTGGCGGAACGGTTGCTGCTGGGGCCATGTAACTATAGAACCCATTAAAGGTCCAACCTACACAACTGATTGGAATTACCTTGTGACAGGAGCAGAGAATAAACATGCTGTACACGGACTCTTGGATACGGTGATATTTGCAAAGCAAGCCATCCCTTCTTCAAGAGAGGCCTTTGTTACCGTAGCAGAATCCAGCTAAATAATGACATGTCCGTGCACACCTGCAGTGAGCTCCATCCTCATGAGCTATGCAGGCAATCCACAGTAATAAATCTATTCACAGGGCCTAGTTCTGTATGTGGATACAACGTGAGTCCTTGCCATTCTCTGGAGGAGTCCTCTGCCAGCACTGAAGTAGCAGCTACCCTGGTTCACAGCTGGTGCCACCTACTCTCTCTCCACAAAGCCACTGGGAGAAAGTGATTGTAATATTTTCGGAACAACTACCGATTCCAGTCCTCGTTTAAATTCTCTCACCAGGCTGGATAATGCTACCTCGCAATGCAACGCATGATAAAGAATTTCCTGTCCACAACAGTAAAGTGTACCTGATGCATAGAAGTTGAACATTGTTGATAAATATTTATATAGTGCTGTGAATGTTCATGGTTTTATACAAAGATCTATTATGGGGCAGCTATGATCTAATGGGCTGATCATGGGGCTGGGAGCCAGGACAAGTAGGCTGTATTATTTGTCCCCTCCATTAGTTGCCATCTTTGTGCCTGCATCTGCAAAAATAATAATTATGGTTGCCCACTTTGGCTGAAGTGCTTTGAGATTTACAGGTTAAAACTATGGATATAATTATAGACAATCCTTTGACGTGAATATTTTATAATCTGATCAAATCAAAACAGACAACAAAAAACAATGGCCAACATCTCCTGTGAGGGAGGCAGTGGGGAATTTTAATGTTTAGAAGAGGGATTGCTGAAAGACATGGGTTTGAAAGAAGGAGAAAAGAGGGTGATTTGTAGGTGAGAAAAAAGGGCATTATTCCAGCAGCAAGAGGATTGGGACAGCATGATGGAAGGGGAAAAGTCTGTTATGGGAGAAGCAGGAAGAGGTCAGGTTTGCAAAAGAACAATGGGAACAGGGATAGGGGGAATGACAATGGAGATAGGTCTGAGAACAATGACCCTGATTCTGGAGCTCTCAACTAAACTCTATTCAGTTCAGGACCTGGGAAGAGCAAAAATAGCTTTTTGCCATATTTATGCCCCCTATTACTGGCCAGGAGCCAGTTCAACCATTAATACAAGTTAGAATAGCCTCAGGACTGTTCTGACTTGCACAGGGGCTGTTATACCATTCAGGCATCATTGGCATACAGAAGCATTATGATCAATGGGGGTAGAAAGACACCTGTGACTTTAAAAAAACCAAAACCCTAGTTTCCCGTATATCCCAATATTCTGAGGTTAGGTTCATGGTAACAATTGCTTAGTTCATTAGTTGTCAAGAGGATTGCAAAAATATTCAGCAGGCTACCTATAAAGGGATGTTCTTTACTTCTTTGTATCTGCTTAGATAGTACAAAGAAAGAGAGACTGATTTGTGTGATGACGTCCTTTTAACAGCAGGTGTGGAATGCTGCCATCCAAAGGTTCTGGAAGGTGGCCTGGCAGGTTGAATAAGGCAGCTGGGTGTCACGAGGCTTGACGCAAGGCTGTTTGGAGGAACGTTTTCAATTGGGATCGGTGGGAGGGTCAGTTTGAAATGGGACCATTTGACCTGAGGTTGGTAAACGGGTCAGTTTTGGTAGCTGGAACAGGGCAGTTGAGAGTGATGTTGAATCGTGTGAAGGTGGAAGCCAGGAAGAAGTTGAAGCCAAGTGGCTATTATCTAATCTCCGTCAGCTTAGAGCATCTCCACTGAATTCAAGCGTAACCAAGAGTAGACTCTGACTGGCCCAGCGTAGTCACCCTCCATCTTGAGGATGAACGAGACAGAACAATGGGGGAAGGTAAGGATGGCAAAGTGTGAGAAAGAGAGAGCAAAAGAAGAAACTAGTCAGGAAGAGAATGTAGAAAAGGAGCCTGTGAAATCCATCAGGGAGGGGCAAGTGAACTCCTAGTTAACCTCCCTTATTACAATGATGCTCTGAGGAGGCTTTGCATCACCATACGGCCCATCTGGTGTGTTGCTTTAGAAACAAAACCACTTTTCTTTTTCCTTCATGGACAAAGTGATTCTCTGACGGTTTTTAGTTCTGGGACAAAATTGGGGGAGGGGGGAATAAAAGGCAGTGATACTCACTGAAGCTCTTCCCAAAAACTGAGATCTATTCTGTTTTGTACAGATTCTTATACTGCCCTCATTACATAGGACCTGAGCACCTTCCAGCTGTGTGTTAAGCAACATGAGTGACATCTGTCACGCCGCATACATGGGTCATGGGTCAAATCAGCAGTGACTACAGGGCTCTGGGAGCTAGGGGGAAAAGAGTAAGGGATGCGGGTTGTGTTTTTTGTCCATCCTCCTGGTTGGGAGAAAGGGCCCAGGCAGGGACACATGCATCCTGAAGATGAACTCACAGCTGCACTGACGGTGTTGATGGGAGGACTTTGGCTTCCTCGACCATGGGATGCAGTTCCAGGAAGAAGGTGTGCTAGGAAGAGATGGGGTCCAATTGACCAAGAAGGGGGAAGAGCATCTTCACACACTAACTTGCCAACCTAGCGAAGAGGGTTTTAAACTAGGTTCAAAGGAAGCAGGTGACAAAAGCCGGCAGGTAAGTATAAAAACAGGCAACCTTGACAGAAGCTTACGTTGGGGGGCAGAGATAAGGAAATTACATTAGGATCATAGGAGCAATAAGAGGGAAATCTGTGGGGGAGGTAAAAAGGGAGGTGGTGTTGCATTATACATCAAGAGACTCTCTCATCCTTGTGTTTCCCCAAACATCCTTCATGTTGACAAGGGGCAAGAGACAACAATGCCCCTCTTTTCCCCTCTCCTTGTCGCTCTGCTGCCTGGAGGGGCTGGAGAGTTGTCCCTGTTGCTTCTCTCAGGACCCTGACTTGTTGTACAAAGACCTATGAGTTGCTGGAGGTCAGCTCGGGCGGAATGAATATTTCTGTTTTCCCCCCCTTGTCTTAGGCATGTTTTTATAGTGTGTTTTCAGTGGTGATACTGGCTTTACTGTGTGCTGTTATAATTTCTATCTGAGGGTCATAATTATGCAGGTGGAAACTGGAAAGTGTAAAATACTGCATATTTTAAAGAACTCAAATCTAAAACCTAAACAAAAAGTGCCTACTTTATTTGCATAAAGTATTTTGCGCTTGCTATTGGAATACAGGACCTGCAGCATTTAAAAAAGAATATTTTTCACAATTTTTTAATAAAGTTCACAGTATTATCCAGTATCTTTTTTGCAGAGGGAAATGAAAAAATTCCAAAACCAAAAAAACCTAATACTCCATGGAAACCATCCTCATTATGGTACCAGCTGACTCGAACACCATTATCCTCTAATCGTTTCTTGTACAACAGTCCATCATCCCTAAGCACATCAAATTCACAGGTCAAAATATAAGACTCAGGAAGTTGGCAAACAATAGCATCTTCTGCTAAAAGTGGGGAAAACATTACCTCTAACATTTGTTTAGCCACTTCATGAACGTCATGCTTATATTTATATGAAGGCAGTTTCTGTGGTTTATAGCCTCTGATCTTAAATTCCTCAGAAATATTGTCTGCACTTATCCATTTCTTATACTTCAGTTTCATATCCTCAGGAACATGGGAACTCTTCAGGACATCTTCCACTACTGATGTGTCCTTATTGAGATAACGTAAGCAAAAGTAGGCAACGCGATCCTGGAACAAGAAGGGGACTGAGCGGTTCTGCTGATATGAAGGCAAATAAAAGTCCAGCCCCTGGAGGCCTGGATAGATCAAGACCTGAGCACGTATTTTTGGGAGGTCTGTCCTGCTCACCAGTATTTGGCAAATAGCAGTAGCGAAATTACCTCCACAACTGTCCCCACAAATGATGATGCGTGCAGGATCCACCTGATAACCTTCCACATGCCTCATAAAGTGTATGGTGGCATTGAGGCAGTCCCAGTACTGGCTTGGATACAGATATTCAGGAGCCAACCGATAACTAAATATCAAAGAAATTATGATTTTTAAAAAAGTAATTACAAAAATTTCGTTTCCATTTTTTATGTCTAATTGGTATGGCATCTTCTCTTTAAAATGCCCTTCTAAATTTGCACATTTATAAAACCTATGTATTTTAATTAGTTCAATAAAAATGTCCAAAATTTAAAATAATTTTATTTGTTACTGTAGCATGATTTGCCTAAAAATACATGCCTAAAATGAACAAAACCCTCAAACCAGAAATATAGGGCACAAGCTAAAATAGTAAGGACTGTTCCATTTTCAGATCTCAGCATGTACCACAGAAGCATTCCAATTGTAAACTGCCACATTGGGGGAAAAACCTATATAAAAACACTGGGTTGAGCTCACTTACCCAACAGACACAACCACTGAATCGGTTTCTCTGGCAATATAACGACACACTCTTTCAAAGGCATCTGAAAACAAAAATTTTCAAGAGTGACATATTTGAGTTCTAATACATGTGAATGGAAGACTATCAAGGGGAAAACTTAAACTCGGTACATGAACCAAATATCAGCAGACCTCAGAGACCAATCTGTGCAACAGCCTTATGTACGATCATGAGTTTTGAAAGAAGGCTATAAAAGTTGCCAACCCTGAATAAGGAAGTGGCAAGGAAGAAGAAGATATTTGAGTTCTCATATATTCCATATGCTTTAGAAATAAGACTGAAACTTGTGAAGAATGACGTAAAATCTACTTAGATCCAAATCCTGCTCTGTGTAGTCATGAGTTGTCTTTTGTGACAAATTCTTGCCCAGTGTAACTCTGTTGGTCATAGAATCATGGGGTTAGAAGATCATCTAGTCTAACCCCCTGCCAAGATGCAGGATTTGTTGTGTCTAAACCATCCAAGACAGGTGGCTATCCAGCCTCCTTTTGAAAACCTCCAGTGAAGAAGCTGTCACATCCTCTGGAGGCAGTCTGTTCCATTGTCTTACTGTTCTTACAGCTGGGAAGTTTTGATGTCATAACAGTGCATCGCCCTTGGAATACGTTAGACATCTGTTATTATGTATGCCCCTTAATAAGGTGTGGAGCACACATGCTGTCGAAACCACTGCAACCCTGAGTCCATTTCTCCACAAAATAAAACCTTTCCATCAGTTAGTGAATCAGGGCTGACTTCAATATGCAAAAGGCTTTCAAATCCCCAAAACCTCAAGAAGGGCCAAATCCATATCACCTTACTCTTGCATGTATTCCAAATTCATCACCGAAGTATCTTTAGAGGTCTGGGGACTTTTACAGATTCTAGAGGTGTATTCTACAGTCAATATATGCCTAAAAGATGTGTTACTATAAAAGGAAACAATAAGCACAGAGGTATTTCTCTTGGTCTGTAACAGAAGTAGTATTGTAATGGAACAAAATGTTAATTCATGCTTTAAAACACACTCAGAATCAGCCTTGACTTGTGTTTGACCTACATCCAGAAACCAGCGGGGTTGTTTAGAACCTTCTTACCATACCCTAGATACTTGTGTGCACTTAAACTGCTCTTTGCCATGTATTTTAGAGTCCAGCTTTGAGAGTTTTTAGAGTTGGAGAGAGTCATGTGGAGGCTAAAGTCGGGCACTCTGCTTTTAGTTTGCATTACCTGGGGACACTGTTCAGGAAGGCAGGTGTCAGAGCTAGTAGCTTGGGTGCAAGTCAGCTGACCAGTTGCTGCTGTCACCCTCACCAGCTCTGTGCAGAGAAGGATTCTGATGCTGTCACCACTTGAAACGGGCAGGGCTGCTGACACTGAGGAGTGATAAAGTGGGGTACAAAAAGACCACACCGGTGGCCTACATCATAGCCTCTGTAACCTCCTATACCACTGAATGGATATTGGAAACCTGCAATTTTCGAGAAAGGACGTGGAAGATTGCCCAGAGGCACTTCTGACATTTTTGGAGCTATCCAAATAACTCCCTTTTTTTTGTGTGGGTTGTTTATTTGTTTGTTTGTTTTTTGTTTGGATGGACCAAAAAAATTTAAAAAAATTATTTCAGATCAATGAAAAACAAAAAAAAAAAATCCAGTTTTTCTCTAAGCTTCAAACCAGACACAAACCTTTTCTGAGATTCCAAAAATGTGTGTTTTTTTGCCTTTCGTTTTTTTTAAATTATCAATCATAATTTTAATCTTGATATTTCTTACTAATGCTTCCCAGGGTGCCAGCACCTCCATGAAAGTACAGGACTCCCCTCCTTTGGCCAGCAGATGGTGTTTTTGCCTGGTAAACCCTCACTGGCACCTCAGCAAACTTCAGATCTCTGATGAGGAGTTTTGAATCTCTCCATGGTGGTATTCCATCCAGCATAAACCGGAGTAAGCTTATGTCACTGCAGATCCCCAGCTTCTCCAAAATCCTTCCCTGTTAAAATGAAAGCGATCCGAAATTGATTACTGCAAAGAGGCCCAAATCTTCCAAACTACACAAAATGCGTGGACTGTAGCTTGCTGGGAGGGGTTGAATTTCAGGAAACAGAGGTGGCACTTTAGTGCCGAGTACGGTCACAAACCAAGAAATGATCAAACTGTTTTTAAGTAAATTGAGTGGTGCTGAAAGTTGCCAGGTTGGCACTGATGGAGACCTAAGTCATCTCTATCCCCGGAACAGAAGCAACGGGGACATGGTGCAGTGCAGAGTTCCCTATACAGAAAAGGGTCATCTTTTGCTGTTGTTCGTAGTTGTGATCATTCATTTTTACGGAGCCAAATAATCACAAAAACGGTTGATCTTAAAAATATTGGGAGAAAAGGAAAAATAATTTCTGATTTGGAAACGGGGGCTAGACAAGGAGGCGTCTAAGGGCATGTCTCCACCGCAAAAGTTGTGCACAGTCTAGTTTATTCAAGCTAGCTTGAATCCAGCTAGCATGAGTAACTATAGTGATGAAGACAGCACAATGTAGGCTTCAACTTAGGTAGGACTTAATATCACATTCCAAAACCTTCAGTATGTTCAAATACCTGCCATGCTTTTAAAGCAACCTGTCAAATAGATATTTCCTCCCAAGAGTGAAATTTTCCTTTAAAAACAAACCCCCCCAAACCAACCAAACAAAAAAACTTTACCTTGCTCGATGTCCAGGGTGGCAAATACTTAACCCTTGGTCCAGCTTTTTCTTTCACAAAAAAGGAATAACTTTTAGATGTAATGTCTATGAGCTATAAAGTTCAATGTCAAAAGAGCTTTATGGCATTTGTTAGAAGAAAGGGGACGCATTGGTCACTCCTAGCCCTGGAAGATTCACATTTCAAGACTGACAGAAAAATTATTTTTGGTCATTTTGAAGATGTTTCATGTTTTTAGTTTTAATTTTAATGTTTCTCTTCCTCAGATCCATGCACAATCATAGTAACTAAGGCCCATAGCTTTGCAAGTGGAAGGATACAATCAATAATCCCAATGCAATGTTTTAAATTCCCTAAAATTATCCTAGATGATTATTGTGTGTGTGTGTGTGGGCCATGTGTACTATATCAAGAACACATGTAGATGTAGCAGGTTTGGTGTGGTATAAACATTTTATTGGTACTCATTTGTGATTATCTACATAACTTCACTCTTCTCCTTGCCACTTCTGATTAAGCAACCATCCAAAACTCAGAGTAATATAACCTGTTGCACATCTTTCTGTATTCTATTCATGTGTGTGCATGCATAATACATGCAATGTAAAAAATGTGGGTATAGTGTATATGCAGAGCAAGCTGCATTTGTCTGATCTGTAGCTAAAGAGTCCGTCTATTCATTTCTGGGGTTGTTGCTTCAGATAGGTTGCGCTGTAGTAAAATGCCTGTGAATTGTCAAGGCACAATCTGTCCCAGTGAATGCACAAATGCAGGTATGTGCATTGAACTAGAGCTGGATGGGATTTTTTCAGTGAGATTTTCCTGTCAAAAAGTTGATTGGTCAAAACCTGGAAGTGTTTATGGGAAAGGGTCAGTTTTGAGGAATTTCTCAACTCAAAAATAGTTGAAGAAAACGTCTCAAAATTATCAAAACAAAAAACTTTGGTTTCCCAGTTTGAAATAACTTTTCCTTTTTTCTCTGACATATGTGACTAGGAAATGGGTTATGGAAGCGGATGTATTAGAATTCTGTCAGGCTTGCTATTATGTGGGTATCTATCTGTGGACAATTCAATACGTATAATATAGGTTTTTATTTTGTTTGAAGCAATGTTTTAAAAATTATGAAGTGTCTGGAGTCTGAGAGGCACAGAAAAAAATCTAAATAAATAAACTCTAAAATCAGCTTCTAGTCTTTACCTTTAAGAATTAATTTAATCTGCAATAGTTCATATTCCAGATGTTTGAAGACTGTTTAAGAATTTTTTTTTTTTTACAGATCTTTCAACTCCCGTCCCATTGTCAAAAATAAAAGTTGAATCCCCACTTTGAAGCCAAGTCAACTTACCAGAACAGCAGTCATAACTAATAGCGAGTGATAAAACCGAAGCTTTAGCGGCTGGTCAATTCCAGGAGGCAGTTCTGATTTGAAGAGATCATAACAAATTGCCCAAATGAACAATACCAGTAGCAAAAAGGAAGAAATCCAAATCACTCCTATTAATGTCAAAGGAGCACAAACAAACCCCATTGCACTTGAATGAGGATGATGTACTCAGAGAAGTGATTCTGATTTGATTCTTCCAGTACTATTTCTGAAGAGTCCTTACAGAAGACTAAGCAATACAGGGCATCCTTTTGATACACAACACAAAATACATAATCAGATTAAGATTGCAATATCAGTAATTCTCTCCACCCTCCTCCCATGAATCATGATGATGGCTCCACCCACACACAAATACATATCAACAGAAGAAACTAGAATCTCAAACTCAGGTGTAATTTTATTCATGATTTCTTATGAAATACAAGAGAAATGAACATTCCAAATGCACCGAAAACTCTGTTTATTCTGTATGTGGTTTCATTATGACTCAGTTCTGGATGGACTTCTTGGTGGGACTGCAGAACTAACCCTTGGACATTCCAAAAGCCCGAAGTCTCTCCGATTTTCGTATTCTTCAGGAGACTGCCCAGCAGGGCTACTGCACTTCAGAAAAATGTTTAGTCAGACAGTTGTGCCATACATATTGCAGGACACAATGATGTTCCTTTGCTGCCAATTCCACTGAAAAATTAGCAAATGTTCGATTTAGGGTCCAGGTTTTCCAAAACAGAAAGTTTGGAGTGTGAGAATTTCTTCTCGCAAATTTCTACTGGGAACTTCACATGAATTGGATTTTTAGTAATCAGAATTTGCCCATCTGCCTTTTAGGGCCGGATGTGCTGAATCTGTGTTCTTCTTTCTAGTATGTGTATGCACAGCCCAACCACCCATCAGTGCATTACACCTTTCACTGGCTTTCCTCAACAATACAGGAGAGTGATCTAGCCTTTAACACCAGTTTTCAAGGTATGCCTCCAGGAACAATCCCATCAACTATAAGCTACTTATCTTCACTTTCATGGCCCTTCATAGCCTATTCCCACCCTACCTACATCATCTCTCGTCCACTCAACCGATCAGCCAGCGATGCCAGCCTCTGTTGTCCACTTGTTAAATTTTCAAATAAGCACCTTCATGCTTTCTCCCATGCTGCCCCTCATGCTTAGGAGAAGCTCCCTGAAACTATCCACAGAGCTGCCTCACTATCCTCCTTCAAAACCTTCCTTAAAATTCTTATTTTCTGTGCTGCCTACAAAAAAAAACCAACATAATAATGGTTAGGCTGCTGGTGTGCTGAATCCCCTACCTATCATGCTGACCAGTATTGTCTCATTGTTTCCTTGTACTCCCCCATGTGTCAATAGTCATCTCTTGTTTTATACTTAGATTATTAGATCTTTGGGGCAGGGACCATCTTTTTGTTCTGTGTTTGTCCAGGGCCTAGGGCCCTGGGGTTCTAGTTCATGATTAGGGTTTCAAGCTGCTACAGTAATACAAACAATAATGATCATACAACCCACCCCCTTCCCCGCTGGTGCTAAAGGAGAAGCAAAATGTCTGCCATGATGTAGTCCAAGATCCGTTATTAAAAGGAAAAAAGTGCCCCAGAAATCGCATGACTGTAAAATTGCCATGGCCGGATCTATCTGCATACAGTGCTTTTCAGAGCAAAGAAAGATTCCCAAAGACATTGCCCCTACTTTAGTTCTTCAAGTCTTTCATGATTTCAAGATCTACTTCCGCTGAGGAAATGAGTGCACCCTCTTCTACCAGTGGGCTAGCACCCTGGAGAGATTCTCCCAAACATCTGATGCTTCTCACAACAGGGTTCTGAAACCTTCTTCAGGAAACATCCAGCCCAAGAGGCATGAGTCCAAACTAATTCCTCAGTGGAGGCATCTATGTTTTTAAGAGAGCCTCTAACCAAAGTGAAAAGCAACCCATTAAATGTATTTGTGACTGTCATATGTTTTACTGCTGTGACCTCCAAGCCCCAGGTCGCAATGCCACTCACTCAGTGTTGGCCCTGGCACCGTCACGATGGGGGGCACCAGGGCTACTCCTCAGTGGGTAACGGGGCAGCTGGTGCTGCTGCTCCTTGCTGCTGCCGGGGACTGGCTGCTGCATCAGTACCTGAACTAGACCAGTCAGGGACCATGAGCTAATGCTGGGTGGCCCCCCACAAACTGGGCCCTATGCACGTGCCTACGATGACTCTGGATTTGTGCTGGAAATGGCCCAACTTGATTATCATACACATTGTAAGGAGAGTGATCACTTTAGATAAGCTATTACCAGCAGGAGAGTGGGGTGGGGGGAGAGAAAACCTTTTGTAGTGTAAACACTCATTTTTTCATGGTTTGTGTGTATAAAAAGATCTTCTGTACTTTCCACAGTATGCATCCGATGAACTGAGCTTATGCTCAAAAAAGCTTATGCTCAAATAAATTGGTTAGTCTCTAAGGTGCCACAAGTACTCCTTTTCTTTTTGCGAATACAGACTAACACGGCTGTTACTCTGAAATCTGTCTTACTCTGGCTTTGGTCAAGACATTGAGGATTCGCCAAAGAAAAAAGTGAAAAGACTGTCAGTTTAAGACTCTTGGGGGGGGGGGGGCTCAGCACAAGCATGATTTTCTCCAAAAAAAACAAGGCAAAGGGCTAACATTTGCTTTTTGTGAGTATTGCAGAGCTGATTTTTCTGTTAGTCATGGCGGATACAATGATATTTCAAGACATATTGCTAAGGAGAAACAAGCGAGCTGGGCCAAGGCTGCAATTCAGTCAAAATGTTTGGTAGCTTGTTCTCCATCTGCTGCGTCAAAAATGAGTGACCGTGTAACCAAAAGTGAAGTGTTATTTACAGGATTACTTTTGGAGCATACCATTCCTCCTGCTCTCAATGATCATGTGAGACCTTTCTTCAAGAAAATGTTCCCAGACTCCAAAATTGCTCAGTACTATGCGTGTGCTTCCAGAAAAATGACCCATATTATACCAGGGTCTATCTCACCAAAAGCACGTGAAAATGTACCAAGTGTGATTGAAGGCCATAAACAATATTTTGACACAGGATGCTAGTGTGAACAAGTCTGAGAAGTATGTTCCAATCTTGGTTGTGTATGAACACCCGGAAACTGGCCTTGCAGTTACTGAGGTTTTAGATATGGTTTCTTGCACATCAGGTACATCTCAGGAATTGTTTGATGTAACCAACACTGGGCTCTCAAAACACAATGTTGACTGGAGTAAATGTGTTACGACAATGCAGCAAACATTCACAAGCGTGTATTGTCTCAAATTAAAGCCAAGCAAACAACAAACCAGAAACTGTAGGTAGTGGGCTGTCTCTCCTACCTCATGCACTGTATTGAACTCATTACAGATGAATGTTGAGGATTTGATCAACATTTACCACCACTTTCAGAGAAGTGTCAAAAGAGTGGCATCGCTGAATGAATCCATTGAATTTTGTGATACTAGTGTGAAGAAAAGTGTGTCGTATGTGAAAATGCACTTGCCGAGAGATCTATTGACTGTACCTTGGCTACTTGGGATGGGCTACACTCCTTCTTTATCAGGACTTTTGATGAAAAAGAGCAAAGAAGCGCTCCTGGAACATGGGAAATAAGAATACCAATGAGATCCAAGAATCCTTTAATGAAGGTGTTGGGTTTTTTTTTTTTTTCATGCAGTGCTGCCCATGTTTTACATGTTCAACTGACTCCTCCAAATGGAAGCACCAGTGAGTCACCTTTTATACCGAGTAATTATGACTCTATACAAAGATATTTGTCTGAGATTTATGAAACCCTTTGTTAGGATTGCTGCAAGTGAGAATGTTATGAAAATCAATTACAAGGATTCTCCTGTGCAGTCACCGGCATCTGAAGTGTTGGTGCATTTTGAGACATGTGACTATGCAAGAATGAAAAGCATCATCAATACAAGACATCCATATAAGACATTCGTAGTTTAATTTTTTTGCAAAGCACTGGATTATGTGAGAAAAGGCAATGCCTTTACAAGATCTTGTACTTGAGAGCAGGGCTTTTGTTAATCCAACCAGTTGTGTACAAGCATCTCCTGATGTGATCAGGACACAACAAATGGATCCTCTGATTTACAAATTTAGGGATTATCAAATCTGTGATGCATTTTCTGAATATGACAGCACTATGAGAACTGATGAATTTTGGTATCATGTATCTCAAATGAATGACCCAATAAATGGCCAGGTAAGATTCCGTGTGTCACAATTCAGGACAACTGCACCTGTATTCCCCTTCCTAGAGCTTGGCTTATTTAGCTTAACCAAATGAAGGCTGTGGAGAGATATGATTTCTCTCTCTAAATACATCAGAGGGATAAATACCAGGGAGAGAGAGGAGTTTCTTAAGTTGAGCCAACGTGGACTTGAGAACAAATGATAGACAGTTTATATCCAACAAATTTAGGTTTGAAATTAGGTGAAGGTTTCTAACCATCAGAGTGAAGTTGTGGAACAGCCTTCCAAGCAGAGCAGTGGGGGCAAAAAACCTAACTGTCTTCAAGACTGAGCTTGATACGTTTATGGAGAGGATGGGATGATGAGAGTGCCTATGATGGCATGTAGCTGATCTGCGACTGCTAGCCGCAAATATCTCCAGTGCCCGGTGATGGGACACTAGATGGGGAGAGCTCTGAGTTCTTACAGAGAATTCTTTCCCAGGTGACTAGCTGCTGTGTCTTGCTGACATGCTCAGGGTCTAACTGATCACCATATTTGGGATCAGGAAGGAATTTTCCCCTGGTCAGATTGGCAGAAGCCCTGGGGGTTTTTCGCCTTCCTCTGCACCTTGGGGCATGGATCACTTGCAAGTTTAAACTAGTGTCAGTGGTGGATTCTCTGTAACTTGAAGTCTTTAAACTACAGTTTGAGGACTTCAGTAACTCAGCCAGAGGTGAGGAATCTATTACAGGAGTGTGTGGGTGAGGTTCGGTGGCCTGCAATGTGCAGGAGGTCAGACTAGATGATCATGATGGTTTCTTCTGACCTTAAAGTCTGTGAGACAGTGTCCATGTAGATTCTCCATATTTTCACATCAGCGGCCTCAGTTTATGCCAGAGGCTAGATGTCTCCATACAGTCCTTCATTTCTGACTAGGTCTGCTGTGGAAGTGATTAGTGGCCAGTTATTATACGGTCATCTATTCAAAAGGAAGTAAACAGATCACTAATACATTTCATGTAGATGTCCAATGAGCTTTCAGTTAGAACGATTTGATTATTCTTAATGTCTGGCTGGATTTCAGCCCCTAATCTAGAGACGAAAACCTCTGCTTTCCTTTTACTTGTCTTTTTGAGCCATCTAGTCTATTCTTTAAACAAGTTTTGTTTTAAATCTACCATAGCTGAAGCACTAATAACTGAATAATCTAGTTATTCTTCTGGTATAAGGAATCAATCCTAGTCTTTGTGTCCAGGGCAGAAAATTAAAGCTTTCTCTGGAATAAGCCTCACTGAACACGCACCTACTTCATGCAGACAGCAGTAGCAATTGTCTGTCCACACGCTAAATTCATAATGATTCTGCACTCACTTAAGAAAATACGATACAATACTTTCTGATTGCCACTGATTCGATGCTCCTAGTGTCAGTAATATCCACTATACCACAGAGCTAGCTTTTTTCTTTCTCTTTTTGTAAATAAGTTTCCAGTTTTTGTAACCTCAGAAAGCGACTCTCTGAGAATTCTGGTTTCATTCTCTTAGCCTTCCTAAAATGTGTCAGAATAATTGAGACGTGCAGTGTCTGCCCAGCCTTATAGGGATGCTGTGTGTTTTAATACATGTATGTAAAATACTTTGAGACATTCAGCTAGAGAGCCCTATAGCACTGCAAATTATTAAACCAAAAGGGCCAGATTCCTTACTAAGAACTGCCCCTTTGCATCAGTCAAGAGTCTGGTCACAGATCCTGACAAAGAATTCCTCGGCCACTAATGGCAGAGGAGGCTTCTGAGCCAGTTGTCCCCTCATCCTCTCAGGCGTGGGAGGGATGGAGGAGTGATATCCAAGGGGAAGACGGCAAAGAAGGGGTCCTATATCTATCATCCACTGGTATAGGGTCCACTAGAGACATAACAGCTATTGAGCAATTTATTATATCAATATTAGGAATAAAATGGGTGTGAATACAAGGGGGAGAGTCAAGGCTGGAGTTTGTGAATTTTAACTCTCAATGTTCAATATTCAGAAATCTGTAAAACTCATAAGTAAAACAAAGTTGGTTTTATAACTTTAACATAATGAATGAAGCTTTTTTTCCTGTGACTTTCCAATGTGTTCTCTCACGAGGGGGCAGTGGCTATTATTTGCAAGGACTTCATCAGCTAATTTGTAATAAAGAAAATCTCTTCTTAAAACCCCCCCGCCACTGCTTCCCCCTTGACATAGAGCAACTTTATATGTGGAAGATCCCTTTATGTAGAAATCTGCCCTTCAAGCAGAAAATATTCCTATTTATGCTTTGAAACTGTGAAACGCTATATTATTGTTATAAGGGCTGGTGGTCGTTGCTGTTAAAGAAGGATTGTATCTGTGGAGCTGGAAGCTCTGAGTTTACCTCTGTGGGATGGGCCTACTGACTTCTAAGGGTCAGGCTTAAATCCCGAAGTCCTAGTCAGCCCATTAGAACTAAATCATGGATAGACACATCAGAATTATGTGGCACAAAGGCGTGAAAGTCAAGCAGGTTTTTACATAAGCACTAGGCAGTTGTGGCTTTTTCTTCTTGGGAGGGAAACATCTTTTTTCCTTCTTGTTTTGGGCACAGGTAGGGCCAACTTTACATTTGGAGAGGAGGGTTGGACTCTTCATTCCCTTTCCCAGCAAACATTTACAGCCACTAGCCGGACCACTACCCTGTGCCTTGTGTCTAACACACTGTCCCTCACTGTTGGAGAAGTACAATAGCTTGATGTTTCTGCTAAAATGTTCAGAGGTGAAAAAACTGAGTGTCGATCAGGCCCTGATTAACCAATGTGCACTCCAGGCACTTGTCCAAGGCCCCCGATCTCAGGGTGGCCCCTGACCAGGTTTGGGCCTAGGGTTGCCACCTGGCTGGTTTTTTAACTGGCCTAGCCAGTGTTTTTCCTGCGTTGTTGGTTGCAGTGTGCCAGAGTTTCACGTGTTCACTTGCTTTCACGATGGAGTACAGCTCACACAGTTATGGGGATAGCTGCCGGCACAGCACTCAGGTCTCACTCCATGGGCCGGATCTTCAACATGCCAATATGGTGGCTAAGGTTTCGCTGGAAAGAAGCTTCACTTATTCCACTGCCAGGTGTCAGAGCAAGTATTTCTGATGCAAAGACACTGTGTCTTCCACTGTGTCACTGCCACTCTATCACCTGCTGCACCTAATGTGAATCTGGAAAGATCAGTTTCATGGTCCAGCTGACCTGCATCAAGATGACCGAAGGGCTACAAGTATCAATAGATTCATCCCCATGGTCTGTTGCTTAATAATAAAGCAAGTGTTATTTCTCACCTGTGGAGTGAAGGCATCTCCAGGAATTAATCTTGGTTGTAGCTCTGTGGTGGCAAGCTACCAAGCTGTGGGTTTTCTTCCCCAAAGTTTCTGGTGGAGCTTTACAAATCTGTAGAGGCAACACGCAGCATGCTTTGGCCCCAGCATCACCAACCCCAAATGTTTCATAAGTCAGGCCCTATAAGGTCATGCAACTACCTTAAAAATCAGGAGGTTTTAAAAAAATAAGTTTGCATTTCTGATTTGCCTTTTGAGGGTTGAGCTTTTGGGGTTCATGTTTTTTAACCTTTGTCTCCACAACCACAAGGGCTGGACCCTGACTTTTTTCTGTTTTGTTTTTGGGGGGTTTTTTTCTTCTTTTTAATGAAAGCTAATATTCTCACACAATCACATGACTCCTGGAGCTGAGGCTTTAAGAAAAAACATCAGCCGTCATGAGAGGCCCCAGCATTGCCAGCTATCTTACTACAATCGTATGCCCTAGAAGACAAACCACTACTGTACATGTTCACTGGAGAGACCTTTTTATTATGTACTACTTATTCTTGTTGATTGTTTGTGTACAGGTTGTGCCTGAAGGCCTCCATCTGTATTGGGGTCTCATTGTGCTAGTCGCTGTACAAACAGAAGAGAAGATGGTCCCTATCCCAAAGAGTTTATAGTCGAAAACAAATCGATATAGAGTACGTCTTCACTGCCAAAAAGGTGTGTTCTTAACTCCAATTAGCTAACTTGGGTTAAAGTAACATCAAAGATGCAGCAACATGGCTTTTAACTTGGGTTAGCAGCTCAAGTTCAACCCCAGGCTCCCCTATACGTTTTAACTCGAGCTACTAACCTGAGTGAAAAGCCAAGTGGCTGTGTCTTTACTGCTATTTTAACCCAAGTTAAGAACACACCTTTTTTGCAGTAAAGACGTACCCATAGATTAGAGGTGGCCAACCTGAGCCTGAGAAGGAGCCAGAATTAACCAATGTACATTGCCAAAGAGCCACAGTAATATGTCAGCAGCCCCCCATCAGCTCCCCCCACCTCCCAGCACCTCCCGCTCCCCCGATCAGCCCTCCCCCTCCCTCCCCGCACCTCCCGATCAGTTGTTTTGTGGCATGCAGGAGGCTCTGGGGGGGGGAAGGGGAAGGAGTGAGGGCACGGCAGGGTCATGGAGGTAGTGGGAAGGGGGAAGTGGGGGGCAGGGCCCGGGGCAGAGCCAGGGGGTGAGCAGTGAGCACCCCCCAGCACACTGGAAAGTTGGCGCCTGTAGTTCCAGCCCCAGAGTCGGTGCCTGTACAAGGAGCCGCATATTAACCTCTGAAGAGCTGCATGGGGCTCCGGAGCCACAGGTTGGCCACCCCTGCGCATTGAGAGAAAACAAATAAACAATTTGTCAAAAGTTACAGTCCAATTTCTCCCCCTTTTCCATTTATAATGCCCCCTCACACACACTACACTCTCCTCTGTCCAGCTCCCGCTGTCAGTTAGTCTCCTTCACAGCCCTTAAACACCACAACATGGGACCTCCTTCCATTCTAACGACCCCCCCTCGGAAACCTCTGTCTCACGGTGGTGTATGAGTTTTTTAAAATGCCAAAATTGTCCCGCCTGTTTCCATCCCGCACCGAGGGGCTTTAATGCTGCTCCGAGGAGGAAGGAGTCGGGGGTTAGGCATTCACATGGTCTCTCCCTGCCACTTCCAACTTCTACTTTAATTACATCCAAAAAAAAAAATATTAAAAGAATGTTAACATTGCAAAGCCAAGCACTCAGAAGTTAAGCAATGCCCCCTTCAGTGGATGCATTTTAATAGAGTCTTTAATTACATAATCACCTACTGCTTTTTCCATTTTAGGGCACCATAGGTGTGCTTCCAATAAATGTCACATAGGAGGAGGGTAGATTCAATGAAACTGCATTAACCGTTACTATATGTGGGTGGGTGCCTGTTGTCCCATGTGTAAAATTCACACTCATGCAGACATGAGTATAGATTGCCAACATGCCATAAACGGCATGTTACTGGAATTCATAGAACTGAGCAGGGAAAGGCTGGAAATACTATGCAGCTAGGACCATGATACAAAAGAACCTTGTGAGACTGGAAACATGGGCAGAAAATAACGTGAGATTCAACTTGGAAAAAATGCAGAGTTAGTAGCTCGGAGAAAAATAATCAGAAACAGATGTTCAATGACAAGCTGAAGAAAGCTGGAAAGGAGTAAGACTGAAAAAGACTTCACCAAGACAGCGGGCAGCAAATTAGACAAGAGTGAACAATGTGATGGGGCAGCACAAAAAGTTCAGTGCAATTTTGAGTGATACAAGCAAAGCATCCCATCATGGAGTAAGGCTGTGACGGTTGCTTTTTCTCCATGCCGCTCTAGTGCGTCCTCACTAAAGCCCTCTGGAATCTTACAGCCTGCTCGAGAATCTTCAATACCAGCAAAGTGCTGACGAACTGGAGGGAGTTCAGTGAAGAGCAACAAAACCGGCTGAATGAGGAATGATTAGAACAGCAAACTGAGGAGAGCTTAGTTAAGCCCCAAAAAAGGAACCACATGTTAACAGTCTACAAGCATTGAAAGGTGTAAAAAAACCAAGAAGACAGAGAAAATATGTAGGGTAGAACAAGGGGGTGTCAATACAAAGAAGTAAATTAGGGTGCCTAAGTCAGGAAACACTTCCCGACAAGGAGATCTGTTGGGCCTTTGAAATAGTCACCTGTCTCAGCCTTTGGGAATCCTCATGTTCCTGTGATTTTTCTAGGTACCTCAGAGATACGCTTTGCAATGCTCAGCTTCTCAATGCCTTTGAGAATCCAGGGCATAGTCCTTTCCTCTGCCAATATGGATGAATAAAGTATTTCCTGTCTCTAACTTTTATGGGCCTATGAATACAGGATTTTTATGGATACCTTCCGGAGAGCCTGAATTTCAAGAGGGTGTCTTAAAGGATTCTTTCTCAGCTGTCTCAAGCAGATAATTATCTGTTCAGCCTTCAAGCTTATGAAGCAGCTGACAACTATTTAAGGTTTCAGAGTAGCAGCCGTGTTAGTCTGTATTCGCAAAAAGAAAAGGAGCACTTGTGGCACCTTAGAGACTAACCAATTTATTTGAGCATAAGCTTTCGTGAGCTACAGCATCCGATGAAGTGAGCTGTAGCTCACAAAAGCTTATGCTCAAATAAATTGGTTAGTCTCTAAGGTGCCACAAGAACTATTTAAGGTATCCAGCTTCGCACCACAGCCGTGCAAATTCCCTGGCTGGTCTTATGTTTAAAGCAAAGGATACTTTGTAGCTCTGGAACTCTGATTGAGTCATTTTCCTGTGTGTTCCTGAGAGACAATAGATCTGCCAGACAAACACAATTCTTAGTATCTGAACATTCATTATTGCAGCTAAGCTGAATGGCAGAGAACTTGTGAGATGTTCTGTCAGCACCAGGGATGTAATTTAGATGAGGCGCAGAAGTGGTCCAAGTCATGATGGGGATCGTGTAAAATTTGCATACCCTGGCTGCTTCCTACTGCACTGATAAAAGTGAAAAGACAGAGCATATATGAGCGTCAGCTCCAAAGACTGTAGGAGTAAAGCTGGTTGGAAAAGTCCCGTTAAAACAAAATTTTGAGGAAAATAATCTGTGGAAAATGTTTTCCATCTTCTGTCCAGTGCTACAGCTGCTCAGAATTTTTTGCCAACATGAAATTTGAATGATAAACGGATATTAAAAATAATAAACTTTTTTCTCTGCTGTTTTCTCAATAGCTTTGCATCTATCTGTCTTCATCTATCTTTGTTCTTATACTGACACCCGTCATTGTAATATTGGAGTACGTGTGAGCTCTCTCCACAATGAGATTGAAATAGCAGGAAATTCTGCATTTGGATCCATTGTCCTACTGGGTTAAGGTTGTTTGTCGCCCCACTTTGAAAAAGGAAGAGTGGTTCCACACAGGGCATTGTCTTTTGTATGTTTTCTATTAAACACTTAGCACAGCTGTCCATGCTGTACAATTACCAATAACAATGGAAAACTTTTAAAATAGAGCGCTTCTAAAACTGGGAAAAGACTGAAAACTAAAATGGTTATTACCCTTCCACTATGCCTTCAGTTCACCCATATTCTGCACTTGGACCTTGGCTAGAAACATTGCTTCAAATTATTCTGCAGCTAATAAAAGTTTGTCATTTAATCTGGCCCTGCAGTGACATCTGGTGGCTGTATCTGATCAGTTCCAAAATTTTGGGGAACGTTCTAGGTATCAATGTCCAACTGGTGTTGGCGAAAATCGGAAACACCGTAAGGGAGAAATATGGGACAGAGGGAGCCCCAGGCAACTGGTTAAGCAGAGCTTGCAGCTTCAACCACCTCTGTGATTGTCTACAAGTTAAAGCTACAGAATCTTCTAGAGACCAGGGTCTTTTGGGGCCAATTGTCCCTCCTTTTACAGAGGATTCCAAGGATATAAAAGAGGAAATACGGTCCAACCACCCTTGAATTCCTTCTTAACCACTGAAAGTACGGCAAGCTCAGATCCCATGCAGTGTCGTCAGTGCTTCCCTCATTGTTTTATTCTTCAGCCCTTTCAGAGCTATTTTTCTTTTAATTAGCTAGATCATCAGTTACTAGAGGTTTCGTTATTTAAAAGAACAAAGTGGTACCTGTGCAGCGTAGGTAACATTTGGACCTGCATGGATGGGAAGGGCAGTCTCACCCTTTTAAATAAATTTGGCAATCTGTAAATCCAGCATCAACGTTAGAGATCCACTAGATTCAGTGGCTCATTTCCTGGCTTATGCAATGGCCAGATCCCCAGTCTTATCCCGCTGGCTGAACCCAATTTCAAAGTTTTGGCACGCCGGTCATGGCACCAAATTTCCAGGATCTGAATTGGCTAGCCTAATCTGATGCCAGGGCTTCCTCACTGTTGATAAAGCACTGAGCTCCCTGCATCCTTCTAGATTGACCTTCTTTGGTGCTGAGGTTCTGGAACTGTAGACATGACACCAAAGTACCCGGATCAACCTACTTTGGTGTCAGCTTTTCAGCATCATCAACTCTAATGAGGTGCAAGTGGCTGAGTCAGGTGTCAAAGTTATGGCACCTTAGATTTTCTAAGAATGGGGGGTGAGGGGATTTTCTGAAGAACAGGGGGGTGAGGGGTTTTTTTGTTTTTGTTTTTTTTTTGCTGGGTGGTGGTTATAAACCTTTTATAAAGTTTACTACATTGTCCATTGCTCTCTTTCCACATGGAAATGAAATATACCCACTGTCAATTAGGAGTAGTACTCCATGGAATCCATCCTCTACATGGTACCAAGTCACTGGAATGCCATTGTCCTCCAATCTTTTCTTGTACAACAGGCCATCATCCCTGACCACATCGTACTCGCAGGTCAAGATGAAAGTCTCTGGGAGGTGGCGAACAATGGCATCTTCAGCTAATAGTGGGGAAAAGGTTGTCTCAAAAACTAGTTTGGCCAAAGTATGAAGTTCTTCTGAATATGAAGCAGATGCAGGTGGTTTGTAGCCTCTGATCTTAAATTCCATGGGGATATTGTCTGGACTCAGCCATTTGCTAAACTTCAGTTTCAAATCCTCATGCACATGGGAACCTTCTAGGATACCTTTCATCAGTGACAAGTCCTTATTGAGATACTGCATACCAAGCGTGAGGGTCCGTTTCTTTAACAAGAGGGGGACTGAACCGTTTTGCTGATACGAAGGCAAATTAAAGTCCACAGCCTGGAGAAATGGATAGAGCAAGATCTGGGCTCGTGCCTTTGGGAGGTCTGTTCTATCCACCAGGGCTTGGCAAACGGCAGCCGCGAGCGTGCCGCCGCTGCTGTCCCCACAGATGATAATACGGGCGGGGTCCACCCCATAGTCTTCTGCGGTCCTCATAAAGTGCACCGCGGCAGCGAGGCAGTCCCAGAACTGGGTTGGATACGGGTGCTCAGGAGCCAAACGATACCTAAAATATCAATGACAGCGTTTTAATGTCATCAGATCTATGGGAAGTGTCATCTTCTCTTTTAAAGTTAGAAAATATATATGTTTATTATTACCTATGTATATGTTTAAAATTCTGCTTTGTAGAATAGCTTCAGGAGTTACCCCCCCCCCCTTTTTACTTATGTTTTAGACAACTGTGGACACATCACCTGACTCTGTGAGGTACTGAAATATTCTGGAGTGTGTACCAGTAATCGGCCTTCCTGCTTTTAGGTTTGCAATGAAGTCTAATACCTCCCTGAGCACATATGTGAGAACAGAGATTTCTAAAATAAACACTGAAAGTGATAAAGATTTACTATTTTTTGTGTCAGGAATTATTTATAAAGGGAGCCAAGCGGCGCTAAGGATTGGGTGTTAGCTCAATTCCGCTAGCCCAGGATTTAGGGAACAAGTAGTGCAATTTTGAATATAATTCAAGGGAAACAACTTTTTATCCCAATTCCATTTCTCTTAATAAAAGGAGATACAATTTCCCTTAAAGAAACACACAATATCAGGAAACATAAAACCATTAATCCACAAATGCACCACACAGGGTGTAGTCAGCAACAATCAGTATTCATTTTAACAGCGCCACGAATATGGATGGTTGACATATACACAGAAGGGTTGGAATATACAGATTAATATTCATTGTGGTTATGTCTTTTTATTAGCAATTTATGATGCACTCTCAATTAGCCAAAGGTCTCAGAACACCGAACACATTTGTTAATCAGGGAAGCTAGTCAGACAGTCTATTGAGTACAGACCGCAAAGTCTTTTGCTTGCTTTTTTCTCTGATTATCCTGCAGCAGTCATCTTCTATCAGGTTTGTCAGGTTATCAGGATTAAAACAATTTAGCTAGAGATCTTTAGTTACAACATGATGAATGCTGATGAATTGAAGCATTTAGGGAGGCCACTTTCCTCATTCATTACAAAGACATAATTTCCCTGAAAATCCTGGTGATCCATAACAGGGTCATGTGCTTTGACTTTAGCATGTGGGAGATAACTAGCAGGGAGGTTTTTAAAGGTCTGTTCTATCTGTAATCAGTTTTTCAATAGGTAAGGGACAGCAGATGGCCCTCTGGAATATGTAGGATAATTCCTGGGTTTGGTAGATCAATAATATTTCTTCCTGTGCGCTGCAAATGGCTTCCTCTTACAGCTCTTTGCATCGGCTCTCAGCGGAGAGGACCACGTTTTAAATAAAAGGGGGTTGGATAACTGCAACTCAAATCATTCAGACTGTTACACAATTCATTTTAAAATGTATGTTTTTGAAAACAGCCTCCAAGCTTGAGTTTTTAATAGTGGATGCCAACATATACAGATGTCATTTAGGTGCGTATCAGGGCAGTGGCTGTTTGTTAGTTGATAACTAACACTGGAACAAAGCCCTCCACAAAATAACGGTCAGTGCTGGGGGATGGAAGGGAAGGCACAACTTCCCTTCCCTCCCCCACGCACGACCCTTCTTATCAGCCCTACACAGAAGCATTCTATAGTACTTGCAATGAGCCCCCCAATCAGCAGACCCTTGTATATCTTCTCCCTTGCTCCCAGTTCTGCTGTAGTCTCTGTGGAGAGACACAACGGCATGCTTTGCAGTGGGTTATAGGAGGGGCTTGAGGACTCATTTGCCAAAGCTGCTCCCCTTCTCCTAGGCCTCTGTGGTACACAGCTATGAAGCTGCTGCCTAGAAGAATATTTCCATTAGCTGGATGAATCCAAATTGGCAGGGCCTGATGAAATTCATCCTAGGGTACTTCAGGAACTAGCTGAAGCAATCCTGGAACTCTTTGAGAACTCATGGAAGACAGGTGAGGTCCCAGAGGAATGGAGAAGGCAAATATACTACCTATCTTTTTAAAGGGGGAACAAGGAGGACCTGAGGAATTATAGACCAGTCAGCCTAACTTTGGTACCTGGAAAGACACTGGAACAAATTATTAAACAAACAATTTGTAAGCACCTAGAGAAAAACAAACAGTTCTAAGGAATAGCCAGCATGAATTTGTCAAAGACCAATTATGCCAAACCAACCTAATTTCCTTCTTTGACCAGGCTACTGGCCTGCTCAGCGGGGGAGCATGGGAAGCAGTAGCATGACGTATCTTGATTTTAGTAAAGCTTTTGACGTAGTCTCACATTCTCATAAGCAAGCAGGGAAACGTGGTCTAGATTAAATTACTGTAAGGTGGGTGCACAACTGGTTGAAAGACTACTCAAAGAGTAGTTATCAATACTTTGCTGTCCAACTGGGAGGGCGTATCTAGAGGGGTCCAGCAGGGGTCAGTTGTGGGTCCAGTACTAGTCAATATTTTCATGAATGAGTTAGGTAATGAAGTGGAGAGTAGGCTTATAAAATTTGCAGATTATATCAAGCTTGTCAGGGTTGCAAGCACTTTGGAAGAAAAAATATAGAGTTCAAAATGACCTTGACAAATTGAAGGATTGGTCTGAATTCAACAAGATGAAATTCAATCAAGATATGTGCAAAGTAGGAAGGAAAAATCAAACGCACAGCTACAAAATGGGGAATATCTGGCTAGGTGGTAGTAACACTGCAAAGGATCTAGGTGTTATAGTGCATCACAGATTGAGTGTGAGTCAACAATATGATGCAGTTGTGAAAAAGGCTAACGTCATTCTGGGCTCTATTAACAGCAGTGTTATATGTAAGACAAGGAAAGTCATTGTCCATCTCTACGCATCACTGGAGACATCTTAGCTGGAGTACTGTGTCCGGTTCTGGGCATCACGCTTTAGGAAAGATGTGGACAAACTGGAGAGAATCCAGAGAGGCAACAAAAATGATAAATGGTTGAGAAAATAGAAACCTATGAAAGCTTAAGAAAACTAATCAAGTTTAGACCTGAGAGAATAAGACTGAGGTGGGAACCTGATAAGTCTTCAAATATGTTAAGGACTGTTATAACAAGGATGGTGATCAATTGTTCTGCGTCCACTGAAAGCAGGACAAGACGTAATGGGTGGAATGTGCCACAAGGAAGACTTAGTTTAGATATTAGAAAAAAACTTTCTAAATACAAAGATAGTTAAATACTGGAATAGCTTCCACAGGAGGTTGTGGAATCCCCATCACTGGAGGTTTTTAAGAACACACTGGGCAAACACCTGTCAGGGATGGTCGTGGTCCTGCCTTGGTGCACGGAGCTACACTTCGTGGCTTCTCAAGGTCCCTTCTAGCCCTACATTTCTATGATTCTATCATTCTATAGCTAATGCACTGCCATAACAGCCATCCTAAGGATTGATCTGGCTGTATAATGACAGGTGAGAGTAAGGTATGTGCAGTCCCCTTCCTTTGACATTAGAGGGGTCAGGATTTGACCCACTATCTATAAAAATGATGCTATGTATTAAAATATTTAAAGGGTTTTTTTTCTTTGTTTGGTCTGATCTTTTAGGCTCCATTATTGCAAGTCTACTCCAAAGAACTCAACAAGAGGGCAGAGCGTAGAGTGCAAAACTATATCCATCCATATGTTCCTTTTGTTGAACCACTTTCTGAAAGAGCAGGCTGATAGGGACATCTCATGGACATACACACCTGGAAGCTGACACATTGTAAATGGTTCCCACATAATGCAACTGAAATAAAATCACTTACCCAACACACACAACCACTGAGTCACTTCCGCGGGCAATAAAACGGCATACTCTTTCATACATGCCTGCAACACAAACATTCTCAATGGAGTTGTATTAATATCTTCAGGATATTCAATTCTATATCCTTACACAATGAGAAGAAAATTCAGATGGGTGTTCATTTTTGATGAGGGACTCATGATCTTACAGGAGGATTAGGGGGTTTTATGTGACTTGGAATTCTACTCATCCCTGGTTTATTAATCCAGAGAAAGTCTTAGTGTGTTCAGTATGTGGCAAGAGGGCCTCGCACGTTTTTCATTGGGAGTTGTGTGCATTGGGGCGGAAGTATCCAAACACCATACTCAAAATATTCCTCAATGCCTCTTTGAGTGAGTCAAGGTGTGAAAGTAACGTCACTTAAAAGAAAGAGTCAGAATTTCTGGAATCTGTATCTCCTTCATACTAATAAGCCTGCATTGGATTTCTCCTGCCCTTGGCCTTGACATTATTAGATTTTGTGAGGGGCATGGCACAGGGATGAACTCTCCCACCATTTTGTTAACATCTGTGAGAGCCCTAGTGGAGACAGGACACCAAAGCTGATTCACATTTCTACCTTCACGTTATGTAAACCAGCCCTGTGGGAGGTTGGACAAAGACACCACTGGTAGCATTAGCAGGGCCACATCAAGGGTAATGCAATGGAGGGATTTTCTTAAGGGGCAAGTGTGTTATTTTCTTTCACACACACACACAGAACTACCTCAGACCTCACCACTTTCCACTGCAAGGGCAAGATGCATTTTTTTTAAACCTTGTCTCTACTAGTATAAACACACAACACATGCCTATACATACATATATAAAATAAATATTATCTTAATTTTTTAAATTGTTCATGCAGCTTTTTCCCTGTGGTAAGGAAGAACCACGCATGACAGACACCAGGAACATTGTATAATACACATCTGGAGGGGGCTTACATTGCCACAGTGATGAGCAACAGATAAGAACCAGAATAGAATATAGTAAAAAAGCAGTAGTGTGTAGAACGAAGAAAGGGAGGGGAAGGGAAACTTGCAAGGGAAAGAGAGTGAAAAGGAGTGCTGTAAAAGAGTCAATAACGAGTGTGGGCTATAGAATGAATGATGAGGCAGGAAGGGAGGGATGAGTGAATGAAATGGTAACTGGAATGGTAGGGTGGAGATAATAAAAAGAAGGAGAGAAAGTGTGTGCAAGAGACTGCATCCATAGATTTTTAAATCTGAGGTAAGGCCGTCATTTGTTCCATGCACGGAAAAAAAATGAAAGGGAACATTGTCTGGGGGCTAGTTCCACAGAGATGTAGTAATTGTCCCTTCCACAGGTGCTCAGAATAGACCAGGCCTTTATTCCAAAAGCCACAACATCTTAACACAGATCTTAGGAAATGTCTCTGCTGTCTATTTATCCGAAACAAAAGAAAGATGATGGAATAGCGCAAATTGGATATTGGAAGGGAAGATAGGTGCATCTCAATTGCACATTCAGGAATTGAGCAGCTTTGTTAGCCAAATCCTCTGAGGCATCACCTGTCACAGGGCTTAAAACTTGCACCAAGGAAGCATATAATGACAAAATGGGTTACCCCTTCCAAAGGGATTATTGTAGCTCATAGGAATAATAGACATCTGATGAGGACATTTGTAAAGTTGCTAGCTGTTTTAATACCTCCCTCTGCAGACAGGACTAGAGCTGAGGAAATAATTGTTTGTTTGTTTTTCAAGTCAGTGGCTGAACTGAAAAAGACAAATAATATTTTGTTTAGGTTCATCCCAAAACCTACATTTTTCTTTTTAATGATTTGGGGTTTTCGTTTAGTTTTTGGGTGCCTTTGCTTTATTTAAATCTAGTTACATTTCCAATCAAAACTTTGTTTCAAACCAAAAGGTCAAAACATATCATTTAGAAACTGTTGAAACAAAACTTTGACTTTAATTTCTGCGAAAAAGTTTTTTTTTTTTTTTATTCACTGAATTCACTCCCAATTCAAGAATAGTTTTGGAAAACCCCAAACTGCATTTTTCTTTGAATAAACCCTATGCTTCTGAAAAAATTCACCCCACTCTAATTACAGCATCCAACACTCAGCCTGCATATAGGCCAAGATTTCCCAAAGAGAACAGTGATCTTGGATGCCTCAATTTTTGCCCAATGTGAGATGCCTTTAAAGGGCCCTGATTTATTCAAAGGGTGGGTACTCGGCATCTACTGAAATCTGAGTACCTTATGATGTCTCAGATTGGGCAACCAAAAATATGTCTAAGGGATTATTATTATTGTGGGAGATTTTTCAGAGGCACAAAGGACATTTCAGTGCTATAATAATTAACAAAGTTGAGCATGTTACTGATCTCAAAGACTTCCAGCCTGGGAGGAGTTTGCCTGGCAGTGGCCAAAGCTCCAATTTTTCTGTCTCCAATAGCAACAATGAAAGGGAAAAGTAAAGTAATTCTCATGAATGGTCAGAGAACAGAAATCCAAGGAAAAGTACAAATTTTCGTCGAAGGGAATGCTCAGCGGCATAATGCTGGACAGTCTGACTAAAAATATGTAACTTTTAAGTTTGGTTCTCATTCTTAATTTATTTTTTAAATTCTTAATTGCAGTAGTTCTTAATTATCATGTAAGAACTATCATAATAGAAGGAACTAGATAAAACATCATATTTATCATAGTTCTTAATTTCTTTAAAATTCTTACTTATGCTTCCAATCTGGCCAATTCCTCCGTGAAGGTAAAGGACTCCTCTCCTTTGGCCAGCAGATGACGCTTTCGGATGGTAAACCCTCACTGACACCTTTGCAAACTTCAAGTCCTCGATGAAGAGATTAGCATTCTTCCATGGGGGTATTCCATACAACAAGGTCCTGATGAAGTAAACCTCCTTGCAGATTCGCAGTTTCTCAAAAATCCTTGCCTGTTTATAGGGAGACAGAGACCAAAAATTAGTTTACAGTTCCCTGTCAATGTGCTTCAGCCATATCCTGGAGAGTGAACAGGAAATTGTCTCCAGAACCAATTCAAATTTTGGGGTCTGGGCCGGTGCTGCCATCAAAGGGCCCCGTTGTGATGGTAACGTGGTCACTTCTTCATTCTGAAGTAGATTCAGACAACCAACTTGTTTCACATGTGCTACCAATTATCCTGCATCTCATTACAACTGTTTGATTACTAATAACTCTGGCTGGCTTTGAACTGGTAACCTACAGCAAAGTTGAAATGCTTCTTCTCCCACTCCCAATCTTTTTTAAAACTGGGCAGGAGCAGACAGGGATATTTCCTGTTGTCCGAGGCACACAGGGTATGTCTCTTCGACAGTCAGCGGGTGTGACTGCCACTCAAGCGGGCATACCCGAGCAATCTTTAATCTAACTATTTTGAATCCTCGAACAGTGAAGCTGTGGCCATGCAAGGCTCAGCGTGGGCTAGCTCAGCGAGGAATTTCCCAGGGTTCCATGGGGGGGTTGTATAGGCTGCATGGAAGCTTGAGCTGTTGAAGCTTTGCTGATCTGTAACCCAAGATAGCCAGATTAAAACTAGCCCAGGTATGTCTGCTGGAGCTGCAGTCACACCCTGTTACTGCAGGATAGATATAACCACAGCAACCCCTGATGTGATCTAGACAAGGATAGAGTGGCTTCAGTACTGTGCTAGATGACTTCAGACTCATCAAGAGTTTATTAGGCTGGCTAATCTCAGCTCAAACTACTGTGAACATAAAGAAAATCTCCCTCACATTGCCCTGCAGAGCCCCAGGTGCCAACCTCACAAGTTATGTGACATGTTCTTCACAGTCAGCACTCAAGTGACTAATTGCTTCTGGTTAGCAACAACAAAGTATTGTTATAGCAGACGTCATCAGGTGGTGCTGTTCCACATTGTCTTCCGAGTTCTCTCTTAGAGAGTGAACAAGTTTTTAGTCTTGGAAGAAATTAATGTGTTGTTGCCAGTTCTTGGTTATACCAGGTTCAGTGAGTAGAAGCTGTCGGAACGGCAGGAGAGTTTTGCTTTCTGCCTTAGTCTCTGATTATAGTCCATTCTTAAGGTAGATTTTACTCTCTGAGAATCAGGCATTTGTGTTGGGCTGAGATTCCTGAAAGAAGGGATTGCCTGCATCTCTGTTCCAGGACTGATAAATGTGTAAAAGCAAGTTACAGTTAGAATATATCTGTACTCCGTATCATTGACTTTTTTCCCTTCACTGGGGAGCTGATCTGTAAGGTCACAAAATCTGCTACCACGTGATAATGAGGTGACACTGCTTGTCAGAAGAGGGATGTCAGTATTGGAAGAAGGGGCAACAAACCTGATTTACTTTTTACAGCGTGTTAAGGGCTGTAGTCAAGAAGCCTTTTACAATTCAGCAACAACTTTATTAAACCAACACGCTTATGAACATTTTCTTATATGCAAATAGATGGTGTGCTTTAAATTAACTATCTACATACTGTGACAAAGTTCCTCCTCTGCCTTGGTGGGTCCTGGGCTTTTGGGGGGATTTGCTAGCCTCAGAGGTTCACGGCAGCCCTCAGTTTGGCCGCTTCTGCTAGAGGCTCAAACCTGCCGTCCACTCAGCTAACCTCATCACTGGCCAGCATGGGGGAAATGGAGAACAATCCCTGCAGCCTCTATTGTCCCACCTAGTGGGTCAGGAACAGGCCAGATCCCTTTCCAAATTAGACCTTCCCTTCTGGTGTTGCTTACAGACCAGGTCAACTCCTCCTGTGTCCGATCAGGAGTTCAGGGGACAGGGGGAACCCGGGCCCACCCTCTACACCAGGCTTCAGGCCAGGGCCGTGTAGATAGCAGCTGTCTACAATGTCCCCTGTATCAGCTGCGTGACAAAAACAGCTACAGCTACAACTCCCTGGGCTACTTCCCCATGGCCTCCTCCCAGCACCTTCTTTATCCTCACAGCTGGATCTTCCTCCTGAAGCCTGATCACACTTGTATGCCTCAGTCCTCCAGTAGCCTGCCTTCTCATTCCCTGCTCCTTGCACACACACCCCACTAACTGATGGGAGGTCCTTTTTAAACTAGGTGTCTTGATTAGTCTGCCTGCTATAATTGATTCTAGTATGTTCTTAATTGGCTCCAGGTGTCTTAATTAGCTTGCCTGTCTTAATTGGTTCTAGCAGGTTCCTGATTGCTCTAGGGCAGCCCCTGCTCTGGTCACTCAGGGAACAGAAAACTATTGATCCAGTGGCCAGTATATTTGCCTTCGACCAGACTCCTGTACCCCACTGGTCTGGGTCTCTCACAATACACAATTCACATTACCTAACAAAATAACAGCAGCAAGGAAGTAAAAAACAGAGCTACCTTCCAGTTTGTGCCATCTACTTCTCCATTTGCTGATATACAATTCGTCACTACCACAATTACCATACTTAGCTGTAACCCATAAGGATGCCGGCCTCCGACTCGGAAATGTTGAAATAAGTGTAACACAGAGAGCTTCCAGAGGAGAGTATAAGCTGTCATCAAGTCTTAAAAGCATGATCTAGTATCTTGATATCTGCATGTAAATGGCCTATCTTCATCCATTTTAATTCCTAAATTAGTAACTTCTGAGCTTGGCATGGTTTTGAAGGCGTCACTTGCTGCAACACCTAATAAAAAAACACATGCAATTTTCTGGTGATGCTGACAGCAGCAATCTCTGTTTTGCCAATAGGTATGGCGATGGGAGGTGTAGTCTCAAATTTCATAAGAATTGCAAGCTTGCATTAAAAAAAGCTGACAAGTCAATTTTGACTCATTTCACAAGTTTGTCCTGCTCACAGATTCCTCCCACAAACAACACAAATGGTGTAGCATGCAAGCAACAGTAGACGCTCAAGCTGAAACAGTGAAAACTAGATCCCATTGGCAACAACAGGCGGTGGTGGAGGTTTGCATCCCTATGGAGGAAGGCTTACGGTTGTGCTTCGTAGTCTGTGGTGTACAGTAGCTCTAGTGATAAGATGTGTATCTGTGGGTAGAAGGGAATATGTACTCTTAGCTCATTTAACTTTTCATATCCTTGCTTTTGTGGGTTTGGTCTTTGTTATGGCATGTGTGGTGGCAACCTTAGCGCTCTCTCTCTCTCTCTCTCTCTCACACACACACACACACACATTTTGTGTATGAATTTCCTAGGTTTCTGAAATGTGGAGCAGTTGATGTCACACTTACATATTGGGGGAAGTGAGTAGGATTCAGAGTTTTGGGAGTAGTGGTGGTTATGGGAGTAGAACGTGGATTACGCTGCGGGTAGGGCCTAGAAAAGGATTAAGCAAAGGAGGAAGGTGTATGCGCGCGGACCATCTAGTTGTGCTGGGGAAAGGGGGCAGAGCTTCTCCTGGCATGGCTCAGGGGCCCTTTCCACTGAAGCACAGTTCCAGAGGCCCCTCATACACTCCCTTCCACTGATTTGCCTCCCTCTTCTCGCCAGCCCCCGTCCCTAATCTCTCCCTATGGAACACTGAGCAGAGAACGTGTGTGAAGTTTTAAACACTCTGAATATTATTGTATCAACAGACAGCTCCCCAGTTTCCATAGCCCTGCTCCCTATCCAGCTTCACTCCTGTGACCATCAGCCAGTCCCCATCTTCTGCTTTAAGGTACAGTCTGGCACTCTCTGTCTCTTTCCCCCTGTCCTTTGTTGACTGCAAAGCCACCACTGTCCAGTCCTTTTTTTCTTATCAGTTAAATCTTCGCTTGTAAGAAAAAGCTAAAGCACAGACCAGTTTTCCTATTTATTCATGTATTTTTATTCCCACGAGTCATAACTGTTTCCATCCATGTCCCTATGAATGCTGAATATTTTCCTCGTCGGCTGTTTGAATTATTTGCTGTATTTGTATGGCTGTACAGACGGATGCTCCAGCGTCTGAGCTGTTATTTAAAAAGATACGTTTCTCAGGGCTGCTAAGATAACTTGAAAAATGTGAACCAAGAGTAGTGAACGGCGGGAGTCTGCGGGCAGCCTGAAACACTAGCTCAGAGAGGTGCCTGCTGCCTGTTATTTTAACAGAGGCACCCAGTTACTGTGTGGGCAGCACATGGCTGTAGAGGGACCGTGGTGGGAGTTACGCAGCTGTACGGAGAACTGGAAGAGGGGCTGTTGGTGGCAGGGCACGGGAGAGGGAGGAGTGGAAGACGCTCATGGAGGGGGAAGCCCATTCAAACTCATAGCCCTGCTCAGCTCATGTTCTCTTTCCAGACAAATGATTCACCAAACGTTAATCTGATGTTCCCGTTCATCTCTGGACCCACAACACCCTTCCCTGAGCTTCCCATCTCACGTGGCCCTGTTGCCCCATGTCCACTCCCAGGCCCGGGGGACAATAAGGAGGCCGATTGTTTTTAAGTGTATATTTCAAAATTTGGAGAGTGGCTTGTCTGAGAGATGGGTGTGAGTGAAGCTTGGTGCTTTTGGGGGGCCGTATTTTTAGCTTAGAAAGGTTCAAAAAAGAAGGGTGAGGTTCCTCAGGCCACATTTCTTAAAGGGACCATTTAAAATTAATTTTAGGGCAAGTCTACACTTCAGGCTGGAGGGCGTGGTTCCCAGCACAAGGAGACATTCTGGGATTGTTTAGCCTGCAGAAGAGAAGAGCAAGGGGGGATTTGATAGCTGCTTTCAACTACCTGAAAGGGGGTTCCACAGAGGATGGATCTAGACTGTTCTCAGTGGTGGCAGTTGACAGAACAAGGAGCAATGGTCTCAAGTTGCAGTGGGAGAGGTTTAGGTTGGATATTAGGAAAAACGTTTTCACTAGGAGGGTGGTGAAGCACTGGAATGGGTTCCCTAGGGAGGTGGTGGAATCTCCTTCCTTAGAGGTTTTTAAGGTCAGGCTTGACAAAGCCCTGGCTGGGATGATTTAGTTGGGGATTGGTCCTGCTTTGAGCAGGGGGTTGGACTAGATGACCTCCTGAGGTCCCTTCCAACCCTGATATTCTATGGTTCTATGAGTCTTTGGCTAGCTCTCCTTGAGCCAGTGTGCTAAAGATAGAGAGGTTGGGCTAGCCACCCCAAGTACGGGCCGAGGGTCTCCAAGAGGTCTTGTAGTTTGTGTCACTGCGGCTCCGTTCTATCTGTAGCGTGCTATCTTGAGAGCTAACGCAGGTATGTCAATTAAGGATTTCCTTGAAAATCCTCAGAAAAGTCAATGCTGACTCAGATGATGTGCTGTGACTTTGGCAAAGATACATCGTATTCGTCACACCCACAGAAAGAGGTGGTTGAATCCCTGCTTTAACAACACAACATAAGCCTCCCCGTGGAGTCACAACGAGCAGCTCCCTACTACTGCTTTTAAACAGAACTCTCTTAATAGCAGGATTCAGACCATGCCTAGCTCCTGAGCCGACGTAAATTGATGCAACGCCATTGACTTCAATCATAGTTCTTGCCTCATTTTAACACTTCATATGTATACATATTTTCACACACACTCTGTAGTCTTCCTTACGCCTTGGACTGAAGAACAGCAAGTTGTACTGCCCACACTTGAAATCTTTCTACTGCATTTGCATAAACAACAGGTTTCCCAGCCCTGTGCAGAGCTCCTACCTAGCACAGATTTTATCACTCTTTGTACTTTTTCTAAAAAGGCTTTTGCCTAAACACGAAGAAATAATTCTCCCTCGCAGCTACCCGTGAGTGACGCTGCCTGGTGCTTTCTTCTCTTTAGCTCCAAGAACTAATCCAGTTGACAGGGATCTTGTGCCAACTCTTTACAATACATTTAAATGGAAATCAAACCCGAGTTTCAAACAAGGTACACTCACCAGACCAAATACAAAGTTCACGACGTAATGAATAAAGTAAAGCTTTACGCGCTGATCCACTTCTCGAGGGATTTCAGCCTTTGGATGTTCATAGTAAAATGCCAATGCCACCAACAGGATAAAAGCAACAAGAAAAATTGCTAATGTGAATTCCATTTCACGGTGCTCAGAAGGATGGAACTAGGAACTGACTGCTCTCCTGCAGTTGTCTCCACAGCTAAAATCTTCAGTGGCAGGATCAAAAAATCCCTCCACACCCCATCCTCCTCCTCTTGGAAATACTCATAGGTAGGTGAAGATCTCACCACACAGGAAGTATTAACTAGAAAAAGGTGAGGCTTGCATAAATTATTGTTTCATATTAGTAGATATAATGGCAACACACATTCTATATGTGTTTTCCTACTGTGCCTATCGTTATTGGATTAGTGCTTCTCTTGGCAAAGACATATTAGCTCTAACAAGAGACCTGAGATTTCTCTTCTCTCTCATATTGCAATAGCAGGAGGATTTTTCAGAAACTCATTTCACTGATCTTGCATTTCTGTTCTTCTCTTCTCTCTTCCAGTCCTGGGAGCTGGCAGTCTGATTTCTTATGCATTGTGCAACAATTTTATGGGAAGGTCAAGACGTGTTATGTTTTCCTCAGCTACAATCAGGCTTCTGTTATTCTTCAACTCCTGTGGGAAATTGCTTTACAGCTGCCTTCAAGAGCACTCACAATTAGGTACTTCCTTACCTGTTTTGTCTTGTCTCTGATTGTGCAACCACTCCCTACTCCACCAATGATACCAATCTCAGTGGCCCATTTGTCAGCTTCGTCCACAAATTTCTCTGCCCTGTCTTCCATGCTGCCCAATTCACATGAAACAGTGATTTTTAAGGCCAGGACCTTCTCCTGCAAATCTCTCCTCAAGACCCACCTCTGCCAAGGCGCCTATAAGCAGTGATGTGGTGCCAGAAGCTCAAGACTCGGTTCGCTCCGGGTCTTTGGTGGCACTGAAGGACCCGCCGCCGAAATGCCGCTGAAGACCCCGAGCAACTGAAGGACCTGCCGCCGAAGACTCGGAGTGGTGCCGGGTCAGTAAAAATTCACATGGGAGCCTCTCCAGTCGAGAGCTCAGGCGGGACCGACAGGACAGTCCCGCGGGCCACATCCTGTCCGTCCCGCCTGAGCTTCCCCACCCCTTTAACAACCGGTTCTAAACCGGCTTCAAAATTTAACAACCAGTTCGCGCAAACCAGTGCGAACCGGCTCCAGTTCACCACTGCCTATAAGTAATCATCCAGCTACTGTTGGCTAGATCTAGTGAAAGTTGGGGGTACTTCGCTCATCTGTTTATAATAACTCGCCAAAAGGCAAATATACATATAGCTATTGAAAACTGTAAACGCTTTCCCTCTCCCTCAACCCTACGTATGCCTCTCGTGTGCAGAGAATGTAATCTCTTCCAGGCAGCGACCACATAGTCAAAGGTGTTTGTACAACACCCGTTGTAATGGAGTCCTGGGGCTGATAGGCATCTGGGCACTATTACAATATAAACATTATAAGAATATAAAAATGACCATGCTGGGTCAGACCAATGGTTCATCTAGGCCAGTGTCCTGTCTTCTGATAGTGGCCGGTGGCAGATGCTTCAGAAGGAATGAACAGAACAGGGCAATAATTGAGTGATCCATCCCCTGTCAACCAGTCCCATCTTCTCGCAGTCAGAGGTTATGGGACACCCAGACCATGAGGTTGCATATTCCTGACCATCTTAGCTAATAGGTCCATCAATGGCTATCTTCTATGAACTTCTCCAGTTCTTTTTGAACCCATTTATACTTTTGGCCTTCACAATATCCCCTGGCAATGAGTTCCACAGGTTGTGTGAAGTACTTCCTTATGTTTGTTTTAAACCTACTGCCTATTAATTTCATTGAAACCCCCTACTTCTTGTGTTATGTGAAGGGGGAAATAACACTTCGGTATTCACTTTCTCTACCCCAGTCATGATTGGATAGACATCTAGCATATCCCTCCTTAGACACCTCTTTTCTAAGTTGAACAGTCCCCGTCTTTTTAATCTTTTCACATACGGAAGTTGTTCCAGACCCTAATAATTTTAGTTGCCCTTCTCTGTACTTTTTCCAGTTCTAATATATGTTTTTTGAGATGTAGCGACTGGAACTTGAAACAGTATTCAAGGTGTGGAAATACCATGGATTTATATAGTAGCATTGTGATATTTACTGTCTTATTATCTATCCCATTCCTAATGGTTCCTAACATTGTTAGCTTTTTTGACTGCTGCTACACATTGAGCTGATGTTTTCAGAGAGCAATCCACAATGACTCCTAGATCTGTGTGTGTGTGTGTGTGAGAGAGAGAGAGAGATAACAGCTAATTTAGACCCCCTCATTTTGTGTGTCTAGTTGGGATTATGTTTTCCAATGTACCTTACTTTGCACTTGTCAGCATTGAATTTCATCTGCCATTTTGTTGCCCAGTCACCCAGTTTTGTGAGATCCCTTTGTAATTCTTTGTGGTCAGCTTTAGTCTTAACTATCTTGAGCAATTTTGTGTCATCTGCACACTTTGTCAACTCACTGTTTACTGCTTTTTCCAGATCACTTATATGTTGAACAGCACTGGTCCAGCATAGATCTTTGGAGGACCCCGCTATTTATCTCTCTGCACTGTGAAAACCGACCATTTCTTCCTATCCTTTGTTTCCTATCTTTTAAACAATTATTTATCCATGAGAAGACCTTTCCTTTTATCCCATGACAGCTTACTTTGCTTAAGAGCCTTTGGTGTGGGACCTTGCCAAAGGCTTTCTGAAAATCCAGATACACTATATCCACTGAATCACCCTTGTTCACGTTTGTGGACACCCTCAAGGAATTATAATAGACAGGTGAGGTGGGATTTACCTTTACAAAAGCTGTATTGTCTCTTCCCCGACATATCCTGTTCATCTATGTGCCTGACAATTCTGTTCTTTAGTTTCAACTAATTTGCCTGGTAATGCAGTTACAATTACCAGCCTGTAATTGCTAGGATTGCCTCTGGAACCTTTTTTAAAAACAATATTACATTAGCTATCCTCCAGTCATCAGGTACAGAGTCTGATTTAAGCCACATATCACAGTTAGTAATTCTGCATATTTGAGTGCCTTGGGAACTTTTGGGTGAATACCATCTGGTCCTGGTGACTTCTTACTGCTTAATTTGTCAATTTGTTTCAGAACCTCCTCTATTGACACCTTAACCCAGGACAGTTCCTCAGATTTGTCAGCTAAAAAAATGGCTCTGATGTGGGAATGTCCCTCATACCCTCTGCAGTGAAGACTGATGCAGAGAATTCATTTAGCTTCCCCGCAATGGCCTTATCCTTGGGTGCTCCTTTAGCACCTCGATCGTCCAGTGGCCCCACGGATTGGGCTGCCTGCTTCTGATGTACTTTAAAAAAAGTTTTGCTGTTGGGCTTTTGTCCCTTTTGCTCGTTGTTTTCCATATTCTTTTTGGGCCTGTCTACTCACTTGTAGTGTGGACATATCCTTTGGCTGTCTTCAGATCCTCTGTGAGGATGTCTAGCTCTCTGCTCAAGTTCACCATGGCTAAACAAAGCTCTTATTCTTCTCCCCTCCCTGTGATCTCCTTCCTCCATCATTCTGGACGACACCACCATCCTGCCAGTCACTCAGGCCTGTAACATTGGTGTCATCTTCAGTTTGGACCTCGTTCTACGTCCTCACATCCAGATTACAACAAAAAATAGCAGATTCCTCTGCATTACATCGTAACCTTCCTGTTGTCCACATCAGAAGCCCATGTCTGAAGGCAAGTACAGGACGTGTAAGCCAGTACATGCCTCAGGCTGCGGCACAGCCCCGTACCTGTACCAGTGTGGCCAGGGAAGAAAGGCGTATAACAAGTCCCAAGTTTCAACAGTCCTCCACGCCCCCTTCCCACAATGCAGTACACCTTTCCTGCCTGACCCTTACCCAGCCTGTAAAGGGCTCTGTCCCCCCGTTCTCACCAGTAGTAGCGAGCTACACTCACTACTTCAGAATAGTTTTTTCTGCTGCACTTTTTTGACCAGGACAGGTGAACGTGAATCATGTTCCGAGAGCAGCAACCTGCTCCACCAGCCACACCCGCCTTCTGATCAGTATGTGGTTGGAACACACCATCTTACACAACTTTGCTCGGGGCAGCAAGAACCTACACCTGTACCAGAAACTTCATGCAGGCTGGAGGAGGTGGGCATTCCCCAGACTCTGTCCCAGTCCAGGAATTCATGAAGCATCTGAGGCTCCTGTATCAGAAGACAACAGACTTGAACGGTCACTCTGGGGAGGGATCCTCAAACATGCCCATTCTAGGTAGATGCCAGGACTGGGTGCTGTCCAGGTACATGCCAGGACATGCTTTATACATGCCAGGACTGGGTGCTGTCAAGGGCTCCCACTATATAGCCAGAAGCAGCTTATGATCCTCTCCTCAACCCCACTGGCCTCTTCGCGCAATGGGATGCAGATGAGGGCCATGGGGAGAGGCACCATGGACCATGGAGGAAGACCCAGAGTAAAAAGAGCATGTCATTTTGCACCTCCACCCAGAGGACACAGTTGAGCAAGCCCCACAAGGAGGACCCCAAGCTGCAACAGGAATCTGAACCCCAAGCTGATAAGTTACAATGGGCCCCCACTGTCCACACCAAGATCCCCTCTTGCTCCAGCGCTGCAACCCTGATTTGAAGACCAGTCCTGCTCCACCACTTTCCAAAATGGTCCCCGAGCAAGACTCAGCTATAAATCAAGGATTTTATTGTTTTTTTCCATGAACTGATATTATGCTTTTGGCAGAAGCCATAAACCAGATTAATTAAGCAACAATCATGGCACTCCTGCGACTGTACATTTCTCGGCCAGGGTGCAGGCAGAGAAGGTTCAGGGGCCATGTGGGCTGGGAAGAGGATGAGGCTGGGTGTAGAAAGGTCCTAGTGGGGCATAGTAAACATATAGTTGGTTGTAACAATTAACTTTTTATTCTTCCTTGAAAGACAGTATCTGTAGTTCCCTTACAAATGGGAGCTGCATAACATGAGAGACTGGGGGATGTAGTGGAGGGGTGGTTAGGCCTAGAATGGGAAAGGGAACCCTTTGGTTGTCTGAGGAATGTCACAGAAGTCCTTTCTCCCTTGGAAGATGTTACTGCCCGGCATTTGCTGTGGAGAGGCGAGCAGCTTGTGACGTTGATTTGAAACTTCTGGGAACACAATAGCTGTGGTGTGTCTTTCTTTCCCTGTCCCTTTCACTGCTATCAGCTGAACAGGGGCTGGATGTTCTGGCACTGGGGGCGAGAGAGTGTTCTCAGTGGTTCGCTTCTCCCCTTCCCTGCAAACTCTCCCCTTCCCTGCAAAAAGTTGGTAGAACTTTTTATATGATGAATAAGATTTTCAGTAATCTTTATCATATTTGACTTGGTTGTTTGGGTGGGAGTCCAAGGCTGGATTGTTTTAAAGGAACTGTGTTTTGGGCTTCTGGGAAGCCAGTAAGGTATTGTAGAAGCTGTTTTGGTGCGGGCTTGATGAATCTAAGTATTAGAATAATAACCAGTTTAGGGGATCGTCTGCCATATTCTTTGTAGTTTGCCCTGGTTAAGCAATCTCATTGTGGCCCCCTTGGGACTCTAGTCACATAGTTCTTTCTTAATTGCCACTTTCAAGTCAAGGAAGCAATAACATTTACTGAGTGTGGAGCCTCCTTCCTGCATGTGATGAACATCGTGTTTTCAGGCTTGAGATTGGTCCCCATGATTCAGAGCACATGAATTTGAATAGTGTAAAACTCTGACGATTTAATTGGGGAATGGTCCTGCTTTGAGCAGGGGGTTGGACTAGATGACCTCCTGAGGTCCCTTCCAACCCTGATATTCTATGATTCTATGATTCTGGTGCCATCACACTGCAAACACATTTCTGTCCCTCCCACACCCACTTCCACCCAACACCCAAGTCCATAACTATCTGGGGTGGGGGGGAATGGCGAAAATGTATTGTTGTGTGCTTAGAATACCTGGGTAGTTTGAAAAGCAGAAGAAGTCACAACACAGAAAATGGGCAGATAAACCTCTTTTATGGCTGCTTCACATACAGAACAGGAAAACACAATTAAAGTAACAAAGTCGTCTGCCACTGAACAGTGATTTAAATGGCCCCTTCTCCCCCAGCCCCTCAAAACCTTTACCAGTTTCAGCCTCGGGCGTGGCGATGCACACCAGCCTCTGAGTGCTCTTAGCACTGCCCACAACAAATGGTGAATAGAAAGAAGATGTGAATCCCTCCCCCTGCTTAAGGAAATGTTGTGTTTAAACTGAGTGTTCCTGATAAGATAGCCTTGCAACCGGTGTTCATATGAACACACAAGCATTGCCCAATGATCATAACACAACTAAGCCAGCACCCTCCCCAGCACCAACCCAAGCCCTGAGGTGTTAACCCAGAGGAGGCTCGCTGTAGTGGGTGAATAATCGCAGGAATGAATGGCTAAAGACTGTCTGCCACAGGGGAACAAAACCCTCACAAAGCGAGGGAGCACCACAAGCATTATCCCCATTACTCTGATCACATCACTCCTTTCTTTGCCTCCCTCCACTAATTCCCCCTTCTCTACTGAGTCGAACGTAAGCCACTCGTCTTTGCTTTCACAAATTTCATGTGACCGTGTCAAAAGCCCCACAGAAGAGCAGACATATTGTAATACAAGTAGCTAAAATTATGCTTCTGTACTTAATATTTTTAAATTATCTATCATAATTTGAATGCTTTCTTTCAATTTCTTATTAATGCGTCCAAACAGGCCATGGCGGTATTGTTCCAAATCTCAAACCAAACCTGAACCGCTGTTGAGGTTCAAGACAGTTTATTTTTTAAACTATAATTATATCCATCAGAAATGTCCCATTTTTCCTTTACGTTTCTCACTGCTGCTTCTTAACATTCCACCTCTTCCCTGGAAGAAGAGGACTCCTCTTCTTTGGCCAGCCAATCGCAGTCCTGGCTGGCAAATCATCCATCACTGGTACCTCATCAAACTGCAGGTGTATTATGAAGAGCTTTGGATCCTACAGTGGTGGTACTCCATCCATCATGATGCTAATCTCACTGCAGATACCCAATGCCTTCAAATCCTTTGCCTGTTTACAGTGAGCGAGACCAGAAATTAATGTCTGGAGACCCACATCTCCCAAATTTTCAGAAGCTGCACAGAGTTCATGTCTTGTTCCATGCTCTGCTATATGGAGGGAAAATGGGATAAATAGCAGCATGTTTATTGTTAGTAATTTTCCATGCACTCAAAAATTGGCTCGGTGCTTTTATAAAAATTAAAGATCGGGGCCTTGCCATAGATGGTGCATGGTATAAATTCAGCATGAAACAGGCGGGGTCATAAACAAAGAAAGAGAAAGGACAGGGTGACAGGAACCAGATCATTTGATTATGTGGTGTTGAAGGGGTGTATCAGGCTGGACTATGTGAAAATGTACTCACACCTTTGCTTTTACTGTTATAACATTAAGGGCATGGCTACACTGGAAACTTCAAAGCGCTGTCGTGGTCACATGCGAGGGCTGGGAGAGCGCTCTCCCAGCGCTCCTGGTAATCCGCATCCACTAGGGGATTAGCTCCCGGCGCTGGGAGCCTGTCTACACTAGCGCTTTAAAGTGCTCAGACTTGCTGCACTCAGGGGGTTGATTTTTCACACCCCTGAGCCAGCAAGTTACAGCGCTCTAAAATGTAAACAGTTAATTGTTCAGGATTTGTGTAGTAATTCTGGCTTGGTTTGATCATACCAGGACAGAGCGCAGGGAGTGTCAGACACCACTTAGTTCTCCCAGAAAATGCTGATTGGGGTAATTGAAGTAGATTATCTAGCGAGACAAGGCAGATGAGATCATATCTTTTATTGAACCAACTTCTGTTGGTGAAAGATGAAAGCTTTCTAATATCTTGGGTCCAACAGGGCTACACTGATGCTGCAAACAGCAAAGGAAGTTAATTATCTAATCCGGTGAGGGAGCCACCTACCTGGCTACAGAGCCAATTAGCGCACCAGCTCAAAAGGGATAAGAAGGGAACTGGAAGGAAGTGAGGGAGGAGAGAAACAGGGCTAGCTGAGCCCAGTCTTCCAGAAGGGAGACCTCGGGACCTGGAGAGGGGCTGAAAGCAGAGGCGACACTGTAAACAGCATTGCTGCACAGGACTGTAAAGATATGGCTAGAGGGAGCATAAATAAAGGGTACAATGTGGAGTCAGAGCCGTTCCTGTGGTGGTAGAAGGCAGGAGTGGAACTCGCCCTGTTCCACATGGCAATAACGCCGTAGAAATTTTTTTAAATGTGTATACCGTTTTTCTTTTGATTTCAATTTCACACTGAAAATTTAAACAGTTAAGTAAAACGTACTTCCTGTCTGCCCTCTTTCTTTGTGCAGAGGCTTGAAAAAGGAAAATCCCTTGCTTTGACTGTATCTTAGGGGGTATTAAATGCCCTGAGTAGGAAAAAGGCACTTTTAGTTGCTGGATCTTGGGCTGCTAAAGTCCAATCCTATTTCTTGTTTAAACAAAAACAAAACAAAACACAGACCAATTGGGAGGAGGAAAGAACAGAAAAATAAGAAAATGCATCTTCTGTCTCACTGATACTAGCAATTTAGTTGCTGGAAAATATAGCGTATATGCTCAGCCAATCTGTTCTCAATTTCAGTGGCTTGGCTGACCCATTTTTCCTGCAAGAGGCTAGTCTGCAGGAGTTAAAAAAAAACCTGGCAAACACAAGCTGTGTAAAACTGGGACAGGTGCTGAAAACAGGGACATCCCCAGTCATTGGAGACAAATAGTAACCCCATGTCTGAATTAAACAAGGGTGAAGTGGTTTCAGGGTCACAAGATTTCTTCACCCTCATCAGAAGCTAAGTATCAGAGGGGGAGCCGTGTTAGTCTGTAGCCACAGAAACAATGAGGAGTCCGGTGGCACCTTAAAGAATAACAGATTTATTTGAGCATAAGCTTTCATGATAAAAAACCCACTTCTTCAGATGCATGGAGTGAAAAGTACAGATACAGGCATAAATATTCTGGCACATGAAGAGAAGGGAGTTACCTTGCAAGTGGAGAACCAGTGATGACAAGGGGCCAATTCAGTCAGGGTGGGTGTGGTCCACTCCCAATAATTGATGAGGAGGTGTCAGTACTAAGAGAAGCTAAATGTTCTTGCTGATCCTCTAGCTGCTCAAGTTCAAGGGACTTTGTTCTTAAAGGAAGCAGCTTAGCATTTACCTCCATTATATATACCACCATACCAGCCCTCCTAGATACCCATGGTTTGGACCCTATTTGGACCATGGTTTGCACATTATAAATGGGATGAAGTCATGATCACTTGTACATAAGCTACCCTTAATTTTTAGTTCTGTGATCAGTTCCTCTTTATCTATAAAGATTAGGTCTAATGTAGCATTCCCCCAGGTTGGATGCAACACTTTTTGAGTTAGGAAACTGTCATCTATTATATTATAATAAGCTCCGATAACTGAACTTTATTTGATCTATCCACTGGTTAAAAATTATTATAATTTATCACATTCTTCTTCAGGGTCCTCTGCATGTGGACGCCTCTCATAGTATGCTGGTGTCCCTGCACAGGACTTCAGAATTTTTTTTTCTCTAGCTGTATCCTCGGGAGGCCATGCATGCCTTTCTCAAGCTCCCCCTCCCAAGAGCATAAGAAGTGGAGAGACCCCAGTCACCAACCAGTTCCTTTACTCTGTATTTAACAGGCAAAGCATCTAGGAATGGAACTGGACAAGGCCCAGTTACCCAGCAGACACAGCCACTGGGTCACTTTTTCTGACAATGTAGTGACACACTCTTTCATAGCCTCCTGGAAAATAAATGGTTTTGATGGTGCTGTATTAGTGGAATTCAGGATCATGGTTTTCCAGAGACACCCAGCACTGGTGTGCTATGGTACAAAAGGATTGTTCTACGCAGCAGGCAGGGGTGATTTTCCATTCATCATGAGCCTCAAGATGCTAATCTCAGTGCAGATACCCGGTTTCTCCAACACCTTTGACTGTTCACAATGAGTGAGACCAAATTGCCCCATTTTACAAAGGCTGAATAGAATTTACTACTTTGTTCTATGCTGCGCAGAGAGCGCCATAGCTAGGGAAATGGAGTTGATTATTCACAGCTGTGTAGGATTGCCACAGATGACTGTAGCTGCTTTATAATTTATAGCTTTAAAATGTGACGGTTCATGTCAGTCTCACAACTTAGCTGGGATAAAGCTGTATTTGGAAATATGGCCCTTTTACACTCAGGTTTCAGGCCAGGATATTGCTCAAAAACAGCCTTCAGGATTAGAAGGATGAACTGTTTGTGGTCTCTGGGAGAGGCCAAATCTCCATGCCTTTTAATGTTTAATGACAGCACTCCTTATGCAGTCAATATCCTTTGATATGGCCAACGATGAAAGGCTGCTGACCTACATAAAGAGCCCAGCAGCACCGGGTAGACAGAACTCTGCTGGCTCCCACCAAACAGACCATGCAGTCATGATAAACATGGGAAAATACCACGGTATTCTGATCACACTCTGTCCTGCTTCCTTCTCCACCAAACCAGGCTTTGTCATTGCCAAGATGTCTCAGAGCCTAGAGGAAATAACTAAATGGATGAACAGCCATTGGCTCAGACTTAATCCAGGGAAGACAGAATTGATGCTCTTAGAAAGAGAGGGAGAATCTGAGAAATTTGCCAAAACACTGACTTCATCCTTAGCTGAGGCCGGGCAAACACCAATCATCATGGTAGCCTCTAGGTTATGATGGTTTCCTCACTACTCCTGAACATGCACCTTGCATCAGGGGAGAGCACTTTTTACCAGCTTCTACTGCCCAGGATACTACTACTCTGCCTCTGGGATAGGGACTTTGCTCCTTTGATCTATGCATTCATTGTCTTCATGTTAGACTACAACTAGCCTTGGAAGGATGTTTATCAGGAAATGTTGGTGACCGTTGATTTCACCGTACACACCATTCGATGTAAGGATGTTTGCTTAGTAGACTTTTATATGCAATGTTGACATATTTTCATAGAATCATAGAATATCAGGGTTGGAAGGGACCTCAGGAGGTCATCTAGTCCAACCCCCTGCTCAAAGCAGGACCAATCCCCAATCAAATCATCCCAGCCAGGGCTTTGTCAAGCCTGACCTTAAAAGCCTGACCCTGACCTTAAAAACTTCCAAGGAGGGAGATTCTACCACCTCCCTAGGTAACGCATTCCAGTGTTTCACCACCCTCCTAGTGAAAAAGTTTTTCCTAATATACAACCTAAACCTCCCCCACTGCAACTTGAACCTCCCCCACTGCAACTTGAAAACAGATTTTAACTGCAAATTTTAACAGTTATAAAGTTAAATATTTTAACAGTTAAATATTTTAACAGTTATAAAGCTTTAACTTTTGGAATCTACTGTCATTAAATAATTGTCTGACCCTCCCCTGATTTCCTGCAACTGTGAAAATTTAAATGGATAAAGCTTTAAAAAATTGCTTACAAATACACATTGACCTTTTGCATCAACTTTATTTTAAAAAAATTGAATTCTGCTGAGCCGAATTACCCCTCCTTCGGTCTGGATACAAAGATAAACATCACCAGCAAGCTGCAAATTGCTTAAAACACAGTAGTCTGCTCATTGAGCAACCAAGGCCTGCAGGAATGTTACACCAGCACCCCCACAGGCTCTACTGGCTACCTGTTTATTTCCAAATTGCATTTAAATCTTTCATCAGAATGCACCAGACCCTTAACCCCAACAGATCCTGACTATCTCAGAAACTGTCTATCCAAATATGACCCTACAAGATAACTCAGCTGCAGAGCAGTATCACACCAAGACAGGCCCAGGAGCCAGAACTCTCTGAGCAGCTGAACCCTAGCGATGGGATACCAGAGGGGATCGTATCGATGTGGAGCCTAACGTTATTCAGGTCAATTCTTCTCTAAGGTCTTTTCTTACTAGTGATTTCTTTCCCCTTAACTCCTTAGTCCCCATAACCAGTCCACAGTAATGAAGTTGGGTTGGGAAAAAACAGAAGAAAGGACAAAAGCACCATCATCCAGGAAAGAAGAGAAGGGGCGAGGCAGTGTTAACAATAGGGCTCGGGAGAATGAGATAACCTAGCCTCTTTGGGAATACTCAATATCCGTGTGGCCAGCTCTTAAGATTTGATCGCGAGTCTCATAATATCTGGCATTTTCCTTAAAGCCCCAACCCCTGGGTAAGTATCTCAGCTTGCATTAAAAAAAGTAGGTTTCTAGGTCTCATGGCTATGGAGAAAACCTTGAGAGCACAAACCAAGAGCACCCTGATGACTCAGACTGCAAATAAAACATGGAATTTTTTAAATGTATGGTTTTTAAGCCAAATCTCGGGATTGTGGGGGCCGGACTCATGATTTTGAATGGTTGGAGTTAGCAGCACTGAAGTACTCCCTTAAATGACTGCCCAGCACTTCAGTACCATGGTGAAAGTATTTGTGGAATACCTGAGAGAAAGAGAGGAAATGAATTGAATTACAGTGGCTGCTAGTGACTGATGGGCAATCCAGGGCAGTGGGAGAGAGAATCTGACATTTTACTGCAAGACTGTGTTCGTACTATGAGCTAGGTGTATGATCCCCCTGCTCACATACTTGTGGGAGCTCGCTGGGAGACAATGCAAGTATAAATAGCAGTGTAGCCGGGATAGCATGGGCAGGAGCAGTGGTGACATGGCTGACCCAGGCTGAGGATATACTCACTGCTTCAAAATTATATGTAGGACCAGTCTATGGACCACTTCCCCTCACTGCACTTGCCTGCCCTGGAAACATACTTGTTTTTAAGTTTCCCTTGAAAATAAGCTGTCCCTCTGAAGGAGTTTTAGGCTTCTTGATAACTTAAGAACTTCCATCTAACTTCGGATATAATGCTGTTTATACACTCCGAATGATGGGCCCAATTTTCCTGACTGAGAATGTCTAAAACCCCATGTGCCTGAAACCTATCTGGCTGCATGTATTGCGGAGCAGGCATTCAAGTTGAGGTGAAGCAGTTTTGCCCCAAGGGGAGAGGAGGATGCCAGACCTGGTATTTACTCTGTGAATACCTCTGGCCAATCAACAGAACACAATTAACATCAGACCAGCATTACTAAATGTCTGGGAGCTGATTACAATTAGTACATGCAATTACAAATAAGCAACATGGCTACAGAAGACAAGTATGCCTCGTTCGGGGAAGTGAAGCATGGCAGCAAAAGCATGAGGCTTAGGAAGTAAGATGTAATTGTCTCATTACAGAGAGAGAAACTGGCCTGGAGACGTTTGCACAATGTTGGCTTTGGGATCTTTCCATGCAATCCTAAACCCTTGCAGCTTTTCCTGTTTCTCTTCTGTGCCACTTCCCATTAGCTGCTGCTCCTTCTTGCCAAGGGAAGTTTGTCCACACAAATCCAGTTTCTTAGGCTCTGGGACAGGCTCACACAGCCACAAAGACACTGGAAAATATCCCAGAGAAGCTCTGGTCCCAGTTATTCACAAGTTCTAGCCACAGAATTCTTATTAAAAGAGAGGTCTGCCTCTTTACACTGACACACACCATTCAGAACTTATTTTTTCCCAGCTGTCTCCCTATATCTTGGAAGCAAGTGGCAACAGCCCCACTGAAACACACCCAGAATGCTCTGGGTACCCCGGAAACTGTCCTCATGTGAGGGCCTGGCAGCAAGGTAGCTGTGCCCTTAGAACAGAGATTGAGGAGGAGGGCCGTGACAGCAGCAGTGGGGAGCACACAGCTGTCAGGAAGGCAAGCATCCAGTAGCAGCTGTGAAGAGCGGCCTGGCCCAACACTGGGGTAAGGAGAACGGAGCAGCTGTTGTGAAGAGAGACATGGAAAGAAATCTTGAGAAAGGGAATTCAGCTGACTAATCTGGGGAAATTTGATTTGATTGTCTCGGGGGTTGTTCTTATTGATTTTAGGGGGGAATTTGGTTTGGTAAGATTTTGTTTTACCTTTCATAAAAGAACTTCTTAGAGTCTTGGTTTCCCGATGGCTTGCACCAAGATTCATCATTTCTGCTGAGACAGAGTTCATCACTTTGGCAGGCTGTTTGCTGGAATGGCTACTTTGTTGTGTTTCTATAACAATAGTTTTTCTGAGGATAAGTTTAGAGAAGTTTCCTTATTCTCTGCCCATTTTTCTACTTCTATAGCTGACCAAAAAAAAATTCCAAATCTTGCCACGAGGGAGCCTGCAGGCCTTTTTTTCCTAAAAGCTGGACTGAGACCACTGATTCCTTTCATATTGTCCTCAGACTGCACAAATTCTGCATATAAGGCTTTTTTGTGTTTCCTGTTGTGATTCCCTTTATAGTACTTTTATATCTGGTTGATTGGGTGAATGACTCCATTACCATGGCAAAAAGAAGAGGTGATAAAGGGCATCCTTGGCGTGGATCTCTGAAAAGGGTGAATTTTTCTGATGGAGATCCATTTACTTTAATAATAGCATATGGATTGGAATATAAAATGGAAATCCAATGGTGAAATTTAGGGCCTAAACCAAATGTAATTTTAAGAACTGCCATTTTCCTCTGTCAAAAGCTTTTTCTGCATCTGTTGATAAAACTAGATTGGGCTCACTTGTAGAGAAGAAGATCAGGTCTAAAACTCCGTGAACGAAATGAACTGCCTATTTAATACAAACCCTATCTGGTCTTTGAAAAAAGTACCTAGATATATTAACAATCTATTTGCTAGGACTGAAGCATAAATTTTTGCGTCTTGATGTAATAAGGAGATGAGCCTGTAAAACACACTGTTGGATGAGTCCTTTACCAGATTTTGGGATGACTACAGCTTGTGATTCTCGCCAAGTATCTGAGATCTTTCTGTTATTTCACTGATGAGATTTGTTAATTGTTATGTTAGCTGTGCCCTAAAAAAGTCATAGAATTCTGGAGGAAGTCTGTCGGGGCCAGTGGATTTACCATTTTTAAGGGACTTAATAACTTCTAGGGCTTTTCCTTCATATCTTCCTCCCGGGCTTCTAGCTCTGGGTGTTCTAGTTTGAGTATGTTAGCTTTTAGCTAAATATTCCTTCATCAATTTATGGTCCACTGACTCGAGGGAGTAAAGTCTCTTACAGCAGTATGCAAAAGCCTCCTGTCTACCTTTTGAGCCCCTTGCCATGTCCTTTGGGGCTTTCCAGGCTGGAGGAATAATTGTACTTTCTTATTATTTTTTAGTCTATTAGTTAGTAATCTCTCACTTTTGTTACCCTTTTCATAATGGCCTTGTCTTGTATCTCTGATTGCCTGATCAGCTTTTTCTGTTTGTAACAAATCTAACTTGCTTCTGGCCTCTATTTCTGATATATTTTCTGTGACTTTTTTTTCTGATGTAATGGTTTTAAGTTTTGCCATCTTACTAAGTAATGTTTGCATTTCTACTAACATGAGTCCTCTCTCTTTCTCTCTCTCTCTCTTGTTTTAATCTAGTCACCATTGTTTTCCTTAAACTGTTGCTTCATTTCTTCTCTAATATCTTGAACTCTTTTCACATAGAAGTGGGGTGTTTAATCTCCACCTTATTTTAAGTGTATCTTCCCAGTTACTAATAAGAACCCAAACTGGTATATGATCTAATCAGGAGGTGTGGCCTTGCTATGCTGACGTTGCTGTGTTAAGCAAAAATCTAGAGATTAGCATTATATCAATTCTTAAGTACATTCTGGGGGGCATTGAAAAAGAGTAGTCTCTTTCCTTTGGATTAAGACCCCTCCTGGAGTCAATCAAATCATGTTTATTCGTTAGTGAGATTAGTTATTATACTGCTTTCTGACCTATCTAACATGGGGTTTTAAATACAATTATAATAAGCTCCAATAATAACTCCACCAAAACCACCAAGATTTGAAAGAATGTTCTGAAAAAAAATGCATCTGACCTTGTTTAGAGGCATAAATACTTACTAACTTTAACATTTTACCACCAACTGTATCTCTAACAAGTAGATCTCTGCCTTTATCTTTTAATTGGAAAAGTATATTTGGCAGTAATGATTGCTACTCCTCTCTTATTGGGGATTGGTCCTGCTCTGAGCAGGGGGTTGGACTAGATGACCTCCTGAGGTCCCTTCCAACCCTGATAGTCTATGATTCTATGACATTCCTGGAGAAAGGTAAGGAATGTAGGACCTTTGTATTTATTATTTTCCTCCTTTAGGTGTGTTTCTTGACAAAACATATTTCTGGGCTCTCAGCTTTAATAGCTTGAAAAGTTGTTTGTTTTTTGTTTTCTTTTTAAAATACTGTTAAGACCATTGTTCCACAGGGGAAAAAACATTTCATGTTGATGGGCCTTGATTGTTCTGTGCCAGGTTCCCAGACAAAGCCTCTATCCTACATGTGAAGTTCCAGTTACAGAATGAATGCTCAAAGGCCTCCTAAAGATCACATTCGAAACAGATGTTGAAAATACAACAGGCATTCACAACACAAAAAATGGAATTGATAAACTGATAGACAGACACGTTCCCCAAACTATTGCACCTTCCTCATGTGAGTAGTAACATTGATGAGAATAGTGCCACTGAGTAGTGTGATGATCCAATGGCTCATGGAGGAATGGGAGTAGTGGGTTATATTCCAGACTTTGCCACTGACTCACTGTGTAGGTGTTGACAAGTCACTTAAGGTCCACATCTACAACTGAAGCCTGGTCCGCACCTAACACGTAGGTAGACTTTCCTACATCGCTCAGAGCTGTGTAAAATGTCATGTCCTGAGCCCCATAGTTAGGTTGACCTCACCCCAGGTATAGACACAACTAGAAGGATTTTTCTGTCATCCCAGCTACAGCTTCTGAGAAGTGGACTACCTACGTTGATGGAAGCACCCCTTTCTCTTCTATCGATGTTGAAAGCATCTAGACTACAGCATCAGCTCTGCAGCTGTACAACAAGACTATTGAATTTGGGTTTCATCATTTTTTTCAGTGCCTGTCTTAAGATACCAAGAGTCTGATATTCCAAGGTACTGAGTGCCTGTAGCTCCTAGTGACTTCAATTGAATTTTGGGTATTCAGCACCCCTAGAAATCAAGCCCGAGGTATAAGGTTTGGCACCCAAAAATTGGTGGAGACGTCTGAAATTGTAGACCTTAACCTCTACTGCAGTTTTCCCACTTGTGAAGTGGTATTAAGGATACTTTCACTTTTCTGTGAACTGTTTTGAGATCCTCGGATAAATGCACCATATGAATAGTATCATTCTTTTGCCAAATAGTTGCAGAACGGGGCATTCACTTTTCTGTGCTCAGCACCTACACTGCGTTCCTTCACAGGCCCCTGAAACAGCAAGTTTCTCAAACAAAGAAAAATAATACGTGGAATAATAAGGTAAAAATCACACTTTTTCCTTCTTTCGTAGACATGTACGGGCTTTTAGACTTATTAGAACACTAGGTCACGTTGGCATGTTGTACCACTCTGTATGGGAGTTCTAGCAAGTAAATCCAAGAGCAGAATTTGACTCTCTTATTATTTTTATACTAATTACGATAGGGGATTTGTTCCAAGCAGGCAGCCCCCTGCACCCATCTGGAACATGTAATATTTGTGCCTCTATTTTTTGGCACACTTGACCCATTTAAATTGCTCTCTGGCATATTAAGTAGTATCTAAACTCTAGTAATCAATTTCAGATCAGTTCAGTTGTTACTCTAGATTTACACTAGTGTAATTTCAAGCAGATTGTAGCCCATCATCCATTCTGTCATTCTGCTTGCTTCCTTGATAAGTGCCATTTAATTGGACACTAGTAAGACAAGAATCCCCATGTGGTTTCAGAGACACTAGGTAAAAGGTCAGACAGAAAGAAAGAAAGAAACATGCCAACAACGCTTAAAAATGTAAGCCAAAGATTTTTCTTCGAAACTCCTGGGATCAGTTCATTGCTTTAGGCTGCATGCTGCTAAAACATATCACCCAGCAAGGATTTATGAAAGAGCCTCTTTCAATTTGAGCAAGTTGCTGCTAGCTGGTCAATCACGTGGGAAAGTTTGGACCTGTGGGGTGTTTTGTTGCAATTACTGATCTTTCTCTCCCCTGACAAACCAGCTCATTGATTGGCATTTATGCCTGTTTATATAGGGAGAATTGCGAAAGTCCATAGTTATGCATATTAGGGTAAATAAACACCACAGAGGTTAATTTCAGGAGGGCAGCGCCCGCTGTAAATCAGCTACTAGCTACAGCTAATCTAGCTTCTAGCTGACCAGTGAGTTTGCCCCACGTCGCATTCAGCTGCAAAGTCCACCTTCATGTCTTCTAGCATGCAAATAATCAATGCTGTAGCTGTTCAGTGAGAGAGACAGAATGGCTGCACGCCAGCAAGTTGCAAGAGCAAATCCGCTCTATTCTACCAAGCTTAAAAATCGCAATGTGTCTTGTTCTGAAGAGTTTCAGAAGTTCCCCTTTCCTAACAGCCCCCTGACTGCTAACTAGAGCTGGTCCAGAATTTTCTGGCAAAACCGTTTTTTTTTTTGCTGGAAATGCTGATTCATCAAAACCAAAATGTTACCCAGACATGCCCTGAGGTGGGGACTCCAGAGTCCATAGCTCCGGGGCAGCCAAACCGTGTGGACTTCCTCGGGCTGAGGTCCCCAGGGCTTCCAGACTTCCTGCCATGGAACCAAGAGCCTGGAAGCCCTAGAAGCTGGGGCTTTCAGGGCTTTTAGGCTCCCCACTCCAGGGAAGCCGGACAGCATGAAGAGTCCCCAGGAGTTGGGGCAATTGGAAGATCTGTTTCAAAACAAAACAAATAAAACCAAACAAATTCAGTTTTTCCAAAATCAGGGGTTGTTGTTTTGTTTTGTTTTTTTCCAAAAATTCCTTTTCTTTTTTTCCTTTTCCTTTTTTTTCAGAACTTCCTTTCCTTGGGAAATTTCAAAATTTCTAGTTTTCATTCCAGTTTGCAACATAACTGTGTTCAAATTGTTGGAATTTTCTGAAGAACAAATTCTGGGTTACTACCAACTCTCCCCCGTAACTCCTATTTCCCAAGGATTTTTTCCTCTGTCTACTAATTGGATCCTTAGCTCCAAGCTGTTCTTGTTGATTGACCATAATGGGCAGGCCTTCCACTGATAATATTCCCATGATCAGGGGGTTCAAATTTGGTGGTTCTCTCTTCTGGGATCAGATCCACTGCTCTGTTTTAATTTTTTGAAAGCTACCAGGCCTCCATGAGACCCTCCTCTGAGAAAGGCCTGGAGTTTTCAAGATCTGAAGGCTTCAACCAGCGTACCAGAGACCTGCTGGGACGCAAAAGATGGATATCAACTAGTCAGGGAAGCCTCCTGGGGATCAGAGACTTACTCGGATTTCTTTTAAGCTTGAAAAGACGTCTTGTCTTCAAGTTTGAGATTAGGGTTTATAGCTGAACCCGTTTACCTATACCCAGAGCCAGTTTATGGGACCCACAAAACTAACTGACCACCCAGAGCCCCAGTTCTGAGGAGTAGAGGAGGAGCTATTTGGAAGACAGTTCTAAATGGAGCATGAGACTATTCAGTCTGCTGGGTGCTTTGATCAGCGCTCTAGTACAACGTTTTTCAAAGTTCGGGTCGTGACCCAGTAGTGGGTCGTGGCATGTCAGGCACTGCGTCGCTCTGGTCAGGACTGCCGACGGGATGTTAAAAGTCCCATGGGCGGGGTTGCCCAGCTAAGGCAGGCTAGTGTCTACCTGTTTCAACACCACGCTGCGCCCTGGAAGCGCCCAGCAGCGGGTCCGGCTTCTAGGCAGGAGGGCCACAGGGCTCCGCGCGCTGCCCCCACCCTGAGCATTGGCTCCGCATTCCCATTGGCCGGTTCACGGCCAATGGGAGCTGGGAGGGGGCGCGGTGCCTGCGGGCGAAAGCTGCTTGCGTGCCTCCGCCTGGGAGACAGACCTGCTGCTGGCTACTTCAGGCGCAGCATGGTCCGCAGTGCCAGGATAGGCGGGAAGCCTGCCTCTGCACCCCGGCTGTGCCGCTGACCAGGAGCCACCGGATAAGTCCGCGCCCCAACCCCGAACCCCAATGCCCTGCCCCAGCCCTGAGCCCCCACCAAACCTGGAGCCCCTCCTGTACCCCAAATCCCTCATCCCCAGCCCCACCCCAGAGCCTGCACCCCCAGCCCAGAGCCATGACCACCTCCTGCACTCCAACCCCCTGCCCCAGCCCAGAGCCCCCTCCCATGCCCTGAACCCCTCATTCCCGGCCCCACCCCGCAGCCCTCACCCCCACCCTCTGCCCCAGCCCTGAGCCCCTCCCACCCCTGAAACCCCTCATCCCCAGCTCCATTAGATCGCTGGCATCAACAATTTTCTTCAACTGGGTCCCCAGAAAAAAAGTTTTAAAACCACCGCTTTATAGGATCTTGGATTGGGAGGTGTGTAGAGAGGCAGGAAAATTAGTTCACTGCTAGCCCCGAACCACAAGCAAACCAAGAACACTTGCATGTTATGAACGCTCTGAAAGAAGCACATTGTTAGAAAGGGTTTAGGAAAGGGATTTTTTTCTTGCTTTTTTTTTTCTTAGATTAATCTGCAAACTTCTGGTGCCAAATGATCATTAAAGGAATTAGCCTATGTATGTTCCATTTGTCAAATCCATATTACGGTGTTTAATAGGATTTATTTTCAGGGTCACAGAACAAAGCAAACTATTGCTTTCTGAAATTTTGAGGGCCTTTCCAAAAGAAGAAAGTATTGGCTTCCTCTTCCTGCCCTAATACTGCCTGGTGTTTCTTAAAGGGATGGTGTCAGGAATTAGGCATTCAATCAAATACAGGATTAGATTCCAATCTGGGTTTTACTGGTGCAAATCTGGAGTAAGTCCATTAAAATCAATATAATTCAGGGTTACACCAGTGTAAAAGAGACCAGAATGTGGCTGCCATCTTTGTTTGGTTCCTGTGTACTTGAATGTGTATCTCACTGTCCTTCTCCTTTGCCTGCCCGCTCACTATCATGCAGCAAGCCAACAGAAAAGAGGGATAGCACTGTGACACATACTGACATAGGTTTGCTTAGTGTTGTTGATCTCTTATAGGGTCTTACTAATCAGTCCCAGGCATGAGAGGTTTGCTAATTGCATGTATTAAGGTCTTTGCACATTGAACCTTGTTCTTGCTTTTGTTGTCTGTAAACAGACACAGATTTGTCAGGTTTATCACAGCAAATGGAACTCTCCAAGAAGACCTGTACATGAGAATTCTATTCTCATCATTTAGGATGAAATAAAAGATGATGATATTCTCCAAATGGCTGCAACCTGTACACGACATGGTAGTTTGCTTATAGAATCCATTTTTCAAAACGTGGCTTCCATTTACATGCATTCAACATGCTTTTTCCACTACATGACAGGGTGATTGTCAATCATTCGAATCACACATATAGGTGAAAGAACTTTAGAAGTCTGATCCAAAGCTCAGTAAAGGCAATGGGAGTCTTTCCACTGACTTCAATACGCTTTGGATCCAGCCCTTACTGTGCAAAACCTTCATCCCCATGCAGTTAATAGTACCCAAAATGCATCTGTGAAATTACCCAAGGTATAATCCGGACTGATGAACAGCTGTGTTCCTCAGTTCTCCAACCTGGGGTGCTTTTTGCACTGATTTGCTGTGAGAGCAACCACTCCTGGTCTTCTCACACACAGCCTCCAGCATGTAAATTACTCCCAGAGACACAGTTTGAGTGCTATGGCCAGCCACTCATGTGTTAAACGAGCAAACTGCCAGTCCCAGACTTTCTCCGAGAAATACACGTTTTTTGAACTGCCCAGGCCTCTCCTAGCTTCTGCTAGAGCTAGAGAATTAAAGGCCCAGTCTTGCTCCTAATTGAAGTCAACAGGAGTTTTGCCACTGAGTTACGTGAAAATGGAATCAGGCCCTTGATAGTTATACAGAAGGACACTTGTGAGATCATAGTGCCACTGAGACATGTTTCAAAGGGAAAATGTGAACTCAAGGGGAAACGAAATCAAGAAACACAAAAAAGGTCATTTTAATCAGTTCTTGATTTATCCAGTTGTGACAGCAGTACTTCATGGAGAACACCTCAACTTGGCAAGAGCTTTTTTTTTTTTCCCTAAAGAGGTTTAATTTTAATCAGTGACCTGGATTGCCCATAGCAGGGCACCCTGCATGATGTAAAAAGCGAGTGCTACTTGTCATAAGAATTTTCCAATTTGTAACAGCTCTGGTCTGTGTCCAAAGGGCTTTTTCAGATCTTCTGACCACATATTATTTGATAATGTATAGTTGTTTCAAAATAATGCTTCTAAAGCAAAGTTCTCAAAAGAAGCAAACTGAAAAGGCAGAAAAGCTCACCTTCTTCTGATCATGCTTCTCCGTTTTCCCCTCCTTTTCTTTGAGAAAGTTTGTGACATTTTGCTACTGTGCGTGCAAGGGCAGACCACTATCCCTGTTCTGGGACCCATTGAAAACAAAAGGGCTGTACACATGTGCACGGTTCCACCCACATATATGTCGCTACAGGATCAGGACTTTGCTGCGCATTTTGAACATACTTCCTGAGCCTATTTATAGTGCAGCTGTACAATGCAAAATGGCACCCTTTTACTCAAGTGGCTTGTATTCAGAGGCACATCGACTCTAGTGAGGAACAAGTTTTAACTGCTTTTTATTTCTAAAAGCCTGCACACCTGAGAAGGAGCTGGATTCTGTGACTGTTTTCACTGCAGTTACACTCCCATGAAGTCCTCTCGAGTCAGACGAACTTGAGTGAGAGCAGTCACGCTGCAAAATAATGCTGCAGAGTTATATTAGCAGCTGATGAGCTGCACTAACTTGAGTAGTAGCCTATGCCCCCCGACAGTGAGTTGAAGCATCACCACACTTAAGGGTTTTTGTGTGTGGACAGGACTCCAGTTATAACTAGTGTTTTGCCCCTAACTCATGTTAACTCAGCTGTAAAGACAAGCCCTAAGTATCAACCACAGAATTGTGTACTATGTTTCAATCATTCACACCTGTGTAAACTTGCTGAAAGCAATTTGGATGAACTGGTATAACTGAGGGGGGGATAATTTAGCCTGCAGAATGTTTATTGCTGCTGATGATGTTCCAGAAAGAAACAGCTCAGCTTGACTGTTTGAACCCAGTTTGATTTTTGCAAGGGGCTCAAAAATCTCTCGTAAAATAAGCAAATGTGACGTGCAGTCACTGAAAGACAATAACATGAAATTCCAGAATACCACTTTTCGTCATCTTTTGGTGTAGAATGGTATTTTAAAAGATGCTGTCAGGATAAGAATATATTTAAAATTTTCTATAACACCCGAGATTTTTAAAGTGGAAAGAATTTTACAATCTAATATGCCTCGCCTCGTTTCTTTATTGTTTTACTTTTTGCACTGCATTCATTCTGGGGAAAACAGACTAGTTACTTAATTTTTATTGTCAATCTGCCTGCCTCACGTTCTGCACTTGCACAAAGCAGTTGTGTTTGTGTTGCAAATGCTGCAGGGGAAGCTTAAACCCATACCAAACATAATCCAAATTTTCACTGACATTGAAAAAGAAATTATGAAAACACTTCTGTTTAAATATCTAAACCTGTTTGCTGGCTTTGGGGTTTTTTTGGTTGGTTGGTTGGTTTATTTTACTCCAAATCTAAATTTTGGGCTTAATTTTAACAGGGTAAAAAAGCAAATCATAAAATAATACTTGACTCTTCTTCCAGTATTCCCTAGCATGCTCAAACTGTAGACACATATGTGAGATAAATATCCACTGACTAGAGTACTTCCATTGACATCAAAGGCAGGGCACGTACTGTAAATCACAGCTGAATTTAGCCCTTTGACTCAAATGCATGAATAATGTCGGCCGATGTTTTCATTTTTTTTTTTTTACTTTTTTAAACACACACTTTTGTATCTATATCAATATACAGAGAGATTTATATATAAATATAATAAAGTACATAAAAACTCCTCCTCCCTTGAATAAACTGTCATTTATTTTCCCTTCGTTTTTAGCACCGCCCCTGATTTCCGCACCAGGAGGTGGCTACATTTGTTACCAACCCAGAGACTGAGTCCTCCTTGTTCAAACCAGACACTAGGCCCTCTGTGTAATTTCTTTTTCCCCTCCAGAATTGTCGGATGGAGACGAAAATTGCAATACCAGGTGGCCTCCGACCACTCACTTTCTAAAAATATCGCTGTAATAACACAGAGGTGCTAAATGCTGCCAAGTGGCAAAAGAAGCTCTCTGAACTGCGACTTGTTTCATATGCTTTTAGGTTAGGGCTGCCATCTCATTTTTAAAATCTAGACTGTACTTTCCCTCAGTTAGAAAGTTTAGATTTTCATCTCTCCCAAATAACCTCCCCGGAGCGTATTGTGTCGTATGATGGCCTACTTCATGTGAGGTAATCTGGCGTTTAAGGATGAGGATTGTGAAGGTTTCTCTTTAAATTCTACATTCTTTCTGAAAAAAGAAAAGGAGTACTTGTGGCACCTTAGAGACTAACCAATTTATTTGAGCATGAGCTTTCGTGAGCTACAGCTCACTTCACGAAAGCTCATGCTCAAATAAATTGGTTAGTCTCTAAGGTGCCACAAGTACTCCTTTTCTTTTTGCGAATACAGACTAACACGGCTGTTACTCTGAATTCTTTCTGAAGGCACTTGTGGTCTAATGGACCAAGATGGGGGCTGAGATTCAGGACTGCTGCGTTCCGTTCCTGATAGCCTAGGCTTTATGATCTTGAGCAAGTCACACAGCCAACGTTTTCAGATGTGGGAGCCTCAAATTAGGTATTAAATCCACATGTAAGCACTTAAATACGGGTGGTCTTATTTTCAGAAGTGGTGAGCACCACGTTCCCATTGGCATCAGTCCACTTTGTCAAAACGCGCAAAAGGGTATGTCTACACAGCCAACTGGAGCAAGCTTCCCAATCCAGATTGACAGACCGGGGCCTAGCAAGGCTAGGGCTAGTGCTCTAAAAATAGCTGTGTAGCGCCTGCTTTGAAGTTGGAGCTGGAGCTGGAGCTTGGGCTTTGAAGCCCATCTCCTCCCTAGAGGGCATCGACCCTGGCTGGGGGGTTCACTCCACCATGCTGTGTAGACTTGCCCAGGGTGACTCAGGAGGCTAAATAAACCCCAATGATTTTTCAGTGAGTTTGAGAGGGGAAGGGATAGCTCAGTGAGGGTTGTGAGTTCAATCCTTGAGGGGGCCATTTAGGGATCTGGGGCAAAAATTGGGGATTGTCCTGCTTGGAGCAGGGGGTGGAACTAGAGGACCTCCTGAGGTCCCTTCCAACCCGGATCTTCTATGATTCAAATCCTTTCAGTGCTTTTGAAAAATCTAACCTAAGTACTTAAGTACATATTTTTTTCAAACCAGCCCACTTCAAAAGTAATTCAAATTGACAGTGTTTGTTCCCTTAATAAATGTAAATCTGAAAGTGTCCCCTAACAGTTCAAAAATTCACTGCTCCAGATCAGTCATTTCCATTTTCTTTTTGACCGCTAGATGGCTTCCCAGTATAACAGATAAAGAAAGATGAACTTCATATGAATTAGTTTGTGGACTTACTGTGGTAAAGCCTTTACTTTTACCTTTTTCATCACTGGTTTACACAAAATATGCAATCATACAAATGTCATTTTAAAAAGCAGCTTTTTCCAAAGTCGTTGAATCAAAGACACCATTGATAAAAATAGCAGGGCGGGAAATGGCATCCTTTGTTTTTAGCTCCGCATGAATGAGATGGCAACTATCAGGGGGTAGCCGTGTTAGTCTGTATTATCCACAAAAACAAGGAGTCCGGTGGCACCTTAAAGACGAACAGATTTATTGGGGCATAAAAAACCCCACTAAGAGTTTTTTTACCCACAAAAGCTTATGCCCCAATAAATCTGTTCGTCTTTAAGGTGCCACTGGACAGCTCGTTGTTTATGAATGAGATGAGCATTCCTAACTGTAACCACAATTATTTGCTGTGTATATTTAGCGAATGTGCAGACAGACCCTCCTCAAGAGCATTTACACCATGGAACTGAATATAAAACAACCAAACACTTGCTTGACCAATGCAAAACAACCAAGTCAAGAGACCTGATTACAACACATTTGCCCCTTCACCCAGTTACAACATGGCTTTATCTTATTGACATGACCTAAATGTGTTGTAACCTTGCCCTGTACCTGGGCTAAAGCCTAGGACAAGCGAAGGGGAAATGAATGGGCAGAGTTTCAAAGGAGCTCCACTCCCCTTTAAGCACCTAAATGAAGTGGCCAAAAGCGACTCCCTTTGAGAGAAGCAGTCTCCCTGGCTCTTTCAATGCTTGGCTTCTCCCAGTTCTCATTGACTCCTGTGATGTGAACAGGGTCCACTAGGAACTGGATTAAATCTTCCACATTAATTCCACACAGGCCATGCAGCAACCACCAAATGGTAACAGATTTCAGTCCCTAACCAGCGTGTGCTGCCTGGATTCAGACCAGGAGCCAAAGTGTGAAAGAGTCTATCCCCTTACCAACTTCCTAGCTTTGCCAGGGGATCCTCTACTCTTCGAGCCCACATTAAGCTGAAACTCTTAGGAACAGATGAGCCCCCTGGATTGACCCTTAACCCCAATTTCTCTTGCTTTTGTTGGACTCCAGTAAGATCCCTGCGTGTTATCCGAAATTTATTAACGTGGAGGAGGCGGTTAGCTGGCTCTCTCTGTTACAATGCTCTTCAATTACAGCGGCAAGCCCGACGTGGCATGCAGCAAGTCTAGGCTTGCAACCCAGAGAGTGTCTGTTTCAGTGTGTGTGAGAGTTTATGTGCAGTGGCTCAGAGATAGCTCTGGGGGGAGGGGAGAGCAAAGCCAGCCACTCAGAAACAGTAGTAAAATCTCCCCAACACTTTAACTGTCAATCAGGCTCAATGGGGTATAAACCCTCCCCGGCGCTGCAGCTGTGATAGGCAGAGAGAGCAATGGGGAGAAATGAATAAGACCCAGAGCTGAAACAGTGCACAGCCTAATTCCCTGTCTGTGATCACAGATCCTCCACGTGAAAGAAACAGGAGCGAGGCAGTTAATCAGCTCTGCCTTTTGCAACAAGGCTCAGAAGAGACTGCCTATAGATATTTATATAGATATTTAAGAAACCGACAGCCACCTTACACTGACTAGACCCTTTCTTAAAAAGAAAGTCCTGGCAAGCCTTAAGCAATTTCCTGAGTCTAAGAATAGTAATGGGCTGCCTGGAAGGCACTGCAAGCTGAAATTTGGAGACTTGGGTTGCTTCATTATTATTATTACTTTTTTTAAATAAAACCCTGCAATTTGGAAACTGGATTTTAATTTTGCACTTTTAAAGTGTAGGGGTTGGTGGGTTTTATTTTTTTCTTCCACCCCCCCTTCTCCCTCTCTCGCTCTTTTTAACTTAAACAAACTCTCTGTCCTCCAGTAGAAAAACATTTTACCTGCATGTGACAATCCCAAAGGGAGCTGAGCAGCGAGAGAGGGGAAGCAACTGTCTTCTGCACAATTTTACTCCGACCCCCCCCCCCTTTTTTTTTCTGGTGGGGGGGAAAGAAGGATCTTTCCCTTCCAAGGTTTTCTCTCCCCAGGGTTTTTGGAAGGGGGTTGAAGCCTGTTCCCCCGATTGGGGGGGGGGGGAGGAAGAGGGCGTGTTGCCCTTCAGACTCTCTTGCTTTGGTTTTGTGAAGGGCTGGAACAGTTTTTTTGGGGGGGGAGGGGGGGTTCGGGGGTCTTCCTGCCCTGCCCTGCCTGCATCAAGAGGATGGTTTGGAAATGGCTGGGCGCGTTGCTGCTTTTCCCGGTGCAGATGGTCTATTTGGTGGTAAAAGCGGCCGTGTGCATCCTGCTGCCGGCCAGGCTCCGGGACTTGTCCGGGGAGAGCGTGCTGATCACCGGAGGGGGCAGAGGCATCGGTCGCCACCTGGCCAGGGAGTTTGCTAAACGAGGAGCCAGAAAGGTGAGGACTGAGCTGGGGGGCAGCCCCCTCCCCCGGCCGCCACCTGCTGCTACCAGGTCTCCCTGCGGGGTGGCTGGGAGACATAGACCCTCAAAGGCCCCCCTCCCGATGGGGTGGGTGGGTGTGGGGCTCAGCAGCAGGGGGGAGGGCGGCTGCTTTGCAAACCCCCGTCATCCCAGCCTGCTGCCTTGGGTTGTGTGTGCTCAGCGCCTGCCCCCCGCCCTGGATCTGCCCCTGTCTGGACCCGGGTGCGGGATTTGCGCGGGGCAGGAACTGGAGCTGCGTTTTCTGTTTACACGGTTGTCGCCGCCGCTGGGGCTCCGAGCGCACGCGGAAGGGGTGGGCGTGGGGCCCGGTTCAGGGCTGGGCACGGGGGCACCCGCTGCCTGAGAGGCAGGGAATCAATGGGGCTGATCCCCCTCCCCTTACAGCCGTTTAGACGGGATCCTGGTCCGATTCCTAAGCGCCTGGAAAGAGGGCAGAGCCCGGCTTTTGGGGGGAGGGGCAGCCCTAAGCGGCCAGGTTCAGTTCACCGTGGTGGCTTTCCACTGAAAGTCAGTCCTTAAATACCCCCCCCCCCCGTTGTGCTGTTTGTTCCCCAGAATCATTGGAGCTGGGGGAAGTTAAGGGGGGGAGGAAGAGGGTAAGAATCTAACCTACAATATAGGGGTGCTGAGAGCCATTGAACCAAACTGTAAACCCTGCATAGGATGGAAACCACTTCAAGCCAGGCGGTGCGGTAGCACCCCTAGTTCCAGCACCTATGTTGGGATGTGAGGCTGATCGCCTTTTTCCCCTTGAAAAGAGCTGGGGGTAAGTCACTGAGTTACCCAGAGCAATCACATAGGAACCTCCGTTTTGGCCCTGGTGAGTCCAAAGGTGGGACTTGGGAAAGCAAACGCCACAACATGGCTTAGAGAAAAGGAAAAGGAGTATTTGTGGCACCTTAAAGACTAACAAATTTATTTGAGCATAAGCTTTCATGAGCTACAGCTCACTTAGAATCATAGAATACCAGGATTGGAAGGGACTTCAGGAGGTCACCTAGTCCAACCCCCTGCTCAAAGCAGGACCAAGCCCCCATTTTTGCCCCAGATCCCAAATGGCCCCCTCAAGGATTGAACTCACAACCCTGGGTTTAGCAGGCCACTGCTCAAACCACTGAGCTATCCCTACTCCGGGATGCATAGTGTAGGTCACAAACACTTATGCTCAAATAAATTTGTTAGTCACTAAAGTGCCACAAGTACTCCTTTTCTTTTTGTGGATACAGACTAACACGGCTGCTACTCTGAAACATGGCTTAGATAGGTTTACACTTTAGCTGCTGTGAAGGGGCTGGCGGGAATCCCCCACTGTCAGCTCCTAGGAGACAATCGCATAGTGCATGGAGCTGGAGTAAATACCTATTCAAAGTAAATCCTGTATGCAACTTGCAGGGTGTATGTGAAACCGTTTGCCAAGATTCACCTGTCTACAGATTAGACTTTGTGTGTGGCATTGAGATTTACCTGCATCTAGCTTTGAGGAGTATGTGGCTTGAGGTATGCCTGGCGTACAGTTTTGGGTTTTGTATGTGTTTGAGTTTAAACCCTGGATTGAGATTTACAATTCCTTGGAGGCTGAACACACAAGTCATTGAACTTTGGACCTAGACAGTCTGCTGACAGTGTACTTTCATCATCTATTAAAATACCATGATTCCTGACTTATTTATTTTGTCAGACTGGGGCTGCGCTATGAAAGTATCACCATTTCTGTAACTAGTTTTATTAGCTATTTAGCTGCAGCCCTGTTAGAACAATGGTAATAAGCCCCAATAAAATAATTGACATGGTGTGGAGGGAGAGGGAGCTGTTTTCACCAGGGGCGTAGAGCTGAAAACAAAATAATTGTCATCTGTTTCACAATACATTGCATTTGTATATTATGTCATATAGAGAATCCATAAAATGTCTCAGAGAGAGGGGTAAACCTAACTAGAAGGTGATAAAGTATTGGAGGTTTAATACTTTCTGTGAAAATATGCCCATGTTATCATTTATGTGGTGCTACATGGACAGAGAGTACGTTCTGGCTTTGCTCTCCATGTCTTCTGTTGTCTTTTCTGGCTATCATCTGTCTCAGGAACTGTCTTCACTGAGAACCTTGGGCAAATGTCACCATTTCTATCCCATTAAGTCTGATGGAGTTGCACTGAGCACGATTTGGCTCCTTCGTGTAACAGATGGTGGTCTGTATATAAAGCAGGAATTCTTGGGGTGGAACTTGACTCATAAAACCCAACGGTATTCCTCCTCAGTATTTGTTTAGGGAAAGTTTTCATAACTTCCACTGTCTTGCCCTGAGATTTAACTGGTCTCCCTTTTACTTCAAAAGCTGACTTCCTCTGTGTGATGCAGTGTCTTCGTAAAGGAATCAACCCATCTCTAATGTAGCAGTCTCCTTAATTTTGTGTTTCAGTTGTAAACAACTGGAAAGAATTGCAAAAAAAAGTTTTTAAAAAAATTTAAATTCCATATTCTAGTATGTTGCCAAGAGACACACAGGAGTTAAATATTCTGTTGTCCTGCTGTTCCTCTCCCATTCGAGTTAATTACTTCAGATAATTGTGTCTACTCTGGAACTATCTGTTATAGTTGGTTTTCCACTGTTGATCCTGTTTGTCTGATAGCAAGTTTTACAAACTCCGGCTCTTATCCCTGGTATGAAATTCTGAGGTCACAAACATTGCTGGGTGATGGGGAGAGGAAGCTGAGATTAAAAATCCGGTTCTAATTGTGGATGCACAGTACGCCTTGACAGAGCCATCGCTGCGCCTGCGCACACAGGCATAGTGGTGGAGTTTTGGAGGTAGGCGGCGATATACAACCGTGTATTTGAGATTAGAATCTTCCTACAGAGGGGTTAGTTGTTATTGCTAGTGTATGAAGTCACTCCTGATAATTAAATGGGGGTTGGCTTTCACCTGAGATCCTATCCCTCTTATCATGGCCTGTTGGTGGGTTTTTTTAAGCATATGCAAGATATGGCTAAACAGATTCTGTGAGACAGCAAGAGACTATCCCAAGTGCTGTATCTCACTGAGAATCAGTTTTAAAATATCTGAGATTTTGAAGATTCTTTAAACTCTAAAATATGGTGTATTTTCAGTTAAGATTGCAAAGGTGTCAGCAAATAAGGAGGGGGTGTGTGTATGTGTCTGTGTGTCGATGAATGCTGTGCTTGCGAAAAGAGCTGGATTGACAGCCCTGGAGACTGAAGTCCTCTATTGACAGGACAGAAGCATCATGGCCAGTGGTAGTGTGCAAGTTCCTTTCCCCACACTGTCCTGCCAATGTACTTCAAATCTGATCTGGATGTACCACCTCAAGGAGAGAGCATTTCCTCTTCTAGGGGTACTTTGTTTTCCATCTTCATTCATTCATTGGCCTTTTTGTTGAAGTTGCCAACGGGGGGACAAGTTAAGTGCCAGTTGCAACACTGGTTTTAGTTACGTGTCGGGAATACTTGTTAGCTAGGGTTTGACCACCAGCAACCTTCAGAAAGTAAGAGATTTGGGTTATTACTAGACCCAGGATGAATTCGCGCCAGGGATATACCATAGAGATGAAAGGCTCTATATGCCATTACTTGTTTCCTGAGACCTTTCAACTTCTCTGGAGAAAAGGTTTTCAAAACCTACATTTCAATAAGTAGCTGGACAGGTGTAAAGGGATGTAGAATTGAAAGATGTTTAGCAGCACCTCTGGCAGAAGTGTACAAATCTAGTGTATATAAAGAGAGTGATTTGCAGAAGAAACTGGATGTGTTCGTGTCTTATCTCGGGTGAACAGCAACCCACTGCTTTTGAACATACTCTTGTGAATTTCCTCTGGAAGGATTCAAATGCTCTGGTTCAAAATAAACCACTATCCCCCCCCGCCAGTGATGTGTCCAGTTTCAGAACTGCTGATTGCGAAGGTCAGCTCAGTCATATTGCGGTTTATATTACTACCGTTCAAGTACTGAAAAAGGAGAGGGGGACCTTTTTTCTTTACTTTTGGCTGATTATTGGTTGATTGAGTGATTAGAAAATCCCAAAGGCTTGGCATGATGTTGTCTGTAACTGTTACAACTTTTTACTCCAGTTTTATGTTAATTTGAGCATTAGCTCACAATGTGGCTTGCGGTCTTGTGCCATAATCTCACACATAGGTTGTGTAGTGGGACACGCAGCTTGTCATCATGGGCCTTTAGCCAAAAGGAACAGCATAGATCTGCATTATTTAAAAACAAAAAAACCCTTTATAAGTGATTTCAGTGTTGGATCTGTGATGGTGTGTCTTTATGGGGCCGTACTATGAAAATACAGTTGCGATTGACCAGCACTCCTTTTCATAACTCTGTTTGTAAGAGACGTGTTATTGACTTAACGTTGGAAATTCTGGACCCTGGGCATCAGGAGTCCTGACCAAGAAAGTAGATTGAGTGAAATCAGTGAATGTATAAGGGGCTGAATGACTGAATATGATTCATTCATTGATGGTTACATTTGGAGGGTACTGCTTGGATCGTCTAGTCTAACTCACTGCATCCTGCAGGATTTTCTATTATACTAGTGTGGTCAAAAATCTGTCAACCCCCTCCCCCCCTTTTTTTTTTAATATAATCCCCAGTGATGGAGTCTTGGTTACCACATCAAGCCATCTGTTCCATTGTCAAATCACCCTTTTAAGGCAGTTTTCTTGATGTCTCACTTCTCCGTTACTAATTTTTATTTACTTTATTGATAGTTTTGTTTATTTAGACTGAGCCATGACTAAACAAAGAGTTGTTCTGACCGGACACATCCTGTAATGTTTGTCGTTGCCAGAATGTAATAAAGCTAACAAAAAAGCCTGTATAATTACTGCATAGAGATCACCCCTTTGCTCCGACCTCTGGACTGAATTTTGGGTTCCAAACATATCAATCTGAATTTTGCAGTGCATCTTGGGCTATCCTCTGCTGGAAGCTGGACAAAATTGATTTTCATTGGGCACTGCATTGACGTGCATGAAATTTGGGCTCAGAAATGATCCAGGGGCATTCCCCCAAAGCATTCCTACAGGTGACCTTAATTATAGCACTGTTCTCCTGTTGCCTTTTTTTGTTCGTCCCATCGGTTCTTATCTGTACTAGGTGTGCCCAGTTGGCAACAGTAGCTGATGTAGATTGGACCGGTGGTGGCTTCTAAGCTGTCAATGTTGTTCTTGGTGCTAGAGAGCTCCCCAGACTATCAGATAGTAACTCAGGGTGGCCTTGAGCTTGTGTTAATGCAAGCCTGATGCCACAAGGTGCTGCACACCTCCCCAAAGATGTTGAACACCCTCAACTCCCATTAACTTAAGAACGGCCACACTGGGTCAGACCAAAGGTCCATCTAGCCCAGTATCCTGTCTTCCGACAGTGGCCAATGCCAAGTGCCACAGAGGGAATGAACAGAACAGGTAATCGTCCAGTGATCCATCCCCTGTTGCCCATTTCCAGCTTCTGGCAAACAGAGGCTCGGGACACCATCCCTGCCCATCCTGGCTAATAGCCATTGATGGACCTATCCTCCATAAACTTAACTAGTTCTTTTTTGAACCTTTTAATGGGTGTTATGGGAACTCTCCACTTTTGTAAGTTAAGGCCTCAAGTGTGCATTGGAATGTCTCCCCCTTGGCCTGTTACACCTTCTGGATGGCCACTTCCCTGCACTAGCAGAGACAAGATGATTAAAGGGAATTACCCGCTTGTGGTATGAAAATAAGGCAGGCAGACTGGACAGAAAGGAGCCAGTGCTTGATGGCGAGAATCTCCTATTGCCAATAAAAACGACAAAGAGAGAATTCCCCTGTCAGGCTGAATGTGTTGTTTTATGGCCATGACCTCACTCTGTCAGCACTTGAATCTAGACAGTTATGTCACAAAGTCTGCAAAATACTATTAACCAGGATGACGACATGGTGGGCAGCTGTAAAATGCCGCCCTGATAATAACACAGTAATTATTTTGGGATGGTGAACAAAATTCCCTGCAAGTATTACTTGAGAAGTTTTGCTTTGAAAACTGAACACGGCTTTTGGTTTGGCTCATATTTCCTCCACCTAAAGGCTTGTTGGGTTTTTTCCCCCTCCCCCCAGCCTAAAACCAAAGAACAAAATCCCATGTGGCTTTATTCAAGCAAAATGTCCAGGGTCAAATCCTAAAGTCCTTCCTAATGTAGACAAACTCCCATTGGGTCAAATCCTGTTTGGTGATGAGTACATGCAACTTCCATCTACATCAATGCTGCAAATCCTGAACTCCTTACTCTGTTTCAGCTAAGAACTTACTCAGTCCTTATTCAAACAAGGTTCCAGGGAAGTCAGTGAGAATAAGGATGGAGGAAGGACTCAGGTTTCGCCCCAAATTGCAGACCTTGAGTACTTCTCATGATCCCTCCACAGTAATCATGTGGATTGTATCTATGGCCCTTGAATGTTTGACTCTGGCCTTTGTTAATCATGTTTAGATGTTGTTTTCCCTTTTGTATATATGTGTGTAGATAGTTGCATACATTTTTGAGGTGTTTTTGCCCAGTTCTATATATTAAAAGATCAACTGCATTATGGCAACTGATGGACTTACAAATGAAACTGAGGCCTTGAAGTGCTGACATACTACCGAGTCTGAAATTCAAAGAAAGACTTATCCACTGCTCTGATGTGCCCTTTTTAGAAAGAGACTCAATAATCCATTTCGGAATGCACTGCTGAAGACTCTGAATGCCCTGCTATTTTGTGTTTGAAAACTCTCTTCTGTGTAAAGCACCTGCCATCGGATACTTAATTTATAGGAATTTAAATCTGCCACATAAGTCCAAACAAGACACACCTCTAGGGCAGAAACATTCTTCAGAGGAAGACATTTCTAATACCCACAAGATGACAAAGGAGTGAAATTTGTGATATGGTGGATTTTGACTTTCATCCTGAATGGGTATGATCCTGTATTGGCAGGGCTGACCTAGCATATCCAAAGTAAATTCATTGTATTGCCTTTTGTTTCAAATTAGATTTTAAGATCTTCAGGATAGGGTTCATGTCTACCTATGTGTTTGTAAAGCCAGGGCAATTTGATCCTGGTCATCACTGGGGCCATCGAATACAATCACAATACAAATAACAAACCAGACTCTGACATGTAGTTTGATTATAAATGTACCGTGGCTTCTAGTCTACGTTGACTTCAAAACAATGAAAGTGCCAGACTTAACCTCCTCAAGAGCAGGTGAATTCCAGTGTAAGGATAAGAGGTGGTTTCCTATCCAAGGACCTTCAGAACAGAGGAGTTGATCTTACTTGCACCATAATTCACCACTGTATTTGTTTTAGGTCATGTGATCCGGCACGATGAAATCATAAATCCTTTCAGAACATGGTTTACAAAAGAAACTGACACACTCCCAATCTCCTTTTTCCAGGGCCAGCTGTGGTAGGCAAGAAGTATTGTGCAAATAAGCATTCAGTTGGCTTTATGTACAATGTTTTGAACTCTCAGTATAAAACTAAAGGAGTACTTGTGGCACCTTAGAGACTAACCAATTTATTTGAGCATAAGCTTTCGTGAGCTACAGCTCACTTCAGTGAGCTGTAGCTCACGAAAGCTTATGCTCAAATAAATTGGTTAGTCTCTAAGGTGCCACAAGTACTCCTTTTCTTTTTGCGAATACAGACTAACACGGCTGTTACTCTGAAACCTGTCAGTATAAAACTAGCACGTTATAGGGTTTGGATTTTGGATCAAAATGTATGAATATGAATGTATGTACTGAAGCTCCTTGGTACTGTGTAGAGACATCAAAATGACAGCAGGTCAGAGACTATCTACCCATAGGTCGTCATCTGAGGTTTCCAAAATGAGTGGTTTAGTTACCTAACAATACTGAAGCCAGACATACTGAAGCTACGATTTGACCTGTCGCAAAAAGGGAAGCAGATGTGCTTGTCTGAGGGGACTTTTTGCAGAGAAGGAAGTTATTTAACACGGTGCAGATATCTGGGTACATTGAGGACATTTGTCTCTGTTGGATAAATATCACTTTGTAGCTCGTGAAACTCCTGTTCTGTGAACGCTTAGAGCTTGCATACACTGTATTGGAGGCATGATATACCCACCCTAGCTTTAATTTAGCTAGTACGAATACCAGTAGCAGTGAAGTCGGGGATTGAGTGGGGGCTGTACAAGCCCACCAGAGATTTAGTTGGGTGGCTAGCCTGTGCTGAAGGCAGTGCTGCCCCAGGGCTTCGCTGCTGTTTACAGAATCATAGAATATCAGGGTTGGAAGGGACCTCAGGAGGTCATCTAGTCCAACCCCCTGCTCAAAGCGGGACCAAGCCCCAATTTTTGCCCCAGATCCCTAAATGGTTCCCTCAAGGATTGAACTGGCAGCCCTGGGTTTAACAGGCCAATGCTCAAACCACTGAGCTATCCCTTCCCCCTTGTTAAAGTTAAAGCTTAAGCTAGCTCCAGTATGTCAGCACATGCTGCAGTCACGCCTCCAGTTGCAGTGTAGACTTATCTTTAGATACTACAGCACTGGAACTGGATGGTTTCAGGGTTTTGTGTGTGACGGAATTGCACCCCTGTATTCACACCCTACAAACTATTATAATAATCTTTTGTACAAAATATGCCTTGCAAGGTATCATTTAAAAACTAATAACTCACCGGTCAATAATATCATGATGAAAGGCATGTAGCAACATCATATTTAAAGTTATGAACATAAACTGAAATCACGACTGAAGTGTGTTTGCCAGGCAAGTCTAGGGAGTGGGTAAACCTGATTCTCAAAGACAAAGAACAAGCTGATGCCTCTTGCCAGGTGTCATCAAAGCCTGATGGGCAATCACCTATCAAGTGGCTATTCTTTGGCAAGGAAGGGGAACAGAAACAAACAGATCTGCATCTTAGCAGACAACAGCAGGAACCTCTTTCACCCTCAGACTCTTTGTCTTCATCCTTGCAGTGGGAATGAACTTTATCTAGGGGTAACCCTCAGGAAAATGCAATTTCAAAGAGTGACTGAACTATAAAAAAGAGGGGCAAAAACGCCCCAATTGATCTCTCTCCCAATCCATCTCTCTCTTTTCCACCTAAGACAAAAGAAACAGACTATGGAATTTGGGAACAGAGCCTGACCTGAAATTTGGTCAGCCCTGTATCTTGGAAAATGTGGTAAGAATTTCACCTTGAACCAAGTCTAGTTTAAGTTTAGAAAGCGTTTTATCTTTATTTCTCTTGCAACTATTTCTGACTTTAATGCCTTATACTTGTACTCAAAATATCTCTCTTTGTAGTTCAATAAACTTGTTTTATTCTTTAATAAAAATAATCCAATGTTGTCTTTAAACTGAATTGTGTGGGAAACTCCATTTATGGTAGCAAACTGTTGTATATAGATCCCCTTAGGGCCATAATGTATGTGGGCTGTCCAGGAGAGGGCTGGACAGTGCAGAACATATGTTTTTTTGAGGGAAATCCAGGACTGGGGATGTGTTGGGGTCACCCTGTAAGTCGTAACCAATGCTGCCGGAAGCCAGAGTGTAACTGGTGTTTGCTAACAGGCTGCTGGGGTCAGAGTTGCTGGACCAGGGCTGTGGCAATACGCAGACACTCAGGATGTGACCTGCATGCTGTTCGGCTGTTTGTGAGGTGACCAGGTTGAGTGCTACAGCAGCAAAGACACTGTGAGGCCCCCCAGGTTGTACAACCCCTCACCAGTGTGGATTATGCCCTGAAATGTCATAGGGGGTTAAAGCCTTTGACCTTGTGAGTAGCTGTTAGGTCTAGGTTAATAGTGACCAGAAATCCGTTACTCAGTGGCCTATGTGAGATGAGTTGGTAGGTCTCAGTCCAATTCTTAGTGGACATTTGTCCTCATTGTACAAAATACCCCATCAATTTGGAACTCTTGCTGAGAGCCTAACCTGTGAGAATGAGGTGTGATTGGGCCATGGTGTCTGATGTCCCTTGTCTGGGTCGATTGTCACAGTTAATGCACGTTCTCAGGGTAGTAGTGGGGAAGACTGCTTAGGCTGTACATGTTCTATGGCTAAGGACAGGACTTTGCTTCCCCCAGCTGTTATTCGGGCATGTTTCAGTGGCAATAAATGAAGTCTCGTTCATAGCAGGCGTGGCAACCAAACTGGATTTGAAATGGTGATTGGAGAACACTGAAGAACTGGCAATAATCTGTATTCCTATGGGTTAAAGGAGACGAGTAGCCAGCATTGGTTCTAGAGACGGATTTCTAGGAGTTGTCCAGACATGTTGTTTTACATTTCTTTCGTACCATTCTAAAGTGATGAATAAGCTTAATTATCGTCAGCCAACAAGGCATTTAATAAATAGACAATTACATTTATTTTTTGTCTCTCTCTTTCCATCCCCTTCTGTCCATTGTGCCTGCATTTTGCGTACCTGTTCCCATGATGACCGTGCAACCTATTTGCAAGCTGCAGGAGCTGAGGAGAGAGGGCTGGGGAAAACATTCTGCATTTTGAATTTTCTACGAGCATTTTCATGAAAAACATTTTTGACAGCAACAAAAATGAAAAACATCATCAAAAATGTTCAGGATTTTTCCATGAGCTCTTGTCGGGGGTGCTCAGCACCTTACAAGAGATACTGAGCACACTGTAATAGCCAATCAAGAATTTCCTCTTGTGTGTTGTACATGGAGGTTTGAGTGATTATTTGCCTCCTCAATCCCCTCTCAATGATTTCATCAAACAATTAACCTTCCTTGCTGGCTTTGTTGACCTACAGCTTCTCAGAGTGAATCTACCCCTTTATACAGACTCTTGAAAGGCGTCCTCTCTGTAAGGATTATGTAATCACAGCAATGTTATTTAACTGCTTCCTGCTGGCAGCTAACTTTCCTGTTGATTAAATATGGGCCAGAACCCTTGATCCAGGTCCCAGGAATGGATGGCATTTATTCTTCTGACCTGGACTGAGGCCATGGCCAGCAGCTTGAATAAAATGCGAAAAGACACCGTCTCTAGCTGGCAAGTGCAGCCAGTAATGTCAGATAGCCGACCCTGGGGTATCTGCGAAGCAGCGTTATGGCTGCTGCCTTTTTCAGTTTGTCCTTCAGGGCAGACCTGGCATTTGCAACCCCACATGATGATGTAAGGCGATAAATAGCGATGTCATGGTGGAGAAAATCACATCGCAACATGGCGGTGTCTTGCAACCATATCATATCGTGGTGTCGTAAAGATGTCAAAGGTTAGTCCATTACAGCAGCGCTGTAGTGAGGGGAAATCATGAGTTTCAGAAATTTCAGTGAGCTGCAGATCAGCGCTGTAAAACTGGATGTTCCTGTACAATTTGGAGAGCTTCACGCTGTTATCGGAGACCTTAGGTAGGTTTCAGCACAGATGAGGTATCTCATCGGGGTCGCAGCGAGGAAGAGGTGCTACACAGCCATGCTTTTTTTCAAACAAGAGAGGAGCTGGGTTTGATTTCAGTGTTGGTCCCTTCTTCTTTTTTTTTTTTCTTACTGGTTTCATCCATCCCTGTTTCACCTGTGTGGTGCCATCCTCTATAAAGACTTGGAAACTTGCCTCAGTCTGTGTACATTGCACTCACATCTCGAGTCTGGCGCAGGCTAGGGAAAAGTTGACTCAGACTGGCAGAACTCTTTACCCCTGAAGCACTAAAATATATACATGGCTTTTACTGCACTATAAAATGAGTTGAATATGCTGTTGAGCTAGTGCCTAATTAGTCTGGCACAGCAATTTGCTTTAGGAGAGAAATGCATTCAGGGTGTCCGGTCAAAGGATTGCAACTGAAAAGTCCAGAAGGGATAAAGAGTTCAATATCCTTTTTGGTTGTTGTTTTTGTTCTTTTCTATGTGGATGCTGGCGAGCAGAAGATACAAGGACTGTTTTGTGCTGTACCCAAATGGCCTTTGTAGTGCTGCAGGGAAGGAAGGGGGGATGGGGTGACTTGGAAACACTAATGTAATTGTGAAAGGCAGGACTGAGGAAAGAGCCTTTTGAAATTATGAATAAAGCCAAGTGCTCGCCTTCATGGCCCTTGGCAATTCTGTTCCACCCGACGTCTTTGGTCTTGTTTCTGATCATGTCACCCCCTGCTGGACTTGCAGTGATGCTGCCTCTGAGTACCCATTCATCTGCTTCTTCCACAATCACTTTTATATTTTCTTCCACATACCCCTCACACGTGAACTACCTCCCTGAATTAGCCCATAAAGCCTCTGCGCTCTCCTTAAAATCCTTCCTTGGGATGTGCGTCTGCTGTGATACCTTCAACAAAATCAGCTCACAATGGCTAAGTCAGATAAGCAAACAAAACAAAACAAACCACCTGTGAAATGATTGAGAACCAACAAGTTGAGCACATGGCTGGCCTGTGATATATCACAAATATATTACTGTTCCCTGCATAGGTGCTGGAACTAGGGGTGCTGGGGGTGGGGGCTGCAGCACCCCCTGGCTTGAAGCTGTTTCCATCATATACAGGGTTTATAGTTTGATTCAATGGCTCTCAGCAGCACCCCCACAATAGAAATTGTCCCAGCACCCCTGGTCCCCCGCCTTCTCCATCCCTTCTTCCCTCACTTGTTGTGACTTGTCCAAAACTAGCTTATCAGTACATCAGGGCCAGGCAATGGGGTGAACATTTTAAATAATAGGAGCCTAAAGTTAGGCTCTTGAATTGATATTTCGGGATGTAAATAAGCGGCCTGGATTTTCAAAATGGCTGCGCATCCCTCCGCTCCTCTTGCTCTTTCTTCCTATATGTTTGTTCAGCACCTACCACAATGGGACTCCAATCCTGAGCAGAGCATTTGGAGGACCCCACGATACAGCTAATAATAATGAACAGTAGTAACCACAGGCCTTAGTGAAGTCTGTGGATAGACTCCGAACACAGTTCCTCAGAGGGTACCTGAAAAGAGAGCCTATTCAAAGACAGCACATCAGAATTCAAAGGCAATTTGACATATTCATGACCAGAGAATTTAGCCTTTTACAATATCCCTGTGAGGCAGGAAAGTATTGTTATAGGATGAAGAAACTGAGGCACGGGGTCTGATGAAAGCCACAGAGGGACTCATTTCCATTGCAGTGATTAAAGGAAGAACAAGAAATAGACAAGTGTTTATTACTAGCGCTCTCTCTCTTTGAATTTTGACACTTGAACGAAAAGTCTGCATCTTCTTAAGTCAACCCTTTGAAACTCTGGCTGTTGTTTCCTTTCAGAAGGTTGGTCGTGTTCTAGTTTTCTAAAATCTAGTGACTAGTATCAAGTTGTCTTTATTGTACATCTTTTACTTGTATTTCTAGACCAAATTAAACATACAAGTCTAGTCATTTTGGCTTTCAGTTTGGATGAAGTGTTTAGGCCGAGGATGCCAAACTGATAGGGGTAAGTCCTGAAAGCCAAAGAACAGTGACAGCTTCAGAGCTGACCCCCTGGGAGAACAAATGTGGATTTGTACTCCCGGGGCTTTATACCTTAGTGCTTGGCTGGAATATAAAGCAGAAGTTATTGGAGGGATGTTCTTAGTCTGGCTTGACCTCTCCTCTTCAAAGCATCGTGTCAGCACATTGAAGATTCGGACAAGTCAGACCCAGGCAGAGCCAGATCCACCAGCTGATAACGCTGACGCCAGCAGAGAAGGGTCAAATCCATGTAGTTTGACCTTTGTCCCAGCAGGGATTAAATTGATTCTAATTAATAGTCTTGAGAAGAGATGGCTTCCTTAGCAGAATTTGTAATGAATTTAAATTGCACCTTCTCATAGGTTAGCCGTGAATTGCACCTAATTAAGTAAGGGTCCTGCAGGCAGCCACCCTAACGTTGCTACCTTCTTAATTACAATTTATTTATGGTATTGCAACACTGTGCTAACCTGAGCGATTCACGCTTTTTAACTTTTCCTGAGCAAATGCCTAAGAACTTCACTGATGGCAAGAAAAAGACATTTGAAAACCGAAATGCTCTCGGTTACACGCACGAAGCGCTGCTAAGTCAGCTGAGTGGCACCTCTAGAGCTAAAAGCAGAATTCGGTTCTCACTCTGTCACCCGTGGCCGTTGTACATTTAAGGAGGGGCTGTGTGTTGAGGGGGTGTTAATATTGTATTGTGCTTTGTGGTGGTATAAACCTACTGCTCCGAAATGGATCTGGACTGTGACAGCCCTGTCAGCGGAAGCGTAGGCAGGGCTTATGGCAAGCTTAATGTCGTACTGTTTCTGTTTCAACCTTGACCTGGATGAGACCACCTGTGTAGGGATGTGAAGGAGGTAGTTTAGGCTCCATGGCCCATTCAGTCCATGATATCTCCCAGGCCAACATGGGGGGCCAATTAGCACCATTGTATCAGTATCTAATTTTGTTATATGCACATTTTCCCATAAGGTACTGGACTGAAACCATTAATTTATTTTACACAGTCTACTGAATACCAGCATCAGATGGTAACAACTTTCAAATTCTAGCAAAATTGCGTTTCAGAACTTATTGGGGTATCCTTCCTCAGCAGTGAAAAACAGTATTGCCAACCCTTGCTGTTCAGAAAACATGCATCAGTCCTCAAAACATCATGAGATTTAAAGTAAATTAATACAATTGGGCTCTTTTTATTGATCTTGTGGTTTCTGAACCTTTGGGGTACAGTTGGGTCACATTTCATTGTTTGCTAGCCCTCATAGCTGCAAAGAAATGTACTTTTAATTTAAACAAAAGACAAGATTCTCAGGTAATCATTTGACTCCAGGAGCTGGGGCTTTAAGAAAAACACCAAATCATAGAAGTGCAGGGCAGGAAGAGACCTGGAGAAGTCATCAAGTCCAGCCCCCTGCACTTGGCCAGGACCAAACAAACCTAGATTATCCCTGAGAGGTGTTTGTCCAACATGTTCTTAAAGAGCTTCAATAATGAGGATTCCATAATCTCCCTTGAAAACCTATTTCAGAGCTTAACTATCCTTACAGTGAGCAGGTTTTTCTTAATATCTCATTTAAATTTCCCTTGCTGGAAGTTAAGCCCATGACTTCTTGTCCTACCTTCAGTGGACATAGAGAACAATTGATCACCGTCCTCTTTACAGCAGCCCTTCACATATTCCCTCTCGGTCTTCTTTTCTCAAGACTGAACATGCCCAGTTTTGCTTAACTGTTCCTCACAGGCCAGGTTTTCTAAACCTTTTATCGTTTTTGCTGCTCTCCTCTGGCCTTTTTCTAATTTATCCAATCTTTCCTAAAGTGCGGAGCCCAGAATTGGACCCAATACCCTAGCTAGGGCCTCACCGTTGCTAACAGAGGGGGGCAGTGACCTCCCATGTCTTACATACGACACTCCTGTTAATACGACCCAGAATGATATTAATCTCTTTCCCAACTGCATCACATTGTTGATTCATATTCAATTGGTGGTCCACTAGAATCCCCAGATCCTTTTCAGCAATATTAGCATTTAGCCAGTTGTTCCCCATTTTACAGTTGTGCATTTGATGTTTTTTCCTTAATTGAAGTACTGTGAACTTGTCTCTACTGAATTTCAGCCTGTTGATTTCAAATCATTGCTCTAATTTGTTGAGGTCATTTTGAATTCTAATCCTGTCCTCTTAAGTGCTTGCAACCCCTCCAGCTTGGTGTCATTTGCACATTTTATAAGCATACCCTCCACTCCATTATCGAAGTCTTTCATGAAAATATTAAATATTACCAGACCCAGGACTGACCCCTCCAGACTGCCACTATAAAGGCCTTCCCAGTTTGACAGCAAACCATTGATAACAACTCTTCTGAGTCTTTCAACCAGCTGTGCACACATCTTGTAGTAATTTCATCTAGGCCACATTTCCGTAGCTTGCTTATGAGAATGTCATGAGAGGCGGTGTCAGAAACCTTAGCAAAATCAAGATAAATCATGTCTACTGCTTCCCCTATATCCGTGAGGCCAGAATTCCCGTCAAAGAAGGAAATTAGGTTGGTTTGGCATGATTTGTTTTTGACAAATCCATGCTTGCTATTCCTTATAACCTAGTATCCTTTAAGTGCTTACAAACTGATTGTTTAATAATTTGTTCCAGTATCTTTCTGGGTATCAATGTTAGGCTGACTAGTCTATAAATTCCTGGGTCCTCTCTGTTCCTCTTTTTAAAGATAGGTACTATGTTTACCCTTCTCCAGACATCTGGGACCTCACCTGTCCCCAATGAGTTCTCTAAGAGAATTGCTAACGGTTCTGAGATTACTTCATCTAGTTCTGTAAGTACCCTAGAATCAATTTCATCAGGCCCTGCTGATTTAAATACACCTAACTTAGTTAAATATTCGTTTAAAGTGTTCTTTCCTATTTTGGCTTGTGTTGCTTGTCATTAATATTAATTGTATTGAGTGTCTGGTCACATTCATCTTTTTAATGAAGACTGACATGAAATAGGCATTAAATACCTAAGCCTGAGAGCAGAGCACTCTCCGGTCGACCCCGGTACTCCAGATCTCCGAGAAGAGTAAGGGAAGTCGACCTGAGAGCGTCTCCTGTCGTCGCAGCGCAATGAAGACACCACGGTAAGTCGACCTAAACTATGTCGACTCCAGCTACATGAATAACATAGCTGGAGTAGCGTAATGTAGATCAGTTTACCCCCCTAGTGAAGACAAGCCCTTAGACGTCCTGATTTTTGTCCCTACATGCTTGTACTAGTCTTTTGTGTTCTTCCTTAGCAATTTGTCTATATTTCCACTTTTTGTAGATTTTCTTCTTCGTTTTCAGGTCCTTAAACAGCTCCTGATGGAGCTATCTTGGCCTCTTACCTATTCATGTTATCTTTCTTTCTCATCAGGATAGTTTGCAGTTGTGCCTTTAGTATTGACTCAAGGAGAAACTGTCAGCTCTCCTGAACTCCGTTTTTCCTTAGATTTTCTTCCAGTGAGACCTTACTTACCAGTTCTCTGAGTCTGCTAATGTCTGCTTTTTTGAAGGTGTCACAAGTACTCCTGTTCTTCTTACCACACAAGGTAAAATCATGAGATTTGGCAACATTGAGCATGAAGAGGGTGCACTATTCACCTTTTCCTCCTCTTGTCGGGAATGGGCAGTTTTGTCACTAAAGCTCAATAATAAAAACCAGACGGTTCAACCTTTCCAGCTTGAAGATTAAATAAGTGTTTTTCTTGGATCTGTGATTTTTAACCTCCTTGCTACTTGTAAACAGAGACACCAACCCCTGTGATTAGAATATTCACTGAGTGAGATTTGGCTCTCTTAAACTTTGGGGAGGGACCGGGAAATGCTCAGATCCAGTTTTAACAACTTGAAACTGTGTTGAATACGAACTCACTAATTTCCCTGCTACCCACAAAAAAATCATTTAATGGAGGGAACAAAACTCCAGGTTGTTCCCCAAAATGAAGAATTCGTGCTTCCAAATGAAATGTTGAAAGGAGTCCCCTCCATTACAAGGCAAAGAAACATTCAATATTTCACTGCAGCTCACTTGGTATAAATATTTCTTTCCCTAGGCTGCAGGAGTATACAACTAGCTCCTGCCACGCTGAAGCAAGAGCATTTCCAAGAACCTTGTGAAACTGGGGATGCCAGCATCTCTGAGTCAGGTTGCTCAATTTTAGGTTGCAGGATGTGATGACTGTGCAAAATTGCACAACCCTCTTCTCTTGCTCTCATATTTTAGTCCAAACACATCAGAGATTATCCTGTGTTTGCTTGAATGTGTGGTTTATGGGGAGAGGAAGTTTGAAACTAAGGGGCTGACTATCAAAGGGGCTCTGCAGGGTTTCAGTTCCTTGGGTTATATATGTAACAGTTGCAGATTGGTGTTTGACACCTTTGGCTCTGTGTGTGGGGGGGGGGGCCCCCGAGGGCGAGTTGGCACCTTGCATCTCATTTACAGCCCAGGGTTCATCAGCGGGTCAGCCAGCTTTTAATGACATCATTACACTTGTTTACCACTCAAACAGAGGAAGTGCTGTACTGGTGATGGGCTTTGACCACCGTCAGCATCATTTTTTTTTTTTCAACACCAGCAATTTTTTGCAGAACGAGAAGCGTAGTAAGGAAGGAAGTGTCTTAACACTAAAGGGATTTAAGTCTCTGTTCCTGATCAGGAGTTCAGAGGAAAAACAAGAGTCAGAACATTCCTAGCATTCGGACTGTAATATTTCAAGAGCAGTACTTCATATTGCCATTAAAACCCCAGGTGTCAGATCCCCATGCCAGCTATGCAGTGTAAATCCACAGTAACTTCACTGAAGACAACCGATTTACTCTGGGTTAGTCGCTAAGGTGCCACAAGTCCTCCTTTTCGTTTTGCGGATACAGACTAACACGGCTGCTACTCTGAAACCTGAGATCTTCGAGTGGTTAAAATCAGAGTAGGTGCAGTTAACAAAGTTTAAAATAAGATTTTGTGTTCTTAATTCACAGATTTAGGCCAATTTAGGCTGCTAAATCCGTATTTAGGCTCCTGATGGTCTGACTGTCAAAGGTGATGAGCATCCAGAATTTCCCACTGAAGTCAATGGGAACAGCTGCTGCTCAGGGCTTGTCTACACTACCCACCAGATCGGCGGGCAGTGATCGATCCAGTGGGGGTCGATTTATCACGTCTAGTATAGACGCGATAAATCAACCGCTGAGCGCTCTCCCGTCAACTCAACAGCAATTTAATACATGCCCACTCGTGCGTGTGCACACCCTCAGTCGCGGACAGATAGCGCCTCTGAAAATCTTTCCGCAAATGCCTCAACCGCTTCAACTGGTGAAGAGAAATGAATTGTTCTGATCTTGTTTCTCTCCAGTGTAAATCTGAAGTCATGCTAACTTCATTCGCTCTTAATTTAAATGGGTGTAACGGAGAGCAAACTCTGACCATGTCTGTGGACGTGACGTCCTCCAAGGGATGCTGATAGTTTTAGGTCCAACTTTTTTTTTTTTCTTTAATCAGCCTAAGGCTGTGTGGCTTTCCACACTTCTACAGGAAGGAACTACCCCCACATACTTTCAAGGTGGATCCTGATGGCCATCATGGCCAGTGGGAGATCCTGGCAGCGGGGCTTCTGTGGAGCTGCTCTCTGACAGGGTGTTATGGGGGGGGGGGGGGGAAGGGGGGGGTAACCATACCGAGGCACAGTCTACAGAGCCAGTGCTGAGCCCAGGGCCTCCGCACAGGTGACCGACCAGACCTCTGGGATCTGGATTCTGCGTTGATCCTAAAGGATCTGCAACATTTGCGAATGTGCTTCCACTGCCTATTCTGCAGGGGGAGGGCAAATCACACCCCCCCCCCAGCCCCCCACCCCCGCTTCCAATAAACAGATCACAACTTCACTCCACCAGGGGCTCCTTATGGACTATTCCTTCCCTCTTAATCCCCTCCTGTGGGCTTTGCTATGGGAAAGAGCAGACCATCCCCTCTGGCTTCTACCTCTTTCACCTATTGTGTTAATTGCAATGGAATAAGTGAGCCCAGAGAATCAAAGGCATCAACAAGATTTTGTCACTGTACAAAACTAAACAGCTGAACATGGTTTGGGGTTTCAGATACCGAGAGTTCAGCCTGCTTAGTCCCAAGGCCACAACTACCTTTAAGAATCTTTTATTAAAGATACAGAAAAAGAGTTAAAGCATTTAAAAGGTAAAGTATTAAGGCAGGTTTTTATTTTAACAATATCCCTTATTCCCTTTCACTTTAGCTGTTGAGAGATTTTTTGCAAGGAAACCTGCCTGTTTGACAATCTTTACGATGATGATAACTGCCCGTTTTGGGAAAAAGAGAAGTTACTTGTGTGGTCTGGAGCTGTGGCTAAAGTTTGATTCTGCTTCCTTGAAGACCGAACAAAACAAACTCCCAAAAGGGGAGAGAAAGGAACAGCAGTGCTAGGAAATGCAGATTTTGTCTTGGGTGTTGACTTTTACTGCAGCCTCACTGCTGGGGAAACAAGGGCAAAGCACCTGGTCTTCTCAGTTGCTCCGTGACTAGCAAATGTGTGCCAGTGTTAGGGCATTGCTGTAAGCTGCCTCGCAGCTGGTGGGTTCACAGCAGCGTTGCAAAAGGTGCAATCTTGGACAGCTAAGCCAGACTCTTCTTAAACTAAAGGGAATAGAATGAACAAGGTGGGTAAGGAAGAGGCTAGGTTAGGGAGGGAGTGGGACCTGGAACCCCATTGGCACATTCCAGGTGCTATTCAGGATTTAGCCAAAGGTGATGGAAGTGGTGATGTCATCCGTTCCCTCTCTCTGGCCTAGTCTGGTGAGGGCATTTCTCAAGATCAGGGCTATGGGGGCCTAGCAGTGTCTTGGTAGATCCTGGGGTCCCAATAGATGGTGGGGGTGGCAGCCATGATAGTGAAACTCACTCCTTCTAGTCCGCCCATCCCCCAGTGTTCTGATCCCCTCCATTGGGGGGGGGGAGGGCATTAAGGACCCCAAAAAGGTGTGATGGGCAAAATAGGGCATCGCTCATTAGTTTTTCCACAAATTAGGCCTACTTTCCAACACATCCATTTTGGTCCATTAATTTCCACTTGCAATCTCTTGTTCTCCTTCCTTAGAAGTTTTTAAGGTCAGGCTTGACAAAGCCCTGGCTGGGATGATTTAATTGGGGATTGGTCCTGCTTTGAGCAGGGGGTGGGACTAGATGACCTCCTGAGGTCCCTTCCAACCCTGATATTCTGTGATTCTATGGTTCTTTGCCAGTCATGATTTCAACAGAGTCCTTGGATAGTACTGGTAGACCATTTTGTTTGAACTAATCCAGTCTTTCTATCACCATTTATTGCATATTGTTATGAATTTACACCCACTTTTCAATAATCAATCTCACAGTTGCGATAGGCCTGCTAGATCACAATTATTACAACACACCCCACTAAAGTCAATGGACTAAATTCTGGTCCCAGCTACACTAGTGTGAAATCAGAGTGTCTCCCATTATATCTGGAGTAACACCAGCACAAATCTAGAGTAAGTGAGAGTTTGGTCCCATGTGGTTGCATAGGGTGTAAATCAGGGCATAATTTGGCCCTACTCTTTGATTACCCCCCCACCCGCAAAAGTCTACTTTAAAATAACTCAGTGTTCCCTCAATAGTCTCATGGGTAAATATTCTCTTTGAGAAAGGACTCTGTTCCTGTGCGTGTGGACAGTGCCTACACATTGTGGACCCTAGTGGAAGGCAAGTAAACATTGTTTGTTTTCTCTGCACCAGTTTTATACCTTGCATGTTCAAATGCTCATTCCTTTTCCATTAGCAGTCACACCGGGAACCTGATTTTAAGAGTTATGCTCATCCAGTCAGGTGACGGAAATAATATCATGTGACTTATGTGACCAGTCATGACTAACCTTTGAATTTCACATTTTTCTTCACCCTAACAGTTGGCGCCATTACAGACTAAATGGGCAACCTAAACGCTGCCTTTTCTTGCTTTATAAAAATAAATGGTTTAATCCTTAATGTCAGTGTAACTTTTTGTTGTTGTTGCAGTTAATGCATAAGCCTGTTGCACCCAAGTTTTAACCTGTGATATGTTATGTTCTGTGGGATCCTATTACCCTGGGAGATATGAGCAGTGCACAATCATAATAATAATTAATGCTGAATTCAGAAAACAAGTGTGCAAAAGGGCACTGTTCAGTATGTTGACGTTGGATCAAATCATTTTCCCGAACCAGACCCAATAACTTTTAACACTCTTTTTAGATTTTTGTTCGTTGGCTTTTCCCTGGTCCCTGTCTGCTACAGTAGTGCTTTCTGCATCTGCGTGTTTTATCTCCACACGATTTCCTGAGCTCTCTGCGGAAATTTTTATATGAATGTGGGTTATGTGGGCTAGTGGGGCCTGTCTTACAGAGTGGATGGAGAGGGCTGCAGTGTAGTAGTTTGATTATTTTTTTTAAAACTGTTTATGTAGGAAGTTTTAACAGGTTTACAGATCTTTGCCATGAAAACATCAGAGTCAATACAATAATCATTACAACAGTGAGCTTTTGTTGAAAGGAACATTAGACAGTAATATAATCATCAGATATGTCTATGTACCAGGGTGTTACAAATGTACAGAGTGAGCATCTTTACACGACCCTTGACATGCCACTTCAAGTGATTTTATTAAATTGAGTGAAATCTCTGATTACGCCTATTAGACATGCCAGGTTTGTTAAGCAAATATTAACAGTAAAAAAAAAAAATTGGACAAATATTTTCCCGAGATGGCACATTGTATTTCTGTCACTAGATGTTTTCAAAGCAGTACTTAAAATTAACACATTTTTAAAAAGAATCCCCACAAATGTGCCCCTCCCCTTTGCTTTTGACTAGTTGCAGGCAGAGAATTTTCTGACTGGATGTTGCTTTGCGTGGTTTAATGTCCCAGAACCGAGGCAAGTTCTAGCACATCGTGTGGCAGAAACTGACTGTTAAAAAGCTATCACTTCTTTCCCCCCACAAATGCCTCCATGAACCTTTGCAGCCGTGACAGCTTGTGGCCACTTGGTGCTTTTGTTGGCACGGTGCACTCCAGTTGACCCTGTCCCCGCGTTAATAGGATTGTAAAGGCTGACTCCTGCGTGACCTCTTCCCGCAAACAACCCACCCTTCCTCTTCCTCAACTGTTCTATACAACAGAGCTGAGAAGTGTTGCTCCCCATGCAATCTGCAGCTGCAGTTTATGTTACAGACAAAAGCGACTGGCAAAACCACTGAAGAGAAATCAGCATGGGGCCACCTGTCCTCACATACTCCTGATAGGTGAACAATGCCCTCTGTACTCACAAAGTGGAGGGAAATGATCTTAAATTCCTGTATGCAGACAGAAAATCAAGTGTTCTTTTCACTATACCGAGGAAGGCCTCCATTGATCCAGCTTTACTGGGAGCAGGTATCTGCATATTACTCCTGGTTTTCAGTTCCTTCTCTCCATCCAGTTTCCTTCCCTGTGGGGAAAAGAGGGGTCCATTTGAGACCGGGAATCTGGTTTGCATTTAAATGAATAGCATAACAATGCCCACCAGTGATTTTTAACACAATCCTTTGGGTTTTGGGAAGTCAACATTTACAATAGAAAAGCCAGAGATTCACTTGGAGGAACAAAACTGAGCAAACCTTGTTTATTTAATTTACATGACTGAGAATTACTGGGGCTGATTCTCCGGTTTGGCCAGGCTGCACTGAGCACAGGACCCGAGGATGCTGTAGGCCATTTTTGAGGCACTGCCCGCTGATAAGATAGAGCAGCCTCAAAGGTCTGGTTAGCAACCCAAAATATGCTCTGGCCTTTTCTCCCTTGCCACACTGCCTGTTACCAGGGATTTTCTGCATCCTCTGTGCCAATGAAGCAGCACAAGGGGTCCTGTTACAATAGGATGTGGACCCCATTATTTGCTATCTGTTAAGTGCTGACAGTGTGTTTGCTGGTTTACAAGGCCAGACACTAAGGACAGTCCCTGCTATGCAGAGTTTGCTGTCTAAAAGAACCTTTATATTTAAACTTTTGGGGTCAGGTCCGTAGGTGGTGTAAATCACCAGCGCTCCCCTGAAGTCAATGGAGAAATGCCAGTTTATTCCAGCTGAGGATCTGACCCCTGGCCTCCAGATGTGAAAGACTGCGTCGGAGAGGAGGAAAATTTCAAATATGTTTGATGTTCATACACCAGCTGGAGGAGAGGAACATTTGTGATGGAGGAAGAAAGAAGATGACTTTGGGTGGGCTCAGTGATGGATTGCGACTGTGCTGCAGGAGTGCACCTGGCTGCAGCTTTTGGAGATGGAGAGCGCAGGGAACAGAAGGTTTTTGTTTCATTTTGTTCTTTCCTGTCTGGAAGGAGAGGAAACTGGGAGAGAGCAAAAGCAAGGACTTCAGAGAGGAGGAGCCTTAGAGTAACAGTCAGAGTCCTGGAGCAACATTAATTCAACATTTTCTGAAGATACCAGGGACTGCTCTCCTACTCAACTGTCCATGAGCTCAATAGCTAAAACTGAACACTAGATTCTGATCTGACTTAGGGCCCGGCTTTGCTCGAACTGACGTCAATGGCAAAACGACCATTAATCTCAATGGGAGTGAGATCAGATCCTTTACTCCACTATAAATCCAGCATATCTGTGCTCACATCAGTAGTTATTCTGCATTTACTCCGTTGTAAATGAAAGCACCTCCTGGCCTTGCGAATACAGAAGGCCTCTCATTTTATGGCAGTCAGATGGATGCCTTTCATAGGCTTAATTGACCTTTATTCTTCATAGCTCAGCAAATGTTCCCACCTGACATGGCAACAATGCCTTGCTCTGTAGCTGTCAGGGAAATGGTGCATGGTGGACTAGCTTCAGCGCTTTTGTGTAAAACATTTGTGCTAATTCTCTTTGTCCCCATGCCCCTCAAACAATAAATCTGTATTTTAGCTTTGCAGGTATGGCTCAATTTACTCCTTGTATGTCATAAAGCATTAGGGGCTGGGATTCCAAAGGAACCTAAACGCTAGGGCACCCACATTCTGTTGAAATTCAATAGGAGTTTAACACCTTAGTCTCCTTTGAAAGACCCAGCCGTAAGCATTGCACCCTTCTATAACTCCAACCCGTGTTTCATTTCATATATATTCTCTTCCATAACTCTGTCTCTAACATTTGTTAGTCTTTAAGGTGCCCCTGGACTCCTCGTTGTTTCTGTTTCTCACGGTTGTTTTTCTTCCTCAATTTAGCCTTCAACTCAAGACTTTGGACCTGACTCTGCTCACTCTGACCAGTGTAAATCCAGAGTAACTCCACTGATGTCTGTTGAGTTAGCCCAGTGTCAAAATATGTGTATGTGAGAGAGGAGTCAGGCCCTTTAATGGCAGGACGTCCTCATTACCCTTCACAGAGGTGTTCCCAGTAGAATCTAGCAGACCTCTGTGATATTTAAATTCAGCAATACTTATGCTCCCCCAGGCTTTAACATGACCAACGTAGCATGTTCTAACATACCACTTCCCTTCATAGAATCATAGAATATCAGGGTTGGAAGGGACCTCAGGAGGTCATCTAGTCCAACCCCCTGCTCAAAGCAGGACCAATCCCCAATTTTTGCCCTGGCTTGACTGAAGTGATTATGTTAGGTCGAGCTAGTTAATGTGATCCAATATCAGACCTTTAAAGCCTAGTCTAGAAAAGCCTATGTGTGAAATGGCTAATTTAGGGCTACCCTCTTACCCCTCTCGGTCCCCCATACCCATATTTGTCCCTTTCCACCCCACCCCCTGTACTTTTGATTGTTTGCCAATATAGGAACTGGCAGAATTTTGTCATTGCCCTGCTTTGCGGGGGGTGCTGAGAGCCATTAAACAAAACTGTAAACGCTGTAAATGATGGAAATCACTTCAAACCGGGGTACTCCCGCACCCCCAGCACCCCTCGTTCCAACAGCTATGCTTACAGTTCATACAGATTTCATCAAGGGGCTGGGTTGAGTATTTTGATCTACTCCAGGCATCAAAAGGTTCTTTTTTTCTTTTTAAAGCAAAGGTTGACTTTTTACTCTGCACAGCCACACCTCCCACTCTGCCTGTAATCGGGTCTTTAGCATGCCTCTCCTGTGAAGTACTCCTGAACTAACTTGTCTGCATTTACCCAGAGGGCAAGGGAGTGGAAGGGGTGGGGGTGAAAAATCCATACAACATCAAAACCAAAATACAATCGTGTTTTTCAGGCTGTGGGGCTTACGGCACCCTGAGTCCAGAATGCCGAAAATTCTCCCAGGATATAGAATATACTGAAATGTGTGTCTTTGAGGTGTGAGTGCCAGGGCTCTGCAGATAGACTGGGATGAGGCTGAAATACTTCTCTGGATTATCTGTACTTTGTCCTTCCAGAAACCATTCAGCAACTTTCAGTACTGGCAGCACAAAGGCTCTCTGTTTAAACATGGGTAATAGCCTGGGTGATTGCAAATGCCTGCTCAAACAGAGCGACTTTTGTTTCTCTGACAGCGGAAGGAGGTTGAGAGGGGCCAAAATGTGTTATCCTACCCACCCGGAATATCTCTAGCAATCTGTGGCTGGGAGATGCTGTGGTTTCTTTTGATTTGTGAGGATAGCAGGAATGAGATCAAGCTGGGAAGGGCTCTGATATGTTTATATAAACACCTTTATCCCAGAGTGTCTTCAAACTGATCTACAAACAAGATTGCTTCATCCATTCTGAAATGCTACCCACTTTCGGGATGGAACTCTGCGGCTGCTAACCATTGCATAGATTTGAGTTGCTATGATCCATTAAAACATGCCCTGACTAATATAGAGTGAGTAGCATGGAGTGGGAGATGTTCTCTCTCAAAACTGTTCCAGCTATCGACTCTTTTCCAGCCCTTATTTAGTGAACTGGTAGCTTCTCTGATGGTTAGCACAATATGTCAGATTTGTGGAATATTAGGGCCAAATTCATCACCGATGACATAATAAAAGGGGGGCCGTTCGCTGGTGTTGTCCCAATTTATGCCAGCAATGCTTCTGGGCCGCAGATTAAATAGCTTTTCCAGTGCTCTCCTGCATCCGATGAAGTGAGCTGTAGCTCACGAAAGCTTATGCTCAAATAAATTGGTTAGTCTCTAAGGTGCCACAAGTCCTCCTTTTCTTTTTGTAAAAACCCCTGTAATCGAGATCTAAAGGTCTGGGGTTATAGATCTCACCTGCAGAAATTTATCTTTCTTGTGCTGTCTCTCTACTACTTTTTTAAAATACACCTTTTTCAGGCCCTCTTCTTCACTCCTGTAAAATCTCGTGCTATTCTTGCTCTGCTTTTGGCTATGTGACATCTCCCTGGAGGACACCTGAAAGCTGTGAATAAGCCATAGGACACCTTTATGACATCACTGGCCAAAGGGTCCTCCCCACTCCTGATGGACCAAATATAGCTCACATTGTTCTGCAGTGTGTAACAGCAATCTCCAGCTGCCTTTCTCTTTGATACAGAGATGCAATCAAAACCTGCTTGGAGCAGGTCATGCTGGGGCCTCCATGGGCCTCCTATCTGTGTTCAGAAAGGGGCAGCTGATATCTGCATCAGTTTATACAAATCCCTCATGCTATGGAAGCCAACAGTATAACTCCCATTGGCTTGTTTCATGGGGGAAAGTTAGGATTTAAGCCTATGGGGCAGGAGGGGGGCATTAAGCGCCTGGCAAATAGCCAGCAGAGCCCTCGATGGGACATTCTTGCCTTAGAATAACAGCAGCTAGAGCCTGCTTGCATCCTGGGGGCATGTCTCGTTAGCACCCTAAAGTTCAGAGTTAAAGATTCCTAAGAGTCCACCGCTGTCTGCTGAGCCTGCGGCTCTGGCTCGAATGATTCTCCTAAGGCCAGCTAAGGAGCTCGGTGATTTGCCAGAGAGGGGAAGATAAAGTGATAGGGCTTGTTTTGCAAACCAAACGTGAGAATCCGTCCTGGGGAAATCTGCAGCGATCTGAGAGGTCGCAGTCATTAGCTACTTTTAAAGTTCCTGTGCCATCATAAATCTCCCGATATTTCTTGTGTCCACTAGCAGGAAGAATCCCTCCGCCACCACCAGCTGGTAGGCTAAGCGATTGCTTTCACATTCCACCTGACTGCCAACCACTGGGGTCACCCAGAGGTAACCACAGGGCAGGAAGCCTCTGTGAGCAGCCCTGCCGCAGCGGGGATTAACCGCCTCACTGGGCCGCTGCCCTCAACAATTTTCTGGTCAGTAACTTTTTGAAAGGAGAGCGTGTCTTGTGCCGTAGGGAGGGGAGGGCAGGAGTGGGTGGGGAGAGAAGACACGGTGACTGGATTCTTTCCAGGGTGGGAAACAATCTGTCCAATAACTTCTTCATGACAGAGATTAAATTTTCCTTCCCTTCCCTCCAAACCCATGAATGGATAGCTATGCAACATCCTGACATGCCATGTAATAAGGAACAGTGTCTCTCTGTCTCCTTCACCACTGCATCTCTCTTTGTAAAGCAGAAGTTCCTGGCACCGTGAGGATTCCTCTTTCTAGCATTCAGCTGCGAACTTTGTAAGCAGTTTGGGACAAAAGGCTTAAATTTTAATACTGGTGTCCAAACTGGAATCCCAGATCCAAAAAACCTCAGAACTTTGGAGCATTCATAGTCCAAATCCCCCCTCTGCCTTTTGCAAATGCCTCCTATCTTTAGAATGGGCCATTCCCTGAACTCCAGATCCAGACACCTTTCAAGATTAGGGTGTTAATAAGTTACATATGTGCTCTTTGCAATAGGATAAAGCTGACTGAACTCTCTTAAGGCTGACTTTAAGCATAAGGTACGATGACAGTTGCTTAGAGTGCCACGTCTGAAGGAGTGACAGAGTAGTGCACAGAGCACCATGTTTGCTCATCTACAGACCAGCAAGAGCCAACATCTGCAAAACACAGGCAGGGGTTCTGACACTGACCGTGAGAGCCCTGGAAAGGGCTTATTTGGAAGATAGTTGGGGCACCGAAGACCACCTGTGACTCTGAATCCCTCTGTGGCTAGTCGTGGTATGATATGATGCAACCTCACCAGGGTGGCCAACAGAAAATGTCAAGCTGCAGATGCGTTAAGGCGGCTTGAATTCAGAAGAGTCCGGCACCTATGAGCAGGGTGGTGCAAACGCTAGTTGGGAAAGGACAATGGAGAAGCCGCCAGGAAAAAGACAAAAATGGGACTGTGAAACTATTACACCATAGGAGAGGAGGAAAAAGAAGTAATGACTACAGGCGCCTACTGGCCAAAACCCACTGTGGTGATGGAGTTCAGGAGCAATGGATGGTACTACAGGGCTCAGATTGCAACAGTGGTTGAAAGTCTGCTGGTGCTTTGGCTCGGGAAAAGGTTTCTGTCCCTTCTCAGCCCCTGTCCAAAACCCTGTCAGGATTTGAGCTCTAAAGAGGCAGAGACGCAGGACAAATAGGGATGTGCCAACGCAGCCTTCTGGCCAAACGTCAGACAGAGACCGAAAGCCTCACACGTGAGCGTGGTCTTGTGAGAGTATTCAGCCTGGTTTCTAGACCAAAGACGTTTTGACTAGACATAGAAGTGAAGCATTTTGAGTTTTGCCCATCACTAAAACCAGCAAAAATGGCAGTAGGAAGGTTGGTCTTGTAGCCATTACTTTTCTCCTCCACAAAGGCTAACACACTCTGAGTCTGGGCAGTGCCGTGGACTGGGAAAACTAAAGGAAGAGGAGCTGGAGGTGTGGCAGGGGTACCGCACCCCACCCAAAACAGCCCACATTTTGATGGAGTCATCTTGCAAGACTAGCCCACAGGTTAGTCAAGGTCCCAAAATAGCCATTATTGGCTTACAAAATGTTACCATGTCCCACACTTGCACCATAATGCGATGGCACACTCGTCCCCTGCTCGTACAGTTCTTCACGATGTATTTCCTGACATCATTATGTGTAAGTTTGTCCCCATTTGACTCATACAGATGGCAATGCTGACAAGCAGAGTGGAAATGGAGAGAGAAATCTGTTTCCTGTTATCTATCGGTCGTGTGATAGCCCAGACAGCTGGGGAGGATAGGTCATTTTCTTGCCTTGTCTGGTTCCCCCTGTCTGGCTCACTCTCTCTCTCTCTCCGCCTCTTCAGCTTGTTGATTTACGTTTTCACCAGTTGCATTGATGGGCATGAACCTGGTAGTCCCCTTGCAAACAACAGGCTAAACTCCCCATGAATGTAAATGCATAATTCCATAGATTTTTGCCTGATGCCTTCATAAGCAGCCATCAGTGTTGTATTTTGTTTCCCTCTTTATTCATAAGTGAGAGAGGCCCAGAGAATTTTATATTATCCCTTTTGTATTTCATAACTCCCTCTGTGGTCACACTGTTCCTCCTCCTCCACACTTTTAACAATACATCTTCAACAGTAAATTAAAATCTTGTGAAATTTCACACATTCTGTCTTTCTTTTCGAGTCTACAAAGCAGAAATTGGAAGTGGCTCCCAACCAAGCTATGAAAACAAGATGACACTGAACACAGGCTAACTTCAGTTTCGCAAGCTTGGTGGGGATCGTTGGGACAGGGTGAAGCATAGAGACCTGCAAGCTCAAGGCTACCTTTTAAAAGGGTGGCTTTTAAGCAGGGGGGCTGTTGGGCTGGCTAGGAGAGCATTCTACATTCTGCCATTTATTTATTCAGACTTCTGGCCATAGTGGATCTTTTCTTGAAGCATTTTAAAGTTGAAGACCCATTTCTCCTTGCCCACAACCGCCTCTGTGAGCCAAGGTTTCCAGCAAAATGGCTCTGGCTCAATCTCGCCTGCTCTAAAAGCTCTCTGCATCCTATCCCCCATGCATAGTACTGAAGTTCTGCTTCTTTTCTTTCCTCCCGAGTGTTGTCCTCATACAACCCCAGTGAAATGTGAGTGTCTGCCCACTTAGCTTTATCATTGCATATCACAGCAAGACCGTATGTAGTATGTTTCTTAGAGCAGCTTTGAAAAAGGGTTAACTAGAGAGATTTGAATTTTTGTATCTTCTGGTTACGCCTTTGGAACAAATGGGTGTGAAAGAGAGGGACAGGCAGATTCAGAGCTGGTTCAAAGGCAGTTCAGGCACCTTGTTTGATTGTGAAGCCAAATGGAACACAGTCAACAAACCTCCAAAGACACAGTGGTCCCTTCAGAAGCTCCTTTACATCTCTATATCTGTATGTATTTCTGGGTGTGTGTCTAAATAAAGATCACAGGGGTTTAAAGAACAGCATTCGTTTTAAATTTAACCCATTAAGGAAGTTGGCTGGAACCCAGGTACAGTCAATTTTTATCCATGTTCGACTGTACTTCAAGTGTCCTTTGTACTGCCGGAGCAGTGTAAATGAGAATCAGGCCCTGTGCTGATAATGAAGTGGCTCATCTTGTCCAGCAAGGAAACTTTCTTCAAGAGCTTTATTGTGGGCAGGGAATGCTGAATGCCCTGTCGTCTTGTGCTGTCATCCAGTTGACTCTAGGGGTTGCGTTACGGGCAGTTATGTAATTCAATCTCTGGACCTTTTTGTCTTTCAGCACTTGGTCACCCAAAAGTCAAAGGGAGCTAAAATCCTAAAGATGCAATGTATTACTTCTTTAACCCTTTTAAAAAAAAAAACAATATACCAATCAGTTCACACTAATCATCAAAGGGAGTGGAGTGGCTGAAAGCTTGAGTCACACAGTCACGTAAGATCTGTATTTCAGAAGATTTTCTACCAGCATTAGCAAATTGCTCAGAAATGACACCATCATTAAGGCTAAAAGCCTTTCCTGTTATGAGCCCAATTTTCCAATCTCTTATGCAGAATAACTCACTTAGGAGGAGCATTTGGCTCTGAGAATTTCTTCTCTCTTCTATGGTTTAATACTGGTTATGCCATGTTGCGTTAGCCATGTTGATCCCTTAATCCTGAATAGTAATTTGCATTAAGAATGTTCTCTTCTATGGGGATTTCTGTGTGGTGAAAACTGCCCTTGTGAGCATAAGCAACCTACAGATTTTCTCTTCTTTTTCCTGCTTTGCCTACCAGCTCATGGGGAGGTCAGTGCCATTAAAGTCTGTAGGGATACACGCTGTCCTGTAATTTCACTTTTGTAAAATGACACGTTTCCGATGGCTCGCAGTGATATGGACAGAACCGTCCCTTGGGTAGGGCGAATCAGGGCGACCGCTCTGGGCCCCGCACTTCAGGGGGCCCCGCGGGCTGCTGCAATTGGTCCCGGAAGGCATAGGCATGGGAACTAGAATGTTGCTGTCAGCTTGTAAATAAATGCTGAATGAGAGCTTGCATGTATTAATTGCAAAATAAATAAAGGTAACAATTGAGGTTTCTGACTTAAAATGCCCTTGTCAGTGTGTGTTTAGAGTTCTCACAGCCCCATTGCAGATGCTGACCCATTATATTGAGCATATGGCATAGGAGCTGCAATGTCCCCAGGACAGCAAGTCTGAGACAAAGTTGATTTAGGAATCGTAGGGCTTGAGTCTGTGACCTTCCTTCGACAAAAAGCCTGTTGAACTCACTAAATGGTGAGTGTCCTTGCTCTTGTGGGTTTAACTGAAAACCACCACATTGTTTTATAATGAGCTTCTTGCTTAATTTCCTCCTCTTTAGTATAGTATTGGCTTCTCCTCCTCCTCCATTCTCTTGAATTGGGAATTCACCTAGAAGAGTGGTTTCCAAACTTTTTAGGCTGGGAACGTCTTTCCAAATGATGTAGTCTCCTGCATACCCCCATCTGAGATAGCGTCATAATAGACCTATAACTAGGTTGCCAAGTCTTACAAAATAAAATGCTTTGTCCGCCATTACTGAATTTTTCTCGCGTAGCTCCTGATGAGAGCTTACGTACGTACCCCAGTCTGAAAACCATTGACGTGGAATAATAGCTTATAAACTGTCAGCATTCTAAACGGTTACTTACCATGCGTCGGCTAAACTGTATTTTACCTTACTAGGGAGCAGAAGCTCTAACAAAATGTAGTAGTCAATGTATGACCAGCAATAATAGGCAGTGTGTATATATGGGGCAATGTTTTTAGGGTTAAACCTAACCCACTTCCCTGAGTTCCACCCCATGTCTGCATGACAACATTAGGATTAGATCAGAGAAACTGTGTGTGTTTTGATGGCTTGTTTGTTTTAATTGCCCATGTGCCTGGCTTATTTAATGATCACCTTATGCCACTGGCCAATCATTCGGCCCAGAGCTCCGATTTTCAGCGCCGGCTGTTACACAGCTTGCAAATAAAAAGCCTTCACCTGGACATTGTGCGGCAGCCACCATCACGATGGAGTCACTTAACGCTGGCCACCAGCATGACCACCACCACCGTAGTTCCCTAGACCCATGTGTTACATAAATATTTTTGTTTAAAAATCAGTGGAGCCCTAAATGAAACAATGTGACAGGACTGGCACTGCAAATGCAATTAAATGAGCCATGTCGAATTGTTCAAGTTAGAAACAGATTTTAATTACAGTAGATTCAAAACAGGAACAATTTTTACTTGAGCAAATGTTTCTCGCTGCAGATCATCCTGTGGGGTCGAACCGAGAAGTGCCTTAAGGAAACCACAGAGGAGATTAGAAGGATGGGAACAGAGTGCCATTACTTCATTTGCGATGTGGGAAACCGAGAGGAAGTCTATCGGCAAGCCAAAGCTGTCCGGGAAAAGGTTGGTCTGTGTGGTGGATCCAGTGATGGGCAGAGCTTAGAAAATCCCCTAACCAATGGCAAGTAGGAAATGTTCTCTGGCGGCTTAGGAAGAAGGGCATCTATACATTCTGCATCTGGCAAAGGCCTGGCCCTGTCCGTTTCTTGCTTTGATGGTAGGGAATAAAGGGCCTCATTCTCCAATGCCTTCCGACCTTGCTTTGACATTTATATCTGGGCAAAGAAGTTATGAAGTGCTACCAAATCAGAATTCTCTATCCACTCACACCAGGTGTCCATTTGACACCAATTTTGTACAGAGGAAATATTTGCACAAAGTGTAAAGACAGCAGGGAATAAGTCCTGGTAGGTCTTATGCTGGATCCTGACACTGTATCAAGAAGCTGAGTGTGGAAGGAGCTGTGAAAGAGCAAATATGCCACCACGGAGCCAGCCTCTCTTCTCTTGAAATATCTAGGTCAGTGGTTCTCAAACTTTAGTGTTGGTGACCCCTTTCACACAGCAAGCCTCTGAGTGTGACCCCCCCTTATAAATTAAAAAAAACTTTTTTACATTTAACACTATTATAAATGCTGGAAGCGAAGAGGGGTTTGGATTGGAGGCTGACAGCTCGTGACCCCCCATGTAATAACCTCGCAACCCCCTGAGGGGGTCACGGCCCCCAGTTTGAGAACCCCTGATCTAGGTGATATTATAGGACTGAGACTGAATTATAAAATGCAAGTTATAATAATATATAAGAGAATCCTAATAATAGCCCAACAAAGGCAACTGGCTGTTGATTTGGGGGGAAACTTCTTTTAACTATACATCTATCACTAGTCCTTCTCATGCTCCTGGCCATCTTTCCAGCTGCCTTTCTCCTTTTGAGTGTCTCTTTGTAGGGACAAATGTTTTACACCACTTTGTCTTTGTTTCAAAACGGTGTAGAATTTCATTAGTAGCCAAACAACATGCTTCAAAACTGCCTAGAAAGAAGAACCATGGAGAACTCATTTGTGCAAATGTTAAGTATCTGTGCTTCAGCTACTTTAAGCTACCTGGGGTACGTTGTAGTCACCAGAAAGATTACAAAGCCCCGTGTGGCAGGAACTCAGAAGAGGCCATGGATTCACACTTCAGTAAAAGGACCAAAGTGGCTGCTGTATTTGTGAAAAGAGATGTCCACTGTAACCAATCAGCTGCCCCCTTTTTCTTTTTGCAGGTGGGTGATATCACCATCCTAGTGAACAATGCTGCTGTCGTTCATGGTAAGAGCTTGATGGACAGCGATGACGACGCTCTACTCAAATCACAACACATAAATACCCTGGGACAGTTCTGGGTAAGATAAGCTCCTGTATCCAGCGTATTCAGACTTGGAAATGAGAGTGACAAATTACAGCCAGTAAACACTTGGCTGCTGCTAGACTTTTCCAAACGATGCTTGGTAAGATCAGCCTGACATGAAAACGAGCCAGGAAAAACAATGTGAAAGGCAAAGGCCAGAGGAGAGAAGTCTGAGGAAAAAATTGAGTTTGACAGATTCCCTCAAATTGATTTCAGTTACTTCTGCTAAAATACCATATTAAAGGCTTCCAGTAATTATAATGCCTCTGATGCTCTTTTAAACTCACCCTGTGACTTACAAGAAAAACTCTGATTTCCTTTGAGAAATCCCAGGCGCACAGAAGAGAGTTTCTCTGTTTGATGCACATCTGGAACATGAGCGAAACATGACCAGATGCATGGCTGCGTTGTTCAAGGAAGAGAGCTTGCATTAAACTCATTCAGTTTCTAATTAGATCAGTTAAAAAATAATGTATTTGTGTTGTTCCTCTCCATGTTGAAGTCTTTATCCTAAATAATGTGCATCTGAGCAGAACAGGGCATGATCTTTATTGCCTTTTATTCTGTGCACGGCTTAGTGTTGTGATAGCAGAGGTTTGGTTTTGTTCACAGGAATCAGGTTAACTGAGGCTTTTTGGAACCACTCACAGAGCAGCGAGGCTCCCTTCAATATGAAGCGTGGCCTGAATCATGGAGTTTGAATGTAATTACTCCTCATACCCCTGAACAACGGAAAGCACAATTGGGCCCTGCATCACTAGGCTTGTTTTCTTAGTGGCTATAATTCCTGTTGTGTCTCTACTTTGTGAAGTTTTTTTTTATTTTTTCTCTCTCTTCCTTTACAGACCACCAAGGCCTTCCTGCCACGCATGCTGGAGCTGCAGAATGGGCACATTGTTTGCTTGAACTCTGTCTTGGCCTTGTCAGCCATCCCTGGTGCCATTGACTACTGCACCTCCAAAGCCTCTTCCTTTGCCTTTATGGAAAGCCTGACCTTGGGATTGCTGGACTGTCCTGGAGTGAATGCTACAACAGTCCTGCCATTCCACACCAGCACAGAGATGTTTCAGGGCATGAGAATAAGGTCAGTCCAGGGGAGATGGTGTAAATGATCTCACTGAAATTAATCAGCTGAACATGTTCGTTAACGCCTGGGGTTTTTTAAAGAGAATTTGATATCTGATCTGGCTGCCTGTGAGCAGAGGGGTCAATCTAGGCCTCCTGAAGCCATCAGGCTGGTTCTTCGATTTGCTGGTACACTCCCAATGTGTACAGTTCAGTTTGCCCTTCCTATGGGAGGGTGTCTTCCAGGCAATTGTTTCTAGAGAGAAAATTAGAAGTGACTTTGCACTGGGAGCCAGCTGTGGACCTCAGAGCAGAGGAATCAAACTGATGTCTGAGGTTGTTCAAAGGGGCGAACAGTCCTACAAGTTGGGAATCCACACGAGAAGTTCCTAGTTCCTTCTTTATTCCTGTTGAGGGGCTCAATCCGCCCCCACTGGAATGAATGACGAAAAGGTCCACTGACAGCAGTGAGAAGAGCACCGGACCCTTGCCTGCTCCTACGAAAGTTAACGGTTTTCAAGGGGCTAATGACTAGCCAAAATTAACCCTTTACCAGTGGTGGACCCGTATCTCTTGCTACGAATTGCTAACACAGTTTGTGCACCCTCCGCCTTGGTGAATGGTGCAATGCGACGTCGCCATTGGCAGCGGGAAATCCATGTCCCTGGTATTAAGAGGCCTGGGGAGCATCTGGTTTTTGTCTTTCGCCTGCCAGTAATTTAATCCAAGAAAAAGGCAGGAGAGAGGACGAGGAGGGAGTGGCCCCTGTTATGCCCTCTTATAAGATGCAGCATAAGCTCCCCTCGGCCTTGGTGCCGGCCCAGCTTTACTGGTTCGGGTAGTGAGTGATAGGACCAGGGTCTCATCCTCTCTCTGCTCCTCCCTGACAGTTTTGTGGGGTGGTTGAATGCTGGCAGCAGCTCAGAGAGCCCAAGGACTGGGATTGTACTGCACCCTAATTAGGTAATGAGTTTACTTCTTAATTTCTTCCCTCAGGTTCCCCAATCTTTTCCCCCCACTGAAGCCAGAGACTGTGGCCAGGAGAACAGTAAAAGCTGTTCAACTGAACCAAGCCTTCCTCCTCCTTCCGTGGACAATGCATGTACTTGTCATCTTGAAGAGGTAAATATTTCACTTCTCTGTGGCTGCCTGACCCACTCATTTTACCCTTTGGGCAGAGATGGGAGGCAATCCCGATTTCTGTCTGCGAAGCCAAATCTCATTTGACAGTTGCACGATACAGTAATTACCTAGGACCAGATTGTCCCCTCCCACAGAAGCCAGAGGGCATCAAGGATGGGGAGAAAACGTTGCACGGTTCCATTTGTAGAGTTGTCTTAAGCTTGTTACATCTGAGTATGTGCCCCCACCCCCCAATGAGGAAGCAGATCCAGCCTTCAAAACTCACAGATCCCTGAGATCTGTACTGACAATCCGTTTCCAGGAAATTTCTTACTTATTCACCCATTTATCTATTTGATTTTTTTATTTAGTAACCCCCTCTCCAGACTCCAGCAACTGTACAAAATGTATAAAATATACACCTTCTCATTTCTATTTGGAGACCACTCTTTCTGTAAAGCTATGAGAACATAAAAATGTAAACCAAAATTAATTAATTTTTACATGATCAATTTTTTAAGGGAACTTGAAACTGTGTGCAGAAAACGAACCCTAGTCTCTCTCACTGAAATAATTGAGGACAGCACATTTTAAATTTATTTTCTGTGAGCATTGAGACCAGAAACCATCTAAAAATAGAGCTCATCCAATCACAGAACTGAAACAGTGCCATGTGACTTATGTCACCAATCGCAACTAAATGACACATCCCAGTTTTCAGGAAACCAAAAGTGAACAAAATTCTCAACATATGTTAAATACCTTTGAATACCAAATAAATCTGAGAAAACCTTGCTCCATTCATGGACACTTTACAACCAGAAGAAGAATGGGCACCTGTCAAATATATTATTTGTTATGAATTATTCATTTAGCTTGTCAGCACAAAAGACATCAGGAAAAAAGCACTTCATTCAGACCAGGACCATGGGATGAAAAAAGTAAATACCTAAACAGATAGATAGGTATTCAAGATAAATATATAGATTGATTCTCAATATAAATTCTCAAGATTTATAACATTGAACAGAATCTTGCAATTTAAGAGATGTAGATAAGAACGGCCGTACTGGGTCAGACCAGGGTCCATCTAGCCCAGTGTCCTGTTTTCCGATAGTGGCCAGTGCCAGGTGCCCCAGAGGGAATGAACAGAACAGGTCATCATCAAGTGATCCACCCCCTGTTGCCCATTCCCAGCTTCTGGGAAACAGAGGCTGGGAATGATGCCTTCTTACAGGTTACATTGTTCTACCAGGGCCTGTTTAGTAAGCTCTCTCTTAGTAGGAAGAGACTCTATAGCACTTTCTCTCTTAGGGCCAGTCATGCCAGGTTCAGATCAACTTCAGATCCCACCGAAGTTGTTGGAAACACAGCAGCTTGCAAGACTGGACCCTTGGTATTTCTGACGGAAAGATGACTGCCTCATGCCACAGTAGTCATCCCATCGTGTGTGTGTGTGTGTTTGCGTCTTCTCATTTGAACAGATTAAAAAGTGTGTTTATTTTCTTTCTCTGCAGCATTCTCCCTCGGTCAGCACTTGAAGAAATCCACAAGTTTTCTGGAAGCTACACCTGTATGAACACGTTTAAAGGGCGAACATAGACCTGGTCATACTTAGAGGTCATACTTCATTCTAAAATGAAGCCAACACAAGCAGCAAAATCCTGACAAGATTGTGAATCAACGGTCTTGGCTTTTAGCCTGCCTTGCTCGCGTGACTTGTGCTGCTGTCAGGCAACAAATTTCTTGCAGGTCATATCCATAGCAACACGACCTTTGCACAGGACCGCATGGCTAGACTGGACTTTTGGGAGGAACAACAAAAACGTTGATATGTTTGTACAATGTTTAATTCTTTAGAGTCTGATTGTTAAATCCGCTCATAGTTTTAAGATTTAATTGTCGTTTTAATTGTACCCTTAGGCTGCTCCAACCAGGGTGCAGCACATCCCTCCCCACTCTGCTCACAGAAACAGGAAGAGCAACTAGTGTTGATTTCAGATCAGCTTTTTGAATGAGAATTTAAAAAATGGCTTTGCAGGGTTACTAGCTAAGGGTGTTTATTGGGACCCCACTTTTTTTCCCCCCTCCCACTGCATTGGGTGGCTGTACTTTACAGCCATTGAAGCAGATTGTTCCGCTCATTCCTTCTGCATCTCTGGACAGGAGCAAATAGCTGGTCCGCTCAGGGGCCACTCAAGAAGCCTGAGTGTGGAAGGACAGCGCTAGCCACAGCAAGTCTTTATTGCTGCCTGTCCAAAGGCTGAAGTGGCAAGCTCAGAAAGAGGAGTGACTAGACATATTTCATGAGACGGACAATCTGAATAGTGGAAGGTCCCGCCTACCGCTGAAATCATATACAGAAAGTAATTGTCCTTCTGAATATTTTTGTTCATTTGTGGTGAAATATAATTTTCTTTTAGCAATAATCCCTAGATTTCCACTCATTTAGTCAGTGTTGGCTTGGGAACAAACTCACCTTAGGGGCTTCCTCGGCACACCCTTATTCACGCAAGCAGTCCTTACACCGAGAAATCCCATTGATCAACCCGCACAGAGAAGGAAATGGAATATGTTCCAAAAAGTAGAAGGATGTGACGCATGGACATGAAATGTGAAGGTGGGAAGCGCAATGAGCAAAGGCCCGATGTAAACCCCATTGAAATCAATGGGGATCTTTCCAATGACTTACGTGAGAGTTGGATCAAGCCCTAAATGAGCCAAAAGAGGGAGGAAGCAGTGAGGTAGAATTCCCCACGAGACATTCATTTTTATTGTTCTTGTTATTTTTTTGTACAATACAGTTTCTTTAACAACCCAGTAAAGTACAGCAACACATCCCCATGACCGATCCATCGTGCAACACTGGGCGTGCTACCATGTACTAAACATAAGAGAACACAACCGAGAGAGGTATTAATCATAACTGCAGCATAGCTTGGCCGCAGGTGTGATAGGCGAGCACCTCAAGAAAAGTGCTGTAAGGACAGTCTTGTGGCTAAAGCACTGGAGTGTGAGGTAGGATTCCTGCCTTCTGTTTGCAGCTCTGCCTCAGACTGTGTGTGAGACCCCCGGGGCAAGTCACTTCTCTCATTGTGCTTCAGCAAAGGTTGTTGTGAGGCTTGGTTCCTTAATGTTTGTCAAGTGCTTTGCAGTCCTCAAGTGGTGGGAGCAAAATGTTGTTTGCTTACAGTTGGAGAGGTTACTTGCAAAAATGTAAAGAGGAGAGGAAGAATCCACATAATAAAACATCTGTTTCTAGAGGAGATCTGTGTTTCCTTGGAAAAGCTGGAAGTGGATCTGTGCATTTGGATGCTCTCTTTGTTCTGTTGTGTAGAACGGAGAGCAAAGAGCTAGATTTGGTGATACTTTTAAAATCTGACGGTCTGATCCCTGGCTGGCGTATATCCATATAGATTCATCAATGAATGGATTTTGCCAGCTGCACAACCTAAGGCAGTGGCGGGCAGCCCATGGGCCTCATGCGGGCCATGAGACATTTTGCTGATGTTCCCGGCCATTCGGAGCTGCGGGAAGCCCCACGGACATGAGGGCTTGTCTACCTTTGAAATGTTACAGTGGCACACTGTAGCGCTTCTGTGTAGACACTGCCTACGCTGACAGGAAGGGTTCTCCTGTTGGTATAGCTAATCCACCTCCCCAAGGGGCAGTAGCTAGAATTCTTCCATCCAGCTAGCGCTGTCTACACCGGGGGTTATGCTGGCTTAACTACACTGCTCAGCGGGGTGGACTTAACTTTAAATTTAGTGTTGATCGGGCTTGAGAGGCCGATCCTGCAAAGAAATAGATCCATGCAGACTTTTTTGCCTACATAGGGTCCCAGAGAAGTCAATAGGTCCCTTTGCAGGATCAGGGTCTGAGGGATCATTATTGCCATGATGGCATCCAGCTTCCCTAGCTATTGGAGATTAACTGTGCTTTCCTCCTGAGGTCAGGATCACAAAGCTTTATTATGGCATCTGCTTTGAAAAGGCATCCTACAGTGGGGTTTTGTACTGATTCCCTAGATATCTGCAGCTCTGTGGAGAGATTGCAAAGGTGCATTTAGTCTCTGTGATTCTGAACCCCCAATGCTCCCCCAGTGGGCTCTTGGAGGTTTATTTATTTTCTGAGAAGCAGGAGAATTTGGCAATATTCAAATTGAATAGTTAGTTCACGAGAGAGCCCTTCCAGGGATCTGCCAGGAATACAAAGGTACCATCTGTATTGAGATCCATTTGGGGTGAGGGGGAACGCTGCCCTCCTCTCCCCATCTAATCCTGTATATTTTCTCATTATCCATGATCAGGCATGCCAGCCTTGCAGCTGTAAGAACAAACAGAATTGGTGGAAGAGGGCTTCCCTGCTGGGGACCCTTAAATTAAAACTTTGGTTTGAGGTTCCATTAATTAGTGACATGCCAATTCAAAGAGGAGGTAAAGAGGTATTCCCACAGAATATACCGAACCCCCCATCCCTGCTCCTTCTCTGTACACTGGGTGCTGTCTGTTTCTTTCTAATGAATATGAACAAGTCAAATGCCACCCGAGACTCACCCTTCCCCTCCCCGCACACACCCCCTTAGCTCTCCCCTCCCCTCAGGGTCTCTGAGCGGACAGCAGGTCAAATAGCAGTCACAGTGGGGGAGAGGTATGCAGCAAACAGAAAATAACAAGGAAAACATTGGCGCTTCTCTTTAGAATTCGAGTTGGACAAGATCCCTCCCTCTGGTGCGAAGAGAAGGAATGTTTTGCGCCTTTATGAACTAGTGTCTTGCCTGGCTGGATACATTCTGAAGACTTTGTTTCACGGAGAGCCTCCTCTGGAATGCTGGTTGAGGTCTTCTGTCCCCTCAGACATAAGGTTGACATCGGGTAAGCTGGAGGCACGGCTCATGCAGGCATGCTTTGTAGAAGCCTTAAGGCTTTCTCAAAAGAATTTCCGCCCTTCCACTTATTTTAATTTTGGTTTTCCCTGCTCTCTCCACCCTTTTTTTAATCCCTATATCATTATTGCACATTTCAGTGCCACCATCTTGTAGCCAGATGTCAAACAGAGGGTCTGGAATAAATCTAAGACAGAGGTATATATTTATTAGCCTGTCGGAGAAGGAGTCAAGATGAGGCTGCAGGAACAGGCCATCGAGGTCTCCTGTGCAATTAGCAAAACTTTTCAGGTTTTCTCGACTTATTCCAACGTGTGACCCAATAGAAAAGTACCCACAGTGCATTTTCTTCTTCCTGTGAAGGAGGCTGTTGCGGCCCCTCTTAGAACTAGATTGCTAGGAAAACTTTAGGACTTGTTCTGTCCTGACGTAAAGCCTGCAGGGTGCCTGGGGTTTAAGTGGGGGCATATGGCAGTGCTGTGTGTTGTCAGAGGCTGGTATTTGCACGTGGTAATTTGCAGAGGGGGCGGGTGGGGGATGGGAGTACTCCCTTGCAAGTGAGGCCAGTGATCCTCCCCACTTCACATTTTTTAATCATAGAATATCAGGGTTGGAAGGGACCTCAGGAGGTCATCTAGTCCAGCCGCCTGCTCAAAGCAGGACCAATCCCCCAATTTGTGCCCCAAATGGCCCCCTCAAGGATTGAACTCACAACCCTGGGTTTAGCAGGCCAGTGCTCAAACCACTGAGCTATCCCTCCCCAAAATGAAAAGCCACACCACTAAGTGCAACCTGGTGCACTTAGAAGCAAAAAAAAATTGCCCTCTTCAGCTGTATCCTTTATGATGAATCGGTTTCGAAGAATCCAGAGCAGAGAGTGAGCTCCCCTCGATGCAATGAAGTCCTGCACCCCCATTTCTTTCTTCAAGTTAAGCATGGGTGGAAACTATCCACATAGGCCTCCTGGGACTGTAGCGCCTGCCTGGGCAAGTGACTGCAGCATTTGCAAAGAAAAGCTTGTATACTTTTCTGTAATGTGTTAATCCATGTAGGTGGGAGTGATTCGATCTAGGTTTTCAAGCCTTTCAGACTGCTCCCACCACCCCCGCGTTCAGGTACTAACAGATCGTCCAACACTTGCCAAATCTCAAAAAGCAACAGGCCAAATTCAGACTCCGCCTAAGTGGATGCTTTGTCTTTAGTGGGGACACACCTGTGGGAATTTGGCCCAATGTTATTTTTCTTTCATTGAAATCAAGCTGCTTTTCTGCCTGAAAAAAGGATAACAGAGCAGCCTTGGATCAGCCACTTTGTATTTTTTGGTTTCCTTGCATGCCAGCACTGGTTTTAATAAACTGATTCAAGGTGATAAATATTGTCGCTCTTTGGCTGAGCCTGTCATAAACTTTTGGCGTCTCGCAAGATGCTGACGAGGGTAAACTCTTGTATTTTCGGCTGCCAGTGTCACCAAGCAAACAGCCGTGTCGAAAGTGATCTCTTTACAACCACGTTCTCCATCGTGTGAAGACCCACAGGTCTGGGTATTTCAGCCTCCTTGCAGCTGGGATTAGAGCCAGCACTATAAGTCACTGGCAGCAGGAAATGCCTTGCCCCCCTGAAGTTCCCTCCAGTTTTAGCTGCCTCCCCACTGTTGAGTTGTTCCCCAGGCCCTCCGTGCCGCAGCGAAGCTCTCTCCGCTTTATCAAATTCCTGACTAATAATTCAGCTCTATAATGTGTCCGTCTAACTCCCAGCTGTGTCCCAGAGCTGTTTGTGCCTTTTGGGGGGATTGTCCCCTCAGCGTCACATAGGGTTGTCACCTCTGAGATACAAAAACCCGGGACATCTGAACCGTTTTGTCTGGGAGAGCTACTCCAATCCTAGGAAAACCGGGACAGATGGCAACCCGAGCTTCGCTTCCCCTTTGACTGGCACCTCTGCAGGCTTCAGGGAGTGAGGCAGGCCGAGAAAGGCACAAGGAAAGATCTGTCTCTCCTGTCTGGACACGGCCCAGATGCTGTCAACACCAGACAGTTCAGTAAGGGGCCTTTGGGCCCTGCTCCCTCCTCCTGCTGCTTCCCTCTCTATAACAAGCCCTCCCTCTCACTACGCAATCCCTATTCATAGCCCGGCCTGCGACCTCCAGGGGAAACACAGCTCCATCTGCCCCACGTGGACCCCATACAATAGAAGGGGATAGAGCCTGGGGCACAGCCTTTCTTGAACCTCACAGTCCTTCCCTGAGAGAAGGACTGTTGGGAAGACAAGACACTAAGCCCAGTCTCTTTTGAGGGCGAGGAGCTCACTAGCCACTTGGCAGTATCTTTGGAGCAATGTCTGAGCTCCCAATGAGCCCCCAGCATGGAAGCAGGATCATAGGGACAAACTGCCAAAGGAGATGTAAATAAAGAAAATCATCACTGGTTTCCCCTACTCCCCTTCACTGAGTGCAGTGCTGATTTCTCTGAGTGCACACATGCTCTCGCACACACAAGAGGAATCCCTCTTCCAAGGAGGAAGGCCAGCTGTCCGAATCAGAGTTAAGAGATCACATAATATATATAATTTAAAAAAACAGACATAACCGATGATGGACTCTTTCAGGCAGATTAGGCAGTACTGTGAAACTAGGCGTACGTGGTCCGTTGCAGCCCTAGACAAGATATGACTATTTATCCTCCTTCATGTTCCCTGGGATGATATGATAAAAGATCTCCCGCCACACCTAAAGACCAGGAAAGTCTTGACTGTCACCCTCGTCCACTGTTGTGGTCACTTTCCCCTAAATATCAGCCTGTTATCTCCGGCAACCACTGTAGGCCCACCACGTCCTAATGGTCAGCTGCAGGTTGCTGTGTCTCGAAGCCACCTCGACCTCCTTCCTGCAGCAGATGGCTGTGGTGTGATGTGGAAGAACAAGCAGGAAGTAGGGGGCTTCTTGACCTACTGTTTACTTTTACTAGCCTCCTTGGTCCCCATTTTATAAGGCCGTATGGTGCCTCAATGCACTAGTCCAAATTCAACCTGGCATCACACCCAAAGATGAACCTTGCTGTCTTCCATGATAGTTAGGGACTCCATGTTTCTAACTGGGAGAACTACTTTACCTGAAAGTTTGGCCTCCTCACTGTACAGACCCTTTTCAGGCAGCCAGGGCCTGAAAGTTCTCAGTCAGCATAGCCTAACAACAGAAATAAATAAAAATAAAAGCATTACATGTTACTGGACACCCTCCACATGCTTTCACATGCAATGCTCATATGAATGGATGGTATTGAAAATATGATCCCTCTCAGGCTAAAAACCACATAGACTAAAGATTTTTCCCTGAAAAAGCTATTGGGACACAAATTTGTTTCATGCAGGTACATAGGGCCTTTGTTATTGAGACCAGATGCTCAGGCAAATGTGTTCCCAGTTCTTTTAGTGCTACAGTGGGAAACTTTATGGAAAGCTGAGGCTATTCAGAGACTCATTGGAAAAGTAGATTTACAATCTTGGCTCCTGCCAGACACTGCAGAAAAGAATAAAGATCACATAACAAGTCCCTGAAGTACAAGAGAGATTACCACTTCACAAGTGGTAGCTGGAAGAAATCCAGAATTCTGAGGCAAGGTCAGTAGTTGCCCGCAGATGCCTCAGAGCTTTCTGCATGACTCCCAACCAGCCCTATGCAGAGTTAACCCCCCCCCCCCCCCAGTTAATTCCAGGTTCTTTCAGCCTGGGAGTAATGGCTACCAACAGCTCTGGACATTATCCAGAGGGGGGGTACCCTACAGAGTTGTGCAAGAATCACAGACGCAATTTTGTCCCATTGCCAAATTCAAGAAGCCCATGGAAATGCCAAGACATGAATGAGACCATACCTCATCTCCTTCAGATCAGCATGATATTGCCCATTCCTCATCAAGGACTGTTCTCAGTCTTATTTCTAGCCTCAGATAATCAGGAACAAAGATAGCAGCGCTCTGTCTGAAACACATGAACAAGTTCCTAGAGGAAGCTCATCTTCATGGCCCCATTTTATGGACAATTCTCACACTTTCTGTATGGATGGTAGGTTTTTTTTCTTCAACTTCAATCATTACCATTTGACCTGACCGGTGCTCCCAAGGGCTCTTCCAGGAACATGGTGTTATTAATATTGGCTTTACAGAAGAAGGAAATTCAAGTCTCTCTCTTGAAATGTTCCGTTGCTCAGGGCTCTGTACACAGAGAGAGCTGAAACAAACACACTGGAGTATCTTGGATTCATGATAAACACAGACATATGGCACCAGGGAAGACAGTCATAGGCCTGGTCTGAGGATAAATCAAGGTCTCAAGGTACCAGGGTCTCAGCTCAGAAGCATGTTAACAGCGCATGAAGATGTGCATAATGGAAAACAAGCAGTGTCACAGACACAAAACTCCAATTCTTATTGCAGCCTGTTGGGAATGCTGGTCTCATGCACAGACATGCATCACTGAACTAGAGTTCCTGTAAACCCAACATAGTAATTCCTGTTATCCCCTCCACATCCCAGCCTCGCACATCTGTTGGGAGCAGTCAAGATCCCATTGCCTATTCTCTGCTCCCACAACTGTTGAATGCAGAGAATCAGATTTTTCTAAGAGCAATCTTTATGTCAAATGCTAGCTGAGGAAAATGGAGAGGTCGCAAAAAGAGAGCGTACAGCGTCCCCTGGCAGGAGCCCAGTGCTCTACTGAGGTCTCAGAGCACTCTTCCTTCCTTGGTCTGGTAATGAGGAGTCAAGGATAAGATGAACGCCAAGATTCATATGGCAGAAGATGGCTTAAGCAGAGAGGAACCTGCACATAGAGGTATCCTCACTCATTGTAAGTCAATATGGTGATTATCTCTTTGCATCTGGAAACAGCAGCCCATGTCGCGGGACCTGGGATGTGAGGTGATAGATAATTTTCAGAAATCTGGGCAGGGTCCCTGCTGTATCCGTTCCTACCTTTTTCACTGCTCCCCAAGACCATACAAAAAAATCTAGGAGGGAGAAAGCGGTAGTGATTTTTTAATGATTTTCTGGCTGAAGAGGCTATGGTTATCAGGCGCAGTTAACCTAGCCCTGGCCCATCTGAGGACTCTACTTCACAGGAGACTGCTATTGCAAAGGACAATCATCCCTCCAACAGCAGACAGATTCAAAATGGCTACTTGGACAAAATAGTTTTTACTCTCATGGAACCTCAAAAGAAGTCAACCTAGAATTTATTCTACTGGCTGAAGGAAAGTCCATGGTTTATCAGCCACATCAACCAAATGACACATAGCCTTGAATGCCTCTGATGTGGGTTTGTGAGAGCGTCCAAGCAAAAGTTCAAGTCTTTGTACTACAATGTTTTTGGTATGTTCAAGAACATGACGTTTTGTGCAGACCCCAACATTAAAAGCTTCTTTAGGACAATGTGGTGGAACACAACCCTGAAACATCATTCTGGTCTGGATAGCACTGCCACAGTTGAACCCACATGGCACGTGTCGTCATACTTGCTGTCTCTTATGCAGACTTCCTGATAACAATGATCTCCAATCAGACAAGTTTATGATGTTGGGAGCTTTGACAGAAGAGGTCCCATATTTTACTTTTAATTCAGACAAGTAGTCCTCAACTGTCACGGCATTCATTCCCAAAGTAAAAACATAGAATATTCATCCTTCTGTCAAGCATCAAAGTCCAATGTGTAGACCACTGACAATCTCTGGGCAGAGAGTTCATGTCTCCTGTAATGAGATCTGCTAGGTACCTGTGCGGTCATCAGTCCATAAATTCACCACCTTCTACATATTGGCCATCCAACTTTGAGCCTGTGCCATTTTTGGCAGAAGTCTTCTCCACAACTTCGTTGTCCAGGAGAAGATAAAGAAGATCCAACCTCATTTTGTATGTCCCTATTTAAAGGATGATCCAGCTTCCCACTCTGCAGGGACACTGCTATGAAAAATCCCACTGCAATGGATCTGTGGAGTGTAGACAATGAAAAATAGGAAAAATTATCTGTGCTTATCTGAAAATTTGCTTCTTTGCATATTAAGGTCCGGAGATCTGGACACCCTGGTGACAATTAGGCCATCCAGAATAGAAATGGAAATTGACTTCCAAAGATACAGTTTTATTTCATCAAAAGAAATTAGCCCTATGGTCTGCAGTCAGAGAAATTGTAGTGCTTTTTCTTCAAAGAGCAGTTAAGATCATCTGTATTTGGGGAAGTAGAATGGAATTATCATGGCCGTGGAAGTTGTCACAACTGGAGGGGACGTCAAGGGATCGAGGCAGTCCCCTGCTGCTGGAGATTGGCAGGTCTGGTTCTGTCCCCAAACTGCAAGCAGACTGAAGTACTTCCTGCGGTGGATATGTGGGCCAAGTTACTCGAAGAAAGGAAATCTTTCAGGTAAGCAGGGTAAACTTCCCTATAATTAAAACCTCTAAAACACATTGCCATTTAGAGCTATGTGATCTATTAATTTTATTTTTTGCTTTGGCATGAGACTATTTAAAGCACTGAACTCAAGGTTCTACTCCTGTCTCACTCACAGTCTGGCTGTGTGAGTGGGGTTGGATCACTTCCCCTTTTTGTACCTCAGTTTCCCTCTCCAGACACAATACCTACCTACTCCACATGGGCACTGCGCAACTATGCCTAGACACCAGCATGGCACTAACTTTTTAGCTGAATCCCTCTCTGATACCAGAGCGCACACGCTCTGTGTATTTCTCCCACAGTGACTTGATCTATAGATAAGTGAAGCCAAACAGGAACCTCGCTTTGACTAAGCCGATAGGAGCCAGGCTGAGTTTATATTAGCTGGGCCTCCCTCTTTGCAGGTTTGACAGCAGTACCGGATGATTTTGTGAAGCCCTGGGTATTTCCTCGCCACACCTGTTTACATAATTTTTTCCCCTTCCATTTTTCTCCTTGAGAAGGGCTGTAATTTGAGTGTCTCTGAGTCAGTGTGCTGTGTAAGCACATTATCCTTCACCTCACCTTCCCCAGAGGCGGTCTCTCACCTGTGTACACACCTTATCATGTGGTAACATTGCAGCCCACTTTAAACATCTTTGAGTTTAGGCTCCTTTAAAGCACACAGTGCAACGAACCAGGCACAAACGCCTGACGTGCTAGAGCTGCTTCTGCCACCCAGTGGTCAGGAGCTACTGCTCTCTTCCACCAGCCGCAGGACTTGGACCTGCCCCTGGAAAGATTGTTACTCAGAAGAACATGAGCTAAACTGGCAAAAGGAAAACGTTCAAAGGGAAATCATGCCGCCAGAGGTCATGGAGCCAGTAGCCGTGACGGAGCGAGAGTGGGCTTAGCATCCACGGCTCTTTGTAGATCAGCACTGAAGAAGTGGAAAGGTACAAGCCGTCAAACATACGAACCCTCTCTGCTCCACTGGAAATGTGGCGATAGGACACGCCTTGCACAATAACCATGGGTATTACGTGATTTGTTGACTACACCCTGATGTGACAGCTCTTTTGCTAACTTAGTAATAAGAGATTTAGGCATGAAAATAAATTCCCCGAGGCTGCAGTCAGCACAGAAGTTTGGCATCAAATCTGAAACATTTTGAGATTCGTGAAGGAGAAGCTGATGATGCCTGAAAATGGGTAGAGCAAACGGGCACATAGAAGAGCCCTTTCACAGCGAAAGGTGATGATCATGGTGCGTCTAACCCTAAACTGGTGGACAAAACCTGCCCTGTAGAACCTCACTACTGCTGGGGGAACTGTTGAAAGTGAGCAATTCAAGTTACAAAATTAGCCCCTTTTTCTGTTTATGAATTATCCTTAAACAGACGTCAGGTTTTTTAAAATTTATTTGACAAACACTTTCCGTACTGAAAGTTTTTCAGCAAATGAGTTGTTTTCGAACTGTTCACCATGACTATTGGTAATGGTTTAGGTGTTTGTGATCCACGAATTAATATTCATCATGTGGGACTGGTCCTCTAAGTCACGTGGGGGTGTTTCTGTTCCCTGCTGCTCATTGCAGAACAGATTTCAGTTTTGTTGTGTTTCTTATATTGTTCCTGCACACGTGCGCGCACGCACACACACACACACACACACCCCACCACAGCACCTGAGTGCATAACTGAAGGGCCTTCTGTGGCCAAGCAGCAATCATAACAATGCTTTCGGATTGCACTTTCCCGCCTCAGATCAGAAAGCACTCTACAAACGTAATCGAGTGTTATAGTCCCCGTTTTATAGATGGGGAAACTGAGGCACAGAACCCTTTAGAGACTTGCCCAGTGTCACTTAGTGACTAGTGTGGGAGCAGCACCCTGGCTTTCTTGACTCCCAGCCCTGTGTTCAGTCCCCTAAACTACAGTCGCCTACTCAATGCACATAATGCAGCAGATCCACACTTTTTATTTTTGTTCGTTAACACAGAGAAGAGACTTTTGAAACCGTGTCCCTGTTACACGTCCCTTCTAGCCCATTGACATGTAGCACTACGTGCGGGGGCAGGGGAGGGAGGGAGGCATTGAGAGAGAGACTAGCTGCTGTGCTAAACTGACCCAGAAATGCAAAGACTCAGGATTTGGTTGTGGAAATGTTTGCTCTGGCGCTCAGGATGCTTTTGTCTTGAACTTTTGTCTTGCATTTTCCCTTGGTATGTGTTTGCTGTTCATTTGTGCTGCACTTGCTGTGAGAAATTAAGCCATCACGTTGGTATTTTCTTTTTTTAAAATCCTTACAATTCCTTTCAGTACTGCATGTTAACAGGACAAAGGAAATAAATCCTTGAAAGAAGATACAAGCTGTGTTTCTGTTTTACTTTGGTGCTGCTGTGGTAACTGAATACCAGTCGGCAGGGTCAAAATAAGAACCTGCCAGAAAATCCCAGCTCTCAAACCAGAGGTTGGGTTGCCTATCGTTAAGCAATTTTCAGCCTACCTGCTTAAAGATCGTAACAGTTACTCTGTAAATCTCCGAGTGTTTCATATAGTTTCCTTGTCATGTGGTCATTAAGTTTTATAACCTGTATATTTCAAATGAAACAATGAATGTGAATTCCTTCTAAATGGCTTAATAGAGTCCACATGTTAACGATTTTTAATATTTTGGTTGCTCAGTAGGTAGCAAACTTGCCTGTGGGACGGTTAGTGTTGGCCAAGAACCTGGGGCGGGATCCCCCAAGGAACTTAGCCATTGCAACACTCAGCATCACAGCATCCAACTTTTAGGTATGTAGACTATCACAGGACCACCCTGCCACCCACGGAGCTGAGCTAAGTGTCTTGGCTCCTTATACAACCAGTGGGGAGAGATGGGCACCTCAGAATGCGATCCACATAAGCCAGCAAGCTAGGTGGCGTGCCATCGAAGCTAGCCAGTGGGAGAAACTGATGACGGGGTGAGCGCTAAGACCTGCCCCTCTCTGAGGTAGGCACCTAAGTCCAGACTGCAGGGAGGCACCTAGCTGTGCTTAGTGATCCACGAATGAGCACTCGCCACCCGGATTCAAACGGCTTAGATACCGAGAGCCATTTCTTGAGGGAATGAGCTAAGCACCTTCCTCACTTCACCCAAAATGTATGGAGGGGGGAGGTGCTGTAACCTTGTAACTTTTAGCCCAGGGATGTGGGAAACCCAGGTTCAATTGCCCCTCTAGGCCAGAGGCAGGAGAAGGAATTTAAACTTAGGTCTCCTACCTCCCAGGTGCAGACTTGAACCACTGAGCTATGGGAGTCTGATTTGGACCTCCCTCAATCTCTCCTGTTGCATAAACAGTAACAGTGTGGTTGGAGCCTGGGTCTCTCTCACCCTCCGTGCTTCTCCACAGTGGAAAAGCCCGGAGTATCTTTGTGGATCCCACCCTTAGACATTCCCCTTACTAAACCACCACCCACGCACTGTCCAGTGCTGTCCTGGGCAGCTGCGGGGTGGGGGTTGTCCATCTCCAACAGATGCCTGAGCTTGCTGTCAAATACAGTTTGGCACAATTTGTTAAGCCAATCAAATAGCTCTGAGTTGATCTGAATCTGCTGAGGGTAAGGCTTAAGGGTGATTCAAGAGCGTGGGTACCCACCTCCGGGAAGACTGTTAAAAACCAGAGCACAAACCCCCAAATTGGCGGTGAGGTCTAAACTTAGATTTCACCAACTCATTGCACCAAGTGCAAACTTTGCAGGCAGGTTAACAGCCTTAACACAGAGTCACAGTCCCCTGGGGTGTACTCTGGTCTGTCTTGCCACGCAGGTGAGCGTATCTTTGTGGTAGATGGCCCCTTACATCAAGAATCTTACAAGAATCACAACAATATTCAGATTACTCCTAATCCCAGCCACTTATCCCACGTCAAGAATGTTTTAGGTCTCACACCAAAGACCAGGCTTGTAGCCAATCCTATGGTGAAAGTATATGAAGATTTATTTAATAAAAAAAAGGAAATGAGACAGTTATTTACAAGGTTAAAGCAAGCAAACATATAAACACAAATGAGTTATAGCCTTAGGTTTCAAAAGGTATTACAGGGCTCGATAACCAGAAAGCTCTATTTGTCCTTGTCAAGGCCGAATCCCCACTCTGGCACTCGTTTAGAGCCTGACCGAACTGTGACCTTCCTCCATGCTGCCTTTGCTAGCTTGGTGACAATGCAGGCAGGGACGTCTGGCATGCGCAAGGCAGGGAGCCTTCTCCACTGAGCATTAGCCCTCTCTGCACTATTTCCTGTTATTGCCTAATGCTGGCTCGATGGTGTGGTGGAAAGGACTGAACGGGTTTAAGTCACAGCTAGAGCTCTTCAGTGGGGCCATTTTTAAAGCACACACTGTAACGTGTTCTGTCACATTCCCATTCAAACTGCTTTTCATTTTTTAAAGGGGTGGCTTCGAAGGCGTCTTTACTTGCTAGTACAGAAATTGTGCTTTGCTGTGTGGTATGGTAGTTGAACCACAGAACTGGGAGGCAAGACGCTTGGGTTCTGCCATTGGTTTGAGCACTATCCTTGACAGTCCCTTAAGCTTCCCCATGCCTCAGTTGGACCTCCACCCCAAGCTGCAAAAATGGCTCTAATAATGCCCATTTCAAAGAGGTGTTAGCAAGATTAACTAATATGCATTGAGATGCTGGATACAAGCTATAGTAAGTGGAAATTATAATGGTTATTAAAGTACCTTGACAGGATGGCGCCATCAGCAGCTGCCCACATTGTACATGGCCATGATACCTGGGAAAAATGTATCTTGCTATAGATATATCTATAGTGAGAGAGGCTAAGGTTTTTAGTGGGTGTCCTCTGACCTCATTGTAATCTTGCCTTTTTAGCTTTTGTCTTTTGGCCCAAACAGAGTCAACTCATCTTTGCAGTGTTCCTGCCCTGAAGCTAATGCAAGGGGTTAGGTGGGAGGGGCTCAGTCTTGTTCCCTGATACTTGCCCTGGCTTCCATTAATAGAGGGGGAATCCATTATTACAAAACAGGCCCGTTGTGGTGTCTGTGTGTAGGTGGGCGGGCTGAGGGTTGAAATGGATGGTGTCACCAAAAGTGCGTGACCACATCAGAGCTGCTTCAGTCTGCGGTGCAGACACACTGAGCCCTGTGACATGGCCAGGTCATGGGGTGATCCTGAGAAGCCAGTTAAACAGTCTTCTTAGACCACAAGGAATTTCCATGTACGATAAAACTGTCACCTCCACGGCTGATTTTTTTTTTCTGTCAAGAAAAGAGGTTTTAACTTAAGACCCTGCAATCTCTCCCCCCCAACGTTTTCTGTTAGTTTCCCTTGGCACTAAAGCAGCTAGCATGACTCAAGAAGCGGTGAAGAACGTGGGTATCCTGACAAAGGGCTTTCTGACTCCCTGGAACACAATCTTCTGACCATAATGGGCTGTCACACTGACAGCTGAGTTAGGCCTACGTGAATCATCTGTATTCCCCCCAGCCCAGTGTTTCTCAGTGACCGGTCCGTGGTCCGGCGCCAGTCCCTGACACAGTTTAGGGAGGTAGCAAGCCAGTCCCTGGTATCAAAAAAGCTTGAGAAACACTGCTTCAGGCTGTCTGAATATGTAGATTTGGGATGACAATCACTTTTAATTTGGGGGTAGGGCTAATACCAAGGTAGTGAGCACAACACTTCAGAACACAGACCATCACAGCAGGATTGCCTTCTGCTGGCATGACTCCAGGGCTTTCCTCTGGCCACGGATGCACCTTTATGACGGGGGGGGGGGGGGGGGGAGAATGGGGAGGGAACATGTCAGATTGCTACCGGGTGGCAGTAAAAACAAGAAAAATGTTACCTCCTTTGAAATCCATGTGCCAGTGTAGAGAAGCCCAGCTGTCCTCAGCAGAGCCGTGTGAAGAGGGCAGGTCTGTGCTTGTACTTTTTCCACTAGTCTGCCTGGGGCATCGGAAGGCCCCCCCCCAGGAATGTTCTGTCGTGCACAAAGGGAGCCGGTGGCAGTTCTGCGCGCAGTACAGCGATTACTGAGGATGTCAATTACTGAGCGTTCTTGGGCAGTGTTTCTGATGGCTTGTGCCATTTGGCTTGAGAGGTTCTGACTTGGGCCGGGGGGGGTGGGGGGGAGCATGGCTTGTGCTTGCCCAGAAAGCGAGAGTCGTGCGCTGTGGCTGCAGCCCATGTAGGGGGGGTGATATTGGGATGTCACCAACATGTTGCAGGGGACCAGCCACTCCCCTTAGAAGGGGAACTGCTCAGCCTACGGAGATGAGCAAATTGTTTCTCTGGTGTACAGTCTAAATAGCTTAAGCTGCAAGTGCCACCAGCATCTGGGGGGAGGCTTCTTTCCCTCCCACAAAAGCATCAGCAGCAGAATTTTGTGGCCACTACCCCGGCCTCTGCCTCACTTGGGCTGCCAATTTTGGCTGGCCATATTCCTGGAGGTTTCATCACGGCATGATCTTTACATCAAGATTCATCTTTGCTTCACGTTGGGTTGGCAATCTTACAACATTGTGTGCCATATGTGTGTGTGGGGGGGGGGGGTGTCAGGGAGAACTGGATGGGCCATGAAGGATTTTCCAGCTCCAACCGTAACCCATCCTGCTACGGCATGTACTGCATGAGCTTTCCAAACCCTCCCGCTACCCCCCCTTCCAGCACAGTGGAGCTACATCCATTCTGCTGCTTCTGGGGAACTCCCTCCCTATGCAGTAAGGGGACAGGACTGTTCCCTTGGAGCTACTGGGGGTAGCTGCTCAGACATGTGGGAAGGAAGCCAGTCGGGCTGCCAGTGTGCATGGGCAGGGGGGTATCGTATGCCTCTGTCAGAAAATCCTGCTGCAGAGGCCTATAAAAACGGGGAGGCCATGGACCAAAAGTCCATGACAGGCTACAAGCTCTTTGAGCAGAGTGACACCTTCTTAGAAGAGTGACAGAGCAGAGGGCGGACAGGACGGGGGATGGGTGCCGTCCAGCCCAGGGCAGGCTGAGTTTCTTGACCACGGGAACAAGGCAAAAGCATTGCTGATGGTGGAGCTTTTATTTTTGTTCCTGAGGACGAGGCTGTCAAAGTGCAGCCCGTAAATAATTCTCCCGTGCAACAAGGTCTTCCTCCAATGCCTGGCCCAACCCCCGCTCTCTTCAGCAGGGCCGGAGAGAAGGGGAGGAGGTGTCTTTGGCTGACAAGAGCCCGATGGGGAGGGCTGGGAGGAAGGGGGTCTCGGGGGCTGGGTTCAGAGCAAGGTTAGCCAAATATCGGATAAATTAAGCAAGGGGAACAGACAGCTCAGCTCGCAATGAACTTTTCACCCAGCTAACCTGTTCCTCACCCGACCCCGCACAGGTGGAGAGCACAGCGTTCACTCCCACTGCCTTCCGCTACCCGAGCACCAGGCATGGGCCAGGGCCGAGGCCAGCCAAGCAAGCGCTGAAAGGGGCTTGATCTGCTCTTTGAAATACAGGAAACATTACAGGCACACGTCGAGGTTAGCCCCACTCGTTTCAAAGGAGGAACCGCTGTGTCTCACCAGTGCATGGCCAGAGAGGAGAGTGAGGTTTTGTTACTTCTGGCCGTATCCCACCAGAACGTGGAAGACATTCCATGCTGGAGAGGGCAAGGAAAGGGGGGACAGTGATTAAACCAGGGCTATTGGGGATCCCGTCTGGGAAGATTCCACGCTCTGATGGGAATCCAGTGAATTCTGATGTTTCTTCTTCACTGACCGTTTTCTGCATTGGCAGGGCTAGTAAATACAAATAATTGCTGACAGATGTGGAGAGAACATTACATGTATGTTAGCCATTAAGTTTAATTTTCTCTTAGTTTAAACTATATATATATATAGGGTCTACTTCTGAACTCATTTAAATCAGTGTAAATTGTTGTGATAAATGCCTAGAGAGAGAGAGCACCCGCTTAGAGCTGTGATATCACTTGGTATCCGACACCCCATTATGCAGTTGCCATCCCCCCCTCTGAGCACGGTTTCATTCCTAAAGGGTTACTCCCTTGCCTGCCTGGGAAGCCAGGACCGTAGGCCGGACACAGAAACCTGGCGTTTCTAGTGGCTGCACAGAGCACACCTTTGCAACCGGAAAAGCAACATGGTTCAGCACTGACAGAGCTGGCAAAATGCAGACTTGGTGGGAGAGTGAATAAGAATCTGGCTGCAGCTCAGTTTCCCAGCCTGCTGGCACAGCTGCTAATAAGAGCAACTGCTGATTGGAATAGCACTTCTTACTTCGACTTGGCCAAAGACAAATTTGTTTGGCAAATTGATCAATTAGGACCTGTGTCTTACATAAGAATTCCTCCGTCTTGGACACTTTAGTGAGAGTGCCAAGCTCTAGGAGTAAGGGCTGGAGAAGACCTATTGGGTCATCTGCCTGCACAGGACTGTTCCCCTCTGTCTCCTTGAGGCTGCTAAGTGACTAATGGGGTTTTGGGAGATGATTCACACTGGAGAAGACCTAATACTTACCAGGATTCAGCTCTATTTGTACTGATTTCCAGCGTCCTTCCACTGATACCCCTGGACTCTGCCATGCACTTCCAGCCCCAGAGATGGTCCATGCCTCCTGGCTGCACACTTGATATCTCCTTCCACTTCGCTACAGGCAAGTTGTCTGTATGTAGCGCTCTTAAGAGCGAGATTTACTCCCTTTGGCACGGGGCCTGTGAACTGGCCTCTCTGGGGGGGATGCTGAATTTATCCAGTACCCACCAGCAAAGCCGTGGGGCACTAGAGAACCCTGGGCAGCCATGATGCCAGCTTGTAGGAACACCGGTTCCTGCCCCTTCACAAATACTGATGGTCTATTTTTCTAGCACCACATGGCCCATGGGGAGCCATTTGTTCATAGTGAAACATGAAAACAGGTGCTGCTGAGGGCAACCACTTCTTTTTAAAGCCACTTCTCCCCCTTCCTTTTCCTTTGTGATTTGCCTTTTCTCCATCTATCACCTTCCGATGCTCCCTCAAGATCCTCTCCTGTCTCCATCATCCCCATCGCCTTCTCCACACTCTTGTCTTCTTCTCCTCCATCTCCCCTTTCCAGGCAGGCCCTGTGTCCGTCCTCTCTCCTTCATAGCACTTGTCTGCATGTGCTCAGAGCACGGCTCGAGGTCAGCCATGACTAGACAGAGCTAGATACCCCACATCCGTAGGTTTGGCTCAGTTCAGGGGTTCTGGTTCATGGCAGTGACAGGGTATTTTACAGCAGGTTAAGTATTAATACCCTTGCTTAGATCTTGCACAAGGCAGACTTAAGGAGGTAGGAAACCATAGAAACAGCTACTTAGTTGTCAGAAGAGTGATGAGGTTGGGTCTCATTGCAGAGAAGGGAGATCTCCACACCCTTTAGTTGTTACAGAGCCCGGGGTTTTGGCTGTTTTTCTGGTTATATAAAATCATTTTGTTCCAGTTTCTCTTGTTGAAATCTTTGCTCTCAAAAATTCTCATCCTTGGGGAGGAAACCTGCTCACTGAAATCTCTCTGTCTGATTGTGGAGCCAGCTGATTCACCCCACCAGCTTGCAGGTCCCACCCTGGAATTATGCTGGTGATGGCAAAAGCTGAACATAAGAGATTGACTCCAGTACTCAGGGGCAGGGCTCGGTTTCACATGAAGAGAATGCTTTCACTTTTGGGAGCCACTTAGAACTGCCAAAAAGAAAAGGAGGACTTGTGGCACCTTAGAGACTAACAAATTTATTTGAGCATAAGCTTTCGTAGCTCACGAAAGCTTATGCTCAAATAAATTTGTTAGTCTCTAAGGTGCCACAAGTCCTCCTTTTCTTTTTGCGAATACAGACTAACACGGCTGCTACTCTGAAACCTAAGAACTGCCAGGAACGCCAGCAAGCCCTTGGATATCAGGGGGGATGGAGAACCTGTTCAGATGACTAATAAAAAAACCCAGTTCTTCCCCTTCACGCAGAACCTTCAGCCCAAACCTTTTTTAGGAAATGAACATCCCCTTGTTTGGTTCTCAGGATATTTGATGGAGGGAGGGCACGTGGTGCAATGTTTAGGAAAGGAATCTGAGGCCAGATCAGTCCCTGACATAATGCCACTTATTTATCCCAATCAATCAGACTTGGGTTCTATTCCTACCCTTGCCAGTGACGCACTGATTGGATGCAGGTCGCTTAACTTCACAGGGCCTATTTTTCCCACCAGGGATGCTCTTACTGGTGGGGCAGAGGGAGGAATTCAATAATACCTTAGAGTGGTTGTGATTCTCTGAGCCCCTCCGATGAAGCACAGTGCAGAGCATTTTGACTTTAAGCCTTGCCACCATGTGGGGTAGCCGCACGGGATAGAGTTTGCTCACTGCCTGACCTCACTTTATAAACTCTAGCCCAGGCTAACAGCCCAGCGACTCTGTATGATCACATTTTAACTAGACCCGAGCAACCCAGCTGCTTATTCCTGCGCTGGCTGATTGTACTGATTGCGGGGGGAAGAGCCCTGTGCACCATATGTTGGCCCAGCAGAATGCGCACACAGGAAAAGCGCCAGCGTGGCTGCCTCCTTTAGGCTTTGAACTTTAAGCAGAGCTGGAAAAGCAGACACTGGGAATTTATGGCGCCTTTTGTGTGGGGAGTGAAGCTGGCACCGCAACACCTACTTCATCAGCTGCAGGGCAGCTGAGGCGAAGAAAAGCCTGAAGTAACCTTTGGAACATTATTATTATTATTTTTATCCCGTTGCAGCCCCCTGGAAAATGAACGTTAGCAACTCCTGAGCCGATGGCAACAGAGAACACCGAGAAAACCCGGGACTCAGCAAATCCATTGTGTTGTGCTGACAGAAAGATACTGTTACAACACACTTCAGCTGCCAACTTGCCGCAGTCACTCAATCCATCATGGTGGGCTGTTGGATCACAAGGCAGTGAAACGCAGCCTGGCGTGTTATTTTAGTCTTACATGGACTGTGAGATAAACGGGGCATGAACCAGCCCCCTGGCAGGGGGTCGACCCCTAGCGCCCTCATTAAAGTGCCAATCAAAAAGAGTAATGGAACAGGGGAATGGAAAGCTGGCTTCTCCAGCCTGTTATTGCTCGCAGCCTGAGCAACGTTCACAAGCCAAGGGAAACAGCTCTCTTCTGGGGACAACCCAGATTTTCCAAAACTACCTCCCCTGGCCTTGTCTCCCCAAAAGCAAATGTCACGTCGCGTCTGGGTGCCTTGCTTGTGCTGGAAGCCTCTTTGCTGGCCACCAGCTGCTGCGGTATGTGAAAGCACTCAGTTGGAGAAGAGACACTGCTGAATGGAGTCCAAACAAGTTCTTGAATGGGCAGGCCTCTAGCTCTCGGCTCCTTGGAAGATACAGACACCGCATTGCACAGCCTTTCTGGCTGTTACAGAGCCTGGAACACGTACAATTTATTGAGAGCAAGAATCAGGCCAAGCAACGTTTTCTCAGTGCTTTTTGCCCGGGCCTTATTACAGTTCTGGAATGACTGCGCTGTGAAAGCAGGTCCAGCGTGCTCGGCCTGGCCTCCTTCAACGGCCACTGGATCCTGCAGGAAACAAATGCCAGGCCCTTGCAATACTACTGTAACCAAGGGTATGTCTGCAGTAAACTTCTTGCTGGTAGCTGCAGCCGTAACAGCCCCAGTAACTGGATAGCCTCCACCCAAGACATGCCTGGCTGGCTGCGAACAGCTGAGCGAGCCGAGCAAGGGTGACGATCGCGCACTGCTGAAAAATTAAATCTGCTGCTCGCTGACACTGTGGATAGAGGCCTCAGTGGGAACATTTTCTGTGGTGCCTCACAGGGCTCCAATGAGCTGGGGCATAGCGCAGCTTCCACCTCCTTGTGCTCAGGGGAAGGGGTCTAAGTGGCTGTTTGAGAGACAAGAGCGGGAAAATACCTTTGGGTTGCTTAGGCTCAGTACCCATGGGCCATATAACCCCAAGCAGGGGAGTTTTCTGTTTAACCTCTTAGTTATAAGCATTCACCCTTGAGGATGAGCCCTTGCTGACTGCAAACGTGTGGGGGGTGTTGGGGTTTTTTTTGCTGTGTCCCTACCAACATAGGCTACGTGTCAAAAAGGGATTTGATAGTTTGATGACTAAGGTTAGCGTCTGCAGTGGGGAAAACTGTACAAGGGGTAACAAATCTTCATTCCTCAGGACATAAACCGATCAGCAATTCCAGTGTCTTTTAACGCTAACCCGTGAAGCTGCTTCCTGGGCAAACCTAAGCTGGCAAGGCCTCGAAAACCTGAGTTTGGCCGGAAGAATAGTGAATGGAAGTGCTGAGTGATAAAACTCGGAATAGAGGCGCCCACAGAATTTTGCAGCCAGATGACATTCTTTGACCAGCGAAAAGCAGCAGCTTGTAGAGCTCTGGCTGAAGGATGTGATTTCAGGGAACCTGGGGTGAAAATGGGAACATGCCTTCTTTGTATGAATCTGGCCAAGGTGTGATTGACCCAGAGAGTAAGACCGAGTCTACACCGTGGGTGTCCTGCCACCACTTCCTTCTGCCTTGTTTCTCCAGTGGCCCCTGGTCTCCAACGCTCTGATCTTCACTTGTGCAGCAGGAACCTGGCTGACTTCCTGCCGGAGTGTCTGAGCCCATGAGGCAAAGTCAGGAAGTTCTCAGCCCTTTGTAGGACAGGGTCCTGTGCTGCCAGTGATGTCAGTCTTCTGTACCTGTGAGGCTATTTATTCGTCTCTTCTGCTAGGGACATTTGAACAGGGGAGAGAATAAACCTTTGATCAGGTTTGCCTGGAGCATGTCATCTCTCGGAAAAAGAGAGAGACCACTTTTCAGGGACTAAGTGAATGAGAGGTTTTTACAGATCATGGGAAGGCTGGGGAAGGAGGGTGTCTGAATAAATGAGGTGGGGAATTAAATTAAGAACTATATAATGACTTAGATACTCAACTCCTTTGGCCTGTGTTATCTGGGAGATCAGACTAGATGATCACATCTGGCTTTATAATCTATGACTAACAAGAAAAATAAAAGAAATCTGGACAATTGGGAAGTAATAGAGAGACAAACCCCGATGAAAAAAATTGAGCAAGGGAATGAAAATTTGAATATACTTAGGCAGCTCAATCAGCCTGGATGGTATGTATCATAGGATGCTAAGAGCACGAGGAAATGTAGCTCATTAAGAATTGTTTTGAGTCATGAGGCAATCAGAAGGTACTGGAAGTTTAGAGACAAGCACACTAGGTATTAATCTTCAAAAAAAAACCCAGGAGTGATCCTGACAATTATGTCCAGTAAGGCTCTCTTCTAGCCCAAGAAAACCAATTGAACAAACAAGAGAATTACTAGACAGTCAGAGGATTTTGTAACCATTCACACTCCTAAGGAATAAATCTTGCAAGAGACTCAATTGTTTTCTAGATTAGCAGATGAAGGGAAAGCGAGAGATCTAAATTTTCATAAAACAGTTCATGGTCAATCACACAAACATACTGTGGAAACTAGTTCAAATTGGTTTGAACAGAAGACTGCACAGTGAAGAAACTTAAACGAAGAGGAGTAATCTGGGTCATCCCCATCATAGGTAGCCAGTTGAGGAATTTGGATCACCGTTCACATTTTTGTAGTCCATCCAACCCTACTCTAAAGTTCAGGGTTTGTTTGTTCTTAAATCAATGTACCTCAAACATCTGGTTTTCTTTGTTAATAAAGATGATATGGTCCATGTATAACAAGACTCAGCCGCGTCTTTTCCGCCCTCAGTCTATTGATGCTACCAGCTTTAGCTCTGAAAGGCTCTGTCGCTCTTCCCTAGCAATCATCAAGGCTGGTTTTCAGTCGCAAAGCGCTCAGAATGAAACTATTTCTTCAGTAACAAATGCAGCTTGTGCTGATTCAGCAAAGCCATTGACAAATGCACTCGCTTTCAGAGAAAGCTTTTTTCCCTTCCTTTTCAAGAAGAACTTGGTAAATTTAAGGCATTTGTCTTTTCCCCGATTTCCTTAGACAAGTAAGAGGAGCGGATAACATTATTTTTGGGGAAAAAACACGGTCGCCAGTGTATTCTGATCCTTGATCCTCTTTCATGGAAGAGGGAGCGAGGGAAGGGGCGAGTGTTGTGGGCAGACAGAAGTTGGCAAAAACTAAACTTTCTAGTGACTACACTGACTTGTGATCCCCGAGAGGAGACAGAAACCCCCTTGTTCTAACTCTAGCTGCCAATACACATAGATCACACACTGGGTCATCCTGGCTGCTTTCACTTTGTCCTCGCTAAGTGCTGCTGTTTAAGGCTCTGTGTAGATAAAACTGAGGAAGTCTAGCGGCTAGAAACAGAACAGGAAGAAGGAGCCCGGTTTCTGGTGCTGCCCTTGATTTTATAAGCTCTTGACCAAGACACTGACCCGTCTTCTGTTTCTCAGTTTACCCATCTGAAAATGGGTGTAATGATACCGGTTTACACTGAAGGGATGTTACGGTGCTTTCTTAATGTTTAGAAATTGCTCCTAGTGTATGTGGTCTAGAGATACACTGAGGGGTTTTTCAGGGCTGGGCCAGGCAGGTAGTGAGCCAGGCTATTTACAGCTTTGCCTCCATAGGTTCGTAGCCATGCAGATGGGTCTTGCCCATGTAGCTGCATTAAAAAGTTTGATTTCTGGGCTGAAGGAGGTGGACTATTTTGATATGGCTGGTTACAAATGCTCCTGGAAGGCACAAGCGCTTTGATTGCTAAATAAACTAGACGCGCAGTGCATGTTGGTGGCCATAGTCGCCAGCTGGGGATAGAGAGTCAGCCACGGCCAGGTTAGGTTTCTGCCCCTTTCGGCAGGGCTCTATTCTCTTTGCAAAGAAAGAAAACTCTGCAGAAAGTAATACAAACAACAGGCTGGTTAGGGAATCAGTCTGGGGACCTCTGGCCTCCAGGAGCTACTGGGAAGGGCCCTTTCCAGCCCCAGGGGGCTCCGCAAGGTCTGCTTTCTGGTGAGCAGAGAGTATGACCCTCAATCCCCCCCCATCACGGGGGTGAGTTCTCCTTTATATTGTCCAGCTGAGAGTGCGGGCCAATCATGAGGTGCTTCCCAGCTGCTTCCTAGCACCTGGCTGCTGGATTCTCTCCAGGATAGGGTTGGCTGCTCCCCCTCCACCCCCTGCCCCGAGCTTATAAAAGGGGCAGATTGCCTTGGAATACTCATCTATTCCTCTTGCAAGTATCAGAGCCCCTTGGAATGAAAAAGTCACCCGTAGCTTGCTCTCCAAGGCCTCTTTAAAAGTTCCAGTGGGGCCTCACTGATCAGGAGCAAAGTCGAAGCCTGTTTACCTGTGTGAGGGTTGGTAGGCTAAGCAAACAGAACTGTGGGTTTTCTGCCCCCCACCCCCTCAGAACTACAGGGCAGTCCCCGCAATGTCATTAACCTACCACCTGTAGCTTGGAACCACTGGCAAAGCAGTATTCAGGAAGGGCCTGGACGTAACAGGCTCTAGCTCCGGTGAGCGACTCTCCCTGGTCAAAGCAAACATTTGTGCTTGAGCTTTTTGGGAGAGGCTTGTACAGCAGCTGCCAGCAGTGTGTGTAAAAGGGATCAATTAAAGATCAGACAGACTCCAGTAGCCTCCGCCTTCCACAGACAGCAGGGAAGGGGGGTTCACAAATAGCTGTCTTGGTTTTCTTTTTTTTCTGGTTAAAAAGCTCTTTGTGGCCACAGTGTTCAGGGGGCCATTTTTCCCTGCGTGCTCAGCCTCTGGAAACAATTGTTCTATAGCTTCTACACACAATCCTTGTCCTTTGGGTGACCCGTCCATTTACCCAAAGTATAAACGCACATAAAAGCTGTTTACTTCTCTCATGGCCTTTTAGTACTTTTGAGTCAGACCAGAAAAAGCACGAGGTGCAAGGTTATTCTTATCCTGAGAACTATTTGTGCTGGGCACACGGCTTGGGCCGTAGCGTGTCAGTTTCCAAAAGGGGCCGTCTGGTACTAGAGTCAAAGCGCACTAGGTAAGGACATAACCGTAGAACAGGTCATTAATAGAATTTATATAATGGAACAGGCATTTCTTATGTAAGCACGGCTAGTTCCAAGATTATTTTTACTTCTATACTAATGAGAGTGCTGTAACTCCACCGAGGAAAATGGCTACATTATTATTCAGTGCTCGTCAATTGTTAATGAGTTACTTACTCAAATGTTTTTGGCAAGCCTCCTCGCCGATAACTAATTTTAGTAAGATGATGTTGAAGTAAAAAGAAAACGGTACAGAGTTTAAGCATAGAAGTTTCTGGTTATCAGGGAATAAGGCACAGATTATCAAGGGGTGCGAAGTTCCATTTAGGAGCGGGTGGCGTAAGGAATACATAAACTGCAAGCTCCCCAATTGGGGGTAAAAGTTTAACAGGTCAAAGTACAGACATTGAGATAGGGGGGTATGTTGTTCATACAATGGCTATGTTCAGGAGTGGAGTATAATGAGTGGATACGATGAAGCCTCCTCACCGATAACTAATGCTACACGCTGTCACTATCCACCAGAGCGCAAACCCAGTCGTGGTCCAGAGAACAACCATGGTTCATTACAGAGCTGCTGCTTTTTATTTTTATTTTATCATAAGCTGCGTCTACACTACCAGGTTTGGTTAGTGTAAATTACATTGGCTTAAGTTGCCGACTTTTGTCGACCGCTAGGGCACATACACCCTGGGCTGCTCACCACAAGTGGTTACGGTGATGGAAAGATGTGATGCACCAGGGCAGGTATCCCAGACTGCCCTGCATGGCCATTCAGTACAAGGCCTTGTGGGACATTTTCACGATGCTTTGTGGGATGCCAGCAAGGATTTCTGGGAAGTGCGGGAAGGGGTCAAATTCTCACAATGCCGTTTTCTCCATCCCGTAACACTTAGTCCATCCCACCATTTTCATGCGGTTTAAAAACATTCCCACCCTCCTGTGCGCTGCTTGTCGGTCTCTGCCTTCTCGCTGGCAGAAGCAGGGACCCTACAGCGTTTAGTGCAATTCTAATGAGCATTGCGAAACAGAGCACAGGAGGCTCCTGCAAGTGCAGGGCTTCAGCGAGTCCTGCGGCAACTAGTGGGGTGCTGTGGAAGAGGAAATGTTCGAGGACAATGACTGGATGACGATGGACACAGTGAATAAAAGAAGGCCAGGTTGCTGCTGGCATTCACTGAGCAACCGAATGCGGTGGTTCGGCTCTGCCAGGCCTGAGGATTGAGCGCTGACCGGTGGGATCGCATCGTGATGTGAATGTGGCACAATGAGCAGTGGCTGCAGAACTCCCAGCTGGGAAAGGCCACGTTCCTGCATCTTCGTACAGAGCCTAAAAAAAATTCACCACGCTTAATCACACAGGTAAAGAATAATAGAATACCACTTATTTAATATTTTTGTGGTTTCTACATTTTCAAATATACTGATTTCAGTTACAACACAGAATACAAAGTGTACAGTGCTCACTTTATATTATTTTTGATTACAAATATTTGCACTGTAAACAACAAACAAATCATATTTTTCAATTCACCTAATACAAGTACTGTAGTGCACTCTCTTTATCTTGAAAGTTGAACTTACAAATGTAGAATTAAGTATAAAAAAATAACTAAATTCAAAAATAAAACAAATGTAAAACTTTACATACTTCTTGTTCGGCCAATTGCTCAGACAAACAAGTTTGTTCAGATTTAGGGGAGATACTGCTGCCCGCTTCTTTTTTATATCACCACCTGAAAGTGAGAACAGGCATTCACACGGCATGGTGGTAGCCGGTGTTGCAAGATATTTATGTGCACTAAAGATTCATATGTCCCTTCATGCTTCAACCACCATTCCAGAGGACATGTGCCCAGGCTGATAACGGGTTCTACTTGATAACCATCCAAAGCAGTGCAGACTGAAGCAAGTTCATTTTCATCATGAGTCAGATGCCAGCAGAAGGTTGATTTTCTTTTTCGGTGGTTCAGGTTCTGTAGTTTCCGCATCAGAGTGTTGCTCTTTTAAGACTTCTGAAAGCGTGCTTCACACCTCGTCCCTCTCAGATTCTATAAGGCAGATACCATTTCTACTCCATATGTGGGAGGAATATTTCAATAGGAGTAACATAATAAAGGGCAAGACAGTGCCTTAAAAGGTTTAGGATCACATTGTTTACACAGTGTAGAACCAAATATTTATTTTAGATCCTCAGAATCATTTTGAAATAACTTTACCCTTTCACAGTCAGTATTATAAATGTTCTCCGACTGCTGAAGCATTAGCTGCTCAAACAAGAATGAAAATGAAGTGTTCTAGATGGGCAGAGAACACGCTGTACGATTTTCAACTGAAGAGAAAATAGAAAACATCAAGAACCAGAGCATCTTTAGTAGTATAAAAGCAACTTTCCCTCTCTTGGTATTGATACCTCCTCCTCAATTATTGGGAGTGGACTACATCCACCCTGATTAAATTGGCCCTATCAACACTGGTTCTCCACTTGTAAGGTAACTCCCTTCTCTTCATGGATAATAATGCCTGCATCTGTAAATTTTCACTCCAGCATCTGAAGAAGTGGGTTTTTTAACCCACGAAAGCTTATGCCCAAATAAATCTGTTAGTCTTTAAGGTGCCACCGGGCCCCTCGTTGTTTTTGTGGCTACAGACTAACACGGCTACCCCGATACCTGTTGGGTTATTGTTTTTATACAACTGTTAAAGCCAATGTGGCATTTGCATCTTTGTTAAATGTGCAATTTATTTATTTTTTTTCAAATAAAGGTGGATGGATACGTAAGGCAGTGACGAACAATTTCATGTTAAGCATGAAGCAATTGTTGGTTTGCTCAGCAAACTTGTATGCGTCATGTTTTCTGAGGATAATAGAGTGAAAGGAAGAAGAACCCTGTGTCACCCTTACTGTATTCTTCACAAGCTAATTTCAGAGTTTCTCACAGGTTAGAGTCTCTAGCTGTTCGATTGATTTACAATATTAAAGGGTCCGGGGCGAGGGAGTCGGGTGTTCAACTGCATTTATAGGCAAAGCCCATCATTTAAAGCCTGAATCTGCTCTCACTGTTGTCGTCAGCTGCAGTACTCCCACTGCCATCACTAGCAGCAGGATGGGGCTGCTAAGCTATTTGTTCTATAGCTGATAAATATTCATATTCAACTGTCGTAAGGTGGAACGCAAGATTTTCCTCTTGGTGCTCAAGCTCCGGTGATAGCATTTACTAACCGTATAATTAAAGAAATGCAGCAACTGGTCCTCCTTGTTTGCTTCCAGCTGGTTTGAATTGTTATGAATCTTCTAAGGGGGGCGAAGAAGAAAACGTCACTTGAAAGCTACGTTAGCAATGGGTTAGGAGTGCCGGTAACAGTAGGGGGGGATAGCTCAGTGGTTTGAGCATTGGCCTGCTAAACCCAGGGTTGTGAGTTCAATCCTTGCGTCGGCCATTTAGGGATCTGGGGAAAAATTGGGGATTGGCCCTGCTTTGAGCAGGGGGTTGGACTAGATGACCTCCTGAGGTCCCTTCCAATCCTGAGATTCTATGATACACAAGAAAGCACACAGTAAGAGCTTTTACTGAAATAATACAAAAATAGTTGGGTTCTGGTGACAAAACTTCATGTCACTCGCACTCTGTCATTTAAGGTACATATTTAACGTTCAAACCCACTGAGCACAAGATTGTTAAGTGAGGTAAATTACTGCCTTCGGTCATGTGTGTGTCACTCCCTTTGCAAACAGTAGGGTGGATGCTCCCATAAAGGCACAATTTGGCCTAGTAAAAGAACTTTCTTCACTGTTTCAAAGGCATGGGGCTACAGGTCTTAGAATGGTTTAAAGCCAAATACAATGCACTGTATTCATGTCCAGTTGGTGGGTTACAATCTTCTAACATCTGAACGATAGTCATTGCTTACTGGATGGTCATTACCATCGTAAACAGGTAAATAGTTATTTAGTTTCTGAAACTAAAACAGAAATAGTTATTTGAGCCTAGGGAGCCACTATTTATATGCAGGGTACAGTAACCAACCTTTTCAGCTGTTGGTGTCTCTTGCTTTTTAAGTTACCAATACATATCTGCTCAACAATATACGAATCATCATGTAGTAACTTGATTCTTGCCACTGAACTGGCATGAAGATGGGAACTGTCAACATTTATTTCTTATTTTAGATTGTGCGTGATCCAATATGATTAGCTGCTTCCCTCAAAACCCTTCCAGCTTGAACGGCTAGATGCTCACTGCAACAAGTATGAATTTTATATGGGACAGTAGCAGTGAGCCTAAAGCAATACTGAGCCAATGCACAGGCTGAACTGCTAAAACCTACTTTAAAAATAAAACATGCAGAGAAATGTACACCGAAAGTGAAGCATTCAGTTTAGTTTGTGTAATGGACCTTTATGGATTTTAAATTCACACACATTAACTGATCATCACAGCTTCTCTTTACACATTGAACCTCTACCTTTCACGTATTACAAGCATTACAAATTGTTTTACTCTAGCCTTAAATTTAAAAATACCCTTACCGTGTGCCTTTATTTAAGAACGTGACAAATAAGTGAATTCAAGAGTAAAACTTTAATGGACCTCTGCTTATTTCTAATCAAAAGTTTACAAAAAGTATGCATGTTTGCTGAAATCCGCAACATGTTACTCAGTAATTTTGTGGCAATAGCATACCCCACGATGAAACTTACACAGCAAATGCCATGTTGCAGGCAGGAAGTCATTGCAATTGTAAACCACTTTCAGAGAGACAAAGAGCCCAATAGCACCATTAAAAAAAAGTAAACAGCAAGATATTCCTTATATTTTTTTAATTGAAAAAACTTACAAAATAAGACTTAACTCCATTACAGATAAAGTCAATTTTCCTAGTTTCTTTGAGTTACGGGACAAGCCACCATCTTTCCTCCAAGTCTATGTCTATGAGATCACACTCTGCTTTTGGTAAAGGAACACTGTCAAGGTTAATGAGTCCAACATTTGACGTAAAGTACCTCTGCCTCTCAATACTGTATCTATTAAAATAGTTTAATTAGGAGGTGCATTTTTTACAATTCCAAAACAAATGGTACAGTGATTTTTCAAATCAACCCAAATCTGTGCCAGCAGCTTAACACTTATGAGCAACCCTACAATAACAAACTAACTTATCAAATCACACTTATTAAATCAAAGGGTGGTGGAGGAAGTGTGTGTAAAACCAGTAAATTAAGATTTCAAGTATTGTCCTTTTAAAATATATTGCCAATGTGCCAGCAACTGGATTATATCTGTCTACAATACAGCTCTGAACAGGGTGTGGTTATTTTTCTGAAAACTAAACAATCATTTTGCAAAAAATGATCTCTCTGTTTTTAGTACTGAAGAATGCTGTTAAACTATGTGAACCAGTAAGCCCTACCACTCTACTCCAGTGAACAGATTCACAAAAGCATTATGAATCTGGTGTAAAAAAATGAAGTGAACTTCTGGCAGAGCACTTTATGCATCTGCTTTCAATTGCACCCAGGGTCCTGAATATCAACAAAGTGCACTCTTATGGTAAGATTCTTTAACCAGTACAGGTCTTCTGTGTTCTGGACCCCAACTCCACAGAAGACAAATGAATGTCTTTATATTACATCTACATTCCTCCACTCTTAAGAATAGCCTTCTAGAGAGAATGTACAGTTTCAATTAGTGCAATATGACTCAATAGAACTTTTCTTTAATTTTTTTTTTTTTTTTTTACAGTAAACAGTCCTTTATACAGACCCACAAACTATTTTGTACTTCCTTATTTACATCAAACAGTTGTACATATATACATATTATCAAAATACAGAACTTCCCCCATAACATTTCAAATGTCTTGTTATTCAATAAACACTTTTAAAAAAATTGTTCTCTCAAACTAAAATAATCTCATACAGCAAAGACTCTAATTGCATTCATTTGTTTCCAGTGCACTGTGTTCTTCAATTACAGAATACACTTTCCACCAACCCATTTTTGTTCTTTCATTTTATTTTGGAGACAGAATACCCTTATCCCCTGGATTAGTACTTGCAATGGTGTTAGGGAAATTCGGTCTGGCAGTAAGTCGGATGGTTTCAGGAGTCCACCTCCAATTCTTCTTGGTTTTCACTGAGTCTTAGCATAAGTTGTTGCTCATAATAAAGGCTCTTTGCATAGTTTATTTCTTGAGATAACTTTATTGCTAAGACTTCAGACTTCACATGGACCTGCACAAATAAAAGTTTATTATACATACAGAAGTATTAAGAGTAGTGGGAAAATGTAATACCACTGTGAAGAGAAATAAAAATATCCACTTAAAGTTACTACCTGCAGTTATCTAACTGCAATGACCAGGCTGGTTACTTTAAGGGGTAGTCCTATCTAGTGTTAAGTAGAAAACTAGAAATTGGGACTCCGTTTCTGTTCCCAGGTGTGCCACTTACTTGTTATTTTCCCTATCTCTGAAGTAGAGATTTCCTTACCTAGCTTAGTGCTGAAGTTGAGTGAATTAATGTTTGTAAAAGGGTTCTGAAATACTCTGATAAACAGTATTTTAATTATTTACGTGGAACTTGGCTCAAAGAAACAGACAGGCAGACAACTAGAGATATTAGGTATGTTATTTTTATTGGAAGGAGAGGGATGGGCCATACAAGTACTTTGGGGCCAGTCATTTTACCCCTCCTATCTTTTCTGTGTTTTTTCTATTTAGAATGTAAGTGCTTTGGGGCATGGTCAATCTCTTACGGGGCACGGATCTCTGTTCACGTCTCTAGGTGCTACTTTAATACTTACATTAGTAAGTGTACGAACTCCAGTTGCATTAGAACTGAGAGCTCTACTATATTTGATCTGTCTACATTACAAAGATTAAATTTACTATACACAGGGAATAGATATCATGAGTTTGGAGAGAATATTTTGCTACTACAAGGTGAGAAAGCACAGACATAACACTGTAAAACAGCCTGATGGGCTATTCCATTCAACTAAGGAATACTGGGTCAGGCTTCTGAATTTGTTTTTTTTTTTAAATTAGATTCCGCCCCTAGTAATATCATCCTGGGTAATGCCCCGCCTATCATTCTGAGTGGATTTCTTGTCCTCAGGAAGTGGAACAGTCCATATATGTCAGTGATACCTTCCCTTATTCAGGGAGCTCTGGGATTTCCTTTGATCTTTCTCCCAAGTTTACAGAACAAAAGTACCAGGATCACTTCTGCACCCAGGTCTCCCTCACAGATAGGCAAAACACCATTAAAAGAAAAGACTACAATGTCTACTTTTGCTGTCAGCTGAATGGCATTGTTATAATTCAATGGCACAGAAGACAGTATACCAAGGGTGCCAAAGCATTGGACTATTGCAATATCGAGAGCACAAAACGACAACACGAACAGAAGAGTAAGTGCTGGGTCCTCACCATAGGTCTCTGCTGTGATGGGCCTGGCATTGCTACACCGCTACTTGTGCTGACAGCTTTCTTGGTCAGCTGCACGTAGACCTTCCCGTGGTCCTTTGAAATGAGGCAGTGGTAGAGATGATCGTATTTGACTTCCAAGAAGATGGCATCTCTGTCTACATAATCCCCACTCTTCAGGAAATAAACAGCTTTGGATGAAATGAGAACGCAATAGCTGTCTGTGTTCTCCACTGCTATGAAACTGCAAAAACCGAAAGATAAGTCAGTGGTTTTTCACATCGTCTCATTTGTAAAACACTGAGCTGGGAGGGAGACTATTCTGTTCTTGTACTTGCTACTCTCTGTGTGACCTCTGAAAACCTACCAGGAAAATGAACTGCAGCAGAGAGAGCGCTGTGACCTTAGGATTCAAATGTTTTTATTAGTCCATCAAAAATAAACTGAAGTGTGCCTCAAACCATCACCCTTGCACAATAAGTGTAATATTAATATTAAAGTGCCCGTTTTGTAGCCTTTCTTGCTTTGGAGATTAGGGCTACAAGATAGGCAGAAAGAAAAGGAGGACTTGTGGCACCTTAGAGACTAACCAATTTATATGAGCATAAGCTTTCGTGAGCTACAGCTCACTTCATCACTTCATGAAAGCTTATGCTCAAATAAATTGGTTAGTCTCTAAGGTGCCACAAGTACTCCTTTTCTTTTTGCAAATAGACTAACACGGCTGCTACTCTGAAACCTGTCATTATGCAAGATAGGCAGAATTACAGGGTTAACTCTAGATCAAACAAAACATTGGGTATACCACAGTCTCACTCAAACACCAAAGAAAGGCAGAGAGTTAGAAGTGATAGAGAATAGAAAGATAAGAAAGCAAGGCAGTGAGATAGCATGATAGCATACCAAGTTTTACTGCCATCACTTTGTTGGTTAGGGGTATGATTTTTTTTATATTTATGATTTTTTTAATATTTATGTCAGTAGGAGAGGAATAAGAGAAGAGAGGAAAAGGTAGAGATGCATTCACCCCATGACATAGGTGGCTGGGAGCATTCTATTAATAAATATTGTTCAGTGGGGAGTTTGACTGAGTCACTACTCTACCTTTCAAACCACACAAGAAATTTCCCCAGCACAGAGACGTAGTTGGGGTGTTTTTGTTTGTTTGTTTAAAGCCAATTTTATTGCTGACACATTCTTTAAATTTCAGAGTAGCAGCCGTGTTAGTCTGTATCCGTAAAAAGAAAAGGAGGACTTGTGGCACCTTAGAGACTAACAAATTTATTTGAGCATGAGCTTTCATGAGCTACAGCTCACTTCATCGGATGCATTCATTCTTTAAATTGAAATTGTTTGTAAATCTACTCTGATGTCTCTCATGATACATTACAAACTATAATGCTTCACTTTTCTTTCTTTAAAACAAACAAACAAAAACAAACAAAAACAATGTTAACCTGCTGCCTGACCAGTAGCTAGAGAAGAGAAATTAGCTGTTTAACATTGGGGGTGAAAGGTTAAGCAGCAAGCAGGAGGGTTTCCCAGGGAGATTAGTTAGTTTGAGTGATGAATATGGGAGGGAGTATAGGGTGAATTAAGGAGATTTAGAGAATTATACTGTCTGAAAAAGATCAATGTAAAAACAATGAGAATTCAAAAGTGAAATATTTTATACATACACAACATTTTGAGTCACCATACAAGCCTGAACACTAATGGCATATTTTACAAATTTAAATATGTATTTAGTTTCTCTATTCACACTATTAAATGAGTGTGCTAAATGGATTTTTTAGTGTTATTCCTGCACTGTCAGTAATTCACTAGTGTATGAAACACGCCTGCAGGAAGGAGATTCTACTCCTTTAGATCAATTATTAGGCAGTTTGAAAATTATTTTGCATAGCAACAATTAACATTCTCACTATGTTATTTTTAAATCTCCCTCTTCCAAATGGTCACAGCTTGAGAGGTCTATTGAAATTTTTCAGAGTTGCTATCCAAATGAAACGGACAACTTTGTGTTACCTGTCCTATTTTCCTTACCAACTAAGTATTCTCTGCAGTCAGTGTTTCTGCAGATCCAAACTGTGTGCCAACATGCGACAACCACAGCATGAGCCTGCTGATGTAATATCTCAAAGATGAGCAGATGATATTTGCAAAATAGCTGCATCAGTCCATGTATTTAGCCCATAGGTATGACATACATAATAATTTATACCTGTCAAAGGATGCTCCATGCTGTATTGACTGGACAAAATGAGCCTGGATCAAAGGTGCTGAGGCAGGCTAAACTCAGAAATTCCATGCTTTAGTTTATGCCTCAGCTTTAACGCTATGCTAACCTACTTTGTGTGTCTAATTCATTACCTGAATTGTTCATAGAAAAGATGGAAGACGACCTATTAGATTATCTAATCAGTCCCTGGTCTGCACAGAACAGAATAGTTTCCTCCAAAATATTCATACTTTTCACCTTAATTACTAACCAGCCCACTGCCTTGTGTCATTATTCTATTACTTTCCGTGTGTAGTACCTCAACCACATCCCCCACAGGCTGCTGTTTTCTAAGCTGGTTTCAGAGTAGCAGCCGTGTTAGTCTGTATCCGCAAAAAGAACAGGAGGACTTGTGGCACCTTAGAGACTAACCAATTTATTTGAGCATAAGCTTTCGTGAGCTACAGCTCACTTCATCGGATGCATACTGTGGAAAATACAAAAGATGTTTTTATACATACAAACTATGAAAAAATGGGTGTTTATCACTACAAAAGGTTTTCTCTCCCCCCACCCTACTCTCCTGCTGGTAATAGCTTATACAGCAAGTCTGCCTAAATGTTTCATAATCCCTCTCCCCTATCTTTCTCCTTTGCACCAATACAGAAATAAAGAGAATCGTTGAAAGCACTTGCCTCTGAGCTGACAACTTGCAGGGCATATTACAGATCCACAATATTAAAACTAAAAAGTGAAAACTGCAGTTGTTTACTGGGCACTTTTCATTGCAGCCCACTGCTGGGAGGTTGCTTGGCTAGGCTAAGAGGTCTTGTTCATTGTTAATGGCAATGGAAAGTGGGATACAGATCATAAGGAGCACTGCAGGACAGGATCCAGCAAATAAGCAGCTCTTGCCATTATGGGCAGTGGCAGGAAGATGCAGAGAAAGTCACTGTTACATGTTCTTGGAAGTTCTTCTTTCACAGACTTCAGTGTAAGGAGAGAAATACCAAAGGGGTTGTAGGGCACAGCCAGTGGAAGGAGTTCCTGAATTTCTGATAAATGTTATTGGTAGAACCGGGTGGAAATTTTTGTATGGAAAATGCCAATTCATTGGAATTGAAACGTTCCGCAGGAACATGTCGATTTTGATGACATTCCAGTAGAAACCAGGCAAATTTCTCATGGAACCCTGCCTGCTACTCAGGTTTTGAAACCTGATTGCTGGTTCCTCAGCAGCCTACTGGGGAGCCAGAACTCCCAGCTCCTTGTCAACATGGACTGACAGGGAGCCAAGAGCCTGGGAGTCCCTGGCATCCAAGCTCGCTGGCAGCCCGAGCTCCCAGGGCTTCCATGGTCCCTGACTCTGGGATAGTCTGCTGGGCACACTCTGGCTCCCTGGCCGCTCATCTGGCAGGCTGCCACAGACAGCCAGGGACCGAGGTGGAGGATTCCCAGCCTGTCTGGCTCCCCAGTGATGCCCTCCTGGTGTCCAGGGAATCAGGCAGCTGTTCTGGGAAAAATTCTGATAAATTTTTTTTCCTACTACAAAGTGCAAAACATTTCAAAATTTCAAAATCTTTCATGGAACGGAAAATCCAGTTACTAATCAGCCTTAGTTGTTGGCTGCGAAACTTTCATCAGCTCGACCATTTGAGAAGCATTTTGTGCAATATACCAATCTACATCTGACTGAACCACTGGTTATCAAATAGGATTTTAATACCAAAACATCCAGCAGGGTCAGTTAATCAGATTTCTCCTCACCCCTCAATAAAATGACTAGGGCTCCTAGCTGCTATGGTAACACAAATAATAATACCATCGGTTTCTGATTAAAAGAATCATGCCAATAATCTTCAACGAATTCTTTTTATTACTAGCTTACTCCAGGAGGGTTCTTCTGTATTGTACACTTAACTCTTTGTCTTTTCCCCTCATGCCTTTGTCTCGCCTAATCATGATAATTCATAGAGCCTCCTGTCATTGTAAACCCAGATGGCACAATTAAGGAGAAGTCTCACCACACCTTATCTTTAGGGTTGGTTTGTTTTTGTTAATGATTTTTTATGCTCTTAATGTTTCAAACGCTAACTGCATTAGTTATCATATGTATCTATTCTACTGTTTGGACTACAGGTGTGCCATTTAGAAGATAGGTAAAGGCCTTTGAAACTAGTCTGATTAAAATAAAGGTTATCAAATTAAATCCATCTTGCTTTAGTTCTATGTAATATATGCATAGGCCATTCTATTCCTAACACTCTTTGCTTGACAAACTTCTTTTTTTTTTAAAAAACACAACCGTCTCCCCTGATCTAGTGCCTCTCAATTCAGTTATGAAATAAAATGAACAGTTTATGTGTCAGTTTATATGTTGCTGTTCCCAGGGCCCAACTGATAACATTCTTCTCAGATGCTCATTTAACTTACTATTTCTAGCTAACAATCCCAACTTTAATTTATCTGCTATACTACGATACGAGTGGTGGGTCCTGTGGAGGATCAATGTAAACAAACTGTCTCGCGGCCCACCAGTGGATTACCCTGACAGGCCGCGTGTGGCCTGTGGGCCGCAGGGTGCCCACCACGGTACTATACTGTTCAACAGCAGTAGCTCTCACAGCCTTAGATGGTTAAACATTTACATATCTTGTTTTTTAAGAGGACAACACAGCTAAGACGGTAGAGTTGTCTCATCATTTTCTGAGGAGTGTGATGGGAATTTTAATTTTAAGTTGATACTAGAGACTTAAACAGATATTAGAGACTGGCAGAACACGGATTTCTCCTCACAACACACCACTGTGACAAAACAGGTACTATGTTTTATACCCATTTTAGAGACAGGTAAACTGAGGCACAGTGAGGTGCTCTGGCTTCGGTCAGAAGTTTCCAAACTGTGGTTCATAGACCAGTGATGGTCCACAGAGAATTTACTAGCCAAATGGTTCTGGTTTTCCTTGTTCCCAGCTGCTAAACTGCATTAAAAGAAGTTAATAGACAGACAAATTTGTAGTATTATTATTCTACGTAAGAAATTGCCACAGAGAAGTTATGAAATTTCAGATGGGAAAGGAGGCGGTCTGTGTAATTGCAAATGCATGGGGAGATAATCATGAGACAGCCTCTATTAAAATGTGGCCCACCCTATGAGAAACTATTATATCACTGGTTTCAGAGTAGCAGCCGTGTTAGTCTGTATCCGCAAAAAGAAAAGGAGGACTTGTGGCACCTTAGAGACTAACAAATTTATTTGAGCATAAGCTTTCGTGAGCTACAGCTCACTTCATCGGATGCATTCAGTGGAAAATACAGTGGGGAGATATATACACAGAGAACATGAAACAATGGGTGTTACCATACACACTGTAATGAGAGTGATCAGGTAAGGTGAGCTATTACCAGCAGAAGAGCTGGGGGGGGTGGGGGGAGGAGGAGGGGGGAACCTTTTGTAGTGATTTGCAAACTGGATATAATTAACTTAGGCTTGAATAAAGACTGGGAGTGGATGGGTCATTACACAAAGTAAAACTAATGCCCCATGTTTATTCCCCGCCCCCCCCCCACTGTTCCTCAGACATTCTTGTCAACTGCTGGAAATGGCCCACCTTGATTATCTCTACTGAATTGATTATTCACTGTATGCATCCGATGAAGTGAGGTGTCAGGGATGTATTTTGAGGAACAGAAGGGCAGTGATTTCCTGGTGAAGCACTGACATTTTAGCAAATTTGTAGTTAAACCTTACATTTTGTTCCAAGTTTGAGTCACATATCATCATGCGTTTTCTTTTGTCAACAACACACATCCTCTCCTCTTGTGCTTAAAGTTTCAACAGAAGAGCTGAAAACTAAGATATTACTTTTGTTTTTTTCTATATTCCTACATTTCTATGATTTAAAAAATCAAATAAATAAAAGAAAATGAAAAATTAAATGAAACACAATCCAGTAGAACAAAGTAGAAGCAACCAGATCTCTGGAGAATTTGTGGGGCTTTAACTACATCAGGAAGTAATTACACAATATTTTCCAGAAGTAAAACAGTGAGCCTAACTGGAAAAAAATGTGGAAACATTTAGTTAGAACAGTAGAGCAAGGTATTATACCCACGCCCCCCTTTTATGGATTAAACTTTGAAGGAAAATATGCAAATAATCAGGTCTTTAAATCTGTTTTTAATTACAATACTAGGATAAAAGTCAGAGGCACAATTTTGTACTGGTTTTCCATGACAAGAGATACCGTTTTCTTGTTGAGTGATATTCCTGTTGGTGAAAGTCACAGTGAATGAGCAATACAACAGCTGAAACTGTTTTAGACATTTTTGATAATTTCACTGATGTACTTACTCATTTAGTAGCGTGCACACACACCCCCTTCCCTCACTCGTAAAAGTCTTATTTGGAAAATCTCTATAAAAAAAATTTAACTCTCAGGGCTCAAATTTTTCCCAGTTTTCTCCCAGCAGAAGCCAGATTATGGCCCCTGGCAGTGGAAAATCTGTCCACGGAGTGTGTGTGTTTCAGAGCCACTGCAACAACAGAACCTGCCACGAGACACACAGTGATCTCTAGTGCACAGCCAACAATAAAACCCTGCTGCGCGCACAGCTCCTGGAGAGCAGCTGCCAAATCTCTTAGACCCCCAACTTGAATAGTAGTAGGGAGAATGCAAAAATTGAGAGGGCAGGAAAGGTCATGGTACCACCAAATTAGATACACTGAGGCACAAGGCCAGATGTCAAATGATATAATTTCTCTAGAACCTCATCTTCTTGGAAAATGTTACTGTTTTATTCTTTCAAAGCAAAATGAGAGTAATGAGACTGATAACATGCAGTTAAACAAGACTGCTACACCATTTAGAAACCTAACTGCTCAGATTCCTTCTTCATAAATGGGGGGGGGGGGAAGAGGACCCTGGCCATGTAATTGAGGAAAGGACTTGACATCAAGAGATATGGGTTCTAATCTTGAGTCTGTCATAAACTGAGACACTCACCTTGGACTAATTACTTAATATCTTATTGCCTCAATTTTCCTTATCCGTGAAACCGAGATAATGACAATGAGCTAACTTATTAGGGTTTTGTGAGGCTACATCAAACGATATTTATAAAACATGTGAACACACTTGGAAGGGAGGGGATGGTGGAAGTTCTCAAGCACCAAAAATATCCTCCAGGAAATCAAAAACAAGAGAAATAGGTGACGTGGATAAAAAAAGCTTTTAGTGGCTATCACAAAGACACAATGTATTTTCATATAATGATTATATTATAACACAGCAGTTGCTGGGTTAGTACTTACAACTCATCTTGGATGTTGTCTGTCAGCTTGAATAGCTGCTCCTGTCCTTCTGCCTGGCTTTCTGAATACCGGGGCAATAGTCCTTGAGGGCCTCTACAACAGCGTGGCTTTCTCACTCTCTCAGCCTGCGTCCTACATACAAAACACACATTAACTGATTTAATGTGACTTAAGTTTCCCTTGGAAACTTTACTCCATATAAGAAGTCATATTATAAGCAAGGTTTGGCATGAAAAAGTCATTAAGTTTTTAGATCTCTGTTGGTATTTGCTTTGTATAAATACAATATTATTTTATCTGGGCATCTCTCTAGTAGATACAGATCTCTATGCTTCTTTTTTGCAATTTTCCATTGAAATCTGGTCTGAAATTGAAAAGAAAGCAGGTGAAATTGATGTGGAAAAGCACTGTGAAGCACAACGGCCTGCAAATTTTTAATAAAAATATGTATTACTACATAAAGGTTTTTACCCTTTTTTCCAGAAACAGGAATCCATATGTGATGTATCCAGACAGTTATTGCATTTGTTGTAGAAGCTTGCATGTCGATGGACAAGATGGCAATAGGCTGAAAAGTAACGGACACCCACAAGCACGATGCACATGTTCACGCTCGACCCACTGGTGTCTGCATCAGTACTATAGTGAATCTTTACTTAAAAAAATCCTGGATGCTTTTAAACCTTTGGACACCACCACCACGCGGAGAGTTGTGCCGCAGGATACCTACCCCTGCTTCTTTCTTTGCCTCTTCCCAATCCCACCACTTGGAGACTACTGCCTGCTGTTCAGAGCTCTCTTTCAAGCGAGTGCTATTAATTTTTCAAGAGGCTTCTGAGAGCCGAACCCAGTATTTTTGATTATTGAACCCTACTTCCCCACTTAATGTTCTCTACAGACACTGCGGAATGAACGGCTGTTGTCCTTTTGATCTGACGAGGGGGAAAATCCCACAACAATTAGTTTACTTTTTAAGCTGCTTGGCAACAGCACACAAGAGTACTTGCCCGCTAAGTTTTGCTTGTTGCAGATGTTTTCTCTGGAGTCTTGTTACTTCTTTAGTGCTTTTCCTTTTCATCAACCCTATCCCCATACACACACACACACACACACACTTTTAAACTCTGCTTTCCTCTGGGTTTTTGGCATCCCTGCCTACTAACTCTAATCATGGCAAACTATATTTTTACTGCCTCTACTCTTCTTGGCTACAGCTATTAGTAAAAGTCATCTTCTATATGTCCCTCATGTGCTGCCTTTGACTCGATTCACAGCTTTATTTGCCATAACTGTCTATTTATTGAGTCACTTATTGTGACTAAATTCACTTTAAGCACTTGACTATTGCTGCTTCCAGTGCTTTATTTTATTGTAGCCTCCGTGGCACGGTATCGTTCAGCTGGCTCAGTGGAAGTAAGAAATGGAAACCTCCCTTTCCCAGTCCCTTGGAATGCAGAGAACAGGCTACTGTCATAAATGCCATGGACTCGTGTAGAAGGCTGTGTTTGTTTATTTTTACCTCTGAGCTATTCTTTTAAGTCTGCACCTGCAATGCTGGAATAATAAGTGCTGGTAAAGAGAGGATAGATGTCAGATTTGTAGGATTACTATTGTACTATTTGTAGGATTACTATTGTACTATTCAAACATCGGAAGGAGCATACAAAATGGCAACCTGAAATGTCTCAAATGTATAATGTAGCCGCAACTGTCATCCTTAAAAATTTCCAATGTTGCCTCTACAGCTAGCTGACATTCCCACAGTTTTGTTATTAGTAGCTGTCTAAAAACATTGCTGTATCTAATTTACCTAGGAACTGCTGTGTTGTATGCGGTTTAGAAACCTGTAGCTAACTAGTGCCCATCAGTGGTCTTTCTTGCACTGCAGAAAAAAAGATAAAATATTCCCCCTCGTGCTGGTGTTGGAGGTGGGTGCAGGGATGAATTACAAAAGGTGTAAAGTAATAAAACAGCATTTCATAAGGGACACGTACTCAGAAGTAAAACTAGACAGCACTTATTAATTTATCAAAATTCTTGCATGCTCCTATTTCCAGGCAGCTGGAATATACTGTGAAGGAGGCTAGTTTGTAACCAAAGAACTTAAATAAATAAAAGGTTTAAGCAGAAATCACGACATATCCATCAGCTTCTCAGAACATTTTACTTGTGGACCTTACTTGTGTGAATTTTCCTTCTCTCCATGCACCATGTTCTCGATATCTTTAAAGGCCCAGCTCTACCACCCTGCACCCACACACTTACAGGCAGGTTTTCACAACTTTACAAAACAAAATGAATTGTTGAATATGAAAGAGAAGATTAGCGATTACAAAATGGGTACAAATTGGTTATTGTCTTCTTATTTTATCTGCTTCCCAAGTCTGTACAGCCTCTCTCATCCTTCCAGAGACTTACAATTGCAAAAATTCAGATCAAGAAAAGAATCCACAATCCTAAAAGAAGTAGTTAAGCCAACCTAAGCCAGACAGCACTAAGCAGACAGCACTAGGTCGACAGAAGAAATTCTTCCTTTGACCTCGCTGCTGCCTCTCGGGGAGATGGATTTACTGAAGTGGCAGAAGAATTCCTTCCATCGCTGTAGTAAGGGCTTGTCTACACTTGAAATGCTATAGTTGTAGCACTTCAGTGTAGAGACACGACCATCATTGATGGGAAGAGTTCTTCTGTTAGTGAAGGTAATCTACCTTCCTGAGAGTTTGGTTGCTAGGTTGACAGGAGAATTCTTCCGTCACCTAGCACTGTCTATGTTGGAGGAGTAGGTCAGTTTAATTACACTGCTCAGGGGAGTGGATTTTTCACATCCCTGAGTGATGTAGCTAGGTCGACCTAACTTTTTAGTGTAGACCAGGCCGAAGCGTCTGCACTGAACTGCTGCAATTGTGCTGCTGTAGCGTTTCTAGTGTAGACAAACCCTCTACCAGCAACATTTGATTTTCAGTCTCTCCTGCCCTGTTGTCACACAGCTTTTGATTTTGGCGAATGAAGAATCACTTCTCTAGTTAAAAAACTAAGAAGCAGTATCATCAAGTGGACTGAGTAGGGAACTAGGAGACAACACCTAAGATCTAATCTTGGCTCTGCCACAAACTCACTGTGTGATCTTGGACCAAGCACACTGTACACTCTTCTGTGTCTTAGTTTCCCCATCTGAGAACACACAATACTTCTACCCGTACATACTTATCTTACATAACTTTCAGAGGACTGATTGTACAGCATTTTTAAGATGTAAATGCTATATAAGGGCTAATTATTCCAACCATCCCTATTCAGATGTTGAAAGCTAGTATATGACAGAGTGATGTCCTTTACTTCACCCTGAACCTATCCAAAAAGAACCTTTTTGCCAGTTTCAGTTCATACACATCTCCACTAAAATGGCATTAATATGCATATTTAAATCAGAAATGGTCTGTGAGGATTTAGGGCTGCATGGTATGAGATATCTGCTGCAGGTCTGAACATGTATTTTCATACCTATAATCTATATTTATACCTATAAATAAAGAGGAGTGAAATAAAATGTTTGAAGCAAATTTTTCATCAATAGCATCTGTCTGAGGTGGAGTAGCCTGAGTATTAAATGATCATATTGAATTCACAACCTAAAGTGCTTAAACAAAGATTTTAATTTACTGAAGAATTACTTAAAGAGCCTAGTCTGAGAGGGTAAATTGGTGGAGAACTTCAAAAGTGTCATATATGTGGACAGTTAAGACAATGTAAAAGGAAGTGAAAGGGGAAGAACTGTGGTCTAGTGGTTAGAACAGGACACTAGGAATCCTGGGTTCTATTCCCATCTCTGCTACTGGCTCACTCTGTGATCTTGACCATGTTACATAACTTTTGCCCCTCAGTTTTCCTATAGGTAGAACAGGAATAATAAAACTTCATAGGGGTATAGTTGGCTTAATTGTTAAGTACTTCTAGATCTGTGGATGAAGTCTGTGTGAGATGTGCAAATCACCACCAATTTCTACAATTATAATACAATACTAAATAAAATTTGTTTTTCTTAATGAAAATGCAAAATGTTTGAAGGCTATAGAACATACTCCCACAATAGGAAGCAGAGTCCCACCCTCACTATCTTTCCATCTTGCTGTTAGTTCCACCCTTGTCACACACACTCCTCAAAGAAAAAGCAGGGTGTCTGAATATCCCACATTTAAGAGAGCAGAACAACAGAGAAATTATTGTTTCTGGGCAGCCCTCACTGGCTCTTAAATCTTTCTGCAGCACCTAGATACTGTAGCGACAAGTGATTCAGAAATGCTTACGTAGTGACAGATTTAAGGAGTGACTGGCTTACTCTTAACAAAAGGTTTAAACTTAAGCTACAGGTCAATAATTAACTTTTCAATGAAAGACTGTTCCATTATGTATTCAGGAAAGTGAAATGAATAATGGATCATTAATCCACCTGCCCTGGAATGGGCAACAAAGTATCCAATAATTTTCAATATAAAATATTCTTCCAGTAACACTCTATCATGTCATTTTTACAATATTTTGTCAACTTCTCTTCTGCAGCACAGAATCTGGAGGCACCTGAAAGGTAGCATGTGAGAATGCTGTGGGAAGTGGAGAGAATAAGTCCTTCTAATCTTAACTATTCTTCAGAAATCAGGACATCAGAGAGTGCTGGTTTCCAATGTCTGGCCTAGGAGCAGGTCAGAGAAACAGAAGAAAAGTGCTTGGCATTGCAATGTGTTTCTGAAAGACTCTTGGCAATTTATGAGTTAGTCTGGAAGAAATTAGGAGTACAGTGTGTCTCCTAAGCTGATTTATTTACTGTTCCTCATTGCTTTTTTGGTGCTAAGATGTTCGACCTGGTGGTAAAAGGTAATTCTCCTCTTGGTGATAAGAAGGTCAGCTGCCTTTTAATTAAGTGCCACTAATATTAACACTAATTGTGTTGCCTGTCTTAGTCCATCAGCCCTGGGCAAACTGGTTTGCTTGGTCTGGACAGCTAAAAACATTCCTCACTACTTGGGTTGGTTTTTTTTAAATCTACAATTTGTTCTGCTGTCTCAAGTTACGTTCTGTAAATAAAAAGCACCAACGATGAAATATAAAAAACTGAAAATCTATAAAGCAGAATGAACAGTGGTGTGCCCACATCTGTGATACATTAAACATGCACTCAACAGATTTGCTGATTCTTTTTTAATAAGCACACAAAGGCAATACAAGAGAGAAATGCCCTTATGTCTACTAGTCACAGCAGGACAGAGGGCTGCTCAATGGAGACACAAAGAGATTGTGAATGGTGTCAGAAGGTTGAGGCACATAGTACAGTGCTTCACTGTTCAGACAAAGCATGACACTTGAGATTCTTATTTCAATTTGTTATACGCATGTTTAAAAACCGTAAGGCTTGTATTATTGTAGCTGTGTTCATTGGTTGTCTTTTGCTTTACAATCTGCAGCTTTTTTTGTGAGTCAGCCAAAATGGCTTCACGTTTTTTTAAAAAAGGTTTAGTGAGCAAACAGATCAGGACTCAGTTGCTGTAGCAAGGCACTGAAATATCTCACTGGTGAGGGCTATTAAAGAACTTGGTGATAAACAGCATAGCTTGTTTTACAGCATATCTAATGGGCTGCAAAACAAAAATAAATGAGACCCATCATAATCAATTGTTCAGTACTTCTACAAATTATAGTTTTTTGCCCTCTGTCCCATGTAATACCCTAGGTTTGTCTGCACACTCACTATTAAAATTATATATGGCCAAATTCTGCCCTCAGGTACACAGGTGCAACACTCACTGAAGTCAATAGAAGTTGCACACACATATTTGATGGCAAAATTTGTAATACATTATTTAAAGAGGTTTACACAAATTAGTTTGGGATTATAAATCTTTAAAAGGCAGACTGAAAAGTATCATTTTGGTAAACAAAAGAAATGAACAGAGAAGTCTCTGCAAAGAAAATCTCTGTGGAATTTAGTCTTTGCATGTTTTTTCTATTGCACCTTTCCATTTCCTCATCACCCAGTCAAGAGTTGTTGTTCAAAGTATCATAGTAGTTGTAAGAAAATCAAATTCCATCTCTTTCCATCATAAGAAGGAAACAGAACACTGCATTATAAGTTGTGGTCTTGCTAAGAAACAAAAGCTTGTGAGATTTTCTAAAACTGCCTTCCTGGTAAGAAAGCCGCCACTCTTGTCACATATTGTCCCATTTAAAAAACTCAAAGCAGTAAAACACATTTTTAAATCAACAAATCAATCTTTTCCTCGGTATACCAAAATATCCTGATCCGTTCAATAGTATTTTTTTTTAAAAAAAGGATTTCAGTGAACAACCCAGGAACTAAGTTTATCTGAAGGATTTAAAGAGATCCAACAAATGTTCTCAGATTACCAGTTTCACTGATCTTAATAACATTTGTGACTTAGTGTCTGCAATGACACCAACTCTGCATATTTAAGCACTGTGTACAGTACTTAAGATGCTAAAGCATCAAGTCCTTTGCAAGAAGAAAAATCTTTTCAAGTATTTTCAAGAGGACAGTTCCTCTTGGAGGACATATCAATTTTACACATTTCCAGAGGACTTCACTGCAATTCTCAAATGAATGCATTAATATCGTTAAGGTGAAAATAAGTTAGCTCAACAGTTAAATGGATAAACAGATATGGTTGCATAAAAGGACTATATATTTGTATACAAGGTGAAGATTGAATTCACTAGGATTGTTTCTGTTTTGGGGGGATTGCCTCTGCCAATTTATATCAGAAAGGGATAAGATAGGAGGCAGATTATCTTGTTTTCAATCTTACCAATCAGATTTCCAGACACACTTTCTCTTTCTCTTCATCATAAAGTGGCTTAAAGCCCAGATACCTCTGTGCTGGGTTCTACTTGTGCCTTACCTGCCAGGCCCTTAATGGAATTGTGCATGCAATAGTACATAATGGAGTTTGGAGCCATCCAAATCCCAGAACATGATCTGAGACACTCTGGACTTGGAACATGCTGCTGTATGCAGAAGTGGATCCACAGTCAGAAGAGGATGGCACACCACCAAACCCAGCACACAGGGGCACTTAGCCACAAAGTCATCTAGATAAACTGCTCTGGAAGTTACAGAAAGTTAGGAATGGACATATCACCAAACCTATTCAGCCCTACCCACCCTCCCTATTACCAAACCCTTCCCCTGAACACTTAGAACAAGACCCTGGCTCCATTCCATTCGACAAATACTCCTACATAAATCAGAGACAAACACCTAAAAACAAATCTCTTTGAGGCCATCAAGTTCTTCAATGCTCCCACCAGTAATAAATGTCCTCAGCCAGATATATTCCTTGCTGCCAAAACAGAACTGCAACAACCGTCACCAATATCAGTGTTAAGAAAGGTGCTTCAGTTTTCCAATTTAACAGCCTAGTCATCGTACCCTATTAAAACAGTAACTTACTGGTGCTGCTACAGTTAAAGCTCTGTCAACGTTTCCATTGTAAATCCTGTTTTCCACCTTTGTATAGAATTCATCTGTAAGAAGTCTGCTCCAGGCTGTAACTTGGCATGCAAAGTTTCAGCCTGGGAACAATTCTTTTTTTCCTTTAAATAATTATGAAACAACATCCGTTTAAACAAAGGAAATTTGGCAGGTAATCTGTCCATGAAACAATTCAATCACTGCTGGTATTTTGAAGAAAGAGAATACTACATTTGTTGATCTACTTAACTGTGGAAAGAGTTTGGTGCACATAACATATTAAGTACTTTTTCTAAAGGTGTTTTACTGTGTTTAAAAAACAGATGAGGCAGAATCTCTGAGAATAAGAGGAAGAAGACTTTCAACTTTTCTCTTAAAATATGCTGTGACTAGAGAGACAGACTGCATAGTGGTCTGAGCACAAGACTGAAAGCTGTGACGCTAACTCCATCTGTAGCCTTGGGCAAGTCACTTTAGCTCCATGTCTCTTATTTCCATGATACATAAAATGGGGATAATTTCTTACTTACATCACAGATGGGTGTTGGATAAATGAAATGTATAAAGCACCCTGAAAAGTGCTAAACTGACAGGAGGCTAGAATTATTATTATAGAATTATTAGTTGCTAAAAAACATTTATTTTATACAGGCAGTAACAACTTGTGAAAATGTTCGTTGAGGCTTAATTCAGATGTGAGATGATGAGAGCTTGGACAAGAGTTTTAGCTGTGTGGACGAATAAGAAAAGCTGTATTTTAGGGCACACCTAAATGACAAGTTAGCATGTGGCAAGCTGGGGTGTAAATCTACTATGCTCCAACATGCCACACACACTCTCCTGCTGTGCACCAAAAGTTCCCTAGTGCGCACTGACCGACTGCGGTTTGAAACAGCAGTACGCAAAGTGCAATAAGGATCTTTTGCTGTGCAGCAATAGGGTCTACATGGGCTGGCAGTGTGTGGTACACTGGAGCACTGTAGATTTACCACCCCCCAACACACAAACACAGCTTGCTGTGCACTAACTCATCATCTAGACAAGAATTGGCAAAATTTAGACATAGCCTGGATGTGAGGGCCTAGAGAGAAGTGCCAGTTAAAGATAACACCCAGGTTACAAGTCTGAGTGACAAGCAGGATGGTGGTGTTACCCACAGTGAATAAGAAAGGAGGTATTGGGGAGGGCTTGGGCTTTATTAGGAGCACTGAATTTGTGTCTGTGAATGAGATTACCCAGAAATGAGGTGCAGAGGGAGAAGAGAAAGGGACCAAGGACAAAGCCCTGTGGAACCCTCCCAGAAAGTTAGAAGAGGATCCTCTGAAGGATAATACTGAAGAAGGGATTGGAGAGGTAGAGGAAGAACTGGGAGAGGGCAGAGTCATGGAAGCCAAGGAAGGGTAAGATTTCAAGAAGAGCATGGTTGATGGTATCACAGGAGGTTCACTGGTTAATGAGGTTGAAGATGGTGCACAGGTTCTGAGCTTTTAGCTAGTAAAAGATCATTAAAGATCTTGGCAAGTGAGGTTCCAGTGACGTGCAAGGGGTGGAAGCTGGACTGGAGGGAGTCTGGAGAAGAGAAACTCAGACAGAGAGAAAGAATCAAAATCTTGTCAACTGTGGCCAATTTCACGCAGCCCTACTCTAATTTAAAGCTCCTGGCTGGATGTGACTGTTCTGATGAAGTTTGTGTTAAATGTTTAAAGGTCAGTTACAGCTGCCTCCTGTCCAATTTTGGCATCAGGGGGTGCAAACCCCAACAAGGAGCACAGAAGAGATTGTATGAACTCCTACAAACAAACTGATGAGTTGTCACAGCTCTACAATGTAACTCATTCACCAGTTCAGGGTCACAGATGCCTTTAAAGCGTGTTACAAATGCACACAAAATCCAATGTTGGATTTGGCATTAGAATATCTGAGTGAACTGAAAAAACGTGTAAAATCACATGCAGCCGGACAGCTCTCTATTGACTACACACTGAAGGAGGTTCATGTGTGTTGTTTATTCCAGCAAATGCATGGAATGCATCGCACTTGTGAAATGTGCTCCCAATATGCTAGTTTCAGGCAAAAACATGCAAGGTAAACAGTGCCTAGGACTAACACCTCCCACTTACAGTCAAATCACTCCTTCTTTGGGGAATCTACTAGCTCAGATGAGGAAGACCTTTATCTGACTCAATATGCTTTTTGGAGGACTGTAGTGTCCTGGGGAAGCAACTGTTTATTATGGAGGCTGCTCTTGCCAGTTCCTCAAAGATGAGGCCATTCCACCACTTATTTTTGATCTGAGATCAGATCAGAAACGAGCCCTGTGTGTTTTAATGCAGGCACCAGGTAAAACCTCCTGACTTTGATCATTAAAATAGACCGAATAAGGGTCAGGTGAATGCACTTAAATTTTGCCTTTATAAATTTAAGACAGCTCCTGAGGGCCAAATTTTCAAAATAGGAAAGCAACAGGTCTGCTCACAGGAATGGAGGTACCTGCGGCACCCACACCAGAACTGATATTTGTACAATCTAACTAAAACTTGCATTAGCAAACTGGGTAACTGTGCGCCTAACTGTCTGGATGCATTTGCAACTACTTAATTCATACTCTATTCCTGTACGTGTATACACGCCCTGTTTGACTATTTAGTTCCATGGTATTAGCCTAACAATGTGATTTTTAACAGGACTTGACAGTTAAAAAATGTTATAAATGGAAATTATATTATTGCCTTTATTAGCTTCCAGTTTCAGCCTGGATAGCTGATGTCACAGTAGCTGTTTCATTAGGATATTTTTTAAGATGCTGAAAAATACCCTTTCACTCACTCCAATTTAAAAAAAGTCAGATGGACTTTGACAACGACCTCATTCAAAACCCACCACTCATTTCTGCTGCCTGAGAAAACTACTCCTCTCCCACCTTTGATTGCAAAGAGCTGTGGTCTCCCTCTTAAACGTTGCTTAAAACAAATCACACAGCGCCCCGATTCTTGAGAGGATGAGTCACTCCTGTCAGATCGCTCGGTGCTCTCCTGCATGCAAGCACAAGGCTTTACCTTTAACTCCCAACAGTCAAAAAAAGGATTAGAAGGTATTTGAATAATACGTGCGGCAGTTGCCTTAGCGAGGATAAAAATCACACGGCCTGTGCTTCAGGGCACAAGCTGACACCCTGAAGTCAGAGAAATCCCGCTCCATAGCACACTATTTCACTGTAAGGTGCAATGTGGGAGCCTGACTCCTGAAGCTTCTAGAATTGACTGCTTCAGAGGGGAGATGCGGCACTAGATGGAGAAAGTGTCTTCTGCAGTATGACCATTGCTACGGTGCTCACCATTAAAAAATTAGCACGTTCCAAGACTTGCCACTTTGTAATGACAACTGCTGTGTGATCACTCAATTACATTAAATAAGAAAACTATTTTGTCGTGCAGCTTCATACTTTGGGCAAGCAGCACCTGTTGAGAAAGGAAGCTAACTAACAGGCCTAAAAACTAAATTGTATATAATTAAAAGGCCATACAAAATGGATGTCCTCGAGAAAGCTGTAATGGTATTTTTCTCCAGATCCTGGTGTACGTATTTTTGAATCTGCTACAGATGATACAGCAATGGGTGCTATACAAAACTCTATGATACACAAACAGAAAAGGGCAAAGATGTTAAATACGTTGGCTGTGACACTTAAAATTTACAGTTGCAAGGAACACTTTAAACCAACTGGTAGCTCATGCAATACAATAAGGGGCCTTCTACAAGTTAACAGCCCTATCAGGTGGAAAAATTACCTATAAAATATACCAACACTTATACTAGATGAGGTTAGATCAGGGTAAGAAATAGCGCTGTCTGTACGAAATAGCCTGTATGGCAACCTAGAAAAACCTAAACAAAAACACTCAAAGTTACTTTGGATAAAGAACGACTGAAAAAGGAGAGTATGCTGGAAATTTTTTTGAAGGATCAGTTTTACTATTTTTTTTCAAATCACTTTATAAATCTGCTGCATATTAGAGATCAGACACCTATTTCTGTAAAGAAAAAAATTGAAGGTTTACATTTTTAATAGCAGTATGACTATTTTGAATGGCAGCAGTATATATTACAAGCAGTGTGAGAGGGTTAAATAGGACAGCCTCAACTCTTTATAAACTTTTGCCCTCTGGATATGTACTCATTGGCTGCCGTACAAGACTTGAGCTGTATTACACGCCTTAACGATATGGTTCAACTGTCGGTCAGGCTCGGGGCCTGGCAATGGGCCAGACCGCAATCAATGGGACACAAACCTCCCCCTTTCAGATCATCACGAAGGCTCATATTATCTCCTTTTTGTCGTGCTGGTTAAATTTATGGAGCAGAACCCCAAAGCTGCATTCCTTGGCTTGGGCCGGCCCACGCGGGCCTCCCTTTGTTTGGTACTGTAAGCAAGGCGTGCTTTGGAGGGTTGCAGGGTTGTTAGTTCAGGCACTGACTGTTTGCTCATGACTGAAATGAAAAGAGTTCAATGGAAGGGCAAAAGGACAGCACAAGTGTAAAACCCTATCCCAGCAGGCTCTGGGATCCCATATACAGACTCTGGACTAGTACGGAACATAGAAACTTGCTGTTAATGACGAAAGGAAAAATCTCATTCTAGTAACTGCTAAACAGACTAACCAGTAAGTTAGCACAATATCTTGCCAAACTGCCACTTAACTTTAACCAAAGCTATATTACTGCACACAGATGAATTTGAATAATTCAGCATAATATACTAATTAGCATGAAAATGATCTTTAACGCACTGCTCTAATTTCTTTCTTTTAAACGTGAACATGAAACCTATGCAGTACAAACACTGTCATCTGGCCAACACCACATTTAATAGTTTTTAGATGACCAGTTTTAAAGCTATGGAAGAGCTCCAGAGACCCTGATGTGACAATCTTTATGTCTATCTCTGCAGAAATAATACCTGCAATACTATTTCACATGCCGGGCAAATACAGGGTGCCTACTCTCTTTATTCATGTGAAATAATAAAATAAATATGAAATTGCCACATGGCAAAGGGGAGTTACTTGGGAATGTTTTCCTTGTGTGGGGAACTCAGGATCTGTTCAGCTGTATTTACCCCATTCATCTTATTTGCATGATCAATACAAAAAACTAGGAGTTTATCAAGAGTTAAGCTTGAAAGATTGTTTTAGTGGATTCCAGCTAACACCTCAAAAACAATGATACATTTTCTTTACAAAAAAACAAACATATAAACTGCCCCTAGCTGGTACAATATCTGGAAATGAACAGTTAAAGGATTCAGTTAAACGATCCACTGCCATAAAATCCTTTGTTATTATTTATATTATGTTAGAATGCAAAGTTTCCAAGCGAGATCTGGGTCCCTTTGTGCTAGGTGCTGTACATACGTTGGCAGACAAGGTTCCTAGTCTCATTTGCATGTTCCCCAACCCCATCCATGACCTCTTTCTGCTCCGTAGTACTGTGTACTTCCTTCCACGCTCCCCCAGGTACACTCCACTTCTGATTCCCTGCGCATACATTCATTACACCACATATTAGTTCCCTGGACCCGCTCTCTGTCCATACTCCAATACATGTGCCCAGGACCCCCAGCAACGCTTTCATTCCACTCCATGACCTGTCATTGTCTTGCTCACCTGACATGTGCTTCCTCCTCTTACCGTCTCATTCGGAGACCAGGGAGCACTGCTGCATGCCATCCTTTCACATACTCCAGTCCTGCACTTCCCAAACTCCATGTCCCTTCCTGGTCCTGCTCCCCGCTCCATGTATCATATTGGACTCTTGCTCCATCACATTGCCCTTGGGTTCTTAGCCCCCAATCTCTGGCCAAGGTCAGGAGCTGCTACAGCAAAGCCTGGAGTTGGATGATGGTCAGTTTGTATTATGAAAGTCCATATACACCCATTGTAGTAATAGCGACTTAAACACTGCTCTTTATACACATAAACACAATTCTGCCATCCTTCTCTTCACCCCCAAAGAAAAACAAAGTGAAGACGCACCTCCTTTCACCACGTCCAATTAAAAACACACACGCACACACGGCAATTCTAGGCCAAAACATTTCGGAGATATGTGCAGCTACAGAAATACCAGGAAAACTTTCAAAGCAACGTAACATTAAAACCTTTTCTGATTTTTACAAATCTTACCAGCGGAATCGCTGCCCAGTGCTTAAAGTCAATTTAAAAATATCCTTTTGTGTAATTTCAAGTTTCATGTTGAAAATAGCAGAGCTACAACAACAATAAAACACAACAAAATAAAATCAGGTTATACAGAACATATGCCAGTAAGTTCTACGGACAGTGCATCTAAATCGATAGCTATAATCTTTCTACATACACTGAACATGAAGGCTAAAAAGTAAACATGGTGGCTTACTATACTGATTACAAGAGGATAATGGGGCTTGGCTTTACCATATGCTAAATATTTCCAGAGCTCCAACAGATTTATAGTGGTCTTCTGGTCATTGAGCAGGGGAGAACAAAAAAGAAAGGAAAAGCACGCCTGGATACTCTCAGATGCTTTTTCAAGTAAAAGCTTTATTGTTACTGGAGTTAAAAGACGCTCCCTGATAAAGGACGTGTGGTATAGGGTACGGAGAAGCCTTTAAGATGCTCACAACTAACCTCAAGTAAAATAATTCAAGTGGAAGTAAATGGAAAAAAAAAAAAAAAAGGTGGAAGCTGTAAGCTCCAAATGCTCACACAGAAGCAAAAATGTAAAAGAAAGAAAAACACAAGGACTAAAAACTATCAGACATCTGATTATCCCTTTTTATGGCTTACGGAGACTGTTACAGTTCAAAGTGGCTTATGTGTCCCCCACATACGTTACCTATCTCGATCAGAGTCTATAATCTACATCGTTACGTTATACGCAATAAATCTGAAAGCTACTCACATATTTTCTACTATTTTTTTTTTTTTTTTTTTTTTTTAACTTTTATTGGTACAAGATTCATAAAGCTAACTTCAAGAAGTTACCCTAGACATACTGTACCAGACTTGAACCCCTTGGCACAGAAAGAAGATATTTCTGGACATTACATCATAAAGCCACTGCACTGGCAAGTGGTTGATCGCTTTTATGCTCTTCTTTTTAAAATTGTTTTCCTGTTGCATTAAACACTAGTTTAATCTTTTCAATTATTTTTATAAACTGAAAATACTAGACATGGGGCCAAAAGTTATAAAAACCACTGGATCTGCAGTCAATGTTTTCAATACTGGAGATCCAGTCCGACTGGTTTAATGCAGTCTGATGATTTTTCCTGGTACATTCCAACAGACGTCTGTTTTGAATAAAGCTTTTGTTCATTCCTGGGGTGTAGACGCTTTAAGTTATTCAGCCTAATTCTAAGTAATAAGTAAATTTGTGAATGGAAATTGTGAATACTTTATTCCATGATCGTTGTCGACTTTTCAGTTTATTCTGCTAATGTTAATGTATGAGCTTCCATAGCTTCCATTCCAAACTATCTACAGTACCTTTCTGAGACAAATTCTCCCTCACTATTTGTATCCCCTTGGACTACTTAAATCTACATCCTTTTGTAAATATTTTTGTAACAAGATTATTATTTAGATACACCATAACAGATACATCAGGAAGCTAAAGGACTTCCACGGGGAAAAAAGGATAAAAAAGGAATTGTAATGTTTAGATAAACACCAGGAGAGAAATGCACACAGTGCATAAGGTATTACTTTGCTAAGACTTTCTAGTGTCTAAAAACATTTGATAAAAAATTAGGACAAAATATGCAAGATTTTGGAACTGTGCAAATCTCTCTTTATTCTCTTGTAACTGTATTCCATTCAGTAACTTTAGGTTAACCAATACATATCTACATGAATAAAATAAAAAGGGGATTCAGTTCACAAAAGTATACTGAACTGGGCAGCCCATATGTGGATTTCATTTTGGGGAACAAACTTGGTTCTTCTTCTGCTAGGACCGTCACTTAGGAATGTAATGTGCGTCAGATGAAATAAACCCATGTGTCAAAGCCTTGTAACATTTACGTCCCATGTAATGTTGCATAGATAAGAACAGTTCTGTGCAGATTTTTAAACTGTGTATCTGCAGTTCTGTGAAGACTAATTTTTGACCAATTATGGTCTAAGACCATGAGAAATTATAAATTGCAAAACCAAGCTTTGGTTAGAACGCTCTCTGCCCCCAAATGCTCACAATCTCAATCAAATTGGGGAATGAACAAGAGAATTTTTGGACACTCTCTACAAGCCCACCTGAACAACCTCAACTCTGCCCTATACGGACACCATGAGGAGGGGAAACAATCAAGTTTGTGTCTTCAAAAAACATGTTAAGCTAATCCAATACCACATATACCGAAATGTCTAGTCACAATCATATAATTATTACATGGCATCACTACAGGGCAGAGTTGAGGTTGTTTGGGTGCCCTAACTCTGCATTTCCATAGCTTAACAAATTTGGAATTCTGTTAAATTAAATCTTAACTCCGAGTTTAAGACTCGTGGGGGTTTTGGGGATAATTACGACAACCTGTAATCTTTTCTTTCCATAAATTATTGATATACATTCTCAGCAGTAGCTCCACAGTTTTTAATCTGAGAATACAGACAGAGATAGCAATGCACAGAACTTTATTCTGTAACTGTGACCCTGCAGTGTTTCATTGGCTAGATGAACTCTAACATCATCATATGAGGTATGTCTAAAAGGAATATATTTTTCTGTTATGAGGCACAGTGTACTATCCACTTCCCTAGTCATTATCTATACATCCACATATTTTCCAAGGGTTTTAAAATATATGCCATGTCCACCTAATTGTGGAAATACAAGTTTTCTAGCACTCTGTTGGCAATGCCTTGATTCTACCAGTTTGAAACTGCAGCTAATTATGTGTCATGCTAAAGCTTGCCTTAGAATCATCTCCACCATGTTAACATTAATTTCACTTTAAATATTACAGAATTTCAGGGGTACTGGTTACAGTACCCGAATAGTGAGATTAGCCATCCTTTATACTAAACACAAAAGTCACCTGTGATACGCCTGGTCTACACACAAAGTTACAGTGGTTTAAATAAAGGTGTGATTTTATATCAAATTAGTTAAACCAGTACAACTTTGAGTGTGGATACTTATCAGTTTAAAACTGGCTTATAGCTGTTGGTAAATTTACAGGTGTCAACTAAACCAATATAACCAATTTCAAAACAATATGATTCCACACATAAAAGTTGCACCAGTTTAACTAAACTGAAACAGGTTAAACTGGTGTAAGTTATATGTAGACAAGTCCTTAGTTACAGAGTGATGCAAAAGAGTCAGCATGTAAAGTGAAGCCATTGTTTTTAGGTCCACATTAAATACTTTTGGTCAATTGTGAATTTTGAATATATTTGTGAAATATTTCTGTTAATTTCACCATAAAAATTAATTGCAAGGAAAAGCAGTAACTTTGCTCAGGCCTGATTATTAGTTCCATCTTCTTATTAAGAGAACTGGTTTGGCATAGTAATATTAAATGTATATATTCTATATAAAATCTGTTTATTGTGTTAATATATTGAGAGCCATGAGCTCAGATCCCAATATAGATTAAACACAAATAGGACTCTATTATATACATTTGGCATCTGAACTGTAGTTGAGATAATTAACTATGCATACCATTTCTACATTTGGAAGTTCATTTAATTTTTTTTATTAAAAGTTCATTTTGTAATCTTAAGTAACACAATTGTAATTATGAAGAATTCACACGATAACAACTGGGTTTAGTTGGTGAGGTAATGGACTCCATAAAAACTGATAAGGGATGTGTTGGCTCTCTTTTTCAAAACTGTTTAGGTAATTGATTAACTTTTTCTGATAGACGGTATCAGGCCTATATTCTATTACTACTAATAATGTATCGAATATGAATGGATTAAAATGTCGGTTACTCTATCTCAATGAATCTTGTTCAACTATTTCCAATTCTTGCATGTCAGAAGAACAATTAAGTGTCACGCTTGTTGAAAATATAACCATTTTTAATAAACGTTTTCAGCAAAGCTGCCGCCTCTAAAAGCTGTTTATTCAAACACAGATAGTTTAGCTACAGAACTAGGGCAGCTCCAGTCACTGAATGGTCATTTATTTAATCCCATTTTTGTAACAAATGGCACTGCCCCTGCATACTGTAGATGCTGACCCCTAAAGGCATTTGCCACATAACTTTTACCAGCAAACCTTCGTTCAAGGGCAGGTTTCAATATGATGTGGGACTCTTGGCTGAACTCTGCTTGAACCCAGAGGCATATCACTTACAATAGACACTAACAATAATGCTCTGATCACCTGCTTAAGACAAGAGGGTTCAAAGTGAGTTCATGTCCCCACACACCTTTTTCAATTCAGTGCTTGTACACAATGATATTAAGTTTAATCTAGTTCCTGTTCAGAACCCAGGAGCGGCCTGGGTACCTTCTTGTGTAACGTGGGAATTTTAGGAGTTTTGTTTGATGTCATTTCATCCAGTCAATGATACCTTAAATTAAAGCTTCTCTTGAGATATCAACATTTTACTTTTGCAGGGACAATCCCAGTAAGAATTATATATTGTAGTGATTAATCTTTTCAAAACTAATTGCAACTACACTATAAATGGGGGGAACCGAATTATAGAGAATGACTGCAAACTTCACAAACCCCTTCCAGTGTTTTTAGTTTTAATTTTTTCTATTTATATTCAACCATTCTCCTTTCTTATTTTTTTCCAGGACTGGTAAAGGATCTAAGATTTTAGTGCTAAATTCCACTGCTCTTGCTCCTTTTGTTATGAGGTATTGAAGACTGACCTCCCTGCCCTCGAATGTCAAGATAAGAAAACCTTCAACAACCTCAGTTCTAAACTATAAAATGAACATCAGTACTAAGAATTTCAAGGCTCCCTTGAAATATCTTTTACAACACTTAAACAAGTGGTAGTCGTGATAGCACCCCATCACTAATGGTTTGTACGCTCCTTCTTTCATGTTGCAGTCTTGGATTGACAAGAACCATCTACAAAAAGCTTCTTTAAAATATACAAATACAAAGAGGTGAGATCAGAGGTGACATATGGGTGGTTTACTGGTAGAACTGAAACTAATTTTTTAAACAAAACAAAAACAAAAAAATCTGGCCTCAGTGTGAATTTCCCCTCAGAATTTTTAACTCCTCTCCATAAATAAATGTTTACGTCTTCAATGCCATTTTAAATTTTCTAATGGTGAGTTCTATAAGACTACGAAATAGTCTTTCCAGGGTAAGTGCTGGAAGCCCTGACTTGTTATGTAAAATTAGACTGGACAAGCAGTAGAAAACAAGACTGTAAGGAACAAACTTGCATTGAAGGAAGGAGTTAGAAGAACTACACTATTTCTGTTTTCAAAACAAATAATATATTTTCCATACAAAGCAAAGCAGATGAGAAGCATCAAAATGCCAATAAGCAAGTACAGAAGTGAAATTCCAACAACAATGGATGTGGCCTTAAAAAAGCAAGTTCCTAAGCCATACAGGATTCAAATTCTGGTTAGTTTTTCAGGTGGGTACCGATATGTTTCCAATTCTACACTCCAGAAAGGTAAAGAGACAATGAACAATGGAATTCTATTTGCAGTATGTTGCCAGGGAAGGAAACTAACTAAAGAAAAATTATCTACTTGATTAGAGGAAACAACCTGCAACATTCTTATTCAGAAGAAAGTCTCCACCAATGTTTGCACAAATACATCAGTGGGAAATCCAAGCTGGAAGACCAAAGAATCCAAGGTCATATTCATTGAAAAGATACAAGTGCTATTTCATGAGCTACCAAAGCTTCCCTAAAAAAGAAAAGGAGTACTTGTGGCACCTTAGAGACTAACAAAGCTTCCCTGAGTACTTAATGCTCCTCAAAAATGTATAGGAGCAATTTGTAGTTATGGGCTCTAGATGCCCTTTAAACCCCACTCTGGTCTCTCTGAGCACATACCCCACAGATCGGGACTTGTGCCTTTACCTTTCCTGGAGTGGAATCATGTGAATTTCCCTCTGAGAAGAGGTCCCGACTGAAGTACACCGTCTACTGACCATGCTTATCTAGCAGTTCTTCCTGGGTTTGTTCCTGCAGTTCTTCCCTTTGAAAGTCTATGACATGTGGTGAATACACTGCCCAGACAGCCTTCTTAAACCAGTCGGAACAGAGCATAACAGAAGAGAAAAAGGGTTTTAGAAGAACAAAAGGGACTACATGAATGTCCTAAAGGCTTACCTTTATATATAGAAATGTATCTGATGAAGCATAGGAAAGCCAAACTTTAGACACACCAGTTGGGCATCTGTCATTCTGCTTCCCCGAACTGTCTCCCCACTGCTTGAGGCACTGACCTTTAAAATGAGTTGGGGTTTTTGTTCTCCTCAGTCTCCCCAGCTTGGACCTTATTGCCCAAAACCAGTCTGGTGAGTTCCACAAGGGGTTGGAGGCAGTACATCAAAGCAAAACGCTCTTGCATCACCCCTTAAGTTTTGTCAGATAGAGGGGCTCTCTCAAGTCATTTTTTTTGCCTTTTCCCCTCCAATAGCCTGCTATTAAACAGCTAAACCAACATATTAATACCGTAAACTCCCTAATAACCAGATTACCATACAGAGCTGATCACAGAGCAGCCTCAGGTCCATCACAAAGCACAAACACAATCCCCCTTTTTTCTCCACATGATTAAAACTGACATCAGTCACCGAATGAGAGTAAACTCCCAATGAAATCACAAAGCCACCATCAACTGTAATGGTTACTGTGACTTTTCACAGCTATTCCCTTTAGAGGTTTCAGAGTAATAGCCGTGTTAGTCTGTATTTGCAAAAAGAAGAGGAGTACTTGTGGCACCTTAGAGACTAACCAATTTATTTGAGCATAAGCTTTCGTGAGCTACAGCTCACTTCATCGGATGCATTCATCAGATCCCTTTAGAGTGCATTTAAATATCTAGTAAACACCCTCTTAGGCGTACATTAATGGCAGCACGAGAGAAATGTGTAAAAAGATGGGGTGGTCTAGATTTTGCTAATTCCTGGGTGGTCCGAATTTATGACCCTCTTTATTCACACCTTCAAAGGGGATGGATACCTTATATAGGTTTTAGTACATCTCTGAATCGTTTAGGCTTTGTTTAGCATCCAAGCAGCGAACGGGACAATATCAGTATGAATGATACATTTTTTAAAAATTGCATTTTTCTTCTCTAGACATGAAGTGGATCTATACATGGGGCTGCATAATTTCAGACATCACAATAAAATAAAATAGAAGCAACTGGCATTTTTACAAGCTTCATCCTCTTTTTACTGTCTACTGTATTCTACGGAAGAAAGACATCAGAGAAACTGCATTTGTCAAGCTTTTTCTCTGCAACCAGGCATAGCAAATGCTGTTTTATTGTAAGGACTGACACAGATTGAGCTTTTGAGTAATCACGCCACAGCTGTTTGTCTGAAAAAAGAAAAAACTGTGGGATGTCCAGTCTGTCACTGCTGGCGTGAAAAAAGTAGAACTTAATGTAATATGCCTCTCTTCCAGATGCTGTGTTAGAGCTGGCATAGAGCCGGGCATGGAATGTGAGATGCGTCAACCGCCTCAGTCCTTCCCACCAAAGCCTCAGAAATTTGCTGGACAACAGTTCTCTGAGCTAGCAAGGAAGGTGGGTGGGTAGTAGGAATGTGCAGAGAATCATCTCGAAGAACTCCAGTTATTGGTAAGTAATCTTCATTTCTTGAGTGGTTTCTGCACTTTCCCACTACTGGCAGGGAGTGTTACAGACTTTGCATCAGATCGTGAAGCTAAGTCCAAAGATTGCTTAGTCAAAGTACGTATTGAGCTTCAAGATGCAACTCAACAAATTTCAGCTATAGAGATATATGTCTAAGGCATACCACAGAAGTCATATTAGCCCTTATGGAATAAGCCCCAAGTCCAACTGTTATAAGAATATTTACTAACTTACTACACTTCAGTACAGAGCCTGATCAACTTGCACAGATGTTGGGTAGTGATACTCTTTCCCTTGTGGTTATCCATATAGGCAATGAAATGTTAGGGTGATTTTCTGTATATTTTAACCTACTCAGGTAGAAATTAATGCCTTCTCAATATCTGATTTATGCAACTTATATCCCCCATGATGGAAGTGTGGTCTAGGAAAGAATACTGGCAGTTTATTATCTGATCTGATTATATGGTAATTAGTTATTATTTGGGAAGTAATTTTGAGAGAGGGTGTAGGACCACTTTATCCTTATGGTAAACTGTAAAAGGATGACCAGCCATAAGAATCAAACTCATAGCAATAAAGAAAACTGTTTTAATGCATAAACCGAACAGAAACCAGTCTTCCATGGGCTCTAAAAGGGTTTCAGAAGCCTCTGAGGACTAAATTTACATCTCAAGGGGATGATGCTGGGTTCCTTGGCAGAGGGAATAAACTCATCAGTCCTTTCAGAAGGTGTTTCACTATAGAGTGATTAAACACTCTTGCGGTCTGTTTCTAGATGATGAACTGAAATGGCTAAGTGATGCTCTTTTAGGGAGGATATCCCAGAATCTGATATCAAAGTGTTCTGAACCGAAGACGAAGGGGATGTAGTTGGAGTTTTTCCCCACCACCACTTGCGTAACACCAAGAGTAGACGATTCCCTGGAATTTAGCAGGATCTTCCAAATTTGGGCTGGATAATATAGGTGCCCTGGATATCAACCTTGTCACATGGATTAAAATCTAGCTTGAACAAATGGCAATGATATACAGAAATGTAGCTAGTTAACCAGGGAGAAATGTCTAGTGAGATGCTTCAGGGAGTGCAACTGAACCCAGGCTTCCTTAACTTCATTTTAAGGCTCTGGTAAAAAAGGCATAGAAAGTACATTTGTAGATGACATTAAACTATGAGGTGTTTAAAACACCAGTGAGGGGAGGAAACACTAAGGAACCTAAAGAGGTTAGAAATATGGCAGGAAATGAAATGAGATTCAACCTGGAAAACTGCAACCCAATATATCTAGGGAAAAATAACCCACAACACAGATATTTATTGATGAGGAGACATTTGTAAAGCAGTCAAGCCAATCTCCCACCCCAACCCTCGGGATAAGAGTGAACAGAAAATTGGATACGAGTTTGCAATGAAATATGGTAGCAAAACCAGACAATACAATTTTGGATTGCTTGCACAGGCAATGCATGATGTCACAGAACAGGGAGATGATGGTCCGTTTTCACACAGTACTGATGAGATGCTACTTACAATTCACGGAGAGGTTATACTAGAGGAAATTCAAAAATAAGCAATAAAAATGATGAGGGAGTTTGGATAGCTGACTGCAGGAGAGGAGTTTAAACCTGCAAAATCTGGCCTAATGCTGACTGAAGGCAGGGGAGACATGAACATCAATGAGGAACAGCAATTGTTTTGAGCAGCCCAACAGGGTTTCACAAGAAGTAACGGGAACAAACTTGCACAAAGGAAAAGTTGGCTGAGCGTGCAAAGGCCCTACACTCAACTTGATGACATTTCTGTGTTTGTCTGTCTGTCTCTAACACATTAACTTTTAAATGAGGTCTCTGATCAATTCCAAAATTTCAACAAGTGTTCTAGGCATCGAAGACGAAAACCATACCGATTTTGGGGGGAAATCTGAAAACCTAATGGGGAAAAGATGGGCAACACAGCTTCAAGCACTTCTGCAAATGTCTGCAGATAAAACAATTTAGTTATGGTACCCATTAATGCAGTGGTCCCCGAACTTTTTTTGATCACGCACCCCTGAGCCACAATCAGCAGCCGGGGCTGGGAGCGGGGCCATGGTCAGGGCTGGGAGCAAGGCTGTGGTCAGTGCTACGGCTAGGAGTGGAGCTGGAAGCTGAGGCCACAACGGCGGCTGGGGGTAGAGCGGGGCTGGATGGCGCTCCCTTCTTTCCCCCGGGGGAGGGGAAGGAGGCCAGCCCAGGCCCCACTGTGCCCCATCGAATACTCCTCTGTGCTCCCCTGGGGGCGTGCCCCACAGTTTGGGGACCACTGCATTAATGCACTCCAGCATAACAATATCCCTGACCATCCTCCCAACAGAGTTTAACATGTTAATACCCTGAATGACTTACTCCCCACATACATTATGGTGGGGAGGGGAAGGAGGAATATGGAGGCATGGGAAGAAGAGACATTGGAGGCATGCACACAGCCCCTAACATCAGGGGTGTGGAGGGAGAATGGCAGATCCTGATATGGGGAGGAGGATCCATGATGCCTTTGGCATAAGGGAAGAGGGGAATGATGGTGCACACAGAGCCTCCCAGCCACATGGGAGAAGAATGGAAGATTGTGAAGCAGGGGGGGAAGGAGGGGGTGGGTGCAGAACCCTGGGAGGTGAGAGACTGGAGGCATCTGGTATGGGGGTAGGAGTGCACACAGAGCCCTTGCCATGAGGGGAGTGTGACTGGTGGGCACACAGAATCCCTGGCAGGTGGGAGATTGGGGGAAGATGTACAGAGTCCCTAAAATATAGTGAGATGGGAGGGTGGCACAGATCAGGGCTTGTGGAGAATGGAATGTGGGAATGTCCAGAGCCCCGGTGTGTGCAATGTGCTTGGCCTACAGAAGTTATGACGCGTGTCCCTCTCTAGTTAGATTGATTATGAGAAAAATATATCATAACAAAGGTTATTAACCTCAAGGGAACGCAAAGGAAAGAAATCCCGTTGCCTGAGTCATTTACAAATCACACTGCTAAAGTAGTCAAGAATATACTGTAAGCAACAGTTCCTCATTGGCACAAGAGACTGGGTATTAGCTCATAAATCGGTTTCACCTCTAGTTTCTAGGTGAAATTTTGGGTGGGGTTTAAAAGAGCAGATGATAGATAAGATCTCATAAAGGGACCTGATCCAAAGGCCACTGAAATCAATGGAAAAACTGTTGTTGATTTCAATGAGCTTTGAATCAGGCCCCAGGTTAGGGAAGGATTTCCAAGCATAAGGATCAACATAAAAGAAATCATTAAAAGGGAGCAAGTTAGATAGGTATATAGGTAAACAAGTTTATCTCCTGCTCAGTCAGGACACAGGCAGAATGCCAAACAAAATGACTTGTTTCAGGGACAAGTGCCCTAGTAAGGGAGTACTCTCTCTGAACATTAATTATTAACTCACAAACAAGCATGACAACTTTAGATTAAAACAAGGGGCATGTAGGGACACTCCTGACAGAATCTTAAAGGAGCTCTCCTCTTCTGTAGCAGATTAATGATTTTGCCACCTGTAGGCCCTGAAATAATTGCTGCCCCCATATGAACTTGTGAACGGCACTAACTGATACAACAAAGGAGTCTATTTTGCACATTTTTGCTGTCATTTCATTTTCCCTTTCTTTCTTTTGTATGGCATCTTTTTTTAAACTGAGAACCGCTTAATTTCTTCCTTCCAGTCATCATATTAACGTTTAGAATCGTCGCGAGTATGTTTACTAAATGGCGTCGCGCCATCCTTGGTGGTTTCAATACACGCGCCGATTGGTAGAATCGCGGCGTCACTGATGGTTCGGTTTGGTGCACAGTTACAATATGAACAAACGACGACACAGGCCTCCGACAGACGGTGCGGCTTGTGCAAAAAATGCCGCGGTTACAAAAATGCTGCTATTATAAATTTGCCACTCCTGCACATTTGTCGGCTGAGGTGACAATACGCCATTGCTCCCCTTCCCACGGGCTTTATACGCTATATAGGTATAAAGGTATTATGTGCACACTCTTCCTCTTTCCTTCTATTTCTACTCCCATGCGCTCTTTTAATTCTGCTGCTGTTGCATGATGAAGAACTGCAGGGCTGAACAATGAGATGGACACATCAGAGATAACTACTCCCTCTTCTCCGCCTATGCCTCTTTATCGTCAGTTTGAACGTTACAGTCCTATTGGCTGACACGAAAAGGGGTAGCGGAGAAGGCAAAGACATACAATTTTTTTTTCCATTTTAAAGGCCATTGGGTCACTCACTGACATTGTCTAAGAACCAAGATCTTACTGCTCAGCTACAGAGCACTGGCATTAAAATGACAAAATGGAGAATTTTAATTACTTGCCTCTCTTCTGGGATAGAATCCAATACACATCCATAGGAGAATTTTCTACTACACATTAAGGCTAGCCATAACTAAAGTGCTCCCAACTTAACACAGTCCAACAAACCTGTTAGAACTGGGTAACCCCATGAAGTAGTCCTTTGCTTCTACTGACATTTCAGAAAGTGAATTCTTTATTTTCAGTCTCACGTTGCTGACATTAAAAAAACAACATAGTTCAATAACTAAGGAAAAGTCTCTGGTCAGAGTTGAGCTGCTTTGGCAGAAGTCTGAGTTAAAGGCACAATGGCAATTTCCTGTATTGCATGTGGTTGTGGTAGAAAAAGGGATTTCAAATAAAGATCTCCAAAAGGCCACAGGCATGTATCCAAGATTACTAAATATCAGAAAATTCCTTTTACTACCCTGTGAATTACAGGAAAAAGTTTTAATGCGTGTTTTCTTAACTAACAAAAGTACTGTAGCATGCACGAAAGCAGATTTTTAGAAGATAGCTTTCTGAATATATCTATTCAATTACAGGAGAGTTTTCTTGTTCTGGATTGAGTTTTTTGGCAGTATACAACGCAAATGTGGAAATAATCAGAACCGCTGTATATGACACTGCAGTACTTAGAAGAAAATATAAAACCCACTCAAAATAAAATATCAAATCATACACATTAGTTGCTAATAAATTAAATGTATGCTGTACTGTCAAGATAGATTTTCTTTTAATGTCTTCCCAATGCCCTGACATTTTAAAAAATTAAGCCAGCTGTCCTTTCTTGTTTCATAAAGAACAGAATTAATGTTAAGTTTATCTCCAGCAAAACAATAATTAAGTTTGTTTTTCTTCACAAATTAAATGAGTTTATGCTTCAGAAGTTCAGACAGCTTATGCAATTATAGCATTTCTTTCTTCTGAAGAAGTTCATCAGGAGGTCAGGCTTTTTAAATACAACCTGCTAAAAGTACATGAAACATTTTTAAACTGGCACCATATGCTATAAAAACCACCACTTATCCTAGCCTCCATGGTTTGGCTCCATGCTCCCACCACAGTTTGTGCTAGCTGGGTGTGTCGCAACATAGATTAATGGATTTTAAAGGCAAAAGAGACCCATTATGATCAGTTAGTCTGACTACCTGCATAACACGACCATAGAAGTTCATCCAGTAATTTCTGCTTGGAACTCAATAACTTGTGCTGGAACTAGAGTGTGTGTTTTAGAGAGGCATGCAATCTTGATTAAAGACTGAGTGATGAGTCTACCACATCCAGTGGTAAACTGTTCCAATGGTTCATTACCCACTCTACAGAAAATGTGCACCTTATTTCCAGTTTGAATATTTTAGCTTCAACTTCTAGCTACTGGATTTTAAATGCTAGATTAAAGAGCCCTTCTAGTACATCATCCCTCTATGGTGCTTGCTATGGTGCCAAAGAGGAACAGAAAAAGACAGCATTATTTTAGGGCAGTGATACTCAGAGCTCAGTGATTCAGGAGTCAAATTAGCAATCAGCATTACCCAAAAGAGCCACAGTAGTGTGAATTCATTGTTTCATTTACTATATAATTCTCACAGCAAAAATGACTGACCAAGTATATTATTTTATCAACTACAATTGGTGATAACATAGTAAAAGCATCCTGACTGGTTAATAATTAAATCACACAGTGTTTTAATAGTGTGTGCTGCAAAGAGCCGCAGGACACACATTAAAGAGCCACTTGCGGCTTGTGAGCCTCAGTCTGAGTATTGCTGCTTTAGGGGTTCTGAAATGGAATGTCCTCCCATCCTTAAATATTTGGTAGATTTAACACTTAATTTTACAGTTCTCATTTTGCACAGATCTTTTGCAAGGGAACTTTTAGTAATTTATTGCGATGTAGCACGTGTCACTTTTAAGAGAAGAGGAAATGTAATGCCTGACCCACTCAACTCACTCCCAACACCCAATTGACTTAGAGGTATGTTGGGATAACGTTAAGATCACTACAGGAAATTCCACTTAAAAGTGGACACTTCTCACAAATGATGTACTGTGACCATGCAGGCCAATAAATACGTTGTTCAAAACTACACTTCTTAAAGTTGATTCATTCATTACACTTGTCTCCATCCAGATTAGCTAGCATTGCTATACTAATAACAATACCATACTAACTGATATCTAGCAGTTTCCATTAAACCAGTCATGGTAATTTAGAGCCAAATGGTAAAGGGAAAAAGTATGTCTCATTTCCAGCAACGATATTAAACTACCATGACCAAGAAATGGGTATTTTTTTCCCATCAGACAGTCTAATAGAAAATGAAGCTTGCACTTTCACAACTTTATTCACAGAAAATATTTTTTTTTATAATTTCTCAGGAACTGGTAAGAGCCTTACATAAGCTGCACTATAATGAGCAATGTACTGTTTTAGGCTTCTGAGAATTAGGGATTATTTAGAGTTCAGCCAAACAGAAGGAAAAAAAGACATCACTTTGAATACAATTTTTTGTGCTGTGGTGGAGGCTTAGCTATACTTAAGAGGGCGGCAGTGATGTTTCAGTTGCTTTTCAAAATATTTTGTGACCATAAGCAGCAATCATAAAACCAGCCATCTAGTACCCACTTTGTGTAGGAGGTGACTGAATTTCCATTATAAGAAGTTTTATTTTGGTTCCCTCTCTTAAATCTGCAAATAAAGGAATATCCACCTTGAAACTGGGGGGTTAAGTTTGTAGCTTAGTTAGATTTTTCTGCCAAACTGGAGTTCAGTTGGACAAAGCATTCATGAATGACACCCAAAGAAGGGAGATACAAAGAGTCCAAAAATAATTTTAATGAATTTTTATAGCCAATAATAATAATGTTGATGAGAAGGAGAGAGATAAATCATCATTTACTGTACTTTCTAGAGCACAGAATAAAAAAGAGTAATACTTTTACACACATTTAGCATTTTAAAGCATAAGTCAGCTTTTATTTTTTGGACAAGCTAATTTAGTGTTGTGAACTGAGGGGGGAGAGGTGACACGTTCCATCCAGGTCTGCTACATAGACACTGGGGAGGAGGAGAAGTCCTCACACCTCTGTGAACCATGGAAGGCCAGCAGCAAAAGATCTCTACTACTACAGCAGACACTTAGCAAGTCTGCTTGGGGGAAGAAAGAGATGGTGAGGGCCATTTGCCCATTTCCTACTGGCAGCTTATGAGACATAGCAGACCCCATATGGAATGTAGAAGGCTCTTCAGCTCCCTCCTTCTCCAATCCTCAACATGACTTAGGAATCTAGCTGGGGGCCATACTAGGGTTGCCAATGTCTAATCACACAAAGGCAAACACCCTTGCCCTGCCCTCTTCAGAGGCCGCTTCCCCTCCCTCTGTCGCTTGCCCTCCCCCACCCTCACTCACTTTCACTGAGCTGTGGAAGGTGTTTAGGGTGCAGGAGGGGGTGTGGGCTCTGGGCTGGAGACGAGGAGTTTGGAGTGTGGAAGGGGGCTCCAGGCTGACCCTGGGGCGGGGGTTTGGGGTTCGGGAGGGGGCAAGGGCTCAGAGGGAGTTTGGGTGCAGGAGGGGGCTCAGGCCTGGGGTTGGGGTGTGGGAAGGGGTGAGAGGTGTGGGCTCCGGCCAGGCGGCACTTACCTCAGGCGGCTCCCGGTCGGTGGCACAGTGGGGTAAGTCAGGCTCCCTGCCTGCCCTGGCTCTGTGCTGCTCCTGGAAGTGGCCGGCACATCCCTGCAGTCCCTGGGGAGTGCTGGGGTCTCTGCGCGCTGCCTGAGCGCCGACTCCGCAGCTCCCATTGGCCGGGAACTGCAGCCAATGGGAGCTGCAGGAACAGAGCCTGCTTTAACCCTGCTGTGCCACCGACTGGGAGCCACCCGAGGTAAGCAGGGCCAGGGGGCTCGGTGTGCTGCCCCCTCCACACGCCACTCCCAGAAGCAGCCAGCACATCCCTGCGGCCCCTGAGGGGGGCGGGGGAGGGTGTGTCAGGGGGTTCTGTGCACAGCACCGCCCCGACAGGTGCCATTGGCCACAGTTCTCAGCCAACGGGAGCTGCGGAGTCAGCGCTTGGGGCACGGGCATAGCGCAGAGACCCCTCTCCCTCCCAGGGGCACCAGGGACATACCAGCCGATTCCAGGAGTGGCGCAGGGCCAGGGCAGGCAGGAAGTCTGCCTTAGCCCCACTGTGCTGCCGGACTTTTAGCACCTAAAATCCCCCCGTTTGGATTCAGTAGCCTCTGGGAGACAGGGACTGATTCAGGGAGACTCTTGGCAAAACCAGGAGGGCTGGCAACCCTAGGCCACACGTGCCTTCCTGAGCGTGGTACTTCCTGAACAGCTTATTTTGGTTTGTTGCGGACTGATAAGCCTATTAAGCTAAACAGGAAGAGGGCAGGCCACTGAAAAGTACCCAGTGGCTTGCAGGAGAGCTGCCCACTAACTCCTCTTACAGCTTATAGAGAGTGGAGAATGCAGGAGGCCCATAAGGCTTGGAAAGTTAAGGGAGAGACCTCAAAGGTTTGTCAGATGCACGCACTTACCCAAGGTGTAGCCCCACTCCTGTGCACAACCATTAAAAGGCAGGAAATTTAATATTAAGGTTAACCCATTCATGCGTAAGCTCACAGTTAAGATACCCAAGCCACATTAATTCCATCACCTAATTGGAATTGATATGAGCAATCACTTGAAGAATAACAAACAGTTCCAACTTTTAGATACCACAAAAACTACAATGCTTGATTCCTGATCACGCACAGCTTGTACCAACTACAACCTCATTTACTCTCACACATACTTGACAGAAAATTTCCTATTACACTAATAGCATACTGAAGACATAGCTCCCCACTCCTACATCACAAAAATGACAACAGATGGAAGTTCTAAAAAATGCTCCTTTATTCATAGCAGCAATTCACCTTATATACTTAAAATCAGCTATTGAGATTCTACAGCAGATTTTTCTAAGTATCTGGCCATGCGTGCCCCCCCTGCATCTGAGATCAGAATGGGATCTCAGCACTGGAATAGTGTCAACCACAGACTGAGTCCATCCATGACAGTAAACTTACTTTAATTCATACTTTGCAAGGTTAAACAACACTAATCAGATCAGCTTGAGCATTTTTATTTCTGTATACTTCTTAACTCGGAACAGTCATGGCCCAGCACACGTAGAGCAGAAAGTGCAATCTGAGCCAGCAGATTCAGCTTGGAACAGCGTTTTATTTTGATTCCAAACCACACATAGCTGAACAGTTAACAAATGCAACAGGGGGCTATTGGTACACAACAGTCAAAACAAGTCCAAATCCTTTGTTGTTCTTCTCCCTGTCCTCCAATGAACAATTTAGTTGCTTGATTATATATGAGAATCAGAAAGAAAAGTGGGTGGGGGATTCTTTTATGAACCTTTGCAACATATAAGTGTAGTTGAGTGTATTTTAATGTATAAGGTCTATACATCTGTGATTAAAATCTTTTTGTGAAAAACAAATACAGTCACACCTGTGTAAAGAGGCTTCCTAAATTAATTACTAGAAATATTTTTTTCTTTAAGAAAGGTTTATGGGTCAGTGGATTGTCACAGGACTGTTGCAACAATACAAGATTTCTGTGTACTGGACACATTTTTGTCCTGCACTCGTTATATTTAGATGCCTTATATGGTTTCTGATATTCATTTACTATGCAACCAAACTAGGATTTTTTTCATTTGCCAAGGATTGCAAATTGCATGAAGATGAACTTCACCTCATGCTGCTGTGGGTCCATGACAAACAAAAGTTATTCCAAACTCAGTGGAAGCTCAGCTCTGGTTCGACTCATAGAAATTTCCTAATCTGTACTCAGTCAACAGCCATCAGCAGGAGGGCACTGTGCTACACAGGCACATGGCAGGCGGACAAAGCTAGCTTTTGCCTGCAGTCTATTTTCTCATCTGTCATGCAACCTCATCACTACTGGAAATTCATGAATGCAGATATGTATTCCAATTTAATGCACACATTGTATGCATGCATGCACGCACATCATGATATACTTATTTTCATAAAACAGTGCAACCTTCATAATAATTTATTTAAAAAAAAAAAAAAAAGAGTATAACCATGTTTTCTTAAAATGCACTCTGAGACTGCTTAGGTTAACACATCAGTTATTTTGCTTGAATGTGTCCCCAGCCTCCTTCTTGTCTGAGATAGAACATTTCTAATCATACTCTAGATGGGTTTTTTCTTTAAATCCCTCTTTACTTATCCAAACTATGTTCCCTGGCATTTCAATTCTACACATTAAACTAAGCCCCAAGTGCATATAACTATATGCTAGCTGCTCCCATTCCCTTCCCAGCCCCCAACATGCTCATTTAGTCGTGGCTCAAATTTACTGTTACATTTGATGCAGGTAAAGTGTGGGGCCCTATTATACAAAAATTCATCATTACCGACAAAAGATGGGCTAACTGAATCTTATGAGTCTTAACATTAATTCTTTTTATATTTATTACATTCACCAGCAGTTAAAAAGCCTGGTGCATTTGGAACACTTCCTACTTCCACAACAAAGTATGTCTAGGTTTGAATTCTTATGAGTTTCCTGCACCTCACTCACACTTCATCAAGCTTATTGTTCCTTACTGAAACAGTGGTGGCAGACACATCAGGATTCTGAGTGTGGCATAATAAAATGGAGGAAATGGAAAAACCAAATGGAAAGACTAAAAAAAACACCATTCTGAAAATCACAAAGTAAATATACCTGGATTTTTTAAACCCCCTGTTGTGCAGGATCTTGTACAACAGACAGTGTTCTAAGGCATACAGTAACACAGCACAGCATCAACACACAGGAACTGAATGCCACTTAACCACTGGAAATAAAATGTTTATTCTCTTAGATCCAACTCTCTGGACCTCTCCTATTCTTTCCCCTTTTCCTCATTTACTTTGCCATTATTATTTTTATCAGTTTTGTAAAACATTTATCTTAAACATGTTTAATATAATTAAATATTGATTTCTGGTAGTGCCCACAACATCCAAGCCACTGAACACACACAGAAAGGCATAGTGTTTGCCCAACAGAAGGCATACAGAGCCCCTGCCAAAGGAATAAAGGTGATCCTGGAGTGGTGGAAGCGGGAACGGTGGGCACACAAACAGAGCCCTTGCTATGGCAGGAAGGAAAAAAGGAGGGGAGACAGAGAACCCTTGGTCTGGGGGGAAGTGGGAATCGGTGCACACTGAGTCCCTGGCTTAGAGAGGAAGGGAGGAATGGAGGGCATGGGGAAGGGCAGACAGAACTGCTGGCACATGGGGAGAACAGAGGATCCTGATATGGAAAGAGAAGTAAATGGGGGGTACATGCAGCTGGGCTCTGGGGTTAGAGTGTCTGGGCTGGGGGTTGCCCCGCAGCTGGGCTCTGGGGTTAGGGGCTGCAGGTGTCTGGGCTGGAGGGATGCCCCATGACTGGGCTCAGGGTTGAAGGGCGGGTGTCTGAGACCAGAGGGGCAGAGTTTTCCCCCAAAACGTACCCAGCTGGCACATGTGACACACCTAGACTGAGGCACCCAGTAAAAGCATAACAGAGAAACAGGAACTGGGTTGTTGTAGGGGGTTTCTTTAACTCTTTACTCCCGGGGGAATCTTTATTGCTATCCGCATTGCGACAGACATACCTTCTGACAGACATTTTGGAATAAATTACCAAAATAACTGAAACTGGCTTGATTATATTGTGTTATTTTGACAAATAAAATATGCATAATTTTGCAGAACTGTAAAATATTGTGCACAGAATTTTTAATTTTTTTGGCACGGAATTCCCCAGGAGTAATGTGTGCACATGCACAATCTCACACACATACATATTCTTAGTAAAAACTGATTTTGCAAAAGAAAAATAGAAGGGATGTCACTATTACATTATCTTCAGAACTCTTCAGCTTCTTTAAAACACCTGTTTTCCTATGAATTCTTAATTGAAGCCTAAAGAAGAACATTTTTAGTTCCATTCTGCATCAGGACACCAAGATGGCAATTTCTTTTTTATTATATTTAAGCTCTTCAGACTCTCTTTTTCCTGATTTATTCTAATATAATGTAGCAATACTGCACGCAGATGTGGTCGCCCCATCTCAAAAAAGATATATTGGAATTGGAAAAGGTTTAGAAAAGGGCAACAAAAATTATTAGGGGTATGGAATGGCTTCCATATGAGGAGAGATTAATAAGACTAGGACTTTTCAGCTTGGAAAAGAGACAGCTAAGGGGGATATGATAGAGGTCTATAAAACCATGATTGGTGTGCAGAAAGTAAATAAGAGTGTTATTTACGCCTTCTCATAACACAAGAGCTAGGGGAATTCAAATGAAATTAATAGGCAGAAGGTTAACAAACAAAAAAGGAATTATTTTTTCACACAACACACGTCAACCCGTGGAACTCCTTGCCAGATGTTGTTGTGAAGGCCAAGACTATAACAGTGTTCAAAAAAGAACTAGATAAATTCATGGAGGATAGGTCCATCAATGGCTATTAACCAGGATGAGCAGGGATGGTGTTGCTAGCTTTTGTATGCCAGATGCTGGGAATGGACGACAGGGGATGGATCACTTGATGATGACCTATTCTGTTCATTCCCTCTGAGGCACCTGGCATTGGCCACTGTCAGAAGACAGGATACTGGGCTAGATGGACCTTTGGTCTGACCCAGTATGGCCATTCTTATGTTCTCAGTAATGAGAATCTCCTATATTACACTGTAGCTTTTCTGTACCAATTTTACTAGTACACAAGGCCACATTAGTGAGTCTACAAATGCAGTATTTCAAAAAGGAGGTAATTAAATAAACTAGAGGCAACACTAATAATACACAGTCAATTTTACAAAATTACAGTGCCATTGGGCTAGGAGACAAAACCATGACAAAACTGCAGAAGGTTTTGCAATATGGCTTTGTAGACAGTTTATTGATAAGAAATGTAAAGTGTTCACTGACCTGGGGCCACTAAGACTTGCAGTGTCTCTCACTGCCTGCGCTGTTTCAGAAGCAAAATCAAGGGCACCGGCCATTGGTTTGGTTACTGTGCCAACCAGCCCTTTCCCAAGGCCTGATATGAAACCACTGACTCCTCCTTCAGTTTTGACACCTTCTACTGTTGAGGTTATGACACTTGTTAATCCACCAATGATACCTAGCAAAGACAACAAAACCTGTAAGTGGACCAACTGCTTTGCCACTAAAAATAAAGCGACAGGATGTTATTACAGCTGACAATGTTAAATGATTTACTTTTTTGAAAGTTCTTGCTCGAGTGAAAGCATGCTACCCACTTAATGCAGCACATGAAAAGTCCGATTATGAATGGATGTTTTTTATTAATCTAATAATATAGTCTTATATTTGTATAGGGCATTTTATCCTGAAGCTATACATACACAAAAGTATTTTGTCTACTGCTCAAGTGAAGCCACCTCCAACAGTGTGACAAGGATTTAACAGAACACAAAATATCACACAACAGCTTAGGACAGGAAATGAAAAATACTGTGTTCAGTTGGAAATACAAAGAGAAATTTAAGCAGGCAAAGTGTAATTACCCAAAGTGGAGTTTTGACCAGGACACGGGGGACAGGCATCTCATTCTTGCAAAACATTAATGTCCATGAGAACCTGGCCCACAAGGGGTTAGGAACTTAAAAGGGAGATCCTCAGCTGGTATCAACTGACATAGCTCCACTGACTTCTTTGACTGCCCTACAGATTTTACATCACAGCCAAAAGACAGTAAACATTGTGATGTTGGAGGTTCGAACAGTATTGTTGGTACGTAAGTTCTGGAGTCGAGAAGCATATAGCATATGCTATGTTTAATTGTTTCATTTGGGTAACTTTGCCATACAGCGGAGTATTTGCGAAAACTACAGTTCAACAGATAGAACTTAAGAGTCAACTGCTTCTTTGAAGAAATGAAAATCGGAAACATTAAAAACACAAAAACAAACAAAAAGATTCAAGTCAAAGAAGCTAATCAGCTAATGAATGTTTCTAACTGACTCTTCATTAAACAGTCTATATTTCAGATTTCAAATGTTGCTAGCAACATAATTTATACCTGATTTTAGAACATACTAATGTTCTGTAACTGGAATAACCAAAATGCTTTGCATTCAAAGGGAAGTCTAATGTGATCCATTTAGAACTTCACTGCTTTCTTTTTAATAGAAATTTTTTTATCCCTGCACTTAGGTGAACTACAAGAGTTAGATATGGAAAGAACTTACAGAAATGAACCTTTTCCACTTTTGGGACATCACCTATCTCAAGTGATGGGGCTTCAACTACCTAGAATACTATTTCAGTCTAATCCTGGAGACTGAATAAACACATTTCCCCTAATTGTACATTTCTTAAGTACAAGACTTTTTGATAATCATACAGACTGCATTTGAAATTGCACCAGTTTAAATAATGGTGCAATTTTAAACAAATTTTAAGAAACTGATATAAAATACAGTATGAATATTCAAATGATTTAAGCCTGGCTTATATCGATTTAGCTTAATTCAGCAGAGAATCGACTCAAGCTACATTGACATTAGCCTGTCTTCAATCAAATTAAGACTGTCCACACTGTCTTTTGCACCAGTTTAAATAAACTGTTTTTCAAGACAGTTGAAAGTTAAACAGGTGCGACTTTGAACACAGACAGGCTAAGGGCCGGATTGTGCAAGAAAACTGGAATCTGTGGGAACTGAGTGCAAGAGCGATACACTCATTCATTCATTTGTACCACTGGCTGAATATTATCTTATTATTTGTCACTTACAAAGAGATTGTTTGTAAGCATATTTATGAACCTATGAAGAAATTAGAAAATTTGGCTGATCTCTTTCCTAAATTTAGTTTTGATATCCAATAGTACAATTAAATAGGACATTCTCAAATCTAGGTGCCTCTCCCAAAATGAAAAACACAATTAAATTAAAAGGAAAGCCAGCAATTGCTCCATTACGTTAAGCCACATGTAACCAACCAGTGTGGAGTGGTTTAAATTGAACTGCATTGTTTTTCTGAATCCTATCACTTTGGAACCACAGTGAAAGACATAAAGCAACTGATATTACAGTAGTGTAATCTATTGATGCACAAATTACCATGAGCAAGTCCATGGATCCCAGCTATGAGATGTTCTCCACTGGTTGCGCCATGGTATCGAATGTACTCTCGTTCAGTTTGATGTCGGTTATCCATCGTCTTTCCCAAACCATCTGATAAAGTTCCAGCAAACTACAGTAAGAGAAACAATGGGAAATTAAAAAAAAAAAAAACAAAAAAACCCCCAGAATTCTAAATTATCAAGATTTGTTGAAACAAGATCTGTGTTTAATTTTTAAACTCTCCTTTTTATTGCTTTATTTTAAATATAACTATAGGCTAAAGACCAGAATTTGTCCAGTTCTCAATATCTGCATGTCACACTTACATGGCAGCATGAAAAGAGAATTTTTTGTTGTTTGAAGGTATGCATCCACAGCCTAATCCCATAATCACTATGTCTTATAGTCAGAAAGGCCTTATCTGCATTAGTATTTTCCTTAATACTGCCCCCCAGTTATCATTCCACTAGAAGTAGCACCAGTGTAAGGCCAGCCACTTGTATCTTAATGTTATTTAGCCCATGTTGGTTAAAACATCGCTGGCTATTCCACACCAGAGTTTCACTCATTACAACCATCAGTGGATCTGCACCAACGGTAGCACAGCGGTGGGAAGTTTTAAGAAAAGTGTTACTCCAATGGTCTGGAATTAGAGGAAATTTTTTAAGTAGTGCAATGATAACTTGCATCAACTATACACATTTCTACAAATGATATTTGATTTTGTTAAGTATTTCAGGGTACTTTTTAAAAATAAATATTTGCAGAAGTCATCCAGTTTTTCTCCTTTGGAATGCTAAATGATTTAGGGTCCAATCTTGCTCCTGTCAAAGTCAACAGAGTGTTGCCATTGACTTCAGCAAGAGCAAGGTTGAATCCTGTGGCTATGTTTACACTATCTTTTTAAATAGGCAGCAAAATAGGTCAACCTATTTTCCCCCAGCCAAATGTACTAACTCAACTTTGCTTTATATATACCAAACTGAGCTGTATAGCATATAAAGTAAATTAGTCATTTCATTAAAAAAATATTCAACAATACATAGCCAACTTATATTCTGGTCAAATGAAGTTAAAGTATGTTTGCTGGCACAAATCAGGAGAGGATCTTATGGATAAGCATGAACTCTCACTGTAGATATTTTATCAGAAAAGGATTGAGAAAGAACATTAACCTGTGTTTTGTCATTATGCAATTTGAAAAGTTCTAGAGTGACAGTAAATAAGAAATCACATCTATGCCTAACAATAGTAGTCAAGTGAACAAATGAAAAACGAAAAAACTGCTAAATATAATTAACTTTCTGGTGAAACCTCTCCCAAAACAAGTAGTTAAATGCCAGTGACCCTAGTGTAACCTTTCAGAAAACTCACTGGAATGTTATTTAGACATACACCTATCCTTTTGCAGAGATATGTGAAAGCCTTCAAGGCAAACACTCACAGAAATATGCTTGTACTAGTGTACTTTACATTTTGTAGCAAGTTAAGAAGCTATTTAAATACATTTGAGTAATGGGGTTTTAAAGTGGATTTATTTTACAGCTGGTAGGGTAGCATGCCATGTTTAGGGAAAGGTGCAGTATGATCCAGAGGTAGATAGCTATGTTGACAGACACATGTGTACTACAGCACAGAACGAAGGTTTGAACTAATCTAAGGGAAATCTCAATGACTGTAATGAAGACATGTGCAGAACCATTATAAAATTACTGACCTCTTTCCTAATTATATACCTTTTATGTTATAAATGAAGGGCTAAGACACACCTCTAATACGAGCAGGAGTTATGAGAACACTGAGCATTACTGAATGAAGATACTGAAAAAACACCAGCTAGAGCAAAGGGTAGCTCACAGTCCCAGTGCTCTATTCATTCTTTAGCCACTTTAGATAAGATCACATCCCAAAGTTAAGCCAAACACAAAACAAAACAATCCCACACCCCTACCTCTAATTGAGAACGGTTATCAATGGATACCTAACAGGGACTCTGGCATTCAAAGAGCAGCTGCAAATGGTGTAGCGCAGTGGTCCCCAACCTTTCTGTGGGAACAGCATATTCCTATTCCCAGAAGACTGTGGAGGGTGCCTGACACCCCCCCCTCCCCCCCGCAAAATGGCAACGCGCCTCGGCGGCATTTCGGCAGCGCGGTGTCCTGCGGGCGCACGCAACTGCCCCGGTGGGTGCCGCTTTGGGGACCCCGGTGTAGCGCCACTTCTGGGCCAGAGAAATGAGCACTGACTGGTGGGATTGCGTCATTATGCAGGCTTGGGACAACGAGCAGTGCCTGCAGAGCTTTCGGATGTGCAAGGCCATATTCCTGGATCTGTGCGCAGAGCAAACCCCCGCCTTCTAGTGCAGGGACCCCCAAATGAGAGCTGCACTTACAGTGGAGAAGAGCGTAGTGATCAGTGTGTGGAAACTTGCAACGCCGGACTGCTACCAGTCAGTGAGAAATCATTTTGGAAATTCAGTGTGGGGACCGCTGTCATGCAAGTGTGCAGGGCCATTAATGGTGTCCTACAACGCAGGACTGTGACTCTGGGCACTGTACAGGACACAGTGGATGGATTTGCAGCAACGGGGTCCCAAACTGCAGTGGAGAGATAGGCAGCATACATATACCTTATTTTGGCACCAGATCACCTGGCCACAGAGTACATCAACAGAAAGGGTGACTTTTCTATGGTGATGCAAGAATTGGTGGATCACCAACATCAGTGCTGACTGGTCAGCGAAGATGCATGATGCTCGCATCTTTAAGAACACAAGAGGGTTCAAAAAGCTACAAGCTGGGAGTTTCCCTCCTGACCGGCACGTTACCATTGGTGATATCGGAATGCCAATAATGATTGTGGAGGACCCAGCCTACCCCTTGCTCATGAAGCCATACACTGGCCACCTCTACAGCTCCAAGGAAAGATTCAGTTACCAGACTGGCAGATGCAGAATGACAGTTGCTTGTGCTTTTGGTCTGTACTTGTGCCTCTTCTCCCCATAGGCCCCGGAGATCCAATGTCTCCAGTCCACTCCAAGCTGGAGTGCAACTGGAGCATGGAGCCGGCACGGTCAGCTGGGCTATTGCACAGAACAATGGAGAGCTGTTAGGTGTGCTTGCCGAACTGGACAATCAGGAAAAGGTATTTCAAAAATTTGTGGGGCTTTAAAGAGAAGGGAGGGCCTTGCAGTCTCCGTGATCCCTGGGCACTGGAGTTCACAATTATGACCAGAGCAGTCAGCGTCAGGCATTGTGGGATAGCAGCTGGAGGATTGTTAGGGTGGACATAAGGAGCTGGAGGATTGTTAGGGTGGACATAAGGACATGGTGCCGGCATTTGTGCTGCATCAACCTCAGTACATTCACCACAGCTCAACCCCATTCAGGGAGGCGGTGTTACTGCATCGCTGTAACGGGGCACTTACATCGGTGGGAGACAAATGTAAGGGTAGACACACGTACCACCAGGTTGACACAAGGCAGCTAGTCAACCTTACTCTGTAGTGTAGACCAGGCCTTTGTAAAATGCCTAGAGATGCTTCATGAAACCTTACACTGATGAGGAGAAACAAGAGAGCCTAAAAATTCCTTCTTGAATAGTTTAGAATTCTCATCTGTCCTGTATGTGACATGAATGGTGCTCTGCCAGTGTAACAGGATTCTAGCATGGAATTCCCTCTTGGTAGTTCCTTCATTGGAAGTTCTTTCATGGAAGTTCTTTCATGGAAATTCCTTCATTGGAAGTTCTTTCTTGGTAGTTCTTTCATGGAAATTTCCTTTGATAACCTTTGCTCCATCCTATAACTCAGAAAGGTAGTAACTTCAACACCCTGTCGTGCCTTAGGGCTTGTCTACACTACTGCGCAGAGTCAATCTAAGGTACGCAACTTCAGCTATGTGAATAGCATAGCTGAAGTTGACATACTTAGATCTACTTACCATGGTGTCTTCACTGCGGTAAGTCGACAGATGACACTTTCCCGTTGACTCCGGGCTTGCGCTCCTCATTTTGGTGGAGTACCGGAGATGGGAGAGCGCTCAGAGATCAATTTGTCACGTCTATACTAGACTAGACCATTTATACTAGATGTAATAAATCGACCCCCGCTGGATCGATCGCTGCCCGCCAATCCAGGGGTAGCGTAGACAAGCCCTTAGACACAGAACTCTGATGTGGAGCAAAGTGTGCACATATTAGAAAGAATAATCTTACATATCCTTAATTTATAAAGTCAGGCCCGAGTCTACATGCCCTTGGCAGAAGAGCCATCTACACAAGAATAAACCTAATGTAAGGAGAAAAGGAGGATTTGTGGCACCTTAGAGACTAACAAATTTATTTGAGCATAAGCTTTCGTGAGCTACAGCTCACTTCACCACTGAATGCATCCGATGAAGTGAGCTGTAGCTCACCAAAGCTTATGCTCAAATAAATTTGTTAGTCTCTAAGGTGCCACAAGTCCTCCTTTTCTTTTTGCGGGTACAGACTAACACGGCTGCTACTCTGAAACCTAATGTAAGGATTATTCATTTTCATGAATAATCCTTACATAAGGGCCCAAGTCTTCAGGCCCTTATGCACAGATGCAAATACAGTACAACAATCCGTATTTAGATTAACATTTTCATGTTATAACAAGATCATTCAGAATAGCTGGATATTCCGATATTATACGCTGACTATATTAAAAAGGAAATCTGTACCAAGTTTAGCAGAGAAGTGAAAGTATAACTATATTAAATCACATGTTGATGGATGACAAAGATGTCAAATGTTTATTCTTCTTAAAAAATGACCTTTCCTCAAGGTGTTTTGATCAGCAGCCATCAATGGGGGCAAGAGCATCAATTCCATGTCTCCCCCCAGTCCCCCAATTCTAGTAATTACATAGCATGTATGTACACATAATTTGTATCAATATAAAAATTGACCAAAGAGCATGTCCCTGTCATTATTTTGTAAATTGTAGTTTGGAAATATGCCTGAGATCTTTGTTATAATAAGGTTAAAAACTCAAAATGAGAAACAAAATTTAGTTATAAGATGTGTCTGACGCAATGTTTTCTTCTACTTACATCTGCAATGTTTTTAAAGGCTGTGCAATTTTTTGCTCGCTATAAGATTACTCAGCCGCAGCTCCTCCTTTCTTGCTAAGAAATGCAAACTATTCAAAGCATGATCCATTATCTCAACAAGCAGATTTTAATCATATGAATGAAAATTAAATCTCATGACTGTTCTTATGACTTAACCATATGGACTCAAAACAGAGCACCCAGTTCACTGGCTGAATTATTTTTAACCCCTTTCTGAACTTAATGTAGATGCTATTTTTGATTGGTCTAGAAATACAAATAGAATTGAAACTATTCCATAACTGGGTGTTCCCTCTAAAGGGTAACAGTTCGTTTTTACAGGGATTAGAAGAGTTACTATAAGGATTAAAGGCTCCACACATGAAATGTGTATATAGGTGGGAGCAGGCAGATTTTCTGCTGGCTCTAGATTTTCAGCCCACACCGAAAAATGTGCCATGAAACAGTTGTCAAGAACTGACCCTGAATGCCAAATTAGTTAGCTTGGTTGTGATGGTTGGTACCAGCCAATGTGAATAGGACAAATTATAAATTATTATTAATGAAATGACTGGGCTTTCATAACAGCTGTCTGGGGAAAGTTTTTGCCCAGTCCAGACTGGCCAGCACAACAATCAAATTTTTCTGAATAAATAAGGCTTGTGTGTTCTCTCCTCACATTTTCCCCCTCCGATGAAAGGGGTCCACCATCTGTGTTAGTCAATAGCAATTCCTGTTTTAATGCCTCGATATGAGAATTGTTTTCTTAGTAAAGCCGTAAGAGAAAAAAATTCATAAATGGACTGTTAAAAGTTCATCTTGTCATCACATGGCAATTTTCATACTCTCTCCACGAAGAAGAAAGAAAAACAAGATTAAACAGAGATACTTTGATTTGCGTGTTGTAGCAAATAGCACCAAGTGCCCAAAGACAGACATTTGTTCCATAGTTAGACCATAAGGATTTTAATGCACTTAGAAATGTTTTTTCCCTCATGTCCTGCCTCAAGTGACGTAATCCAAATTCTTCACCAGATTTTAACCACAAAACACTAAATTTTAATGTTGAATGCCTTTATCAGTATTTGCTTTATTGTACTATTTAACCATGTTACAAACCAATCCACAAGAGGTTACTGGAAAAGAATAGGTTATCACAGAAAATATGTGGCAGGCACCCATCTTCCCTACTGAAGAAATAGATGGCACCTTCTTGTTTTTGGTAATCTATATCTATCTTTCTGGGCTTTTATACAGCACCCATCACTATGTTATTAGATTTCAGAGTAACAGCCGTGTTAGTCTGTATTCGCAAAAAGAAAAGGAGTACTTGTGGCACCTTAGAGACTAACCAATTTATTTGAGCATGAGCTTTCGTGAGCTACAGCTGAGCTCACGAAAGCTCATGCTCAAATAAATTGGTTAGTCTCTAAGGTGCCACAAGTACTCCTTTTCTTTTTATGTTATTAGAGCAGTTAAGTGGATGGGTAGCGACCAAAAATGGTTGCAATCTGACAGCTGATCTATGTAAAATGAGTTGACAATGTCAGTCCAGTTCCCAGTGTCTCTAGGCCACAACTATTCAGAGGTGCCATGGACTAGCTGAGTATGGAAGCTGAATGCCCTTTATCACTAGCACAGGTTAGAGTTGAGGGCACATGAGTAGTGCAGTACCATTGCTCAAGATGTATTCAGTTTTGCAGCTATACAGAGGACTTTGATTTTCATGTCTGCCAATCCGACACCCTCTCTTAGGACTACATTCTCCAATGCCTTTTAGCAGGTAGGGTGCCAAAATGATCTGCAACAGCAGAGTCACCACTTACACAAACACCAGCATATATTATTTGTGGTACGCATTTCCAGTTACCTGTTCTTTTCCAGCGGCATGTCAATTTCCTTGATATGTTTTATAAGAACAAATGTATGGGAAAACAAAGTGAATATTTAGATAAGGCACAAAATGTATTTCTGTACTAAGAATATCTTAGGGCATGTCTATCCTAACAGTTCATGGCAAGATGGGGTGTAAATCTACCCCATGTTAACTTGTCTTTGTGGACTCTGCTGCCACGCACTAATGGCTCCCTAGTGTGCTGTGATCTATTGTACATCTGCAGGGCTCACACGGACAGTTAGTGTGCAGCAGGCTAGTGCAGGGTGGATTTCAAACTCCACTTGCTACAAGCTAAGTGTTTGTGTAAAAAAAGCCTAAAGCTTTGCGAACTATTTCAGTTTATGGGGAGTAGGGAAAAGTCTTCAAATAAGGTTCTGCTTGTGGGTGTGAATGATGGGGTGTAATGGATTGGGTGTGGCAAATAGTAACAATCTGAGTGAAGAGTAGACCAGAGAACTGTAATTCCTTTATTTTGAAGCACAGCAATCTCAAACTGTTCTTAGAGCAATAGTATTCTTAATATGAACTGAAACATTTCATAGTGAAATCGGTGCACATCTTTTCAACCTGCAAATCACAATAACAATGCTACAGTGTAACTGTAACCAAGCCAGGAGATTCAGTGACAACATAGTCAAACCCAAACGTATCTGTTGCCTTCACTGAGGAGAAAAAAAAAAAAAAGTGTGTTGTTCACTCAAATTAGCTAACTTGAGCTACGATCGTAGTGAAGACAAGGCAGTTTGTTATTTTCACATGAGTTGGCAGTTTGAGTTAAAGCCTAAGCTCCCTCATAGGCTTTGACAGGACCAGCTAACTTGTGTGAAACCAACAAACTGCCTTGTCTTCACTAGGATTTTACCTCAAGTTAGCAACACACCTCTTTTTTTGCAATGAAGAGGAGGCCTTAATTACAAAATAGTTAGAAGGTGTAGTGTAGACCTAACCATTTCCATAACCTGATTAATATCTTAAACAGTCCAGGTGATTAATTTGGTTTATGGACACCATGAGCCAATGAGAGCCCCTGGTTCTCATGGATGTAGGGTAGATAAGGCCAATAACAAAATGAAATAAGGTCATGACCACAGGTACTTTTGACTCCTTTTCCCTCCAACCTTCTCCCATACAATCCCCAAATACCCAACTCTGAAATGGTTTTCAACTGTGTCTCAGATAATACGGTTGTGCCTACCCCATGAGCAAAAAAAACAAAACAAAAAAACCCAGAAAACGGTTTCCAACAAACCAGTACAACCATGTTACCTGAAATGTTTTTTCAGAACAGATCTTGAAAATCATTTCCATCACCAGTGAATTTTTCTGAGTAGACAGGAGCCCACAAGAAATTCAACCACATTTGTGCCTGGCTTAAGAAGAATGAAAAGGAGTACTTGTGGCACCTTAGAGACTAACCAATTTATTTGAGCATAAGCTTTCGTGAGCTACAGCTCACTTCATCGGATGCATACTGTGGAAAGTATAGAAGATCTTTTTATACACACAAAGCATGAAAAAATGGGTGTTTACCACTACAAAAGGTTTTCTCTCCCCCGACCCCACTCTCCTGCTGGTAATAGCTTATCTAAAGTGATCACTCTCCTTACAATGTGTATGATAATCAAGGCTTAAGAAGAGTATTGCAAAGGGAACTCCAAGGGGTCCACACAAAAAGAAAACTTGGGTGTCTCAGTTTTTGATGCCTCCTCCTTTTAAAAGTGACGGTATCTGGCTCTTCCCTTGTGAAATAGCAGTCACAATATAATTGCAAAAAGAAAAGGAGTACTTGTGGCACCTTAGAGACTAACAAATTTATTTGAGCATAAGTTCATTGGATACATCCGATGAAGTGAGCTGTAGCTCACGAAAGCTTATGCTCAAATAAATTGGTTAGTCTCTTAAGGTGCCACAAGTACTCCTTTTCTTTTCGCAAATACAGACTAACACAGTTGCTACTCTGAAACCTGACAATATAATTGATGGCTTATTGCACTGTTTATCTAGTCATGCAGAAAACAGCCTACAGCTAAACAACAATGGCAACAAAAGCATGATCCACTGTTACCCCCCTTATTTTCCTCAATGAGGTGTTAACTTCAAAGCCTAGTTAGGACCATTTAAATGCTAATGTTACTAAGGAATAAACAAACATGCAGCTTGAATCAAGGCACTTCTTAGAACAAAACCTGATCCCTTCCATCCTTAAATTTTCCAGAATAGACTCTTTGCCTACACCATATCAAAATGAAAGTATTACTCTGGCCTTTTATGTTCTTTGTATTACCCAAACTTTCCTTTTGCTACAGTGACTTGTAACATGGCACCTCAACTCCTGCTCAGAGTGGTCACATGCCTTCTTTAGCAACTAATAATCAGCAGGCATGATGTTGAATGAAGCAGGCTACACCTTACCACGACAGACTCAAAATGCCTAGCTTCTCATAGATCTAAGAACTGGAAGCCCAAATCCAGCTAAAGCTTGGATCTTCCAGATCGCTAATTAGATGTCACAGAATCGTAAGACTGGAAGGGACCTTGAGAGGTCATCTAGTCCAGTCCTCTGCACTCAAGACAGGACTAAGTATTAGCTAGACCAGAGGTTCTCAAACTGGGGGTCGGGACCCCTCAGGGGGTTGCGAGGTTATGACCTGGGGGATCGTGAGCTGTCAGCCTCCACCCCAAACCCCGCTTCACCTCCAGCATTTATAATAATGTTAAATATTTTTAAAAAGTGTTTTTAATTTATAAGGGGGGGGTCGCACTCAGAGGCTTGCTGTGTGAAAGGGGTCACCACTACAGAAGTTTGAGAACAACTGATCTAGACTATTCCTGACAGGTAACTGTCTAACCTCTTAAAAATCTCCAGTGACGGAGATTCTACCACCTCTATAGGCAATTTATTCCAGTGCATACCTACCCTGACAGGAAGCTTTTCCTAATCTCCAACCTAAATCATGGCTGCTGCAATTTAAGCTCATTTCTTTTGGTCAGATCCTCAGAGGTTAACGAGAATCATTTTTCTCCCTCCTCCTTGTCACAACTTTTTGTGCATTAAAAACCTGTTATGTCCCCTCCACAGTCTTCTCTTCTCCAGACTAAACAAATGCAATTTTTCAATCTTTCCTCATTGGTCATGTTTTCTAGATCTTTAATCATTTTTGTTACTCTCCTCTGGATTTGCTCCAATTTGTCCACATCTTTCCTGAAATGTGGTTCCCAGGAACTGGACACAATACTCCAGCTGAGAACAGCAGAGTATAGCGTGGAGTACAGGAGCAGAATTACTTTTTATGTCTTGCTTGCAACATTCCTGCTAATACATCCCAAAATGATGTTTGCTGTGTGTGTGTGTGTGTGTGTGCGCGCGCGCGTGTGCGCGTGCGCAACAGTGTTATACTGTTAACTCATATTTAACTTATAAAATCCACTAGAACCTCCAGATCCCTTTCCACAATACTCCTTCCTAGGTAGTCATTTCCCATTTTGTATGTGTGCAAATGATTTTTCCTTCGTAAGTGAAGTACTTTGCATTTGTCCTTATTGAATTTCATCCTATTTACTTCAGACCACTTCTACAGTTTGTCCAGATCATTTTGAATTTTAACTCTCTCCTCCAAAGCACTTGCAACCTCTCCCTGCTTGGTATCATCTGCAAACTTTCTAAGCGGACTATATATGCCATTATCTAAGGGCTTGTCTACACTGGCACTTTACAGCGCTGCAACTTTCTTGCTCACGGGTCTGAAACCTCCCCCTGAGCTCTGCAAATTTCAGCGACGCCCTCATGGAAGCGTTTTTTTCAGAGCGCTGGGAGAGCTCTCTCCCCATGCTACACTGAGGCAGCGCTTTAACATTGCTAGTGAAGACATACCCTAAATCACTGATGAAGATATTGAACAGAACCGGATCCAGGGACATCACTCAAATGACTGGGGAAAAAAAGTTCAAGCATATTTGAGAATATAACATCTGATTCTTTGCCTTGTTCCCTGTTCCTGGACAGAAGAAGCATGAATTAAATATTTTGGAAGCTCTGCAAAAAAAACAAAAACAAAAAACCCCCCACAAGTCTCACACATTCTTCCTGCCAACTGTCACTTGTGTTCTTTGATCTTCCTTCCAAATGGACTATATCTTCCAGTTCCCTTCTCCATGAATGGGCAATGAACTTCTCTCTGACCCTCCACTCCAGAGGCACTGGAGCCCAGATTCTGATCTCACTTCACTTATTTATGACAGTGTAAGTGATTCACTGGAATCTATGGAGTTACATTGGTAAACTGGTGTGAAAACAGAATCTGGCCCATGATTCCTCACCAGCTCTCTATGACATGAGGCCTCCTCCCTGAGGCCAGCAGAAAAATTAGGTGCGTTCTTAACTCAAGTTTGGTAACTCAAGTTACCACACTTTTTTCCCTAGTAAAGACACAGCCTAGGTCTGTATCCCAAGAATCATGACTTCAAACCTCCTCTGAGTTTAGCAATCAGTTAATTAAAATCTCTAAAAACTAAACTGGTCTGCATTTTCCTCTACCAGCTGAACTCAGTACCCAACTTGCTGTAACCTGATTGTCCACTTTGGAGATTTTCAATCAGTGGCTTGTACACTTCCCTTTTGAATTGTATTCAATGTTAGTGAGCACTATGCTGCCAGAGATGCCATGTTTTAGATGAGATGTAAAACTCCTCTGAGACCTTGTGATCATTAAAGATTTCATGGCATTTTCTGCAGGACTAGGTGTGTGTTGGCTCCTGTGTCCTAGCCAAATTCCTATTTGCGTATTTACGCTCTACCTAGCTAAATTTTTTAGAGTTTCACGTAGAGTATTAGTACTTTCCCATCTTAAATGTATGCAGTGTTGCTGTGCACTGTTAAATATAAACAGTTTACACTGCAGAAGTGACTGATACAATAGCTGTATAATTCGTAAACTTCTTCAGGATTTTTTGGGAAGAAAAGCACTATTCTTATTTAAAAAAAGAAAAAGAGTACTTGTGGCACCTTAGAGACTAACCAATTTATTTGAGCATAAGCTTTCGTGAGCTACAGCTCACTTCAAAGCTTATGCTCAAATAAATTGGTTAGTCTCTAAGGTGCCACAAGTACTCCTTTTCTTTTTGCAAATACAGACTAACACGGCTGTTACTCTGGATTCTTATTTAAGACATTAACTAAGTTATCCCACGGAAACTATGCATCCAGAGCAACTCCAGTCCTACCCTGTAAAAATCAAAACCATACAGTTTCTTTGTAAATCAAAGCTCATTCCTAAAAGTGGCAATTCTTCAACAAAAAAACTTCAAAAACCGACTCCAACGAGAGACTGCTGAATTGGAATTAATTTGCAAACTGGATACAATTAACTGAGGCTTGAATAAAGACTGGGAGTGGATAGGTCATTACACAAAGTAAAACTATTTCCCCCTGTCCCGTCCCCCCCTCCCCCCGCTGTTCCTCAGATGTTCTTGTCAACAGCTGGAAATGGCCAACCTTGATTAACACTACTAAAGGTGTCCCCCCCCCCACCCCCCTGTTCTCCTGCTGTTAATAGATCACCTTACCTGATCACTCTCCTTACAGTGTTATAGTAACACCCATTGTTTCATGTTCTCTGTGTATATAAATCTCCTCACTGTATTTTCCACTGAATGCATCCGATGAAGTGAGCTGTAGCTCACGAAAGCTTATGCTCAAATAAATGTGTTAGTCTCTAAAGTGCCACAAGTCCTCCTTTTCTTTTTGCAAAATAATAAGCTTATCTGACACAGAAGGAACTGCAAAGCAAATAAAAATGGAGTTAAGCCCAAATTTCTGTACTGAATGTTCCCCCTAATCAGACCGTGTGAGGCATTCAGCACAGGAATCCGTTTTAACTAACTTTTAAAAATCATTAAATTATTAAAAAATAATAATAATAATAATTTAATAATTATTAAATTATTTTAAAAAATTTCTCCTCTGTAAATCCTTTTGGTACTTCCTGGTTCACTGAAGATGTCACAAACAGACACTACATACCTAAGACTCATTGTAATCCATACACTGCATAAAATGTTACAGAATAATACATTCAGGGGTATCCTTTAGCAAAACAAGACATCACAAGATGGATTTCGGGGGGGGGGGGGGGGGCGCAGAGAGAAGAATTAAATAAAGGTCAGTTATAATTTATTCTGTTATAATTTATCCCACCTTCAACACAGACACACAGATCCCAGCTGGTGAGAACTTAGGAAATCTTAGGCTATGCCTACACTATGGGGCTTTTAGTGACACAGGTGTGCTGCTACAACTGTGCGGTTAAAAGCCGCGCAGCGTAGCTGCTGTTTGTCGGCAGAAGAGAGTTCTCCTGCTGACAAAAAACGTCCACCCCCCACGAACAGAAGGGGCTTTGTTAGAAAGATATCGCTCCTGCCGACAAAGTGCTGTTCACACTGGCGCTTGTCGTCGGCAAAACTTTTGTCGTTCTGAGGTGTTTTTTTTTTTTTTTTTAAACACCCCTGAACGACAAAAGTTTTCCCGACGAAGTGCCAGTGTAGACAAAGCCACAGTGTAACTCAGTTTTTAGTTTTGTTTTGCAGTGCACTGTAGTGGGGTGGCTGCCCCACTCCGGTAGAACAAGGGTTAAAAGCAGCCCTGCAGAGGGCTGCGTGTGGGATGTAGGAAGTGAGGGCAGCTGAGGGAGTAGCTGACCACAGGTCTGGCCAGCTCAAATAGGGCCCAGCTGGCCCTGATAAGAAGGCTGTGGGCCAAAAGCTGGAAGGAGTCTCACTCTAGCCCCGGAGGGAGAAGGGCTAGCTGCCTGAGAGGAAGGTACCTGAACTGGAGCAGTGCTGCTCCAGCCCGGTAAAACCCCAGGCTGCAGGCCTTGTTGAAGGCCAACAGAGGCAGCTGGTCCAACCCCTTTGCCAATGATGAGCGGCCATTATAGACTGCAATCTGCCCCAGTGAAAGGAGGCTAGATGATGACTGGCAGTAGCCACTGAGGCAAGGTGGGTTTAAAGGGTTGGGGGTTCCCCTGGGAGGGGAAACCCAGAGTAAGGGGGTACTGCTGGGGGCAGAACCCCGAGGTAAAGAGGTCCGGGAGGGACATAGGGCCAGCGGCAGGTGAGACACCAGCCTGCAGAGGGCGCTCCATATGCTGGAAAAGAGCTAATTCCCAGACAACCAGCAGGAGGAGCCATGCCGGTGAGTCACTGCTCTGCTACATGCACCTTCGAAAGGCCATTAGGTTCTCCCATCATGTTTGGCAATAAACACTGTTATATAAATAAAAAACTTAAACTCGAGATCTGGAAAATTCTTGTTTTTCGCTAATCTAGGCTCTGTCCACTGCTTTGGTAGAAGCCAGCCTGGGCAGGGATTTCTTTCCCAAAAAATACAATACAGAGTATCTGAGACTGACCCCCCACTTGGTAAGGCAACTCCCATCTTTTCATGTACTGTGTGTATATATACACCTACTACTGTATTTACCTCTCCATGCAGCTGATGAAGTGGGTTCTAGCCCACGAAAGCTTATGCCCAAATAAATTTGCTAGTCTCTAAGGTGCCACAAGGACTCCTCATTGATTTTGCTGATACTGACTAGCTTCCCAGCCAATCAATATTTTATAATCTTTTTTAAAGTAATCCCTATCTAGGGACACTATGTTAGAAACAACTGTGTTTAAGCTAGGTGCTATTATTATAAACATGATGTTTCAAGCCTAGTGAAGATACTGCAAACCCAAAGCAGTCTTGCAACCAAGAGGACTTACAGGCTCCCCAAGACTGTACGTTGTTGGTCATGCAGAATGCTCTGAAGTGCTCTTCTTGCAACTTTCTCTTCGCAAACTCTTATCACCACCTCTGTGATGTTCAGAATTTTGTCTCAAAATTTAAAAAGTAGGGTCTTAAGGACTAGAAGAGAGAGAACTTACAAGCATGCAAAATCAATGACACAGACAGAAATAATTTAAGTGCGAACTGATCAGAGTTAGAAATTGAAAAACTCTAGTTCTTACACTTTTGGATTATGCAACAGGAAAATCCCTGATCATGACGTCTGGAGAGTCATTCTGACATCACAACAGCAAATCCTAAACAGACTCCTTTGTGTCTAGATGCAGAGGAAGAGCGGTTCATTACAGGAAGCAAGGCCTCCACTAGCAGCAAACAGAGCGATAGGAAAGCCATGAACAGGCACCAGCATCCTTTGGAGAGGTTAGTGTTAAGATTTCCAGAGTTTTCGTCAAATGCACCCGTTCCTTATCACAGAAGCAAAGAAGGCTATCCTAAGCAGGAATGCAGGGTTTGAAAACTTTATTTTTTCTGCTACTAGCTTAACATTTACTTCCTTTAAGTGTTATTGACAAAGTTAAATCTCACATCCACACACAGCTTGGGCTTGAAATGACCTAGCACCTCAGCTGTTTGTCATGGGAACCAAAGGTTCAAACATATATTTAAAAAATCATTTGAGAAACTTAGAAAAACATTACTGAGAAGTGTATTCTTTTAGCTTATGTAGTACAAAATCTGATCAAGTTATCCTTTATCATCACCCAAACGTATCTTAAACTTCTTCATACAAAGGAGAAAAGTTTCTTTGCCACTGTCATGACAGCGACAGAATAGAAGGCTCAAGAATTAGAAAAAAAGCACTATGAGTCATCGGCGCCGACTCCGTGGGTGCTCCGGGGCTGGAGCACCCACTGGGGGGAAATGGTGAGTGCTGAGCACCCACCGGCAGCGCCCTTATCTGCTCCCCCTCCCCCTGGCGGATCGGCGTTTCGTGGCATGCAGGAGGGGGGGAAGGGCGGAGGAGTGAAGACGTGGCGCGTTTGGGGATGGAACAGGGCAGGAAGAGTGGGGGTGGGGCCTTGGGGGAAGAGATGAAGTGGGGGCAGGGCCTGGGGTGGAGCCGGGGTCTAGCACCCCCTGGCACTTCGAAAAGTCAACACCTGTGCTACAAGTTCCTGTTTGTAAGAACCATGCCCACAGATTTGTATTTATAATACATACTGTAGTAAGAGTCATATTAATAACACTTTGAACCTGTTTTTCCAAGTTCACCATTGAATATATATGTTGTAATAATATTGTTCAGACAAGTCTCTACCAGTGATTAATTTAATGGACAATACAATAGTTTTCAGCTAACAGAAGTCAAAATGTTTTAGTCCCTTGAAGTTATTTGCCTTGTTTTTAATCAAGCTATTTCCACAATTAGTTCATTGAGTGTTTTCACGAGTCAGTTACAGGATTTACAAAAGAAAATCTAAAATTTAGTTAGTTAAAAAAAGATTTTACACTAATTAAACCTCTCACAACGAAATGCAAAGAAATTCAAAGGAAAAGCATCATTTATTTATTTCACTGTGTGTGGCTGTTCCCCAAACTTAAACACACTGGATGATCTTGCTGAAGGAACATGCTGCTGTAGCTAAGCACAATGACATGCACCAAGGACAGACGGTTAATGTTAGTGAAAAGCAAGGAAACAAGGAGTTAACACTGGCAATCTATCCTCAACTCATGCTGTTGTACTAAGCTATTATAAGCACATACAACAAGGAAGATCATGCAGAGTTATGTTAGACCAATAGCTATAACACCTAGGTAAAATGAGTGAATTAAGCATGTGTGGCCAATCCTTTACTATAAAAAGAAAAGGAGGACTTGTGGCACCTTAGAGACTAACCAATTTATTTGACCATAAGCTTTCGTGAGCTACAGCTCACTTCATCAGATGCATTCAGTGGAAAATACTATAGATTTCCTTCCTTTTGTTGCGGTGTCACAGGTTAATGTTTAATGCGTTTCTGTGTCTCTTGTTAAAGCCTAAAAAACCTTTAATGGAAACGTACTAGAAATTACTCACACAACAGACAAACCTCTTTACTATGCAAATCACATTGAGCTGGCTTTTTTTTTTTTAAAAAAAAATGTGCATTGTTATTAGATGGATTGTATAAATACTACATATTTAAACAATTTCAAAAAAAAACCCATACATTATTTAGTAGAAAGGCAAGAAGCCATTTCCCCCACTTATAAACAACTACACATTTGTCAACTGTGTATTATCCTGGGCCTGAAATATGAATAATAAAAATACTTGTGGTCTTTGAAAATTTACTGTGTACACGTGGCAGGAGCTACTTCTCCAAATTAAAAGCCGCAGTCATTTAAAATTGATTCGCAAAGTACTGGAAACGGCAAGATCATATCACTTGTCATTAACACTCTCCTACCCCCCCTCCCCAAAAAAAACACACCATAGCTCTCTTGTTCAAGCACAAGAGCGTTTCTAAAAATCATTTAATATATATTCTCTCTTAGAGAGCATAAACCAAACCGATCTTAAAAAAAAAAAAAAAGTGGGCCTAGCAGAGAAAAATGTATGAGAAAGCTTAAGCCAAGAACAAAATGTTTATGACCAAGTTACAAACCTCTGAAGACAGTGATTTATAATGGAAATACTGACAGAACATTAAATATAGTGACAGAATTGATTTAAGCTTAAATTAGATAGTACTATACTGAATTTCTACAAATGCAGAAATTATGGTGGTATCATATACAAAATGCATATAGACTCTGACTCCTTTCTGCCCTTAGTTATTGATCAACAGAAGAACAAAAAAGAAGCCAGCTTTGCATTCAACACTGAACACACATGATACCTTTTTGGAAATTCCGGAGACATTTTCCCCACCCCCACTTATGTCACACAATCAAAGTAAAGGACCTTTAATTAGCTCACATCCCATCGTTAACTAAGCTTCGTAATACATTCTGACAACGGCATGTTGGCTGGGTAATCTGTGAAGCCCCCTGATGAGTTGTCTGTATGGATGCCTGATTAGCTGGGTATCCCAGGGGAGCCCCCCCGCTGTTTTTATCTCCACAGATGCCTGATGAGTTGGGTAGCTTCCCCCAAGGACCTCCTGTGAAGCTGCATCAGCAGGTGCCCATTGGCAATAGTTTTGTGTTACAGGGCTGAATGAGTGATCCCTGCAGGAACTGCCAGCTGTTTTCACATACACAGAAGGCAGTCAAAAGTCCACAGCATGAACTTGGAATGACCCCAACTGCAGAATCACTGGCGGGTTCATCTGGAGGGCAGCTATGCTTTATTAAACAACTAATACTCTTAACAGATAACTTTCAGAAGGAAAAAATATTAACTCTTTCAAATCTTCTCTAAGTTTTTTTACACAGTGTAATGGCATGTATTATAAACTCTATAGTACTTTTAAAATCCCTTTCTAGTTCTTTGAGTTAATATGTAATAAAAATATCTTGGCACAATTCAATTCTTATTTTTTTAAATAATCTGACAGATCTATTTTTAGGCATTTTTCAATGTTCATTGATTTACTTTTTCAAAATTAAAGAAAATTATAGGGAGGGGGTCAGACAATTATTTTATGACCGTAGACTTTGAGATTCAAAAAGTGAAAGCTTTATAACTGTTAAAATCCAAATTGACAACACCTCATGTCAAAACACACAAAGTAAATATCCTTAAATCAAACTCTAATAAGTTCTCAAGCAGCATTTTTCCTACTTTGACTATTTGTAAATATATTTTACTATTCATGGATTTTTTTTTTTTGGTGTGGATGTGTGTGTGTGTGTGTGGTGAAATTTACGCTTACTGACACTTAGCGATCAAAAGCTAATCCTTCCAAGCCTAAATGTACTTAAAGAACTTTGTCAGCTTAAAAGTCTTCTTAAAAATAAAATGTCTTTATCTTATGTTAATAACTTAGATGAGCAAAACAATATAATTTCATTTTATCATCTGTGCTATTTGTTTACATTCTGAACTTCATTCTGCTTGGGAAAACAGACTAGTCACTTTCACTTTCTGTTTCCAGTCAGTTTCACTTTCTCTGGCTGATACACTATTATCAAGTTCATTTTGTAATAAACTGCTGGAGAATGTTTAAAACAAAGAATTTTGTTTTTCTTTCTCTCTTTTCTTTTTTTTTAATTAAATGAAGACACTTGTACTTTCTGTAGTGCTTTAAAGTTTAAAATGAAGCCTAAATGTGTGGCCAAAACTATCTTGTAGCATCTCTTTAAAAACAAAAAAACCTGTGTATTCACCTTATCTTCAAAAATAAAACACATTTTATTAGCCAACAGATTTCATTCTCATTAAGGCTTTGTATATATCTATTTTAAATTTTCCACAAAGTTTTCTATATTGTCTGTATCCAAATTAGAGTTGGGAGGCCTGTTTAGGCTGACACAAAAATCACTAAAATCTCACTAACCCCAACTCACAAACAATTGAGACTCTACCCTTTTCACCTATCAAAAACTAAAGATGAGAACTCTGAACACAGATCACTGTTTGCTTAAAAAGAACTCCAGCAACTTACACATCACACTTCAGGATAATTTTTTTTAACCTACTACATATTTACACAATACCTAAAATTACTGTAAACAAAAGATAGAAGAAAAACAGTTTTCTCTATTCAGTGTATTTGTTTATTTTGTGTATTTGGCAGCACTTTGTGTATATGATATTTTACTATTTCCTCTGCACAGTTAGTTTCCCCCACTTGGAGTCAGTCACACAGAAAAACAGACAGAAAAACTAAGAAAAATAATAATAATGGCTTGTAAAAACTCAAGCCGGTGGGGATTTAAAGCAGGTGTAGAAACTGAAGCTCTTTAACTTGGTTTTTGAAACTGTCTAGATTATAACTTAACACACTTTAAAATTCAATAAATGGCTAAGCTATTTATTTCACAGTTAATGAACTGATACCTTTTGCCTACCACATAATTTTGCTTGGAAAAAGCTTGGTATAAAGCTGCCAAACGCATGTCAGTTTGCTTCTGAATGCATACTTATTAAAAGACACACCAAGTCCAGATCAAACAGTTCTTTCAACAGAGCACGTCATCAATTTCATTTGGACTCACAGGCAAAGTAAAGCAGGACACCAGTATATATGTAGCTGTTTAACAAAACACACACTCTTGTGTAATGGCATTTTCCCTCAGCTATGACTGTGGCCACAACAGAATCATAGGGACCGCAAGGGCCTATTTATTTATTTATCTATTAATTTTCTTTAATAAAACATGAGGATTAAGGTGGTGGGGGAAGGGAATATGGAAACAAAGAAAGATTCAGTGATCCTTTAAAACTCTTAGACTTGCCTTATCTTTGTACAGATTTATACCAATCTCTCTCAAGATACAGTGGTCATGGATGCCAGATCTTTCTTATCATATGAAGGAGGGGTGACATTTTTCATGGCTTGCGATTGTCACCCCATTAGTCAGTGGGATCATTGTCTTCTAAAAGGAGGCACTTCACTTTTACGCTGCCCCCAAGGATTTGAGTGGTCTGCTTCTACAGCCTTTCCCCTCCAATTAAGGGAGCAAGAGATTGAAAACTAAACCCAGGTTTCCCGCATATTCTGTATCTCTCTACATAGATTCTTATACTGCATTCATCACCATTGTATCTGACCGCCTTTCACTAGTGTATTAAGCAACCTGACTATACACCTTGTTTGTCTGCACAGTACTAAACAGTACTAAATCACCAATTCTGATTATTATTTTGGCCAGACAGTTGGTCTATAATTTTCCATTTGTCCTTATAGTAACTGGAATATCCTATCATTGTCCTCAGTTCCAACTTCTGTTGATTTCTGATGCAGCAAAAGCAGATATGCTGTCAAAAGCTCAATCACTGAAACTAAGAGGAGATTACCACTTCAAAATGGCAGAAAATGATTACAGCACAGAGGCCGCATTAGCTCCATTGTCAGCTCACAATTAAGAATACAGAAGGCTTCTTGCACATAAGCCTGTACGCAACATAATGTTAAAATTCTGGAAATGAAAAAAAACCACGCAAGGTAATGAATGTTGAACCTCCACTTCCATATTCAGCTCGCTATCCAAAAGGACACCTAACAATTTGCCTGGGCAAAACTAAAACTCAATCAATTAGGTGTCCACAGACTTTTCTTATTTGGCTAGTTTGAACCTAAACCAGCTGTCACATCCACTCATTAGTCTTGGACAGACAGCAGAGTGGTGCCAAGATGAAAGTGCCACAACCTAGGGACACAACAATACAAAGAATTGATGACAATGAAGATCATACCACATCATCATTTGTCTAGGCAGCTTTACATATACACAAGAGAAGAATGGTGAGAAAAGTTACCTCCTAAACTTCACGTGTGAAGGTTCTTGATGATGAGAAATTTCCCATCACTACTGAATAAAATTTACAGCAGGATGACTTTTATTTCAGCTATTTACAATTCCATTCTGTCAAAATGATCCTGGAGTTTCTCAAACAAAACATTTCCAATGATGGACATGCATTAACTGTCTTAGCTTCTGAATATAAGTATCTTAAATGAGAATGGTTGACTGTATAAGTCAAGGGATGAAAAATTTTAACTCGCTGTTTATTTTACAGACAGCTGTCCACACCTTGGTAGTAAACTGCTTAGATTATGGCATTCTTCTTCTTTCTGGGATACATGATTCCCTTCTTACATCCCTTCAGCCTGACTAAAATGGCATTGACAAACTCATCTTCCTCTGCCAATACTTGTCCACGTTACTCCCTTTTTGCAGCCTCCATTACTCCCAATCACTTTCCACTTCAAATTCATATCCCCTCGTCACAGCTCTACCACTGCCTATCATCTCATCTCTTGTTTCCTGTCAGTCTCCTATTAGAATCACGTGCTCTGCCAATTCTACTGCCCTTCATGTTGTCTTCGCTTCCCCTTCCCACAAATGCCTGCGTGTCCTCCAAATTCCTGGAATATCCTTCCCATACCTGTATTTGAATGTAGCCTCCTTACCTGGCTTCAAAATCCCACCTCTTTCCACATCTCTAACAATGACTCACACTCCTACGGCAACATTTAAGTTTTAAAAGTTGGAACTAACATTATGAATACCTTACGAAAACAAGAAACACTCTATCCTTATTTGATAAACCTTCTTCCATCTGCCTTCCATGATGTCAATTTTCTTTTAATGCTATCGTATCATATCTAACACAGTGAGTAATGTTCTCAGGACAGTATTTATTCTCTCTAAAAAAGCTCCATGCAAACCTCTGGTGCTCTAAAACTTTACATACTATTATGATGAGCTCTGAAAAAATGGGCTAGGCCTCTGGCTCAGTGAAGGTGTCTTGTGCAGTATGAATATATCCCACTAAATGTTTCCAGACATCTGCCCCAAAAGAATGATTTAAAGCATCAGACAAACAGCGAAGGAAGTCCTAAGATATACATGGAAACTTGTCTTCCCTTTGTTGGCTGTGCAGCCAGTGTTCTTCTCTAATACCATCAAACAAGATTCATGGAGTGGCACAAGACTAAAAGAACTGTCAACTAACTGGCAGTATTGCTCAGTCACAATGGGGATGAGAAACATCAAGGATCAGAGAAGCTAGTTCCTTCCATGGTGGAAAACCACAAAACAGAACAATGGATATATACACTGGACCCTCAGAACACGCATCTGTATAGTGCGGTCGTGACCACGAATCCCAAATTTAATTTCTTTAATTGGAATTCATTTTAACGTGGTCCCCACGTTAATGCGGTACCATGCATGGATCCCAAATCCCGCATTCTAGAGAGGGTCCGGTGTATATATAAAAAAAGAGGATGTTCTCTTCAACAATGCAGACTCACTATTTTAGTGAAGTAGGAATGTCACAAAGACTTTGAAAACTAAAGAAAACAGGGAAACAGTTAATAAAATACTGATTCATGGGCTGAAATGCCATTTTAAAGATTCTTTTTTAAGTGTTCCTTTAAACTGGCAATACTCAGACCTCAGCGGTTCAGGAACCAAGTTAGCGATCAACATTACCCAAAAAAGCCATAGTAGTGTGAATTCATTGTTCCATTTACTATATAGACATGTATACCTATAGAGTAAGAGCATCCTGACCGGTTAATAACTAATCACAGTGTTTTTAATATCATGTGCTGCAAAGAGCTGCAGAAACACATTAAAGAGCCACCTGCAGCTCCGGAGCCTCAGTCTAAGGATCACTGATTTAAACCCTACCAAGACCTATGGGACAAATCTAAAAATGTTGCATTGACAATTCAGTAAGAAAAGCAAATCTGGTAAAAATTCAGAGATAAGAACTCTCTTGTACAGAACAAAGAATGGGTAATGTGTCATAAGGGATCAAAGATACAGGACAGAATCCCTCCCTAATCTTATGTTAATGTGTTTTTTAAAATACGCATCTCCCAGCTGTGCTCTGTGCTGAAAACCAAATATTATTTAAAAAGTGACATCCTGATTGGTTATAGATTCTTTAAGTAGCAAAGTTCAGGAAGTAAATTGGCTTTTTATATATACATTTAAAGGAAGATGGCTATTAGCAAATAGTTCATAAGTAATCACTGTCAACTGTTCACACAATGAAATGTTCTACAGCTTTAATCTGCTTTATGGACATTGTATAAATGATAGGTGGTCAAATCTTGCTTATATTTAGTTTGCACAGGAAGCAACTAAAAGTCTGTCAGTTTATAAACTGCTTTGTCATACCTCTGAATTCTCCCTGATTTTATATGAAAGAAATTCTCCTTTACCTGGATTTTTTTTTGTTTTCTTTTACTCCAGAGTTGGGAAACTAAGAGCTAATGCAAAAAGTACACCTACAAAAACCCAGCCACCAGCTGACAACTGCTTAAGGAAGCAAAATAAAACCTCCTTCAGAAAACACCAAACTTTACCAGAAAATATGAGATCTCTTTTATGAGATTTATCCTTTTATGTTGCTTATATCTATAGCTTTCAGAATCTTTATTATCCCTTTGCAAAAACTTATGATTTTCTTCCTTTGATTTAAATGTTTAGTATTATACTGACAGATAGTTACAAAAGAGACTGTTCTGCTACAAAAGGAATCATGTCAATAGACCTAGTTCTCATTTGAAGTAAAGCTAGGATCTTAACCTTTTGCCATAAGCAGGCTAAAGCCTGGGACATGACCGAGTTTTTAGGCAGGTTACAGAACACTGTAAAACTTAGCCAACTACAAATCTGTAGTGCAGACAAAGGAGCAATCCTGTTATAATTGGGACCCCTGACATGGGTGTATTTGTAATGCAGACAGTCCAGGACAGGCCCTTTTTTGGTTTGGCTAAATGTAAGGCACAGTAGACTCAGGGCTCAAGCCTTTCACCTCCTTATTTAACTCAAGTAAAAATGACTGTAATGGATTCATACTAGTTCTTGTCTGTTTATGTCCACAAGTAATTTGTTACAATTGGCATTCAGGGTTCAAGAGACTTAGAATTTGAAAACCAGGGAAACTGCAAGTCCGGACCGAGGTACGTTGGCAAAGCTGTCTGATGGAATTTTCAAGGTCAGAAAGCTTTATAGTATAGTTTTGTTTCCAGTGTTGCTTTTATTTATTTTAAAACATTTTCCCATCAAATATTTGTATGCAGAAATGGAGCGTAGCTTTTCCATCACATACCAATGATTTAGGATACATTACACTGAAGCCAGGCATGTAAATGGATGAACGGCAGCCCGGGTAGATGTACTGGGGCTAGCTGTACTGTAGCTAGCTCGCCATAAAGAAAAGTAAGGACACTGTGGTACGGGCTTCAGCACTGGCTGCACAAGTGAGAAGGTATACAGGGTGGTCAGGGCTCATGTTGCTCACTTCTATTTTTAGCAAGCTAGCTTGAACACAGCTAGTGTGAGTACATCTACATGAGATTCTATTCACACCAGTGGCTGTAATGTATGTATACCCATAGGATGGATTCCTATACGGATTGCAAATCTTAGACAAATCACGTACAGTATCTGAAAAGTTGATTCTCACATAAAATAGCACACAGCAATTATAAAGTATATTAAACTTTGTAATCATTTTGCACCAGGAGTTGCATTATCTCGGCACAGTATCTATTTACTAGTAATGGGTACAATGAAACAAAGACTTCAAGTCAGAAGAGAGTACAGAGTCAATATAGGGCTTTAATTTATTTTGGTATTTAGCTCAGCATCTAACATGCATTTCTGACTGAGAAGTCTCTAAAAGAGTAATAATTTTAGGTTTTAGTAGTATCATGCCTAAGGCGGAAAACAAAAAAGAAAAAAGTTTGCAGGCCAAGAATTTGAGTCATTTCTGTGCATATGGCCACTGTAGGAGCCTCCATGCAGAGGGAATCAAATTCCCTCAGGTGCCTATATTTAGGATCAAAGTACTTTTTAAAATACAAAACTTGTAGCCTCCAAGGGATAAAAACTATAAAACTGTCTGAAATGAACTTTATTTAACCTAAGGTTTTGTGCCAACTTAAATACACTGAACTTCTCCTACTTGAAAGAAGGCATTTACCCACTGCGTGTTCTGAGATGCATGGAGAAGCCATTACAGGAATAATCAATAGCACTGTAAAACAGAAAAGCCATAAAATGACAAAAACAGATACAACTCATAAACAACTTACTTTTCAGTTCATGTAGGCACTTTCTCTGTATAGATTTCTTTTAAAGTGATGATTAAAGTTTAGCCTGACATGGTTGTATGAACAGAACAGATCTAGTCCTATTTACAGCCTCCAACTCACCTTAAAATCTAATATAAATTTTATTAACAGATCTTATAAGACACTAGGTAACTGAAAAACAAATCAGATTTGTGAAAGTTTTTCCAGCTTGTGGCTGGTAATTTTTAGACATGGAGGACAGTTCATCAAATTTTGGCTGCATTGCCAGCTCTACAGAATTGGTTGCATTGATGAAAAGGGACAATTTTTGGCACCGCTGAATCAGGTGAAACCCCTTGTAGTGAGAGCAGACACTAATTCATCATACTGTCTCTACAGACGGCACCAGAGGAGCAACACGAACATGATCTGTCGGCCAGGTCATGTTTTGTGTTGCAGTTAGGGTCAGATTTGAGTTTTTCCTTCTTATACTTAACAAAAATTAAAATGGTACCTATGCAACGTACAGTTATATATATATACACACTGTGTATATATATATATATATATTTTTTTTTTTTACAGAGAAAGCCGGTTTTAATTAATTTTACTCATTGTAGCAGTTATGGCATTTCACAAGTTATACTTGAAATATCAGTTTTGAGTTATATTGGCATTCCAGGGCTATATCTAGTTGTCCAAAAGCAGTACAACTAGTTGGGAAGGAGCCTTCTCCTTCATCACAAGTGTCTTGCTCACCCACGCCCCATAAACGGGGATTATCACTCTGCTGAGAGAAGCCCTTTTTGAGAAGGAGACTGTTGGTTGCTCAACTCGCATTCAGTTTCAATGGGAGTTTGGCGTCTAACTGCCCTCCGTGTCTTTGAAAATCTCTCCAACAGAAACCTTAGTTACAAATGACTCTGAAGTTCAGAGAATGACCTTGCCCTTGTGGAAAATGCAGTAAGGCTCGTGCCTTTAAAGGCAGAGATTTATGAGACTCTTACTGCAGATGAGATTGCAACCAGGAAACAAATCTGTATGGAAAGGAAATACAAAAGAAATAGATATCAATGGCTGGAACCAGATGGATCATAAATGCATGCAGCACTGTAAGCACAGAACGTGGGCATAAGTGTTCGTTTGGACAAATGGACAGCTCTAAGGAAGCTCCATGTCATTAAGTGATCTACCAGAGACTTGGATAGGCCTGTATTTGTGACACTGGTAGTGCTTGGACATAGATGATATGATGGGAGATCTCAGCTGCAGGTTTAGATTGCCCTGTAAGAAATCTAAAGGAGATGGAACACCCTGAATACTGGTGCTGATACTCCCATCTTAACACCAGCATGAGATTTGGTTCATACGTTTGCGAAGACCCAAAGGGTGGAAAGCTTGCTGGGAACAAGTCGGGTATTTATCACATTTGAGAAGCAGTATGCGATCTTGGTTAAGACTTGCTGCTGCTCAATAGACAAGGTATTAAGACTCAGATAACTTGGGTTAGGATACAGCCACAAACTTGGAAGATTCTTTGTTTACTGGGAAGACCTATTGAAGAGCTTTGTGGCAGATTTGCTAGGTATGAAAACCCTGGTCTTCGCTTATCTGGGGTTATGAGAATGCCCAATACTACTACATTTTTGACCTTTTGAATTGCTCTTCCTATTAGTGGGAGAAAGGGAAAAAGTGTCTAAAAGTAGATTTGGCCATGTTTGGGTCACAGCCTCTGCTCCTATTGACCTCTTGTCTTCTTCCCTAATGAAGACAGCCTTCTCAGCCTTCTTCTAAAATTTTTACTGGATGGGAACATCTCCACCTGGGGAGAACATAGGTCCCTGCATAGCAGCGACAATGTTCCGTGGTGCAGAGACTGCACAGCATTGTCTATCTGCTTTTGCATTCAGTGTGCTTCCTTTTATGTGGAGCACCCCGATAGAAACTAAGTGATCTTCTGTCCAAGACAGCATCCGTAAAGCTCCTGTATTTAGATCAAACTTTTGCATTCCATTTTCTGGTTTATGTATGCTGCAGTTGTCTGGTTGCCCAATTGGGTCAGGAGGTGCTCTTTCCTCAGGTGCTCTGCCAAGTCTTGAAGGGCCAACCTAACCACTTATCTCTAGCAAAAGTTAACACTGTGAAGACTTTCATACCTTGACCGTGTTCCCTGTGAGTCCTGAATGTGCTTCCCATATATAAAGGCCAGGGGTTTGGGGACCAGATTGTGAAAGGAGAGTCCTTACATAAGACAGTGGACCCCTCTTGAATGGTATTTTCACTTTCCTTTACATTTCCTGTTGGGGATTACGCTATGCCAGTTTAACAATCTCTGAAACTCTCACATGTGTTGTCTTATCATTGGAGTAATCTCCATGCAGGAGACTAGAAGAGACAGAAGCTTCAGGTAAAGGAGGATTGATATCACCCAGTTCCACGATACTTTGGAAATTAGAAACTGGATCATGATGACGGTTTTCCTGTGTCAGAAAGACTATGGCCCTTCTCTTGTCTACCTCAATCCTAGGTGAATGATCTTCCAGAACGGAATTCGGTTTATTAGAAATCTTTGTGCTTGAAACATGGACTGTCCCCTCATATCAACTGACACTGGACATTTGACATGCCTTATAACTAACCCTGATCTGTTTTATCTCATACACATTGTGACTGAGAAGTTGACAAACAGTTGTTTTTTGTAATTAACATAGGTCATTTTTATAATGAAGATCTCGATATAGCCTCATTGCCCTGGTGATCACTCTCCTTGCATCTTTGCTGCCACTCTTTAAGTTAAGAAGAAAAAAGGATTCTCTCCATGATCCTATCACAGACAGCCCATGTTTGGGATTTTCCTAAGAAAAAAAGCACAAGGATAATTCTGGGAGTATAGTTTACAGTACTTTGCCCCTCAAGGAAGATGCTCTGTACATACTGTGCTCCATGAAGCTGAGCTGTGACAGTAACCACAGCCTCTCCAGCAGGGGTAGTCAATTTGTTTTCTTTGTCAAGGTCCATATTTCTTGCTCAAGGTATAGTCAAGGTCCAGACTCCAGAGGAAATAATAATAGAAATAATAACAATCATGATAGTAAGTAAATACGAGTATTTCAGGGTCTGTTCAAAAGTGGCTGCCAGCCCAGATTTGGCCTGCGGTCCGCCTATTGACTACCCTTGCTCTCCAGTGTAAACTGATTGCCCAACTTCCACATACCTCCAATCAAGAAAGCAAGCTTCCAGAACCAGAGGAAGAGATGCAAGCCCACATCTACCAGAGACTACCAATAGGAGAACACTTTCTTTCCCACAAATAGGAATATATTACTTGTTTAATCTCTCTCTCTCTCCTACACCTCCCCACCCCAAAAACAGTCTGCTCCACAAATCTTAAACCTTGAACAAATAACTACTCTTCACCATGTAATAACCCTGTTACAACTGGGTTTTGTTCATCTGTAGATGCCTTAACCCCATCCATCCACCCACAAGAAGGAAGAGTAACATTATGGAACTCTCAAAAGCGACTGATATTCAGACTGTTAAAACCATTATGTATATTACTTTCTCTATAACCTAAATTCCCAAGTAACTATCGTGGACTTTCAGTTCTATTTCAGACTCTCTTGTTCCCAAATTGATAGAACATATCTTTAGGATCCACGATCTATGATGGAAATATGTTTTATTAATAATAATATAGTAAGTTCTTAAATAGAGCTCCCCTTCTCCACCAAAAAGTCCGCACGTGAGGAAGGTATTATTCCAACTTTACATATAAAGAACCTGAGGAGGAGAGGTTAAGTAATTTGCCCAAGACCACAAAGGGAGTCACTGCCAAAACCAAGACGTGTTTGTACAGTACCTAGTAAAATGGGCTCCTGGTTTATGATTGCCGCTCTTAGGAGCTACCGCAATACCAATAATAAAATAATTCACGGAGTTCCTACCTCTCAGTCCTGTGCTCAGACCATGCCTCTTTCTCAGGCACAAAATCATTCATGAGATTTTAAAACAGTTACAGTACTAGTGCACTAGAGCCTCCTAATCAACTTACCTTCGCTCTCCTCAGAAGAACAAAAGCATTTTCACCACAGCATAGAATTACTTATTAGCTAAATTTAAATCAAACACTTTTGTTTTATCAGAGTATCAAAAAGGCACAAAATTGGAAAGCTGTACACAGTTAGTAATACTTTTTTTTTGAATAAATGACATTTTCAAAACGAGCAAACCAACTTTAAAACCTAGTAAAATAAAACTTGCTACTATGTGGCATAGAAAAGGTAGCATCCAGGGTAGTGCTGGCAAATCCTTCAACTCCAGGTTCACAATAATCTTTATATGCACATCATATTAATTGATTAAATTCCAAGTGAAGAATTAAACCGGAACATCCAAAAGCCCTGTATATATCCTAGAATTTCAGGAGGATTCAATAACAGAGTTAATATACAGTTCTGTTCATGTACACAGGAAGACTCATGTTTTAACCATGAGGGAGAATTATTACGTTACTAACTGGGGCCTTGAACCTCCAAACACTTATGCAAATGAGTAACTCTAAACACCTAAGTAATTCCATTGACTTTGGTGGGGCTTTTCACATGCTTAAGGTTAACCATGGTACAGAAGTGTTTGCTAGGCCTGGACCCCAAACACAGGTTTTATTCCTCAGGCAAGACCTATGAAAATTAAAATTCAAGGATGATCTGTTTATAATTAAATACATCTTAGTGATTAACTAATTAGTTCTAATGTATCTATAAATATGCATCTTGTCTTTTTAGTGTGTTAACTTGCACGTTAGCTACAGATTATTTCATGTAACAACAATTACCTTTGCAGCAGAGTTTGATACTCCATGTGTGACATTTCTTATAAGGCCACCAACATTTCCATATTTTATTAGTCCTGTGACACCTTCTGAAACATCATTCAGGAGACCCATAGGGTTGCCAAGGAAATCCACCGAGCCCAAAATCCTTGCTGCCTGACTAAGCAGCTCCTATAAAACACAGTTAAATGAAAAACATTATCTACACATCAGATTTCATGGTCAGCAGGGCTAATAGTATTTTAAAAACTACAACACGTTAACATTTGACTCCTGGAAAGAACAAAAACATGCAAAAGTCAAAACGTTATCGTAAGAGACATGGTCAACAACACTTGTACTTTGTACAATGTTCTGATTGGTAAAACTATCTAATATGATGTCTGCCTACCAATCTGTGTCTGTTGATCAATTTGAAAAATGGGAACACAGTTTAACTATTTCGTTCTGGAGAGGCCAATTCCCCTCAAAGTAAAAAGTATACCAGAACATTAAAGATGGAGGAGCCAGAAGTTAATGATTTCAGCGGAGCTACATTGGTAGACTCCAGCAGAGTATCTGGCCCCTAACATTCAGTATGTTTAAAGAGTATTTATATAAACACACAAAATGATTAAGAGTTACGTATTTACTCATTAAAACAGGGAAAGGAATTTAATATTTGATAAAGAGCTACTAAAACAGAAAAGTTTTAGACTTTTTGTGGATGTCACAATACGATTTATCTGACACTCACCTCTTGAAAGTGCTTAAGGATATCATTAATGATAAACTCCTTTGTCTCATATGGGTGGACCCTAGTGAATGGATCCAGGTTAATCACTGCATCTTCAAATCGGATTAGAGGAAATCCCAGTGTGCTTTTCAGTGCCTAATGAAATAAAAACTGGAATTACGACTTTTATGTTCATCTGTATTTCTCCTCCATGATGTCTGAATTAATTGATTTCCAAGCAGGCAACAAATCAAATTTATCTAGCAGCTATAACAACTTGTTCCTGAAACAGTATATTCACATTTATCCAAAACCCTATTATCTGAAACTCTGCATTATCTGAATCCCTTCGTTGCTGGGGGACCAGGAAGGGACATGGATAATGAGGAGGTTTGGATAATAAAGCAGAGATCCCCAGTCAAAGCTGTAAAGGAAGAAGATGAAGATAAATCCCCTACCGGGAGGCCACCCTGCTTCTGAATGGCTCATGCAGCAGCGCCCTCCGCAGCCCTGCTGTCACAGGAGTCAGCGAGCTAGTGGGGTATGACCGCGGAGGGCCTGTGACACTGGATCTCTGCAGGCACAAGGTGCAGGGAAGGCTGCGATCCTGGCAGGGCAGAGCAGAGTACTGGCCAGGAGTCCCTGCTCTGCCCCACCAGGACTGCAGCCTCACTCCAGCACCTTGTATTTGCAGGGATCCAGTGTCAGTCACCCTAGGGGCAGTGCAAGGAGCCCTCTGCAGCCCCACTGGCATGGGAATGAGTGAACGGGGCAGAGCAGAGATTTCCTCCTCTTTGCAGACCAGGCGAGGGAAGGATGAGTGGGGGTGGGGACTCGAGGAGGCACCCTGCTGCTGAATGACTCCTGCGCTCTTGGCTATCCAAATTCCTGATTATTGAGATAAAAATCTGAATCCCCCACATTATTTGGATAATTGGGAACATACAGTAATCACTTTGTAATTATGGCAATAATTTTCGACATCGCCAATATACTGACAATTGATAAATTGTTTGAACCCTATTTGTCCACTGGTTAGAGAGTAATTAAGTATATCTCCTGATGTAACAAATCTTCCAACAACTTGACAGGATTTTAGTTTCAAAAGAATATGTTTTTTAAACTTATTTCTAAGATCCTGTGCTTAATTTTGTGTCAGTTACTTAATTATTCTGATACTTGTTCAAATACACAGAATTAAACAGAACCCAAAGTTTGGGAATTTTCCCTCCATACATATTGGATGGCACAGTAGAGGTTTTCCACTTTTCTGGATGTGTTAGGACAGGGGTTCTCCACTGGGGGGCGGGACCCCACAGGGGGTCACGAGGTTCTTACATGAGGGGTCGCAAGCTGTCAGGATCCACCCCAAACCCCGCTTTGCATCCAGCATTTATAATGGTGTGTGGTGGGATGGTCACACCATCATGCCTCAAAGGGCTTAAAACAGCCCTAAGAGAGGGCTGTAGCTGGAAGAAAGCTGGGCTGATTGGGGGAAGTAGCCATAGGTGGGGCCACGCCCCATTCAGGCCACAGCTGGCCTTATAAGAGGGCTGTTAGCCAGAAGCCGAGACAGACATGCTCTCTAGCTACATGGTGAGAAGAGGACCTGGCTGCCTGGGAAGCTGAGGAAGGTACCTAGGGCAGAGCAGTGCTGGGGAAGGACAGAGGGAGCTGGGGAGCTCCAGCTTAGCAGAGCCCCAGGCTGCAGACCAAGGTAAAGGCCCACGAAAGGGTACTAAGGCTGCAGAGGAGCGACCCAGATCTAGACAAAGGCAGCTGGTCTGACCCCACTTGCCGTTCATGAGTGGTACAGACTGCAGTCTGCCCCAGGGAGCGGGGGCTAGATGATGACTGACAGTAGCCACTGAGGCAAGGGAGGAATAGAGGGTTGGGGGTTCCCCGGGAGGGGAGACCCAGACTGAGGGGGTACTGCCAGGGGGCAGAACCCTAAACTAGAAGGCCACTGGGATCCGGGAGGGGCATGGGGCCAGCAGCAGGCAAGACACCGATCAGCAGAGGGCACTCCTGGCTGAAAAGAGCTCATTCCCTGGACGACCAGCAGGAGGCGCCGCAGCGGTGAGTCATCGCCCCACAACATGGTGTTAAATATATAAGAAAGTGTTTTTAATATAGAAGGGGGGGGGGCCACACTCAGAGGCTTGCTATGTGAAGGGGGTCACCAGTACAACAGTTTGAGAACCACTGTGTTAAGATGAAGTGATATTACGTACACAATTTCCTGGAGGCCACAGGCATTAACGTACCTCAGTCTCATCATTATCTGTGTTGAGTGCAATTCACTTACAATTGCCTTTTAAATTAACATTGTGAAGGAAATGAGGTGGGTAAGGTAATATCTTTTATTGGCCCAACTTCTGTTGGAGGAAGAGACAAGCTTTAGAGCTTCACAAAGCTGCTCTTCAGGTCCGGAAAAGGTAACCAGAGTGTCATAGTTAAATACAAGGTGGGGCAGATTGTTAAGTGTAAGGCGTTAATACATGTTGCAAGAAACCACTTAAAATGAAGTGGGCAATTAATACCTTTACAGTCATATGACAAAGGAGGGTTAGAAGATTACAAATTGTTGTAATGATCCATAAAAACAGCGTCTCTGTTGAGACCATGATTTCTAGTGTCTAGCACAGTTATTAATTTAAGTTCCCAAGCTCCTCTTTTGAAGGTGTTTAGCAGGTTTCCCTTGAGAAAGAGGACTCATAGGTCAGATATGGGACAATTGCTTTGTGGTAAGTTTCAGAGTAGCAGCCGTGTTAGTCTGTATTCGCAAAAAGAAAAGGATGCATCCGATGAAGGAAGCTATAGCTCACGAAAGCTTATGCTCAAATAAATTTGTTAGTCTCTAAGGTGCCACAAGTACTCCATTTCTTTTTGTGGTAAATGTTTGCCCACAGGTGATAGGGTGTTTTTTGTCTGTTATTTTTCTGTGAGAGTTCATTCAACAGTATAGTTAGTGTCTGGTTTTACCCAGACAACTATTGTTGGGATAATGCAAACAACACTGTGAAAGAAGGGAATTGTGCCAGCAATGAGAATATTGGCCCCATCTATATTTTGTTCAGTATGTGTGTTAAAAGGATATTTAAGGTAGACATGCTGTATCTGAGGCTAAGTCCATACCAGAGACCTTACAGCGGCACAGCTGTACTGATGCAGCTGCGCCACTGTAAGATCTCTTGTGTAGTCACTCTATGCTGACGGGAGAAGCACTCCCGCCAACATAGTGTTGTGCACACTACCGCTTATGCTGGCAAAATTTCGTGGTTTTTTCACACCCCTCAGCGACATACGTTTTGTGTACTTAAGTGATAGTGTAGACATGGCCTAAGCCCCTATTTAAAAAATAAAATATGGTCTAATGGTCTATCCATTCACAAAGTGGTTGGGAGACTGAGGAATCCTCAGACTGACTGAAGATGTTTTTATTTGCTGCAAGTTTTCTTTTGTTTTTTAATTTGTAGTTCTAACGTTACAAAATTACGCCTAAAACCAATTACAACTCCAATAAGACATTTTAGTTAGAATGTGTCTTAGCCTTCCTCCAGCAGTTTTGATGCATTTTTGATCCTGCCGCATATAGCTCGTCTCCTGTAAACTCATTTTCAGAGCTTGTTTTAAGGATATAATAAGAGTAAGTATGTTTGTGTTACCCCCTTTGCAACCAAAGTGATGGGCGTGAGAGCAGTAGAATAAAGCAAGTTTTTATTTTTTAAATAGGATGAAAATAGAGGTCTAAGTGGAGGGAGCCTTATGGGGGAAGTCTGAGCAGTGGAGGAAGACGACTGAAGAAACGGACACCCCAGGTGATGCTTGCACATACGCTAATTTACTTTAGAGCAGCACTGCTCATCTTCACCTTAGACAATGTCAGTGATAAAGTAAGATTGAGAAAGGGCAATTCTCTTTACGAAGTGTTTCTATTGGATCATTCACTAGGACTAGCACAAAGAAGATATGGACTTTGGAATCTTCAACTGTGGCTACTTTTTAGTATTAAAAAATATCGGATACGTGATATACCTGAAATTTTTCTCACCTTAGAACTAACACTAAATTCCTGTTTGATTCATAGCACTCATTCTGAAAAACTTACTCTTAGATGAAGACAAGCTTTGGCAGAACCTTTCCTACCTGTGAACAGAAACCATCTTTGGCAGAACCTTTTCTATTCATGAACTTTAACTCTAGATGATTTATGACTGAAATGAGTGATGGCATCCGTGATGTTATTGCTATCAGTGTCACTAAATGTTATATCTAGAAGAGAGTGGGGTTCCATGAAGCCAGTGTCACTTGGTCTCCAATACTGAATGTTGCCCAAGAGACAAGCATGGCATAACAATTTTGGACAAGTGAATTCAGGAAAAGAAATGAAAAGAAAAAAATGGAAAGAAACGGCGATAACATTTAGTTTGAAAAACCTTAGTTCTGTATTTGAAAATTTAGTATTTTAGATCTTTTGGAGGTGGGGATTTTTAAAATTAAAATATATTTTAACATCACAGAATTGAGGTATGTCGTCAAATACAACAGAAAATGAGATGAAAAGCATCTGAGGAACTGTTTACCTTTAATTTCCTTTTAACAAGAAAACTAAAATTCTAAGAAGAAAATGCAGAAAGAGAATGAAGATTAAAATTCACTTTTTTCATTTCCTAAGTGGCATTAGCTGTTGAAGCATTCACTAACTTCGAAATTCACACCAAATACCTAAGCCATTGAGACTCTAAGGTATCAAGAAATCTTTGGCATTTGTGTTATATCTTTCTACATTAATCATTATTACACCCATGTTAAAATGTAAAGTTAAATCAGGCAAAGTGAGTTATTCTGCCATCTGCAGGCCACTAAATTATGTTGCACAGCTGGTATAGGTGTGTGTGTTGGGGGCAGGATAAACTAGAAACTATTCATGCAGTAACTGAGTAACTAAACAAATGCAATAGTGTACAAACCTGTCACTTATTTGCACAAGTAGCAAGCAGTTTCCTGTCCATGATTGTTAGATGTTACATAAAGCAGGCCTGTTGATACAGGTAACTAATAAAAATAAATGATCCATCTGCACTGACATGGGCACTAAGTTGTGTCAAAGGCTTAAAAACATTTGAGGAGGTTGGGAAAATATCTATCAATAGTATAAAAAAATAACTTTGATATAAAACTGTACTGTAAATACTCTTTCTCCCAAACTATTCTGTACCACACAGGACTGGAACTCCCTTCTCTGAAAAATTCATACATGTTACATAGCCACTGACTGTTTTTATAAGAAAAAAATTTATATGCCCAGTTTTCTCTTGAGACAATGCTGGCAGCTACTGGGACGTATCTTTTTTCACAGTTAACAATACCAGTTTCTTTCAAATAAAAAAAAAATGGCAAGAGAGATGGTAGTAGGGTCAAAAAAATTCCAGCAAAAGTATTTAAGATCTGTGAAAATACATTTAGCACTCTAGCTAAATGCTGCCTTTGTTTGAAAAGCGCATGTCTCTAAAACAACTTGTCTTATAAACCTGTCTGGCCGGCCAGGCAGTCCTACACACTACCACTTCCCTCCTCTTCCTTACCCTCAAGCAGATCTGGATGAGGAGCATTCTCTTGTGCCAATAGAAAACAATTTAAAAACAAAAAACCAAACACATTTTGCATCCTGTGTTAAAACACAAACAGTGCCGGTAACGTGTTCCTGACTTGTCCTTGTTCACAGAACCATTGTTAAAAATAGTCTGAGTGTGTGGGGATGAATCTCATTTTATTTCCCATGGCTGAGTTCTCCATGGAATTCCATGGTAACACCTCACAAAAGAAAACATTTTTTAAATGGGTGCTTTTTAGCAGTGTTTGTATTAGTGGGGTGAAAACAGTAAATGATCTAAACAGGTTTTCTCATCTCTTTTATTTTTATTATTTAATTTCACTTTGTATCCGTTTAAAAACAAAGCCAATTTTGAATTCATTTGTTATTGATATTATTTTCAAAGCATTCATTAATTTATTTTCTGCACATTGTTGGCATTTCTGATAGAAATGGTTTCAGGTTTTTTAGTTTTAATCAGATTGTATGAACTCCCTCCCCTTACTTTAATTTTATGGTGATGTACACAAAAAGGGTTAACGGTGGAAAGGTTAGCCTTCCCCATCACTTCAGGTGGCCAGTAAAGCTGGTCAGGGAATGACATTTGTTTCATGACAACTTTAAAGGTTTAGACATTTGTTTTCATTGTGCGCAGGGTTTTGCAAAATGAAATTGTGATGAAATGTCTGTTTTTAGAGTAAAAAGTTGGGTTTTCAATCTCTCTGATCCATCCTGAACCCGTAAAATCTTTCCATCAACTTCTTTTTGTTTTCCCTACATGTTTTGGATGACAAAGTGGCAGTTTTTGACCCCCCAAAAAATGTAGTCAAAAAGTGTATGACCAGCACTAGCAACCAGTTCTCTAACATCTCTCTGCATTCTCATATTACAGTCACTCTCCTGTGATTCTCCTGTACTTATCCACGTGCTGCTCTCTACAGTTGAGGAGCTTGCCTTGTTCATTCTATATGCCCCATTCGCTCCAGACACAGACTATTCCTTTCCTGCCATCTCTTTAGCGTATGACATTAGCTTGACATTCTCTATCATTAAGAGCCCATTTTGAATTAAAGTTAGTTAGTTAGATGCTGTGTTATCACATTAACACTGATTCTATAATTAAAGACAATGGGGTCCTTCCCATCAGTGTAACAGAGCAGAATTCACCTCTGAGAATCAAGCAGCTCATAGACATAGTTGAGCTCCTGCGGGTTTGCTTTCCCTTCTGCTGGAAATTTTCTGCCTTCTGCGCAAGCAAAAATTATACAAGTCTCTTGAAGCAGACACTGCAAAATGCTTAGCAGGAAAAGGCACAACTGGCAACAGCATTCCCTCTCCCCACCCCACCAGCTCAAGATACCTCCAGAGCGATATGAGCCAGTTGACCCTGGGGCCTGACTCATACTGGAGCTGCTACCTTACTCTGAATTAAAGAAGCTCACAGATCTAATCATTGCAGTAAGCAAAAGATGAGCTACAAGAAACTATTTCAGAGCTTCATATAACTCTCCGTTTTAGGTACAGACATTTTACATAGATGGTCAAATGGATGCAATAATGGCTGACACAGAGATCCACTGCTCATTTAATGATTTTCCTCAGGACTTTAAAGAATTTAAGGGCAGACTATATGGCAAGAACTTCGGAGTGGCTTGAGATCCCAGACTGTGAGATTACTATGCATGTGGATTCCTAAGACTCTGACAATACACCTTCTCTCGAATTCTATTAGCTGGATTTGGTAAGTTCTATGCTAATGAAGAACTGCATGAAAAGCGAATCTGAGCAATATTAAAAGGAGGACTTGTGGCACCTTAGAGACTAACCAATTTATTTGAGCATGAGCTTTCGTGAGCTACAGCTCACTTCATCGGATGCATACTGTGGAAATTGCAGAAGACATTATTATATACACAGACACCATGAAACAATACCTCCTCCCACCCTACTCTCCTGCTGGTAATAGCTTATCTAAAGTGATCATCAAGTTGGGCCATTTCCAGCACAAATCCAGGTTTTCTCACCCTCCGCCCCCCCCCCACAAACTCACTCTCTTGCTGGTAATAGCCCATCCAAAGTGACTACTGTCTTCACAATGTGTATGATAATCAAGGTGGGCCATTTCCTGCAGAAATCCAGGTTCTCTCACCCCCTCACCCCCCTCCAAAAACCACACACACAAACTCACTCTCCTGCTGGTAATAGCCTATCCAAAGTGAACCTATCCTTGCAACAAAGCCCGTTGCCAACTGTGCCCACATATCTATTCAGGGGACACCATCACAGGGCCTAATAACATCAGCCACACTATCAGAGGCTCGTTCACCTGCACATCCACCAATGTGATATATGCCATCATGTGCCAGCAATGGCCCTCTGCCATGTACATTGGTCAAACTGGACAGTCTCTACGTAAAAGAATAAATGGACACAAATCAGATGTCAAGAATTATAACATTCATAAGCCAGTCGGAGAACACTTCAATCTCTCTGGTCACGCAATCAGAGACATGAAGGTCGCTATCTTACAACAAAAAAACTTCAAATCCAGAGTCCAGCGAGAAACTGCTGAATTGGAATTCATTTGCAAATTGGATACTATTAATTTAGGCTTAAATAGAGACTGGGAGTGGCTAAGTCATTATGCAAGGCAGCCTATTTCCCCTTGTTTTTTTCCTCCCCCCCCCCCCCCCCCGACGTTCTGGTTAAACTTGGATTTATGCTGGAAGTGGCCCACCTTGATTGTCATGCACAGTGTGGGGAGAGTGGTCAGTTTGGATGAGCTATTGCCAGCAGGAGAGTGAGTTTGTGTGTGTGTGGTGGGGGGGGGGGGGGGGGTGAGAAAACCTGGATTTGTGCTGGAAATGGCCCACCTTGATTATCATGCACATTGTAGGGAGAGTGGTCACTTCGGATGAGCTATTACCAGCAGGAGAGTGCGTTTGTGTGTGTATGGGGGTGGGGGAGTGAGAAAACCTGGATTTGCGCTGGAAATGGCCCACTTTGATTTTCATGCAGGTTGTAAGGAGAGTGGTCACTTTGGATAGGCTATTACCAGCAGGAGAGTGAGTTTGTGTGTGTGGTTTTTGGAGGGGGGTGAGAGAACCTGGATTTCTGCAGGAAATGGCCCACCTTGATTATCATACACATTGTGAAGACAGTAGTCACTTTGGATGGGCTATTACCAGCAAGAGAGTGAGTTTGGGGGGGGGGGGGGGGAGGGTGAGAAAACCTGGATTTGTGCTGGAAATGGCCCAACTTGATGATCACTTTAGATAAGCTATTACCAGCAGGAGAGTGGGGTGGGAGGAGGTATTGTTTCATGGTGTCTGTGTATATAATAATGTCTTCTGCAATTTCCACAGTATGCATCCGATGAAGTGAGCTGTAGCTCACGCTCAAATAAATTGGTTAGTCTCTAAGGTGCCACAAGTCCTCCTTTTCTTTTTGCGAATACAGACTAACACGGCTGTTACTCTGAAACCTGAGCAATATTAATCACTTGTTCTCCTTTAAACCTGCGTAAAGTGTGGGGGCAAAGAGCCTGAAAAAGGAGAAGAGAACTATCTGAATTCTTATTCCTATTGGTGAACTGGCATTTCCTAGTGACATTCCAAAAACTTATTAAAGCATCATGACTCATGCAGATGTTAAAAACTAGCTAGTACTAATATCTTTTTGCGTCACACTGCATATTACTTGCATTGGTTGTACGTTTTATCTCTAGAAGAATCCAATGGTTTTATGGACCATCATGTCATAGGCATCCAGGAAAGACAGAGGAAACTCCTTCAAAATCCTCTGAGATGTGGCTGTGCTATTTATTGCAATTGAATGTCCTTTTATAAATCAACTTCTGTGAAATAAAGGCACTAGCTTTAAATTCCAGCGTATGCTGGTGTTACTTGTGTTGGTCTTCAATCTAAGGCTAGGATTTACCCATTTTTAGTTACCCTGTGTTATTGCTTTTTAGTTTTTGAGCATGTGTGTGTGTGTGTGTGTGTGTGTGTGTGTGTGTGTCTGTGAGAGAGAGAATTTCGTGGAGAACACACACTCCCGTTAATATTAATATTATAAAGCATTTCACTCAGACGACGTTATTCACTCAGCCCTAGTTGCTACCACTTGATCCCTACGTACATATATCTTGTTTTGACTACTGATGACAACAATGCATTTAAATGTCTGCAACAGGTATTTTTCTACTGATAATATAGTGAAGAAGGCACGCCTACGCTTCTTACTATAACCAGAGAGCTTTAAACCTCCAAACTTTAGGCTGATGCATCAAGAAGTTAATATGTGGTGTTCGAACAATGAGCCTCTGAGTCTACTTCTATAAGAAAGCTTGTACAAGATGTTGCAATCTAGGAAGATGCTGCATAAGCAGAAACAGAGAGCAACAAGTTAAAATGTACATACCTTTTTCTCCCAAAGTAAATCCATCTAGTTAGAAAGATAGATCTAATGAGATGATGTGTGCACTGGCTTACCTTGAGGTCTAGAGGCAGTTTGTTGGAAGTGAAGACACTCAACTTTATCTGTGGCACACTGATTTTAAGATTTTCAAAGTAGTATCGCTTCTGGGCCCCACCTTGATCAACGGTCTTTTCATGGAGGTTTTCATCATACTTTTCAACCTCTGCTATCAAAGCATAACATAGGAATAAAAATCAGGCAATTATGAAAGTATACAAAACTATGAATGTGTATTTTATAAATAGTTCTGAGCTTTCTTAGCTGAAGATTACAAAGGGATTCAGCTTGTAATGTTTGAATCAAGACTTTCCCATGATCGGTGGCATTTCAACCTAGAGTGTTCATTTGGACTCATCTCTACTCAATAAATCTGCCTCTGATGGAGGAGAAACCTCACATTTTAGTGCTTTCATCTCAAACCTTGATTCCTTACTTGTAGCTAGTTAATACAAATTATGGCACTCAGACACCTAACTCGTGACCTCATACCTTAGTCTTCAGTCAGTAGGTTTGCTGCCACTTCTAATTTGTGTGTACTGAGGAAGACAAAGTAGTACACAAATATCTTATAACTACACAACCTTCCCTGTGTGTTTTGAGACACAGTCTATTAAGGGAGCTACATTTAGAAAAGTAAATATGAAGTTTGGCAGTCAAATAAATCTGTTCTCTTTTTGCTTCCTTCATACTTTCTTATAAATCGACGTTTTGAAATAACGTATTAAGTACTTGACATTGATAATGAGTTTAGAATTCTTGCCCCAACTAGAATGGAAATTGAGAAAATCTCTACAAAAAATATTAAAACCTGTCTCAAATAGCACCTTGTCCGGTTCTGTCAATAGACTAGCTATTACCAGAGTATGGTGAGGGGGCAAAGAAATAATTTTCTATTTAAAAAGCCCCTTATATGAAAATACTGGGGAACAGATAGTGATAGCTACAGGCTGATATATTCAGTGCTGAGGCAGGGGAAAGGGGAAACCCCGACATCAGCCCCCGCCTCCCTCCCTGGGCTCTCTCCACAGCACTCCCTCACACTCACACATATACACACACACCTGCCTCTGTGTTCAACAGCACGAGCATTCCACAGGAATGGTTTGCTGTGTGTCCCGGAGCAGATCAGCACACCACGCAAAGGCTGTCAGAAACAGTCCTTTGAAAGGGGAGGGGCACATGTCTCCAGGGCAGCAGAGTTCAAAACAATGAGCAGAGCGGTCACTTGAGGCATTATGGGACAGCTCTGGAGGCCAATCACAGTGCAGAAAGCAATCAAGTGTCTACACCGGTAATAGAGCACCGGAGCGTCTGTGCAAATAGTCTTACGACTCTCGTCGAGGTGGTTTTTTTGCAGCGCTGCAACTGAGGAGTTTCTGCGCACAAAGTGGCTTGGCAGTGTGAGCACAAAGAGTTGCTTTACTGCACAGAAACTTGCCAGTGTAGACAAGCCCTCAGGCAGAGATGTGTTAAATGGATCATGTGGGAAAATGAAAATAAAATCAAAACCCCCGAGAATATACACCAACTGATTCAAATGATTAGCAAAGTCAGTGTGACTCACTGAGCTTCCACAAATATTACACAGCTTGTTTAAAGCATCAAACAAGAAAAAGATTCCCAAAATAACAAAGGAAGATTACTAGAACTAAAGAAGATGAAGTATGCCTTTGTTGTCAAGAAGACTAATGGCATTTTGGGCTGTATAAGTAGGGGCACTGCCAGCAGATCGAGGGACGTGATCATTCCCCTCTATTCGACATTGGTGAGGCCTCATCTGGAGTGCTGTGTCCAGTTTTGGGCCCCACACTACAAGAAGGATGTGGAAAAATTGGAAAGCGTCCAGTGGACGGCAACAAAAATGATTAGGGGACTGGAACACATGACTTATGAGGAGAGGCTGAGGAAACTGGGATTCTTTAGTCTGCAGAAGAGAAGGACGAGGGGGGATTTGATAGCTGCTTTTAACTACCTGAAAGGGGGTTCCAAAGAGGATGGATCTAGACTGTTCTCAGTGGTAGCAGATAACAGAACAAGGAGTAACAGTCTCAAGTTGCAGTGCGGGAGGTTTTGGTTGGAAATTAGGAAAAACTTTTTCACTAGGAGGGTGGTGAAGCACTGGAATACGTTACCTAGGGAGGTGGTGGAATCTTCTTCCTTAGAGGTTTTTAAGGTCAGGCTTGACAAAGCCCTGGCTGGGATGATTTAGTTGGAGATTGGTCCTGCTTTGAGCATGGGGTTGGACTAGATGACCTCCTGAGGTCCCTTCCAACCCTGATATTCTATGATTAGTTTGCCAACCAACAAAAATAATTTAAGTAGCTCCAGCAAGAAATAGGTTTCTTTTCCATAGTTGAGAATCGCTCCTGACCTCAGTTACATTGATTGTCTCAGGGGGGAATTCTGGGACAGATTGCTGTGAAATTTGTTACTTTGGAAAGAGAATCTCCTTTTTGCTCTGGAAGAAATTTCTATAGCATGTTGACAAATGCAATATGTAAATACCAAGCAAGCTGAAAAGCAAACTGCAGAGACTTTTTGTTCCCCTTTATGGATTCCTTACAATGAATCAAGATGACCTCAAAGATTTTTCTTTTTTCCCCAAATGGAAATAATACTTCACATCTGGAGTAAAAGGTTCTCTTTTCCCTCTTATTTCTGGAGGACACAGACAAGCTTTTTGGAGGACCTCAACTGTGGTATAAAATAAGGCAGTATCCTTAGCTTCAATTTCTTCCACCCTCAAGCTGAAGGGGAAAAGGATACAATTGCAGTCTTTGCCTCCCTCCCTTCAGTTTGGGGAAGACAGGAGGCGAGAAACAGCTCAGTTACCACCGCAAGTGACTATTAGAACCTCTAAAGATCTTCTTCAGACCTCCAGAAAAGAGAACAATTTCCAGTATTTCAAATACAAATGATACAACCTGCTTCCTTCTTTCTTTCTAGAGCTCATGAGACCATCTTTATAAATCATAAAGCATTTCTAATTGTTTTGTCATATACATTTAAGCACTTACCAAGTTTAACCATATTTTGTCTGCACCTTTAACGTCTCTTAGCGAGGTCTAGTTTGTATGCACACTGTGATCTCTTTACAGCAAAGAACCAATGAGAAACAAGAAAACAAGAGAAGGCACAAGCAATGCAGTAAACTGAGAGGAAAGACAGTCCAGTTGTTAGGGTACTAGCTTGAGAGCTAGGAAACCAAGTTTTAATTCTTTGCTCTACCAGAGGCTTCCCATATGACTCCAGGCAAAGTCATGCAGTCTTTTTTGTGCCTCGGTTCCCCATCTGTAAACAGGGGATAACAACATTGCCCTATCTCACAGGTAGAATTACATTCAAGATTGTGAGGCACTCAGCTACTAGAGTGGGCTTGTCTGCACTTGGAAATTTACAGAAATAGCTATTCTAGAATAGTTGTTTTGATATGTTTGTAGAAGAGTATCCACACAGGGATTTATCCCAAATTAATTATTCCAGATTATACCAAAATAATTATTCCAGAACTGCTATTTCAGCAAATTTCCAAATGTTGATAAGCCTCAAAATAGATAGATGCCTCTCTAACCCTCCCTAGGAGATTAAAACATTCCAAGGTCTGTTTTGCTTCAACTAAGAGCAAGAAACCTTTTTATTCCACTTAAAGCCATGGGTATGGATGTCACAAGTTAAGAGGTCAGGGGCAGCCAGAAAGTTTTCTGAATTAACCAAGAGGAAGTGTTGCAGGAACAAATGAATGGAGATCCAGTCGCTAGCCTTGAGTTTGTTTAATAAACAAAATTGCCAAACAAAGTGGTTGGCTAAACAACAACATTTCTTTTACCCTAGTTCAGCTGAATCCAGATACAGGAACTGAAGAGGAATATTAAACTTCTTCCCATAGGGACTCAGCTCAACTGTGCACGGGACAATAAAATGTTCTATGAGTCATTCCCCAAATCTTGGAACAAACACTGCACAGTATGTAAGCTGCTATTGACACATCTTAGCTTTCCAGCTTTTTACAGTGGAAGTTTTCAGGCTGTCAAAGGCTTTCAAGTTAACAGTGGAAACTGCCAGGCATTTTGAACTAATTTTGTACGCAGACAACAGGGATACAATAAAACCTGCATACTGTGGAACTGACCTTGTAACTTTATACTGTACCTGATTCTGAGTGATCATAGCCAAAGAAACTCAATAGTTTCAGGAGTAGTTTCTCCTCAATTTGGATTGTGAACCTCCGAGCTGTGATCATCAGATGCTACAGAGATAAATATATCTCAATTTACATTGTGAACAACAGAAATAATTCTCCATCTACCCTCATTAACAATGAAAATCTATTGTAACTTTACACAGTTCTTTTATTCATAGGGTTTCATAATACGATTCCCATTGTCAAAATGTCTTGGGCCCTTCCTCCCCTCCCCATCCCCCTCCCCCACAGTTACAAGAAATCTGCAGTGAATTGTATTTGGTTAGTTCTTGTAACTATCTGTGCTTAATTACGAAATGTTAAAATTGCAGAGTTATTACCATCCAAGGGACTCTGACATTGCAATCAGCTATTTTTCAAATATGTCCAAATTAATACAGGCTTACTTTGAAGGTTTAAGTTTCATACTAGGCCTTAAGAACCAACCTAGTTTTGTTACTGCTGTGTAGGCTAGGATTAGTAAATAATGTTATATATAACTATTAACATTTGTAATTATGCTTCTAAATTAGGGTTGATGCTACAAGGTGGAAGCTGTTCATCACAAGGACCACAGGAAAAAAATTTCATGCTATATACATTATGTAAAGCATAGAACAGTTGATCCTGCCCATTCATCATGGTAGGTGGGGTCTCTCAGTTCTCTGAGGCAACAGCTAGTGGCCTGAAGGCTAGATTCCTAGACTTGAAGCACTAAAGGTTTGGTCTAATTTGGCAACTTCTGCAATTCCATGTACTGTTATAATATGCAATATTCTTCAGATGACTAATTAAATTCAGAACCTTATTGTCATTCTTGATGGTGTCGGGGTGGAATTTAAAGATATTAACTTTTTTTTGGAGACTAGCAGAAGATGACCCTAGGGTCCTGGCCAGTATTTTCTCCCTTAATAAATCAGGTTCTAAAATTTAAGGGAGAGCTATTAAAGAAAGTTAAATGGCTCCCACATTTGCCCATAAAGTCACTGCACTGTCATCAACCGCAACGTACTTTAGGATACTTAGAGCATCAAAGGTCTGAATGAGAGAGGTACTCTCAGCCACAAAAAGCTAGTACATCTGCACATTTGATTTAATTTAGACTACTTACAGATTAAAAACTAGGAATAGGTAAAAACAAACACTCTTAATAAACACAATGACATTTGAATGCTACAATCAAACTTGATTACCTTGTATATATCAGTTAGTGCATTCTTACTGGGAAATTTCATTGCATTTAATTGCACTGCAGGGCCTGTCTCAATTGCTTCATTTTCACTGATTTGGGGGGTCAGAAAGAGCATGAAAGGCTGTGTTGTGCCAATGAGCTGATTATCCACCTGCAGAATTAACAAGAAAGCAGAAGAATGTGACAACTCTTCAGCATAGATAATGAAATCTAAGCTCTCTTTTTAAATTGAAAGATAAAAGTTTGCAAAAGGGGTGGGGTTGTTTATGTCTCGTGAATAGCAGACACACAGAACACACTATGCACATTTTATTTTTCTTACTCATCATTAAAATCCTTCCACAAGTGTTCAGAAATACCTCTCCTTTACCAGTGTTGTTACAACTAGCAACATATACAAATGTTCATGAGTATCTTGAAATGCTAGACACCATTAGGTAGTAGAAAATGGATCCTTAATAAGCTCAACAAGTTTGATCTGAATTTTTAAAGGCATAAAACATAAAGCATTTATTGACAAAAGATACGCAGAATTAAATAGCTTCCCAGTTTTAAGTCTGCTTATGATACCCACCCTTTTTCAATTTACATATGATATTCTACAAAAACACATAGCTGTCATTAAGAGAACTTACATATTACAAATGGGCTTAGAAATACTTGGAAGGGTTTCATTTTCTCAAAAATGAGGCCAAATTGGACAGATTGGTTCCTGAGCCATGAATATGAAACACCACAATGGACGAGTAGTAAAGTGGCACCTCCTAAAGGCCAAGCCCTAAATTCCTCCCCACTCAGGCAAAACACCATCTGAATAGAAACTGCAAGAATGTCTCTAAGCTTCTGTCCTACACTGACCTATGTATGGTACTATACGTACCACTGCTACCATCTTCAGTGCTTGATTATTCAGCTACAGCACCTGATGATTTTTGTATAATAGTGAACAGAATGGGGAGGAAGTTTTTTGCAAAGTTTATGCACATTACAAAGATTCTGACTTATACAACAGCGAAAATTAAAAAGGAATGGAAAGACTAAAGCAATAACTAGATTAGTGTCTCAACTACAGGTATATGACAGAGGACAACGAAAAAGCACACGTGCAAAACATTACCTCTGGATCTGCAATCAAACAAAAAAAGAGGAAAGATTAGACTGAATGCTAATGTTTTACCTGATTGATTTCGGGTAGTGAACAGACATTTTGATCAGGATATTAGAGCAAAATTCTTCTCTTATAAGAAGGTGACCATGACACCTTTAATGTTGATATGCTGCAGCCCAGACCTGGGCTTTTATTGTTTCATCTGAAACACATCACCTGTCCCTAAGCATTGTAAACTGCACAACAAATCACTCACTACTTTATTACGTATAGACACAAACATCCATTGCATCCTTACATAAGTTATGAAAATAAATGCACAAATTTGTTCCAAAAATAATTACCTGTACATCCTGTATACTGAGCTCAAGCACCTGACCGGTTGATAATTGTGTATAGTGAACATTAATTCCAGTGAGGCTTGCAAATACCAGCTCTTCAGGGACTTTGTTAACTAAAGATAATCCTATTCCACCTTCTAATTTCACTAGCACCTGAAAACACAAAAACAATTTAAAAAAATTCTAGACACTCTCTCTCTCTCTCTCTCTCTCTGCCAATGCATTTACTTAACTGTTTTAAAAATATTCTCATTGCTAGCCAAGTCTCCAAATATATACAGAGGTCCTAAACTATACAAGCTTGTGTGACAAGCTGAATGACTTGCTATTTTAACTGCTGAAATTCAGTTTAGAATTTGGGGTTGTAACATGGAAAAAAACAGAGTAAGAGGTCTGAACAGTGATAAAGATTTATAAAGGACAATATTGTACACACCCCTCCTTCACGGTAAAAAATAAAGGCCTATCAGTTTTATTATCTTACTTCCAATTCCTGATCTGTGTCTGGATTTTTTAACTTGCGCAGATCTTGTTCCGTAACTGGAAGTTCACCTCCTTCACACGATAAACGATCATTTCTACGTTGGTTAAAATCTGTTATCTAAAACAAAAAGAACTACTAAGAAGCTTTTTCTTATTTATGTACAAGAAAAGAAATCAAGTGTACATTACCTATATATGGTAGACATAAGCTTTAAACTAAAAAACACAATGGCAACACTTCTGATCAAATCTGAAACCAATTCTATATTACATGAGATTTTTGTCCCCTTCATGCTATTACAAATTAATACTATGCTCTTCTACCTTTCTTTTGCATAAGAATTTACAGCTGCATTTTTAAATCATCCAAAATATTCCATACATTATAGAAACATCAGAATGAAAATTAATGATGACACTTCATCCAGAATTTATGAATAACTTTCACCTGAAGAACTCGAGTTGGCCCGTCTGGGACAACTCTGACTGCCAGTACTCCTGACCCAGGCCTCATCTTCTGGTTTATAAACTGCTGTTCAGGCGGAATGGGCCCCAAAAGCTCTAGAGACGTATCAGGACCAAGAACCACTTCAGCTCCATCACACAAACCTGATATTCCTCCTTTTGCCTGGAAAAAAAAATAAATTAAAAGCACAAAGTCGAAACACTGAAATGGTACAGAAGGGCACAGATAATGGTGTGTGAACACTTTAATTTTAAAATGTATTTCAAAATCACTTCTCTTCTATAGCTCAAGCTATTTCAATCAACTGAAAATGTATTTAATTTAATTTAATAACTCTCTATTTATGCAGCTGGAGAAAAGAATCCACAACTGATTTGAGCAGATGGGCAGTTAGGCAAACTGTAAGATTCAGACAGCACAGGTGTAAGAGAGGAAGGCTGCCACAGAAGTTGTAGTTTATGTTACTAGAGTTTCTGGTAAGTGAACGTCAACAATTGGCATGGTTAAAAAAAGTCATCTGGGTCCATGATTAAACATTCACCTTGCATCTTCAGACCTGAGAATGGGATCAAAGCCCTGCTCAAAGTGAGTGAAAATTCTTCTTAACAGGTATTCTGCAGGGGAACAGAAATGTTCTCGGATCTATTTTCTCATCTTTTATAATAGATCCAGAGTTAAGCCAAGTACACTATGACCTTTACTTGTTAAAAAGAGACTGACATCACTATGAGTTAAGTCATTAATAGTGGAACCTCTATTTCTTTGGTTACGTCAAACTGACAAGAGAGGAACATGCTACCACCACCAATATGTAGCTAAGGCTGGATTGTCCACTATAAGAGGAATGTCCTAGCTTCTCGGTTTCCACAGTATACACAGATGTTACATCAAAGCAATTCCAACGTACTGCATAAATACACCACATGAAGGATGTATACAACTTGCATGTATATATTACAGGCATGCCACAGTGCACATGGAAAGTCAATATAACATTGTGGAAATAACATTTTGCAATTTAGTATCTTACCAGATTGTATGTGTTTTTTTCCCCTCAAGAAGACAAAAAAGCAATTAGACCATACTCAGGATTAACGGCTTGCTAATTTTCTTTTAGTTATTAAACAAAGTTAGTGGAGTCATAAAAACAAGAAAGTCCAAAAACCTGTAAACACAGGGTTAATTCATATGGTTTTAAAAAAAGATTTCTCCAGTTTAAAAAATAGTTTTGAATATGTGCTCTTGGATTGCAAACTTGCACAAGTTTCAGCACAATGAAAATTTTGTTCCCCGAGTTTGGTTTATAAGGAAAGTGACAGGAAAATGGATGGCAAAGGGGACTGACTATGGTCTATAGAGCCTTCTAAAACAAAAGGCAGATTAATAGTGGCTGAAACTCATCACAAACCGCTTGATGGCCAAAAGGAAATCAATTTGATGCTCTCAGTCTAGCTCCCAAAGGACACACCTCCACATCATAAATATATCAGATTGAGAGACTGGCATTCTTGTTGGTGGTCTCAGCCGAGAGGCTAAGAAGTGAATGAACACCGAGACTGAGTTACACTTTTATCTCAAGAAAAATCTCTTAAGATCAGGATTGAATCACATTGGCAGGGGCAACGTGGGAGCGTTTCACCACTGCTGTCCTTTCTCTCTCTCTCCTAGAGATAGAGGACTTCAATCTCCAAGATTCTCAACCTTGCACCTTACAAGCATAGCATTCACATAAGCTTCACCAGAACAGAACTGCAGATCGTCTTAAAACACATTAAAAATATTTTCCTTAATTTTTATCCTCTCTGCTTGTAACAAAAGAGATTTGTCTCAGGCTTGAAACTGGATCTTGATGGAATATTTCCTCCTCCATTGCATGTACATGCTGTTTTGTTATTATAGGATTAGTCATCAGCATGGCAGAACTGCTGGTGTTTTGTTTTGAATGAACAAACATAACTGAAGCAATTGTTTTGGGAAAAAACAGCACATAAAAATTACATGGAATTTAGAAACAAGAAAAAAAGGCAGGTCAAATATAGGGCTCACAAATCTTGACAGTGTCCCTTTAACCACGGAATTCTGAATAGTGATGCTATTATCCTGTAACTTACAAATCCATTCCAGATGCATAATGTAACAGTCAGTCTTTGATCAAAGGGCTCACATAGCAAATACCATAGTCCCTCTTTACACTAAGTCAGGGTTGATTTTTATTGGTATAGCTTGCACAACACAGTGTCTTTGAACATCCTATTATAAAATATCAACTCATCACAATCATATTTATCACAAAATTCAAATCCTGTTTTCTACTGCAAGAGGTAGTATATGTACACAGAATATATCTTCTAATAAACTTTGTAAACAAGATACAGATAAATATGAGTAAAACACAAACACATAGTAACAGTTACAAGAGATCATAAATATCAACAGTCTTTAACTTTCAGGGCCAGAGTTTCAAAACAATGTCTCACATTTCTGAGCACATACCCTGCATGCAGGTATCAAAATTTATCAGACACAAATGTATGTGTTAGCTGTTTGAAAAGTACATGTACAAGTGTCATACAGAACTTAATAAAGCATGCATGACTGGAAACAAGGTTGAGGTATGAAACTCATATTTCCTGATTGTCAGAAGTATGAGCACACACAACTCCGACAACAGAGAGCTGTAGGTGCTCTGCATCTCTGAAAATCAGGCCCTTAGGCCAAAATTTTCAGATTTGGGTGCCTTAAGTTAGACACCTAAAACTCTATTTAGCATCTAAAATGTTGGTCTGATTTTTAGCAGTGATGTACAATTCTGGCTTATATGAACTTTCAGTGGATTTAAGTGCCTAACTGTGGTACCCAAGACTAAAAACTCTGGTTTCAGTTTTCCAATCCCTTTGTTTGCAAATCCACAAAGATAGGTTGCCTCATGTTTAATTAATTTTTACCAATAAAAATATGTGAAGACAATTAAATTTACATCATGTGAATTCCTAGTGGAATCTTTGGGTTTTTCCCCCACCTCTTTCAAGGTTTGGTCTTTTAAACAAAGTTTGTAATACCACTAGCCCATCTGATTTGGACACCAATCACCTCAGCCAGCAACCAAAACAAGTTAGATGCAGAATTAATACTGACCTGTACAACAAGGCCATGCATACCACAGGTTAACTTGCCATCTCGGAAACTCCACGTCTGAGTAGTACTGCGCCGTCGATCTGGCTTTCTCAGCATCAGGGGCTCATACCTGGGGGGTGGGGGGGGAGAGTGAGACCCCCAAAATTTCCACGTTTAGATTCCATTGTTGGGAAGTTTTTAATTAGTCATGCATCCCTATTTTGTTCTATTCTGGCTTCCTCACCCGTAGCTCTTAAAAGTATTATTTCAATTTGTTCCTGGCTGCATTGCATTAACTGTCCATTTATTTAAGGGCAAAGGCAACCAACAAAAGAGATACAATACACATATGAAGACAAATAGTATTTAGTGCTTCTGTAAGGTTGACAGTCTTTAAGATTGAAGTACTCTATTTATCCAAAGGGACAGATAGCCCAAGCAGTGTTAGATGTATCTCCACCATGACCTGAAAAGAGCAATTTTGGGAGTGGGGGGATAACTCAATCCATGCGCCCTTTTAATGTTTAGCCTTCCTGCTGTTCCAGGGCAGCCAGTCAGTGCCTCCTGTGGTGGTGGTAGTTTTGGTGATGTAGACACTCATTCTCAAGGAATTGTTCTGTGACAAAACACTTACAAGATAATAACTTTTGGGTTTTACCAGCTCTGGCTGGATTCAAACTGGTGATATAGCAATGACAGGCTATGAATACAATTACTGATCCCTCAAGCCATCCAATAATCTAATGTGGGTATTTTAAACATCTTAGACTATTTAACTTTTGTAACTTTTTATAGTTGTACTCTTTTTATTTTTAATCTGTAACAATTAAATAGAATTCCTATCCAGAGACCTGTTATCTGTGACTGCAGCCAGGCCGGCAATATCTAAAATCATGGAGGACTCAACAGATCGAGGCGAAGAAGGCTTATTGGGGTTATGAGGAACTGAGGAACCTTCATGGCAAAGCATGCCGGTGCCAGTCATTCTCCAAAGTTGGGATCGCTTCCCTGGCTCCTGTAGCATATGCATAAAAGATTAAGTTGATCATAAATAATACAGAGCAAACAATATATATTTATATTTAATTACTGAATTCAGTAAGTGATGGTATTTGGAATGACTTTTACATATTCATGTTCACGGACCTGATATAAAATTCGGTGCTAATAGTACCTATTAAAGTCTACTGCAATTATCAATGGCCAGTGAGAATACTTTGATATCAAACGTGCATAAATCCCACACATATTGGTAACTCTGAGGCTATTAGGCTACACAAACAAACAATACGGTTCAATAATGCTTCTATTTTCAAAACATGTGCTTTTATTTACATACATTTCTTAAAAAATTTGTAAAGAAATGATTGGCTTATTTACATTGCCATCTTCTTTTACAACAAAAGGACTTCTTGTCTGCAACTTCATCACCACCTCTAACTTCTCTCTTGGTCCTTTACTCTTCACTATAACCCTAGAGGCATCTCATCTCTAAATGTAATGTTTCTTACTACTTTTATCCTGATTACTCCCTTCTCTTTCTCTATCTCTGACCTTCATCTCTCTCCTGCATCAGTACATGAAGCTACTTGAACTTTCTTCAACAGAAGATCTCTAGTTTCTTTTCCTCAAATACGCTCACCTTTTTTTCTCTCCTATCCACTCTCTTAATTTCCATACCTGGCTTCCCAGAAACCTCTGCTCTTCTGTGCTTTTCTCAGAGCAAAAATATCTGCAAGACCCATATCCACATCTGTTACTATCCACTTCATTCTTCCTTTGATCTAGCAGTCTGCAATCATTTTCCTTAAACCCCTCATTGGATCATTGCCACTACTGTATTGTTGGCATCCAACAATCTCCTCTCCAGACTATCATTCCTCCAGTTTATAAGCGTGACCACCTCACTTAGTCTTTATTGACCTTTATCAATTCCCTTCTCCCAGTGAATACAAACTTCGTATCAACCAACTATTTTCAAATCTTTCAACAGCTTTGGCTCCTCTCACTCTCTGGACCCACCACACACTACTACTCCTCCCCGTGCTATCTTTTATTCTGCTGGGTCTGAGCTACTCTGATTTCCTCCTCCTTCACTATTAAATAATTAAAAAGTGCTATATAAGTACTAAGTATCATTACTATCATAATGAAAGGATCTTTAATGACTTATTTCACCTATAACAGATTCTCTCTGTTCTCCATCTTACAGAGGCTATTAACCGTTACAAATCCAAACCTAAAACACAACATTTCCTCTGTTTCCTTCTCCCAACTCCCTTCAGCACTTACCCCAGCTCACTCTTTTATAGTCAGTCTATTATATTATGGACATGGCATTCTTTTTTAACAGAAAAGAAAATGTCTTGTAATACTAAATACACAACTAAAACAAACTATAATTAGGTAATATTTAGAGCAGCGTTCTAAAGTGTCTGTGTGACTAGGATCATACAGCAACAACATTCTTAGCAAAATACTGTTTCTGAACCCTCACTGCAGTCTCATACCTTCTTCTTTAGTATGACTCTCTGTGTCTTTGGAGAAACATCCAGGACAAGCTCTGCATAAGCAACATCTTTATTTGAAGCAACTGGCCTTCCAGTTCCCTCTTGCAAACTAGAATTGCGAGAAAATCCAACATGCATTCAGATACATTCCTATACAAAGTTTCTGTCTCTTCTGAATACTGAGTCAGAACCATACCTAACTATTAACAGGACAACTTATGCTTGTCCTTCGCTAGACGTTATGCAAATTTAAGTCAGGTTACCCATTACACTATTTCCCCTCATTTTTGGAATCACTAGGGTAAACCATCAGCATGGTATTTATATTATTAAAAGTGTTGTGTGTCTAGAATTAGTAATAGGAGCTAAAAGTCCAACTCGGAGTTCAATTTGACAAGCAGATTAATGCTTTCATTGCTTACATCAATATTGGTAAGGCAGAATCAGCATTTTCATCAAAAGCTATCTTCAGTGTTCTATAGCTCAGTTACACAAGTGTATCTGGACTGAAACGCAACTAGTAAGTTACAAGCAATAGTTGCCCTGTGGCAGTGCTCTGAACCACCATGGGTAAGATCAAGTTTTCGATAAATGTCCTGATCGTTCATTCCCTTGGATAGCAGATATTGTGGTAACTGTGGATGCAGTAAGTTAAATCCCTAAGGGGCCACTACGTGAAATGAATAATGCTTAGCTCCTCATCTTTCAACAATTATACAGAGGAGATACTGATCAAAAGAAATCATATCCAGAAGAACTGGTAGACAATGTGCTCTGTACATGCACATGTGAACATCTTAAAGTCCATTTAATATTTAGTTTACATTTTAACTAATCTTGGCTCAGTCATGACAATAAGCAACATATACGTGTAGCAACATCTTCCACCATAATCTACAGTAACAAAGATGTTATAAGAAGGCCTCGCTCAAAGATCAACTCCCCTCTATTTGAGATATTCAGTGATACTCAGTTCAACTGGAGACATCACAAAGAGCAGATATCCTAGCTGAAGACACCAGGTCCTCATCTCACCTTTCTCAGAAATCAGTCCTCCACCCCCATCTTCCAGTGGGTCCCATTACTAACCTACTTCCCACCCATGTTTTCCACCATGATCTAATCTGGTATGGAACCAGATCTATCTTTCTTCCACTGCTTCTCTGGCTGACAGTACTATAACTCTGTCTTTGCAATACCAGAAAAGACTCAATGCTCTACTATTAACGACAGCCTGAGGTTAAAAGAACTGAAAGACCAGAACTAATTAAAAGTAGAGATTCATTCTGACAGAAAAATTTAATTATGTAAGAAGCATCCCTCATGCAGTACACGAGCTACTCTTTCAGTTTATGTGCCGTAAGTATTAATTAGTTTGGCAATACATAAAAAAATTAAGTATCTCAAGACCATGTGAGATAAGCATCATATTACCAAATTTACAGATAAGCAAACTGAGACATTGTGAGGCAAAGTTATTTGCCCAGGTTCTCAGAAAAAGTCAGTGGCAGAGCAAGAAATAAAACCCTGGAATCCTGACTCCCAGTCTTCTTTTCTAACTAAGAGTCTCCTCTTGTTGACCCTGTAGCCAGCATAAGTTTATCGGTATGTGAAATCCTGACACAGACAAGCACTGTATAACAGCAACAGTTTTAAAAAAAGAACAGCTTCAATTGATGGCTGAATATTCACCACTTGCTTTCAAAGGCTATTTTCAATATAATATGAAAAGGAGTTACCCTGAGAAAGTATATGTAGCAGCAATATAAATGAAATTTTCATAATAAAGCTGTTTGCCGTCTTGAAAGTCATTCATGCTGCAGGTAATTTCTGAGGAGCCTGCCCCTTTAACTGTCAGCATGATAAAAGGTGGCAGGGTAGGTTCATCCCATGCATAGTCCAAAGAAGTCATTGGCTTCACTTCAGTGCAGAGTCTGGGCTCTGCAACACCATGCTGAGTAAAAACAACTGGGACCTATAATAATGAAAGAAGACTTTAGAAAATGGTAGGTGTAAGTGAGTCAGGAGTCAGCTGCTATTGCCAATGTAGTTCAGGGTTGTGGTTTTCTAGTTTTTCAGCACGTTAGTTACATTTTATAGGTCATATGTTATTTCCCTGATTTGACTAAAAATTATTCCATGCCATTTCAATTTTTGCTTCCTTCTTATAGTTTAAGAAATTTTATTCCTTCATACAAGTCTCACCATTAAAGTTTGTCTGATGATGAATGTTAAAATACTTTGCACTTATAGAGTATCTTCCAGCCAAAGCTCCCAATGCCTTCAATCCTCTGGGAGATATTATTTTATATATAAGCAAGCTGAGGTATAGCTAAGTTAGATGACTTGCCAGGGTCACAACAATTCAGCATCAAAGCCTGAAACAGAACTGGGTAGCCCTGAATCTCAGTCTCCTATTCTAAACACAAAAGACATAATTCTCTGTAGGATAAAAATTGCAATTGCTGGCATGGAACTTAAATAATGCCTCACTTTAGGCATCTCCAGTGGATAGGGTATAGGACTGAGAATCAGGAGGCCTGGACTCTATTCCCAGCTATGCTATTAATGTGCTGTATGACACAGAACAAGTCATAAATCATCTACACCTCCGTTTCCTCATTTGTGACAGTAATGATACCGATCCTCCTTTGTAAAAGAGCTTTGAGATCTATACATGAAAAAACACGTGCATGTTTTTCATGTATAGATGACAATAAATAAATAATTCAGTAAGATGATGCTTTTTAGTAAGAAGCTCAGTAACACGAACTTGTTCTGAAAACTAAAAAGATTTTAATGCTGACATATACAAATGCTTCTGATGTGAGATGTGAACTTTCCAATCACTTCATTAGGCAAACCGGTGCAGCTCTTTTACAGAATAGTTGAGAATACATCAAGTACACACAATTAAAATGGTTTTTACTTTTCAATGGATCTATAGCTCTTTACCTTGGAAAAATTGTCTATGCGAAAAGGAGGAGGTAACTGATCAGTGTCACCAAATGAAATGCGGTACGTGGCTCCTCGAAGGGTAATTTCAACTCGTAAAAAGTAACATTTTCCGAGAGTGTCTCTGCAGAACAACAACAAAACAGCACAATACATTTAAAGCATTCATAAACTGGATCTATAAACTAGTACCTAGGTCAGCATTGTGTAACCAATGCTGCATCAATTAGTCAAACAATTTCTGGAACAGCTTAGGCATATATTAAAAAGGTACAGTAGAAAAATAATGTAATCTAATCCTCCAGCTATACAATTGGCTTGGGCAGGACTTCCCCAAGGTAAGTGCAATAATTCATTATTTCTTTTATGCAATTCTGTTTCGATTGTTAAATTGTGCCCATCACCATGGTATGTGTAAGCTAAATCGTCTCCATGCTGATAAAATCCTTGGACTTTAACACTGTAGTACATTTCTCTCTCTCTCACACACACACGTAGACTGTTTCACAGCAAATGTACACAAGCATTCACAGCTCTTTTAATTAAGATACTTAACAGTCCACCAGTCAGAAAGTATCTGCTTTTCACGTTAAACCAAAGAAAAACAGGTCAAACACAAGAGAAGCAGACATCTGACATGTTACTGTAGTCACAAGTTCAGACATTTGCCTCTTTAGCAGACACAGAAGACAACTTTAAATATATATCATCCATCTACAGTAACTACCTCATATTGATATGGAAGGAGCTATTTTTGTTGACTTCAAAACCCCCAGACCAAACGCAGTTTGGAACCTCCATTAGCCGTACGCATAATAATTGATCATAATCGTTACGTGGCCAGTGGAACACAACGCTGGAACCAGGAAGAGTGGAGATATAGCCATCAGGATTTGATGTACCCTAATAACAGAAAGACAGGCGGTAACATCACCACCACCTTAAAAACAATCTATACAGACCGTGAAATTTGAATGAAGCAATTTTTTCATGAAATGAATGGTGGCAACTGGATACACAGGAAAATATATTCTCATAACCAAGTATTAATAGTAGTTTATATTTTTCACACCAACTTTCATCCTGAAGCATCTCCAAATAATTTACCATTATATATAAACATCGCAATGGCATCACTTCCTGGATGGAGGGGACCAGAACCTGTCGTCACAGAACGTGTTGCACAATGATAGGGGGAGGGGATATTTTAGGAAAGGGCACACGTACAAACCTCTATTTCTTTGAAAAGGGTCACAGGATCTTTAATGTGCGTACAAATTATACAGGAGCTCATTTTTCAAGGTCTGATCCAACAGCCTTACAAGAAACTCAGATATATCTAATTCAGAACGGCAGAGTCAACACTATTGGGATTTTACCTTATGATAATTACACTTCACCTTCTTTAAAGATAATCTTCTATGAAATATGTTTATGCTATTAAAAAATACAAAATATTTGCTAGTAGAAAGGTAGTCTTACCTGACCTCTGGCAAACTCCCGTTGAGCAAAGGCAAGCTTGTGTGATGATTTATTGTCTAATAGGTAACGGGGTGCAAATGTTACCATGCAAGTGTCAATATAACGACCTCTGCCCTTCTTAACATCAATACCTAAGAAGAAGAAAGTCTGTTAAAAATAAAAATATCTACTGTCTGAAAAAAATATTTAGTATAAGAAATGTAAACTTTTAAAATAATGTTTCTCAGACGCAATGCATACGTTCTACAGCTTGCACATATTTCAAACAGAAATAGTAAACAAAATCTGGTTTATACAATGCCACTTGCTATACTTTTTTATGGTCTATAAAGTGGAACGTAGTAGTTTAGTCTTGTCAGCATTATAGATGGCACAACAGCATGTGCCTTGGGGTCCTTTTCAGAAGTTATGTTTATTTTCCTCTTCAAAAGGATGGTCCAAACCATCTTCAGTTGGAGTCTTAGGGGTGTGAAGTAAGTTACCATGAGCTCCTCAAATCATGAAAACCAGGTACATGAACACTGATAGGCAGACAGACACCCCAGAAGTTCCTCAAAACACGTTGCGGGAAAAAGCACTTCATTGTGAAAATTCAGCCTGAGGTTTCAATGAATGGTAGTGTTCTGAAGGAGGAATAACTGTGTCCTTGGGGCACTGACAGAGAAGTGAGTAGTCATGCTCTCCCATCCCTTTTACTGGCTTACCTAGGTTGCTGTGCAGCAATCTCTTAGAGATGGGTAAAATGAGACTACACTGCAGTTCAAACTAGGAGAGCCAGAATCATGTTTGAACAAGGCATTAAAGGATATGGGTGAAGGACAGTGAGTCAAAGCAGTGCCTAACAACGAATTGCTAAAATAAAATTTTCATCCCATAAAATTCAGTGGGTTGCTTGGCCCTTAGGCACCAAAAACATGAAGCATTATATCCAAATTGCTGATTACTGAGTTCTAACACCCTTTGGGCCTCCCTCCCTTTCGTGAATTATCTGTCTTTCTTTCAAACAGCTGCTTTAGTGGTTCTTCCCTTCCATCCAATATTCCTCCCCTGCTTATTCCAGGAGGTAAAAATGCCTTTATGAAAAAGTGAAAAATTATATGAACAACACGAGAAAGGAGAAACACCCTGGAAACAGACATGGCATAAAATGAAAAGGGGGAAAAAAAAGAAGACAGGAGAGAGGTCTGGAAACAAAAGCACCTATAAATACCTAACATGAAAAACACCCAGGCAGTATATGGCATAGAAGCTACAGTAGAGACATGCAAAAGAAATTCAGGAAGTATGCAACAGTGCCTTTAGCGACAGTCAAAATGGTGCTTTGAAAACTACTACATAAGTGTAAATATGTAAACATAGGAAACCTTAAAGGACAGTTTGCAAACAGAGTTCACAGAAACTCAAAGAGCACTGAGGAAATACAAAATAAAAAATAGCTCAGATAACTCACACTGTCATTGCTTGGAGAGCATATTTTAATTACTATAGTTGCTATTCCAAATAATTCAAGTATTCCTATTGAACTTCTTTTCAATACTACATGATTCAGTTCTTTTCTGCTACACAGAAAACTGTAAGAGCTTTTGCTTCCTTTATTTTCCTTCAGATTTCAGCTTCTATCACTATCAATAGCAGCATGTGCTAACATGCTTCTCTGAAAATCCTTCACGTACACTGAATCAGAAAACATTGTAGCCAGTGGTGCAGTTCCTTAAGCTAGAATCAACAAACCTGATGCAAGCAAATAATGTACTAAAAATTTGAAATATGGACTAATTTAATCTATATTCTCGCACCCAATTTGACAGCACACATATATATCAGGTTAACTGCAACATTCATATAAAAGTTCCAAGTTATTTTAAGAAAACGCAAAAAACACCGACATACTGGCGAAGCTTGTTTTTGTATTAAGGACCCAAAAGTCAAATGAAGCCAAAATTTTAGCTATTTACTTTTCCCCCCTGTGTATTAGACTAAACGTGTAGAAGTGACAATGGTAAATTTACCCAATCAATTATAATTTGTGACAGCTTGTTTTGACACCAAGGCATGGGTAATTTGTCTCATGCCTTAGTACTTAACATTGCAACAAGATTCCTACAATGCATCAGGAGAAAAGGCCCAAATAACATAAGATTTATACTTCAAGGATATGTTATTTGCAATGCAAAACTACCACCACAGTTTCACTCAATGATCTTTTAAAGACAACTGCTTTGGGAAATGTACCAGCCTGTTATGTTTTCCATTAACTGAAATAATATTCCTGAACAGCCCCGCCTTGTTAATATATGACCTGTGCTGTCTTGCTTCACAAGCTGCAACAAATGAAGTTCTGAACCTGAAACATGGCCTCAGAGAGAAAAACCTCTCTATTCAGAGGGTGGGGCAAACATCTTTTAATGAAAAGGAAAAACTGACACACCCCAAATTTTAGGGTCAGATCAAGATGGATTACTTTCTATTACACACACAGTGTCAGCAAGGTTTATGCGGCCGCTCAGATTGCATTTCAGTAGTATTGCAGTCTGTTCATACTAGAAACCTTCAAGTGTTAATGGAGATTTCCATCTCGTATGCCACAGGGGCCGAGGATCAGACCCAGAAGACGTTACTCTAGTTCTACATTCTTAACAAAAGGTCAGAAGCTGAGCCTTCTTTGGTAGGATTTGGAATGTTCCCGTGCAACATCTATTAACAGAAATGAATACAATGAAGTTGCTGGGATTATGATGTTTAGAAAGAGGCTAGTCAGAAATGATCTTTACAGAAAAATCAAGTAAAACAAAAATTTCCACTAATGTTAAAATAATGGAGCAGGAGCCTTAGGCCTAGAGAAAGAGCTCAATTAAATTTCTCTCCAGTCCTATGGAAGCACCCTTAGACTGCTGAAGGAAAGGAGAGATGGATGCATTTCCTTCAGGTTTTTTTTTTTAAGACTTTTTTTAAATTGGTATTTGAATTAATATATCTATAAAATTCATTTATTCCTCTGGCAAATGTAAGCAGTTTAAATTCTCTTCAAAACTTGGAGTGGATTACCTGACCATTCATTTTTACACATTAACTAACAAATCACATACTTCTATGTTTTCAGACATACGTGGATGTTTTTCAGATAGGTTAGATGAGAATTAATCAGAAAAGAGACTATGAAGAAAAATGGAAGCTGCTGGGTTCGAGTGCTGAGTTTTTTTGAAAATCTGACCTTGGTAATTATAAGTAACACCACATAATATTTTAAAGCACTTTACCCTCTTTATTCTTACAACACTCTTGAGGGGTAAGTACAGTAGTTATTATCATTTTACCGATAGGGAAACTCAGGTAAAGTTTAAGCTATTGCTCAAGGCCACAACAGATATCCATGTCACAGTTAGGATTAGAACACAGGTATTCCAGGCCCCTGGTCCCTGTGTTGAGATTTTACCACTTTCTTATTATATTAACCTTTCCCAGTTAGAGACTTGTTTTTATATCCCATTATGCCATGGGTATAATGAGTTTAGTAGCCTAAATCTGTCTCCATCATAAGAGCACTGCATAATTCAGTGGAAAACACTTGACATAGCAATTCACGTTAGGAAGTCCCTTTTCACTGAATAATGAAGTTATAAATGAAGTTAAATGCAGGGAAGCTTTCTCCCCAAAAGTCTTTATAGTCACTGCAGTATTTGAGAGACCGAGAGTATGTATGTATGGTTTTGTTTGGAGAGGTAGAGGAAAAAATTTTATTTCTTACTGCTATACAGAGGCAAATGGTGGTTGCACCATTTCTGTAATATTTAACAAATTGATCCATGATTACATACCAATGTTATAAATCAGGCCAGGTCGGTTTCCCTGCTGGATCACTTTAAGGGCTCGGACACCGCTGCCTCCATCCAGTGAGAATCCCTGACACCAGCCAGGCATACCTTTGGGATGGATTCCTTTCCCAATTCGCATTGTACAACTATGGGTAACGAAAAAACATGCTGATTTACTCATCTAAATAATGGGATAAGTATCAGAACAATACTTTGGCAGTTTTTCTGCTGAACCTAGATGTATTCAGACTGTATATAGTATCAAAACTATTACAAACTAAAAGCAAAATCTCTTGCCTAGTAATAATACATTACATATTTTAGCATGTTTTATCTAAAATTCTTTAAGCATCTTGCAAACATTAATGAAAACTCAATGGCCACAGGAGGTAGGCATTAACAACACTATTTTTCAGGTGGGTAAACTGAGGCAAGGAGAGGCTCAGTGATTTGAACAGTGTTTTTTTAGAAGTAAAATATCTGTGTGACTATAAACAAATTTCAAATCACATTTTCCTAAAATTAGCAACCAACTTAGTATTTTTACCTTCTGTTTTCAATTTTTTTTTCATGGCAGACCAGTTAAACCTCTTAATAATCAACAAATCTATGTTTCCTTTCAATAATAATCATCATCACCACAACTACCAAGGTTTTATATAGCACTATTCATTAGCTGAACTCAAAGCACTTGAAGCAGCTGTGATGCGCTCAGTAAAATGTTGCCAATTTTTCTTCCTCAGATTAGGTTCAACTTAATATTATTTCTCAGACCACATCACAAAAATCACCATCACAATTGGCAGTGTCCATTATCTTTCAGACAATCTCAACAGAAGGGCCTAGGAATTAAAATAGGCTTGGAGAGACTTTTTCATTTACCAAACTGGATTTATTTATTTTTTTTTTTTAAAGTCTTGATTTTTTTCAATATACATTTTCACCAATGATTAAGAATGGTCATTAAAGAGTGAATCATGTTTCCAGAGGGCAAACCATTAAGAAATCTCCTGACAGACTGCTGTATCTATAGCATTCCTTGCAACCATACACGGGGATCGATGAGATAAACTTCATGATGCATCAGGGTTAAACGACTCCAAAATCCTGCCATTCCCTTATGCATCAGAAACATAGCAGTTCTGCTGCAAGCAGTAGCTAACTCATATATGAAATGGGTAGTTCGGGACAGTTTTTGAGGCTGATGGATATGTTCAGAATAATAAGTCAAAATAGGTGGGAAAATCAGCAAAGAACTGAGCTATGAGTCATTGAAGCAGTAATAAGCCACCACAAACTACAAAGATGCCTCAATTTTCCTTTTTTGCTGTTAAATACTTTCAATATATTTAAATTTGTATTTTTATAAATATATATGCATGTGTGTACATATATATATATATATCATTTAAAACCGTCCATGTTTTTGACAAGTTCAGTCAATTAAATTCAAACTCAAAAAGGTAGACTTTTTTTAAACACCCGTTTTGAGTAATTGTTTGATGTTTATCCAATGTGCCTATTACTTTATGTCTTTTTATGCTAGTCAAATTATTTTAGTTGTAGTAAGGACATTATCAGAGTGAGCAGTCTAGATTTTCTTGCTTTACCAAGTTATGAAAAGAAGCATGATTTCCATACATGTAAAATTAAAAAAAAAACACAGCAGACTGCTTTTACAATAAAACTAGCCAACCAAATAGTTAGTTTTCAGTATCAAATGTCTAAATAGTGAGTAAGTTCATTTCAGTATCTCAAACTAAACACCTTACCAGGTCATCCTGCCAACGAAGGCTTTTTTCTACAGGATATTCATACTTAAATATCAGCACCAGATTCTCTCACTAATTATTTTCATTCTTTGTAAGCATTTTTCCTTCCCATCAACATTACTTACAAGTTTGCCTGTTCTTTGTCAGCATAACAGAAGAGAAGTGGGCTCAGGCTTCTAGCAAGCTCATGTTCTTCAAACTGACCTGCAGCATCTGTCTTTGCATTGTCCTGTCTGAAGATCAGTGGTAACCCTTTGAAAAAAAAAAAAAAAAAGAATCATAAATGAAACTTTAATTTACACTCAAATTTAAAACAAAAATATACTTCATTCAGGACCAGGGACTATATTATTAGTTGTGAAAATGGGAACAAGTTTAAGAACAATTTTAAATTTTTATGTAGTATGTAACCCACTGGTCAGCATATTTAACTCTGTGTCTGATCCCCACAGGATATGAAATTGTTACAACTCCAAGCTACACAACCTGGCTTTGTAGATCAAGCTGCAGAGTCTGATGCTTTCAGCTCTAGAGTTCTCTGCTTTATACCTTTGTATATTGGCCAAGATGGCACTATCACAATACAATTATTGCTTTAGACTTCTGTGACTTGATGAAGGTTCTTCAGCGTTTGAAAAACAAATTCTAACATTTTATTTTGATGTACACAGAGCCTAACCAAGACTCTAACTTCGGCACCTTACTACATTTAAAAATGCATAAACTACCAAGATTTAAAATCTTCACTGCAGCAACTCAGTCATTTCATGGTTTATGAGAGACCTTCACAATGAGAATGGATATTTGCTATTTGATACAGCCTATTTTCTGCAAATTCATTTTCTTTAATCCATTTTCAAAAGTTGTGCATGGCTGCACAGCAAATCAATACTAAATGGCATCCTCACTTCCAGGTGAGTGACGGTCATTAATGGTTATGAAAGGCTAAGTTAAACATACCAGTTTTGTTAATCAGCCAATATGGCGCAGAAATGAATATTTTGAGAGACCCTTCAGCTCGACATACAATCCTTATGGTTAGGTTTAGTTGTCGCTTGTTGACATCGTACAATCGCATTCGGACCATATAGTTTTGTGTCCCAGGAGGAATCAACAGCTCCTTGCATAGTGGAAAGTTTTCCAATGACACGCCTAAAAAACAAACACACACAAAAAAAAAACATGTTCTCCTGACTGTTCTGAGAAAGAGTCAAGTCTTCCTGGAATATTTCGTACAGCTTTCTATGATTTTACTTCCTTTTAAAACTATCTGTTTAACTTTTGAACATGAGCTAAGAAGCTACTGTCATCACAGTCCTCAAACTAAATCTCAAAATGATATATATGCCTTGGGCAGGCCCTCTGCACAAGGGCAAATTTCACCTGTTGAGAATATTCTCACAGCTCAGCCAGTGTTGAAAAAAATAATTCTCTCATATCTCACTACCTTCCTTCAATATCAGTATTTCTAACACTCACACGGACACTACTCAGAGAAGAACTACCTCATACCAGCCTGATGTGCATTAACGATCTGTGTGGATACTGCAGCTGTGCACTGAATTGCCTAGCGCACTTTGATCAAAGCACACTACTGAACCTTTTAATGCACAGCCATGAGGTCCACACAGACAGTTAAGGCGGAGCAGGCTAGCATGAGGCAGACATATACCCCAGCTTGCTGTGAACTAAGTTTTTGTACAGCCAAGCCGTCTCAGTACACTAAAATCTGAAACTATCCTAACTTGGAAATTTAACATATTACGAATACAGTGTTACCGTCTTGCGATTTTACTGCGAGTTTTGCAACATTAGGTATTTTTCTTTAAGACCCAGCTCCTGGAATGAAGTGATTTTGTGAGACACTCAGCTTTAATTAAGGGAGGAAGGGGAAGAAATAAGCTTCTAGACCTGATGGTTCTATTGAAAAAAGTCTTACAAATGTGACCCGAGTGTACTATAAAGGCATAGAAACCAGAAAGTAAAGAAAAAGAACCCCAAAATAATTACTTTTAAAAAAAAATCATGATTTTAAAGCCAATTTCCTGATTTTGTGGGCCTGGCTCATCATTTTTGAATGCTTAGGGTTGCCAATACTGCAAATATCAGAAACAGAATGGTTGGGATATGTATGTACATATTGCACTTCACATTACATCTAACTGTACAGTTAGCCATGACCAGGCCCCTTCCTGACTGAATTCTGTATAGGATATCTAATAAGAGAGATGCATTTTTCTTTTCAGTTTAGAGTTCAATAAGACAGGTTAAAACTTGAGTGTAGAGAAGGACAATCATATTTTGCTGCAAACACTGGACAAGGAGAAGCTACTGACTCTCATTAAAGAGAAAAGGAGTACTTGTGGCACCTTAAAGACTAACCAATTTATTTGAGCATAAGCTTTCGTGAGCTACAGCTCACTTCATCGGATGCATACTGTGGAAAGTGTAGAAGATCTTTTTATATACACACAAAGCATGAAAAAATACCTCCTCCCACCCCACTCTCCTGCTGGTAATAGCTTATCTAAAGTGATCACTCTCCTTACAATGTGTATGATAATCAAGTTGGGCCATTTCCAGCACAAATCCAGGTTCTCTCACCCCCCACACACACACACAAACCCACTCTCCTGCCGACAAAGGAGGTGCTGTTGTTATCATGAATAGGTAGGAATATGAACAAGAGGCTGCTCGGCAGCTCTCCAACACCACTTTCTACAAGCCACTACCCTATGATCCCACTGAGAGTTACCAAAAGAAACTACAACATTTGCTCAAGAAACTCCCTGAAAAAGCACAAGATCAAATCCGCACAGACACACCCCTGGAACCCCGACCTGGGATATTCTATCTACTACCCAAGATCCATAAACCTGGAAACCCTGGGCGCCCCATCATCTCAGGCATTGGCACCCTGACAGCAGGATTGTCTGGCTATGTAGACTCCCTCCTCAGGCCCTACGCTACCAGCACGCCCAGCTACCTTCGAGACACCACTGACTTCCTGAGGAAACTACAATTCACCGGTGATCTTCCTGATAACACCATCCTGGCCACTATGGATGTAGAAGCCCTCTACATCAACATTCCACACAAAGATGGACTACAAGCCGTCAAGAACACTATCCCCAAAAATGTCACGGCTAACCTGGTGGCTGAACTTTGTGACTTTGTCCTTACCCATAACTATTTTACATTTGGGGACAATGTATACCTTCAGATCAGCGGCACTGCTATGGGTACCCGCATGGCCCCATAATATGCCAACATTTTTATGGCTGACTTAGAACAACGCTTCCTCAGCTCTCGTCCCCTAACGCCCCTACTCTACTTGCGCTATATTGATGACATCATCATCTGGACCCATGAAAAAGAAGCCCTTGAGGAATTCCATGATTTCAACAATTTCCATCCCACCAGCAACCTCAGCCTGGTCCAGTCCACACAAGAGATCCACTTCCTGGACACTACAGTGCTAATAAACGATGGTCACATAAACACCACCCTATACCAGAAACCTACTGACCGCTATTCCTACCTACATGCCTCCAGCTTTCACCCTGACCACACCACACGATCCATCGTCTACAGCCAAGCTCTGCGATACAACCGCATTTGCTCCAACCCCTCAGACAGAGACAAACACCTACAAGATCTCTATCAAGCATTCTTACAACTACAATACCCACCTGCGGAAGTGAAGAAACAGATTGATAGAGCCAGAAGAGTTCCCAGAAGTCACCTACTACAGGACAGGCCTAACAAAGAAAATAACAGAACACCACTAGCCGTCACCTTCAGCCCCCAACGAAAACCCCTCCAACGCATTATTAAGGATCTACAACCTATCCTGAAGGATGACCCAACACACTCACAAATCTTGGGAGACAGGCCAGTCCTTGCCTACTGACAGCCCCCCAACCTGAAGCAAATGCTCACCAGCAACCACATACCACACAACAGAACCACTAACCCAGGAACCTATCCTTGCAACAAAGCCCTTTGCCAACTGTGCCCACATATCTATTCAGGGGACACCATCACAGGGCCTAACAACATCAGCCACACTATCAGAGGCTCGTTCACCTGCACATCCACCAATGTGATATATGCCGTCATGTGCCAGCAATGCCCCTCTGCCATGTACATTGGTCAAACTGGACAGTCTCTACGTAAAAGAATAAATGGACACAAATCAGATGTCAAGAATTATAACCTTCAAAAACCAGTCGGAGAACACTTCAATCTCTCTGGTCACGCGATTACAGACATGAAAGTTGCGATATTACAACAAAAAAACTTCAAATCCAGACTCCAGCGAGAGACTGCTGAATTCATTTGTAAATTGGATACAATTAACTTAGGCTTGAATAGAGACTGGGAGTGGCTAAGTCATTATGCAAGGTAACCTATTTCCCCTTGTTTTTTCCTACCCCCCCAGATGTTCTTGTTAAACCCTGGATTTGTGCTGGAAATGGCCCACCTTGATTATCATACACATTGTAAGGAGAGTGGTCACTTTAGATAAGCTATTACCAACAGGAGAGTGGGTTTGTGTGTGTGGGGGCGGGGGGGGGGGGGGGGGGGGGGGGGGGGGGGAGAAAACCTGAATTTGTGCTGGAAATGGCCCACCTTGATCATCATACACATTGTAAGGAGAGTGATCACTTTAGATAAGCTATTACCAGCAGGAGAGTGGGGTGGGAGGAGGTATTTTTCCATGCTTTGTGTGTATATAAAAAGATCTTCTACACTTTCCACAGTATGCATCCGATGAAGTGAGCTGTAGCTCACGAAAGCTTATGCTCAAATAAATTGGTTAGTCTCTAAGGTGCCACAAGTACTCCTTTTCTTTTTGCGAATACAGACTAACACGGCTGTTACTCTGAAACCTGTCATTAAAGAGACAATTTCTTTCAACTGTAGTATCTCAAGATCAGAGATAAACGTATAGATACATCAAATGAAGTCTCCACTGCACCTCTGAAAATATCAGCATCAGTTTCCTCCTACCACCAGTATTTCTCCAAGACCTCCATAGTTTGTTGGCCCGAAACAATTACTTCCACCTTGCAAGACTAATGTGGGGACCAGATGACTCTCTACTAATGCCTCCCCTTTGAGTTTTGTATGCTCTGAAAGTCTTCAAACCCCTACCAGTGAGAGGTACACTAATCATCCCAGCTACTTAAACCCTATCAAATCCCCCTGGTGACAAAGTGCCCACAAACTGGCATAACCCACTCATTTGACAGAGCCTTTAAGGATGTGTCTACACAGCAACTAGACACCAGTGGCTGGCCCATGCCAGCTGACTTGGTCCTGCTTTGAGCAGGGGGTTGGACTAGATGACCTCCTGAGGTCCCTTCCAACCCTGATATTCTATGATTCGGGCTTGTGCTGCAGGGCTGTTTCATTGCTGTGCAGCCTTCCAGACTTGGGCTGGAGCCCAGGCTCTGGGACCCTCCCACATCACAGGGAGCTAGAGCCCAGGCTCCAGCCCGATCCTGTAAGTCTACACAGCAACGAAACAGCCCTGCACCCTGAGCCCAAGTTGGCTGGCACAGGCCAGCCGTGGGTGTCTAACTGCTGTGTAGACATATCCTAACACTCCAGGATGTTGCATGGAGACTACAAGAAAGCCCACAGACGTTTTACACTGTGCTTGATAATACCTAGGCTTGTCCATGACAAGATACCATTTTGAATCTCTGAACAAAATTAAACTACACCAACTCAAGCCACTAGAGACTCTTGTTTGGCTCCTTTCTGGCATTATTTTTGCTGCGTATGGGGAACAAAGGGGAAGAGGTGAGGGAAAAGGGGAGCAACTCAGATTTCTATCAGATGTTCCGATTATTAATTTTTTTTTCTAATTGGGGTGGGTGGGTGTGTGTGAGTGAGAGAGAGAGATGAACAATTTCATAAGAAATGCTGCAACCCAATGAAAACATCACATTGTGTTAAAAAGCTTATTTTTCTTTCTGGTGCCATAGTTGTTTGTATAACAAAACATGCAGTCATTCTGAGCTGCTCTTGTAGTAGCCACAAATAATAATACCTCTATAATGCCTTACCAAGCTCAATGTTCTGAGATGTATCCGCTGTGTGCAGCGCTGCCTCCTTGCCAGGTTTTAGTGTCCCGTTAATCGGCATCCCTTTAACATAAAATTCGAGTTCACAAGGTAGCAAGTTACAGATTCCCACAGTTGGCAGGAGATAAATGGTATGCCCAGGCTGTCTGAAAATCTGTTTAGCACTGTCAGAAAATATGTTTGAGGGCATGTAATCTGGATAATTCTCTTTCTTTATAGCCACACAAAACCTATGAAGAAAGACAGATGCGTGTGAAAAAAGAGCAATGGACTGAATGGAATAGCTGTACTTTGGCTTCGCTAGCACTTGAATCTCATGCCACAGTGCAATTTACACGATTCAAAACCCGTACAGCATTTAAAATTAATTCTCCATAATAAACATTTTAAACTTGACTGTAAAATATTCCAAATATTTTGCACTTATATTGACTCTCATCTGATACTCCCAAAACAGTTTACAAACAATTACACCTCATAACAAATCTGTGAACCACCACACATAATTATAGTAGAATCTTCCTTAATCTACAAACTGATTATCCTCACAAAAAAATCCCATTACACTTCTCAACACATACTTAATAGCAAAGTGGTCTCTAAACTACTAAACTTTTACACAATATATTACAGTACATTTACTGGTACGCTATGAAGTATTGATTATTTAAAACTAAATTATACTTGCCAAAATAAATTAAAATTACTCTGTATAATGCAATTGTATTTTTGTTTTTCTTGTCCTCCCTGCTCTAACCACTAGATAATACTGTCTTTTGGGATTTAAATTAGACAATCAAATGAGGAAGTAAAACAACAACACTTCTTCAGGTAACATGTTCTTTGGAGAGGTACTCACATCTTATAAAAATTGTTTAGCATCCTACAGTAATGACCTCAAAACAGTATATATTTTTAAAAAATCTGAACTATAAACCTCTGGCTTTATGAAATGATAACTATTCACTAAGCAAAGGTCATTTCCCTCAACTATTTTTAGGAATGTCATATATAAAGCCTCAAGAGACAAGATGGGTGATGTAATATCTTTTAGTGGACCAACTTCTGATGATGAGAGAAGCTTTTGAGCCCCACAAAGCTCTTCTTTAGGTCTGGGAAAGGCCAAACAAGTTGATGGCATTCCTATCTGTATCAAACTAAGGAATTATGAGATACCATGCAGTGTTCATTACGTGTTGACATTATGGGAATTAAAACAGAGTACTTAATATTTTGGACAATGCACTTGGACCACAAGTAACAATCCTGCACTGGCAGAAGGACAGACTAGGTAACCTAATTCCCATCTCTAATTTCTATTATTTGATTTTATTACATTAAAGGTTAATAGAGTGGTTGTTTTGTAATTTTACGCTTTTGCTATAGGGATGGTCAAGAACTGGTATAAGAACCATTTTGGTCTTATGACAGAAACTTTAAAAAGCCTCTAATGCTTTACTGTTTTCTGACAGGTTTCAGAGTAACAGCCGTGTTGGTCTGTATTCGCAAAAAGAAAAGGAGTACTTGTGGCACCTTAGAGACTAACCAATTTATTTGAGCATAAGCTTTCGTGAGCTACAGCTCACTTCATCGGATGCATACTGTGGAAAATACAGAAGATGTTTGTTTTTATACACACAAAGCATGAAAAAATGGGTGTTTACCACTACAAAAAGTTTTCTCTCCCCCCACCCCACTCTCCTGTTGGTAATAGCTTATCTAAAGTGATCACTCTCCTTACAATGTGTATGATAATCAAAGTGGGCCATTTCCAGCACAAATCCAGGTTTCCCCCCCCCCCCCCCCCCACACACACAAACCCACTCTCCTGTTGGTAATAACATCAGCCACACTATCAGAGGCTTGTTCACCTGCACATCTACCAATGTGATATATGCCATCATGTGCCAGCAATGCCCCTCTGCCATGTACATTGGTCAAACTGGATAGTCTCTACGTAAAAGAATAAATGGACACAAATCAGATGTCAAGAATTATAACCTTCAAAAACCAGTCGGAGAACACTTCAATCTCTCTGGTCACGCGATTACAGACATGAAAGTTGCGATATTACAACAAAAAAACTTCAAATCCAGACTCCAGCGAGAGACTGCTGAATTCATTTGTAAATTGGATACAATTAACTTAGGCTTGAATAGAGACTGGGAGTGGCTAAGTCATTATGCAAGGTAACCTATTTCTCCTTGTTTTCCTAACCCTCTCCCCCCCCCCCCCCCCCCCCCCCAAGACGTTCTTGTTAAACCCTGGATTTGTGCTGGAAATGGCCCACCTTGATTATCATACACATTGTAAGGAGAGTGATCACTTTACATAAGCTATTACCAGCAGGAGAGTGGGGTGGGGGGAGAGAAAACCTTTTGTAGTGATAAACATCCATTTTTTCATGATTTGTGTGCATAAAAACAAACATCTTCTGTATTTTCCACAGTATGCATCCAATGAAGTGAGCTGTAGCTCACGAAAGCTTATGCTCAAATAAATTGGTTAGTCTCTAAGGTGCCACAAGTACTCCTTTTCTTTTTACTGTTTTCTGGTTCCTAAGAAGATTCGGTACCCTTCCGACGTCAGCAAAGAAGAAAGTGTCACAGACAAACTAATGTTAATTTTTGCTTCCTGCTCCTGTAGTGGCTGTTTATCAAAGGAAATTGGGAGAGTGATTTGTGGTTCCCTACCCTTTTACATCCAGCCACAGCTTGTGGGATTGGGATGGAGACCCGATGCTCTTCCATCTAGCCATCATGGCAGGGTCCATTTTCTATTTTTAAATACCCTGATGGATATGACCTTATATCCCATCTAATCTTCCTTGTATAAATTACAGTATAGTCACACTTAAACATCTCGTATTATACATAAGGGGTCAAACAAAAACAACACTACAAAGGTTTTATCTTGGAACAATCTCTTTCCCATTACACTTTAGCTTTTTCTAGTGCTACTTACTTTCACATTAATTCACCTATCAAGAACTGGTAAGTTATAGCAAAATATTTAGCCTTATAAGGTCTTAATTACCTGAAAAATCGGCTGTTTTCAGACTCCATCGAATGGCACTCTCGTTTGCTGCTACATACCTCTGCTGCCTTCTGCACATTAGTCCAATGAATGGGAGTCTTACAGAAAAAGACTCCCATTCCTTTTGGCCTGGCCTGCAATCGCCAAGATGTAAGGTGTAATGGAATAGCAAAGAAATCCCCTGGCATTACTGCTGGAAGCACTACCGGTTCTGCAACCAAATCACAAAGAAAACACATGCTTCAGGTTGCATCCTTTGGTCAAACTATAAATAATTTCTTCAGTTATAAACTCTGGACAACACACTTAATGAAAGAAGCAGTACATTTCCCATTAGATGTAGTTCATCCGGTCCAAATGCCAAGCTGTTGTTTAAAGTGCTCCTAATAGTGAGTCAAGAAAGTGCTGCTTATAGAACCAGAGGGCTGATTCCAGACAAATTGGAATGGATTAAAAAAAATTATCTGGAGTTCTAACTTTGTTTCTCTGGTTGCCTTAGTTAAAAGTACCATTTTAAGTGGGTGTGGAAAGAAAAGTTACTCATCTATTACTAGAGTTCAAGTAAATTGTCAAAATAGATCCACACTCTTGAATTATGTCTGCACACAACGCCAAAGACCGAAACCCTCTGCCAAATTCTGACTGTTGGAGGACACAAGGACTTCATCTCATCTGTGGCATGTTCTAGACATAGACTCATAAGGAGATGTGGCCCTCTTTCATCCTCATCTCCTCCAATTCACCTAAGCAGCAAATTGAAACTCCCTTTGGTTCCTTCAGTTTAGCTTGTTGACCATTTCCCCCCTCGTTAGGGCTATTTTTTGTCAACGCAAGTAGTGTTGAAATCTGTAAGGTTCCCCCATCCTCCGACCGCCGCTCTTCTCCTCAGTCCCCTCACCCGCTCCAAGAAAAAACAAATTCAGGTGTTTTTCAGAACTTCAGTTCCAGGAATCAAACTTCATTGGGGTAATAAGTTCTTCTGCCATTGTGGTGGACGCAAAAAGATAATTTGGGTTAAAAACTGTTCAAGAGTGTGGGTGCGAGACCACTATATCCCAGTGCGTCAGATCTGCAATGAAATACTCCCAAGTACAGAATTCACTTCTTTGCCAGTACTAGCGTTTTCCTTGCTCAGGTGAAAGGTGACTGTCACATAGCTGCAGTTAAAGAAAAAGAAGCAAGCCCTGTCTCATATGACACAAATATACTGTAAAGTCTTTCAAATGCACTTGTTAATAGAACTCTCAAACTGTTTGTAAGACGATGAAAATCCTAGACGTTGGATAAAGAATCTATTGTAGAAAACAAACTTATGTAATTTTGACTTAAGGCAAAGAAATAAAAGAAGTCTGACTCTTCTAAACTGAAGATAAGTAAACAAAGCACAATACTTTAAGCATTCCTTTCTTCTGCTTTGAAAGAAGCTGGGGACAGGAATGTCACACTAAACTTGACAATAGCCTAACACAAAATTCTTGTTGTTGCTTGAGATTTCATACTTTATCCACAGGAAAAATCTCTACATAAGATTTTTTGGGAGGTCTTACTTGCTTTTATACTTTGAACCTTTTGATGGCATCTTCTAGACATTCATTTTTACTGGAGAATAGGACAAGAAAAATTTTGCAACAACCAAAAACTGGGGCCATCATAAATGGTTCTGCCGGATAAGGTTTTTCTCACTGATATGTAGCGGGGCAGTGTAGCGATAGCATTCTGAGACTTACTGTCAGGAGCGGAAGGGCTATCCAGCCTTAATTCCATTGGTGTTTCCAGCTTGTTTTTCACAATCAACGCAGAGCGCACAGTAATCACCTTCCGAGCGCTACCTTCCATGGTAACTTCAAATACCACACGAACTGGAGGCAATGAAGAAAACTGCAAAGCCATTTTAAAAGTTTAGGTATCAGAAAATGCAATGATGATAAATAGCAAAGGAACGCCCAAACTTTGCAGTAACTGCAGCTTGCCAGTAACCCAAGGGCCACACCTAATTTACACATTTCATATATTTTTTAAAATACCCATAATTTTGCCTTGTGCTTATATCATGTTTGATAAACATGAGCTCATTATTTGGGCTTCTCAACCTACAGGAAAAAAGGAATGAAAATAAAAACACAAGGAACCCACTAGAAAGGAAGAGCAGATTTGGCCTGCTATAATCATTGCTCTTTATGAACTGCAGCTCCCTATATATGGAAGCAAACAGGAAAATGGCTGCATCCTGGGCATTCCTGAGCTAGAATGTTAATAGCATTGTTTATGCTAAAAATTTTTATTAGTATGTTTCATGCTTTCAAAAAATTTCAAAACAGCCTGCGATAAATCAAGGTTCTGTTCATTCTCATTTTCCTCAGTGCTTCCCACTCCTTTCACAGTCACTGCCCTTCTGCGTACACAGTCAGAAAAATATCCTCAGATAGCTAGATTAACAAATATTAACACATACATACACACACACCCACACACACACACAATGCATTATCACAAAATCCTTAGTGACATTATAAACTTTAAAACAATTCATTTTTCCCTTCACACTACAGAAACATAAAAAATCCATACTGTATATGGTCCCAAAGAAAAATTGCTACAGTAACTATTATTTTAAGAGACTGTGCCCAGAACATGCTGACAATGTTCTTGTATTTGAGAAAGAACGGACAGTCAGTCCAGGATTTTGAACTGCCAGAAACTTTATTAAAACAACGTAAAAAAAACAAATATAACACAATGAAATGCACATAGTTTTGCTGAAACTTGCCAGCAGCACATTCAGCAAGTCTAAGATCATAAGGAAAAACACAGAAGTATTTTGTTTTTTTAAACACAGCCCCAGTTCCGGGTACAAAGTTCACAAGATTTTAAATAAAACTAGACACCTCAACTAAACTCACCATCCAATGAAAGCAACTCACAATACTAACCTTAGTTATGGAGTTAGCAATTTACTTGAGATTTTCTATTTCAAAATATTATGTCCTTAAAGAAGAATTCTAAAGATTTTGAAGAGAAGTATTAACAAATATAATCTTGCTATCATGTTATAGTATTTTTATTTAATTCTTAAAGTTTTGCTCTTAAATATTTCTGGTGAACTCTAAACTCAGTTCAGGTGGAAGACAAATAGTTCTGCATTTAACCTTGTGCTCCCAGCGTTGCGGACGACAACAGCAGCAGGAGATGAGCAGCAGTGCCAAGATATCTTAGCTTCACCATTTAGGATTGTTGTTTTAAAATTGATTCCATAATAAACAAAAATTCTGGCAGGGAGAAACTAACACTTCTTTTTCCTGGAATTAGTGACTCTGTCCAAGAGTCATTCAATGATAGTGTTTGAGGAGACAGTACTCTTCTATCAAAAATAGAGTTTGTCATTCTGCTACTTGTGCAGATTGAGTTTTGATAATCTGGCCAGTGTGGGTCTTTTACCAATGTTCCCTTCTGTTGCAGGTAGCTCATATTACTACAATACTGAACACTTCTTGCAATATTTAAATCAAAGGTTTATGCAGTATAGGAGAAGCCTTACTCTTCCTTTCCTAAAATGCCGTATTTTAAGCCCCACAGGATACAATCCTCAAAGGAATTAAAGACATGCTCCAAAACCCACTGTAAAGCAAGAGAGAATTTCCACTAATTTCAATGGGCTTTGGATTTTCTATTAAGGTAAATGTATCAACTGGAATTCCCATTCAGTTTGCTTATGCCTCAGTCTTCCCCCATACTTAATTGTGAGCACTAAATATATCAGTTTTTAAAAACAGTTTTATGGCGTGAAGATGTGCCCAGAACCAGTGTCCTACTGAGACAGTAAGCTCGGTGGGTCAGGGACCTTTTTGTTATGTGTGCGCAGTACCTAGAACAACCCAAAGTTTAGGTGCTACCACAATACAAAATAAATAAATAAACAGGTCAGAGTTAGAGAAAGAGTAACGTGTCCTATATAGCAAGCAGCCTTTTCTTCTTATGCTTCCTTTGCATAGGGGCAAACATGTCAAGCAGTGCCAGCTTGTAAAAGATTTTCCTTTTTTAGTTTGGTGCAGATTAGAGTGTCAAAGTAGATGAGAACAGAGCTGAGACAACAGACTGCAATGGTTCTTAAAGGCTTTTCGTGATTAGTGGCAGTTCTGGACCAGCCTTCCAAGGGGAGCGGTGGGGCAAAAAGCCTGGCTTCAAGACTGAGCTTGATAAGTTTATGGAGGGGATGATATGAGACTGCGTACAATGGCATGTAGCTGATCTACGACTAGTAGCTGCAAATATCTTCAATGGCTGATGATGGGACACTAGATGGGGCGGGCTCAGAGTTACTACAGAGAATTCTTTCCCGTGTGTCTAGCTGGTGAGCCTTGCACACCTGCTCAGGGTCTAACCGATTGCCATATTTGGGGTTGGGAAGGAATTTTCTCCCAGGTCAGATTGTCAGAGACCCTGGGAAGTTTTCGCCTTCCTCTGCCGCATGGGGCCCAGATCACTTGCAAGTTTAAACTAGTGTAAATTGTGGATTCTCTGTAACATGAAGTCTTTAAATCATGATTTGAGGACTTCAGTAACATAGCCAGAGGTTAGGGGTCTATTAAACGAGTGAGTAAGTGAGGTTCTGTGGCCTGCAATGTGCAGAAGGCCAGACTAGATGATCATGATGGTCCCTTCTGACCTTAAACTCTATGAGTGGTCAGTTCTCAAAAAGATTTACATTAAAACATTCAGAAATTTAAATAAACTACCCACTCACCCATCCCTTCTACCTTTGCAGGTACCATATCAATGCCTATGAATCTATTCCAAGAAAACTCTACCCATTATTCTTTTTTCCTCTTAGCTGCTCTAAAAGTCTGCAGATCCTCTTCCATATTTAACGAAGTCAGTGCCACAGTTAACTAGTTACAGTTCTGGACAGTAACATTTAACAAGTGCTCAGTCATCCTGGAAACTACTGTGGTCTTATTCTCCAAAACCCTTGCACCTTATGTAATTATTTACATCTGGGATAGAATGACTAGTGGTATTAAGTGTTAACATTCTGATTTGGTAGGATTTTATATTCACCTCACAAATGTGTAACTGATGACCCAAGGCAGTAGAGAGTGAGGTCTATGGTGTCTCCCTATTAAAGTGCACACCCTTAAGAAATAACATCTGGAGGATGAGGTAGCATTGATCATAGTCAGAACAAAGCAGCAAACAAGAGGACACAGGGATATCTGCATTGAAAGAAAGGAGAATATTTCTGGGTCAAAAAGGAAAGTGAAAGAGGAAGAAGGCTGAAAGGAACAGGATCAACAGGATATGAAACCGGAATCAAAGAAGCGGAAAACCTAGACAAGAGCGCCAAACAAAGTCTGGACTCATTTCACATATACACAAAGATGCATATTGCCTGGGTTTCTTGAGACCTGTTTGAAATATTGAAGTGATGTTCAAGATGCTCCCTAACCCAAAAAAATGCTATTTTACTAACTTAGTGGACTCTGCCAACATGAAAAAGGATGTAAGTTAAAGTTATACAAACAGCTATCCACACTTGTGGAATGTGGGAGAGCTGATGTTGGTGACTCTCCATTTGAATGCTGAAGAATGATGAACAGCTTTGTTTGGTCTCCTGAATTATTACGAGGTAACTATTATTGCTGCGCAGAACCCCTAGTCCTTCAGAAATAAAATTATTTATAAATAATCTAGTGTGCAAACAGATTAGTTCCACCCAGTGTTGGATGAGATGACAGAGAAGTAGCAACGTTTAGCGCTCTTGCAAAATTAGTTTGAAATGAGGTAAGTCACAGAGAAGAGTAAGGGTCATTGGTGTTATAAAAAGTGTCCTGCAAGGAGGAAATAAGTTGTTATTCCTTGGTGATCTCTTATTTTTGAGGCAGAATGGAAAAAACCAACAACTTTCCTTGCAAAGAAAATAATGGAAGTAACCATACAATAGGTTCAAGGAAATAGGAGTGATTGAATCAGATATCAAATACATTGTACTCCTGGGGGAATTCTGTGTCACTGCATGCGCACAGAATTCGTGTTCCCCCCAGACATCTTTGCTTCTCTGAAGAAAATGATGGGGAAGCAAAGGAAGCCGCAAGAGTGGTCATGTGCCAGAGCTGCCTGGGTGAGGGAGGGTGCTGCTCAGGCTAGCTGACTCTGCAGCTGGACACTGCCTCCTGGGTCCTAGTGCTGGTTTTCCTCCCCTTTTGAGTGTGCTGGGAGCCATCCTGTTTTCTGTACAATGGTGAGTGCCAGAGCTAAGAGGGTGGAGTGCGGGAAGAGGCAGTGCGGAAGGGAAAGGGGATGGGATTGGACATGGGGATGTGGAAGTGATGGGACAGGGGAAGAGAAGGGTAGGGGAATGTGGGGGTGGGGGGAAGCAGGATCCTTACATGCAGCATCCCCATAGCAATAGTGGCAGCTGGGGTTCCCCTGTTAAGCAGACACATTGAACCCCTACCCTGATCAGCCCACCCCGCACCCAGACTCTCATCCCACTGAGATTCAAATCAGCTGCACCCATACCCCTAACTTACCAAGCCCCACTCCCCCAGCACCTGAACTTTACGCTGAGCCCTTCACTCTCAGACCCCCCTGCCGAGCCCCATCCTTCCACACCCAGATGACACCCCCCCACGAGTCCTAACCAACTTCACCTGCCCCCCCACCCCTGAGTCCCATTGCCACTGCACCCAGAACCTCCCCCCGGAACGACCACCTATGCATCCAGATCCCCCTGCACCTGGACCCCTCACTGAGTACCCTGCACCCAGACTGCCCTACACAGAACCCTCTCATCCCACACTTGGATCCCCCCACACTAAGTCCCTCCATACTTGGATCCTGCTGGTCTGAGCCTACCTGCCCACATCTGGTGCAGAGGGGCAAGGCCCCGGGTGTTTCTGGGGCAAGCTCGGCCCTTGCGCTGTGTCAGGGTTGGGTGCAGCCTCACCACAAGTCCCTGTCCCCAGGGAAGAATGGGGGTGGGACGGTGGGCTGCAGGGTGATCTCCCACCTCCACGCAGCCAGTGGCCTTTGCTCCCCATTGCCATGCTGGGCCTCCACATTTATTTACTGACAAATAAAATGTGCAGAATTTTAAAATATTGTGCGCAGAATTTTTTTTTTTTTTTTGTAATTCCCTCAGGAGTAACACTGTGACTTCCATAATCAGATAATCATCATTGCATGGGTACAGTTTGTACCAAGTCTGTCAAACTGTTTGTAAAGAGAGAATAATAATCATTCCATTCATAGAATTATTCTACTTTAACACATGTCTAAAGGAACAATGAAAAAATGTACTCACATAGACGTGGGGATGTATTATATTTGTTCTGCTGATAGGGCTACCAACCTAGACAAGAATAAAGTAAAACTTACCAATCAGAGCACACTGTAAACTGCTAATGTCCCTTCTAAAGTACCTCATTGCTTTGTGAGAAGCAAAGCTAAACTATAGTCAATAGTCTTCCTGATGCTCTCCATGGCTCTGGAGAGGGGTCAGGAAGATTAGTTCCAAAAAGTAAAATGTGATTGTTTCCTGTAGTTTGTAGTTCTGTTGTTTTGTAACAAAGAAGAAAGGGGAGTTACTGGAAAATGTGTCAGTATTAGAGATATATGCAGAGTAATTTCTACCACAGAGTAGCGAACCACATCATCTTCCTGACATAAGCAAAAACAGATCTTAAATATATATGGCAAGGAAATTGAGATACTATGCTTGCTATAATATGCAGCTGTTAGGACTACTGAAAATATTTAAACTCCTGCTGAATAGTGATTTGCCCTTTGAATAATTTTGTAAATTTAGAGCCAAGTCCTGCCTAATGCCAAGAGACCAACAACTTTTAATTTCCCTAGGGGTGCTGCAACTTGCAGCCTGGAGATCTTCAGTTTCATTATCTACTCCTTACGCCTAGAGGCTTGCTTTGTCATTAGGCCCCACCATGAATGCAAGCCTGTGGGCTGGCCCAATTAAATTTTTTTATTCACAAAACAGATTTTTGTCAAAGCACCACCACCCCAGAATTATACAAAATTGTCAACATAGTTTATTTTCAATTAATTAACCACGGAAGGCAGACCTAATAAGCCTGAAATAGAGGACTAGGACATAGAAACAATGTGGGTGGGATGCAGAATTTTAATCAATGGATCCGTGACACCTTTACTAATGCAATATTTCTGTCATTCTAAGCTCCGATTCTCTGTTGAGCACAGACTAACTTTGAAGACTACAGAATGTATGTTATTTTTGCAATGTGTAATACTGTCAGCTGGTAACTGACCCAACATCGCTAAAGACTCATTTTGAGCTGACTGAAGAGAAAGAAGGTCCCATCAGTGAACAGTCACTGCTTTAGAAATAAAATTCTGAAGAAAAGACTACCCAAGTAAACTCTGTGAAAAGATATGATTGAAATATACTCAGAATCAGAACTTACAGTAGAAGATGATGTGTTCTTGTCAGGTGCTGCATATCGAAAAAAGGTTCCAACTTTGTCTACCGACACTGGACTGACTTGTTCCCATCCACTTACTCTCACTTGCAGCTGATGAATTCTTAGATCATGTGTGTGCCTGTCAGTTCAGTTAAAGTCAAATTATCATTAAGGCATCATCTCACAAAGGAAAGCCAAGACAATAATTAGAACCAATATATGTTTGGATTTATCTGTTGTTTTAAGAGAAGATTAATTCTTGACTATTCAAATGTAAAAAGACAGTTTTCTATTCCAAGGATTTAAAAATGTGCTTTTAATTTAAGAGCCAATTATCCAATGTCAGCTGATACAAACTACACAAATAAAACTATAGCCCATATGCAGTACATGCAAAACAAAAAATAAACTTGTTAAATATTTGTTAGTATCCTCTGATTTTAAATTCAACTGCTAACCAACATGTATTCTTCACAGAGTGCACAGACACTCAGTCAAGCAAACTGACAATTTTTTTCCCCCACAAATTTCTCTAGAAATACAGAAAACTCCACTTTTACAAAATTAAAATGAGAAAAACCATTCATACACAACTCCCATTGACATCCATGCTTGTCTAATGGCAGAATTTAGACACAGATGATATATATTTTCAAGTATGTAAAAACCAAGGAAAGATTAAAAAATGTCCAAATATTTAAAAAAAAAGTCTACTGGACAGCATTCCAAAAAGTATGTTCCCATGAATGTGTATATAAATGTGTGAATAAATTCCAAAGGAAAACTGATGGTTTTCTCCTTCACCTGTGTCTTAGTTTCCCTCTGGCTTCAAATTCGAATGGAACCTCCTCACTAGTGAGTACTTCTCGCCACTCACTGACATTGTGTGCATCATCAAGAAATGTTCCATTTTCCTCAGGAACGACACCCGGACTCCCACTATGAGATAGCGCTGCACTGTAATCAGAATCACACCAGACTAAGCCTTCTATGATATAAGTTAAGTTGTTGTTCTTAATTTGTACATATTCCTCAACAAAAAGGCAACTTAGCATCACAATATGGTAAAACCTGTCTTATGAGAGAAAACTAAGGGCTCTGCCAAAAAAAAAAATAAAAAAAATAAAAAAAAAAGAATTGTCTCATGAAGATGGTCTTTAAAAGGTTTAAAAAGAAAATCAAACATTGTACTGGCAACCTTGAGAATGCTTCAAAGTGATTAAAGGGTCATCATGATTAGAGATTTTAGTTTTTGTTAAAAAATTTAGATCCAATATGAATAAAAGTGGTTTTTTTAAAAAAAAAAATTATGGCAAATGTCACTATGTTTCCTCTTGGCTTTATTTTAAAAATTTTTGAATTTAAAAAAAATAGTTGCCAGGAAGGGCAAGATACATCAACAGAAAACAAATCTACTTTCCCACAGCACCTGCATCACAGAAAGGCATGACAAATATTGTTAGAATGACACCGTAACAGTTCTTTACCGGGTAGGGGTAGTAGTTAGGGTAGCAAACCATAGAGTGCATCCGGTGTGATTCCGCAACGCAAATGGTACAAAGGGCTGTCTGCGTTTTGGGGTCTTCATTTCAGCTATAAAAGAATAAAAGAGGGCTTTATTAAATGTATCTCACAGAAACATGTTAGGTACTGACACAACTTGGTGGAGATGCCACAGTTATAATAAATCAAAGTATAGAGAACCAACCCTGGCACAAAGTGAAAGAGAAAAAAAATAGAAATATATAGCATAAGAGAGATATAAAAGCATTTTTACACACCCACCCCCTTGTGTCAAACTGTCAGCACTGGAAACTGAAGTCCTATATTCACAGGACAGGTATACAGTGAGCAAAGGAAGCTTTCCCCACACGGTCTCACCAATCTGCAACAACCCCATATCAGAGGCTCTCCCTTTAGGAATCAAAAGTCAGTTCATTCACCACGTTCATTCATTCTTTTGGTGCCTCTACCACGACTGTCAAACAAGTATCTCCACAGTGGCGGTGATTATTATGTTGACAGCTGTCCAACTGGGAACTGGACTGAGATCACCAACACATTTCATATATGGCCAAACACTCATGAGATGGTAACCACATACAGTTACTACTAACCTGGGTTGGATTTAAGCCATCAACTAAAGAAGAAAAGCTCTGCATTACTCACTACAGACCACTGAGCCATCCAGTACCCTCTCAAAAGTTATTTTTAATCATTAACAATGACAGCAAGGCAGAAATATGTTGTCTGCACAACTTAAGGTCATTTTAGATCATAAAGTAAACAAATACAAAATCAACCTGAATGTGTCCAAAGAAAAAAAACCGGAACTGTTAAAATGTAGAACTGAAGGCTACAAAAACATTAAATAATGAACTTCATCTATCACATCTATCATATTTGACCTTTTTCATGTAATAAAAAGTGTGTATGTTACAAATGTTTTATTAACAAGAGCAGATTCTACCCTGCTATTTTCTATTACATTGCATTCTGTCAGTTAAGGCTATTGTCATAACAGGATATTGGTTCTGACTGACAAAAACAAATAGTCAACTTCAAAGATTTTTTTTTTTTTTTAAATAAAAGTGGCTGCTCACTAGATTTAATCATTAGGAAAACATCACTAGAACAAAATGGTTTTAAAAAATATAAAGGAATGAAGCCTAACATATTGCTCAGCATACATTTTTCTAAAATGTGAAAGTCAGAAAAAGAGCCCAATATTTTAACTATTGCCTTTCTGTGCCCTCCAGCGGTGAATGGATTCATGAAAAGGCGGCATAGAAATTAAATATTATAATTGACAATCATTTATCTATTTTCAAATATAAATTATTGTTTCTAATGGTTAATCGTTGCCTTTACTTTAAGATGAAAATCCATATGAATACAGGTACTTCCATAATTCAGTATTTCTCATATTCTGAGGACTTATTCTCCCACCACAACATACAGGCAGTAGTTACTGAGTTCAGCAGGAGTTCTTTGTATCCTGAAGCAGGTCTCTAGTTTTCTATACCTACTGGGGCAGATCCTCAGCGGGTGTAAGTTGTCATAGCTCCTAATGAAGCTACCAACAGTAAAAACTGTACAACAGTCTAGGTCTACAAAATATAATACAGCACCTTAATGTGTCTTTCTTCATACACATACCCACAAGTTCCAAAACAGTCCATTCTTTAATATGTTACTGAACATCAGATTCAACTTTATTCCAAACAGTGAATGAAAAAGGATATCTATATTCTTAACAAGTTTTGTTATGACTTAATGGTGACTCCACAGAAACTGATGGCAAAATTTCTAGTACTTTCAAAGACAGGAAGATCAAGTTCTTCCAGATCAAAAAATTTTGTCTTCTGCCAATCACAGATTCGCAATCATCTTTCGACAATGGGCTAGATTTAGTAAAATACTGTATAGCTGCCTCCAGTTATATAGGATTACAGAGCAGAAGAAAAACTTTTAATCCGGCACTTAATCAGTTGTTGATTTATATTTTCAAGAGCAATTACAAAACAAAATTTTTGGATTGTGTCAATTTTATGGTATGATGATTTTCAAAATAAAACATGCTGTACAGATTGCAAACTTCTCAAACTGCTGATTTAAAATATAAGAAATGGGAAATAAGGATTTTTTTGTACAAGTTATTTTCTTTTGTTTCAACTCTCATTAAAGTCGATTGTAAAAGTGTAAAATACTGTAATTTAGCCTTACAGTAATCAAATTTTCGATGAACACAGAAGTTCTTACTTAGGCAAGGTTTTTACTTTTACATTCAATCATAGAATATCAGGGTTGGAAGGGACCTCAGGAGGTCATCTAGTCCAACCCCCTGCTCAAAGCAGGATCAATCCCCAACTAAATCATCCCAGCCAGGGCTTTGTCAAGCCTGACCTTAAAAATATCTAAGGAAGGAGATTCTACCACCTCCCTAGGCAACGCATTCCAGTGTTTCACCACCCTCCTAGTGAAAAAGTTTTTCCTAATATCCAACCAAAACCTCCCGCACTGCAACTTGAGACCATTACTCCTCGTTCTGTCATCTGCTACCACTGAGAACAGTCTAGAGCCATCCTCTTTGGAACCCCCTTTCAGGTAGTGAAAGCAGCTATCAAATCCCCCCTCATTCTTCTCTTCCGCAGACTAAACAATCCCAGTTCCCTCAGCCTCTCCTCACGAGTCATGTGCTCCAGTCCCCTAATCATTTTTGTTGCCCTCCGCTGGACTCTTTCCAATTTTTCCACATCCTTCTTATAGTGTGGGGCCCAAAACTAGACACAGTACTCCAGATGAGGCCTCACCAATGTCAAATAGGGGGGAACGATCACGTCCCTCGATCTGCTGGCAATGCCCCTACTTATACACCCCAAAATGCCATTGGCCTTCTTGGCAACAATGGCACATTGTTGACTCATATCCAGCTTCTTGTCCACTGCAACCCCTAGGTCCTTCTCTGCAGAACTGCTGCCTAGCCATTCGGTCCCTAGTCTGTAGCGGTGCATGGGATTCTTCCGTCCTAAGTGCAGGACTCTGCACTTGTCCTTGTTGAACCTCATCAGATTTCTTTTGGCCCAATCCTCTAATTTGTCTACGGTCCTCTGTATCCTATCCCTACCCTCCAGCGTATCCACCTCTCCTCCCAGTTTAGTGTCATCTGCAAACTTGCTGAGGGTGCAATCCACACCATCCTCCAGATCATTAATGAAGATATTGAACAAAACCAGCCATACAATATACAGTATACAATATACTGATTGTATCTGGGTGCATATCATTTTAGTACAAAAACTCATTAAAGGGTATAAGCAAACTACCCGACTCCTCAAAAAATTAAATCCCCATATAGCTCTTATATTTTAAGCTTGTTTTTGATTCTATGAATTATCTGTGCACCAAAAGTAAAACATTTATGAAGTGCGATATAAAGAGACTTCAAATGTAGTTTTATTTCAGGCTTTTTCCCCAACCATTTGTTAATCTTTTTACATGGGAAATGACGTACGTCAAACTTATTTACTTTTCCATAATGACTCAAATTGAAAATAACCTGTTATTTTAAATAGGAAAACTTTGTCAAAAAGACAGTAGAAGTTAAACATATAGCACATAAATTAATATTTCATTTATTAAAAATGTTTTACTTTCTGATGTTCATTGAAAACAGATAAATATGCTTTTCAAATCATCCTGATTTTTAATAATCTGTTGAAAACTCCTGCTGTAATCAGTGTATTAGAGCTTGGCATTTAAGTATTTACAGCACTTTATACACTGAGGAATTTCTACCCAACTTCAACCCTATTGCCTAGGAAATTGACTCAGAGCAGGATATGATTCCGCTTTCATTCCCTCGAGGAGATAGCTTTCCTAGATAGGACTAGCTGCTCCACTTCCTTCCCTGCTGACAGATCCAGAAATATAAGAAATGGGAAATACTGGGGTAGATAGGGTGCACGACAGGAATGAACAACTCATATGTATGGCATGTTAGCTTTTATATATAGGGGAATTAGAGGCTTGATTTATAGGCAGGTCACTTATACAGTGCAGTATTTGTTGTACAAGACATTTCTTTGAAAAAGCAAAGCATCTCTCTCTCTGAAGTACAGTACCTCTAGTATAGATCTGATGTTCTAGATTAGTCAGACTGGCTGTACTCCTAGTTCTAAGGTAGACAAGGGGAAGGCCTGGCAGACAGGAAAGACAAAGTTAGCAGGTAAGGAAAAATGCAGATATACAGGCAGATGCTTCTCTAGTATGCATACAAGAATAAGGAAAGTTACACAGACTGTTGGCATCATGCAATCAGTAAATGGGCACTATCCATTTTCTAGTGCTAAGCTAGAATTTGAGAATTTCTACTTCTTCCGGAAAAAAGTTCCAAACACCACATGGGGGAGAAGGGCAAGGCAAGAACTCCCACATGCAATGCTCTCTTAGAATTAAGATGAACATTCAAAGCAAAATGTTTAGCCAGGTTTAATAGAGTTTCATTCAGAAATTCAGTTGTTAAACTGGTTAACCTTAATATCTCCTGGTTGATGTGAGAGACATGGAGTTAAATCAGGGAAAGCTTCAATGTTTATTTCTCAACTGCTTTAAAAAACCAAAAAACAGATTATGAGGATCATATTTGCTCTTTGATGGGGATATTTTATTATTCATGTTCAATGCATATTGTTAAGTAAAACTAACACAGTCAGGCCAAATTACAGTTAGTGTAACAACACTTTAAACCCTGCTGGAATATTAAATTAATTGGCTCTTCATGCTGGGAAGACCATTGCTATTACAGTTTCACTGTGAAAGCTGACACTGGTACAGAAAAAGTCTCAGGATTAAATTTGCTACAATACCAAGAAAAACATCAGTAAATCAAAAGAGGCATGTATTTCCTTTATTATACCAGGAGAGGTATTGTTTTGAAAAGTCATGTTTCTGCAGGAGCTGACTGTGCAGCAATCAAGTGGCATTTGGATTGCCAAACTAACCATTTGCCTTGCAACTCAGAGAACTGACATTGTCCAAGGATTTCAGAACTTCCTGAAACTTTATCATCTGTTCACTGTGGAGGGGAAACTTATCTTCTGTATTCTTGGCAAAAAATACCTCATAGGCAGGGCTTTGGAGCAGAGCAGCTCCGGAGCGGTGGAGCTGCAGGTTTTTGCCTGGAGCTGGACCAGAGCCGGAGCACAGCTCCAAAGCCCTGCTCATAGGTGAATTACTGCAGCCCAGTGAGAGTGGGACAGACCAGCGTTTTTCTTTTTAAAATTGACTCCTGAAAGAATCTCAGAATCCTATGGAAGAGGAGCCAAAAAAATACAAAAATAGATGCTTTTTGTTGTTTCTTCTTATTTCCCTATTCTCTCTTTTTTAGCTGTAAAAACCAAACGAACAGAGTAACTTTGCGCATCAGGAGGAGAGAAATTTTAGGTGTAGAGCGCTTTTATTTGGCAATGAAATGTTTACTGAATGGAGGAGACATTTCTGAAGCTCTCGCTGGAAGTGTGGAGTCAAGACAATACTGGAATTCTCCAAAGAAACTAGAAAAACTGCTAAGACTCATAGAGCTTCAGAAAGATCACAATAAGTCATGTGACAACTAGAAGCAAGTCAGTTGTCCAGCAAAGAGTTCTCCAGTTCTCAAAGGCCTTAGAGAAATAAGCCTTGGTACAAAGAAGACTGGAATGATCTTATTTTGGAGATCATTAACACTACCCCATAGCAAGCAAAAGAGCACGGAGCAACATGAGGCACAAAACCTCCCCAGAGTTGAATGTACTGCTACTGTTATACTCAGCTTATTTGTTCTTTTATATAGTAGTGTTATAAGATAGTTTTCCATTCACTGAGAGCATCTGACAGATATATGGGTGTAAAATTAGTAGAGCATATTCTTAAGTCAAAGCCAAGCAGCTTAAAACAGAAAATGCTACTATAGGGATTATTGCAGTACAACAAAAACTAACTTCTTCTCGCCCTGAATTCGTTAAAATGCACTGTGTGCTGATAAATACCAAATTTTGAGCTTGTAGAGTTATGAGTGAAATGGTTGCATATGTCAGGATATCCATATAGAGAAATACATGATGAAGGAATGTCATACTCTGTCCGAAGGATGGTGGGTCCACAGAAGATCCCATCCAATCTTCTGATTTGACTGTGTCCACTTTCTCCTGTTTACAGTAATCTGCCATCCATGACTGCTTGGTACTCCTGTACTGTTCTAGAAGGATATAAATAAAAAGATCATAAGAATAAGGACAAATGTTAAATGTCTGCTGAGATGACAGTTGAATAAAGTACCAGCTAACTAAATGAAATGTATGTTAAAGTCATAGGACTAAAATTACTCTTCCATATTGAAGTGACTAATAATTTATCTCAACGTTATTTTAGCTGCTAGTTGCAATAGGCCACTTTTATAGGTTAATTTCAAGCCACAGCTCACAAAATCACAGCAGTCTGCTCAAAACAACCAACTTCAGCTACACTCATGTACTGAGCTTACCTATATTATCTTCCTATGATTGTTGTTGTGATACTTTGATAACATTCATTTTCTTAAAATGTTCTTGGGGGGTAATATCACAATTTAAAAGGGGAAATTCATCTTATTTACTAGATCAGCTTCAGGCACAGTTTGTAATGGTTTTGAAAGGACCATGCAAGATTATGCAAAAAGAAAAGGAGTACTTGTGGCACCTTAGAGACTAACCAATTTATTTGAGCATAAGCTTTCGTGAGCTACAGCTCACTTCATCGGATGCTGTAGCTCACGAGAGCTTATGCTCAAATAAATTGGTTAGTCTCTAAGGTGCCACAAGTACTCCTTTTCTTTTTGCGAATACAGACTAACACGGCTGTTACTCTGAAACATGCAAGATTATGGCACTCTTTCATATTATATAAACATGCATAGGGAAGAATAATCAAAGTAACATTAATCACACCAGTTTGCTGGCACTCACAAATTTTAATAGAGTGCCCAGCAAAAAATAAAAAAGTGTGGACTAAGATGATTCCACTCCCCCCGACCCCCACGTTGGCTCCCTCTGATCTGCCTGCATCACTTGGAGCAGGACAATTTAAGAAATACTTGAATTCCTGAGGTGGTATTTGAAGGAGACAATAAGCCTTCTTTCTCATTGCGATCAAGCCTAGAGTAAACCAAAGTTCCTTAGCTGGCTCATTAAACTCATGAATAAGGCAGCTAAATGCAAACTGTTGATGTTTTGTTCTTTGTAGTTTACTCTTGTACTGCTGTACTATGGATACCTGGAACCTCGATCAGAACAGGAAATGTATATAGTAGCCACCTCTCCACTATCGATGCAGAAAAAGACTAAGGCAAACATTCTGTTTAGCTAGGAGAACTCATATCTCAAGGGTCAGGTGATGGTGAAACAGGGCATTTTTTATTACTTAGGCCAGGAGTCACTGTGAGATTTTAAAGTGGAATCAAAAGTGAGAGCTTCATGACTCAGTCTTCCCATAAGAATATCGACACATATCATTACTGGACTAAATGAGTAGTCATTTTATATCAGCTTGCTGAAAATTGATAAACATACTAAAATATTTTTAAATTCTTGAAATGTGGGACGTTTTTAATGAAAGCTTGCTTTTCATTAAAGATAAATTACTGCTAGGGTATGAATTTTTACCAACTCTGATAAAATATAGAATGTCTGAATCAGCACTTGCCTACAACAACAATCTGAAGAATCTAAAGAAACTTATACTAAGGCTTATGTCAGATGACACTGATGGGACTCAGTTAGCAATATCTAATGTCAGTATCGTGTGCTATATTGGATAATATTCTACGAGTGTTCTCATACACACCAGTTAACACAGAGGTAATATTGATATCCAGACGATGTTTAGCCTTTGCTTCCAGCTTCAGACGAGAAGGGTGGAGGCGGCTGGCTGCCTGTTGTTGCCAAGATACTGAGCATGGCCATGGCTCAATAAATGGCTCCCAGCCTGAGAGAACACAAGAAATGTTACCTCCATTAGCAAAACATCTTAAGTTCATGTTGGAAAGCTGTTTACATATGTAAGTGTCCAGTAAAGACAAACCTTGGTGAAAAGGCCTCCTACTTTCAAACACTGTTCCAGATGAACTTTTATATTCAACAGTCGAGGAAATTTCCAGACTGTATGAAGTTGTTCAAATAGGAACCAGGACAAATATACCCTGATATTCTTATCTAGCCATGAGAGGTCCTAGAAGAAACTATAGCCTCGAATGAATACTAATTAGTGGTATGACTGAATACCAAATTCTCCCGTGTATAAATAAGCAGAATTTCACAGAATTGCAGAAAATTTGGCTGTGAATTGATGTGTACTATATGATATCATGAAACAAGAGGATATGAAATACATCCCAAAACCAGTAAACAAATTACTTATTCTGTCTAGCTAGTGTAGCTAATTACTTCATCATTGACAGATTATTCCTGAAGATTTCTTCATTGTCAACACTTAATAATTCTGGAATTTTTTTATATCAATTGTAGAAACATTGTAAACTAGCAAAAATTGAGTTGTTCCTCCCTCACTTAGTGGTTGATTTATACCCTGAGCCATGAGAGTTTGTACCCTTAAAAAAAAAAAAAAAATCTTATCTAAAGTAATTGTGATGTTCTCATTGTCCATATAAAATGTCTAATCCTATTTGCCATTTATCAGCTCTAAATATGTTGGATTTAAAATTTAATTGGATATCTTCTTTACAGTTCTTGTATAAGAAAGGTTAAGTAGGCTGGAACAAGAGAATAAAATACCAAAAAGGAAAGGGAGTATAAAATAACAAGAAATAAATTTATTTAGGATGTAATTAATAATACATGTAAGGATTTTTAAAATATATTTGATTTTAATGTTGACAGTGTCTCTATAAATTTGTTTTTCATCATGGTGTATAAGGAAACCCTTTTCTTCCATTTGCAGACAACTTGCTGACACAGCAGCCCTCCCGACCCCTTATGTAAAATTTATATTGAGTGAACTCCAGACTGCTAAAGCATGCAAGACTGCTTTCCAACTCCTACAACAACGTATGCATTTTATATTTACCCGAAAGCTCACGGTTATAATAATCTCCAGAGAGCGTAAAATGAGCATAGCCTTCAGGACTGGCTCTCACATGTTGGAGAACATTCAAACCTGTAACGAAAATAAACATTGTACTAATATAGGAAAAATATGACTGAGTCCTTAATTTAAAGTTGCCTTAAGCAACAATTAAGCAGCAATTAAGAGACTCCTCAAATTTTCACAGATTGGCACTTTTTTTACGTCAGATTGAACAAAAACTACAAGGGTCACTTCTTCAAATATAATACGGCAGAAGGCACCAAAACAAGACCCACTACAGTACAGTCACACAGGTTCTGAATCAGTGTCAAACACCACAGCTATCTTTGAGGGCTTAACAGATGATCCTCAGTCCTTGAGAACTAACAAGACTAGAAACTAGAGAGAAACTAGAGAGAGCGTAAAATGAGCATAGCCTTCAGAACTGGCTCTCACATGTTGGAGAACATTCAAACCTGTAACGAAAATAAACATTGTACTAATATAGGAAAAATATGACTGAGTCCTTAATTTAAAGTTGCCTTAAGCAACAATTAAGTGGCAACGGCAGAAGGCACCAAAACAAAACCCACTACAGTACAGTCACACAGGTTCTGAATCAGTGTCAAACACCACAGCTATCTTTGAGGGCTTAACAGATGATCCTCAGTCCTTGAGAACTAACAAGACTAGAAACTAGAGAGAAACTAGAGAGCGTAAAATGAGCATAGCCTTCAGGACTGGCTCTCACATGTTGGAGAACATTCAAACCTGTAACAAAAGTAAACATTGTACTAATATAGGAAAAATATGACTGAGTCCTTAATTTAAAGTTGCCTTAAGCAACAATTAAGCAGCAATTAAGAGACTCCTCAAATCTTCACAGATTGGCACTTTTTTTACGTCAGATTGAACAAAAACTACAAGGATCACTTCTCCAAATATAATACGGCAGAAGGCACCAAAACAAAACCCACTACAGTACAGTCACACAGGTTCTGAATCAGTGTCAAACACCACAGCTATCTTTGAGGGCTTAACAGATGATCCTCAGTCCTTGAGAACTAACAAGACTAGAAATAAATGCTGCATACAACTGGTAAACATTGAAAGTGCGCTGATTGGTAGCATTCCCAAATCGCCCAAAAAACAATCCTAGTTTTTAAAAAATAGCGAACATCTGATTACCATCTTTTTGCTTCACATTTCAACTAAACATGAAGTTAGCAGCTGGTATCTCGATAGCTATTAAAACTAAACACCATTACTAAATACTATCTGCAAGTATCTAGGAATACAAGATTTAAATTAGTGTAAAGCATTCATCTCTATCTTTAGCAACCTGTGAGATAGTTGGTGCTGGAATCCTGTTGCAATTGAGGTGGGGAGAAACAGCAAAACGGTAGTCAGCACGATAGCATTTCGAGGTCCAATACCTCATAAACGTCAAGAGCTAGAAAGAAACATTTCAAGAGACTAGTACAAATACTATCAGGACCAATAAACTTCCCAAGCTTTGTCCTGGACCAGCGATCAGAAAAAAAGTAAAGGTTATGAGCACTGCGAGGTAATCTGCCAGAAGACATAATTATAGGTTACTTTAATGGAAGAAATGTTCCTTTCTTTTCCTGTGTGTGATATCTATGCAAAAAAACACTTTGAGTCACTTTTGCCAGAGGTCAAGACAGACATTTATTTAGCTTCCTTCCTTAATAAAAAGCATAATTATCTACTTCTTAATGGAACACAGCCTCCCACAACCTTCAGTCAGATTTTATAGCCAAGGGTACACAGTAAAATAAAATAAAAAATATTAAGGATGCAAAAGAAAACTCCACACTTAAACCATTCTGATTTCTTTTGATAAAAGAAATGTAGGCTCTCGTTAGTGAAAAAAAGAATCTATTCTATCACAAAGAAAGCATTTTGAAATCACAAGTCATAGACTAAAGCCAGAAAGGACACTGGGTCATCTAGTCTGATCCTCTCTATATCACAGGCCGCTACCACTACCCTCAAGAATCCGCACACTAAATCCAACCACTGAAATTAGACCAAAGCATTGCAGCCCATAGCATACTATACTATTATTTGCACTGGCACAGAATAGGACAGACCGACGGGCACCAGTGCCTGAGGCCACAGCAGCCATGGGAAAATGATTAAGTGAGATATATCCAGTTAATCCTGGCAAGTGACCAGCACCCCTATGCTGCAAAGTCAGGCATATATATAACCAGGTCATTGCCAATCTGACCTGGGGGAAAAATTCTTTCCCAACCCCACATACGGTGATCAGTTAGACCCTGAGAACATGAGCAAGAACCAGCCAGCCAAGAACCTGTCAGAGAAAACACTCAGTGCCATCTCAGAGTCCTGACCTACCCCATCCATTATCCCATCTCCAGCTATGGCCATCCCTGGTGCTTCAGAGGGACAGAAACTTACAAAAAAACAGAATATATTGGGGGGATGGGAATTCTGTCCTGACACCTGCACGTGGCCAGCTGAAACCCTGAAGCATGAGCTTTTCGGAACATGTGACAAACTGGAAGCGAGCCCCAGGGCTCCTGAGCGCCCTGCCCCCTACCATTCATCACAAGTAACTCTGTCATACAATCCCACTCAAATTTATACAGCTCTTTCTTAAAACAAAATTAAGTTGATTAGCCCCACACAACTCCTATTGGCCTTAATTTATTCATGGCCAGTTTATCCCCATTTGTTCTTGTGCCAACATTGTCCTTTAACTTAAATAGCTCCTCACCATTCCTGGTATTTAATTACCCCCACGTATTTCTAGAGGATAATCACATCCCCTGTCAGCCTTCTTTCTGCTAAACGAGCCAAGCTCTTCACGTCTCTTCTCATAAGAGAGGCCCTCCATTCCCCTGATCATTCTAGTAGCTCTTCCCTGCACCTTTTCCAATTTAAGTTCATCTTACATGAATATGAGTGACCAGAACTGCACACACTATTCCAAATGAGGTTCTACCGGTGCTTTGTACAAAGGCATTAACACTTCTATATCACAACTGAAAATGCTTCGCCTCATACATCCTAGGATCGCATTTGCTTTTTCCATAGCCACATCACAGTGGTGACTCATTGATCAGAGGACGATTACCAACACACCGAGTTCTCTTCTCTCACTGCCAAACTATGAGTCCACAGCTTGTAGCAGAAATTATTATTAGACTCTAAGTGCATGACCTTGCACTCTGTACAACTGAATTTCATCCAATTTATGTCACTTGGTCTTCAAAGTCCATCCAGATCTTCCTGTATAATATTCCAATCCTCCTCTGTATTGACGATACCTCCAAACTTTGTATCAGCAGCAAATTTCATTAAACATGCCTACTTTTTGTGCCAAGGTCATTAATAAAAATATTGAATAAGAATGATCTCAAGACCGATCCTTGAGGAACTCTACTAGTAACCACGCTCCAGTCTGACAGTTTATCCTTCAGCACAAACCATTGCCTTCTCCCCTTTAGCCAGGTCCTTATCCATATTACAGTTTTTGTACTGATCCCCACACCTTTTACAATTTAACTAATAATTTCCCACGCGGTACCTTGTCAAATTCTTTACGGAAGTCCAAATATATTAGATCACTGCACTTCCCTTATCTAAAAAAGATCAATTATTTTCTCAAAGAAGGAAATCGGGTTAGGCTACAATCTACCTTTGGTAAACCCATCTTGCATTACATATCCCTTACCATTTAACTATCCTTTCCTTCACCATTTGTTCTAAAGCCTTGCATGCTACTGAGGTCAGACTGACAGGTTTGCAAATGCCAAGATCACTTTTTCCCCTTCTAAAACATAGATAGAAAACATTAGCTATTCGCCAATCATAGGATACTATCTTGCTACCAGGCTCGCAATCTCATGAGCCAGTTATTTCCGTATTCTTAGATGGAAATCATCTGGTCCCCCTGATCTGAGTGCACTAAGCTCTTTAAGTTTTTCTTCCACCTCAGATGTGGTAATTTCCATTTCTAGACACTCATTTCTATCAGCTCTACTGCCTTCATGCACCTATTCCATATTATCATCCCTACTGAAAACTGAAACAAAGTATTCATTTAGTTTTGAGGTCACACCTAGATTATCTTTAATCTCTTTTCCATCCACACTGCAGAGTGGCTCCACCGCATCCTTCCTTATTCTCTTTTTATTTATAGAACTAAAAAACCTCATTATTTTATTTTAATTTCCTTGACAAGACCTAATTCAGCTTGACTTTTTAAAAGTCTCTTTATTCCTACATTCTTCCTCACCTTCACGATGTAGCTTTCTTTGCTGATGAACCCTTTTTTCCATTCCCTATAGGCTCTCTGTTTACTCCCAAGTAAGGAGGAAGGAGGATGGGCGCAGCATCTTCCTATGGTTTTGTTCAGTACTTAAAGCAGAGCACTAATCTAAGTTATTGCTTTTAGGCACTACCACAATACAAATGAATAGCAACACCACCGCTATGCAATTTTAAAATAACTTAATCAACGCCACTTTATTTTTGTGCTGTGCACTGACACACATCTGCTCACACATATTCCTTTGTGGAAATCACATACACAAACAGTTTCAAAAATCTTATCTGGCCCTAACAAAGGGAAACCCAAGCTATAAACATAAGTAGAGGAATTCTTCAATTTAGGGAAGTCATTAGAGGACAATTAAGAAAAATTCTCACGTGAAAAGGTTAACTCAGCTAGGGGAACATCACAGTCCATGCAGTCATCAATGAAACAAATGCATATGCTTTCTGCTTTAATCTCCACTCCAGAGATCAGTTGAACTGGCACAGTCCCCTGGCTATCTCGACGACCAGAGGCTAGCGAAAGGGATTTCAAAGGTTCGGCATTCTTAAACAACCAACTTGCTGCTTTTTTCAACTGGCCTTAAAAGAGATCAGCAAACAATCATGACATTTGCTATGCACATTATTTCAATAGAACATATTCATACAAAATTACCCTGAAAAGGAATCAAATGAATTCCCAACAAAACCAAAAAGTTATAGCAAAATGTAGAAGTGGTATAAGGTTTGTTTCATTTAAGAAAAACAAGGGAGATTAAGGTTAGGAAATATAATGGCATTCTTTTTTATCAATACAAAGTGATCTTTTAACGTGTCATACTGAGAAGCAACAAAGTATTTTGTTGGATTAAAATGTGACTGACTATACATGAGAAGGAGAATGACAACGTTGAAGAAACAAACCAAAAGAGAATTTTGTGCCTTAAACTTTGAATTTCTTTTCCAGGTTTTGTGTGTAAAAATGAGGAAAGAAGGCAAACCATTTAACAAGAAGAAATGAAGAGCATGAAGATCAGTGTGTGTAACAGGGAAGAAGTAGGTGCAAGTGAGAAACACATGCAATGTAGAAACTGATGAGAATTTCTAGATAAAAAAGAATTTTAGGATGTGGTGGGAGAAAATATACTTGATTCATGTAACAGCTACAGAGAAACTGAAATCATGCTAAGTGGTAATTTGAATAAATATATTACCATAGTGTCTTTTAAAGTAAGATATGTCATTCAGAGACAAACTCAAAAGAAAAGAATATTTAGGAGACAGGGAAGAACTAGCAGTAAGAGAATGAGAATATTTAAAGGATCTAGTTAAGACGACTATTTTTTAATGACTGCAGGATGGAAAATTGCTGCTTTCTATTTTGTCTATATATCAAGTGACTGTTAATTTGTATGTTTCGATGTATTAAGAGCCAGGCTCTCATTTACCAAAACTATAATTGCAAGTAATAGAAAAATTATTTGGAATTACCTTGGCAAATCAAAAGAGCTTTACGACAATCATCCATACCAAATCCCAGTTCCTGAAGTCGAGCCAGCTGTACCTCTGTAATTAGAGAAACATTTAGCCAAACATTTGTCCCCAGATGAATTAGTTGCTTTTCTTTTTTGTTTTTGGTTTTTTGTTAAAATGAAACTTATTATTGTTCAAAAATTTAGTTTCCCTCTACAAGTGGATCAATTCTGAAAAAATAAATGATTTCTACTTAAAAAACAACAACAAAGCATTAGGATTCAGGGATGTTTTAGGCCAAACGTTGTATTTTGTTTAATGTTTGTGAGTTAGAGCCCAAGCTAGATTTCAATTCCAGTAGGGTAATTTTATTGTATGCAATAATTTAATTCTGTACTAACAATTCTTGGATCCATACATCAAATCCTTCTGTGCTGTGGGGCACTCCTCATCTACTTTCACATCTCCCCCATAATGCCTAAGTACCGTAGTAGAGAAGACAGAATCTATTTCACTCTTGTGTATTTCCTTGTTTTCATAAAGTTATACTCCTAACTACACTCAAATTTTAGAAACAAAACTTTAACAAAGCCTAACAGTGAAATGTTGCTAGCAGGGAGGGAGAGGCTGGTGATGCTTATTTTTAATTATAATTCTCAATAGAAACAATTTAAAAATACAGTATTCTCCTGCAGTGATTGCAACCTAAGCATTACTGCATTCTGCTGAATTAGGAAGGCAAATACTGATTAAAATTGACTGAAGACTAACATTGACTGTTCTATTTTCACGTTACAAGCAGAATGAAAGTTTCATCACTACTTGATGGCATCCATCGCCATATCACATTTTATATAATCAAGCTACAACCATCTGTTTTGCTAAAAATTACATCTGGCTTTACTCTGCAGAAGCCTCCTTAAGGCATGGAAAATGGCTTTAGTCTAATAGTGGAATGCATACCAAGAACAGGATCCAATATGTGTTTAGATGTATCTCTGTTTTCAGATGTTGATGATGAGGTCTCATTTTCCCAAGATGAACTGGAAAGATTATTAGCAGCAGTGTCGGGATCCAAGACACAGGATTCAGGCACAGCAGCACTGGTCTGCCCAGGGATGGACTTTGCAATGGCCAAAAACAGCTGAACATCATTATAGGAGAGTCTGATGTCCAGTGCTTGTAACTGAATCTAAATGAAATTTAAAAATCCAGAATGATTAAAGCTTTTAAATTGACAGTTTTTCCATTAATTTCCCTTTTGCATGTTATATATTGTAGCAACACACTGCCAGGACGAAGATAAGAATAACCATATCAAAATCAGATGTTTATACTGGTTTCAAAGCCTTCATACTAAAAATGCCAAGTTTCTGTCATTAACCAATAATATAGTAATTTTAAATATCCAACTACAGGATAAGCCATCTGAACATGCTGAAGAACCCCAGATATTAGTATGTTCCTGTCCAGAAAGGGATCAATCAAAATCCCCGATCAGGAGAGGAATTTCTGTTTTGATTTCAAGGGGCTGGGGAGGAAACTCTAAATGTATTTCCTACAAGCAAATGTTAAGAAGATGATCTACAGAAAAATAAAGTTATTCTTTTACTAAAAACTTATGGCCAAGAGCCAAAAGCTACAGTGTGACATCTCTTGCTTTTTGTCACAAGTTTTTTTTCCCTATTGATGTCTGAAATAAATGTATTGAATACCCCTAAAAATACCACCAGAAATCACTATCCTTACCACTAAAAATATGTTTCTGGCTTCTCTGCCTCTTCATTTTATCTTGAAAAACAATTTGGTCTTATTCTTTTTTTATGTATATGACAAAGCATTATTCTGAATTCCCAAATGTGATGTACCCGTATAAAGTATTCCAGATTATTACGACAATGCCCATAAAATTTGCTTCAGTTACTTTCTTTGATCTCACCTCTAGAATGGGTGGGAAATCTTCACTATTGAATGCATCCAACAGTCCTGAGCCACGAGGGTAGGATGAATTCCCTACAAGTTCCATTTGAATATGTACAGGATCAATGATGGACAGTGCTGTGTCCTGCTCATTTCCCAGTCGGCATGAAAAAACCTAAATGATTGAAATGAGTGCAAATCAAAATGCATGGCTACGTATAGCTCATGCAAACTTTGCTTCTGCTCTCAGCTGCCAGAATGAAGCTCTCAACTCCCCTTTTTATCTGCAGAGGGAGCAGATGGTTTTATCGAGTCTATTTTTAAGGAAGTCTTTCCCTTTTCCTTTCATTCTTAAATTCACGGACCCCATTTCATACAGAAACTATGTAAGCTAAGGGCTCAAGGTGATTATTATTTTAAAGATTGTCTGAATTTAGGGCTTATGAAAGGGGGCTGAATTAAGGCCTCCTGACACGGAAGTAATCTATGTCATCCACAAAACATGACAAAGACAAAGGCAAGGCAAGCTTCCCCCCCCAATGCCCCATCAAAATGCCAGATCTATAGGAGTCACTTTCGGTAGGTGGGGGGTAGGCAAGAAACTGGCTCAGTCTTCATGGCCCATTCAATCCTTGGTCTTTGCTGAAAATATCAAAGTGGCCAATTAGTGTTGATTGCAGTGGTGATTTTTTCACATGGACATTTACCTACTGCAAAGCAGATTGAAATCAAACAATTTCAAGCATCAGAGGGGTAGCCATGTTAATCTGGATCTGTAAAAGCGGCAAAGAGTCCTGTGGCACCTTATAGACTAACAGATAGTTTCAAGTATGCCACCAACAGCCATCAGATAACTAACCGTCATGCCTCACGTGACCTGGATTTGAACTAGTGACCTAGATGAGAAAGGCTCTTATATCCACCCAACAGTTAAGTAAAAGTGTTTCAATTGCAGTTTCTTTTGTCATAATGATACTATTAGATTGGCAAAACTTTCCAAATCCCAAGCCTGAAAGGAATCTCAAATATGTTATCAGATAACATTTCTAGGTCTTAAATGCAAGAATTTTATATATAATATTTTTAAAGAGGAATCACAAATTTATAACCCTCATGTATCTGAGGAATCAAAACTCAGATCAACTAGCTTCAAATCCAAAAGTTATATTTTATTCTGTGGTAAACAGTTGGAATCAGTGCTATTGCAAGGTTAGCAACATCCCCCAACCACTCCAAAGCTAGTATGCAAACTAAATATATACAAATTAAAGATACAAGAGTTCCCTACTTCATACTATACATAGGTGTTCAGAAGTGAAATTTCCACAGGTTTATATGAACAAAGCTTAACATAAAAATCAAAGACATATATATATAAAATCACTGAATACCTGAAAAAAATATCCGAGCAATACCATTGCAGACAACAGTCCTTTGCAAATTCAAGTTTAAAGGTTAGGTCATTGAGAAGATGTATCTGACTGACAGTTTGGTGAGTTTCCAGCCAAATACTTTAACACTGTGGCAGAAGCAGTGCAGAAATGGCCTTTATACTGCAATGGGTTGAGAACATTTGATAAGGATATTAACAGGCTACGGTAACAAAGCACTCCAGAGACAATTTTTAATATATTCTGTTTGTCACAGCATTTCAACTGAAGGTTTAATAGTATAGCATCTTACTCAGTTAACCCAACATTAGAATAAACGCTTATAAAATCCAAAAAGTTTCATCTTACCTCAATGCCAAACAAACTACCAGAGAAAGGACGATCCACCAATTTGGGCTTGTACGTGAGGACAGTGGTTCCTTTCAGAATAATTGCATTGGTATCAAAACAAGACATGTCTTCAACTACCACAAATTCAGTACCTGACCAAAATAAATAAAAAACACTTAATTGTGAAACTTGACAACTTCATTTATACTGTTTTTAAAATTTTTAGTTGAGGATTCTTCATTATCCATCCCCCAGACACCTGATTTACTCTGCTTCAGCATTATTCTGAGGCATGTAAACGTGACAGCTCCTAAAGACAAACAAACAGTCTATGCTCATTTGTGTAAGCATAAAACAATATATATTTACCCGTTACATTAATCTTGACTTCCAGTTGTTTTTCTGTAGTCACCTGGAGAGAAGAACGTTTTGTAACTATTCCACTCTTCACTGTTTTAGGAACTACAGTTGTTTCACTGCTGTAACTGCGTTGTCGGGAAAAAGTCGGATCATCTTGCTTTTTAACATCACTGGGAGTATGTAGAAAGTCATGAACAAGCAGCAGCCAGTCAAATATTAAAAATACACGAAGGTTATTCAGAACAACTGTGAAACAGGAGGAATCCTTAGTAGATCTAACAACAACAAAAAAAAAAAAAAAAAAAAGAAGAGCTTGTATCAAATCAATTTCACATGCCGTAAAATCTGTTCTTTAGTTCTAGCATCTGACTTTCCACCTTGGAATTAATTTTGATATTAAGGATCTATGTATCAGGTGAACAAGTAATATAGTGGATTTTATGTGAATGTAATCAGCTTACATGCAGTTTTCTCAAAAAGAAAAGGAGGATTTGTGGCACCTTAGAGACTAACAAATTCATTTGAGCATAAGTTTTTGAGAGCTACAGCTCAACGTAGCTCACGAAAGCTTATGCTCAAATAAATTTGTTAGTCTCTAAGGTGCCACAAGTCCTCCTTTTCTTTTTGCGGATACAGACTAACACGGCTGCTACTCTGAAACATGTAGTTTTCTGGAACTCTATTAGAGATTTTTAAAAAGTCTGTTTTTTACATCAGTCTAAGTTTGTGAGCTTGCTGTGTGCATGTAAACCTAACAACTCAAAAATCATCAAAACTTTTATGAAAACGAAATAAACAAGGAACAATGGTACAAATAGATGGCTTCATGTAATTATAAATTAACTTATACAACCATCTTTACCACAATGAAAGTTTTTTGTACAATGTCAACTTTTAAATTTTAAATGTTATTTTTGACATCTGTTCGGTATCACTTCTGATGTAGTGTGTGAGAAATTTAAACCTGGCTCAGTGCCTCTTAAAAAGATTAGAGATCAATTTGTCTCCTCTCACACTCTGACCACATTTTGTAGCATAGGCAGCTTCTTTGTCATTCCGAAAAAATGCTACCCTAACTGAACTTTTTAGCACCACATTTTGAATATCCCTTCTGGAGGGACAGAAAATTTGACTTAATTATCTGGAATGTCAATTATGTCTGGTCATGTTAACTGGAAAATATTTCAAGTATTTAAATACCCATGAATCTATTTTCTGACACATTCTAAACTGTACAGTCCCTAAAGAATCATAATTCCTGTGTGAGAAGCGACATACATGCCCAGCCTTTAACAGTAAAATCCTTTCACCCTCACCGGTTCTCTGGGATATTTCCTAAAGCAAGAGCCAGGGTAAGACTATCACGTAACCCTGCAAAACCTTTTATCTAGTGCCAAGGAGATACTCAGCGATGAAAAAGTAAAAATAAATAGTGCAAATGATTAGTAACTATACTTCATATGATGTGATCTCAACAAAGCTACAATCTTTAATATTCAAACTAACTCCCCTTTTACAAAAATACCAGGGTCAGTCACAATCATTTCATATGATTATATGAAGCACTACATTTGAAAATCTCCAGTATAACCATAATAATTGTTCTTGCTAAACATCTGTAGCTATTCTAAGTTAGTTCAAATAGACCAATGTACCCTCAAAGAAGCAGAGGTGTACCAGGGGGTACATCAAGTCATCTAGATATTTGACTAATTTTACAACAAGCTATATAAAAAGCACTAGCAAAAGTCAGTACAAACTAAAATTTAATACGACTTGTTTATAATGCTCTGTATGCTATACACTGAAATGTAAGTACAATATTTATATTCCAATTTATTTATTTTATAATTACATGGTAAAAATGAGAAAGTAAGCAATTTTTCAGTAAAAGAAGTGTGCTGGGACAGTTTTGTATTTTTATGTCTGATTTTGTAAGCACGTAGTTTTTAAGAGAGGTGAAACTTGGGGGTATGCAAGACAAATTAGACTCCTGAAAGGGGTACAGTAGTCTGGAAAGATTGAAAGCCACTGAAATCGACAAAGCCATCAAATGTTCCTGATCCACTTTAGTCTACACAGTTACAGTACAATATATTCCTTGACCCTATGTAACAAATATTTATATTTACACAGGTACCTGTTACAGTCATAAGATACAGGCCTTCAAAAAGCTTATGTATGATGAACTGTTAATGCTACAAAAATACTGTAAATACTACAAAAACTGGTATCAGGCTGCGTTCTCTAGTGACATTCATAAGAAGAGCTCAAAGCATTTTGCAAACATTAATAGAGCTGCACAAGAACACTATGAGGTATCACACTAATTTTTCGAAGTGTGAAAGAGTTAGAGGTCAAATGACTTGTCTCAGCTCAGTCAGCGAAACTGTGCCAGGACTCGGAATACATCACAAGAGTCTTACTTCCCTCTCCCTTCCTTTAACCAACAAGACAACACACACCCACTCATAAAAAATAACAAAAAGAGGTCTCATTTAGAACTCTAAATGTTGCTATGTGCAAAATACATGCTTTTTCCTTACATGATTACATTATCATGAAGTACCTTACATTTCAAACATATAATTAGAACTGGACAAAACTCAAACTTCTGATGCTTTCAAGTATTCCAAGAGAACTATATGAACAAAGACAGCAAGTGAAAGATCAATGCCCACTTACATGAGGGAGCATGGGGATTTATTGTTAAAACAGGTTATGTAGATGAGGAGCCATTTCTGGATTTCTTTAACTCCCCAAAAAAGGAAAGGAAAGGATGACATCTACTGGAAAGTTATTTTAACTGCAGGTGCATAATCCCTTTGAATAAAAATTCCATAATTTAAATACATATGATATGTATGTATGTATCTATGTAATAAAGACTTCATTTGTAGGCAGGTAATTTTTTAAAAAAGTTATAAAATGTAAGGATAAAGAAGAGTTTATGATGAAGAAATACTGATGTTATCTGATTATAAAAGCCACTTCACCTTGAATTGTCCCTTGAAATGTGTTAACTACTTACACTAAACAATCTGTCCCATCTTGTCTTTAGCTGTGACACTCTGAGTAAGTTTCCCAGACTTGAAGTAGAGCTCTGTGTAAGCTGAGCTTGTCTCTCTCACCAACAGAAGTTGGTCCAATAAAAGATATGACCTCACCCACCTTATCTCTCATGTTGATTGACATCACTACAACAACACTGCACATATATAAAAAAAATTATTAATTCATACGTCAATATGATATAAAGAAAAGAGCTCCTGGATTCACCTACCTGAAATGTAACTCAATCTGTATTGCTCCTTTATTACTGCTGTTCTTTGATGACTGAAAGATGCAGTTGAACACATTGGGCATGCCTAGGGTTGTCTTCCGCCCAGCATAACGAGTGTCAAATGCCATCATAGAATGTGAAACCAAGTTAACTGATTTTGTTTGATTTGAGAAACTCTCAAAAAGCAACTTGGATTTCTTAAAGTCAAACCTGGTAGGTTCAAATGAAAAGAAAAATAATTAATTGTTAAGACTCTTTCAACATATACGCCTACAAAAAAGAAGAGCCATGGACTCTTAAGTGTCCATGAAATGAGGACAGGACTTCTGTTTTTTAAAAGATTAACCTGAAAGCCCTTCAACTCACAAACTGCATGGAATCCCATCTGTCTTGGAAGGATAAAGGGCTGAGTCAACCCATCTGGAATTTGAACCCTGGGGTTTTTCATGCAAAGCTCAACTATTAAGTGACTGTTCTTATCCCAAAATACAACTTGGGAGAGGCGAGGAAATGAAGAGGTTTAGAGTAATACAATACTTTCCCATCAAACCATCTAATTCAGACTCCATCTAGCTTATGCATTCTGTACAGATATTTAAGAATCAATTTGTATAATAAATCACCATACTTTATTTCCTTCATATCATAACATTAATTCAGACTAAAAGCAGCAGTCAAAGCCATACCTAGCTAATGAGCTGAGTCCATCCTTTCCTTTAGGTTCAACCAGTTCCAGACTCACATTAACCATGTCAATAAGGAAAGACATACAGGTATACACTTCTCCACTCAACACAGTCTGCAAATGGAAAACACCAAGATTCCTTATAAAACACCTTGGTTATTTCAGATCCTTGATTTAAGAATTTTCTAATGAGCAAAATAAGCAAACATTTATGAGGTCATATACAGTGTTTTCTCAGCTAAACTTGATTAACATACTTCAGAAAAATTAAATTTTAGAACAATTGTAACCACAAACTAGAATAAATGTAATTCAGTTCCACAGTAACGTCAACTAACCTGTTATATTGGTTTTTATAAAAAAGAATAATTTCAAATTCCTTCTATAATGAACATAATTTTCTTGCCTGTGAAACAATTTCATTTATTTATTTATTTTAAATGTACTCTCCATGCCAGGCTTTTCACCAAAGCTCTACAAGAAACAGCAACCCAATTACATTTTCAATTCCAATTAATTCCCTTCCATGGAAGCTTTAAATTTAATCTCAAGTACTAATCAAATAATTAACTAGTTAAGGATGTGCTTTTTAAAAACAAACACTTATATTGTGCACATATTAGTACTAGGAAGGATTCACGTAACCCTGTCTAAAATCTTTGGGGAACCCTGTGTGTTTTTGGTAAATTTTCAAAAATGTAAATTTGCTTCCATGGTAGATAGGGGTTCGGTGTGCTGTGGAGACAGTACTCGGGATCCCCACAAGGTGCAAAGATTAAATTTGTTATTCAGCTCCTCCTTCCATCTAACTAACGACAAACACTGATTCATTCCAGATGGTGTGCTGTCGGGTCTTTCTGGAGGATGGTATTTGATCCTGTGCCTAATGAGTAGGGGACATTCAGGACTCTGCTACAAGGCATCCAAGAAAAACCATACTAGAGTTTTCACTAAAACTCACAGTTTTCATGTTTGTTATAATAGTGAACACTTTTAAAAAAAAAAAAATCAGCACGCCTGTTTAAATGCCACTGTCATCCATGGACAATTACTACTGTTCATAATCTCTTTTCAAAACAATTCCGAAACAAGCAGTGACAATAGCAGGTTATGATAGAAATGACACACATGCTCCCCTTTATTCCTTGAATTGCTCCTGAGACAGACAACTCCCAAACACATTCAAACAAATAGAGAGCTTCACAACCTCCATTGTTCTTCAACTAAAATTTTTACCTACCAGTGAAACAGTGTCTTTTAACAAACTCTAGACAGAACTTTTTTGCGCCTGTTTTTAAACCTAATAGAACTCAAAGTTTCTCTCACATGAATTCTTGGATCCTGCAGATCATAAGGTCGCATAAACTCTTCTACAGGTTCCCCAAGGTTATTCTCCAATAGTCCTCGAATCAGTTTATATTTACTCAGATCCAGAGAGCAATGGACTGATGACAGATTGCCATGAATTGATATGTCTGGAACTATATGACTCATCTCCCTACAAAAGAGAAAGAATCAACGTCATAAAACCTTCAGTTGAAATGCCTACTGCTGGGGAAAAATAAACAAAAAGAAAACAGTTCCACAGAAAGAGTTCCACCTCCCTGACTGAACTGCAGCATCTCTCATCCAGCTATGGGTTTCAATGGTATATGAGAAGATGGCAGATATTCTTCCATCTAAGACATATCACCAATTTAAGTGATAAATCATAGACTCATTATTGTGTTTAAGTGTTTTAAGGTAAAATTTTCAAAAGCACCCAAAGGACTTAAGTGCTGAAGTCTCATTGAAAGTCAATGGGTCTGACTGAAGCACCTAAGTCACTTAAGTGACTTTGGTAATTTTTAGGCTTAAAGTAAAATTTTCAAAGTTCTTGATTACTTTCTAGATAAATATAAAATAATTAAAAGAATTATAGACATTCAAGAAAATGCTTAAAGCATTTTTTTTTAAAACACTTATTAAAAAACCCAACATGTTAAGGCTTAATACTACCCCCCCTCCTCACCTTCAAGTGTTTAGTACTTTGCACATTGGCCCGCTTCCATGGTTTGGGGGGTGGGGGGATTTGCTAAGAGCCTTGTGCCTGTAAGAATGGGTTTCTGACCATCAGATGATTGGAGCTGAGTGAGGATTCTTGTTTGGAATAATTCCTAATTGGCCCTGCCTCTCCACTGCTGGGAGGTTTCTTTGAAATATCCTCTAACTCCTTCCACTCACGCTTAGAACCAGCTGATGGAAAGCAGAGTGCACTGGAAGAATAGGCCTGGAGAAACAAATAGGAGGTCAAAGTGGAACCGGGGGGGCGGATGGGGGGGGGTAATTAAAACCACTTCTGCAGTAGGAAGGAAAATTAGTTAAGAGGGAAGTGGAGTTTCCACTGATGGGGAAAGGAGAGGGGGAAAAACAGGAGAGGAGTGGGAGAAGGGTTTACTGGGCAAGTTAGAAACTTCAGCGAAAGACAATATAACTCAGCCTAAGAGCTCTTAAGTGGAGCATGGAGCCTTTTCTGAGCAGTGGCCTGTTTTTCAGAGATACTAAGCATTCAACTATTCCAACTGAAGTCAGTGCCAGATAAAGGTACTCTGCACCTCTGAAAATCAAGGAACATACTTAGGTTGTTCAATATGAATGTAAGTATTTAATCCTAGGCACCTAAATTTGATTTTTTTTTGTCCTTATTTTCAAATATATGTCAAAACTATAGTGTGAAGTGTTTCTTATCATATTTACTTACAAACTGCTGGGCTGTGTAACATGGGTAACAATATTTCAAAATATCAGTAAAAATAAGGGGGAAATCTAAACTATATAATCTGTTGTGGGGTTAACAATATATATTAAACCACAGTATATAGAGTAAGAAATTATCCAGATAACTATAACTCACTTGTCTAAGTTTCTCTCTACTTGCAGCTTCAATCCAAAAGGTTCTGTTAGGAGACTTCCTCCTGTCTGCCTGACAAAGTAGGAAGGGAAGGTCAGATCTGCACCGGTGTCCTCCATAGCCTTAGAATACTCTCTAGAGTATCTCTCTGCAGCAAAGATGTCCATGTTCTGCAGATCAACCACAATGCAGTCTAACAGGCAGATATGATCCTCTGTAAGAGTACACAAGATTCATATATCAAGCAAGATTAAAACATTTTGAACTAATGAAACCACTTACTTTACTGCAGAAGAAAGTTGACTTTATTATGGAAATAATTCTGTTCTGTTTATGCTGCTGCATCCAACACCGTAGCATTTGATGCACATAAGCATTAACTCATAGATATTATACCATGAATTCCTCAATTACATGGGTGCAGAATGTGTCATGGAATCCACTTCATGCAGCAAAATTGTGCACCAGAATTTAACTTTCATGTTTAGGCAAAAGTTATGTTTCTAATCCTTGTGAGTGCAAACATAACCTTAAAAACATGAATCATGTAGTAACATCTTTGAGTTTCCAGACAGAATGGGGGAGGGGGAAGGGAATTGTGAACTTCCCCACTCTTCTCAATGAGTTGTTAATTCTGAAACCTAAAAACAAACGTACAAATCTCAACATTGTTAATTTTATCACTGCTGATCATTTAAAGCCCAACCTAATTCCCGCTGAAGACAACAGAAATGCTTCCATTGACTTCAGTGGGAGTTGGATTGGACACCGTTAACTAACTCATGCCCACCAATCTAAACTGTTTATTACTCATTCCTAGAAACCAAAATCCCAAATGTCCACTATTCTGCCGCCCAAACCTTCAGCTTCCTCTATAATGCAGTTATGTCCTGCCAATACGAAAATCTGTGGCCTGAAAATATGGGAGGGCATACAATAACTTGAATATCAAAACAAACAACATAGGACCTAAAGTACTGGACACATTTTTAGTTTTCATATTTCATTAAAATCTCATTTTTTTAAATCTTAAATGAAACCTTCAATTCTGAAGTACAACTCTGTGGGCAAGCAGTGGATAGGGAAATCTATCTAGGTTTTTTTCACCATGGCACTCAAATGCCTTTCCTCTTCTGTTCCCAGGCTTCTGTTATCAATGATATTATGCTACAGTGAAATGAAACTTAATTACAAACTGTACAAAGAGGAAGGACAGACATTCCTACACCCTTCACATGAGCAGTAGCAGACAGAAAGGTCAACCCTAAAATCATGAAGTAACCATGCCATATAAGGTATCTCCTAAACTAAAATGAATAATTGATATTAAAAGGAGGAAGAGTTAAGTAGGCCGTTCTATTATCTCTCACGTACCTGGACTGTGAGGGATTTGTGCAACAGGTGATTTTGGTGTGTGTCCTTGCTGCTTAGTCAATGTACTCAGTCCAGACTCACTTTTCAGATTCATAATATTGGTTCCAGAAGATGATTTCATGAATAACCCTTCTTTCAGGCTCATGACCCCCTTCGATTCATCTGCACTTGTTGTTTTCTTTACGCTGTGTTTTGGGGTTCCCAGTGGTGAAGAAAATGGAACAGAACCCTGCTAAGGAAAGGAATACAGTGAGTTACAACAGAGATTGGACTTCTAATTTTAAAAGAGATTAATACATGAAGTATTCATGAAGTAATTTTCTAAAAAGTATAAAGGGTGGAAGCTGTGATATAACCACTAACCATAAACAAAGTCATCTATTTGAAAAACAAAGTGTCACTCAGAATTGTGGCCCACCTTAAATATTATAAACAGTTCCAAAATGAAGTCATATGATCACATGAGCTCTTTGCCCCTGCTTTTAAAAAACCTCAACAATTTTTCACTAGAACAAGATTTACAGTATAATACATTTAGAAAAATAGGAGTAAAAAATCTACACAGATATTAATGTTTTTTAAAGTTTCAGAAAAATATTTCATTAAAATTATTAAGGGGGGTGCATTTTGGATATTTCTGATATAGCTGGAAGGATCAGATTGCATACATCTTATGATCAGTTTTGTGCTAATTATTTTCAGGCCTTTGAGCACTTGGGTAAAATGATGACTGCTGTAGAGTCAAAGATTTTGTTTTGTTTTCTTTTTTGTTTTTTTCTTTTTTTTACAGCATAGTAACTACTCTTCATAATCATATTCCTCAGATGAGGAATACTGTGAACAGCAAATTACTACAAAAATCATAATTTACTCATTCATTTATAGAAACGTTTAAAATGGTGCCTTTCTATATGCTCTAGGCACCTTGACATGACAAAAATGCATCTTAAGTGCAGCAAAACAATTTAAGATAACTCCCCACTAATAAACACCTTCAAAACCCAAATCTCTTTGCCTCGGAATAATTTCCCATCTTTACAATTACAATTCCCCAGAAAGAAGAGGAGCTTTGTTTATGTTTGTGTTTAGTATTATACCTTTTCTGCTTCACTCAGATTGTAAAAGTTTCATGCACTAGAGTTTTCCATCTTCAAAAGTCAAAATCTAACATCAGAGGGCTGCAAGGGACCTTACTAGTTCAAACCTACATGAAAGGTTGGTTGGTTGTTTTTTAATTTATCTGGGTTTTCTGAACAGTGGGAAATGAACTAAAAATATGTTAATGTTATGGGGTCTATTTCCCCCATTTAATGCTTCAATAGCTCTCACTTAACACTACTGGGGGTTACATACCTTCTGTATACCCCAAATCCAATTCAAAGTTATTTTGTAGGTCTGGGGTTTTGTTTTGTTTTTTTTTTTTAAAAAAACACACCTCTTAGATTTAACTACATTTCATCTGCCTGAGCTAATTACCACCTATTTTCCCCATTTGCTTCAGCAGTCTTGGATTTCTCACTTTCCTGCCCCTACAGTGCTACTACTAGAATTTGCTCTTTCACTTTTGCACCGTATTTGAGACGTTACAGAATGCTACCCCTCTCATAAGCCATTAAGTAATTTTCGTATCTTTAAATTTTCCCTCAAAACCTTCCTTTTAGCTCTAAATTAGGAATTTTTCTAGCTATAAAGGTTAAGGCATTTTTGGACAGGATTCTTCATATGCAACTTTCATCATATCCCTAATTAATAAAAAAAGTTAAAGAAAGAACATGCAATCGAAAAATCACATCACATCACCCATGAATCCACAAAGTTATGTAAAAAAAATCCAAATATGGTCATCTTCAGGCATGTGAGAAAAACTTAAAGGAGAAATAAGTGTAACACCACTGCAAAATAAACTCAAATCCAATCCTTATGGAATTCTACAAAATCACTGAAACAAAAGAAATGCGCCTTTTTTAATATATAAACTAACTAATAAGTGCTGAATTCCACAATGATCTTTTTTCTTTAAATGAACACCTAACACCTCTGCAAAGATGTATTAGTACCTCACGTAAAATGGGATCCTCATATGCACTGCTTTGCAAAATCAAATCCTCAAAAACAAATGAGGGGCAGGGGAAAAAAATTTCAATTAAAGACCCCAAATGATACACACATCTTCTATTATTCAACCTTTATTAATACAACTGCTTATGCAAAGGGTTAAAGTGATTGATAGTCACACAGCTTCTCCTGAATCCCCAAATATTAATGTAAATCCCATTTTAATCTGTTAATGTAGCAACATTGCAGTGTGTCATTTCACCATTAGAATTCCATTATCACCTTGTAGTAGACACACCTCACATTCCCTGCTGGCCATCTCAGCCACAGTTGGGGGAAGAAATGAGGATAAAGGATCAGAGGCACCAAGCATCCCGACAGCAAGGGATCTGTCTCAGTTTGCTACAAGTCCACTGTCCAAACCAGTGGAACAACATTTTTGAACATCAGTAGAAGGGGGAAGTGTGTTTGACACCGGCTACCAACAGTTCATTTTTATGCTGCAATCACAGTCTGTCAGCCCTTTTCCATTTTCTCCTGCCAAATGCTGCTTTCTGTAAGTAACTGATCCCAAACAACCTACTTCGGAGGTAGAGATGGAATAGGAGGGTTCCACATACATTCCCTCACACAAAAATTACATTGATGCCCTTCTCAATATCAGTCTCGCTTAATTTTGCTCCCCACCAAAGAACATATGCTTGGCTTTGTTAAGGGAGACGGGGAGGAAGGAGAAAATACATCACACCACTTCTGCTCTCAAAATCCTGGCTTATCAAGCATATTATAAGTTATTCTTGGAGATCTAGCCCTACTTGTCTCTACTGACCTCATGGGAATTTTTTCTGACTTATGATGGCTGGCTCAGATCCTGACATTAATGACTAACTATTGGAAGAGGACTGGCAGCCGCGCAAAGGAGCTGAAGGACTTTTTGCTCATCTCATTCAATATTCTGACACAATTAATTTTATTAGCCGCAAAATAGCTAAGATTGTAACGCAAAATAATATAGAAAAAGAAAACTTGATGGAGATGGGAAAAACTTGTTGGAGGTGGGAACCAGAGCTCAAAGTCATTACACTGACCTTCAAAAGAAAAACATGCGGTCAATTAAAGTACTGTTTTCCATTTTATCCTCTAGAGCGTGTTGTGATGTAATAGTCTGTGGGTATGGAGAACTAAAGAAAATTCTCTTGAAACTTCAAAGGGCCTTTCCACATTTAGATAGAGAGCTAAGATTGATGCATTAAAAAAACCACATCAATAGCAGATATTCTTTCAATTCAGAAAGATAATACACAAAATTGTTCTTACCTTGTCTTTTAACGAGAAGGTACCTGGGCTGCCTGCAAAAAGAAACTTGTTCTTGACTTTTAGTTTCCCAAGATTAGCCACAATAAGATAGTTAGACTTGGAGCTTTCGGGGATGAGCAGGACAGGAGCACCAGCTTCAATGTCAAGAAAAACTCGGGAGGTTCGCTGCGCCTGATCTCTCACCTGGTGGAATAAACATCCAATTTAAAATATACTTTCAAGTGCCACAGAATAATTTACCAGGATGCAATCATTTTTGGTAATCCTGGAATACGACTAGGCATTTATGTAATCTCTCTTTATATAACCTTTTTAAAGGTAAGATTTATTTTCTACTGCTTCTAGCATCTAATATGAAATAGCTTCCTCTTATGATGTTTCTTGACCGTTATATTATTAAAATACATTCAGAGGTAGTCCAATTAAAAAATGGCTAGTTTACTGACAAATGCTGATAACAGCTAACATTTATATTAATTTAAGACCAAATAACTATATACAGATGGACAGAAATCTGAGAAACTATAAATTTTCTCCCCACCTACAATAGTGAATTCTTGTTTAAACTATAGAGAAACAGATGACTGGTTTGGAAAGAAAGGGCTGTGACAAACACTGAAAACAAGCCAGAAGTCATGTGGAAGACAAGAGTAAAGCATAAAACATTTTACTGTCCCAGCCAAACTCACGTATGTATTCATATGGTACACTAAAGTAAAATTGAACTATATAAAAAACATCTAAATTTCAGTTTAGCTACAAATTGTTGTTCACAGTCATCCCAGATTGAAAGGAAGTAAATAATCACGTCGGTAAATCATTATAGTTGACAACACTTTTCATCAGCTCTTTATTAGTGAAAGCAGATTAGGCTGAAATTTGATCAGCAAATGAAAGAGTTTTTACCGGTCTACTTCAAATCAGCCTATTTAAACCAACTAGAATTAAGGATTCCAGAAAGAATCAGGCATTCTTTGCAACACACAGAAGTACCAATCTAAATTCAGAAAACAGGGAATCTGAGCCAGCATTTACTGTTTCACCTTCAGAGTTTACCCTTACAGTCAGACAAAAGCACACTATAATCAATCCCCTTCCTCAGAGGCCAGTGAAAAACAAATTAACCATATGTAATATCTCTTCATTTCCTGACACAAATAAATGTATAAAAGTGCCAAATAAGAAGCCATTAGAAATTCTTTATAAAAGTCCAAAATTCTCATATATTTTTCATAATCAAAAGAAGATGTGCTATGAAAATGGCTGTTGTTTCTTCCAACAGAACTCCAAGATGTTTGTATATTTTCAGAGTATTAGTCCATTACATTTCTGAAAAAATATTTATTACTAAAATAATATTCAATCATCTAGTATAAGATGAGATCCAGATACAGTAAGGATTAACTTTCATTGGTTAGAGTGAGAACAATTTAGGATTTCATATGTTACAAATTGAAAAGATCAATTAGATCATCAAACCCATTCCCCTGTAAAGCTGGGATACAGTTTCCTGATAAATTCACCAAGTAGAATTTCCACAAGATATGGATGATTTTATTTATCATAATACAGGTGCGACACACAAGATAGCTGGTAACAGACTGATTGATCTTTATTTCTTGGTCCCAGTCACACAATATGGGTCAAGACTGCAACAGGTTATATGCCATCATATCACAGGGATTAGCAACCACTAACATGCCTGACTAATGTACACTGCCACATGCCCATTTAAAATGGAATTTTGGAGGGGGAAATCAGAAATGGTTTCCAGTAAATTAGATCCCTCATAACATCTAATATGTTAACAGTGTTATGCATCTCCTGCAATCCTTGGAAATCAGATCTCATTACAGCCTAATACTTCTCAAGTTACTATGAGGTGATCCGGTAAAACAAAGTGCATGCTGTATTTCAACGGCAAGGAATGTCTACACTGTACTAAGAATGAATGTTAAAAAAACATACTGTTTGTCCTTCAATTGCTGCTCTCTGGCGCCCTAGGACATCCTGAAGCTGAGTGAAATGTTGAATGAAAGACACCACCTCCGCCTGAAAGCGCTGAGTATGCACGTACTGAACTGATGCCATCCGCAAGCTGACACGAATATCACACTCTCTTTGTAGCAAAGGATCAGGTTGCCCATATCTGTGATAAAAAATAAAATATTAAGATCATACAAAAATTAAAAACTCCTACATTTTTAAATTCACCCACAATTGAGCAGCAACATTTGCAAATTTTTGTTTCAATGAAGTGACAATTTTAACTTTAACAGTACCTTACATTTGCACAATTAAAAAATGAACTTAGAGCACAATTTGAAAGAATAAATTCTTAACTAAATCGTAACTTATTTTGCAGGTATAAATATCACTGTAATTAAATTAAGCTAGTAAAAAAAAAATGAAATTCTGAGTTTTGATTGCTACTCTATCTTTAACTTAGTAGGTCATGCCTACATTCAACAGATATCCAGAACCATGATATTTTATCTCTCAAATACAGTATTATGTGTTTCAATACTTAAGCCATAAGTGACAGTAAAAAAAGAGAAGAACATTCAACTCTGAATTTCAATGTGTTCTGTTGGTTTAAGTTAATCTTAATGCTGTCTGAACAATTTTTAAATCTACTTATTTTCTAATGACAGAATATGAAGAAAAGATATTTAAAACTGAAACATCCGAAAACATAGCACAAAATGGCATTTACACTGAGCACAACAGCTTTAGGAAGTACATAATATTGAAAAAGTCGAAGTCTAAAATGTAAGTGAGACCAGTGGAAACGAACTTACTGCAGTTCACAAACAGTACCAGAGGTATAATTTATACTGAATGGGAAGTTTTGAGGACACAAAAAAACCCAAATGTCATTAGAATAGTTCAGATTTTTATCATAACACTAGCTGATCCCCCTGAAGAGTCAAGGCCTGCTGGAATTGTGACACTGAAGGAGGTCCCCTCTCTCCCATATATCTTCCCTCCTCACTTGTATATGCTCTGTAGCCTGCCACTACAAAAATATTCCATCCTTTAGAGGGCACCACACATACAGCCCTAGGCTAAACCTAAAGAGGACCATGGGGTTGCCTGTATATACTTTTCATGGGTCTGATGCGGAGTTCCTTAAAATGAGAATTTTGCCCAGTATGTCAATGGGAACTTTGTTTTTGTAAAGAACTCATGATGCGGTCTAGTGTGTTTATCTACACAACGTGCTGCTTTCTGAAGTTTTAAAGTTAACTTTTGCTCTAATAATAATAATAATAATAATAAAATCTTTGTTTAACATTAGTTGTATCAAATGACAAAACTATTCAGTTTAAAAAAACAAGTTCTATTTTATTTAGGGAAAGGTCAAAATTCTTTGTTTTTCAAATCACGCTTGACAGAACCATAAGCAACATTTAAAAAAAATTCCTTCGCTGCTGTGTGTTGACAGACACCCAGCATCAATTAAAATTTCCAGTCAAACCCCCTAAAAAAAGTTTGCAACAGATACATGAGTACATTTTTAACATCACAGGCTTTCAAGATAGAGCACTTTATAAACTGAACATTCAAATGTTTTTTGATGTTTTGTTTTAATAACCCGCTAAACATTGTGCAACAAGAAAAATGTTCCATTTCATACTTGTAAATTTGGAAAATGAGTGCCTCTTCACCACTTGTAGTGAAACGTTCTCTGTAAAACTCTCCATGAGAGGTAAGATCACTTAGGGACAGGCTTCCAATGCTTCCCTGTAGGGCTAAATCTCCATCTAAAAAACAAAAGAAAGACCATTTATTATTTATCTTAGAGGATATTAATATTAATTAACTCTCTGTAGTAAATCCCTTGTTACTGTATAACAGGCTTACCTTTACTGGGATAACCTAGACCTTTAACAGATTATTGAACAAAAGAGATGGGAAAACACAAAATCTCACATTCCAAAATCAAAGCAAATCACTCCTACAAGTAACAAAAAGATTGTACTAATCTAAACAATTTATGTTGCCAAAAATAAGGTTTGCATATGTAGTCTAATAATTACATTTCAACCCCATGCCTAAAAATTGAGATGTATATACATTCTGAAAACTAAACATTTTATAGATTTGAAAAAGATCTCTCTCATTGAGAAAATCAGTCACTTTTTATAAAACAGAACAAAAAAGGTTTCAAAAACTAAACAGATTTAGATCTTAGCTGATCTCAGCACCAAGAATTAAGCGTTCAGCATGCTACAAGTGATGCAAAAGTTCCAAAAAGAGGTTGTGAGATTAATCCTCCAAACCTAGCACCCAATGCTGCATAAAGTGCTGGAAGTTAACTTTAAAATATGACAATACACATGTCTGGATGGGGTTAATTTATAAGACTAGAAAAGAACGGCTGCAAGACTGTTTAAAGCAGAATAGTTGTGCACAACAACCATCTTTCATTTCTATAAAGGTTTATAAAAAAAACTAGACTGGCAGGATATAAATTGTCATTTACAGAAAACGAACCGATTCTATACACTTGTGGAACCTCCAACTACTGGGAGTTACTTAATCTCTAAACCCCTTGATTTGAAACACTAAGCCCTACAGTTTTCAGTCTTAGGAGGGTATTCCTATTTCAGTGTTTGCAGGGAACACCGTTTGACACAGGACAAGTCATGTGTGGAAAAACACTGAAAGCTACCTGATGCAATGATTTAATCAATACCAATTAACCACTGAAAGTCTGCATTAAAATTTGCCTGACCTAACAAGCAAAAACAAGCTCCCAGTAAAGGAAAACCAGTTCAAGACACTATTCCAACACAAAAAGAAAAGGAGTACTTGTGGCACCTTTGAGACTAACAAATTTATTTGAGCATAAGCTTTCGTGAGCTACAGCTCACTTCGAAAGCTTATGCTCAAATAAATTTGATAGTCTCTAAGGTGCCACAAGTACTCCTTTTCTTTTTGCGAATACAGACTAACACAGCTGCTACTCTGAAACCTATTCCAATGCAGTGATTCCTCTCATTCTAAATTGTATGCATTTTTAAAATGTTAACTACCACCTATACTCACCAATCATTTCCAGATACGTGACAAGTTTTGACACATTAGCTTTAGCTAGCTCACTGGTCGTCTGATTCAACACTAAGGATAGGGAATGAACCTGGTCAAGCAAAAAGAAACAGATTAGTGGTATGTAATATGATCACATAACTGGAATCAACTCTGAACTGATCTAAAGAAGTGTTCTCTCTGTTACTGAAAACAAAACCTCAATTTTAAAAGTGAGAACTTTTGCCTTTAACACCCATATCATCCCCTTCACAACCTCCACACAACAAGACTATCTTCCTCGCCTGTCTTTCTGATGATCTAAGCCCCGTCTTGGAATCCCGCATTGTCACTCATTTCTCCATTGCATAAAGTTCAAGGTTTTTGTCCTTACTCTCAAGGTCCTTCACAACTCTGCCCATCCTTCCACAACTGCTAGTCTCTTACTGCATTGTTCACTCTTCAAACAACAGTCTTAACCACCCATTTTTCCATTTCTCCCACAGCTGCCTTTACACTTTCCTCCATTATACCCATTATACATTTAACGTCCAACTGAACTAATCTCTAAGTCCACTACCCTATCCTCCTCCATATGCCTTTTCAAGACACACTTCTACTGTGACTCCTAAATTAAATCAATTCACTAACAATGGGTAGGTCAGGAGGTGGGTGTCATCCTTTTTAATAGACATTTATTTACATTAAAAAAACAAACATTCAAATTATTTGAAACCCCTCAAGTTGTACACTCGGTTATCCTTTTTAAACACAAGGACATATTACAATTACCTTCGTCCTCCTTCCCTTTCCCTCTTAACGTTTTTGCCTTGTCACAATTAGACTGCAAGACCCTTGGAGAAAAAACTGTATTCCTATGTGTCTATACAGTGCCTAGCATAATGAAGCCCCAATTTTGACTGGGGCCTTTGGGACCTAGATGGGTGCAACAACTACCTGATTAGTCTTATAAGACTCACTGGGGGGCCTCTCAACCCCAACTGAGTGCGAGTCTTAGGGAGCTGGTTGAGCACCCGCTGCACCTTAGGGATCTTAAGATTTTCAATCAACCTCCCACATTAGCTCTAGGATTGTGGGCTCCACTGAGCCTTGAGGACCATTGCTTAACCCCCCCAATCTTCCTTAGGAGGGTTCTTCAGAGGTCTCCCAAACAATCATCCTTCACAAAGTGTCAAGAGATTCATTGGGGCCTTCTTAATCCCTAACCCAGGCAAGCCTCCTGAGGCTTGGCAGGGGCCCTCAAACCTGCTCACTTGCATGGAATATACAAGCCTCAGGAGGGTCATGGTTCCATCAGTGATTCTCAGGATGCTCTTTGGGGACCCAACAAAGCCAACCTCTCCCCAGAGGCCTTATGAGGCTTGTTTATCCATGACACGGGAGGATGACCCTATTTAGGAGTCCATCAGATTCTGCCGAGCATAAGCAGCTATCTGAGATGGCTGGGGGTGATAAGTTATTGGGGGTCCAGTCAGCCAGATAAGGTTGGCAGGGAGTAGGAAGCCTTCCTGGTGTGTCCCATAAGGCTTGCAAAGGTGAGAAGGGGTTTGAGGCTCTGACTACTCTCCTACTACAGAGTAAAAAGAAAAGGAGTACTTGTGGCACCTTAGAGACTAACAAATTTATTTGAGCATAAGCTTTCGTGAGCTGACAGTCTCTCTTACTCTGATTAAGAACAGGCAAACTCCAGTATTCCAAAACACTGGCTATCCAAAACTCTTTTCTCTAAAAGTCAAATCTGCTCCCTTACCCCAATTCACAAAAAATGCAAATTCATTATTATTAACCCCTATTTTGCAAAGATTTTGTATTTTCTTCCAAAGACTTTTGTATAATTGGGAGTTACCATACAGGTTTTATATATATTGTGTGTAGGATACATATGAATGACCACCACTGTAAATATAAAATGTTAACTTGAATTAAAACACAACTAAAATTTGCATAAAGCAATGTGTTATGGAAACACACGTGGTCAACGTCCAGCATCTCTATTTCTAGTACCTTAAGGTTCAGCTTGGTGTTTACAGGATCCTGAACTTCAGAAGTTGATAAGATACTTGCTTCCGACTTCACCATCTGCTGAATATCCTCAGGCTGCAGCTTCATAGCATGGTTATCAGCAGTGGATCCAATCCCAAAAAAATCCAATATCACCACCCAGGTTTGCAAAGTTATTAAAACATCTAGACAGTTGAAATCAACATCCACACTACGGTTAATTTTGTTATAGCGAGAAGAAAATTCAGAATGTTTCTTGTCCACTAGGAATATATTGATATGAACCAATGAATCATCAAAGTTATTTTTTCCAGAAGGCACCTTGGACTTGTTTAATGTCGGAGAAGGTGGGGGGGTCAAAGGATATTCAGAGTCAGCATCTTCTTTTTGTGTTTTACGGGAGGCACAAGTTGGTCTTTGGTACAACTGAAAGACATTTGGTGCTTCTTCCATGTGGGAAGGGAGGGAACGTGGCATGTCTGGATATTCTACATTGGATACTGAAGGGCAAGATTGGGAAAGATATTCCTTGTGCACTAAACCGGATGGTTTGGGTGCTCCACGGGACACCATGAGGTTCTTGTGCATAGAGTCTGGACTTTTTTCCAACAGGTCTTCCATCAGCAGAGAACGCAAGGTAATCTGAATGGATAAAGTATGTGGATGATCCTTAGAGAATTCAACATCAAAATCCTGAAACTTTACGCTGACCAGACCTTGTGCTCCAAGTGTAAGATCTCCACATAACTGAACCTGGAGTTCTGAAATATGAAAGTTTGCTTGAATCTGGGTAAAAGATTTTGTTTCCCTAATAGGCATTGACTTGTTTGGAACAGCAGAAAAGCTTGAATGGCTGAACAATCCATTCTCCTTCCGTTCATTCGAGAACTCTGAGCCTACACTGCGAAGCGTTACTGAAGGAGAACTAGGACAAGTTGAAGATGTAGAACTGGATGCAAATTTATTCAAATCTTCATTGTAAATTAAATTGTCAAGGGTTTGCAAAACTTGCTCATATACGTGTTTTGCTAAGACCACCTGCATTTAAAAATAAACAGTCATAAGTCTAGTATCTATTAATATTTTCCAAGCTCAGCAAGTGTGTAAAAAAAATCTCAATATTTTCTTACTATTAAAATATCATTGTTTCAAGTACACTCAGCCCCAACAATTAACTTGCATTAAAGTTCTGAAAACATCATGTAGCAAATCTTGAAAAACATTCTACTCAGAATCAATACTGCTTAGGTGTATCTGCTTCCCTCCATTCACCACCTCCACCATTGTTACTCGATTTTTAAGAACATTCACGTGAAAAAGGCATTTAAATTCTTAACATTTGATCTGTTCTACAGCTGCTTCTTCACATGAAGTCATAATCTGCCGTGTCAGGCCATCATAATTTCCACAACAACTAATCAATGTCACAGGGAGAGGATTAGTCTTTTAAAAAACAACACGGGCTCAATTCATGGTGAATGTTTGAAATACACTACATTCTGTTTCAGACTGAAGCCAGTATAGGCCTGACTAGAGAGATCCTGCCTACAGCACAGAAGCTGGTACACAAACTGAACTGTTCCACAAATTCAAGATTTCAACATCTCCAGTAGCACAAAGCTTGTGTTGGAAACACCAAACTAAAAATCAGGGGATTCAATCCCAAGGAGAAAAATACAATATTTTGGATCAATGATAACTTTGTGTTCAGTTACAGAAACAATTTCATCTTCTAAATGCCACTTCATGCCATAGTTTTTGCCGGAATTGGATTTTTTTTTAAATTAATGCTGGTGAAAGTTACCAGAATGACAGCTCTGAAGCGTTAATTCTTCTGTTTATCCACAGAACAAGTACAGCATGAGCAGAGACAGTATAAGCTTCCCAACACCATCCGAAACAACTTGACCTTGAGGAAACACTTCTGGGATGAGAGGAAAGCCAACTTCCTACTGTTATTTGTAGCAGTGTGTTGGTGCAAAAGCACCTAATTAGCCCCTGCCCAGTCAGCTCCCATCAGGGGAAACAGATTGGGGATAATGGAAAAGGCCTGATGCCGGCCTGAGGATTGGAAACACCTGCTGGCCTCACAAGCCAAGGGCTATAAAGGCCGGGAGGGAGCCAGCAGGCAAGGGAGCAGTCACTCAGGGAGGGAATTGGAGGTCTCCTAGCTGAATGCTGACTCTGCCTGTAAAGGAGGTAACTAATCTTGTAAAGCTTGTCTATAGATAGACACTGGTGGTGGGATAACTAAGTAAATAAAGACACAGGCGTTGCACAACCCTGAAGCCTCTCTGAGCCTTATTGGGGGCAGCAAGTGGGCCCCAGGAAGAGGGGCAGGACGTGAACCCTGTTACATGATTGAATCGACTTTGTTGAGATTCCTAACAAGCATGCCAATTAGGACAATGGTAGTGGGGGGTTCTTGGTGGTGTGGACGGAGGATGACTAGGAATGAAAGACCGTCAACTCATTTCAAGCAGACTACCAAAATGCCTTATGATACTAACTTCTGGACAACATTGCCCTGGGTTAGATTTGAACTGGCAATATAGAGGTAGAATTCTGCATTCCATTTTCCAGTTCCCTAAGCAACCCAGTCCATGACATTGTTCTTCTATATCATCAAAAAAGGATTTTTAATAAAAAAATTGCTCTATTCAACTGTGGAGTAAAACATCTATATTAATGCTGGTAAATATTAAATTATTATACCTGAAGAGGGTTGACAAATTTCCCCTCGATTCTCATAATGCTTGATATTCCAAAGTCTTCATTATTCAAAGGGAACGTCAAATCTAAATCTCTGTCTGTTGGGATCTTCTCCAATTTAAACTGGATAGTGGTGTTGTTCAGAATGTGGAAAGCTGTTATTAAAAGACATACATACATTTTTTATCCCCAACATCTACAGTATGAAATACTAATCACATCATACTGAAATGTGTCAAATTAAAATAAAGGCAAAAATTACATCACCATGGAATATATAATTACCTGGAGACTGCAACTGGCTCTCTTTTCTTATGGGACTGAATAAGCACAGCCCAGAAAAGACAACATAATTCTGCTTTTGCTGATCTAATTCTGACTCTTTCGGTTGCTCTAAAAAAAATTTTTTTTTTTTAAATTGTAGTTTTGATTACATTTTAGCAAAGCTGTGCATGGAGGCAACTATTCAGTTTTCAGATTAGGAATGCAAAATCTGGATACAAATAAATGTGAATTTGTCCACATTGTAATTAGATTCCCCAAGCAGCACGTTTTATGAAAAGCCTCTTTTTAAACAGATATTTATTTAAATATGCTCAGGTTGTAATACTACTTGTTAGCTAAAAGAAATAAACCAGAGTTTTTCCATGTTACTTACCATGACCTTTATGTAATGATTCAAAAAAATCATGACGAGTAAAGTTGGATTCCTCCTGGATAGTAACACTGGAAGTACCTGAAGGAGGGTGTAACCCCTGAGTCATCTCACTGGCAGACTCCTTCCTGACCATAAACTGGTTGCTATTTAAAGAATACATTTTAATATCTTTAATTTCAACTTGCAGTCTGTCACTTCTAGACTCATCTTCTCCTGGCACAAAATTCTGAATAGATATTTGTCCTAGATGCCCTACAAGCAGTTCAGGGCTACCTGGCTTGCGAGGTATTGATACAATTGGTGACTCAACATTTACATTTAAGATAAGCTTAATGGTATCAGTTTTGAGAGACGATGGTCCAAACCCATCTTCTTCATTATCTTCTAAATTGAAAGGGTCTCTTGATCGTGGTGTTGTATCAAACAGAGAAACCATTTCACTGTACTCAGCAGTTTTAGTTGCCAGGACAGAGGTAACTTTTGTCGCTGCTGTCTTCAGCATGCTGCGGAAATTCTCTTCCAATTCATCCATGGATAAAGTTAGTTCTTTCAGAAATTTAGCCGAGTGGTTGTAATGTAAAGAAGCCATTTTGAGGTTCAGGCAGCATTCTTCTTTTGACTGCTCTACAAAATTGAAGCTCAAAGCATCTGGGAGGCTACTTTCCTCATCGAGCCTGACAAATACAGATTCAAAGTAGCCAATATCATTGATGAGATTTTCATACCTTACTGTATTCCCTATGCTGACAACATACTGGTTCTTAACGTTATCTTGTGTCAGATCCATAAGGTGCAAGCAGCCAAGAGAGCCATTTACATCCAACTTGCTACACATGGAGACGTTAACTTTGGTGCCACCAATGCTCGCTGTTGCAATTTTTCTGCCATATTTTTCTCCATTTGTCATTCCAACTGTCCTAAGGAGGAGTATATTTAGCCAGTGAATGTCCACTGCTACTTCTATATTTCGTGCATGGGTAGACTGAAAGGTTTCCTGCTCCCTGAAATTTCTTTCCAAGTCAGTCATTAAAGGCTGAGGGCTAGAATCTTCTTTTTTCTTTGGGAAGGATTTCTGGAGAAACCCGATCAGCTCAACAATTGTCTCTGGGTTAAGAATGATATCCAAGTTGTTCACCTGCACTGATATCACTTGGAGTGTGCTGTCCAAATTCATTGACGGGCATTCTGCACTCACAAATTGATATTCCAGTTTAATCAAAGATTCTTGATCTTTTGCATAATTACCAGATGAAACATTTGAGGCTGCTGCACATTTCTCTGTCAAACTGGCCACATAAATTGGACAGGCTTCATTTGGTCCATAAATAGGAGACTGTGCCCTACTATCTCGAAGACTTCCTGTTGGAACATCAAAACTAAGATTCTTGTGAGAAGCCATTAAAAGATCAAAATCAGAGCCATATGTTTGCATAGTGTCAACCAGTAATAAGCCATGAACAGTTAGGGACACTTCTGCATCATAAGGCCTCTTCACAAAATGGGCATTGGTGCCAAAAACCTTGAGTACAGAGATATATCGCCCATTGCTTTCAACACCTAGCTGCATACAGTTAACTTTAAATTCAGCTAAAAGAAGTTGAGACTCTACAAGTACCTCCCTAGTACGTTGTTCAACCATCATAACACTCTGTGTTAAATTCATTACAGAATCATGCAAACTTCCACGCTGGTCTACTTCTGTGAAAATCTTCTCTTTCCCTATGTGTAAAGCATCTGGGGACTTAGTTTCAGATGTACTCAGCCTTGCAAAACAATTCTTCAAAGCTGATATTTTATCCTCATTGATATGTATTTTCAGGTCTGGTAAATTCCCAGATAGGACAGCTCCTGGGTATTTTGGATCAGAGGTGTATATCAATCTGCGCTCCAACTGCAAATGAACATTGAATTTTTCTACCACATGAGTTGGACCCACATCACTATCCTGAACATGTTTCCAGTTATCTTTCACTCGTCCAACCATGATCTGAAGATCCATAAATGACAACGTGTATCTCTCATACATTTTTTTACTCATTAAGTGTGCCTGTAGTTGCTCTTCACTGATTTCTAAGCCAGCCAATTCAGATGTTTTGATTCCACTACTTGTGGTAGCCTCAGACGGTGGGGTATTGGGAGGAGTTGCAAGAGGTGTTTTATATTCATCATCACTCAGTTCTTTGACCTCTGATGACAAACCACCTGCACCCTTCTTTTTAGACTCATCTGTAGATTAAAAAGGATGGACTCATCAAAATCACACATTCTTTTCCTTTGGACACTTCTAAAATATTGATCTTGTTGTATGTTTTAATTTTAAACAAAAGGTCAAGAAATTGTCAAGTGCAATATTCATGTAGTACCTGATCTCTTATCGCTAGATTTGATAACAGTAAGAAAGCAAAAAGAAAAGTAACCACTATATTTCTGGCACGTGGTGCAAAAGTGACAGATGTAACATATTTAAAAAATCCATTTTAAAAATTACACTTGTGAATTTTTGTTAACTATTAAAATATATTATTATAATTACATTACTACTATTACTGAAGGAGATTAGAGGAAAATATTTTTTCCTATGTCGATGTGATGCACTTGACAACACATTGGGCCTGATTCAAAGGTCACTGAAGTCAGCTAATTCAAGACTAAATTGACTTCAATGGGGTCAACCCTTCTGTCTAATCAACTTTACTGTCCATAGAAGAGAATCCATAAAAGACTAATCTTGCAATTTCCACCTTTGTTTCTGTGTGGTTTAAACGCAGCATGAGAGGAGAGAAAAATCATGCCACTCAAAAGAATCTAATTCCTCTTTAAACCTTACTAGAGAACCCAAATGGATGTTGTGAAAATAGTTTACTCAGAGTTTGCCCGGTTCAAACCATAACGTAGCAGTTACTAAAAAAGGCTGTGAAGACCTTGCAGAAAATGGTTTGTCGATATGCTAGCAAGAGGTAGAATGGTATGTCGAAGGACCTTGAGGGTGAAATCCTGGCAAAACTCCCATTGGCATCAGTGGGATCAGGATTTTACCCAGGACTGTAGAGTTTATCAGCATCATACTATTTTCCACTGAGGAGACGTTAAAGATTTCTTTTAAGGTTAGATATCTTCCTTTTCAAAAACGAGTATTAAATAGAGAAATCCAATGTAATAATAACTGTTACTTAGATATACTACATTTTAAGCAGATTTGGTTTTATCTAAAAGCTTAATTTTTTTTATGGTGTTTGAGTTTCCTTTTCAGTTTTTGTACACTACTATCGGCACTGTGGCTTGGCTTAGTTATAAAAGTAATTGTTTTATTTATTGGATAGTTAAAAAAAAAAATTCCTTTCACTCTCGCCAGCTAGCCCTTGGCAAATGCCAAGAGTACAGCCTCACAGGGCTTCACATTTTGGAGGCCATTTTCAAAACATGCTTTCTCTGGAACAGCTGTCTCAGACTCTAAACCTTTCTGATTCTCTGAGACAAGAATCCCCAGTCTGCTCAAATGTGCCAGACACACAGGTTACAGATGTGAATGGCCATAGGCAGACTTCAGATTTCATACTAGGTCCTGTAGAGGTAAGGCCAGCCCTGGACTAAAGTTTACCCCCACCCATCCTCCCACAATAAATATGGTGTTAATACTAGTAAAACTGTATGTGTGCCCAGGCAAATAGAAGAATGCTAGAGGGGGGAACGGGGGGTTCCTACCATATACATGTAAACAGATACAGTTTATTTCAAGGCCATACCTTGAGAATTAGTTAGTAATATTCTCCCCAGATCCAATACTACTAACACTGGGTCCACAAATTTGAAGTCATCAGGAAAGATCACCTGAGGGGCAGAAATATCAAGGCACACTGTCCAACGTTTGCTGTTTTCCTGAAAAAAAAAAAATAAAAATATTTTCTTCCCATTCACAAAACAAATGCAAGAGTCAATCCTATCCAAATTATAAATTCTCCACTGATACTAAGGTACCTGTATAAGCATAACATGCATTTGACAATGTTTTATGAAAAAGTATCAGAGCCCAAATATTTCCTTCTCAGAGAAAAGATCCTTTAATTTTTTCTCTTGTTATAAAAGCTACTTATGACATGTACATTACTAATACAATTATCCTTCAATTTTTAGGAAGGGCAAAGTAGTTTCCAAGATCAGTTGAAAGATGATTACTACGTACTTGGAGAGAATTTTTCAAAAAAGCTCAACACCCAACAGCTCCTATTGATTTCAATGGGAACTTGAAATTTGGGAAACTTTGTAGATCCCTTCCATGTTTCAGAACTAATATAAAAGGCAAGGAAACAAAACACATTTCTGAGAAAAAACTTACAATGAAATCTCCCACTAGTAAACGATCAATCGTTTGCCTGATTTCAGCTTTTGTCTGCATTTTTAGTTTGTTGTACTGTCTTCTAGCCGCTTCAGCCACTCTCACCTCTAGCTCAGACTGATATCCAAAGCCTGCAGGAAATATACAAATCTGACTATGCATAATTTTGTTCACATATCGCTGAATCAGAAAGTAGTAGTGAGAATTTATTTACTGTGACTTATAAAAATGTAAACTATGTTGTTATTTTTTCCAGGAAAGTGCATAACAACAGACAGCCAAAAATTGCATCTATAAGCTGGAGTGACCATTCCCAATAACAGCCCTAAACACTAACTGTATTACAAATGATTATTCGGCAAAAACAGAGCTTTTAAGCAAACAAAGGATTTCTTAAATCCTTGTGTGAACATTATGGTGGGTCACACCTTCCATTTTAATTTCCTGAACAAAATCTGACTAAATGTACTCAAGGGAATTTAAGGAAGGGCTATGAGGCAGCCAAAATCCTTCCTAATTGTATCCATGTCCCTTGAGGAACATTCTGATCTTGTAAAAAGGAAGGAAAACTATTTCTATACTAGGTCTGTGCCATATCTTGCTGCTATCAAACTCTTAGTATTCAAATACTAAGGATTCAAAAAGAATCATTTATTGTTCCTTATTCTCACCCTTTCTGCCCTCAGAAGCAAACATACAGAGCTGAAGTTCTAATGGCAGCTGACATGAAAGTTCAAGCTCAGGTCTTAAGCCCCCAGGTCAAGCAAGGATTAGTTCAGTGAAGCTCTATCCTTATGGAAGAGACACAGCAACTGTAAAAAGGAAGACACTCCCTCTGACAAATCCAAGAGTGGCAACGACAGACTTGAGAGAGGGACAGATTGTGATAATGTGGCATCTACAAGAGTAGTCAATTAAAGGTGGAAGTGTAGGGAGATATCCTGAAGGCATGCCCTTTCTGCTTCAGAAATCAAGAGAAGCCCTGCACTATTTCCTGATTTGAATTTACAATGGAAACTTTTATTGCCGCTTTACCGGAGTAAATATGAGAAAAAATATCAAACAAAAAGGTTAACCTGAGGTATGAACCCTTCCCTTGTAGAAGAAATCGGCTACTTTCTTAATGGCTTGTGGATTGTAAATAATATTTAGAGGTCTGGTACTGACTTCCAGGCGTCTCTCAAAATTGCTGTGGGCTGGGTTTCTCTCATACAGCATCTCAAATACTGGTGCATCGGGGTCTGCATCTGAATCAACAAAAGAATATAAAAGCAATTCTCTCTAAAGTAGGAGTATGGAGGGTATAAAAATCAATTTTTCGTTTGCATGGGGGTGGTTAATATCTGATGATCATTCATACTATAGTATTTAAATTTTTTTAAAATACAATGGATATGCATCAAAAGCAGCTCAATTTAAAAATTAACATTCATAGACTAAGGCCAAAAGAGACCATCATGATCATATTTTCTGACCTCCTGCATACTGCTGGCCCCAGAACCTCACCCACCCACTCCTGTAATATACCCCTAACATCTGGCTGAGTTAGTGAAGTCCTCAAATCATGATTTCAAGTTACAGACAATCCACTCTAGTTGAAACCAGCAAGTGACCCTCACCCTATGCTGCAGAGAAAGGCGAAAACCCCCCAAGGTCTCTACCAATCTGACCTGGGGGGAAATTCCTTCCCAACCCCAAATATGGCAATTAGTATTTGTCTACAATTAAACGACTAAAATTTTCAGAACTGGGTACCTAAAGTTAGGTTCCTAACTCAAGCAGCAATCTCATTTTCAAAGATGAGTATCTGCAGTTCCTATTGAGTTCAATTTATCAAAATCAGGCCATTTGTTTAGGTGCACAACAACCCCACCTTTGCAAATCAAATTTGCAAGATTGATCTCTGAGCCCATGCAAAGCCCCATTGACTTCAGCGTGGGAGATATCCTGCAAGTTTCTCTACGCAAGTCCAGAGCCTAAATATGGATTTCGGAGCCTAACATCAGACACCAACATTTGAAATTTTTTAGCCTAAGTATTTCACTAATACATTTTTCAAATGCATAATCTGGTTGCCTGCTCAGATCAGGCATAATAATGAAAATATTACCAGTGCTCCTATTAGTCATTTCTGAAGATGAAGTTTGGAGACCAAAGGAGGAGACGCAGCCAACCTCTTTTTGCTAATTAGAAAAAAAAAAAAAAATTGAAGACCATCAAACTGAATATAAAAATAAGCCATTTAGTGTACATACCCAAATTTAAGTTGTGTTTTTCCTTATTTTATTTGTTGCTAATTTTAGAATGCAATGTGATTTGTAATAATTACTATGCCATTATGTCATGTATTTTTTCTTCATATAACCAATAATGAAAGAAAGGAAAACAATTTGCATATGAACATATAAGGAGGAAAAGCTATCTTTCTTAGTCAACAAGCTGATTGTAAGTGGAAATCACATTTCTACAAATGTCAGAACATTATAGTTAATAGACTTCAAGTCTTCAAGGCTAAAGCAAAATCAAATCTTTCATCCCTCTCTGGCAGAAACACTTAAATTCTTCAGTAACAATACTAGAAAAAAAGTTCCTGGATTGTACGTTTGTAGTCTTGAACTAAATGCAATTGAAGGAAGTCCTCCATGGGAACCAAGGTTTTTTGGGGAGGGGAGAAGGGGAGAGTTGGTAAATAAAGCAAAAAAAAAAACTCTCTAGCTAATTAAGCAGCAGCACTTATCATTCCAAAACTAAATTCAGTCCAACAACTGGCTCTGTATAGTAATATACAAAACAACAGTCCCAAAGATTAAAAACAGGAAGAGCTTATGGAGGATCCTTGCAGAGAAAAAAAGCCAAAGTTCATTCAGACATTTTCCAGTTTATAGGTTTTCTTCTGTGCTTATGATGCAAATGCTTCATACTAAGATACATAAGAAGATTAACATCAGTATTTTTACACTCATATTTTGCCATTTTTTTTTATTTAAATATCAATCCTGAAATGGCAACAGTACTATATCAAGATGTAATTGCATTCTTTTACATACAGGATTAGGGAAGACAAGAACAGGAAATATGGTCCCTTCTGTTGCTAAATCTCGCAGAAAAAGGCCACCCAGTTGAACTGTGAGAAGGGAAGAATTTTTGCGGGGAAGGGATTCTGCTAAGATCTTTACACCTGAAAAATAAAGACATAAGTGGCTGTATTGAATTCTAGAGAGAAAACATGACAATAAATGTATTTATGGATGACAGATACAAGTGTCATCTTACATATTCATAAGCAAGCTAAGAAACAAGACAAGAGCTAAGACTGGTTAGTTATGCTTCACTGACAGCCTTTTAAACCATCAGTTTCTCATTGCTAAGGTTTCCTCAAATTGAAGAATTAAAGCTCTTGCACTATAAGGGGATTTTTTTTATTTTATATTTATTTATTTATTTAGCAAGTAATATGGTTAGAAGTGTCTGCAAATATTTGCATCAAAATGTTGAAAAAATGCATTTTGGGATAGATGAACAGAATTGTTGCACATTTATTTCTACAAATGTATTATCTGAACTAAGGACTAAATACCAGAAAAAAAACTCAAATTTATAGAATTATATTACTGTGAAACTGTTCAAATATCTGAAAGTAAAAAGTAAAAAGATTTACTACCACTCTATACATAATAAAACAAATGAAAGTTCAATAAATTACTTTCGTATTCATAATCCTCAATTACCTACTTCAATCCTAAAATAATTAAAACTGTCAAGGTATATACTAACAAAACATGGGCTTACCAAGGGAAGTGAGACCTGAACTTGAATGGTTTCAGTACCGTTCCATGACATTAGCTCAGTCATGAGTGGCTATACAGTATTGTTTATAAAGCAGGGAAAGCTCTTGTCCCATTTTAGGTATGACAACTATCAAAATTTGAAAAATGTTACCTGAAAATTCCAGCTGCATGAAAGCACTTTCATTTGTACATGGAGTCCTCTTCTCCTTATGCAACAAGGTAACAGTGCCACCGTGCAACTGGAGATTTAATTTAGCAAACACATGATCTCTCTTTGTAAATGTGTTCATACTGGAGGCATCGGCAGCTGGATCAAAAAATTCATCGGCAACTAATTTAAAAAGGAGAACAAGGTGAGTTTAACAAACAAGCTACAAGACAACTAGTGAGCAAAAACTTGAGACTTAATTTTCTATGAAGGACAAAGATAGCCCAACTATGGGGGTGGGGATGGGAGGAATGAACAAGTAGACAACAGCTTATTATCTGTTCAACCAGAGCTGAGAAGTCTGTACTTCTCCTGCAATAGTTATCACTACAAACAACTTAAACAGTACAGGCAGCTGCAACCTTTATGCTGCTTTAGAAATTAGCAATCAACTAATAGAAAAAACCCACAGAAGTTTTAATTCAGTTTTAGTCAGTGATTAAGAAAAAGATATTTTTTAAATATTTCTCCTTTATACGTATTTATTTAGAAATTTAAGTCTACATCTCTCTCCTTTTAATGATACGAATTTTAAAAATCATTTCAGTTCATCTTTAACAAGTATTTAACTGAGGGAACACCTACAGTGAAGGGGGGAGAAAAAAAAAAAAAGTCCGATTGTAGCAAGCCTCCGAGCCTGTGCCAACTGACTTTGGCTTGTGAGGCTTGCACTACAGGGCTAAAAATAGAAATACAGATATTCCCATTCGGTTTGGATCCCAGCCTCTGAGACCCATGCCCCTCACTGGGTTTTAGAGTCCAGGATCCAACCGAAGCAATTTACACTAATATTTTTAGCCCCTTAGCACAAGCCCAAGTTAGTTGACTCAGGCTCTGAAACTCATTTTTTCTTTCCAATATGCACATGCCCTAAGGTGATAATTTTGAGAAAAAAATATTACCATACCCAGTATGTCTTCTGGATTCCACTGTTCTTGTGTTTCTGGTAGCAGTCCCTCAAAAGGTTCACCTTCGTATGTTTGCTGAGCGTATCCATACCAGCCCCCCCACCCAGGAAACCAAGACTGAAGATACTGCAGCATCCCTCTGCTACTGCTGCGTTCAGGGTCTACAGTAGGAGACACTCCAGGGGACTCAGACAAAGGCTCTTTAAGACTCTGTTCCAAATAAACAAAATCAAACACACACATTAGGATAAACAAAAGAAAAGAACCTTTGTCTTAATCCAGAATGTATTATTTCTTACTATGATTCCATCTACTATTTATTTACTGAACTTTCCTAAGCATAAATACCATACAATGCTGTTTTCACTTGTCAAATATATTGCTGTGTTGTCTAAACCGACTATCATCAGAATCTTGTTTTATACATTGTAAAAATATTACCACAGTTAGCTACGGCATATTTTTAAACGTATGTATGAGTTAACAGTTCTGGACTTATCCAGATCAGTTTCTTAATTTTTCTTCGTTACTCTATCAACCTAACTGTTGCCAGAATCATTTGTCATGCACCCTAACCATAGCTCAATCAATAAGCATTTACTTTTCATCGAACTCTCACTCAGGATTACAATCAGTAGTCAACATTACTTCTTATGAAATGAGCCTTAAAGGGTCAGTGTTTGTACATTTATAAAAAGGACCAACTCTGCACTATTTATTCCAGGAAAATTCCATTACAGGTTTCAGTCTTAGTTCTCTCTTTTAATATTAAAGAGGAAGAGGAGTTGCTAGTGTGGAGCTCAGGCACCCTAATAATAGCACTCAGCATATCACAACTGAAGAATCTGAACATGATTGTGGTTTTAGCACTGGCATCACACTGCTCAGCATGAATATACTGTTCATGCTACAATACCTTTTACAATGAGGACGATACAATTTCTTGTAATACTGCACCTTTAGATTCTCAATATTACCCAGTGTGCAGAAAGTCACTCACCTCAGCTACGTCATGGAATTTGTCATAAACAATCTCACGTAAAATCTTCATCTCCTCAAATGTCTGCTCTTCTTCAATACGATGCATTTCTTCCTGCAGTAGCAAAAAAGTATCTCTGTGCTGGTTCACAGGCAATTAAAGCTTTATACTCTTCAAAAAATACACTCAGACGGAGATTCTTTCAAGCATCTAAGGGATTTAGCAGCACAAATGCACAGATTTTCACTGGGACATGTGCTCCTAAATCCCATAGATGAATTTGAAAGTCTCTACAGAAGATACCGGAACGCAGACATTTAATGGGAATCAACGGCAATTTGTTCATTTGATACACAATTAAACTGAGTTCAAATATGCATCTACGCTGCAGGCACATAAGAGCCAAAACTGGAATTCAATTAATGAAAATGGACAAGGAAATCTATGAAACTACTTTCTGTCAAGGGAATTCATTCCTCGAGGCATTAGAGACAGTGTACTTGGTAGTCCTGTTCCAACTCTTGCATGATAAGCGAGGACTTGGATTGCCTACAACACCAAACACGTGTGTGTGTGTGAGAGAGAGTGATGGTGGGGGGTGTTGCACAAAGCGACTTGCAACCCTAGAAGAGCTGTTTCTTGGATGCTTGAGGGATCTTACTAATAGCAAAAAATATGTATATATATAAAACCAAAGATGGTTTTCAGTGCCAGAAAAAGGCTTGCCTATTAAGTATTGTTTCCAAACTTTGTGACAGGGTATAGAGATACTCAAATCCAATTTCAAAGAAAACAATTTGATATCATACTAAGTAAAAATTTACAAAATTAGTGAAATAGACATTTTAAAAAACTACATTAAAAAGTTATCTAGGTTACAAAGTCAAGCCCTCTCTGTGCACTGCATGAGGTAGTGGTCTATGGAAAAAATGTTATAATGGAATTAAAGATAGTATCAAACTGATAGGCATAAAGAACCAAAATGAAGGCTGCATCAGGTGGCAACCATATAGCTGACATTCCTTAACTTTTAAGTGCTTTATTTTGCAAACTAAATAACATTCCTTTAACAGTTTTCTGTATGAAATTTTCTAGGTGTGTAGTTTTCTTAAGAAATTAAAAAAAACAAACATTCTGCTTTGTACAGCTAACCACCCACCTATCATGCATCATCAGCAAGATTTCAGCCATGAACCTGCAGCAAAGCTTGAGCTAAGGACTAACTACATTAGCTGGCTATCGGAGGATATAATCCTGGGGATGACGGGAAGGGAGAAGGAGGGAATGGAGTGGAGATGAACTACTGGGGCTACGAGCTGGGTCTGATCAGGTGAATGGGGAGAGCACAACCCACGTCTGTCCCCATCTCCCAGAAGCTAGGGGAATGCGTGCCTCATGGGGGAAGATGGGCCACTGGGGCCCTGTGTCAGGTGGTGGTCAAAGGGGAGCCCAGGTCAGCTCTCTCCTTCTGCTCCTGTCACCGCAACAGCTCTGGAAGCTCCAGAGTGTTCCCAATACAATATGTGCTGCTGCTGTTTTGGCAAGTAATGCAAGTAGGGAATACATGAGAACAAAGGTCTAAAGGATTGAACCCCTTGTCATGAGCACCATAACTTTCTCTTAAAAATTCTAAATAGCTAAACACCACTGCAAACTGCAGGAAAACTGAATAGCAATTCTGTCTTCCATTGGAAAACCGAAAGAATTACCTTAAACATAAACATTTACTTTTCCTATGCTTCCCACCTCCCAGTATGGAAGGCTTGGGACACTATCTAGTTTTGCATTTTGAAAGACTTCAGATAGAAGTTTCCTTCTTCATCTATGAAAAGATCAGCATGAATAATTAGTGAAAAAGCACCATTGATAATTGCGCGAAACAAGTAACGGCTCCAGGAAAGATCATCTGTTACACTACAAAGAGATTCTGTAAGTCCTAAAAACAATTTGCTGCCACACAACATATTGTTTAGCAAATTTAAAATAACTCTACAGTTAAATTTGAGGTAAATTTTAAAACAAGAACATAAGCAAGACGCATTTAGTTTCATTTTAAAAAGATGCTCGGGTCACATATCTATACTGTACAGTACTTGCAAATTTCAATACCTGTTCCGCCACAGACAGCGGGATGCCTTTTAACTGATTGTAATACATATCTGTGTAAGACACTGCATCTTGGGCCCGGTGTAATGCGAAGTCCCAGGTAGAATGTTGCCTCTGCTCTCTGATTTCTGAAAGATTAGCGTTCAAAGCAAAGATCCACCATTCTCGGCAGCTAAAACACATCAAATGAATACATTTCCAGTTAGTTTGATTCGTAATCCAGAGGAAAGGCCAAGTGAGAAAAATAGAGGGTCGCTAGCCAGGAAATAAATGGGCACCACAGCCTCAATGGCACGTCAACCCAGCATGTCCTACTACTGCAGTAAGAAGCGCTACCTTCATTTCATCAGCTCCTATGACCTTTATTCTTAATACAGATCTGTGAACTGAGCATGTGGGATTCCCCACCTCTTCAACCAAAAAAAAGCCCACTCATTCCAAAGGGGAGGGGGACAAAACTCCAATGCTATTTTCATTGTTTCATCATTTCATTCTTATAACTTGTGACAGAAGCACTTAAGAGCTTTGGATCAGAGCAACTTTTATTTTAGGTATAAATCCAAATTAAATTAAATAAATATACAGCAATAATTCAACTGATAGAGCACAGAATATTAGAACTATAATTTCAATTTTATTGCTAAATTCTGTGCACCACATAATCACTAGCTACCACCTTTGTGATTTTTGCCCTAACTTTAGACTAAACAGTGTTGTTCAGATAAGTGTAAAACAAACATAAGACTGCATAAAAGGGTATTTTACATCATTACATAAAAATATCAGTAGTATAAAAAACTTACTTGTCAGCTATCGTAACCTTTGGTTTCCATTTCCTGAACTTTAGCTGTCGCTCTTTTCGATCCAGTTCCTTTAAGAACCCCATGATTTGTTGATACTGCATCTTTTAATAAAACAGCATATAAATAAATTAGGCAGTGTTAATGTATTCTGTTAAATTACTGCACAATGATTAAATCTCAATTTTATGTTCTGTGGGTCAACTGAAAATAAACATCTAAAGCATGATCTGGAGAAGCGATTCACTGAGAAACCATTTTACCTGTGAAAGTTTTAATGGTATTGTCTCAAGCTGGATATCACACTCAAGCCGTGGTGTATGTCGTGATCTTAAAGGCTCCTTAGAACAGTTTCTCTTGAGGAGAGCTGAAGTACATACAGGCTCCATGATGTAATTATGATCACGGCTCTCCATACTTTTGTCCATTGCTTCCTGTGAGTTACAAGCAAATTCAATCTGTCACTGCATATAACACACATACACAATTTATCTAAATGACAATCTGCTGATGAGGAATCTACTAGGTGTATTACACTGCTGGAATTCCGTCTCCTTTAACCAGATTTTCTCCTCATGAAATAATTGTTGTCAAGAAGGTAATCTTGTTTAAATAATATTTGGGGAAATTATTTATACAGTGCCACAGCTGTGCAAGGTATTTCACATTTCTATAGTGTCTTCAGAGGTTCTCAAAGCACTTTATAAAAATGAATGAATTTGGTCTAACACCACTCCTATGGAGGTAAGAAAATATCCCCATTGCATAGATAAATACACTGGGGCATAAAAAGATGAAATTATTTACCAAAGATCATACAGAAGTTGGGGGAAATGCTGGTCCAATTTTTAGCCACAAAACCATATTTTGCATAGTAACTGAAAAGAAAAACCCAGCCTCTGTCCTTTGGCACCCACAATCTAAAGCTGTAAGATCCGCTCAGGTACACTCTTGAATCCTGAACGGACGCCCTCTGAATTCAGTGCAACTTGACACAGATATAAGATCCAATAGCCATACTGAGTCCTAAATTAGACCAAGACGACATCCTAACAAATGAAGAGGTGGAACAAAGAGACCAGTAAATACAGAGAGTGGAACACTGCTTTTAGGAGAAGATTATCATGTTGAGAGCATATCATCTGAGTGGATTAATTTTGCTTGTTTCTTGTTTATTACTTAGGTTATTTTTGTTTAATATTTATAGGTTGAATTACTATTTTACAGTCTATATTAGTAGTACCGTTGGCAGGTCTCATGGAAGCAGCATGTTTTAAGGAGGGCTTTTAAAGAGGATAATTTAAATAGGCAATGTTCATACTTCAGTTTTTACTTGGTCCCGTACTAATCTTTCCATGACATCATGAATCCACATAGCTCAAGTTGCTCCAAATATTCCTAGACCTAAATGCACTATAAAATTTTACATTATATTACAAACCAGTGGAAGAACGTGAAAGTCTTGATTTCCCTCTTCACATGCAAGTAAACGTTATTCCTTCCAAATGTTCATCTCATACCTGTAGCTCACCAAGAGGCAGGTCTCCCAATAAAGTGCAACAAGTATCCCAATAAATACTGAAGTCAGCAACATCCAACTGCTTTTTCCGCATCAACTTCTCTACCTAAAGTGAAAATTTTTAACTCAGTCACAACGCATCAAACAAAATGTGACAAATTATTTTAAATCTGACTGTATTGTGATCACCATTAAATATTCAGTGTGTAACATGCAGCTGTTTTTGACTTTATCATGGTATCTACAATAATTCTTAAGGATGAGATTGTTATATTATAAAACAATATTTGCAGTAATTATTTAATAGCAACCATTGTATTGCATTTTAAAAACAGGAAACAATTATATCATTCTCATCACATCTTAGCGCGTATCATTTCTTCAGTGTTAACTTTGACCTATACTCACAGGCTCATTTACAGCATTTTGCATTGATACATTTTTGATGCACACTCCAAAGGCAAATGGCTGTGAAGGATTTGTGATGCCATCCTCAAACCGCAAATGGACATCTTGAATTTTCAACTGAGGAGAGAGAAAAACGTGACAGGGAGCAAAAAGATTGTGTTATGCTTGAAACAGATTTAGTGTACTGCAATGTTGATAAATTATATTCAAGCTGTTTCAATACTTACATCTCCAAGAAACAAACAAAATTTATTTAAATGGTTATTCTGTGATGGGACCCTCCTGCCATTTCCTGACTGCACTCCCACAGGCTCCATTCCATATTTCTTCCTCTGGTCTACCCATCTCCCCAGATGTTAAAAACACCAGCTACGTCATTTGCCATTTTCATAAAACAGGCTGTTTTTCTCTGCTGTTTTACTACTACCCTTGCTTGCAGGCCACAGTTGCTGTAGTCATACAGAAACTCGTGTTGCTCAAAACACAAGAGAATAATCCATGCAGACTAGAATAAAAACTAGTGCTGCATTAGCAGAACACGAAGTGCTGACCTGAATTAATTTTACATGTGGCAAAAATCTCATAATGGTCATGGAACCAACTGAATTTTGCTGTTTCATGCTTTACTGTACAATGTCATACTCGGCCCAAGATCTCACATCGAGAATATCTGATTTGCGTCATCACTACATGCTGTATCATCTCTGGAAGGCCCCATTTATTTCTAGTTACTGTTAATGACAGCCTTTTACAACTGACTGTTACCTCAGTTTTCTGTTATGAGATAAGCATCAGTACATGGAAGCGATCCCTCAATACAGAGTTAGCACGGACTATATCCTCTACATATAGGTGAAGTAAGAGAACAAATTCATTACATGGCAGCTAGCATAAACAGATTTTAGAAGATATCACAGGGAGGGTTGCTTATTTTTTTGGTTTCTTTAGACACAAGTTTTTTAATAATGCAGATATCCTTATAAATTTTAATTAGCACACATAGCTAAGAATAAATAAATGTGAAAATATCATTAGTTTTATTATGGCTTTAAAAGAGAAAAGTAAAAGAGCCCAGGCTCTAGAATTTTGAGTGAGCTTGCAACTAAGGAGAAAAGGTTTCTGCTGAGTGTCTATCCAATATTGCTAGATGAAGACTGCATATACATTTTATTTGTATATGTTAAACAGTCTTTCAGGCAGCATCAAGCTTCATGCATCAGAAATAAGCAGAAGTAAGCAAAGGTCAAAGTTCCAGAATCTCAGAATGGTATTTACATTTTCTTCTTTATATACTTTAATGCTACTCTCACATCTTAGGACCCACACAGCAACAACAACACTGCAAGCAACACTGGAAGATAATGAATTTTGCCATTTAAAAAGGAAACTTCACAACATTAAGAAGGAAATCAAACTTAACAGCGACATCTACTTCCCAAGCAGATGTGAAGAACAAAACACAGAAGTTGGTCCAGTACAAGATATTACCTCACCAAACTTGTCACACTCAAAACATTATACATAAACCTGTGTGTAATACATTGTAACTTTTAAAATTGGAAGTATTAATAAATTGGGAGACACTCCAATATTATGGTAAGAACCACCATAAAGCTAGACAGCTTTTATATTGATCTATTATCCATCGACCCCTACAAAGCAAGGAAGAATGACACTTCTCCAAGGACTGGGAGAGTGAAAGGTTCCTTCCTCCCCATAAACCCCTCACTTTGCCAATTCTGGCTTGGTTCAGAGTTCAGAGGAAAAAAGATTCTAGCTCTGAAAGGGGTCTCTCTCTACTAAGTATTCACCTCCATTGTACACATGTTGAGTCTCCTGAAAATAAACAAGAAGCACATCATATACAAACCAAGTATTCTTTAGTAAATAGAATGAAAGATTGTGGGTCCCATTAGACTTACTTCAATGTTCTCTACAATTCTTGTGACTGCAGATGCAGTAACTGAATACCAGTAAGATTCTCCTTTCTGCTGTCGTTCTTTCTGAAAGAGAGAGAGAGAGACAGAACAGCTATTTTATTAAAAAGAAAATGTATTTTCTTTACATATAAGGTCTGGAAAATAAATTTTAATGTTTACAAAGCCAGAGGAAAAAAATCTAAATAATGTAGGAGATTGCTAGTCTGATGCTATATTAGAAAGGGATTGTCATGTTAAAACTCCTATTTAACGAACAATGACTTACTTGTGTTATCAAAAGTTTAGATTATAACAAAGAAAGAATTTTTAAATGCCACTTTACTTTTGTATCATTGATGCTATTTATTTGCAATGGCTATGTTAAATGAAGCACACAAAGTAAGCTAATTAGCTTCACGTTCTGGTTCTGTTCCATTGGCAGTATGTTTGCATTGCAAACACTGGAGGGAATGTTTACTTCTAAACAAAAGACTATTTTAATTGAAATAGTCCATTTTCAGGACATTTTCAAACTATTACTATTAGCTTTGGTAATATTTTTTAAAACCACAAATTGGGGCATGAACTACACAACAATCTTTTGGAAGATGGAAGAGCATTAGAAGTATTTTAAGTCAAAAATCTATTCAATATGAGGTAATTTGTTAATGTTATAGAACGTGTGTATTAAGACAAAATTATAATATAATTTACACATCACACAAGGATGAAGATAGTTAACAGATGCGTTTCTTTACCAGTACAATTACAAGTTGTCTTCTAGTTATGAGTATAAGGTTAGAAACTGTCTTACTGTACTTAATATCATACTATCAGTAGTAATACTGAGCTAAAACACGGTTAGCAAGAAATATATTAGAAAATATTTATAGTTAGCTACGGTTTATATAATTTACTATTATTTTGGGGTTAAAGTGGCGGGGAGGGGCCACCAACCTTTAGTGTTTAACCCCTATTTTGATATTCTGAAATATCCCCCTACACAGACCACTTGCCAACTATTAGGAAGATAGGATTTTAGCAGAAATGTAAAGCAAATAATCCCCAGCAAGTTCTTTCCTTTATTTTGTTTTATTAAAAACTCTCTTTTAGTAACGTATTGTCTTCCTTTAGTCTCTTGAGTTTTCTACTATTGTACATGTGTATCTTACTCCAGACTGGATTGTAGTTTAGATTTTTTTTTTTTTAAATATTTATATTCAGCAGCCCATAGTACGTTCCAAAGCACTTGCAATGACAGCATCAATCACCGATATAGTACGTGTTCTTAGAAACGATAGCATCTGTGGTTATGGTTCTGATCAACATAAGCATGGGTTAATAGAACTCTACCAGTAATTCACAATAATTAACGTGTTATGGTCAAAGGCCCCTGAGTTCCTAACATTATGTATGAAAACACACACATATTAAAGGTGAAATTTTCAAAAGTGCTATAGAAAATACTCCCCACACTCAAAATTACAACATGGGCCAGCAATAATCAGAGTGTGATTTCATAACACCCACATCATCTTCCTACCAAATAAAACTAGAAACAAATATTTGAGCTACACATTTACTCTTTCCTACATCTAGAAAGAGAGCATTCCAGAGTTTCAGGCTCTCAGTGGAGCAGAGCCTGCCTCCCATCCCTTTGAGAACTGAGAATGTGCCAATCGCAACTGCCAGGAACAGGAAACTGGACAGCAGTCAGTTCCTCCAGTAGACTGGTCCTATATTTAAGATTTTGCAAATTAGTACTCATATCTCAAAGCTAATTTGTGGAACAACAGGCAATCAGTACAGTTCCTAAAGCATGAAAGTAATCAATACTTGTAGATAAGTGCTCTTGAAGTTGTGTAGCTATATAATGCAGGTTGCAACTACCAAAAGTGGCTGTCCAGGGAAATTCCAAACAAAAAGCGTATTTGTAACTTAGCCAAACTATGGATCATTTTGGAACAGTCTGGGTCCAAAAGAAAGGGAAAAAGAAAAAAATATACGCTACCACGTACAGCTCAAAGTAAAAAAAAATTTTTTTTAAATGTACACCTAAGTTGCTATGCTTACCAAACTTCCTAGGGTAAACCACATTAATTGACCAAGGCAGATTCTCCAGACATCCCCGGCCCACCACCAATACTTCATATAGTCTGGACTGAGCTTTAACCAGTATCTTTAATCAACTGGGAAACACTGGCCAGGTAGCGGTACAGTGCTACAGTGAAACTATTGTGATCTGAAGTGATGATAAAATAGATGTGGGTTTCCTCAGCCTCCTGAGGAAGCCAAAGACCATGCAGCCTTATCACTTGCAGATCAAATCATAACTCGGTTTCCTGCATATTGACTCAAAAAGAGACTTACATTTGGTAGAAGGTTTAAAGGTGATCAATCTTCCGTAACAGAAAAACAAAATCAACTCCTTTATTTTAAAAGATAAGTCCTATGTTACTCACTTTCCATTTTTCTTCCAGTGCTAAAAGAAGAGCTTTCTTGTGTTCTCTTTCCAGCAACTTCTCCCTTTCTTCATCAAAATCTTCTTGCTTTTCTGGTGCGCCAATTAAGTGGAGTTTTGAGATAGATATCACCCAGGGATCCACATGTGGGCGATAAAAGGGTATCTGGAGCGTTATTTTGCCAATGAAACCTAGACTCACCAAGATAAAACACTGTTAGAATCCTACACAGGTACACTGTTATACTCTATGTAAAGTGAAAAAGGAAAAAGACGTAATTATTGCAACATAAAAACAGAATTTGTTCGCCATAAATTCAGATTACGTAATTTGTCCAAGAATTTGACACTTAGCTGCAAACTCTTATTTTAAGGTCAGTTCCAGCTATGACTTATTACTAAAAGAGATCTTAAAAGACTAACCAGCGTATGAAATGCTTCATACTTGTAGCAGGAACTAACAAAATGAATAATTCCTGTAGAGAACACCTGTCACACACACAGGCACAAATACATACCTGCTTTTACTTCAAATGGCAACTCCAGTTCCTTCAAGGCATCTTTCTTTAATGGTAGGTTTTCCAGTTCAACAGCACCTGCAGGAGGAAGAGAAATAGCAATCTGTTGAATAAAACTACGTTAAAGGCTGCTTGGCTGAGGATTATGAACTTAATACCAATAAGTTTTTTCTTTAAAATTAATAAAAATAAATGAGGTGGGATAAAAATTCTATTTCATGAGCAAAGCAAATCTATCATTTTAAAGAATGGGGAAATTAGATGTGATATTTAATATTTTGTAATGATTTTTAAATGCAATCTGCAGGAGTTATTTGATATGATCACAGGGTATATTTCAAGGTACTTAATCTGAACTTCTCCATCAACAGCAAAGCATCTGGAAGGCAATTTTAAAACAAAAAACAAAAAAACCCACCAATTAGAGGTTTTCTGGAAATTACAAAAACACACACACAAGATGATTTTAAACAAGGACACATGTTTTCAAAACAAGACAGAAACTTTGACATTAGTATGTAGAAAAGAAAAAATAGGATTGTTGTCCTAAAATGTCCCCTGCTAAAATTACAAGTGGAACAATAAGAAGATGAATGGAAATTGATTCTTTAGTTTTTGTTAACATACCCACAGCATACCACAATAGCATGGTATAAATAAAATAGTTCCAATAGCAAAGGAAAACATATAAATGCCCAACACACAACAACAGTTTAAACTGTAGCACCCTTGGCCTCTACAGTTCCATAGCAGGCAATCATATTTTTATGAAAAGTCTTATACAGTAGATATATTTAACTCATATTTCATTTTTACACTTTCATATCTACAATTCCTTATCGCTTCAGTAGGCTCAGATGAGAACTGTGGCCTCTTTCCTCCTTCTTAGCATTGAATTACCATTTAAAGAAAGGCTGCCCCTTTCAAATATGTAAATTTATCTGTCACACAGGGAAGAAAAACAGACTCTTGAAATGTTGTTTCAGACTCAGGAAAGGGGAGGATTTTAGCAATAACAACAATGAAATGCATTAAAAATAAACAGGATGAAGGAGAGGAAGCAAAGGAGAGGAGAAGGAACAAATGATGGAGTGAAAGGCATGAAGAAGCGGGAGGATAAAATGGCATATGGAAAATTCATTGTGAGAAACTTGTTTAGAACCTGGGTCCTTACATTCATTATTCAGATTAAACTCCTTCTAGCTTCAGTAGCGTTTCATCTGAGTGAGGAGTACAAGACTGGGCCCTTACAAGAAAACGTGGCCACATAGTGAAAACCTGAGGCCAAATCCCATAATCTGTTAAATGCACACAACTTTCATTGACTTCAGTAGGTACTGCAGAATATAAATCTTGTTTTTTGTTAGGAGAAGAAGAATTACAGGAGATGTCTCACCAACACCGACACATTTGAAAATGGAAATTCCCCATGGGTTTCAATGGAAGACCCTAAGAATCTATTCCATGAAATCCTAAAGTTTCTAGTCTCTGATGGTCAAGAAATATACTTCATATAGCGAAGGAACTTTATGCGACTACATTTTTATTGCTTTGGTATATTATTAATATTTATTATTTTTATTGTCATAGCACCCAAAAACTCCAATCAGGATAAAGGCTACCCTGTGCTAAGCACTGTACAAATACGCAAGAGGACTCTGTAAACTCTTCAGGGAACGGGCAATCTAATGCATACTTCTATTTGTTTCTCACCCACGAGTCCTATCCCTGTACCTCATAATAAGAATAAAGCTCAAGGCTGGGCCAACCAAGAGTCAAAAAGAACTTAACACTATACACTGACAGTCAGCCAAAATTCCATCCTAGAACTATTTCTTTAAGTAACCAACAGTCAAAACTGGCTCCTTGCAGAGTAAAAAAATTTCTTCTCAAAACAAGTGAAGGTGAGGGACTACATTATGTAACTCAGTCAAGACTTTTTTTTTTTTTTTAAATCATGAGTTATTACCCCACCTTTCATGAGTGAATCAGTGAGTATCCAAATAAGTTCTCACCATTACCTGTTATGTATCTTCTAAAGTGCGAGAAGAAATTTCACAAAACATGCACACACAAACTATCATTGCAACTACATATTGAAAACTAAAGCAACTATTAAGCTGCCTATATTCCATCCAAGCTTCTCTCCAAATCTCTCCCCTCATTCACCCTGAATACGCTATCAAAAGCATCTCTATCTGCTTGATACAACTTACCAGTTAACATTTGCTAAGTACTATTTCTCACCTTCAAAATTCTCCTGAAATCCCTGTTCCATAAAGCACCCCAGATAGAGAGATGACATGCCACTGTTTGCTTTACTGATTTTCAAAAATTAAACCAATAACCCATAGCATCAGCTGGGCTCATGTGTGCTCTTTTATATATGTTCTGTAAAAATACTTTAAATATTTTACTAAATATCTTGAGAATACAATGATTTCCTGAAATACTCACTATTGCCATTTGATATTTAAAGGAACGCCCGTTTAAAAAAAAAATCAGATTTACTACTGTTGCAAGCAACCCCTATGCTTACTGTAACAAATAGATTAAACAAAATATTATTTCCTTCTATTTTGTCAACTTCTTTACTTGAAACACATGCACAGTGGTCAAGTGCATTGTCACTTTCACTGTTCATGGATGGTGCATAAGGCTCTGAAAGAGGTTCCTTATTAATAACAGCAGCAGCAAAACTGAAAATGAAACAAAAGAGGCAGCAGACAAGTGCGTGTGCACATATTGAAGGGTGTGCTTGAGCATATTTGGAGCTGTTGTTCTGGGGTGTTCCCAGAGGACCCTTCAAAACATCAAGAGTAGAGAAGAACAGAAAACCCATATAGATTTTATTACAGATTTCAAAAACAAACCCTCAGTACACACTAATAGGGTGCATTATCAGGAAATCATTTTTTTCATTAGTCTATTTAAAAAAAATTAAGCTGGCACTAACCCTTTAAGGAACATCTCTCCTTGGAAAGCAGGAAGATTTACTCACTATTTTTAATTGTATATTTTTATTTAGATCAATTTACTACTACAATATAAGAACAAGGACATAAGTGCTAATCAGTAAGACAAATGTAAAATATATTCAGTATATGTATTCCGGCTTTCAGTGAATACAAAATCATTCTATCAATACAATTCTTAAAATATAAAACAGAGATACATCAAACAGTGCTAATAACCCTTACCTTTCAGAAGAGCTACTGAGAGTTGGTCTGTGTTCAGGTTATTGACATATTTGCCCAAATAGGTGTTGAGGACCCAGGCTACCAGTCCCTCCAACATGATTGTATCCTGGGAGGGGTGGCTAAGACTCTGTTGTCATCCTCTGTTCCATAGTTCAGTTGTATTCTGTTTTACATGCAAAAGGGAAACATGTCTAAGAGATATACTATGTGCTCTCAAACCATTTCCCACCCGCCAACATACAGAAATTGAGACGCAATTGCAAACAATTTTCACTTTAATCATCCCATCCCAAAGGCACTGGAAAATTAATATTAAGTACAAGATGCTTTCCTAGAGCAGCTGCTTAAAAAAAAAGTAAGAATTTTGCTATGTACAGCTACTTTTAATTATCCTGTTAATCCTAGGTCAGAGCATAGCGCAATGAAGTTACTATTTGAACTGATTTTATTTATACAATATTAGACTGTATGAACTCCCATAATACCACCTCACCTGCTGCAATCTTTACTGCGGTAGACTGCACTGCGTTTTTTAAACCTTTTCCTCACTGAGATTTGTAGTGCTTTAGTGATTAAAAACACTAAGCAGAGTGACCTAGTGAACAGAGCACTGGACCACAACTCAGGAGACTTGGGTTTTATTCCGATCTCTGCCGCTAGCCTGCCGAGTGATCTTGAGCAAATCACTTCACTTCTCTGTGCCTTAGCTTCCCCATCTGTGAAATGGGAATAATGATACTGACCTGTCTCTTAAAGCGCTTTGAGATCTAATGATCAAAGCATTATATAAGATCATATTATGGAAGTATACCCTCTACTCATAGAATCATCATACAAGAATTAATCTTTGCATCTTTCATATTGCAGCACTGTCCTATTTTGAAGCAATAAAAGACAAGGTACCACATTGTTCTCTCTGTCTTCAGAGAGGAAGGAGACTGAAAATAAGCAGTTCTGGATGCAGGTTAATGTGCTGTCTCTGTAGCCTTGTACCTCTTCCTCAGTTCCCACAGAAAACCCCTCCACTGGTACTCCATAAGGTCTGGACTCTCCAACTTTGGAAATTATGGTCTGGAGTGGAGGGTGGCCACACTCTGTGACAGTGTTCTCTCTCCAGTTTTTATGTACGGCTTCATACCATGTCTATCACTGCTATCTGAGTGTACGTGCATGCACACACACATACCTACCCCAAAACTTATTTTAGTTCATATTAATGCTGATCTGGTCAATATTACTTGCTATCCCCACTCCATTCAGTGTAAGACCCCCTGAACAAGATTCCCAGGAACAGCAGCTAGCAAGGGAAGTCCTTGCAGCACTGCTCTGTGAAGAGGCTGGAAATAACTGGGAGGAGTCCATGCCCACGTTCTGTGAATCTCAGGGACTCTACAGATCAGGTTTTCTGGGAAAAGAAGTGAGCCAAACTTCCAGCCCTTTCCATTATAGGAAGAGTGAAACCCAAGCTCCCTGAAAGAAGAGTGCACTGGAAACTCCGTAAGTGAAAACTGATGGATTTCCTGTCCCCTAAAAAGCAGTTACTTTTGTAGAAGGCAATCTGGCCCCAGAACAGGAAAAAATGGGTAATTTCATCCTAACTTTTACTTTTTACTCTGTGCACAGGATGCAAATATAAGCATGTGCTTTCTTTCAGCACACTCCTATACACTACATATTTATACCCTAAAAAAATCGGTACATTATACACCTTTAGTAGTTTCAGTCTGAAAAATTTATGTTGTATTTATTTTGTCAGTCTTTTAAGCTCTCTGACCAACATGTAATCATGTTCATAAAATAAGAAGCCACTTGACCATGCTGGGATGCCAGCAGCCATTGCTGAAAAGAATCTAGTGCCATTGGACGTGAATTGAAAGAGTAGTGTGTATGCATGGAAAGCTTAACTCAACTTTTGCTAACAAAGGCCCCAATTCTACAAGTTGATTCATGTCGGAGGATCCTCACACCCCGTGAAGTCAATGGGTACAATGAACCAGTAGAGATCTACCTCTGTGGATCAGCTTCCAGGACAGGGCCTTTAATTCTATTTCTTTGTGGCACTCTTATAAACACTTGCAAAACAAGTTACTTAGTTTTAATTTCTTGTCTGCTCAGGTTCCATCAGCTCAGATAATACTGACAGCTAGCATGATTTTACAGTTTTTAAAGGGATACTGTCAAGATTCTAAAGATAAAATACACATACTTTGACAATTATCAGAGGGGTAGCCATGTTAGTCTGGATCGGTAAAAGCAGCAAAGAGTCCTGTGGCACCTTATAGACTAACAGACGTATTGGAGCATAAGCTTTCGTGGGTGAATACCCACTTCGTCGGATGCATGTCGTATTCACCCACAAAAACTTATGCTCCAATACGTCTGTTAGTCTATAAGGTGCCAGAGGACTCTTTGCCACTTACATTTTTTACCCTCACAATCTTTACCAAACATTTCTATTTCAATCCGTGCTGTTGCCAGAAAATAAAAAGGCAAATTGTAATTTATGCCTCACTGTGCTGTCATTGAAGTCAACTGTAGAACTCTCATTAACTTCAATGGGAGCAGGACCAAACACTTACCTAAACATTGGCAAACAAAGGGTGAATACACAGTGTGATGTGGAAAAATACTATACATACCCCTGCTTTATTAATTGGGTGTCTGGGGGCACATCATTTTCCCCAAGGCAACATGAATCAATTTTTTAAAACATGGAGTTGCAGATGGTAGAAAGTGAAAAAGATACTTTTCATAAAAAAGCAGGACAATAAAAGGAAATGATTAATTTCAGGACCATATTGTAATTTTTATATTAAAATTCAGGGTTTTTCCATAGCTAATATGAGTTTTACTTGACTGATGGTTGCAACAGGAATGTTTCCATTTTTAAAAATATCAATGAAACCTTTCTTCTATTAAACCCCGCCCACAAACATTCAATTTCTCTTGAGCATTAAAAACCCAAACACAGAGTTGTGCTAAGGCTGAAAAGTGAAACTGACTAGAACTAAAAGTTAAACACAAAACATCTTAAAATAATGCAAAGTAACAAACTATTAAAATGAAAAATATTAAAAGTCAAGGAGTTCATTATTTAAAATTATCTGATCTTTTGACTTAAAGTGCCTTTAATAGTTTCCATAGGCAATGCTAGCTACACTCCACAAACTAACGTCTTGTCTTTCACACAGCAGATACTAGCATCCACCTTTCACTTTTAGTTGAGATTGAAATTGCAGCTATGACTAACAAAGTAAAAGTTTTAACCAACATGTAAACAATATCCCTGTCCTTTCCACTCCACTCTTCAGAGGGGATTGTGGATGCAAAATCAAGATGAAAACCTTGAGACAGCAGTAAGATGAACTGGATATGTTATCAAAAAAACAGGATCACCATGAAAAGGAAAAGACACATTTCTGCAAGGCATCATACTTGAGTTTAACTCAAGTAAATTCTGACCTTAGTTTAAATTACCTGTGGGAGATACACAATCTTACTTGTATAAACAAGAGTGAGTAAACATTTATCAGGAAGGGCTGGAGGAGGGGGGACTGCACTAAGAAAGGATGGGAGGAAGTGTCAAGAAATCTCATAAACCTCACGATGACTCTTTGGAGAGAAGGGGGCTTTTAAACCAGTGCCACAGGCCCTGCAGGGGAGGATGACTGTGGTGTGGGCTGGCAGAGCCGGCCCCCTGGTAAAGGCAGGCCCACGGGAAGGGCGGTCTTAGTGCAGGGTCCAGGGATTACTGGGGGGGGGCTGACACCTTGCTGGACTCTGGCCATACAGTCCGAGGCGGATGGTGGGTGGGGTCATTGCCTGGGGAGCAGGCAGAAGTAAACCCCTAGGAAAAGAGGGGCGCTACTGGCACGAGGCAGGGAAAGGTCACCTTGCTAAGAGCACAGCTGGGGCTGCCCCAGGAGGCGGGGGTCCCTGTAAGGGCGCTTGGGGGTGAGGGGGGGCAGCTGGAGGGAGGGTGTAAGAGGGGGGCGGGGGCGCCAGGGCCCTAGCAAGGGAGCCAGAGAATCACAGCCAGGGCCAGACCCCCGGGGGGGGGGGGAGGGGGTCACTCTGAGAGCCAGGCCCCCGGGGAGCTGGGGTCGGGGGGTCACTCTGTGAGGGCCAGGCCCCCGGGGAGCTAAGGGGGGGACCCGGGGTGTGGGGGGGTCACGCTCTGAGGGCGGGCACCCGGGTTAGGCGGGGTCACGCTCTGAGAACCAGGCGCCTGGGGGGGGGTCACTCACAGGGACAGGAGCCCAGGCAGGCAGCGCGGCCCGCTCCCCGAAGCCGTTAGCGGCGCCTCCCCCCCCAAGTACCTGCCTCGCTCCCCGTCCCCTCAATGGCGCTCTTGGGGCAGGGCCTGCCAGTGAGCGAGCCGGAGCCTGCGCCAATCGAGCCGGAGCTAACGGATGGGGCCGCCTGCCTGTAGAGTGCCGAGCAATCGATCGTCGTCCCCGCCCCCAAGGGTAGAACTTTTCATAGAAGATCAGGGGTGGGAGGGACCTCAGGGGGTCATCTCGTCCCACCCCCGCTCAAAGCAGGACCAATCCCCAATTTTTGCCCCAGATCCCTAAATGGCCCCCTCAAGGATTGAACTCGCAAGGCTGCGTTTAGCAGGGCAATGCTCAAACCACTGAGCTGTCCCTACCCACTTTTGAGCCCAGCGAGGGCCCGGTAAAGAAACACCTTGGAGCCACGCAGCTTTCCAATGAGCCTCCTGCCTCGCCCTGGCCACACACCAGCCTGCACTGCGGGGGGGGTGCAGCCCACAGGTGGGCACCCACTACAGTGCCACCACCAAGCATTCAGACATCACAGAGTCAACAACCCCCCCACTACCACCACCCCCATCATCATCATCAGACTGGCTTCAAAATAATGAGATTTTAGACCATAATAGCGTGGGTTGTTGATTTATTTTCTTTTTGGGTTTTGAGCCCTACCATTTCCCATTTTCAAGCTTGTCTCCCAGCCAGAAGGGTAACAATGCTCTTATTTTTAAGCGAAAGCTCAAGAGTCTGATGTTATCACATGAAAATGGGAAATGACTGCCTAGGAAGGAGTACGGTGGAAAGGGATCTCGGGGTCATAGTGGATCATAGGCTAAATGAGAGTCAACAGTGTGACACTGTTGCAAAAAAAGCAAACATCATTCTGGGATGTGTTAGCAGGGGTATTGTAAACATGACACGAGAAGTAATTCTTCCGCTCTACTCCCTGCTGATTAAGCCTCAACTGGAGTATTGTGTCCAGTTCTGGGCACCACATTTCAGGAAAGGTGTGGACAAATTGGAGAAAGTCCAGAGAACAGCAACAAAAATGATAAAAGGTCTAGAAAACATGACGTCTGAGGGAAGATTGACAAAATTGGGTTTGCTTAGTCTGGAGAAGAGAAGACTGAGAGGAAACATGATAACAGTTTTCAAGTACATAAAAGGTTGTTACAAGAAGGGAAAAAAATTGTTCTTAACCTCTGAGGATAGGACAAGCAGCAATGGGCTTAAATTGCAGCAAGGGTGGTTTAGGTTGGACATTAGTGAAAACTTCCTGTCAGGGTGGCTAAACACTGGAATAAATTGCATAAGGAGGTTGTGGAATCTCCATCATTGGGGATTTTTAAGAGCAGGTGGGACAAACACCTGTAGGGATGGTCTAGATAATACCTAGTCCTGCCTTGAGTGCCAGGACTGGACTAGATGACTTCTCGAAGTCCCTTCCAGTTCTATGACTCCAGCAGCTGGCACATTAGAGAAAATTAATAAATATTGCAAGGCTTGTGATTAAATCACAAGAGGCAGCAACTTTGGCAGTAGCTGTACACCCACACAATAGGAACACACCCAGTACAACCACTAAGTATGTACCAGAGGCATATACCCATATCACGTGAGTTGTATACCATTGCGTGTGTAATAGAAATGTTCATCAATGAGTGAACCAGGGGAACCACCTACATTTCAAGGACAAAGGATACCTATGGAAAATGCAGGGTAAATTTTATTTGTAAGGGAGGCCACCACACACTGTGATACAATTTAAAAAGTGTGTGAAACTATGCTTTTTGTTTCAAAACATTTTCAGTATGATAAAATGTTCCTTAATAGCACTTGATTTGATAATGGTCATGAGCTAATAGATGCCACATAAAGCACATGTTTTAGACATAATAAACGTTTCCTCAAGGAAACAAAAAGTTAATATCTAATAATGGTTGAAACCCTACTTTAGCATGGATTCATGTTGAAAGGATATTTCCTCCATCATCTCCCAGACAGACACTAAGGGAATGATTCAATGCCTGCTGAAGACAACAGAGACTCCCACTATTTTCAGTGAGACTGCTCGTGAGCCTATAGTTAAACATGTACTTTACTGAATCAGGCGATATTGCTCCGCACTTTGCAGGACTGAATCTTAAAAGAGTAACCCATAGCCTGACTGGTAACTCCTGAAAATAAATTTCAATTTCAGATAAAATACAGTAAGTCACTCTTTATGACACTCCTAAGTAATTTACAGGTAAATCAGTCTTACAGGGGCGGTGACCCTTTGTAGCACTCGGTTGTGGCCATATACATAGGGACAACTTTCTGTATATCAGCGTTGTGAGAAGCAGGAAATAGAATTCTGGTTCTTCAACCTGTAAAACCACAGACCTCTCCAACAGGAGATAAAACAGGTTCTCAAACTGGGGGTCGGGAGCCTTCAGGGGGTCACGAGGTTATTACATGGGTTGCAAACTGTCAGCATCCACTCCAAACCCCGCTTCGCCTCCAGCATTTATAATGGTGTTAAATATATCAAAATGCATTTTCAACTTATAAGGGGGGGGGGGGGGTCCACCCACAGAGGCTTGCTATGTAAAAGGGGTCACCAGTACAAAAGTTTGAGAACCACTGCGATAAAAGGAGATTCTCCACTAGGTGGCAGTAGCATAAGGGTTTGCAGCCTCTTTGTAGGTCAGTCATCAAGGGTTGGCTGTAATAAATATTTATATAGGCCTTTTTACTTGCAGTACAGGACACTGGGATTTTTGTGTACCACTCCATACACTGTATCTTTTTATATAATCACTAAGGCCCCTCATCCTGCAATGAGTTCCACCCACCTACACACATCCACCACTGAAGTCAATGGGAATTTATATAGGAATAGGGCACAGAGCAGATTGTAGGATCGCGGCTTCACTCATCTTCTCTGAAATTCAAGATGAATGGCTTTTTATTACATCCTAACTTTATTTTAAACTAGTGCCAACATTTAGAAAGTGGTAGATGAGACTGAACCTGATCAAACCTGCTTGAATTAGGCAATAATGATAAAAAAAGAGCCAAAAGTAATGTTTTGGATACAGAAATTAAGGAGATGCAAATGAAATCAACAAATGGTAGGTTTTTTAATTTTTTTAAAACAAAGAAAATGCAAAGGCATTTTGTTTAATAGAAAGGACAGGAAAGTTCAAGTCATACATAAATTATAAAAATAAAAACAGATTTTTACTTTTTTATACACATCTATGAACAGATTTTAAAAATGCTTCACTATTATCTACATGAATACATAGGATTTTTCTTCCACCATGCAGCTGAATAATATGAAGAGCCCATAAAATTAACTGCCACGGTTGAACCCCTCATTTTTCCTTTGGGCTGCTGTTTCAATACGGACCCAGTTCTTGGAAGTGATGAGCAACAGATACAGATGTTCAGCACACTGCTGGAAACAGCCTGCTGTACAATCAAGTCCTATGTAAGCGTAAATTCTGTGGTTTTGGATAAATTTCAGAGTTTCTATATGCTAAGTCATTTCAGAGCATACTCTCAAATGCAAGTTAAAATATACTTCAGCACGTTTCACCTCTAACCTCCACAGCCACAAAGGATAATCCTGAAAGTTTAGGTGAAAGCGTAAAGCATACTTGCTCTTCAGCAGCTGTTGAATGAATGCTACGTAAAGGCATTCTTCTTCAGCCTAAAGCCTCCGGAATAAATTTGGCTTTCTGTTACTCCTGAGCAGCTCCAATAGGATTTGCAGGTGTTTTAATAAGGACAGAATTCAGACTCCAGTTTGACTTAGCCTGAATCTTACTCAGGCATTTTGTAACAAATTTATGTTTGAATGCAGACACCACAGTTGCTGGTGAAACCACACATGTGCAACATGATTATGGAAAGTACAATCCCAGAACCTGAGCTTCAAAAGCACAGACTTCTGTCACCAGAGCTAAAGAAAAGTCTCCATTAATTGTCAGTAGGGAGTACAATCTACTAGAGGATAACATAATCCCGAACAGCTGATTTTGTGGTTCTGAGGTTTCATTCCATTCAGCCTTTCACCGTTTCCTGGGGTCAACCAGGATGAGCTGTATGAGACACGTATTTGCCTGGGTCTTCACCATTATTAACTGAAACGTAGAGGAAAACGTTTGGCACACATAGTTCTCTCTGACAGACCTCAAGAAACGACGTAAGAATCAACCATGGCACAAAGATGACAATTACCTATTTCAATGTAACAAGTTCTACTTATATATATTTTCTTTTTTAAAAAATATATTAAATATGTACAGCTGACAAAAATAAGTGCATTTTTTTGCTATTGTTGAATAGAATAGCTGTTATCTAGTATAAAAGCTCATGTAGAAGATTTTACCCTCCAATACACACAAATCTTAGAAAACAGATATGCCTCCACGGTATGAGAGAGAAAAAGAGAGAAAACAGCAGCAAAAAATATCAAGGACAGAAGGAAAGATCTGAAGCATACCTCCCTTAAAAAAAAGTGAATATTTTGAGAGGTGGGTGGATCAGATGGGAAATGGTATAATTTGATGCCATAAAAACATGTGGCTAAATCAATAGCATTGGATGGCTGGTCACCAACTCATTTCTCATGGAACGCTGGTCTTAGTCCAGTTCTTAGCCAATGGGACGCGTGAATCAAAAATCCCATCATTATCCCTAAATGGCATCCTGGAGGCAGACTCAGCAGATAGGTCAATGACTGAACAAGCACGAAGACTGAATACACTTCCTTTTCAGCTGCAGAGGAGATCCCTCTTGGCCAGGATCAAGACACGTGGTAAATACATGACAGAAGGAAGCTTGCACGTGACAATTTGATGGATAAACAAACTACTAAATTGAAAAGAAAAAGAATGCTTTTAAAAATAACACTGACTTCTGCAAAAAGATCTTCCTTCAACTTTTAAAGTCATTACATTTCAGAGGGTTAAAACATTTTTAAAAGGCTCTGCATCCCTCCATATCTAGATACATTTTAGATTTTAAGTCTCCATAAGAATGCTATTCTTAAAGCATTGTGTATTTTAGCAGATCAGAAGCTGCTTAGAGTTTTATTGGTCAATATCTGAGCTGTCATCTTCTTTAGCTATTTTTCATCCCTGCATCTTGAACACTCAGAGGAAATGGCTTTTCTTCTGGAAACGGTAAGCTTGGAGGCAAACTATCTGCAGCTTCCACTGAGATTTGAATTTCAGATTCTCTTTTCAAGGGGTTTTCTTCTTTAGAAAGGGGAATTTCTTCCTCTGTCGGAGTGCAGTAGGGAACATTTTCATAATCCGTAGTGGTTGAAGTGGTCGGTTCTGGAAATTGTGGGTTGTGGTTTGAATTACACACGTTAACAATACAAGTTACATTCACCTGCGTTCCTCCACTACCAGAATGCTCTGTGAAACAAACAGAAAACAAAACAAATTAAAAGTGGAAGAGTGAAACCTACAACAGGATGATAAGATTCTTTATCCAGTTTAATGACTTAAGAAACAATTATAAGTTTTAAAACAAACTAAGTAGATGAAATCTCCTTCCTTCTCTTACTATAGGCAGAGTTGGTAGCACGAGTTAGGGTACGTCTACACTGCAATTAAATACCCGAGGCTGGCCCAAGCCAGTTGAATTAGACTTGCAGGGCTCAGGCTAAGAGTCTGCTTAATTGCAGTGGAGATGTTCAGGCTCCACCCGAGCTCTGGGACCTTCCCATCTTGCAGGGTCCTAGAGCTCAGGCTGCAGTCCCAGCCTGTACAGCTACACAGCAGTTAAACAGTTCCTAAGCCCAAGTCAGCTGGCACAGATCAGCCGAGGGTGTTAAATTGCTGTGTAGACATACCCCTAGAGTTAAGATTACCAAAACACTTTCCACTATAAGTGCCTGTTTTCAGTGGCTTATAGCTTTGCCAAACTTGACCTGTCTGGACTAAAATTTTTATGCCAAGTGTCTGCCCCAGGCTGAATTTTTGGGGAAAATTTCAGCTAAGAAAGTCCAGCTGTTTTCAATAATTAGGTTACAGAAACCTTAATTCTGCACAATCAACCTTAATTCTGGAATTTTCTAATTGTTGAGTGCTTGCCCTTGCAACCTTAACATTCTTTTAACATGGATTCTTTGGATGTAATCCGTAAGGATATTGGGGCAACAAAAACCATTCAGAGTCATTGGATCATTTTTGACTCCCTGGATATTTGTTGACTTTTTTTTTTCTCCTTACGTCCCATCTCATTCCCTATACTCTTCCCAGTTTTCTTGCTTTATTGCCCCCTTGTCTCCTTTTCCCATTCTTAGTTTAATACTTACAATTATGCTGCCCCCTTTGCCTGTGTTTTTTCTGGAAGATGTTAACGGCTGCCAAAAAGCCACACTATGACATATAAACAACCAAGGACATGGTTAAAAGCTAATGGGCCCCCTTCTTTCAAGCTAAATGGAAGGAGCAATTAAATGTCCCTTTATGTAGTGATAGCTGGAAACAATAGGAGGCTACCACCCAAGGCACTAGGCCACATGGCAAAGCCTGATTAGCTAAGCCATGTGATCTGAGGGGTTCCCTGCTAGAATATTGATTGCTGGCTTTCTCCTAAACATACATACACACACACACAGCTTCAGACAGTGAGGGAAGCGGCTGTGAGCAAGGCCCTGAGAGGGAACAGGGACAGAACTTGTTGGGCACGGAAATGGCTGAAGGGGCAGACTTGAAAATAGTGAACAAGGAAACTGCCTATTGTTTGGTCCTAGTGTGTTCAGGGAGACAGGACTTTATGTACATTCTTCGTCAACAAACAGGATTGCATCAAAGAAAACACTGGCTCAGATCATCAATTTCTCTTCCTAACAGAAACAAACCTGCAAGGGCCCCAGATATTGGCTAACTGCTCAGGCCAAAGGGGCAACAGCCTACAACATTCTGTCCACACCCATCCAGCATCGCTAGTCTCCCAATCCTATTTCTTCAAGCAGTCACTCCTCCCTCCTTCTCATCAGCTGTCTCCACACACTTCCACCACTTGTCTTGTAACTTAACATTCTATTGACATTTGTGGCACTCTCGATGTCAAAAAAATAATGATAATAAAATCCTGGAGGGCTCTGGTGTTCACCTTTCGATAGACTCTTACCTGAGCTTGCAGAGCTGGGCCTGGCTCCACCGTGATGATTACAACCTTCTGAGGTCATATGTCTCTGCTGAGTTCTCTCTGTTTCTTTCTTTTCTGTGTTCTTAATACTTATTCCACTGATTCTTGAAGCTGTGTTGTCCAAAGAGCTGCTGCTTGACCCAGGAGTTTCTAAGAGGTGCTGCTCCTCCTGCTGAGGACCACTGGCGCTCTGTGCTCCTGCATCTCGTTGCCTTTTGTCAGGCTGCTTCTGAGGACACAAGAAGGGTTGGGATGATTACAGTAAATGGCAAAAAGGTCAAACTTTGTGAGACTTTTAACAAGAAAAGAAGATATTAGGTTGAAATAAAGCCTGGGGCTTTATTTCACTAGTTGGGTCAGATCCTCAGCTGTTGTCGACTGGCATAGTTTCACTGATGTCAATGGAGCCACAACAATTTACACCAGGTGATGGTCTGACCCTTTATGTCCTAAGTCTGTACTTAGGGGCCTGAAGAAACCTTTAGCGATCTCCTGGTGATCCCACTGCCATATTGACCACTACGAGGCCACTGCAAACTATTGCATCTGAGGCTCGAACTTGTTCAGGGGGCAACCCATCCCCCTTATCTCTCCAGCTATATTTTTCAGCTATTCATTTTTATTATATTTTTAACAGATATTGATCTTGCATGAATTTATAAAACATTAATGAATGAAAAAGGGCAGCAGGGAAGAAGGAAAGAACTGATACTCACCAAATCTGGAGCTTCAATTGGACAAGAACCAAATCATGTTGCAAGTGAGAAAAGAAAGTTACAATTAAAAACAAAAACACCAAGTACTAGCAATTACAAAGAGCTGCACTTTAACTGAACGGGGAGATGTGGTCTGCAAGAGTCTGCATTTTATTTTGTTCTTGTATCATCTGTGGGTGGAGCAGACCTGGTAGTGTACCCTGTTTTAAAATGTTATCAAACATTTGCTTTATATTCACTCTGCAATGTGCCTAGAGTCTGGGACAGATGCAGCGGACAAAGGGGATTCTCAAAAATCAATTGAATTAAATAATCAGCGCACTCTAGCGGAAAGGACAAAGAGTGCTGATCACAATCAAAATCGTGGCCATAATAATTAAGAAAAATAACAATTAATAATGTTGCGTAATTCTATTATGAAGCACAAAATACTTTACAAACTGCAGTGGGAGTTTTTGTTGCACAGGTGCTTGATTTCATGGGAACACTGGAGGCTTATAGGCCTGTGTCTCAGATACGAGGGATTATATGAGGCTTCAGCAGTGCACAGGTCTCATGCCAGCCTTCCATGCAGGGAAGAATTTCACCCCAAATACATATTGAATATTGTGGATAGGAGACTAGCATTTCTATATTTAAGTTTATTATTCATTTAATTTCATGTGTTATTTTCACTCCATGAATCTTACCTTTTTTTCTATAAACAATGAAACAGGCAACCCCTGCAAATACGATGAGTGCTAGAAACGTCAATCCTACTATTATACCTACAGAAAACAAAGAGAAATAATTTGGCCGACAGAACTAAGGTGTACTGGTAAAAACTGGTGATTTTTATTTTTTTTGTTCTCCTTTGCTATAAATTTAAATATCACACACATCAGTTATGCAGCTAAGTTTAACAGTGAGCGTTGGTTTTGGTTGATAGATACAAAAGATCTTATTTTCATCTCACTTGCCACATTAAATTGGACTTTCCCATAGTTTTGAAAACTATGGAATGGATTCTGGCCCACACACTGTGGAGGGATGGATTCTGGCCCACACACCACCCATCAGAGAGCCACACTAGGCCAGGAGGAGAATTCCCCAGGTGCAGGAGAAGCATAGGGCTGACATAAGGAACCCTATGTTGCCCCTTATACACACACAGGCCTCAGCATAAAAGGTATGCCAGGAGAAGGAGATAGCATCCCCACAGTGTTCAATACTATGGAGATGCTGTGCTGCTCAGAGGCAGCCTGGCTAAGACTGCCATACATCAGAATGACTCCCAGGAGGCTTGTTGAGCCAGAGGCCATTTTGGCCCTATAGCAGCCCAGATTCTAGACATTATACCTTTGCACTTGCTCCTCCTGGGCTGCATCTCTCATAATCTGGCCCTGGGCCCCGGAGGAAATTTGCCATGTACTAGAGCTGGGTACATTTTTTTTTTTTTGGGGGGGGGGGGGGGGGGGGGGAGGGCGGGGAGAAGGGAATGTACAAACCGGTCCAAGCAAGGTTTTTTGAACTCATCCAATGGAATGCAAGCATTGTGAGTTTGCATTTGCAAATGATTTCATAAGCGATCACCAAAGAAACACCTATGCATCCCCTCACTTCCTGAACAGAAAAAAAAGTGAACTTAATCAATAGCTCACCAATGGTCTGAGAGACATCAGGAGAAGGGACTTGATGGACAGCTTTGGTTTTTATTTCTTTGGTTCCAAAAACGGAGCTTTCTGCTGTAAGCTGGCCAGTGCTGGGTATGGTGGTGTGAGGAGATGTTGCTATGACAGGAACGTCTACCTCAGAATCGCTGCAGACTGTGTTACTTGTGCTACTTCCTTCAACAGACACTGACTGACAGCTGCAAGAAACAAGAGGAGGGTTTAAAAACAAAACCACCCCCCGGACACAATTACAGCCTGATGTCTTGTTAAATTAAAAAGGGCAAATCAGTGACTTACACTCTGTGTGGTTTGCAGGAGGCAGTTGAGGAGTCTTCATCGGAAAAAGTGCCGGGGGGGCAGGGGGAACAGTCTGTATTCGTAACGTCCGTTCCTTTAAATATATATTTCCAAATGTTGCCAGTTAGTCACTTGTTGAGAAACGCCAAGTGAATCATAAAGTTCTAGTTGGGTCATACAGATCCTGGAAATGTTACGAAGACAGTAAACAAAAGCGCAAGCTTTGACAGCCTCCCAGCCAAGCATCCCACATGCTGCTCTTGATAAGGACAAAAAGAAAAAGGACAGAATCCCAGATACAGAAGGAAAGATTAACTGGGCTGTCATCTCTATGCCCTTGAGGGCTATGGTATTTTTCAAAGGGTTACTTGGAATCAACTGGAACAGTTAAAACACGGCATTAAAAGCCAAACCCTGCAGTCTTTGCCAATCCTTAATCAGGCAAAACTCCTAACCCAGTCAACAGAGTTTTACTTGAGTAAGGACTGCAGCATTTGGCAGCCATAAAAAATTAGTCCCCCTTCCCCAGCAGCCTCTGGGTATGATGCTTTTTCTTCACATCAGTACATTCGCCACCATTCTGGGGCCAATCGAGGTAGGCACAAAATTTAAAATACCGTCTAAACCTGGATGCAATCCGAACAACGTTCAGCAAGCATGAATGACCGAAACGGAGAACGCGTATTTCGCAAGTAGAGACAGGATCATAACAACAAGCCCTTTCCACTGCGTGGCATGAGGAAGGAAGATTACAGAATGAAACGAAAGCTCTGCAACACGAAGCTGCTGGGGAACGTACACTTTAAGAGTCATACTGCATCCCACAGTCACACTTCAAGGCCACTTAAAACAATACAGCCCGCAGCAATACACAGCAGACACCGAAGGCACTATAGAGCAAGCCACTATTAAAAATAATGAATGTCTCCATTCTAGAAACATTAATGTTTCGATCATTAAGAATGAAATTTCTTCCCTGTGCAGAGACAGCACAAGGCTCACATATCACTTAATCATTCAAAACAGGACTTAAGTAATTAATAGGCCTTAAGCTGGCCCTCTGCATAGCGATGAACTTCACCCTAAAAGAAAAATAAAATATCCAATATGGTTTTAGGGGCACTATGCTGTTGGATGTGCCATCTCTCAGGTTGGGTTCATTAAAGATCCCACAGAAGCTTTGACAAGATAAAGTGTGTTAGCCCCAGAGTCCTGGCCATATTACTTCGCCTCAGTAATTACAGTCTGCTCATCTAAAATTTCCCCTGAATTTTTTATCATGTTAGGTATTCGTCACCTTTTGTCCTGAACCACAGGGTAGGGTTGCTTTGCAGATACCATGGTAATGTGCACTTTATAAATAAATGTAACAACAGTTGCGACTGCCATCTTCCACCCCAGATGTGGCTGCATTTTACTGATGGGTGACAATATTGTCATTTTTACTCCACCCTTATTCAGGAAGAACTCCCACTGAAAACAGGACTGCAGAAATAAATCCACCTGTTCTGAGATTTTTTAAGCCATCCTGAGACAGCTACACTGTCATAGGGTCCTTGGAAAATGCAGTACCATCTATAGCAGGGTGAAATTCACTTGTGGTGGCCCACTGCACAGTATGATAACAGAAAATGTGGACAGGTTTCGGTTTCCACCAAGAAGGTTTGTGGCGATTGGATGTGTAACATAGCAAATACCAGTGAAAATGAGGTAGGATTAGAAAAGGCTAAAATAGGGAAAGAACAAGTTGAAAATTACTTAGACAAGTTAGATGTCTTCAAGTCACCAGGGCCTGATGAAATCCTAGATTACTCAAGGAGCTGACTGAGGAGATATATCTGAGCCATTAGCAATTATCTTTGAAAAGTCATGGAAGACAGAAGAGATTCCAGAAGACTGGAAAAGGGCAAATATAGTGCCCATCTATAAAAACGGAAATAAGAACAACCCTAGGAATTACAGACCCGTCAGCTTAACTTCTGTAACTAGAAAGATAATTGAAGAAATAATTAAGCAATCAATTTGCAAACATCTGGAAGATAAGAAGGTGATAAGTAACAGTCAGCATGGATTTGTCAAAAACAAATCGTGTCAAACCAACCTAATAGCTTTCTTTGACTGGGTAACAAGCCTTGGGGAAGGGGGAAGCGGTAGATGTGGTATATCTTGACTTTAGTAAAGCTTTTTGACCTTCTCATAAACAAATTAGGGAAATGCAATCTAGATGGAGCTACTGTAAGGTGGGTGCAAAACTGGTTTGGAAAACCGTTCCCAGAGAGTAGTTATCAGTGGTTCACAGTCATGCTGAAAGGGCATAACGAGTGGGGTCCCGCAGGGATCAGTTCTGGGTCCGGTTCTGTTCAGTGTCTTCATCAATGACTTAGAGAATGGCATATAGAGTACACTTACAAAGTCTGTGGATAATATTAATCTGGGAGGGGTTGCAAATGCTTTGAAGGAGACGATTAAAATTCAAAATGATCTGGACAAACTGGAGAAATGGTCTGAAGTAAAGAGGATGAAATTAAATAGGGACAAATGCAAAGTACTCCACTTAGGAAGGAACAATCAGTTGCACACATACAAAATGAGAAATGACTGCCTAGGAAGGAGTACTGAGGAAAGGGAACTGGGGGTCATAGTGGACCACAAGCTAAATATGAGTCAACAGTGTGACGCTGTTGCAAAAAAAGCAAACATCATTCTGGGATGTATTAGCAGGAGTATTGTAAGCAAGACAGGAGAAGTAATTCTTCCACTCTACTCCGTGCTGATTAGGCCTCAACTGGAGTATTGTGTCCAGTTCTGGGCGCCACATTTCAGGAAGGATGTGGACAAATTGGCAAAAGTCCAGAGGAGAGCAATGAAAATATTAAAGGTCTAGAAAACATGACCTGTGAGGGAAGATTGAAAATATTGGGTTTGTTTAGTCTGGAAAAGAAGACTGAGAGGGGACACGATAAAAGTTTGTTACTAGGAAGAGGAAGAAAAATTGTTTTTCTTAACCTCTGAGGATAGGACAAGAAGCAATGGGCTTAAATTGCAGCAAAGGAGGTTTAGGATGGACATTAGGAAAAACTTCCTAGCTGTCAGGGTGGTTAAGCACTGGAATAAACTGCCTAGGGAGGTTGTGGAATCTCCATCATTGGGGATTTTTAAGAGAAGGTTAAACAAACACCTGTCAGAGATGGTCTAGATAGTACTTAGTCCTGCATTGAGTGCAGGGGACTGGGCTAGATGACCTCTCGAGGTCCCTTCCAGTTCTATGGTTCTATGAGTGACACATATGGAACAAGTCGCAAAACAGAGCAAAATAATAAAGCAAAGAGTGGAGAGAGATAGGGAGAGCTTTACTGAAACACGCAACTGTGCGAAGAGGGGACCATATATCCTTTCCCCACCCCCCAGACAACTCTATTGTGACTCTTTATGCTGTATTTGGTGCATAGATACTGTTATGTTGGGTGCCCTAGAAATACCTAAGAAAGTAATTTAGGAGATCAGAGGAAAACATTTCTGGAATGTATAGTGTGCAGGGTGGATCAGCAATTATTTTTATGGGCAGACAAGTCACAAAAATACTCACACTTCATCCCATAATTCTTTGTACATGGAGCCTGCTCACTCAAACTTAATTTACCTAGTTTGGAAACGCCATAGCCTTTTCCACACGTCTTGTGTAATTTACAAAACAGGCAGCGACCGGGACTTTGTTTTGTAATACAGTAAGTGTTGGCTGAGCAGCTGCAGATTCTGTCATGGGCTCCTGTGCATTCTTGAGTCTGCACTAATCCTAATTCCAAAAAACAATAAAGAAAGTGGTCATGATATAAGGAAGAATTCAAGTGACAGTCCTCACTACTGTTAGTACAGAATGGAAGCGAAGGTCAATTATTTTGCAGCAGGTGGCTAGTAGGCTTAGATTCCTCTTCAAAGGGAAAGATTTTGCAATGGGTTTTGCCTTTGCGCACACATTTGCTGAAGAGTGACCTCTCTTGTACAGGCGCAATGTGCATTTGCAAAATTTGCACTTAGATTTGGATTCCCACAGTTGAACTGCAGCCATAAACCTAAGCTCTTGTGCCTCTGATTACCCAGTTTTCAATACAAAGAGAGGACAGGACCCAGATATAGGTCCAGAATAGCTGAAAATATACCTCACAGTGAGAGGAAAATATACCATTTAACATGGTGCTTTGAATGGGAGCCCCCAGACATTTTTCACATGGTACACACAGCTGAACCCCCTCATGTCCTTCCCCCCCTCCTTCATCAGGGCTCCCCACCACCCCTCTCCTGGCTGGCTCCCCTGCGCGGGACCTCACCACAGCTCCCCATAGTTGTGGCAGGTCTTGAGGTTGCACTGAGCAAGTCCTGAGGGCTCGGCAGTTGCTGGGAGTGGGATGAGGCTGGGCAGGCTCCCAGGGAGGAGCCCTGGTGTAGGAGCTGGCCTCCCAGCAGCGGCAAGGAGGAGAAGCGCCGGCTGCCCCAGGCCCACTCAGGTTGGGAGCGGGCACGCGGCCCCACTGCCCTTCCTGACCAGCACTGCGACCGCTGTGCTCCAGGTGGCAATGCCACTCACTCGATTTTGGCCCCGCCGATCACGATGGAGGGGCCGTGGAGCCAAACCTGAGTGGGCAGTGCTGCTTCTCCTCAGCACTGCCATTGGGCAGCCGGGGCAGGAGTTGGGAGGGAGGCGGGACTGAGTGAGGGGCATGGCAACCTGTGGCACTGGGGGTCAGAGTGCTGTTCAGGAGGGGCCTCGAAGCTCTGCTTCGATGATCCTAGTGCAGCACCAGGGCTCGCCATACTTCCAGCAGTCCGACCCTGGGCACCCCTGCCAGTGGTATGTGCTGTGTGTAATGTGCAAACAGCTGCGGGCACCACTCGTGCTTGGGTCCTATGGCCCCCCTCAGGCCAGGGGCTGCCCACACTTTGCCCAAGGGTCATATTGGCCACTTGCCAGGGATCCAAGGGCTGCACTTCATTCACATGATAGGAAGCAAATTGCAAATGCCCTCATTTTTTATTATGGAGATGAGGCCTATGTAGACTATAGCTCCCAAAACACAATGCTTCATCTGCATCCAAGTGGATCGCGAAGCAGCGCTGCACCCCATCAGTCTATCTACCTGCCCATCACTACGGTATCTGAGAGCTATGCTGGGACCTGGAGCCTCGCAGGACAATCCATCTAGACTGAACGTGAGCCTGATCACAGATCACACTGCAGACATCTGCAATTAGCCAGTTTTGTCTGCCCCCTTTAATCCAAAGCTCACGGACATCAATGACTCCCATTGACATAAGCTTTGCACCAGGCCCTTTATTCTTTAGGATGCTTCCCCTCCCTCCTAATTGCGAGGGAAGTGAATGAGAACATTACTTTTTCCCACTACTCCTACTAGGGGTCACGTGCAATAGGAGAACAGACTCTGTTGTTCCAATCTACAGTCACCAGCGATTACGTTGAGTTACACACTGCACCCTGTGATGGATTAAGCCAATATCCTTCTGGTGCCTGAACTACAGAGCAAATGAAACTAACAAAAACAATACAAGAACATCACAAGTCACCTCCACAGCTGGTGCTAATTATTGGAGGCCAAGAAATGAATGGACCATGGGACCTGAAGTATCCCCTCACCTGCTCAGGCGGCCCCTTCAAGTCAGGGCTCTAGCAATATTGACTGAGCAGTGTAAGGAGAAACTGACACTGCTACCATGTGGTACCAATTTTGTGGCTAGCAGAGAAGTTCATTCTCCAGGAATCTCAGTCTGATGCCAAATTATTAAGAATAAAAAATCTGTGACGGGGATAGATAAGTGACCTAGAAATCTTTTCCCTCGCTGATTTCTAGGATGCTATTTATATTTAAACTGTCGTATAATGAAAATCTGCACTGGGAATAGCCAGGTGACAGAAAGACAAAACCCACCATATTATTTAGAAGATAGAAAAGCACATCAAACCAAACCAAACCTAGGAGCAGACCACTAGTACCATTTCCAGGCAATAAATTCCTTCTGGATTGTGGTATTCATCTAGAATGAACTTCACCTCTGAGCAGATGCCCACGCACCACTGCTGTCTTCACAACAGAGCTGAAGTGAGACTTAAAGAGGTGCAGAGGCATCTTTGTGCAGGCTCTCAACACAGAGGCAAGTTTCACCTCTGGAGCATCATTTAGGTTTATCTTTTCATTCTCAGCATCACTAAAACAAAACAGAGCTGGCAAAGGGACAAGCCTCCCAGGCAAGGACTTTGGCATACCGGCTTCGCAGCGGGGTGAGCAGCCAAAGCAGCGCCGAGCTCTGTTCCAGAGCGCTGTATACGTGTTTCTCTCGCATGGTGCGCATTCTGTGTCAGTAGTGCGATTGCAGCTTTGAAGCACATGGTAACCTACAAAACAAACAATGAAAATGTCTGCTTGGAATGACTCAGTAGGAATTGCATCTGGTAAGTTTCGTTCATAGCTGTGGCACCGATTTCCCTTCATCGTCATCCTGTTTGCTCGTTGATTAAAGGAAACATGAAGTTTTGATAACCACAACATAGATGTTAAAATAATGGTGAGACTGAGACATTAAAGGATACGGGCGAAGAAATGCCACAGCAACCTCAGCTCCTCATCCTCTTGTTCCTAAATATTGCAATATATATTGTACCAAATTCTGACCTACGATACGTCTTATTTTTGTATGGCACTTGGATACCAAGCTGATAAGTATCTTAGAATTACCACAGATTCACAGGTATATATGTACTCAAGTCCCATTGATTTAAGTAGGAGTTGCAAACATTTACTCCAGGGCAGAGTTTGATGATCTATGCTGTGTAACACAAATATTTGGTACCTTTTAAGGATCTCAAAGCACCTTGAAAATATGAAGGCACTGATTTAGCAAAGAATTTAAGCCAAGACAAAAGCTTTGCATTCAGAGTGCGTGTGATCAAAAAGATCACAGACCAACAGCCTTCTCAGCTGTAGCATGGCATCCATGTGAGAGAGGTGGAAGAACTTGATGGAATATTTGGTGACCCCTGACTTCTGAAAGGAGATCCAGTACAAATAACCCTAAGAGACAATGCTGAACCATACAGCGTGTACATACACCTCGCAGGATTCCTAGCCCATTACTTCATAAAGTGGAAACTGAGTTAACGAGAACGCAGCAGATTGGCATAATGGAGACAATCTCTGAGCCAACAGCAAGATGTGCCCCAGTGGTACCAGTTATAAAGAAAAATGGGAGAATACAAATCTGTGTGGAACTTAAAAGACTTAATGTGGGAGAACATATTCTCTCAACACTGGATGTCTCTCTCTCCAAAGTGAAAGGAGCTACAATATTCTCCAAGCTGGATGCCTTGAGAGGATTCTGGCAAATCCCTTTAGCCAGAGAAAGTGCTAAACCAACTACATTTAGCATACCCTTTGGGAGATTTTGCTTTCAAAAGATGACCTTTTGGGATTACCAGTGCACCTGACATTTTCCAAAGGAAGATGGCAGAACTGTTAATGAACACAAATGGAGTTGTAGTTTTCATGGATGATATTTCGATGTACGGCTCTTCGATGGAAGAATACAATGAAACCATCAACAAAGTCCTACGGGCTAATAAGTCAGTCTGGACACATGTTTTCCACCTACCCTAAATGGAGTTTTTGGGACAGACAACAAAGATGGAATCAGTCCTAGCCCTGAAAAAGTAAAAGCAATTCAAGAATTGAATGCACCTGTGAACATACCAGAAAGAAACATGTACCAGGGGCGGTAAATTACCTTAGTCGAAACCTGCAAGACCTTTCTACAGTGACAAAACCACTGAATGAACTGTTAAAGTCCAACGCATCTTGGTACCGGAAGGAGGAGGGGGGGAAAAAAAAATCAAGACATTGCCTTCAACAAGGTAAGAGAAATGATCTCTACTGCTCCAGTTCTCAAGTATTACGAAGAGTACAAACCCACAATGGGGGTCAGTGCCAATGCAGGCAGCAATGGCCTAGGTGCAGTATTGTTGCAACAACATGGCTCTGAGTGGAAGCCAGTTGCATTTTACTCTTGCACGCTTACAGAAGCAGAAAAAATATGCCCCGATTGAAAAGGAGTGCCTGGGAAACGTATGGACACGTGAGAATTTTTGCAGATACCGGTGTGGATTATGGTTTGTCATCAGTGTAAACAAATCCAAACTGCTGTAACCCTCACCAGTGAAAAAGTCCTGGATCAAGCACCATTAAGATGCTAACGTCTATCGATAAGGTTAATGAGATTTAACCCAATTGCTAATAAGTTCTGGGGAAAAATCTGGTAGTTGCAGAACACTTCGTCATGGAATGCATCATTGCACTCAACTACCCATGAGTTTAAAGATGTTGTAACGGCGTACATGGAAGCTATGGACACATACAGACCAGCATCAGAAAAGAGACTACACCAGCTACAAAAACCAACCTTGGGAGACCTGCAAGTTTAGGAAGTTCTAAGTTACAGTAGAGCTGGCTCGCCCAAGTATCTAAAGGACGCTAAGGAAATGACAAGAGAGACTACTTTGCAGTGCATAGACAATTAAGCAAGTCAAATGGACACATGAATAAAGGCAATTGCATCATAATTCTAAACGATATTAAAGGAGAAATCCTAAACCTCATCCATGAAGGACATTACGGATTCAGGACAGGTAATTAGATTCAATACTGTGAACAGCCAACCACGTGGTACGGTGGTTGGGCATCGGCAAGGATAAAGAAAGAAGTATGTGCATGCGAACATTGTAGAACTAACACACCAACACAGCACAAAAAACCTTTAACAACACCACCTCTACCAGAGAGATCTTGGAAGAGACTAGCTGCAGATTTATGTGAATTCAGAGGACATCATGGACTATTTTTCCAATAGAAATAACATACTTGAAAGACATAACATGTTGCAGTGCTGTTGAGAAAACTAAAGGGCACTTTTGCTCACTTCGGTAGTCCAGAACAACTCGTCATGGGAAACGGATCACAATTCGCTGCAGCAGAATGTAAGTCATTCCAAACAAAATAGGATTTTGATCATATTACTAGCAGCCCACATTACCCACAAGCAAATGGAGAGGCTGAGAGAGCTGTACAGATGGCCAAAAAAATCCTACAGCGGGAAGATTCATTCCTTGCTTTTCTGAGCTACAGATCAACACCAAGAGCTGCTACTGCATATAGTCCAGTACAACTCCTGATGGGAAGACAGCTCAAAACTACTGTTCCAACTTTGGGAAAGAATCTATCTCCAAAGTGGCCAGACATGAAGAGGTAGTGAAATTGGAAACAAAAGGCTAAGAGAGCTTGCAAACACTTTTATAACAGATGTCTCTCATTAGAGAGCTGCCAAGTCTAGAACCTGGCAACCGCGTTCCTGTCAAACTGGGAGGTTGGGGGGGGGGGGGGGGGGGGAATGGACAACTCCAGCTGTCGAAAAGAAAAAAATATCAGGTCAGATCATATGTAATCAAGACCGTCCAACAGTGGAGAGTTCAACAGAAACTTCGTTGACATCTACAGTCTGTTCCTCAGAAAGAAACATCAACAGAGCCAACTCTATAGATGGCAGATGCAGAACAAGACGACTCAAGGACTCCGAACAGACCGCAGCCAGTCATTGCAGCTAATGAATCGCCAGATGACAAAGTTGCCGTGCGTTCAGGACAGGTAATTAGAAACCCAGAACAACTCAGAGACACTTAACAAGTTGTTCCATATTGAACTTCAAAACCAGCGGGATAGTGTAAATTTTGTAAAATGGTAGGAATGTAGAACTTAAAGGGAGATGGGTTAGTCTCTAAGGTGCCACAAGTACTCCTTTTCTTTTTGAGAATACAGACTAACACGGCTGTTACTCTGAAACCGGAGATGAAATGAAATACTAAGTTGCATTATACCAGTCAGCCACTAGGTGGCGCTGTGTATGGCACACAGTAGACCCTCAGTATTACCAGCACCTCAGGAATGGAGGTGGTAAGACTGAGCATTGATTTAATACAGCTTTGAAACTTTATTTTTCACTCCATGCATCCGATGAAGTGGGCTTTAGCCCACAAAAGCTTATGCCCAAATAAATGCGTCAGTCTCTAAGGTGCCACAAGGCCTCCTCGTTGTTCAGGCAGAAGAAAAATGCTGCTTTTAACCATCTTAATTAAAATGAAACAAGCACAGAACGTTTCCTTTCCGTGTCAAAGCTCTGTTTTAAGCTTTCCCTTTATTTTTTTTAGTAATTTACGTTTAACGCTGTACCCTGCTGTATTTGCTTTGTTCTCTCTGCTGCTGCCTGAATGCGTACTTCTGGTTCCATATGAGGCGTGTGGTTGACTGGGCAGTTCGAGGCTCTAGGGTACCTTACTTCAGCTAAACTCAGCCATACAGGCAGAGGACTGAAGGATTTGACACTGAACACATCTGGTGTGTATCGCTCACAAGGAAGCTCTGTTGCCGGTCCATATCTGGCATAGGAGCACGACATACAGGAACACGCTGAAGGACATGGTTGCTCAACGAGAGGAACAATGAGGCCCTGCCAAGAAAGCCTTCATAGCTAGTTGTGGCCCCGCCTTTGAGAATCTCCATTTTAGGGATTAGTCATGTTCTGGAGACACAGGGAACCATGAAGTCAAGCCCTGGCAGTTAAGCAACACAGGAAATAAGTTCCAAATATTTGGTTTTCAAATATATTTTCTCTACAATTTCTAATTCAGCTCCATGCATCCTGTTGATGATTTAAGCCCCAATTTTTAAAAGGTATTTAGAGACACCACTGCACTCAGTGTTGTAACACCTTACTGATTTAGGAACCTACATCTCATTGACAATTCATGGGATTTTGGCTCCTAAGTGCCTCAATCCCTTTTGGAAAAAAGTGGCCTGGGCTCCTAAATCACTTAGGCTTTGCAATGCGGGTGGCAAAAGTACTATAAGACCTTTAAAAAGCTGGGCTTTTTTATAAATCAACATGAAAAACCCTTCTGTTCAACTTCACAAATATTGACAACTACAGAGACTTTCAGTTTCCTCTGCATAGGTCCAAATCCTGGGCTTGTTATTGTGAAATATTATAATAAAAGGAGAGAGGGTGGCTCTGAAGCTTGATCGCTATTACTGCCCGAGCGTGAAGGTTTAATTATGAATCATGACATTTGCCTCCATTGCATTTCTAACACCGGAAACCCAAACGTTCGGTCTTGACATTTTTGGTCAACTCGAGCCACTCAGGCTGCTTCTGCAGAGGCTTGTTTCCTGCTTAATCATCCAAATCTCTGTGACAGGAACTTTGCACTTACAGAGACAAAGAGCATTTGCTCAGCAAATTGTGAGGTAAATGCCAGGGGAGTAAGAATAACTCTGATGGCTTGTCTCCTTGATGACAACGTACCCGCCAAAGTTCTGAGCTCTCTCTGGGCTTTATATCTATATGATCCAAATACTTGGTGGGTAATTACAACAACCAGCAACTAAAATGTCTTCACCTGCAACCAAAAGAAAGTTTTCTGTGCTCAATAAATACTTACCAAGAAGATGTCACTACTAGATATCATTGGAGAACAGGTGTAGGCCTGGCCTGACGTTAGTAACTTGCCTCATTTGTTAGTAGGCATTACTGGAAACAATAGGAAATGCCATTGCAAATCAGACCAGTGGTCCATGTACTCTAGCACAGTGGTTCTCAAACTAGGGCAGCCGCTTGTTCGGGGAAAGCCCCTGGCGAGCCAGGCCGGTTTGTTTACCTGCCGCGTCTGCAGGTTCGGCCAATCGCGGCTCCCGCTGGCTGCGGTTCACCGCTCCAGGCCAATGGGGGCTGCGGGAAGCAGCGCGGGCCGAGGGATGTGTTGGCCGCCCTTCCTGCAGCCCACATGGGCCTGGAGCGGTGAACCACGGCCAGTGGGAGCTGCGATCGGCCGAACCTGCAGACGCGGCAGGTAAACAAACCGGCCCGGCGCGCCTGGGGCTTTCCCTGCACAAGCAGCAGCCCTGCTTTGAGAACCACTGGACTAGCATTCCGTCTTTGAAAGCGGTCAGCACTAGATGCTTCATAGGAAAAAGGCACTTAACTCCATAATGAACAATTACAGAATAATTGCATCTACCCAGAGCTAGATTGTACCTAATAATATTGTGTAAATACTAAATTGTACCCCACACCGGGATTAACAGTGTTTTTGCTATTACTGTACTCAGGCTGACGCTGGATAATAATGTTACACTGGAGGCAAGGATTCGGTGCTGGCGGTTTAATTAGTTTTATATGTTATTTTCCTTGTATGGAAATACATTTTTACAAATATTTTAAAATAAAAAGATTATGCTCAAAAAATTGGCAGGTAAAGCTGCATCTGTTCACTTTTAAGAACCTAACAAATTCCCAAGAAACCCCAAGCCTCACCATGAAACAGATGAATCTGCCGAACTGCAGCTGGCACAGGATCCAAATCATGCCAGATAACACTTTGGTGCCAGACTCATTCAAAGGTTCAGCCAATCAGGTGAACTTTTTGGTAAGCCCTGGCCAGAAGTAGTTCAGGCAACAGCTCCAGGCCCTGCGGTAAACCTTTCTTACGGTCCCAGTATCAACAATACACGGTCTCATGGCTGGGAGTACATTAAAGCCTCAAAAATCAGCAGCTCCTCTGGCTCTCTCAATAATGCAGACGCACCACATTTATTCAGAAACCAGATGAATTTAGCCTTGCACCGTAACAGTCATAAATAACCTAAATCCATTACCTGGAGGGCATTTGCTACAACATTTATTAATGTTTTCTTCAAAGTATTCAGAGTGTGGGTCTTTGCACGCCGCGATCTTCTGCGCATAAGTCAACGAAGAGCCCTAGGAAAAAGAAAGGGAAAGTTGTCAGAGGCAAGCATATTATGACCCTTAATGTTGCTGGTGTGTTTTGGGTTTTTTAACCTTTTATTTTTCCTTTATTTAACAGCTGTTTGAGACAGGGAATGTCATTTCATTGTATGTGTGTACAGACCCCTAACTGGGGCTTCTAGCTGCAAGCTCAAAACAAATAAATAATAAAGTAGAAATTGAAGAGATAGTGCTAGAGAATCAACGTCTTTGCAGCCAGCTTTCTTTTCAATCTGCTGTTGTATGCATGACCCAGTAAAGAGAGGAAGCTGAGGCCATCTCTGTCTGTGGAGTAGCATGGGCCAAAGTTTGCCCTGACTTACACCCCACTGAGTTGCAGCCAGGGCAGAAACTTGTCCTATGTTTTAGCAGATGCATGTTGTAGTTCTTGAACAGAAGTTAAATCCAGTCATTTCAGGCATGTTTATGTATCTTATCTCAGTATCCTCATTATCCCTTGCCCTTGTGTATATTAATAACAACTTGCTTTCTCTTATGGGTTGCTAAAAAGTAATATTACAGTAGAGGCTATTTGTAAAAGAGAGAGAGATTTTTTTCCCCCACTAAACCTCAAAACCTTTGCAAAAGAGGCTCCAAATGCCACTGAAATTTCCTGGTCAAATCCTGACCCAATTAACATCAATGTTTTCGCCCTCCATGTTATGGCAAAAGGCTGCAAACATCCACACTTCCCATCCTAGATGTTGGGGAAGTTCAGATTTGGGTAATCCAAACATCACAAGTCAGGACTATCTCTGTAATGCCTCAAACCGGAAACAAAAATATAAAACAACCACAAACACTGCCAAAGTTTGAGATTTGATCTGAATCCAGTTCCAAACTTTACAGTTTGACCCCATCTCTTCTGTTTAACAATCAGTATTACCAATTGCAAGCATTCAAATATCAGGAATCAGACACCCAAAAAATCATAAAATACAAATCAAGAGATTTTTTACAAAATATATTTTGGGAGTTCTTTTCAATTGCCTTCTGATTTCTAAGCCTTTAAGCTGCACTTGCTTCATATTATCTAACTACCTTCATATCCAAGAAGGCTAGAAATGTAATTCTTTAAAAAATGAGATCTGAGATTCACACGCAGTCTCTTGAGTCCAGTACCTGGGGTTTCAACAAAAATCACAAGACTGGCAATAAAAATCGTAAGCATTGGCAACGCTGCGTAATCAAAAGGAGAACATGTTTTGCATGTTACAGTTCTAACATTTTCATCATCAGACTGGTGAGGGACACTCAACAAAACCACAGTACATTTATAGATGGAAGGAACTGGGCCTTCTTCCTTCGTTTTCATGACAACTTTGCATTTAACTAGACCTGCAGTTTATGGATCGTTTACTTTCTAGTGACAAATCACTACACACAAAAATAAATTGTGTAGCTTGTAAGCCACTGCCATTTTTCCCTTGTAATTTCATAGCACAAGAAACCATCTGATCATCAACACTCCTGGTCAAAAATCTGCAGTCCATCAAAATCAGCTGTGATCCAAATGACCTTAATTGCAGTTCAGGGAATAAAATCCAGCCCCAAGCAGCAGGCCCTAAGCACCACCTGACACGTGGTTCTAGTGTTTAAAAGCGAATTATGTGACGACGGCACCTTCTTACTCCGCAGTTCTGCTCCCTGTGTGCATTCAGAGTCATATCCCCCAACTTCATTTTTTTTTTTTTAAAATAAAGGTACGATTTTACGACTTTTTACTCCTATCAGGCTTTGTGAGCCATCACTGCGGGGGGAGAGGGAGACGGATTATGTTCTCGCCCATACATCATCAACAGAATTAACTGTGGGCCTGCTCCAGCACCACTGAAATGGATAGGAATCTTTCCATCGATTTCAACAGACATAGGAATTTAGGGTCTCATTCACTCCTCTGCAGCCCTTAATTACATCCAAGCAACACCAGTGCAGGCAAGAGACTCTGTCCCTCCTGGCAAAGAACCGGTGCCATCAAACCCATGCTGCCAGATGAAAGCAGGAACTGGTTTTATCATTGTCAGTACTTTCTGATACCATTGCGGACTTCAGAAACCTCTTGGTTTAAAACCTGATCAAAATAAAATTCAGAAATGATGCCTCTTACAACACTGATGTCTCTTCTAACGGAAAGCGGCTGGCTGTGAATCTTTCTTTTTTAAAACATTATATATAATGTTTATATATATATATATGGCATATATATATGGCAGGTCAGATGAATACAGAACAATCACAAAACACTCTGGACCAGATCTTCAGCTGGCATAAATTGGCATAGGTCAGTTACTTCAAAGGACAAATGTCTGAAAATCTGGCCCTTTATTCTCAAAGCAACCACAAAAAGTTCACTGTACCTTTAAAAGTAATAATAAAGGAAAGCTTTTCATTGGGCAGCAAAAGCGTAGGAGTTTCCTGATTCATTAACAGGGCACAGCTCAGAAAGCACTTAACAATCATTAATTCAATGAAGAGTAAAAAAGACCTCTCCATCAGACTCAGAAACCTCATTAACACAATTGTTATTGTAAGATGTATATAAAACTTGGAGACATGCCTTAAAACATGGATAAAAAGAGAAATCAAAGCAGGAACAAGCTGTTTGAAGACCGGCAACGAGAATATCCTTCCTCCTTGCCAAAAAACAGCGTTCACATTCCATTGTGTCTCCTCTTCAGGGTCTGACAGAGATATCCACTTCCCACTTTCATTTAAAGGGAACCCCACTGTTTTTCTTCTAGCTGGTAGAAATGTTTTGCCCTTATTTTTAGCAGTGTTTGAGAACAGGGCTCGGAAAATCCACTCAGCCGATGGCAATCACCAGCAAGACTGACTTCTTGGACCTTGGATCCAGCCTGTGCCCAGAACCGGGTAGATTTAGCCTCAAGGGCCTCTTAAGGAAAAGCACCGGCAATCCATTCTGCCTCTCCTCGGGAGCTCTGTGCGCAAAAGTCCAGCAGATAGAACATCCGCAAGGCACTTAACATACATAAAGCACATCTCTTGAATCCCGACTACTTCCTTTTCTTCAGTGCCACCATAACATGGAACCGAGCTAACTACCTAACTTAACTACCTGTACTGATCGCTCAACTGTAACTACACTAAACAATATCAAGACACTAAGGGCTTGTCTACATGGGGGTTTTGAACCATACAAATAGAGTTAATCCGCTTCTAAAACACGAGCCCTACCCATGATGCAACGCATCGCAGTGCATTAACTCTGCACTTAACCTGAAATCTGGAGTCCTCTTGCAAAGTGGACTACGTTTGCGGAGAATTGAATTCGTTTGCACTGTTGTTCGTGTGCAAGCAACAGCTGGCATCACTGTGTGTCTCCAACAGCTATCCCACATGGCTTTTCAGTCGACCATTATTCACCTGCTTACATCCTGTGCCCTCCCCTGCTCTGGTGTCAAGTTCCCAGGACAAACCCTCCCCCATTTGAAAGCTGGCACGGAGCCAGATTTTGCCCATTTGCTCCTGGATTCAAGTGTATCAGCATTCTTGTGATACTACAGCAATTCTACTCCACAACTCCCACAACACACTTGGGCCTGCTGCTTGGAGCCATATTAAGATCCTGGAGCTCATTGCCATCTGGGAAGAAGTAATCGGTGTAGTAAGCTCTTGTGGCCTGCCACCAGCATAAAAACCTGTTTGTAGACACTGCCAAGCAGATGTCCACTACGCAACGTCCCTGGTCTTGAACCCAGGCTTAGGAGTCTCAAGATAGCCGCTGCACCCTGGCCAACACCCAAAGCCTACAAAAATCTGGTGGGCTGAGAAACTACTAGGACTGTAACCCCAGCCAAGGCACCACCCACAGGAGCGGATTGCAGGATCGCCCAGCTCCACCAGTTTGTCCAACCATGCTATTTAAGCCAGGAGAAGAAACAGGAAATGTGTCCGGGCAAAAAGATGGTATCCTGTCATGGCTGTATTGGACCCTGCTTGTGCCTGGACACCATTAAATTAGGCTTGAATAAAGACTGGGAGTGGATGGGTCATTACACAAAGTAAAACTATTTCCCCATGTTTATTCCCTCCCCCCGCACTGTTCTTGTCAACTGCTGGAATTGGGCCACCCTGATTATCACTACAAAAGGTTTTTTTTTCTACTGCTGATAATAGCTCACCTTAACTGATCACTCTTGTTATAGTGGATATGGCAACACCCATTGTTTCATGTTCTCTGTGTGTCTATATATATATATATCTCTCTCTCTCTCTCTTTCTACTGTATTTTCCACTGCATGCATCCGATGAAGTGGGTTTTAGCCCACGAAAGCTTATGCTCAAATAAATGTGTTAGTCTCTGAGATACCACCAGTCCTCCTCGTTCTTTTTGCTGATACAGACTAACACGGCTGCCACGCTGAAACATTTTCAGGCATGAGACTTGAGAACGACAGGCATCCCTAACAACATCCCCTGGGTGTTTCCATTTTCTATTTTCAGTGGCTGCTTAAAGTGCCAAGCAAATGTCTGCACCTCGGACTCCCACTCATCTTGCAGGGTTTCTCCCTTCGTCCAACAAATATCGCGCAGAATGCAACCTACTGCTATAAATGAGCAGTGCCGGTTTTTTTCAGCAGCTTTTTAACCTATTCCACAAATAGCACCATCGCCCTTTCCACTGGCCAACTGTGCTCTCCACTTCCATTCTGCAAATTCCTTCCTTTTGTCCAAGAGGCCAATGAATGGTGTCGTTAACCAGGGGATAAGTCAGGGAATAACCAAAGAAACCTCACCACTATTAGTGTCCTTAGGGTTCCTGTGGGTAAACATCCTTTCTCCACTAATGCAAATAGGGGGTGGCCAACCTGTGTCTCCGGAGCCACACGCGGCTCTTCAGAAGTAAATATGCGGCTCCTTGTACAGGCACCGACTCCAAGGCTGGATCTATGGGTGCCAACTTTCCAATGTGCCAGGGGGTGCTCACTGCTCAATCCCTGGCTTTGTCCCCACTCCACCCCTTCCCCTGAACCTGCTATGCCCTCGCTCTTCCCTCTCCCCCTCCGAGCCTCTTGCATGCCCCGAAACAGCTGATTGGGAGGTGCAGGGAGGGAGGCGCTGATCGGCGGGGCTGCCGGTGGGCGGGAGGTGCTGGGGGGGAGCTGATGGGGGGTTGCTGACATATTACTGGGGCTCTTTGGCAATGTACATTGGTAAATTCTGGCTATTTCTCAGGCTCAGGTTGGCCGCCCCTGAAATAGGATCTCTCAGAGCTCAGCTGTATCACCACAGTCCCTTCCTGGCCACCCTACATTTATGTTTGTAAACCTGCCACGGCGGTCAGCCAGTCCTAGGAACACCACTGCGGAAATGCCCCTTTCTGTGCCCTAGTACAGGGGGCAACTGAGGGAACCCATGCGCCTAATATAGTTTGGGAACCCCAGTGGTCAAAACCTCAATAATTTTCCAAGCATTATCCAGCTTTATAACCTGGTGCAACAGTATCTTTTGCAAGGCATGACACACCCATATGACAGTGGCCCCAACAGTCGATCTCCCCACACCAAATTGGTTGGCCACATACTGGTGGCACTCCGGAGTGGCTAGCTTCCAGATGACAATGGTGACCCAGGTATGGGGGAGCACAGATTGGCATACTGGCTCTGCAACTCTGCAGTCAGAAAAAAAGTTAAAAAATCCCATCCTGAAATTCTCTCGTCAGTGCCGGTCATCCCAGGCCCGGAGAACAGTCCCTTCGCACCAATCCACGCTGGTCTCCTGGGCCCAGAAATAGCGCTGTATGATCTGTAACTGATCCAGGAACCGGTCCTCTAGTACCAACTGCTTCCCCCATTGCTCTCTTTCTCCACGCTCCCATCCTGCTTCCACCACTGCTCAGTCTCCTGCTGCTACGGCCACATCATTTGTTTGGCAATGCGACAGGTGGTCTCCAAAGCCAAATCTGTCCAGCTCTGAGTGCTGAAATACACCCCAAAGAGACTCTGTGTGATCACAGCTGCCACCACAGCGGAGCAGAGCATTGCTGGGCCCACGCTGGCCGACAGCAATTCAAAAATGGCGCTAGCCGGCACAGGAGGGCAGAGGCCTGGGATTTCTCAAAAATCCGAAGCCCCCTGGCTTCCCACAATTCATAGCATCCCAGGAGCTCCAGTGTGGTGCAGTGAAGCTAAGGATCACACCGAGAAGGCAACCCCTTTGGTTCACAGCAAGCCACCACTGTGCGTACACATGACAAACTGAGAAACAGGAGTTCCACATGCACACTATTGGTGCCACTCACCTCCACCGCTTTACCAGATGCAGCGCAACGAGCTTCGCATTCACACACACACACGCACGTAGATAAGCCCCAGGAATGGAGAAAACCCCGGATCTGAACAGACTGGAGTGGTTCTCTGCCATCTGGCACAGCAGTTGGAAGGAACTGAGGTGGTAGAGGGCACTGCGCCCCCCCCTTATATAGCCCCATCCTCAAGACGCTGCTTGGAGACAGTTCAGCACCATTAGACAGTGCAATACCCCGAAGTAGGAATACGCGAGCCACTGGGAGAACTTTCCCTGTCAAGTGAAGGTGGGGCCGAGCCCTCCCTTTCTGTCAAATGTAAGCATTCACTTAAAAAAAAAAAAAAAAAAAAGAAAAAAAGGTTTCTAATACTAATGATTAGGGCTCCATGTCTGTCTCGGAAGTCACAGATTCTGTGACTTTCCATGACTTCTGCACCAGCGGGTGCAGCTGGTTGTGGAACCGCTCCATCAGCCCTGTGGCAGCTGCTTGGGTGGCCCCGGGTAGCGGGCCCTAGGGACCACCAGAGCAGCCACTGGTGTGGCTGGCTCTGGGACCACCTGAGCAGCGGTCCTAAGGGCGGCGGGAGCAAGAGCGGGTGGGCGGCCCTGGGGGACCCCGGCAGCTGGTCTTGATGGCCCCCTGGCCGCAGCCCCCCCCCACAAGCATCACCCCCTCCTGCCCCCCCAGAGCGTCAGCCCCTGCCCTGCCCCCCAGCTAAGATTTAGCCAGAGGTATATAGTACAAGTAATGGACAGGTCACAGGCCATGAATTTTTGGTTACTGCCCATGATCTGTCCATGGCTTTTACAAAAAATACCCATGACTAAATCGTAGCCTTACTTATGGTGGCTGTGAAGAAAATCTACTGAATGTAAACCAACAGTATGTGGCCTTCCCCAGTCCACCACAAAGCGACATTGACAAGACTCTGGTCAGTTTCACAGCTGTTCTTCAAAATACTGTGGACCTTGTGAGTCACTGTGAAACTGACCAGAATCAAGACACTTTCAATCTCCAGTTACTTGAGACACCTTTGAACCAACGTGCACATTCACTGGGAGCAGTGGGGATCCAAAACTAGAGGCTGAAGGACGAATAGAGAAGCACTGTCCCCACCCCCATAACAGCACCCAACCATGCACAAATACAGCTTACAGCAAACAGGCTTCTTGGGGGAAGCATAAAATAGCACAGACCCTTCAACATCCTCGAGGCTCCAGGATTGGGTGGAGAAGGCAGACAGGAAGCCCCTTTCTCCCTTTCAGTAGCCACAGAAGGTCTTCAAATGTATTAGATACTTACACCCCAGAGGCTGATACAGAAGTGGAGTTCCTGAGCAGTACTCTGGTAGGAATCTCACCTTCTCAGCAGCTGAGAGCGCTGGGTTTTTCACTAGGATATTGCCCCTGCACTTCATACCTCTCAGTTCCTGGACAATAGGTTTGGTCAGGCCTGGCTGCTGGGTGCACAGAATATTTTTCAAGTTTTGTAGCTTACCCTGGGATAACGTGCATTGGGGGAGGGATAACTCAGCGGTTTGAGCATTGGCCTGCTAAACCCAGGGTTGTGAGTTCAATCCCTGAGGGGGCCATTTGGGGATCTGGGGCAAAAATTGGGGATTGGTCCTGCTTTGAGCAGGGGGTTGGACTAGATGACCTCCTGAGGTCCCTTCCAACCCTGATATTCTAAGAGAACAAAGCCGGTTTTAAAGGAGACACATTCCAGCTATAATAGGCTCCAAAAGCCAGCATGGTCTGCAGCTCCTGAGCACGTTCCCTTTACTGTACTACAGTCAAGGGCCGGGGACTCTGAGGCAGACGATACAGTCCTATTCACCAGCAGGAGGTTTGCTTAATTCTTATTTATCATTATTCTAGTTTATATAAAAGGAAAAAAATATTTTCAAAAACTTCTAGGTTCAGTGATCATTGTACATGCTGGGCTTGCTATAGTAGTCTCACAGGAAGAGTAACAAGTAATAGAGAAACCACAGCATTTGCAAATGTGCACTGACAGCACTTCTGCTGCAAAAGCTAACAAAATAAAACCGTTTCTGAAGGCTCTGCTGCTGGCCAAATTATTTTTAGTCAAAACTCTTCACCTGTTTATTAAGAGGAGGCTGATCAAATGCTGTAGCTGCAGTTCTCCAGCCAGGTCATGTTGAACAGCATTAAGTCAAACAGACCTAAGGAACTTAAATCTTAAACCTTCACTTCAAAAACACACACGCGCATACACACACACACACACACACACAGAGATAAAACAAACCACATCATAAATTATCCTGCTGGTGAGGCTTCCCGGCAAGATACATTCTTGTCTCATTTTCTGCACTGTCTTTTAGATGTTGCAAATACTGTCCTGGAAGCGTTGAAGAGACAGGAAAACCTCTTGCTCAATGGGTTCACATCCGCCTTTCAGAAATTTTGCTTGACAGGGCGCGTCTATTGACTGATACGATCACACCAAGTTGATCTGATTACTGGTGGCTGTTGCTGACTAACTGTTAAGAAACTGTCAATTAATCCGAAACTAAAGTGCATTATAAGACACTAAAAAAGAATCTTACCACTTTGGACTTGAATTCTCGGCTGGATACAATGGGCCGGATTCTAAACTCACTGTTAAAACTTCCATGGAATTAATTCTTATTTACCCTGGAGTAAGCAAGAGCGCCGTCAAGGTCAGTCAGTCAGTCAGATCTGCTATGCAAGGGCAGAACGACAGCTGTCCTAAAGCTAACTTACTTGGCCACAGGATGATTCCCCTTTTCCCACCCTTGCCCCCTATGCCAGGGGCCAGAAGAGGATGAGCATAGAAGCTGTTATGCCAGGCGAATCCTCAGACATCCAGATCCACTGGACGTCTGGGATAGTGACAGAACACAGGTGCAGCAGGGGCCAGCATCTGGCCTAAAATTTTTCAATTCCAACCAATTTTCTGTGGAACTCATCTCTCCCTCTGCTTTAATTTGTACCTCTAATTACGGCACCTAACTCGTATTACGAAAATAAACTCTTCACTTGAAAAAGAATGCTGTAAATCTGAAACCCTTTTATGGGCTGATGTGACTCATACCATCACTCAGGAATAAAATCTGATCCCAGATTAAAGGTAAACATAACCCAGAGTCACAAGACAAATCTGAGAAGAACCTTGCACCGAAAACTTAGGGTCAACTTCAGAACTGCTCAGACTAGACAGTAGCATGTAAGGAGGAAAGACTTTTCAGAGATTTGTACAAACAGAACGGAAACATCTGAATGATGTCAATGGAAGCAAACTCATTTCCCAAGAGCAGGCAGAGACACTTACACCAGAGATTTGGATTCACCCTTTTATAACGGTTTTCTACTGCAACCTCTGTACATTACCTGAGCATACCTTGGCACATTGCTACTTTGTGCTGGGATATCAGCAGGACAAACGGGAACAAGCCTAGCACACAGGGCAGCTCAGGGAGGGGAAGCACAGTCGGCAATGCCCAGGACATTAGGCAGTGCACGAGAGGTTACACGCAAGGCAGAGACCCAGGACTCTACCCCTATGGAGTTAAAAACACAAACGTTTACAGCGCATTCCACTCTGCAGGGTGTATTACAGACTCCCAGCAACCAGATGGTCTAACCCGGGGTGGCCAACCTGTGGCTCTGGAGCCCCATGCGGCTCTTCAGAGGTTAATATGCGGCTCCTTGTACAGGCACCGACTCCGGGGCTGGAGCTACAGGTGCCAACTTTCTAATGTGCCGGGGGGCGGAGGGGGGGTGCTCACTGCTCAACCTCTGGCTGTGCCCCAGGCCCTGCCCCCAAGCCTGCCATGCCCTTGCTCCCCCCCACCAGAGCCTCCTGCACACCGCGTAACAGCTGATCGCGGCGGGCGAGAGGCGTGGGGGGGGAGTGGCAGGCACTGATTGGTGGGGCTGCTGGTGGGCAGGAGGCGCTGCAGGTTGGAGTGGAGGGAGCGGATGGGGGGCTGCTGACGTATAACGGGGACTCTTTGGCAATGTGCCTGGGTAAATTCTGGCTCCTTCTCAGGCTCAGGTTGGCGGCCCCTGGTCTAACCTATCGCATGCTTATGAGGGAGCCTCTGTAACAAACCAGGGCTGCAGCCGGTAGCTCATTAAAACGCACATCTACAACACACCTGTGCTCAACGATTCCCAGAATGGAGCTGAGCCACTTCCTCCCTGCCCGCTTTGGGGGATTAGCACCCCAGGGAGGATACATTCGTACAGAGCTTCTCTGCCTTCCATGGCATGCAGGGACTGCAACTGTGCCTGTCCTCTCTGCTGGGCCCGATGGGAAGAGACTCACTCTCCCCACACGCCCAACCACAATCCAGCCCCTAATGTTCGTATTAGAGGTGGACCTAGCTCATAAAGTTCAAATCCAGATTGGGAGTCACACTTCCCCAAAGCATGAGGGGCTTGGGACAGAGGCACCGCGTGGGCTCCATGTAACAGAAAGGACTGACCAGCTCAGAAGTTCAGAGAAGTGTCCTCCCCAACATTCGGGGGGGTTTGCCCCCAGGCCACTGCCAGATTTGCACCGTGCTGTGACAAGGTGAAGCACTTCGCAGGTACCAGGTATTACTAGCATGATGCTGACTTTCTCTAAATCCTGCCCGACAGGCAAGTGTCCCTTTTCGCTCTGCGGCTAGCCAGGAACTTCTACACTGCAGCCCTTGGGGTGATTACACAGCACAAGCTGGTAACATTTCACTAAAATGCCATCTCCAAATTCAAGGGGTCAAGCGGAGGATTTTAAACAGGAACTGCCTCCTGTATGTTAACCACAACGAAGTCATCGAACCCTCTGACATCAGAACCTGTTGCTATGGAAAAGACTTATGTGGTTCAGAGATGCAGTTTGTTCAGCAGCAAGATCTCCTGCAAGAGGGGAAAATACAGAGCTTCATTTAAAATACCCGATCTGGTCATTTGGAGGACAAATACTGTCAGGGCCAAATGCTGCCCTCAGATGCTGGCAACAGTCACTGAAGTCAAGGGGTGCTATGCCCGTGTACCTGAGATCGGAACCAGGCCCTAAGGCCTTCACTCAAAGCATTGAGCTCTTCAAAATCACTTACTGCCATCATTGCCCGAAGATAAGTTTATGGGTCCACTGTATGAATAGTTCACCTATCTTGTACTCTCTAGGAGTAAAGAGGGCCAGAACAAGGCCTGTCAACTACTTAATGCGGGTCTTCTGCACAAGGGTGAATTTCACCCTATAAGCTAGGAGATTGGCATATTCTGATAGCAATGGACAGTACAAGTCTCCTTCCCCGACCATCAGCCCCCCAAACCTCAAAATCTTCTGTATTTCCTTCCTTATGACTATGGATTTTTTTTTCCTAGCTTATCTTAGAGTTTGATACTGCCACCCATCACCATAGTATCCGAGCACATTTTTCCCAGCATAAACTGGGAAAGCAGGAAACTTTATTATGCCTGGAACTCATTTATAATGCACAAAAACAACGTAAGTGTCCAACAATATCTGGCCCATACTCTGGCTTGAAGATGCAGGGCCAGAATCTGATCGCTGCCATGCTGATGTAAATCTGATGTAACCCCAAATGGGTAGAGCTATTCTGACATAGACAAAATCCGAATTCAGTCAACAATACTTAATAAATCCTATAAGCCATCTCATTTTCTTTACTGGTCCTTGTCTAGAATACTGTACCTTAATCTAGCATGTAATATCAGATCCAGAGACAGATGCTTAAGAGACCACATGTGTCAGTGGCTTTCTGATTTGTTGCTGATAGCTAACTTTGGTTTACTTTTGATGATACATCTTCTAATACCAACATTCAACAATATGTTGAAGGTGAGAATCATACTTTTGAGATTTTAGTCACATATCCTGTTCATTTGCTATGACTTTGCTCTGCTAACCATCACTGGTGTATATTAACTCAGACTTATACTGCTTTGGGGCATACATACACAGAAAGTTTGTATATGCAGGCTCACAGCAAATGTTAACACCACCTATGTGGAATTTTATAAGAACAGTTATGAAATTGTATTACTTTTCCTCTAATTCTGATACTGGTGGGCACCTTAAAGTTTCACGACTCCCCAATGGGGCTATATCTGTGCATGTGCTGATATAACACTATTTCACTGACTAGGCCCCGGTCTACACTACAAACTCAGGCTAGTATAACTATGTCGCTCGAGTGTGGAAAATCCACACCCCTGAATGAAGCAGTTATGCCAACCGAACTCCCGGTGTAGATAGCGCTGTGTCAACGGGAGGGCTTCTCCTGCGACATAGCTACCACCTTCTCACGTAGGCAGTTACTGTGCCGATGGGAGAAGCTCTCTCATCGGCGTAGGTAGCGTCTTCCCTAAGCGGTACAGCAGCACTCTAAAGTTTTCTTGTCTTTTATTATTTAATATTTTATACTAGGTGTCCAGAGGCCTGGATCAAGATCTGGAACCCAAGATGACAGGAACTGTACAAACAAATATGAAGACATGGTCCCTCATCCTAGAATCTTACAATGTAAGACGACAAGGGTCATGAGAAAAGAGGGTAGATATTACACAAAGTTGCCATTTTGTGCACAGTAAGGGAGAGGGAGAAATCAGAGATGACCATCAGATTAAAAAGCATGAAGCACATGGAGAATGGTGGTGTCAACACTGGCAGAGAAGGTCGGAGAAAGTTGCAGAGGGAAAAAAAACAAGGAAGCAGATTTGCGCATATTAAGTATAAATTGATTGTGAGACATCCAGGAAGAGGTATCTGAGACAGGTGGAGATGTAAAACTGGATGAAGAGGGGCAGAGTGGGAGTGGAGAAGACAACGGGAAAGTCACCAGCATAAAGACAGCAGATGGAATCATGTGAGGAGACGAGATCACCCTGAGAGAGGGCGTAAAAGGAGAAGTTCTGGTTATATAAAATTAAGGGGAAACATTTGTAAAGGCTTCTTGTAATGTGGCATTTGGGGGATTTTTAATATAGAATTTCCTGGCTCTGCAGCGTTTGTGTATTTTAAACTACAATGTCCTATTTAGATTTTCTCCCTTACAACCTTAACTCCTGCTTAATATAATCTGGACTGTGAATCATACAAAGGGCGTTCGTGCAATATTCTCCGTCATTGCCTGGTCTCCTTCCTCTTGCATTTTCTGCAGTGTGCTCCTTCTGAGACTACAGTTTCTCTGCATAATACCCACATCCCGATGTCAACCAGGGAAACTAAGAGGAAATAATATAAGAAGAGATGGGCCAAAAGTAAAACCCAGATCCTAACAGTCCCGTCCTTTGGGGAAAATGGGATCTGGATCTGAATTTTGCAGCTGGTTCTCTCCAAGGGTATGTCTACACTGCAATTAGACAACCTCAGCTGACCTGTGCCAGTTGTTCGAGCTAAGGGGCTCAAGCTAAGGGGCTGTTGAATTGTGGCACAGATATTTGGGCTCAGGCTGCACTACGCAGGGTCCTAGAGCCTGAGTGCCACACCGAGCCTCACATCTAAAATATGGGAAAGCTCCTGGCAAGGATAACTTCAATGCAGAATTGTTCAAGGTAAATCCTAAACAAGCAGCCAGCATCTATCCTGGCCCCTCTATTTACATCAGTCTGGGAAAGGGGAAAAGTGCCAGATGAGTGGACCAATGTGGTTATAGTGAAATTACCAAAAAAAGAAAAGGAGTACTTGTGGCACCTTAGAGACTAACCAACTTATTTGAGCATAAGCTTTCATGAGCTACAGCTCACAAGGAACTCTCAGTGACTGTAATAACTGGCATGGTATCACACTTTTAACTGCGCCAACCAAAGTATTGTGTAAGATCATAGTCCATCTTATATCAGAGGCAATTGATAGCATTCTCAGAAAAGAGCAAGCTGGTTTTTGGAAAGGGCGTGCATGCACAGACCAGATCGTCACTCTATGAAACATAATAGAATAGTGCTTAGAATGGCAACAGCAACTCTACATAAACTTCATGGACTTTGAGAAGGCTTTTGATAGCATTCACGGGACCAGCCTATGGCGCATTCTGCGAGCATATGGAACTCCTTTCCGTATAATCAATGTCATCAAAAGCTTCTATTTCAACTTTACATGCAGTGTTGATCAAAGAGAGCTCAGTTTTGAAGTCAAAACAGGAGTACGTTGGGGTGTGTCATGTCTGCAATCCTCTTCAACACTGCAATGCAGCGTACAACAGAAGACATGCCAAGAGGCATTAAATGGACGCTCTTCTCATCCCTTGAAGACCTGGACTTCGCAGACGATGTCGCTTTCCTATCACATACCCAACACCATATACAAGAAAAAACAACTCGAATCAACGCATTCAGCCAGCAAATTGGACTGAAAATGAACCGCAATAAGACAGATATCATAACCTTTAATATTGCCTCACCATCACCGGTATGGAGAGAGGATTATGTTCTCACCAATGTAGAAACATTCACATACTTGAGCAGCACCTTCAGCCAGGACGGGGAACAAGCCAGGACATCCTGAACAAAATCAGTAAAGCCAGGTATGCCTTCAGGAGCTTAAATACAGTCTGGAAATCATCAAAACAACACGCCAAAACCAAACTCAAGATTTATCAGAGCTGCATACTTTCAACACTACTTTGGAGTGCAGAATGCTGGGGAATGAGAAAGTCTGACATGTCCAAACTGTCTTCATTCCACACAACCTGCCTCAGAAAAACCCTCCGTATCTTTTGGCCCAGAACAATTTCAAACCAAGATCTATTGACACAGTGCAGCCAAGAGGATATGAGAACCACCACTGCCAGGAGGCGTTGGAGATGGATCAGTCATGTGCTTCGGATGGAAACTAATTCCATCACCAGAGTAGCAAGATGATGGACACCTGAAGGCAAATGAAAATGAGGCCGCCAGAAAACAACATGCGAAGAGCTGTGGAAGCCGAGCTGAAAAACCTGGGGCACAGCTGGGGAACCACTGAAAGATCTACCAGAAACAGACAGGAGCAGAGGAAGCTTCGTCACTGCCCTAAACGTCAGAGGCGTAATAGGAACATGATGATGATTAGCCCAAGCCTCAGAAGCCTGAGTCAGCTGGCGTGGGCCAGCCACAGGGTTTTAATTGTAATCTAGACATACCCAAGCCCTGTGTCCATGGCCCTGGGGAAAATTCAGAGACGGTTCCAAACCTGGCAACTTGGGCCCCTCTCTAGATGCAAGGAATTCCGAAAATGATGCTGTACAAAGAACCCAACTAACAGCAGGCCTGGTATTCTCAACATTTCCATACCTGCCACTGGAAAAAAAATGACTTATGGACCAAACAAACTGCAAGCATTATAGAGTGACATTTTTTGCCAGTATGTTGAACACAGAATCACAGGGTTAGACGAGAGACCACAAGGGTCAGTCTAATCCCCTGCCAAGATGTAGGATTTGTTGGGTCTAAAGCACCCAAGGCAGATGAAAATGTGTGCAACAACCAGCTAGAACTGGCACATAGCCCCTAGACCTAATGGTGAGACAAGCTGGGGAAATCAGCACTGTTATCCTGAGCCTCTTGCTTTGGGTTTTTAACAACCTCTCCCACATTCCCATCCCTCAGCTGCCCAGGCCTTGTATCATGGTCATCACTCATCCTGCCAAGATCTAGATTGAAACTCCTTGGAAACCAGTTATTACTTGCAGGATGGGTCACCGGGGAGAGACCAGAGGCACTCAGTTTGCAAATGAAAGGCATGAACCCTTGTGGGCTGCTGAAACCACTTCTATTAAAAACACCGAAATATTCTGGGTGACTGAAATGTTCTAAATGGCAAGATTTAGGCTCAGTTCCTGTGGGTAAGTGCCGACTTTGACAAGAATCTTTCAAGTCACTCAGAATGAATGAGAAAAACAAACCAAGAAAAAGTGTGTCATTCAAGAGCGATTTGCTTTGCTAGTTTCCCCTGACTGAACACTCCTGCCAGCAAATAAAATGCTGAGTTTTCATTAGACCCACTATGCGCCGGTTCTTTGAACTGATCACATTTTGCAATAATAGGCAGGAGATCTCTTTTTTCCACATCACTATGGTGGCTGCAACATTTTTGAAGCGACCATTTTGTTCTTCAATCTGCACGTGATTTATTTATTTTATTTTATTTTTTTGCTGGTGAAAGGTGCAAGATTCACAGCCCCAAAAGACCAAATACCGCTATTTGTCAACAGAATGGGTACAGCATGGGCAGTGATGGTGAAAGCTTCCCCAGTTCTCTGCCACCAGTATGGGACTACATGTAGGAGTGAGAAAGGAGTTCACTGTCCACAACCCAGTCAATCTTTGGCCTCGCTGAAGCTGCCAGCAAGAGGCACAAGCAGGGCTAATTGTGAGGGTTTGGGTGATGAGACGCACCACAAGACTAAGACACAAAGCAGGCAAACAAATGCTAACAGCTTTCAGCCACTACTTACTTACCTGGGCTAGATTCAAACTGGAAGACTATAGCTGAAAAGCTTGCTAAACTGTTACCAATCCACCAAGGTATCCAGTCCCTCTAAATACCATTGTGTAACTCCATGTATGTTTTTATCTATACACACACATACATATACACACACACACACACACAGAGATTGTCTGGTCACTTTAGCTTTTCATCCTGTAAACTCTAAATATATATAAATAAATACGTAAATAAATTGCGCATGCTATCAAAGCTTCCCCTACATGGGAAATATTTTAGATCTTGAAATAAATAAGACAAATGTACATATCAGTATGATGGAGGTAAATTATGAATTTCCAATTCTGTACCTACTCAGATAACATCACCTAAGATGCCTTAGCCTATATAAAGTGTTTGTTACACTGTATAGATATTTTAAACATGTGGTCACAAACTATTACAAAATCACTTCGCCCTAAATATCAGAAAGGCAAATGACACCTCAGATCCCTCATTACTGTACTGTGCATGCAGATCAGCGTCAAGGTCCTGTGGCTCACCCCTGACAATCTCACCTTTCATGTGGCTCACCCCTGACTATCTCACCTTCACTATCTCATCTGTTATCCAGGTCCCTCCCCTACTACATACATTTACTTGGAAGCTATTTTCAGCTCTTTGAATATCTCAATTTTTCTGGTGTTCTTTTCTCCAGATTCCTAGTCCTGTTCACTAACGTCATTCTGGTCTCCAGACTTCTACATTTGCTATAAACAAGCATCAAAGAGCCAAATCTTGGATTCTCTGCACATCCCAGGCTATGGGAGATCGGGGTGTGCAAGGAACACAAGACGAGGTCCATACAAAGCTTCACTGAAACTCTCTTTCTAAAGCAGCGATGCTCAGAATGAGATTCACGAGCCACAAGTGGCTCTTTGCAGCACCTGATACTAAAACACTGGGTAATTTAATTACATCATTAACCAGTCAGAATGCTTTTAATATGTTATTAACTAATTAAGTTAAATTAACAACTTATTTGCTATGGGAATTGTGTATGTGTGTGTATATATATATAAACACTCTTAAGTATGTCCCCTGTCATACGGTTTAAATATGACTAGTACTACAGTAAATGAAACAACAAATTCACACTACTCCAGCTCTTTTGGGTAACGTTGATTGTTAATTTCACTCCTGAACCACTGAGGTCTGAGTATCACTTATCTAAAGTATTTATATGGTCTCCCTTGCACAGTAGTTGAGTTGTCACCATCTTTATTGTATTTATCCTTGCAAAAATCCACTCCAGGAATAAATCAATACAGTGTGTAAACACAACATTCAAAGTCAAAAATGGCCTTTCCAAGGTTTCTCACTTGACAAGGTACGTGCTCTGTTAGACAGAAACATAGTGGAAGGGTCCCAGCTGTAGCTCCAAATCATGCTGTAGATCTAAATCAAAGGACTTTTCTGTGTATATAAGAGCAGATTTTAAAGTCTTATCAAGTACAACCAAAGGTTCCTCTTTAATGCACACAGATTTTTATTCTGCACTCGCCAGGGTGCAATTAGCCTGTACAAGACAAGCGAACAGGCTAAGGAAGTGGATATACTGTAGTGCTAAAGCGGATTCCACAAAGAGGGAACCCATGGAGTGTAACAATGTCTGAATGCATCCGATGACGTGAGCTGTAGCTCACGAAAGCTTATGCTCAAATAAATTGGTTAGTCTCTAAGGTGCCACAAGTCCTCCTGTTCTTTTTGCGAATGTTTTTTTTAAAAAGTAGTGAAATTTGTAACGCTGTAAAGGGTTAAAACTTGGCTGGGATCTGAGGGTCTGCAGAACTCAGAGGGCACAAGCAGAGGCCGCTGGAGAATGACAAGTAGTCATAACAGGAAAACAATGAGCAATTCGTTTTCTCTCTCCTTCAGAGCAGACGCACCAGCCCCAGATGTAATCGTCTCTCGGGAGCAGACACAGGCGCCGCTCAGCACGCAACCTTTGGGCCACACCGCAACGCACATTATCAACAGAATCAGAATTAGCAGGGTGCACCCAAATCTCGGTGCACTGAAGAGGGGCGGGGGGCACTTTTGTGCCACGGATTACGGCACCCAGCTGTGGAATCTGGGCTTCCCAGTACGGTCTCCCCACCTCTGGAAACCGGGCTCGCGGGGTGAAGGCAGGGGAGGGGAGACAGGGAACTGAATCAAGCCCTAAGGAGGGGAGGCGGCAGGGGGCTAAGGCAGAAGCCCTCGGGGGAGCGGGGCCCCCACACACAGGGCTGGGTTAGATCAGAGAATGGGCGCCCAGCCCGCTCCCCGCGCCCGTGGGTTCCCAGCAGCCGCCCCGTCCTGAGTCAATGGGAGCCGTTCCGGGAAAGGGCTGGAGCCCGGCCGGGCCCGGGTCCAGCGCCCAGCGCCGGGGGCCCGGGCCGCGCTCACCCACCTTGCCGGGCAGCGAGCCCCCCACGTGCAGCAGCAGCGCGCCCACCAGCCAGCCGGGCCCCATCCCGCCGCGCCGCTCGCCCAGCAGACCCCGCGGCGCCGAGACTGAAACCCGGAGCCGGCCGAGGGGTGGAGCGGGGCGGCGCCGGCTCTGGGACGTCCCCCCCTCGCAGGGCTGAGCGGAAGCCGGACGCTGCCCGCCCTCTGTCCCGGGCCGCCGGCTCAGGCGTGGGGGCGGCTTCTGGGCCCCCCCCGCAGCTCTCCTTGCCTCGCCTGGAGTGTGGCCCTGCACGGTGGGAAACAAAGATCCGAGGGGAGGGATCCCAGGGAATAAGGCGGCTTGCAGGAGGCGGATCCAGTCCCCACCCCCAAAGGTCAGTCCCAACTGCGCAGGATGGGTCACACGTGCCTTGGGCTTGGGACAGGGCAAATGGGGCTCCCCCAAGGCTTGGGCCAGCGCTAGCCCGCTGGGGGCCCGAGGCAAGAATATTTTTGCGGCCGCTAAGGGCGACTGCTTGCCTTGCCTTGTTCCCACAAACCAAAAATATCCCACCCCAAGCTCCACTAATGCAGGGGGTAAAAAGTCCTCATTAAATGAGATGAAGGGGATTTGGAGGGCAATACTAAACTGAGGCCCTGTCCCCCGCTTGGGGCCCTGAGAAATGCCTTACACGCCCTGCTCGACACTACAGACCTATGTGGCTATAACGCCGGTTTGCTCAGCGACACAGTTAGCCCGAGTGGACCAAACTCCTGGTCGACAAGAAGCCTTCTCCCGTTGATATAGCTACCACCTCTCAGGGAGGTGGATTAACTACGCCAGTGATTCTCAAACTTTTGTACTGGTGACCCCTTTCACATAACAAGCCTCTGAGCGCGACCCCCTCTTATAAATTAAAAACACTTTTACATATATTTAACTCAATTATAAATGCAGGAGGCAAAGCGGGGTTTGAGGTGGAGGCTGACAGTTTGTGACCCCCCCATGTAATAACCTTGCGACCCCCTGAGGGGTCCCAACCCCCAGTTTGAGAACCCCTGATTTATGCTAATGGGAGAAGCTCCCCCGTTGGGAGTAGGTAGGATCTTCACTAAGCACTACAGTGGTGCATCTGCTGTGCTGTACGTGTAGACAAGCCCTTCGTTTGCTCATACCTAGCATCACTACTGCCCGGCGGGGCTGATCCAAGTGTGATGGATTAGACATATTCCTCCAGGGCAAATGACACGTCTTTCCCCTTCCTGCACTGCACCCATGGCCTGCAGTACAATCAGCTGCACCTGTCCAATTGGAATCTATTCCCTGAGGCCTTGTGTACACTGGGACATGACTCATGTCTTTAGTGCAGACAAAGAAAATTGTGTTTAAGAACAGGTCTGCTACTTGTGATTAACCCTAGGGTACCTTTTCAAGGTTAACTATGACCAGCTAACTGGCTTTAAAATATGATAGTAAACATGACTTAGCACCTAGTGTAGACAGGGACAAGACTTGTTTAAAAACATGTTAGCAGATTCTGGTTAATGCCCTGGTCCTCTCCAGAGTTAACCATGACTGAGTAACATGATCCCTGTGTGGGAGTGGGGAAAACCATGACCAGCAAAGAAGTTTTTACACAGGCTTGTCCTGCTCTACATTGGCAGCTGTCATGTTTGACATCAAGATACATTTTCCCATTGTAGACACAGACTATGACTATAATAAAAGTTTCCTTGTCTGTATTTACTCTGTAGCAAAAACTGTCATGTTTAATGGGCCAAACACTACTCCCCTTACTTGTGGAAATAGTCCCACTGGCTTCAAGTCATCTCTTGGGAAGGGAGAGAAGGTGGAGGTTCAGATGCCGCAATGATGTGAGCCATAAAAGTATCTGGATAGATTGGGGCAACACCAATTAGAGGGAGGGGGGAAGACAGGAACTACACAGCAGGGTGGAGTGGGGATGGGTAGTATAGTCTCAGCAGGAACGTTTCTATCTAGGTGGTCCCTTTTCTGTTTCCCCTTCATTATTTATTTCTCTGAGCTGCTATTTTGCCTTTGTTAACACTTCAGCTTTTTTCCAGTCCCTTCTACAGCTTCATCCTCCACCAAATATGCTTTCTAAACGTGTGATGTTAGGGGGGATGGAAATCACACTCCAAGCAACCCACACAGTCACTGTACAAACATCTGTGAAATTGCTTCAGGGGTTGCTTGCAGGCTAATAAATCAGCTATTATCCAGCCCTCTCCTCCACACATTCCAGTGGAGTCAAGGTGAGGACTGATCATCTTAACCTATGATGTAATGTAATCTCATACTCCATGAAGGCTAAATTTGGTTCCAAATTCAGAACTCATTTGAGTATCTGGGCTCCAGGACACAGCTCTTCAATCCAGCACTCCTAGCTCAGGGAACTGTGCACAGCCACTGACAAGGAGGCATATCGGGGTCTCCCTGTATGAGGGGAAAGGGGATTACTGGCATGGTGGACAAGAGGGAAACGAAGGTTCACACGGAGCACCTGCCACGGAGCTAGAATGGAGGACCTGCTAAAGGGGAAGGAGAAAATGGAAGTTTATATAAACGCCTGCCAAAGGGAAGGGGGAAGAAGGAATGGGTGTGCCCAAAGAGTCACGAGCACCTTTACTCCCTCCACTCCCAACACTAGCTGTATTTTATACATCAGCTCTGCGGCAAGCAATACATTTTAGCACATGTATGATCTCTGTGGATATTTCTGCTCTTCTGTTCTAATTAGAAATAGAAACTTTCAGTTCTGAGCCTGAATTTAATTTACACTGAAGTTTATTGACACCCAGATGAAGGCTTCTTTCCACATTGCCGAATGCTGTAAATAAGCCTTAATGGGAATGAGAATTGGACCCTTTGGACTGTGAATTGCATTCCCTGGTGAAGAGGGAACCTGCAGGTGCTAAACTGCTTTCTTAAATGTTAAAATTGTTTGGTCTTTGAAATAAGAAAAAAATAAAACCCACCTTTTCATTTTCCTGGGACCGATCTGATTCTTTAACACTTGCATAATTACAGGGCACTTTATACAAAGTTTCAAGAATATCAAAAAGAAAAAAAGTGCCCCCACAGGCTAAACCACATTTAATTTTTTTCATCATAAAAGTTAGCAAAATTATAATTTTAACCAACTACATTAGATCTCGCAAGAAAATGCATTTGATCCCCCTCAAAAAAACTGTTGTTTTAACAAGGTTCATATATGCACAGGGCACACACCTCTATAACTAATTCCATTATTGTGGAAAACCCTTACAATCACGATCACATGAGCATTGTTATTCACAAAACCGCGTTGGTGTTCATAGCTGAAAGAAGAGTCATTTCTCCATAACCCATGCTGAGCCCTGGGAAACAACGAGGCACCCGTGGTTAACATGAAGAAAGTCTGGGCAAGTTTGTCCTTTGTGGTTTCACTTCCTTCTTAGTTAACGACAGTATTTGGTGAGCTGACCTTCTGCTGCACAATATCAAGAAGTTTTAGCAAGAAACGTTATTTCAATTTGCTTCCGTCTTCACCACGTGCAACTTCCACTGAAGAGCACAGACAATAATAGAGACCCAGACTGTTGCCTTTTGATTTTAGGAGCAGCAGGTCTTCTGCATGTAACAAACAAGTACAACAGAGAAGGCACACACAAGAGGTTTCTTTAACTCTGCAGAGGAGCCAAAGACACATGCAGCAGCAGTAGAAACTGCGTGTTGAGCAGCTCAGAAGCTTTATGGAGAGGAAAGGAGAATTCAAGAAGGAATGAGTGAAGGGAGTGCCCACGTTGGACCCAGCGTCGTTTTGCAAACGAATTAGAGACAGCGAGTCCGGATGCTGGGATTCTCCGGCTTGCTCTGCCTTACTGCATCCTCGGAATGTCACACTCTCTGTGCCTCTGGTCCCACCCATAACATAGTTCTTCCCTCCATCATACAGGTAGCGCGAGGCTTCACCAAGGTTTGTAAAGTGCACTGAGAGTCTCAGATAAAAGGCTAGTTGAAAACTAACATCAGGGCAGGGCTTGCGTAACGAACGAGGTGCCAGGGCCTCAAGCAAATTTTTTACTTTCATAACTGACACGGCAAGCCCAGAGGTGATACGGCTCTGAACTGCCGAGCCGAGAGGGGTTGGGGCTCAGCCCTGGCACAAATTAAGCCCTGGATAAGGAAGTACTTCTCCACACAATGCACAGTCAGTCGAGGGAATGCATTGCAGGGGGATGTTGTGAAGGCCAAAAGTATAACTGGGTTCAAAAAAGACTTGGGTAAGTTCATGGGAGATAGGTCCATAAATGGCTGTTAGTCAAGATGATCAGGGATGCAACCCCAACCTCCGGGTATCCCTAAACCTCTAACTTCCAGAAGCTGGGACTGGCTGACAGGGGATGGATCATTTGAAGTTACCCTGTTCTGCTCATTCCCTCTGAAGCATCCAGCACTGGCCACTGTCAGAGACAGGATACTGGGCTAGCTGGACCATTTGTCTCATGCAGTATGACTGTTCTTATGAATACACTAGAGAAGCATAATTATCCGTCACTGTATTCTGTCCAATATAAAAACTACTGAGCCGGTAGTAATTCTGTGGTTCCTCTTAAAAAAAAAAAAAAAAAAAAAAAAAAAAAAAACCTATCAAGAAGCACTGTCATGTAGCTCATTTTCCATAATCGTGCAAAAGCGCAGTCAGCACGGATGCATTACATTTACAGTTATAGATTTAGCAGCGTGAGAGGTTAGCATCTTGCGTAATTTGATGACAAATCGAGAGGTTTTTTTTTTTTTTTTTTAAACAATATGTAAATAAGTGCTTCCGAGATCACCTCCTGCACTTCTTCCAAAAGCAGCAGAAACTGACATGGTTTTAGAAAATGAGCAATGTGGTCTTTATATTTAAAAAAAAAAATTAATAAAAAAAAAATCTCTTTGTTTTGTGAAATCAGTGTTTTTCCTTTGTTTTCCTTATAAGACCATATCCATATTCACCAGGCCTGCTTAATTCAGACTCGGAGGCAAAGTTCACTTTCTGTACAACATCTAAATATTCAAAAGCCTTTGGCTTTTTCTGGAAAAGGCCATGATGTAGCAGCACTGCCAATCCCAAACATCAAAACCTTGGAGTCTGAATTGAAAGAAACGTGGACTCCTTTTTTTGATACATTTGGATAAAACAGAGGTAGAGAGGGCTCAAAGAATGCCAGACCTCCATTCTCTTTTTCCCTTCCTCTTGGACTCCTCGTCCCTCTTCTCCCTATTTATGTATGTCTTCTCCTATTTTATTTCTAGCATGTTATGTCTATCTAGTAGTGCCTGGTTTTGTATTGTATGATCTTGCAGCTTTGATGGGTTATAAAACAGCATAACTGCATTGGAGGTCCCGTGAAGCATGCAGTATTGGGAAATATATACAAGCTATAAGTCATTTACCTTTTTGAACTTTTCATTGTCTGTTTTCGTTATCAAAATCATTTTAAAAAAGTAGATCATGGAAATCCTCCTTGAGTCCAGCTTCAAACTATTCATGAGATTGGCTTTAAAAAAAAAATCATGAATAAATGTTGGATTTGTTTTTATTTACAGTCTAGTTTCTGTGCCTTGAGGGCACACTTAGGTCATGTTTCCAAGCTTTTCTCCTCAATCATCAGGGCTAGAAACTTTTATTTAAAAATAAAAAAAACAATGCTGAGATTCCCATGTGATCACAACACTCCAGGAGCTGGTACTTTCAGAAAAAAAATGTGAGTATAGCAATAAAATCCCAAGAGTTGGTAACAATGATAGGAACGGCACAACTACTGTAATATAGATATAGGCCCCAATATTCAGTCTTTGGATCCTGACTTGAATTTTCACAATGGAGGTGCTTGGAAATAGATTTTATTCCATTCAGTTATGAAGATGGGGCAACTGTGGGGTTTGGATCAGGATCCAAAAGTCCTCAGAGTTTTGGAGTGTTCAAACCCGGGGTTTTGATTCAGTCCCATCTGTAACTGGATGTGGGGAGGAGGAGTGGAGAAAAATATTTGATGTGATCCATAATTGCAAATTCTTCTTGTTACTATTGACGATTCTCTTGTTTCCTGGATGAAATCAATTCTATGACACCTTGTATCAAAGTTCTCCCATGACCCCCAACCATTCTTCCAGCATCTGAGACAATAAGGCATTCATGGCTCCCCAGTGCACTGGATATCACTCGCACCTGGGCATCTCTGTAGCTTTAGTCTTCAAGATCTGCTCTGCAAGACATCACTTCTCAGTGGCAGTGGTAGGGTGATGAAATTCCTTGCCCTCCTCCTCTACTGGAATCATTACATCACCTCCTGGAAATGATTCTGTCTCCTGCTGCGGATAATGCATTACAAGTTCTTTTTCCTCCGTGTTTTCTTGGGGCTCGGCATCATTTTCATATCCTCTAACGGCGCAGTTCTTGCTGACAGGCACTTCTGAAATGGACCCCACAATCACAGTGTCGGCTTTCATTATGTATATTTTGTCTGCGAAAGGAAGCAGATAGGAATCAATCCTGAGCATTACTAATGATCATTTCTGGTGCTAGCCAGAGACTGTTTCCTCTGTTGCAACGCTTGGATGTCAAGCTGAGGTTTTCCCAAAGTTCAGAGGTGTGCAGATCTGGCCCATCTCGAGCATAATTCCCCTCTATAATAAATGGTTACAGCCATGCCGGCCTTTGATATGCGTCCCACTGGTTCTGAATAGTCAGTCTTGGATATTCATAAGGCACCTTTCATTTGGAATCTAAATACTGAACACAGTGAATGAAAGAGAGGGCACGGAAAGGTCATGTGCAAGAGAGATCTGGATATTTCATACTATAAAATTTCCAAATTTTTTGGATCATATAAAAAGTTTGGGGTCAATATTTGTTCACTTCTCCTGCAAATCTCATCTGTGATTACTGAACCACCTTCCCTTCACCCAGCAGCATAAACTATGCATAAACTAAGTTCTTCTCTAACAGAAAGATGTGTTTGCTGCTTAACAATGATCAAGGCTCTGGCCCTTCTGCAAGGACCAGAGAAATTAATAACGCCAGCTACCAGGATGCCAGAGTCTTCTACGACCCCAGAGAATATGCTCTAGGTGTTTTTTGCTTCAATCTACAATAGCGGCATGAAAAGGCTGCCTTTAAGCAAAGTTTTCATTTGAGAAGAAACTCAGATAGCTGTGACAAGAGGGATAACTGAACTCTGTTTTTAGGTCTTGCACAGGAGACTTGGTATCAGGGGTCAGGCAATGCAGGATCAGCTACACTGGAAAGGGTATTTTAGGACAGATTTGTAGGACATGAACGTAGCGTCCAACACGTTAAACCTGGCCCTGATGGGAAAGGTCATTCAAGGCCTTCATTAGGACTTGAACGGCACACTCCACCCCGAGGTCACTGAAGTTCAATGGTACTGTGGGTAGGGGCCGGTACCTGGGGATGATAGACTTTACATTGTTATCATAGAATCATAGAAGATTAGGGTTGGAAGAGACCTCAGGAGGTCATCTAGCCCAACCCACTGCTCAAAGCACTACCAACACCAACTAAATCATCCCAGCCAGGGCTTTGTCAAGCCTGACCTTAAGAACCTCTAATGATGGAGATTCCACCACCTCCCTAGATAACGCATTCCAGTGCTTCACCACCCTCCTAGTGAAAAAGTGTTTCCTAATATCCAACCTAGACCTCCCCCACTGCAACTTGAGACCATTGCTCCTTGTTCTGTCATCTGCCACCACTGAGAACAGCCGAACTCCATCCTCTTTGGAACCCCCCCTTCAGGTAGTTGAAGGCTGCTATCAAATCCCCCCTCACTCTTCTCTTCCGCAGACTAAACAAGCCCATTTCCCTCAGCCTCGCCTTGCAAGTCATGTGCCCCAGCCCCCTGGTCATTTTCATTGCCCTTCGCTGGACTCTCTCCAATTTGTCCACATCCTTGCTGTAGTGGGGGCCCAATACAGCAATACTCCAGATGTGGCCTCACCAATGCCAAATAGAGGGGAATAATCACTTCACTCGATCTGCTGGCAATTCTCCTACTAATGCAGCCCAATATGCTGTTCGCCTTCTTGGCAACAAGGGCACACTGCTGACTCACGTCCAGCTTCTCATCCACTGTAATCTCCAGGTCCTTTTCTGCAGAAATTACAAGTCCATCACTCACAGGGTGGGAGGGTTCTGATGAATTTGCAGGACCTATGAAAGGCACTTAGTTCCGAAAGATCAGCACTAACGAGGACAGGGTATCCCAGATTGGGAGCTGACTTCCATGGAATACCATACACCATGACCTGGCAGATGCTACTGGAAAAAGTAAAATAGGCCAGGCAGCCAAGATCTCTGGGGAATGTTAATTCAGACTGTTTGAAGAACTAAGCCAGGATGCCGTGACGTCCAAACATACAATCAGTTTGAAAACTGGTACACAACAAGCCTGCACTTTAACGATAACCTTTCCTGGTGGAGCACAGTACAGGAGCTCTGTTCCAAAAACTCTACTGCCGTGACCACACCGTGCCCTCTAGTCAACTTCACTGAAAAGCGTTTCTCAGCATTTGCACCAGGCATGAAGAGAGCATGGACTGCATACAATACAGCAGTGGTTCTCAACCAGGGGTACGCAGAGGTCTTCCAGGGGTTACATCAACTCATCTAGATATTCGCCTAGTTTTACAACAGGCTACATAAAAAGCGCTAGCGAAGTCAGTACAAACTAAAATTCCATGCAGACAATGGCTTGTTTATACTGCTCTATATATTATACACTGAAATATATAATATTTGTATTCCAATGGATTTATTCTATAATTAAATGGTAAAAATGAGAAAGTCAGCAAATTTTCAGTAATGTGCTGTGAAGTGTATTTTTATTTTTGTATTTTTAGGTCCGATTTTGTAAGCAAGTAGTTTTTAAGTGCGGTGAAACTTGGGGGTACGCAAGACAAATCAGCCTCCTGAAAGGGGTACAGTAGTCGGGAAGTGTTGAGAGCCACTGCAATACAGAATCTGCAGCACGCCACATCTCGTCACTCTGCAGTTCATCTGACAACCAGGCTTCGACAACCGATCACTAAGGAAGACCCTTCCTCGTTACACATGTGCTTAAATAAAGGGAAGCTCTCAAACCAAATCATTTCGTAACATCAAACTCAAATCTGCTCACTCATCTGTCTCCCTGTAACTGAGAACAAGTTCCAATGGAGATTTGTCCTTCCTTCAGATATACACATAGGGCCAGATCTCAGCTGGTGTAAATTTGCCTAGGTCCAGTGGAGTTTCTGCCGATTTACTCCAGCAGAGGATCTGGACCATCACTCAAGATTTTCTGTAGAGGAGAGGAGGCCCTCAAATGCATCTTCCCCTCCAGCCTCATTGCAGAAACTGCCTGTGAAACATGTCACTGGGAAAAATATTACCATCGTTTAAAAACAGTTTGCCAGGCTAGAGAAGAGTTGCGATTGAATATATTTTTAAAAAATATATTCAGTCATTAAAGCTTCACCCACTGTACTGCTTAATCCCACCCTGGGCATGCTCCCAGCTGCACAGGAAATGGCCTTTGCTCATTTTCTCCTTTGCTCCATATCAGCAGCTCTTGATTTCCCTTTAAGCAGTTTTCTTTGGCAGTAGTTACTCCGGGTTAGGAGTCTGTGCTGCTTGGTTGATTGTTAGAGGAACTGTCTGGAGCCAAAGTCATGCAACTGACAGTAAATGAAAACTTTAAAAAGCTGCCAGTAATGAGACAAATGGGCTGAATTCCTTCCCTCCTCCCCAACACACACACACACACACACACACACACACACACACACTATTCTACAAAGGTGCACGAGACTCACCGATTCGGTTATTAGTGTGGTCCCTCACTCGGGAATCAGCAGGATAGTCGGTGGCATTCCCAGTGCTCTGGATCATCTCAGCCAGGCTTGAGTCGGGACTGGGATTTTTTTCTGAGCTGGAGACCAAGTTGTTGTTGGTTTCCACAATGGGGTTGGGGAGTCTGTTTAGTAACTCCCTCTCTTCTGACTCTTTGTCAGCTTTCAGCATACTGAACCTCTTCTGTCGACATAAAGAGGAGATGAATAGGGCAGTGAACCTGTAGCTCACATGACGAGAAACAAAACAGGGAGGGACCGCAGTAGCTTTGGAAGCAACTGCATCCCTCTGAATCAGGGAGAATAATAGTTGTATTCACAGAACACCTTCCATCAGTTGAGGTACAATTTTCAAGAGGGCCTAAATGACTTCTGAGCTTAGGAGCCTAATTCAAACGAACCTAAGTTCCTTAGGGCCAGATTTACAAAGATACGAAGGTGACTAATGATGCTGATAGGTGTTTACCAGGATTTATAAAGTGCCTAAGCAGGTTAAACTCCTACCTGCAATTTTAGGCCCTAAATATCTTTGCACGTTGGGACCCTAGCTGCTTTTGAAAATTTTACTCCGTCTTAAAGCACTTGAAATACAGAGGTGAATTAAGTCTCATAGCACTCCTCATCTGATCGAGGAGTAAACTGAAGCAGGGGGAAGTTAAATGACTCGTCCAAGGGCACAAACTGAGAAAGCGAGTGTCTTTGGCAGAGCCAGTGATAGAATCTAAATTCCCAGGCCTGTCCCATACACACAGACCATCTGTCCTACAGAAATTTGATACAATGAACTTTGTGACACGAGACCTAAAAAAAATTATATATATATCTCCTGCCTGCTCTGCATGACACAATCAGCAATGGGGATATATCACTGAGAACTGGCCTCAAGAGGACTGAAGTTATCATTGGCCTCCACCAGCTTGCCCTTTTTGGTCACGTTGCCGGACTCAGAGGCAAAGTCCCTGCACATCGAACTCTGAAGATCAACTATGAGGTCAGGAGGGTCACTGCCCGGTCACAGACTGGCAGCGGTCATGTGGTCGCCCGCGATTAACCTGGCTGCAGCTGATCAGTAATGATCCTGGGGCATTACCAGATACTGCACAGTGCGGTCATGGACATTCAGCGCTACGGACCTCCACTGTCTAAGCATATGGATGTTTCTGCTCTGCATGGTCTGATGGCATTTTCATGGAAGTCGCATCCATGGCCACTACTGTCCTCTCCCCCCCTGTAGCACGGCATGCTGTGCACCCGCAGTTGCTGTCCTAGAGGTAGCTGCACTCCGGCGGTGGAGTATAGAATTTGCAAAGCTCTAGGGCCGCAGTTCTCAAACTTCATTGCACCGTGACCCCCTTCTGACAACAAAAATTACGACACGACCTTAGGATGGGGCATCGAAGCCTGCGCCCGCCCAAGCCCCGCCACCCTGGGCAGGGGAGGCCTGTGAGCTGGGCCCCGCCACCCAGGGCTGAAGCTGAAGCCTGAGCCCTGCCACTCAGGGCTGAAACCCTTGGGCTTCAGCTTCGGCCCCAGGCGGTGGGGCTTGGGCTTTAGCCCTGGGCCCTAGCAAGTCTAACGCGAGCCATGGCGACCCCATTAAAATGGGGTCGCAACCCACAGTTTGAGAACCCCTGCTCAAGGGGAGCGTTGTACGTGTAATAAACAGAAATCCCAGGGAGAAGAACTTTGTTTTAATGGATGTATTCAGGCAGAACTTCAAGCTAGACTGGTGTTAAGACGGTCTTGCTCTGTATTTAGTAGTAAGCTAAGCAAATAGCACAGCATGAACTTATGGAGTGCTGGGTGATCAAGGGGCAATGAATTTAAAGGAAAACAGATGCATGCACATTTCCCCTGATTTCTAGCCCTCTTGTGGAAGGTCAAGCAAGCACAGGATTTGAATTGGTATTACAGAACTTCCGCATGGAGTCACTGCAATCCTGTGTCAGAAGAGCTCCCCCCGGCAGGGTTAATTATTATTCATTTATTTAAAGAGGAAACTCAGATCCAATTAACCAAAGCTATATAGCCCTCGGGTCACAAAGCCAAATTTTGCTGATGGTTCCTAGCTCTGCTGCTATTTGCACACGATTAGATCTGCAAAAACCAAGCAAGGGGTTTGAAGTGTGAAGTTCCCAGCACTTGGCACCTTCTGACTCATTTTCTACGAAAAAGTACGAAAGGAAGCTTCATGGACGGCAGCAGCTGGCCGTGAAATATTGAACTGATGGTAGAAGTTTGTAAAACCAGGTTTCTTTACAGTTGGAGGTTTCAAAACATTTTAACAGGTGGAATGAAATGCTTTTAAAAATACAGAGCTCAATCGCAAGACCTAGCTCACTAGCCCGGCATACATGTTGGCTTCAAAGATGACAGACGAATAAATTTACAACAAAAGACATTTACTTCAGTGGAGCCATGACAATTTACTGCAGCTCAGGATCTGTGCTCTAATGTTACTGTGTTTGTTTATGTTTGATTTATTCATCTCCAGCCCGGGATATTCTTACTTTATCATTACCATTGTTTTGTATTAACTGGGAATATCCCCACACTGTAGATGGGGGGGCATGATTTCCAGAGGGTCATGTTGGCTAACCAGCTTCAGTCGGTGTTGTTACACCAGGCCTGGCACACCCGGCAAACAACATCCTCTTAACACCCATTTTAGGACAAGTGCTCTTGCCCACACCTGCAGAGAAGGGAAGGGGAGACCAGAGGGGGCTCAATCCCAATGACTTCATTGGGGGTGACAAGTGGAGATGGGACGAAACTGCAAAAGTTCAGATCCAAACTGCTCCCAAAAGATCAGGCACGTTCGCATCTGTGATTTCGGTTCCCCCCCAATCTAATGACAACAGGTCAGAGCCTGCACTCCCCACTAAAGCAAAACCCCCATTAGCCGCAGAACATAGATGGGAATTTTGCCAGCGGAAGGCTTCCAAGATCAGGCCACAGATAAGTACGGATACATCCCCACGTGCATTTACATCAGAGGTTACAATGGAAAGGGGCAAACTGAAGGGCAGGTTTACACTTAAAACGCTTTGGTAAAGATGCTGATGGGAGACCGTCTCCTGTCGGTGTAGTTAATCCACCTCTGCAAGAGGGAGTAGCCATGTTGATGGGAGAAGCTCTCCTGCCGACATAGTGCTGTCTACACGGGGGTTAGGTTGGTAAACTACCTCGCTCAAGGGTGTGGATTTTTCACACCCCTGAGTGACGTCGTTATACTGATATAAGGCTGTTCTGTAGACCTGACCTGAGAAGGTTGTCACTGATGGTTTAAAAGGACATTATAAAATACCACTAATTATTTGTACCCCTTTCAGGGAAAACAGGAGTGATTTGGGGAGTCTATTTCATACTTACTGCACAGTTCTTCATCAGATCAGAACCTACAATGAGAAGGGGGGGGGGGAAATCACATATCATGGGTGAGTTTATATTAATTTAACAATCACAAGATGGTTATTATCATTTATCAATGCCTCGTCTTGTATTAGTACAGCAGCCTTTACCCTGAGGGATTTTAAGTTATTTTACAAGCTGACGTACCTTTTGCATTCCTTCCCTACTACTAAAATGCGGGCACATTTGGAGTGAATGAAGCTGCTGTTTAACGCTGCACCGCCATATAACCAATAGTTTAAGCAGAGCAGTAAAGGAGAACCCCATATTCAATAAAGAATGAACCACACATGGCAGATGTTAGTCACGTTGATTAACGCCCTGCTGAATGTATTTAGATATGAGGGCAACGAGAACAGAAGAAAAGCCGGATAGAACAGACTATCCAATTGAAATCGCCAGGGGAGGTTAGCTGGGCAAAATGTAATTGTGAGGCTGGCAGGCCAGATGGCCGCTCTTGCCCAGGCTGCAGGAACTGCCTAGGAGCAGACAACCTCATAGCTGGAGACCAGACCAGGTCAACCGTACATTAGTTTTGCTCAGAATAGGTAGTTTTGCTTAGTCTTATAAGAATGTATTTAGTGTTTAGATTTTATGAAATGCTTGTAAGTTGCTGCCTGCATGAATCTCACTTGTAATGTCTGTATTCCAGGCTATAAGACAATATGTAAGTTGTGCTTTATAACTTTAAAAAGGTTTGCCCTGAACTTGTGAACTCAAGCATGGGAACCATCCCCCATTCCCTCCGCCCATCCAGAAGCCAGATGGGCCATCAAGAATCATTGCAATACAAAGGACTGGTTAATGGCTCTATCCATGAGCGAAACGCTATGTGCAAGGAAGCTCCTCCTGTGGGCTTGGACGCTGAATGAAGGAAATAAAACAAAGCCACAGGAAAAATGTCCAACTTTTTGGCTGTTTGCACTCTGAAGTGCCAGAGACTCGAAGGGCATGTCTACACTTGCCATTTAAAGCGGGAAAATTCCCTTTTTTGCTCAAAGACTGTGGGAGCGTCTACACTTGCCAATGACTTTTTGCGGTGAAACTCAGAAGTTTCACCGCAAAAAGAAAACCACCTCCACGAGAGACGTACAGCTCTTACCGGTGATGCTTTTGTGGTGATGTGCAAGTGAAGACACATTTTTCCTGTTTACAGAGCTTTTAGCCTCCGCAGGATAACCCACAGTGCCTAGGTGGCCACTCTGGCCAGCAGCTCTGCTGCTCTGACACCAGGTAAACAGACGTCTGACCCTCCCCATGTAAAGCCCGGGAATTTTGAAACTCCCCTTCCTGTTTTCTTGGCAAGTGCTCACTTATCAACTGGCCAGGTGATGCTGACTGCTCCAGGGAGCAAACGATCCCCTGCTTGGAGCAAGGCTGAGCTACTGGAGCTGATCAGTGTTTGGGGAGAGGGGGCTGTGCAGGGACCCAGGGTGCCCCGCGATCATCCCTCCCTCCCCTTCCCACAAGGCCTATCGTCAAAACGGAGAGAGCTGCACTGGGGGATAGCTACCTTGATCCGCGATGGAAGTGCTGCAAACGTAAACACTCTCTGAGCCCTATGGAAGGGAGTACACAAACCAGTGCTTTTCTTTCACCAGTTCACTGTCACCAGTGAAACTGACAGCGCAAAAACTCTGCAAGTGTAGACATAGCCTATATTGAAGCCAGAGATCCCCAAGGGCTTCCTCCTGGGTCTGCCCTGAAAGACACTTGGAATTGACCGATCACTACAACTCTGTCACTCTGACGATTTAGAAGGTAACTCATTCATGTGTATAGGTTCGCTTACTTTAATCCGTAAATAACTCCGATTTCTTTTTCCTAGTTAATAAGCCTTTAGCTAGTTTATTACAGGATTAGCTACAGGCGTTGTCGTTGGTGCCAGATCTAGGGTGCTAATTGATCTGGGGGTAAGTGACTGGTCTCTTGGGACTGGAAGCAACCTGAATGTGGTGTGATTTTTTTGGTGTAAGTGATCATTTATAACAAATGTCCAGTTTGTCTGGATGGCAAGACAGACTGCAGAGTCTAAGGGGACCGTCTGCAACTCCGTGGTAAGGCTAGTATGGTGATCAAATGCGAATTCCTTGTTACTGGCTTGGTGAAATCCACTTCTAGAACCAGGAGCGTCGGAAGTACCCTAAAAGCACGGGGAGGGGGCGCCCCCCAGGCACCTGAACCACGACACACACACACCCCCATCGGCGCCCCTTCCGCCAAGGCATCGCCCCCTGCTCACTTCTCTTCACCCCTCCCAGTCACTTGTCCGTACTGCAGGTAATAAGTGGGAAGGCCCTGGCCACCTGCCCCCCCCCTCCCCCGATCCAGAGCCCCTGTCTAGAATACACCACCAGTTTGGGGTGTCTGCCCTGTTGTCGGCACTCATGGTCCTGAGCCACTCCAGACAGCATGACAATAATGACTCAGGCTCGAGTTTGGTTAGGGTACTGTGGTTAATGCCCTCTCCACTCTTGTAACACATGCCACAAGGCCTTCAGTGGTCAGGGACTGTGGTTTTAAGTTGCATCTAAAAAACAGCACACCTCCAGCAGCATTGGGCCCCACTTACTACACAAGGGCATCAATTCAGATGGAAGAGCGCCATCTGTTGCACCGTTCTAATAATGCTGGAGAGAGCAATGCCATGTCTTTTCACTGGCACCCGTCGTAGAAGTCTCCTAATGTAAAAACGTTTCTCGGTAACAGTTGTCCGAATCAATATAAAAATAGATTGAAATTCAGCTAGAAAACCTTCCAAGACAGACCAGAACGATGGCTCCAGCCTCTATCAGTCACCTACCCTGACGTACAGATCTGGGTCTAGCTGCAGTGACTGGATACAGATCAGGAGCTGAGAAAATAAAGAGACACCATGTTCAGCACCAGAGTAGCTCTGGAACATCTGGAGAACTAGATTTGATCATTACCAATGAAGATTACCCTTCCCCTCTCTCCGCTTGGGGCTATACCAGCTAACACACTTCCTGCACAAAACAGACCCCGGACGACACCGGTCTGTGCTGGGTAGAGAGACGTTTTGTTACCATTTCTCCCACAGCCTCTGAGAAACTCCCCACGCAGCCTGTGAGCTCCCGTTTGTTTCATGGCAGCACCATCTCTTTCTTCCTCCACAAACTGCTTATAGAATTCGAACGTTTAAAACCGGGAGGTCAGGATCTGCCTGGAGCCCTCACCCAGCCCTGCCTGCCTCCCAAGGGCTGGTGGCTTTGCCCTTCTTCCCGACACATGCAGCGGACACCCAAACCTCTGGGAGAACAGGTGACACTACCAGCATGCTACGGGTTAACGAACAGCTAGAGGGCTCAGGAAACTCACTTTTCCTACTCAGGGTGAAGATCCGCCGCTTGCAAACCTTCCTTTGCCAAACCACCAGCATACCAGCGAGTAGCACCATGCTGCAGAGAACCACCGCACCCCAGGGAACAAAGCTCCCATCACCTGCAACACAGAGCGGGCATAAGGGGTATCGTTAATGAAGCTGCATGTTCTCCAGCTAGGGTTTTTTTAAAAGGTATCGGGGGGGATCCACAGGCACTATGAGAGAGAAAGATGTTCCCACACCAGAACACGCACGCAGACCCAAGCCCACCTTCCTGTGCTGCACTCATCACGTGCATTATCAGTGCTGTTACCTGTCTTGGCAGTCTTCTCTGTAGCTATATCTGAGGTAGGGGAAGTGCCAGCTGCGTGTTTTGTATCCGATCCACCGCCGGTTCCCGTAGCGGTCCAGTTGGCATCGCCAGAGGCTGCGTCACTCGTCAGGATGCTGGCCCTGGTCACTGGCTTTGTGGCAGCGTGGGAATGCTGGCCTCCCACGGTGGTTGGCTGCTTGCTCAGGTGCGGTGGTCTTGCCCTGCTGGAATCCTTTGGCTCGTTGCTGAATTTCCCAGACAAAGTGGCAGGTGTGAGGTGCGTGGGAGGCGGATCTATGCAGACTTGGTCGTGTGTGGAATTTCCGCTGCCCACTGCTATCTTGTTTAGCTTGGCACAGCTGGGAAGGGGAAGGGGAAGGGGAACACGGAGGTTATGGGTCACAGAGTAAAATGCATGAGGAATCCTTGGGGGAATGGAAGACAGGAGAGAGGTTACCTGAATGATAACCACCCCCTTGCTCATTTTTGTGTCATCTGCCCTTAGCCAGAAGCTCATCCCTTCCCATTACTCTTCCCCCTGCCCACAGGATCTCTTTAAGCCAGATACAAATCTAACATTCATGTTCAAGTCTAACCCACTCTAGTCAAGTGAGCTCGAGGTTAGAGGGGTTCGTCCATCCCCACTCAAAACGCCCCCTGGCCATGGCGTCTGGTGCAAACAATAAGAGAAACAGAGATGCTCTCAAATCTCTGCTCACTAGCAAAAAGCTGGGCTTACTCTGTGTGAGGCTTGCAGCGTTCGGTGCTGGAGTGCCGATCAGAGAAGGTACCCGAAGGGCATTCTTCGCAGGAGACATCAACTTCTGAGGTGCCTGCAGAAAAAAAAAGATCGTCAAGCCATACGTGACAGAATGAGCCGTGTCACCAGCACCGTCCCATGGCCAAAGACAGAGGAGACTGGCTGGCATGGGTGGGATGCTTACCTCTGGCTAGGACTCCAAATCCTGGCTTGCAGACAGTGTGGGAAATGCATCGCGCACAGCTGTTCAGAACTGCAACCTTACAAAACAGCCCTGCTCGGCACTCACACACCCTTCCGGAACTGAAGGAGCAAGGGGCTTTCTCCACAAGGTCGAATTCTGAAAGGGGGAGTGAGAAAAAATTAGCATGGAAGAGATGCAGGAGAGGAGAAGAGTTGAGCTATTTCAATCCAGGGGTCCTGGAAAGCAGGGTGGGACACGAGATAATGAGAGTTCTGTTCAGCGACAACTTAAGTCACAATAGCAGGAGAAGCCTGCAGACCAATGGGCTGGAGTCTTATCAACCAAGCAGGGATCAGGCTTGGTCAACAGCTGAATGGGAGACCTCTGGGGAAATCCCAGGTCCCGTAGGAAGTGGCACTGTGAGGTGATAGGTGGCATTCCCCTTTCTAAGTACTGAGCCAGCACAGGGGGCCATTTTGCAGCTGGAAATGCCATTCTGAATGAAATGTCATTACTGGGGTCCGACCACTTGCGGGCTGCAAGATCGGGGTGTTAACTCTCCCGCCTGAGCTAAATTTTAGCTCAGGCAATTGTGTTCCATCCCCTAAATTTTCCTGGTAGCATCTCTTAAACATGGCACTAGCCTCCCTGTTCTAACCTGGTGGGTAGCGTTGTTGTGCATTGATAAATATCTCTGGGCGTCACCCCAGAGGTAGCTGCAATCCCAGTAAGGCTTGCACTTCAGTTCTGCATCTGCAAAACTCTTTGGGATCCACTGGGGTGAAAGACACAAGAGATGGGTCTGCACCAGAACCCCAGATCCAGACTTTGGAAGAACCAAGATGCAAATCTGAATTCAGATCCAAGCTCCCCGGTTCGTTCCTCTCTCTAACATTATGTCACAGGGTGGGATGACTTTTCGAAACTGAACCGAACATCCCAGTCAAGTATTTGGATGCTCAAGTAGGCGCACAAAGTGGGAAAGTAAAATAGCCAGACACGCACTCTCCAAGGGCCTGATTCAAATTCCACCAAAGTCAGTGGAGTCTTTCCATTGACTTCCGTGGGATTTGGATCAGGCCCCAAATGCAGCCTTTGGATGTCCTACTGAGATACCCAAATATACAAACGGGACCCATTTCACATAATGGGGATACCTTACTGCAGTGCACCTTAACCTGAAAGGGGACTCACATCAGCCCGGTGCTGCAGCTGATGGATCAAGGACTAAGACAAGACGGCTTCCCTCGCCAGTCCAGACAGGGAGTGGAAAGGCAGGAAATCAAGATACAATGAAACTGGCCCAGCTCAAACCCAGAGAAGGTCTCGGCATGATGTAAGTGCCGGAGATAAGCAAAACAAATACCTGGCTTGCATGAAACGCAGGCCTTGCAGTATGGCTTCCCTTGTTCCCTGTTCAGGAAGTGCTCAGGCTCACACTGCCCGCAGTCCCGGCCTGGATCTGTGGGACACTCTTTCTGTTTATGGTAGCCTGAAAGAGAGAAGCAAAAAATCAATAAGAAGCCTCTTACCAAGGGCTCGGAGAGAAGTCGAGGGCGAGAACCATCCTGTCAAATGCTGTGCCTGCCCGGTAGCATCCTCTACTGGCCAAGTCTCAGTTTCTCTTTCAAATAGGCTTTTCTCTTCCAGCAACACCCTGCTTTATCCTCACCATAAACGGTTCCCATCAAAACAAAGTTCTCAGAGTCCAAATTTCATCCTGCCCAGCCCTCCCTGGCCGGAGTCGTCTTCTACTGCACTGCAGCCTGCTTTCTGCTCCAGCCCCTGGCTCTCCTCCTTGGGGCTGGGGGTGTAATTGAGGCCAGCTGTAGGGCCTCAGCTAGCTCCTTCCTCCAGTTAGTCCTTTCACCCTCCCGCCAGGAGGATTCCTCCAGCCACTGTCTCCACTGCTTTTGAGGGAGGATAGAGTGTATATCTATATAACATATATAGATATATATAATGTTTCCCTCCTAGAGCTTGTCCTGATTGGCTGAGAGAGGAATCCTGCCCTGCTCAAAACTCCTGATCCCAGGGCCTTAAAGAAACTGCCTTCCCTGGGTCTTCATCCATGCTTAAAAAGCCCCAGCACTTCAAAGGACACACCACAGAGCAGGTGTTGACTGACCACTGGTGATTACTAGCCTTTAGGGGACAGTCGCCCCGTTATATGTCTGAAGGCTCCTCAGTCCACCTCCCACACAACACTAGGATGGATCTTCTCTCTACAACTGTCGCCCAGGCTGCCATTACCAGGGTGCAGAGCTTGGGACCATTGCCGCCGGGAGGTTACAAATGGGAAGATAGAGGGGGCTGGCAGGTCTGCAGGGCAGTGCCCCACGGCCCCGCAGATTCCTCAGACAATTGCTCCTCGCTGGCTCCTTCAGGTCTCTGGTAGCAACACGCAGGGCTGGTGCTAAACATTTTACTGCCCTAGATATCCGCTTTCCTCTTAACTGCTGCCAGCATCTCTGGGAGGCTGGTGCAAATGGGAGCTCGAAGGGGCAGAGCTGCACCCTCAAAAGCTGTGCGGGGCAGTGGAAGGAGGCCAAGCTGGAGCCTCTCTGGTGCAGCTCTTGTGGGGAGCAGGGGTGGCTGGGCGAGAGGCACCTCTAAAAGGTCAGTAGTCTAAGCAGCTGGGTACGCGGTCTAACAAAGGCCCTGACTATACCATGGAGATCAGAAGGGCGGCAGAAAGCTTGGCCCCAGGAGTTGCTGGGAGGCGGGTAACCACGACCAGCGAGGAAGGCACAGTAGCACGCACACAAGGAGAAATCCCAGCAGCAGCCCGGGAATGGGGCACAGGGTGGGGGAGAAAGAATCCAGGGAAACAGCCCACCTCTTTCTGCACAATGCTAACACCTCGGAGGAAAACAACACACTCGCTAACCATTCTGGCAAGCCCAGCGTGGGCGGTGCAGGTGACAGCATCAGTGCTATATTTAGGTGACTAAATGCCACCAGACATCTCCCAGCAACGTGGCTCCCACCTCCCACTGTCTGGAGCCAGGCTCACTAGGGCGGGGACTGCTGCAATTCCCGTGCTCAGACCTGCAACACGGTCCTTTAAAAAAAAAAGCTATTTCCTTTAGCAACCAGCTGTGTCAGGAACTGAGGCTGAAATAATGCCCTGCAGAGAGCCGGCTGAGCGTGGCTGTGGATCAGCTGACCGGCAGCCCATGGAGTAAACACTGCTAGCCTACTCTGGGATTGTGCTCGGAGGAATGATGGTCTAGTCTGGTGGACAGGTTCAGGGACGCAGGCGTGCAGCTGTGGTTGGTGGACTGGGACTAGGGTGAGCAGCTAAGGGAGGACGGCACAGACAACCTTAATTCTGCCATTTCCTAACTTTTGAGGGCTTGATTTTGCAACCTGAGTCTCCTTTTAGTGTCATTTTTGCTATGTAGTATAGTATCTATTTGTCCAGGGAGTGTTCCTCTCCCTGATCCTTTTTTAATGCTCTTCTCCCCCTAGATTTCCCCCCTCCCCTTTTCTCCTCTCTCTCTGCTCCTCTTTAACCCCCGGTCTTCCTTAAGCAGAACAAAAAGCCAACATCCAACTCCCAGCCTCTATAAAAATGGGGAAGCCCCTTTGAAGGCAATGAAGCCACACTGACATACACCAGTTGAGGATCATAGGACCATGGGGTTAGAAGGGACCGCAAGGGTCACTAGTCTAATCCCCTGCCAAGATGCAGGATTTGGATGGTACAGACACAACAAGACAGACGGCTATCCATCCCTTTGAGTAGGTTCCAAACTGGGTAAAAGCAGCTTCCTCAGCCCTAATTTCTTGTTTTACTGGAAGCAGTTCCCTTCTTCCTAATTTGTAAGGTCTCAGCTGGCCACACACACCAGGGTGGGTCTCTCACGAGCCCCGGCAGAGTCGTGATAATCACATGGCCACAGCTCAGGAAGGATGCCCTGCTACTGACCCAATCCAACTTCATGCAAATACTCTCAGCCAAGCACAGTACCCCCGCGCGCTAATCAGCCTAACGAATAAATGTCAAAAATTTCCTTTTGAGGAAAAAAAAAAAAAAGAAAGAAAAACGTTTTTACAAAGAGGGAAATGCCACAAAATGCCCCGCCCACTGAACTGCTCTGGCCAATGGGGCTAGCTTCAGGCATTTCCAGGACTCGGTCTCACTAAGCCATTTCCTGTTTCTGACCACAAGGCTCGTTAGTCTTTATGAGTCATGGCTAGCTTCTGAGCGGCCTGCTGCCGGCGCTGAAAACAAGCTGCCCACCTCCATCTCCTCTGGAACACTTTCTGAACTGTTTTGACTCTGAAGAAAGCAACAGAGTTTCCCCTGTGCCGTTTGCTATTTTTATGGCCTGCGATCGGATGCAAATTGAGCTTCACAGTTTTACTGGACAGTTTGAAACCCTGCAGCAGCAAATCTGTGGGTCCGATTCTTGGGCAGTCGCTCGCAGCAGTGCAGAGTGGGTGCAAAACACCCGCAAATCACGATGGCAGCGTTTTACACCTTCTGTCCACGCGCTGCACGCAGGTGGACGTGACGACGCAAAGCGCAGGGCCGTGCAGACTCAAATTCAGCGGGATGCGAATTAAGGACCCAATTCTGCGAGGCTCTGAGCACCTCCAATGAGGTGCTGAGGGCCTTATTGCAAGTGGCACAACCCCTTGCCAGACCAAGTCCACAGGGTATGTTTACACCCTGGAGACCATATTGGCATCGCTATTCCATTGTAGCTATGCTGGCATAACCCCGTAATAGAGACACTGCCTACACTGATGGAAGGGGTTGGTGCATCAGTGTAGGAACCAACACCTCCCGCAACGACAGGAGCTAGGTCGACGGAAGCATCCTTCTGTCGGCATAGCTGCCTCTGTGCTGAGGGTTAGGTCTGCAAAGCTACACTGATTGGGGGGGGTGTGTGGAGGAGGGGGCGGGGGGGGTTGGATTTGTCACCCCCGCCCCCAACCAACATAGCTACTTTGACCTAAATTTTAAGTGTAGACCAGGCCTAAACGGTCAATGCCTATAAACGAGCAGGGGGTTATGCCCTTCATCCTGCGGATCACTGGGACGTTTGAGGGGAGGGGATCTGGATCCAGACCTGTTGCTCATTCATAAAATCGTGCACTGCACACCTATGCAGGGAACAGAAAGAACTCCCCCCACCACTGCACGTTGCCTAGTTCATTTACACCAGTAAGATGCGCATTTGCCTGTTAATTGTTACCGCGTTACAAACATACGGACCTGAGGGACATTGGTAGCAGCAGCGTTGTGAAGTTTCATCATAGAGCCAGTTCTCTCGCACGTCACAGGACTGAGGTGAGGGAATCGATGTCTAGAAAATCAAAGAGACCAAAGATCGCAGTAACGCTCAGGAGCGAAGCGGCAGCATTCAATGTACAGCACGTCGCAATTACCCACTATGCCCCCAGTCCAAACCGCAGAAAAGCCCAGCTTTGTGCAGCCGTTCCCTGTGCGCGAGTAGACGAGCGGCGCGTGGGAATGGGAAGCTGCATTGCAACCCGCCTATCTGCCATTTCAGTGCTCAAAAGCCTACGGTGACAAACACAACTCCATGGACTGCAGTACTGTCCTAGAATGACCCCCTCTGCACTCCAGACCAGGACTTGGGAATAACCAGCGTCGACTCCCTAAGGAATCCATATCAGGTTTTAGACCGGACTATGCGAAGAGTATAAATTTTAGCATATACAAGTATATGCTAAAACTATGCGAAGAATGCTAGACTTTGGGTCATAGTCAGGGCTATGTAGCTATCCAGCCAGAATGGACATGATAAATAAAACTAACTCTTTACATTAATTGTCAGTTTTGTGTGTTATTTCCAGGCATCCGGTGACCTGGGCCACTCGCAACAGGTGCATGCCATCCTTCTCAAAGATGCTTGAAACTACCTTGTTGCAGTTATGCCATTTTGTTAAGCTCCTGCTGGGTCCAGCAGTCTCCTCTCCCATGTATCAGTGTAGTAAATATATAGCCGTGTTCAATTGTGTAACTGGATATAATCCAACCCAAAGACCTGCTTGCGATTCAATTGTTTCGCTGGTAACATGGGGACAGAACCTGCAGCGACATCAGTGGCAGTTTGGCCCAAGGGGAGAGCCTGCAAACCCTTACTCCCATGCCCAGTCCCACTGTCTTCAGTGAAGCTTCTCTTGTGCGTAAAAGGTTTTCAGGAGCGGCCTCTGCTCTGACCTTCCTTAGATAAAAAGACTCAGTTGGGAATTGTCTCAAGAAGGAAATAAACCGGCAGGCACCTCTGCTCAGTGGCTTCAGCGCCTTGCTTAGAGCAATCTGAAGCACATACTGGGAAATTTCACTCGTACAAGTTTTCTGATGAGATCATTTGAACTTGGCAGTCCCCCATTCAAACCCCTCCCCACCCCGTTCTCGGAATTCCATTTTCAGCAACTGGTGGAAAGTGTAAAATCGTCTGAAACAGCAACTTGTCTCAGAAAGAGATGGAACCAGGAGATCCACCATAGACCATGCCTCTTAATAGCGCTTTGACAGGTAACAAGGACCTCAGGAAATCCACAGCAGATCAGCATCCCCTCGGCTTCTGCGGGAGAATTTCCCCCAGTCCTTCGGCATAACACTTCACCTTTCTACAATGCCTTCCGTAGACAGTGCAGAGTCTCATCGAGCTTTACCAGCATTCATCCACTAACTTCACACCCAGCCTCTGAAGCTCTCTCTCTTTTCTACGGATGAGGAATCTGGTGCCCTACAGCAGAACGATAGGAAAGCCTGGAAAGGTATGTCTGCCCTGCAATTTAAAACCCGTGGCTGGCCTATGCCAGCTGACTTGGGCTCAAGGGGCTCGGGCTAAGGGGCCATTTAACTGCGGATCTGGCTGGAACCTAGGCTCTGGGAGGGTCACAGAGATCGGGCTGCAGCCCAAGCCCAAATGGGTGGACTGCATGAGCCCGAATCATGCAGCTGCGGGTGACTAGTTGCAGGATAGACACACCCACTAGAATGGAGTCAAATGGCAAATTACTAGCAGAATTGGAAATAGAACCTCTCTAACCACTAGCACACACTACCTTCTAGAGACAGTAATCGAACCAAGGATCCTGACACTTCAAACAGACTCAAGAGGCTGCCTGAGGAAGGGGGATCTCCTTGTCTCTCCTGCAGAAGCACCTTAGCTAGCCAACCGTTCTAAGACTCATTTAAGCAGCAGGAAGGGACGTTATTAAATCAGTCGTTTAGAGAGAAAGGTCCCTCAGGGGTCACCCTAGACTGTTTCAACTAAGACATTGTACTGTGAAGGGGATTAGAACTAAGCCCAGTTTTTCTACCCAGTTTTAAAAAGACAAATTTAGAAACCACAGTCAGTGGCCATATCTAAGTCCTGCTGGGCCAGCTTTTCTGTAACTTCTCTGGAAAGTCACTGACAAGGGCAGCGCTTCTTTCCTGGCTCTCCGATGAGATCCGACTTTGGGCTGTAAGGGATGGTCAGCATGAGATCAAGTTGAGCAATGTCACTTTAAATGATTGATGCAACATTCAGCTTCTTCCACTGAATTTTCTGGAAAAAACGTAGGAGATTTTCATCATTTAATCAAATGTGAGGGTTTTTACAAAGTTTAACATATTGAACATACAGGACCAGATTTGGCTCATAGTTACCATTACATAAATCTGCAGTATGGACTTATTCCAGATTTGACTGAGAGCAGAATCTGGCCCACAGCCAAATAACGACTGTGATAAATTAAAAGGAGGACTAGTGGCACCGTAGAGACTAACCAATTTATTTGAGCATAAGCTTTCGTGAGCTACAGCTCACTTCATCGGAGGCATTCAGTGGAAAATAGAGTGGGGAGATTTATATACATAGAGAACATGAAACAATGGGTGTTACCATACACACTGTAACCAGTGATCACTTGATCACTTGTTGTGTATGGTAACACCCATTGTTTCATGTTCTCTGTGTATATAAAACTCCCCACTGTATTTTCCACTGAATGCATCCGATGAAGTGAGCTGTAGCTCACGAAAGCTTATGCTCAAATAAATTTGTTAGTCTCTAACGTGCCACAAGTCCTCCTGTTCTTTTTGCGAATACAGACTAACCCAGCTGCTACTCTGAAACCCGTGCTAAATTATTGCACATCTGCAAACAAAATGTGACTCAATTACTTAATACATCGTTTTCCCACAAGAGGGCAGCTGCCTGCCAGCTTATCACTTATTCACTGCTTGAAATCCACAGCCTGGCAGATTGATCTGCTGCCAAGGCCAGGTCTGAGAATGACACAGCAGTAACACGCACTCCACCCACCATTACCACACTGCGGCTGGCATAGTAGCGTTACTGCCTTTATTATCCTCTAAGCAAAATCCCAAAGTGCTCCGAGTCTGTAGAAAACTTTGTAAAATGCTTCCTTAAAATCAAGGCACGGTTTCTCAACCGTGGAATGTCTCCTTCTGCTGACCCAGCCTCCCTGTTTCTTGGCCATCCACCAAGCATCACTGAGAGTTTATCACTTATGCTGGGTCATGAGCATGAACTTTACTCATCAAGCTCTTTCCACTGTCCGCTCGGTGGCAGCGGACACTGCATTTCTGACTGGGGCCTTTGTCAGCCTCCCCTTTTCATTCCCTCAACTATTCATTCCTAGATCAATCCGTCAACAGCAGCGCAGGATGGTCGAGTTCTGTTATGTGTGATGAACGAACGAGGGCTCTTGAGAAGTGACAAATGGGGCACTAACACGAGCTGTGCATTTTGCCCCACATACGCAGTCCCCGCAGTAGCAGCAAACCATTAATGCCTGATCAAGGCCGAAAATGAATTATATAAGCAAAACTGACTGCAGGGAAATGATGTGGGCTCCGCTTCTTTAACATATACCAGGTTTTCTATAACCTCGGTTTCAGAATTTCACACTTCTGATGTCAAAAATGTACAGTGACAACCACAAGGTTGTGTGGGACGAAGGCAAAAGTGTATCCAAAACCGACTGGCGGGCCGCGTAGTGTGAAGGCGTTTGGGGTTGAGAGCGGCATGTTCAAAATGATAAGGCCAACTGGATACATGTGTGAACTGAATGCTTGGGGAAGGTGGGGCTCAAAGTTACACATGGGAGCTACAGGCAGGAAGGATGGTGTATAAGAGGATCTAACTGATGTAACACACTCAGGGACAGAAAGTGTGAATTACCTCATTTTAGCCGCCTTTAACCAGGCATACCCATGTGTCACTTTCAACCCCTCTATGCATTTGCTCTGATTACGGACCGGATTCTACTGTACATTAAAGGCTTGGTTGGTTTGATTTTTTTTTTTTTTAAACGAGTTCAGTGTTTTCAGCCAGGGTGAGTGGCCTAGAAATAAACCTCAGTGCTTTGAGAGAGCAGAAGAGAGATGGATCACAGAGAACAGACAATGAAGCTGAATTACTTTGCCCAACCAGTTTAAAGGGAAGTGATTCTCTGGGGAATCCAAAGAGCAGAGGAGGCAGGATCCAAGGTGCTGCTAGAAATGATCTCTCGAGATCAGTGATACTCAGACCTCAGTGGTTCAGGGGCCAAATTAGCGATCAGCATTACGCAAAAGAGTCACAGTTGCGTGAATCCATTGTTTCATTTACTATAGTACTATTCATACTTAAACACTACGATGGGAAATTATATAACTAACTACTATTTTCAAAGCAAAATGACTGGCCAAGTATTATTTTATCAACTACAATTGGTTAACATAGTAAACGCATCCTGACTGGTTAATAATTAAAATCACACAGTGTTTTAATATCATGTGCGGCAAAAAGTCGCAGGAGACACAGTAAAGAGCCACCTGCAGCTCGTGAGCCTCAGTCTGAGTATCGCTGTTCTAGGTTTTAAAGCCCAACCCCCTTAGTCTGTATAATTTGAAACATGGCCCAGAAACCTACTGAGACCCTGCTACACCTGCCAAAGGGACAGAGCAAAGATTTGTTGGTGTTAATAGCCATAGATAGTAAACCAATGTCTCTCATCGACTCAGACATTTCCAAAGCTGTAGACTGAAAGCACTGGCTCCGCAAATGAAATCAAGGCCAGTGTTTAAACTTCTGTTTTCCAAGCAAAACTAGAAGCCAGATTTCCATCAATATCAATGGAAGGTGCAGTCCCTCATCAGAGGGCAGAATTCATCATACCTTATTTCTTAGCCACCCTCACCCCTCCCAGTGCCACTCTCAGACTCTGTTCTGAAGCAATTCTAGCACAAGTATTGCCTATAAGTTACATGTTCACAAGGGCTGGCCAAAAATTTTCCATCAAGACTTATTTTTGGCAGAAAATTGGGTTTTCAACTGAACTAATGTTCATCGAAAGTGACGGCTTTCGTCAAAAAACGTTTGATTGTTTTGTTGTAAAAATTAAAAATCAAACAGTATCTGGCAAAAAAATATATTCGAGTTTTTGAGGAAAAGTCAAAGTTCTCCACACACAAAAATGGGTTTTTTTTTCCATTTGTCGTCAAAATTTTCTTCAGAGAAAAACAAATTCCAAACAGCTCTAATTTTTACCATTCTTTCATGAGAACTTATGCATGGCAGAAAGAGAGAGGCAACATGATACAGGTGGGAAAATTCATATCCTCACTGCAGCTCAGAAAATGCTAGTTAAGGAGCCACCTTTCTGTCTTTTCTAATCCAATCGGTTTTATAGATCATGGGTGTGTTTGTGCGGAAGGATAAGTTTCAGGTTAGCAATAATACTTTGCTCTCACACCGTACTTTTCACCTGTGGATCTCAAAGCATTTTACTTTGGTGATTTAGCATCATTACCCTCATTTTATAAGTGGGGAAACTGAGACACAGAGCGGTGAGCAAGGCAATGACAGAGGAAGGTGTAGAACTCAGATTTCCTGACTCCCAGCCCCATGGTCTGCCCACTGCATCACAATGCCTATTAGAGAGCATCATGGCTGGTAGTGCTGAGAATTCTACCTTTTAGCCTAACCCCCAGTTAAAAAAAATAAAATCAAAATTCTAATACCAATATAATCAAGTGACATTTCATGTGCTTTCTTGATTTGACTATTATATTGGACCATTGTCCATTATATGCAAATAGTCAACATGTATGTTATTTCCCCCATTCCAAGGTGGGTTTTCTGGAGACTACCCCCTGGTACTTCTTTTTCCCTTTTATCCTGAGGGCCAGGTAGCAGCCCCTCACTTTCTGATTAAGGAAGGCTGGACACTGCTCCTGCAGGATCCCTCCAGTGCAGCCTTGGGACTGCAAGGCATTTTCTTGCATAATGTCCCCAGCTCCTCTGCTGCCCTGGGATGGAGTGTCTCATGCCAGACCCTGAATCATGAAATGTTTGCAATGCAGATTAAGAAAGACTTATTTAAAACAGCAGAGATATTTCAAAATGCTGGCTGCAGCCTCCAGGCTTCATGGAATCACAGAAGAGATTATAAAGCTGTTTTGAGTGACTTCTTCGGAAAATAACTTTGTCTGAGGCCATCTCTGTTCTCACTAGCAAGCATGAGTGTTTTGCAAAGTGGCTGCCTAAATACTGCAGTCAAAATGTGGGGGTGAAGAGGAATCCCTGCCCAGATAATGAGCGGGACATTATAACAATGCAAAAGGTTAATTCCACAAGTCAATTTTGAATCACTGGGGAGGAGAGGGCTATGCAATCTAGCAGTTCCAGCAGAGAACTGAACTCCTTCGACTCCTTCTTGTACCATCTACACACAACTGTTACTTTCATAGTGCAAACTGCACAGGTGTGGGGGCATAAAAGGCCCGTGGTTTCTATCCCCTATGTCTTGTAAGTTCTATTCTTGGCTATTTCATTTATTTTTTAATAAATTAAAAAGGGAGGTTTCTAAATAAGTTAGATTTCTTTATTTATATACATTTTTCTTGATAAAAAATTAAACCTATTTAAAATTAAATGTGAATTTATGACAACCTACTTTAAGGCCTAAACATTTAAAAATCATTTAAATTAAATTTAGATTAAAAAAAACAAGCACTCAAGCAGCCCACATGCACTGCCAAAGTTTTAAAAAAAGTAAGCCCATGAACTAGGGGAAATCACTGGGAAAGAGTGGAACCAGAGTTTGCTGACGTGCTAAACAACCAGCTGTAGCCTGCAGTAGCCTTTTGACTGCTGGTACAGAGAGAATTTTCTTCATTTCAGTTTATTCAGCTAGTTTGTGCAAAGTTGAGAAACTGATTGGGAGTTGAAAAAGCAGGAAAGCTTGTTTTCCTTTTCCAATCTATGAATAAAAACAAAGTGTGAGAGGATGAGATCTACGGGTTCTAAATCTTGAAGGCCATGGCGATCAGTCATGATCAGTTCAGTTCACTAACTACAGATAATTCTTCTTCTGTTTAATGAAGTTAATTTTAAATGCAAACATGTTTTGATATACTTACTTTCTTTGCTTATGTATTCAGCACAAACGTAGTTTTATTTAAATAATTTTTAAATGCCATTTTTGAGCATTTTTAATCAAATTCTAACTTCCATCCAAATGCAGTTTGTGACAAGTTACAGTTTAAAAATTAATCATTGCCTTCTAAATAAGAAATGCATCATTCACCATTTCCTAATGTAATTCAAAAAAAAAGAAAAAATATGACATACGTATATTAAGGCATTATATTTACTTAAATAAATATAGTAGATCCTCCTGCTTAGCAAAAAGAATTACCAAACTATACCAACCCATAAGAAACAACCTTTCTTTAGGAAAAATAACCAAAAAGTACAAATGCAAAACAAGATTAAAATCAAAGTCTTAAACCAAGGTTTCCTGTTTCCTTATATAAATCATGATAAAAAAGGGTGATTTAAATCAATCCACCCTCTTGGGTCTATCACTTTGTGACAATAGGTGAGTAACTTAAGAGCTCTGTGATTCAGTTTACCCATTAGAAAAGAAGTGTCTTCTTATTTTTATTTGTATGGTGGTAATTGCTTCCCCCTGGGGCTGTGGTAAGTAACACATTACTTAGTGTTTCTACAGCGTTTTGAAGTTAACAAGCATTGCATATGTGTTAAAGCTTATGATATCAGGGCATGGCACATGTTGCCCATATAGCCAAAATACCCATTACAAAATTATTTTATCCCTGTACACGTTTCTGGCCTTCTTACTGATCGTGTGAAGCCAAGCTACTCCTCTGGCACAGAGGGCAATCACCTGCAAATACAGCTGCACTGTGCCGATATATGCAACAGCTAAAAAGGACCTCTTCTCTCTGCTCCATGAAGAACAGATTGCTTGGTTCCACCAAGTCTTGATAAGGTTTTGACAGCGGGCACTAGAGATGTTTGGGTCTTGTCTGCCCTAGCAGTAAAATTTTTCAGCACCAGTGCAGTGGGAGCATCCACTGTCAGCAAAGGGTCAATTTCCTAAAGCAGACAGGAACTTTGTCCAGGGAAGCTGTTTTAGCACCTTGCCAGAAAAAAAAAACCCCACCAGATCTAAGCCCAACCTGCTAAAGGGGTGCTAATATGGTATCCTTGGCCAAAGATACCAGGGGCCAAGGTAATAATTTACGGCTTTGCGACTGTCTGGCGGTGGATTGTATCACTCTGCCCTGTCTACATGAGGAAAATTCTGAGAAAATTTCCCACCAATAGCAGCAACATTGATCGCCCTGGATACACTGCGTCACTTAGAACTGGCGTGAGCTAGGTTACGTCAGGTGTGTTGACAGCGGTCGCAGCCGCGGGAGCCCTGTCTGCTTTCCCTAAGACCTGTTCAGTGGCAACACTGGGAACCAACAGTAGGATTCCCCTGCCCCCGCACTAATGTGAGCTAAGTCCTAGACAGCTTAATGATCATCTGCCAGAGGGGAGGGAATCACAGGCGATCACTCACATGCAAGCTAAGGCCCTGTTTGTACAAGGGCTAAAGAAAAATAATTCCTGTAGGGGGAAGAGCGATCGACAGTGCAAATGAATACCCTAGTTACACAAGTTTCTAATGCATCCATCACAGGTAGGATCTCAAGGCAAATAATCCCTAATGTCCTTATAGATATTAAAGGGTCCAAACATGGGGGAAAACATGCATCTTGTAAAACAGCCAAAAACTGAAGGTAAAGATTTGACTTAGCTGGCCCCATTGCTCATATTTAGCTCTTGAAATGAAGTGAATGGGGTGGGGAGGGAGGGGAAATCTAAGGTGTCAGCCAAACTCTACAAACCTCAAAACTATCACCTTCTTGCAAAGCAGCTGCTGCCATCGATGCAGGGGGATCTACCCATCAGACACTCCTGTTACTCTAGAACCTCTGTTTAGGGGACCCCTAAAAAGAAAGCTAGGACTGCAAAAACATTCCAGGGAACCACTCCACCTCTCCCCAAACTTGGATCATTCATTCTTCATGGACCGAATGATCTTGCAGACTTTGGTTGTTGATTAGTCAGCTGGAGAAGATTCACTTCATAATTTTTACCCTTTGTTGCTTAGGTCATAAAGAACAACCTCTGTATGAGAACTTTCACTTCTGCCCCACTCCCCCCTTCTCGCCTGTGAATATCTAGACACATTTAAGAGTGCAGTGTAATATAATTGGTATTCATTTTCAACACAGCATGTGGGCTGGCTTTATCAGGGAAACCTCTTGTGAGCCTCAAAAGCCAAATGCAGCTGCTTCCCTCATCTGTAAAAGGTACAGAATGAAAACATGGTAACCTCACACTCTTTTTAATCTTCAGCGCATCTCTCCCCTTTCGTCTTTTGACTGTGTTTCCTTCCCCCATTGTCATCTCTGAACCTCAACTGGGAGCAAATTGAACTCAGCATCTTTGGTCAGGTGAATCCAAAGAGCTGTTCCAATTCCTGCAGGCAAGTCAACATCAGTAGCAATCATCACCCAAGCTTGGGTATCACAACTGTTCCTGAAGACAGGAAGAGGGAGGAGGAGGATTAAATTGCGCATTTCCCTAGCCAAAGGACCAGCCAATCCAAATGAAAAAGTTTCAATTTTATCTCAGTGACAAACAAGACTGACCAACTCTGAAAGAGAAAAATATATTAAGTTATACAATTTCCAGTATTCTTCAACCGCAGCCTAGGGTTAAACACAACACTTCGTAAATTCTCGTGTGGGCAGAATATGCCATTGTGTTAGTCATGTTACAGCATGACTAAAAGTTCAAGTATACACATGCCACCACCATGTTTAGGGTCAGAAGCTGGGAGGAGTGTGAATAGTGGCTCTTCCTTATCTCTGGATGGGGTTGTGAGCAGGATGGAGGTGGTTTTTCCCCGCCCAGTGGACTAGCAGAGAGCACACAGAGACTGGACTCAGCTAGTGGACCACTGTGCGTAGGGCCCAATCTTGCCCCCAGTGTAGCCAAAGAAAGTTTTATCACTTCAGTGGGAGCAGGATGAGGCCCCAGTAGAGCAATAGAACCCACAATTCCCTAATAAATTTGAGACCATCCTGAATATTAGAGGGTACACAGAACTCAGCGGTTCCCCTGGGCAGTAAGTTTGATGGATCTTGAAGATCGGTTCTGTTTACAAGGGAGCTAGATCCTATTTTCAGCTGCAAGATAATAAAGACCAATGAAATAAAATGGAGGGGAAAATCAAAATGCACCAATACAAAATGGGGAATAACGGGGGAGGCAGCAGTATTGCAGAAAAGAACCTGGGGGTCACAGATTGAATCTAAGCCAACAGTGTGCCGGTATTGTGAAAAAGGCAAAGGTCATTCTGGGATGTGTTGTCACATGTAAGACATGGGAGGTAACTGTCTCACTCTGATCAGCAGTGGCGGGCCCTCAGCTGGGGTACTGCATCCATTTTTGGGCACCACACTGTAAGCAAGATGTGAACAAGTTGAAGAGTCCAGAGGAGAGCAACAAAAATGCTAAATGGTTTAGCAAACCTGCCCTAGAAGGAAAGGTTGAAGGAACTGGGCACGTTTAATCTAGAGAAGAGAAAGCTGAGGGAGGACATAACTGTCTTCAAATACGTTAGAGGTTGTCATAAAGAGGACAGCAATCAACTGTTCTCCATGTCCACGAAGAGCAGGACAAGCAGTCATGGGTTCAATCTGCAGCAAGGGAGATTTTGGTTGGTATGACACAGAGGTGCACTTCTCTGTGTCAGCAACTCGTCAGGCCTGACATACTCACTAACACACTGTCATCACAATATACACCCACAAGGTGGCATGCAATACATCACTGGAAAACTAATAACTCACTGATCATTAATATTCTTGTGTGGTGTATGTAGATACAAAGAGTTATGGATATGTTGTAGAATTATGGTCTTAAAATGTGCTTGGCAAGAAACGCTTAAGCACAGTGAGCCTTAGACAAAGGGAGATGTATTTGCTTGTCTTGGTCATCAGGCGAAGACAAAGATGATACATCTATATAAAAAGGTAAACAAAGCCCTCAGTCTAGGGAGTGAGGGAGATAGCCTCTTAATTATAAAGACAGAGATTTGTACCCCACACAATAAACAACGGAATCAACGGACGCTACTATAGAAGTGTATCCAGTAAGATCTTTTATGATAGTCTGTAGCCTGCTTGTGGTTAAGATCATGTTGCAACGCATGCATTAACGCTACATGAGGAATTATGGAAACTCACTGACGTTATGCTTTAAAGTCTGTAACCAACACAGGGAGAAACAGATTTTCTCCCAGTGAGAAGGGAAGGCAGCTGTCTACCTCTCTCCAATGTAAATTAAGCATTGTGGAATCAAAACAATGGAAGCCCCATTTACATACAAATCAGCAGGAAGATGGGAGGTACAGCAGGAGACCTTCCTGCTTCTTGAAACAGGATCAATGAATTTTGAGAAGACAGCCTGGTACCTGCATCCCCTCTCCCCACCAGGCAGGAGAGGCAGGGCTGACTTTTCAAAGAAGAAATTTCAGAGGTTTACTGGACTTTAAAAAGAAAGGGGAGAGGTCCCCATAGTTGTCCCTCACTTGGAGGATTCAAGGGGCCAGCGCTCTTGAAATCACAGAACGCTGGGTCCTTCAACCAGGGAGGCTGAATTTAGGCAAAGATTGTAACTCGCTAAAATTAAGTTTTAATCTTATAAGCGTATTTTTGCTTTTGTTTCTTTGTAATCCCTTCTGTCTTTACTCCTAAGGTTCGGTATCACTTAAACTTTCTGTTTAATACATTTGTTCTACTTTTACTGTAAACCAGTTCAGGGCTGTGATTCAAATAAGAGCGCGTTTGTCAAGCCCCAGTTAAATTAATGAGCTGCAGTGTATTGTCTCTTTAAAGTAGCAATGAACATCATAACCTCAGAGTGTTCAGTGACAGGACTGGGCACTGCAGGAAGATGGCTCTGGGGAACTCGGGAGTCAGGCTTCAGTGTCTATTACCTGCAAGACAAGGACTGGACTGGCGCAGTCCTGAAGGCTTTGCTGGCAAGACAGACAAGCTGATGTGTCAGGAGCTGCCACACAGTTTAACAGCAGCAAAACCCTCCATCACTGAAGCAGAGAGGGGTAAGGTGGTGACTCAGTTCTAGGAACCCCAGCAGCCTGTCACACCGTCAGCTGGTTTGAAGGAAATTCGGGAGGAGGCGCTGTGGGGTGACTCCGCAAAAAATAAGTGGGTGGTGGAAGCCAGGGCGGGACCTACAGGCTTGTATGCAGGCTGTTGATGTCTGGGCTGTGAGTCACAGCAGCATAGCATTTAAGGCACCCAGAGTTGCAGGGCAAGGGGTGACAGAGCCCCTTTCTGGTCTGGGTTGAGCCCCAAAGCCTCACAGTTGGATATTAGGACAAACTCTGTAGCAATGAGGATAATTAAGCCCTGGCACAGATTACCGCAGCAGGGTTAGGCTAACCCTAACCCTCAGCAGGAACCCCTTGTACTGGAGGTTCAGAACAGATTAGACCAGTGGTTCCCAAACTGGGGTTTGTGAATCCCTGGGGGTTCACTGAAAAAAATTCCCTAATGGCGGAAAGAGCTGTCCCTAGGGACCCTGGGAAGCCAGTAGCCCGGAGCTTTGGGGACTTCCAAGAGCTAAGCAGACCAAAGCAAGCATATCTATTACACTGAGGAGATTGAAACTTCAAGCTTCCTTATACGAAATGGAAAGGGAGGTGGATATTTTCTGCTGTTTTTAAAATTAAATAGGCGGCTGGTGTTGTTTTTAAATTATTATGAAGAACAAGTTGAAGCTTTGTTGTAATGTGGGTTGTTTGCCTAGACTGCTCAAGACCTGAATGCTTGTGTAGGAGAACTCTGAGTTGGCTTCTTACATCCCTTCCTGCTGTTCCACATCTGATACTCCTTGATGAAACATAGGAGCCAGAAGCACCAGTAAGGGGGGCGATGAGGATCACATGCTGCCCCCCCCATCAGCACGCCCCCCCACAGGCTTTGCCCCTACACCCTGTTTTTTCTACTGGCGCCTCTGATAGGAGCCTTGTCTTCTAACAGGCTTAATCAAAAGTGATACAAGCTCCACAAGTGAGATCTTGGAAGAGTGTTGCTGTTTTCATAATGTAATAAAAATATGGTGATGATAAATCATAATGAATAAATAGTGTGTAATAAGCATGTCATAAAAACACATTTTATATTTCCAGGATTACTGCTTTTATAATTTATGCTGAGGTCAGGGAGAAAATCCCTGGAAATATTCATTTTTAGGAGGGGGTTCACCAGACTTGACATTTTCGTGAAAAGGGTTCGTGGATTGTTAAGGTTTGGGAACCACTGGATTAGATGAACATCTGTCGGGGCGGTCTAGATTTATTTAATCCTGCCTCTGCTGGGGGGGGGGGTGGGGGGGGGGCAGGGGATGGACTCGAGAACCCTTCCAGACCCACATTTCTATGACTCTCTGAAAACGAGCACGTCTTCGGCCTGGGAACACTGAGCCCTTTGGATATCGGGTGGATAATACGTTTGTTCGAGAGCATCAAGGTTTGTTCCTCGCCTTCACTCTTCCAATGCCAGCAGGCACGTGAGCTATCCCAGTGGAAGCGAGGCTCCTTGCCGAGGTAGAGCAGATCTCAGGGGGTTATGCTGCATTTGCGTCTTGCGCTGACTGAACTCATTAGTTAATATTCATTTGAGCTCACAGAAAAAAAAAAAAAAAAAAAAGCGTGGTGGTGAATCAGGGAGATGAGAAATCAGTTTGCTACAGATGAGTAGTACATCAGAACGAAAAGTATATTACAGTAAAAAAAATACAGAAAATGATCATCTACCAGCACTAGCTGCTCTGGAACTGACTACAGAATCACACCAGCAACAAAACTGTCTCCTTCTTGGGCTCCTCCCCAAAGGCTGAGAATACCGGAGAGAATCCTGCCCAAGCCTACGAGGGCGACCAGATAAACTTCATCTGTCTCATGGGGCATGTGGAAAAAAGATCAATAATAACTGTTAACTGGATGTAAACTAAAGACCAGAAAAACAGTTTAAAATATAGATAGGCTATGAACTGCCAGACACTAAACAGGAGCATATGAATTCCAGTGGTGCCTCAGGCTGCCAGCAAGAGTCATCCCACAGAAACACAGCAAAAAGACTATCCTTGGACCAAAGCAACCATAAGCTCTGTGACTCCAGGTTTTAACAGGCATGGAATAAGTAATGGCTGGGACCTAAGTCTGAATATTGATACTGAATATTAGAAAAGCAAATGCACTCTCTCTCTCTTGCAATAAAATAATCATTGTGCACTGATATAGCACCTCCCCCCCCCCCCCCCCCCAAATCAGACTGCAGACCATCAGGCCAATCCTGCAATCCTTAGGCGAGTAGCCCCAAAGATTGACCGGGTGAGTAGGGATTGTAGGATCAGGACCTATATGTATAGGAATCACTCCACCTTAAGGATGAGAGGATGGGAGCCAGATCCCCATGGTACAGTAAGTTGTGAGAGTGTGGGAGGGGAAATTACAGCTCAGGGCCACACGGCAAACCCCTACTTTTATCAAAAGGGCCCTGAGGATCTGCTAACATCAGTGCACAATAGGCAGGAATAAGTGTTCTTAAAGGTCTGATCCAGAAGGCCCACAGGCTTCAGATCTGGCTTTGATCTCTCTTTAAAGATCTCCAGGCCCACAAAGTTCGCTGAAACATTTCTTCATCATTTGCAATGACAGGCACAGCGTACATACAAATGACTCATTCACAAGGGACTGTTTGGGTGTCGCTAATATTTCCATTGGCAGGGGAAAATCATTAGGAGGTCAACCTGGGGCCCTGGTTCCTGCAATGCAATCACCCATAGGCTTGACTTCACCCAGGCAAAGCGGTGCATAGCCTCCATGATCTTACTCCCATGCATGACACACATTTATAAGCGTGTACAGGATGAGGGCAATTGTTGGGCATTGCACCAAGCAAACCCTGTACCCAGATACCTGTTATCCCATTATAACATGGTACCCAGGACCAATATTAACTGAGCAGAGAGTCTAGGTCTCCTGGGCTGAAATCTCAAGAGCTTTAACAGTCTGAAACCACGGATCAGTTGGGGGGGCAGAGACACAGATGATATCTTTTTGAATTTCATTCAAGGCAGAAGCCACATCCCATTCATGAATAAGTTACTGCAGAAAGGGGCTGGATGGTCCAATGAAGGAGCAGTTTTCTTTTTACACTTTGGGGAGATCTAAGTCAAGCCCGAGTTTCTCAGCTTGCAACCGAGCCTGGGCCACACAGATTCCCCGCAATCTCCGGGTACGTGCCAAGGCTTCTTGGGACGGCGTAAGGAGGACCCGGGGCGAGCTTGCTTTCCCCAGAACATCGGGTGCCAGCTGACGAGCCAAGGGCGTCTGTTGTTTGAAGTTAATAACGCAAGAAGCCAACCAATAAATAAATCCGGATCCTTTGCTCTTCGTCTGCCAGCTCTCCGGGGCAGGCATCAGGCCGCTCCGGGGCCCGGGGCCCCCCCACGCTTCCCGCCCGCCCGTAGCACCTTCCTCTCCAACGGGGAGACCCCACCCCACCCCGGGGCGTGAGCCCCCTGGGGAAGCAGCCCTGTGATTTGCCCCCAGCTTTTCTGAGCCTACAGGCGCGCTGGGTCACCCGTGCCCCCCGGCCCAGCGCTATTGGTGCGGGGGAGACCGGAATCCCCCAGCTCCAGCTGCTTCCCTCCGGGCTGAGCCCGGCTGCCCCCCACCCCCGCCCCGGAGCCACGCGCCCCCCCGGCACAGCCCCACGCCCGGCAGGAGCCCCGGGGCAGCTGCCCTACCTGCGGGGGCGCCGCCTGGGTCCCCCGGAGAAGCAGCAGGAGCAGCAGCAGCAGCCCCCGGGCAGCCATCGGCCCCGCTCCGCGCAGCGGCAGCCGCAGGAAGGTCCTAGCGCGTCCGCGCGCGGGACTCCCGCATCCCGGGCAGGGCTCCCCGCTGGCCTGGAGCGCGCCGAGCTCCTGGTCCCTGGAGCGAGCCCCGCGCCCCTGCAGGCGCCGGCAGCGACTTTCTAGCTCGAGCCGCGGGGGCGGCTGAATCCGAAACCCCGAAATCACTCCGAGAAAAGGGGTTTGACACAGCGTGTCACTAGCCCGGCCCCCTCCAGCCCTGCTCCCCGGGGCTACCCCCCGCGCGGCGGAGTCAGAGCCTGGGCTCACCCAGCATGCAAATTGCAGCCGCTAGGAAGCCTACGGGTTTCACCCCTTTGCCCGAAAACAACGGGCTCGGATGGGTCCGTTTCTCTCCCTTTCCCCGTCCCTGGCGGCAGGGAGCGGGAACAAAGAACCGCGGAGCCCGCCCGCAGCCCTTCCCCTCTGCGCCGGGCGGGGCGAGCCTGAGTCCCCGCAAACTCCTGCTCCAGCCGCTCTCTGCAGCCAGGCTCCCGCAAGAGCCCACACGCCTTTTCCTCCGGCTCCAAGGGGAGCGAGCTCACACCCGCCTGGGAGAGTCTGGGCGCTTCAGCTGATCTGGGAGGGGCCCCTCCTTCCCCCCCGCCCCCCGGGGCTTAACAGGGCTCGGGCTTCATTTACAGCCAGCCCGGGTCAACGGGCGTCTGGCCCTCGCTCTCAGCCGGCTTGGGAGCCGGTCCAGCTCGCAGCACGGCTGGCCCCATTGCCTGCAGCGGCCCCGAGCACCGCGGGGTTAGCTCTTAGCCCAAAGGGAATGTCAGGCAGGCCCCTCGCGGTTAGGCTCTGCGTGAAATCTCTTCTGCAGCCCCCGATGACAACAACAACAAGAAGAAGTCTGGTAAAAACAGCCTCCTCCCAAAGAGCAGGACGGGCAAAAACCCTGAGCCAGGCAGTAAAGTCCTGAGAAGCTGCATTTTCATGACGATGCTTTTTTCCTTCTCATGGGTGTAAATTTCTGCTGAGCAAAAGGTCATCACAGAATGAGTGGAGGGTAATTCGCTGCTTGAACCCAGGTGTGCAACAAGCCCACTTAACCAGCCCTGTAATTACCCGACATTTCACTCTCCTGCAGCAGCAAAGTTCATTACGCAAAATGATAGCACTTTCACTGAAATGGCTTTTGGAGTCCTTATTTAACTCCCAAGCCCCCCGGGGGGGGGCGCTATTCAAGAGTCACCCCCCCTCCACAATCACATAAGGCCTACTTAACTGTACACACCTGAGTCGTGCCCTTGGAGGAGTGGACTCAGGTGTGTTCGCAAGATCGGGCCCTTCCTTGTCGGATGAGTCTGCCGCTATTTTTAAAAGCAATGGTTTACATTTAAAGATGCCGTCTAATGCTTTCAACGGAACACCCATTTATTCCCAGCTCTCCCACACAAACTGAAACCTAAAATAAACATAGGGCCCTAATTTTCAGAGGTGACCTTGAGCACTGCATGGTAGAGGTCACTGTTCCATACCAGCATCTTATCCAGTTGTGCAAATATGTCCTGGCTTCAGTCTCAATTATAAACGTACAGAACACAAACTGGCTGTGGGTAGCAGGTGTTGGAGGTTTGGAGACAGCTGAGTGGTTGGGTGGGATGGTGTGTGTGTGTGTATTGGGCTGTTAAAATCACTGGCCGGAAATTTATTTAAACATTATGGTAGGTTGCATGGTTTTCTTGGTTCATAGATTGTAATTTGAAATAACAGCCCCTAGAATCAAGGTTGCTGGGCTGGGTTATTTTTGGTTTTGTTTTGAACTTGAATCAACATAAATACAACAGCAGAATTTGGGGATAGGATGTGTGTTTTATTAGGACAGGCACCAACATGGGATTGCCTCTGCTTAACTTTACCTACATGAGCGGTCTTACTGAAGTAAGCGTAGGTAGGTAACGGAAGGGCCCCCAAGGCCACAGTACTTGGATGCTCATAGAACAGGTGTCTAATGTTAGGCAAGTGCTTAAGTCTTTCCAAGATCAGAGATGTGGGGTTAAATCAAATCAAATCTTCTTTGAACGTGATGTGTCAGTGTGGAAAAAAAAAACCTGAAATGGTCACCGACCACTGTTCTTGTCTATTGTGTGAGGTAGGTTCTGCATTAAATAATACCATTCTCAGAGTGGGTATTCTGGTCCTCGTGTTTTAAATAAACACATTTGATTCAGACTGTGTGTGTTTTGATCATATTCAAGTGAATTACCAGGGACTTTCTGAAAGGAGCCATACCAGGAACTACAACACCCACCTCTGCTTCAGCAAAATAAAATTATTTTTCTCAAAACGTTCCATTCATTTCCTAGAAAATAATCCCCTGCACTGAAGATAAAAACAGATGTTAAGGACAAATTGTTTCTCCAGTTCCCAGTTCTCCAAAAGGCATTTTAATCTAACGGGCAGAAAGAGAAAATCGTTGGTAGCACAATGTATTATGGTTTATAATACCCATCTACTTGTATATGTCCCTCTATTTAAACACTTATTAAAATGTGCATTTGCCGATAAATAGTCCTTTGAACTCAATGGTACTACACGCAGGTGCAAAGTTAAGGCTTGGCTACACTTGCAGATGGAGAGCGCTTTGAGTTAAACCAGCCTTCGGTGAGCGCAGTAGGGAAAGCGCTGCAGTGTGTTCCCACTGGCAGCTGCAAGCCCACTGGCGTGGCCGCATTTGGAGCACTTGCAGCGGCATCGGGAGTGGTGCATTATGGGCAGCTATCCCACAGAGCCCCTCTTCCCATTCTGGTGCTGTGGCTTGTGGGAAGGGGGCGGGGCATTCTGGGTCCTGTCCCAATGCCCCATGATGCATTGCTTCGCATCCCAGCAATCCCTGTGATTCTGTCCACATTTGGTGCCATCTTTCAACGTTCTTTGTACTGCGCGCTCTGTCTTCTCTTTCGGTCTGCAGGAATGGATCCTGAACTTGTGAGGAAAACGCTGATGGGTCGACAAATTGCAGTCGAGTTACTCCTTAAGCTACAAACTGACAGTGAGGACTCCGACGACGATATTGACTCGAGTAGCCCCTACGACACAAGATTGCTTGTGGCATTCATGGACATGCTCACCACAGTGGAATGCCACTTTGGGGCTCGGGAAACAAGCAGTGAGTGGTGGGATCACATCGTCATGCAAGTCTGGGATGACGAGCAGTGGCTGCAAAACTTTCGCATGAGGAAAGCTACTTTCATGGGACTGTGTGCTGAGCTCACCCCCACTCTGCAGCGCAAGGACATGAGATTGAGAGCTGCCCTGAGGGTGGAGAAGCGGGTGGCTATTGCAATCTGGAAGCTGGCAACTCCAGACAGCTACCGATCGGTCGCTAACCAGTTTGAAGTGGGAAAGTAGACCGTTGGAATCGTGTTGATGCAAGTTTGCAGGGCCGTTAATCGCATCCTGCTCAGAAGAACCATGACTCTGGGCAACGTGCGTGACATTGCGGCTGGCTTTGCACAAATGGGTTTCCCTAACTGGGGAGGGGCAATAGATGGGACGCATACTGGAATATGAACTTCATGCAGCAGGTCCTCTTTGGTTCTTCGCTGCCGCTTCCTGATTCTTTGCAGTCTTTCGGCCATTGATAACAAGGACGGCTGCGATCTCAAGGTTGCATCTGTAAAGCCAAAATGCAACACTTAACAGAGGCAGCATTGTTCACACCAGACAGAGCAATGATTCTGCCGTACTTAAAGACAAGCACAGTGCACACAATAGCAGAAAGTGCCCGTCCCAAAACGAGCGCACATAACCCACAGGAGCCCCAAAATGATAAGTAAGCAGAGGGGCAAGGGGGACTGATTGTTTCAGGGCTGTACTGTCCTCTGGGGTTGGTTCTGTGCCTTGGGGAGAGCCAACAGCTGCAGGGGGCCCTTATACTGAACACTGTCCCATTTTCCACAGGATGAGTTCGTCCTGAAAGATATCTCGCTTCGGAGGGTGACCAGGGAAGCAAGGGAGGGTCTTCTACTGCAATGTGGATTCTGCCCTGGCCCATATGCAGCTTGCCTGTGTGCAGCAATGGTCCCCTCGCCCCTCACAGCACAGTGGTGCAGACATGTTAGCCTGACTGGGACAAGGAGCACAGTAGCTCTGCCAAGGAACCTGTGCAAGTGGATTGCCCAGCTTCTGTATGAGACTTTTGAAGAGATCACTGGGGCGGATTACCGCGATGTGAGAGAGCACATCAACGCCCTATTCTGCATCTAGGCATGCGCCCAGCCCCAACCCTTCTCTCTGCAGCCCTCCTCGCCCCAAGAGCCTGCACCAAACAGCTACCTTCCCAAAGCAAAAGCCACTTACTGGGCACCTCCTCTGCTGTTTGTTCTTCCCGAAGCACCGTCCACTGCGACTGGCTACCTTCCTCCTGGCTTGAAAACAGCTCCTGGCTGCGTGCATCTAGGGATGCCGGGCGTCCTCTGGCTCTGGCCCCACCTCCTCCTCAGCACCCTCTCTCCTGCTTTCCTCCTCCTGTTTTGTTGAACTCTGCGCTGCTACAGCTTCTGAAGTGTCCATGGAGGTCTTCAGAGTGGAGGTGGGGTCACCCCAAGTATCATGTCCAGCTCTTTGTAGAAACGGCAGGTCGTGGGGGAAACACCGGAGTGGCTGTTTGCCTCCTGCGCTTTGTGGTAGGCATTCTGCAGCTCCTTCACTTTAACCCTGCATTGCAGAGCGTCCCGGTCATGGCCCCTTTCCATCATGGCCCTTGATATCTGCCCGAAGGTATTGTAATTCCTACGGCTGGAGCGCAGCTGGGACTGGACAGCTTCCTCCTCCCAAACACTGATGAGGTCCAGCACCTCGCCATTGCTCCATACTAGGGATCGCCTGGCGCGTGGAGGCACGGTCACCTGGAAAGATTCGCTGAGAGCACGCCACGCCTAGCTGAGCAAACAGGAAGGGGAATTTCAAAATTTCCAGAGAATTTAAAGGGCGGGGCAGGGCAGCAGAGTTCAAAGTGATGACCAGAGAGGCTAGCACAGGCATCGTGGGACACTTCTGGAGGCCGATCAGAATGCATTAATAGCCCAGGGCGCCCACACCGGCACCGCGGCACTCCAGCGGGGTTGCAGCAAGCCTTATGCTTCTTGTAGAGGAGGATTACCAGGGGCGCTCCAGCCACGGAGTCTGGGTGCTCTACGTGCCTTGCCAGTGTGGACACCTCAGGAGACAGGGTGCCCGGGGCTGATTTAATGCGCTCTGACTTGCAAATGTAGGCAAGGCCTTACTTAAATGTGTAAGGATTTTCAGGTGGACAGCTTTGTTAATTACCAATGCTATTAGCGCAGTGCCAAGGTAAATATTTTGGCAGAAGTATGAGTGAGAAAATAATTGAGAAAAGAGGCATCATTCTTAAACACTGATAAATGGAAACAAGGGAGCATTCTACCAAAGGAGACAGTTTAAAATACCATCTCGTGGGAGTGTTGCCAATGACTTCTGTGAGTCCAAAAAGAAAAGGAGAACTTGTGGCACCTTAGAGACTAACAAATTTATTTGAGCATAAGCTTTCGTGAGCTACAGCTCACTTCATCGGATCAGACCCAAAGGATGTACAATGTCTGACTCTTACTCACATTAGTTTCAATGGCTTGCAAGGAGCCTCTTGCTGGAGGTAAGGGCTATGCTATGTGCAGGCTGCAGAATCAGGTCCTAACACAATATTCAGTGAACACGGCCTTATTACATTTGCAGGTCAAGGATTCTTGTGGCTACAATGATACTCAAGGAAGGTATTTGCAGCTGAAGATCATTCACCAAATTTCTCTGTTGCCTTCCCCCTTCCCAGTTTTACCAGGGGAGAGCTTCCAACGAGGCCCTTGGAGGATCACACTTGCTGTAATATGACACAGGGAGGGAAGTGGCAGCTTGGACAGTCAGTACCCAAACCATTTAGCGCCGTATAGGTGAAACCCAGCATCTTAAACCTCTGCTGGAAATCCGTTGGGAGCCAGGGCAGATCATGGGCAGTGGTGTATTGAGATCATATCAGGAAACACCACTTAGGCCTGGTCTACACTAGAAAATTAAGTTGGCTTAACTATATTGCTCAAGGGTATGAAAAATCCACACCCCTGAGCAGCATAGTTAAGCTGACCTAGCCACCCCCCCTCATCTAGACAGCGTGTCTACACTTCTGTCAACCTAGCTACTGCCTCTCAGGGTGGTGGAATAATTATAGCCATAGGAAAACCCCACCTGCTGGTGTAGGTAGCAGCTAGGCTGCAGCATTTCAAGTGTAGACAAGCCCTTAGCAAGTAAAGGCCAGATTTTTAAGGTGTTTAGTTGCCTAATGATGTAGATAGGCACATCATGTGATGTTCAAAAGCAGGGTATGCTTAGCTGCTTCTTTAGGTACCTAGATACCTTAAAAAAATCTGACCCCCTCCCCCCCCCAAGTGGCTGCATTTTGTACTAACTGCGGTTTCCAAACGATCTGAAGTTGCCACTCCCTGTAGAATAGTCTCATTGACATCAATTGGGCTAGGTCAGTTTGCTCGGTCAATCATTCCAGGAACATCATTCCACAGTATTTACTGTAGCAGGTGTATGGAGATGTTGCATTTATTCTTAATTTTCAACTTTCTCCAGTTTGTTTAAATTCAGCCAGTTGTTCAAATCACCTGCTGTACGTTAAATATTTTCAGGTCAACTTTGATAACCTGATCGGTAGAGTGCTGTCAATTCTCCAATTTCACCCCAGAATGGGTGTCCATTATGGTCAGACTTCACCATAGCAGATGTGTTTATTTCTCTTATTTTATTTCACCACAGTTCCAACATTTGTTTATTCTTACTATGTCATGCTAGCTGTTGTTCGGGATCTCATAAAAATTTACCTCCTCTTGTTTATATAGGGACGTTGCTATTTCTACATATTTTGATTCTGAATTGTCTAGCATAAGTCTTTAGCACGCAAATTTCGCAATTTTTCATTGAACTTTTAAGACTTGATACTGCATCTCCTTTCACACCCAGAACTCCAACTTTGGTCACAGAAAGGGAAGGGGTTGGGTTGTGCAAGGAGTGCTGGGTTGGATCTTTATGGACGTGCAAAGACAGTTGAATGCTGCAGTCTTGGATATATAGCAATGTTCTTGAGAATTAAGAATTGCACAATACAAAAATCAGGGGTCATCACCCCATAAAATTAATAGGCAGCAAGTTTAATACAGACAAGAGGAAATACTTTGTCAAAATGCACAATTAAGTCGTGAAACTCATTGCCATGGAATGCTGTGATGACAAAAAGTATAAATGGGTTTTAAAAAAAAAAACTAGACAAGTTTATGGAGGATAGGTCCATCAATGGCTATTAGCCAAGATAATCAGGGATGTAACCCTATGCTTGGAGTGACCCAAACCTCTGATTGCCAGAAGGCAGGAGGGGAACACACAGGTGTAACTCCGCAAAATTGCCCTGTTCTGTACACTCCCCATGAAGCATTGGTACTAGCCCCTGCTGGAGACAGAATACTGGGCTAGATGGACCATCGCTCTGACTCAGTATGGCTCTGCTTATGTAATAAATGTTTCCATTTGTTTCTCTCCCGTACATTTAACCTCTAAGAATTAAAACAAGAAGTCCTAGGTAGAATACAAAGATTTTCTTGTTGTGGACTTGGATTCAATAATCCCTTACACAGAGGGAAAATCCCAAAAGATTTCAACACTTGCAGTTTCAACTATAGCAGACATCCTCATAGTGAGGAGTCATTCTATTATAACAACGGGGGGGGGGGGAGGGGGAAGGGGAGGGGAATATCAACATCTTTTATAAAGTTCCACACTCAATATCTGCAATCTAAAGAAAAAGAAAGTAGAAAAACAGACCAGATTTTCTGATTTGAGCAGGAAAGGGGCTTTTGCCTCAATCAGCTGTGCTATTGAAAAGTAATAATTTAAGTGCAGTGTTTTGGGGGGTCGTTAGTGACCAGCTATAGGAAGCTGATTCACCTTGGGCCATTAACTCCAACTGGTCATTTATCCCAAACAATAGCAAGATCATTATTACTATTACAAAGTATAATTTTGAAAAGAACCTTTTGGGCATTTCTCCATTTGTTTTCTCCCTGTATTAGATCAAATTCTACTCTTAGCCACCCTGGTATAATTCCTGTGGAATTAGTGGAGTTACTCCACGTATCCATTGGTGTTAATTAGGGAAGAATTTGGCCCTTCGTAGGATTTACCTGTTGGTCACTCCTATCATGAGGTTACGTTTTTCTCCAAGATTCCATTTTGTCTGATACTAAGTTCTCCTGTAAGTTACAAGCAAGCCATATCCAGGTGCCCAAAACCCCTGATTCAGCCCCAGAAAATCATAAGATTGGCTTTAAGATCATGGGATTTTAAAATATTATTTGCTTTCTGGCTTCTGAGCCTCCCGGGTGCACATTTTCAACTTTTCCTCTGCAGCCATGAGAGCTACCTACTTACTTTTCTCCTAAATGAAAGCTGAGTGTCTCACATCATCACATGACTCCAGGAGCTGGGGCTTTAAGAAAAACACCCAATATTGTGAGACCTGTGATAATATATTGAGAATTGGCAACATCGAAGAAGATAGACACGGATCCAAATGAGAAACTTGCATTTGAATTCCCCCTAGTATGAGGCGCTGCCTCTGAATTAGGGACCAAGCTTTCTGAAGCAGTTCAGATTTGGTCCATTATGGGGAAAGATTTAGCAGCGTTGATCTGAACCCTGATCCAGTGGTTTTTGGTTTAGCCTCAGCTCTAAAGTGAGGATGGATGCATCAGGCATAAAGCAGTTCTATGCAAGTGAGCCTTGAGCTAGAATATAATTCAAAAGAGCGTATTTCCATTTTGTTAGTAGAGATTTTCTTCAGTATGAAGTTTTCTTTATGGAACTACTGAACTTTTCCCTCTGCCACCACATAAATTCTCCAACTCACCTTCCCTTCTTCTGATGACCACCATCCTTCTGTTCTCCACTCACTGGAGATCTGATCCAAGGCCCATTGCAGTCAATGGAAAGTCTCCCATTCACTTCAGTGGGCTGGGATCAGGTTCTATAATTAGTCTGCAAAAAATACCTAGATCTGACTCTGGTCAGAGCCAGCACTGACCGGAGAGGCCTGGCTGCAGTCACAGGTTGCACAAAATTATGGCACACATTCAATGAGAGTTACCCCTTCCCATCTTAATTTAGGCCTGAGACTATTTTTTGGAATGGGAGTGGGCAGTGGAGAACCTAGTTAACACCAAGGAAAAGGAATCTTCATGTTTTTTTAACTTTAATGTAACAAGGGGGGTTGATTTAGCCCATACACCCTTTATATATGTCACATAGACCCACTGAATGTACCCAAATGGTCATCACAGTCTCTTCCCCACAATCTTGCTACTGACTTTATAGGCTGACCCTCAATGAGGCTGTTACTATTTGGCCGTCGGAAAGCAGCAAAGTAGCTTTGCATGTCTGAACGGTTGATATCCATTAGAGGGCCAATGTTTCTGTAGCTGGAAGCACACGGACATCAACAGAGATTCTGGCCCATTGTTTTCGTGGCTGACCTTAAGCATGACGTTATGTATATTTTATTTGCCTTTTATTGTATCCATTCATTCATTATTTTGATTTCAATGAAAATAAAAGCAGGCGTAAAAAGTGCCAGACCTTTCCATCTGAATCATGAGAGCTGGGGCTGAATTTAAAAATAAATGGCTGTTACAAAATGTGGTCATTTACATAGAGTTGATTTAAGTAGGGAAGTCCTCTGATCCTATTTTTGGCCTGTCAACTAATAATCTTAGCTTATAAGTAGAGATGAAATTACCCTAATATTAAGAAAGGAGAAGCTGTGTGATACATTTTTTTCTTTCTTTCTGAGCACAGTAACATCAAAACCAAAAACACTTCCTGAGTCAAACTGAAAAATGAGAAAGCTGACTGAGAACTCAGGGTGCTGTCAGGAAAGAGGCTGCTGGGCCTTCCATGAAAGACACCACCACCATGTTGCAGAATTACTATCCCGAGAGGTTGACTGAGAGATAGACAACCTCAGAAGAAAGATCATAGCATATCTGATGCTTTCGGTAACCCTCAGACTCCCCCTGACCAGACAGAGCCTCTGGAAAAGAGCAATCAATTTACATTTTGTGCTCTCTACTAGGACAGTTTCTGATGCCGCTTTATTTGTTGCATGCCACGATCCTACCTCGCCATCGCTTCTGATTTATACCCTTGCTGCAACTGGAGGAAATGCTGAGTCACCATCACAGTCAATGCTGTGAGCCGATCAACCATGATAATCAAACAACTGGGAAAAATGTTGAGGTGGTGGAGGGTGAGGGGAGAGCGAAGCTATCACATGAAGACTTCAGCCCACGCTGTAGGTGTCGCTTCCCTTTACACTCCTCCAGCCCTGCCCTCGCCTACGACCCCACACGCAACCTCATGCCTATACAGGAGCCTTCTCCAGGGCAGCTCCTTATTTCTGGTAAAACCCGCCTGTCTCCATCTTGTTTAAAACTGAAACAATTGTTGTGTTTTATTTTTTATGATGCCGGTGGAAATGAGCCCTACGGCACCAGGGCTGACTTAGGTCCTCCTCAAGCTCACGCTGCTTTGAAGTCCTATAGCACGCACATGCATCAGTGGGGCTGCGACGCTGTCCTGACCGCAAAGCTCAGGGAGACCACTGGAAAGCCACCGCTGACAAGAAAGGCCTTGCAAAAGGCAGGAAATAAAGGATACACTTTCCTTTGGCTGGCAAGTTTCTAAGTGCACGATATTTTAATATGAGGTGGCCTAGGAGGTTCACTAGCATTTCCAGGAAGCTACTCCTGCATCCACAGGTGCTGATTTTCATTTTTCTGGGTGGGTGCTCCACCCCCACTCCACCCCTTCCCCACCCTCGTTCCACCTCTTCCTCCCCAGAGGCCCTGCCTTCACCCCACTTCTTCCTGCCCCTGCTCTGCTCCCTCCCCTGAATGCTTCCTGCCCGTTGCTGAACGACAGATCGGTGGGTGCTGAGCACCCCCAATTTTTTTCCCATGGGTGCTCCAGCCCCTGAGCACTCACGGAGTCGGCGCCTGTGCCTGGATCCATCTGGAGCTAGAGTCAGGGCCATCCATTCAGAGCCTGTTCAATCTCTTTCAGTTAAGTCAGAGAGAACCTGGTCCTAGAGTCTATCCTGCTCAAGGAATAATCTGATTATGGATCTAGCCTAGAACTTGGGATATATGGGGTCAGTTCCCTGCTTCAGCAATCTTCCTGGGTGACCTGGAGCAAATAATTTAAGCTGACTTGGTTCCCCCATCTATAAAAACAGGGATACTACTTCCCAACCCTACAGGGCTGTTATGAAGACAAACACATCACTGACTCTAAGGTGCTCAGATACCATGGAGACGGACACCATGTAAGTACCTAGATAGATATTCTTGGTATAACAGATCAGCAGGTCCCTTCTGATTAGGGAAAGTGAAAGCCTGTTCTAGGTATGTGCCCAGTACAGGAATAAAAGCTGGTTTGCATCTGTGAGTCAGAGAAATTCTACTGCTGATTCATGAAGACCAGTTCAGGACTAATATGGTCCATCAAATGTACTTTAGTCTACAGGACCTGATGTCAGTCCCTATATGGTTATCATACACAGAGTTGGTAGCGTACCTATTATTAAGGCTTCCCAATGCTTCCCCAATCTTGTTTTCAGGTGCTTATAACTTTGCCAAACTTTAACTGTTTGGCCTGAAATTTTCTATGCTGTCTGCCTTAGAGTGATTCTTTCTGGGAAATTTCAGCCCGAACCGTTCAGCTGTTTCTGAGAATGTGGATGAGGATAAGATAAACCATAACTGTTTGGCCAGCGTTCAATTTTTCAACAGCTCCAGCACCCACATGCTTTGAAGCAAGGCCTTGAAATTTGACAGCAGGGTGGTCCTTGTGTCAGGGACGTGTCTTTTACCGTCCCTGTGAAAATCTGTCCAAGTCACAAACTTTTGAAAAATTGCAGGTTGCACGCGTGCAGTTGAGAAATCGCTGAAGACTCCATCCTGACTCAGCATGCTCCATCCTCTTGCTGCTCAGTGTGCGAGTGGACTGCACCTGCGCCGTCCCTACATGTCTCCGAACATTTGAGCGCTTGACTTTGCAAGTTTAATAATGTTCTTTTAACATTGTTTTTTTGCATGTAATATATGTACAGCTCTAGCTCAGAGGTGGGCAAACTACGGCCCGTGGGCCACATCTGGCCCGCAGGACCGTCCTGCCCGGCCCTTGAGCTCCCAGCCCCTCCCCTGTTGTCCCTCCGCCCCCACAGCCTCAGCTCGCCATGCCACCAGTGCTCTGAATGGCGGGGCCGCGAGCTTCTGCCGGCGTAGCTGCCAGTCCTGGTGCTCTGAGTGGCATGGTAAGGGGGCAAGGTGTGTGTGGGAGGGGTGGGAGGAGTTTGATAAGGGGCAGGGAGTCCCAGGGGACAGGGAGCAGGGGACGATTGGATGGAGCAGAGGTTCTGGGGGGCCAGTCAGGGGACGGGGAACAGGGGGAGCTGGATAGGCATGGGAGTCCAGGGGGGCCTGTCAGGGGGCGGGGGAGTGGATAGGGGTCGGGGCAGTCAGGAGACAGGAAGCAGAGAGCGTTGGATAGGGGGTGGGGTGCCCGGGGGGGGGCAGTTAGGGGCGGGGGGTCCCGGGAGGGGGCGGTCAGGGGACAAGGAACAGGGGGGTTGGATGTGTGGGGAGTTCTGAGGGGGAGCAGATAGGGGGCGGGGGCCAGGCTGTTTGGAGAGACACAGCCTTCCCTACCTGGCTCTCCATACAGTTTCAGAACCCTGATGTGGCCCTCAGGCCAAAAAGTTTGCCCACCCCTGCTCTAGCTTGTTAAATAAAACTGAAATCCAGCTCCAGCTGCTTTAATATAAACCTTCCAAGTCTGTTCTAGATTTCATTCTCAATCGTTGGAGGATGCTGCTCTTCCATTAGGAACCAGAATCAAGGTGGTAGGCAAACACAGGACCTCAAAGACATTACACAGGAGAGCTTAAGTAAGCAAGTTCTGGGAAAGCTGACAGCATGAAAGAGAGATTCTGCCCAGGGCCACGGTGAGAGGTGAATGGGTCTGGGGCAGAGCCCTCAGTTTATTGTCCCTGTAATTTAACTAAGACCTAGGGCCAGATACTCTGCTGGAGTAAAAAGAAAAGGAGGACTTATGGCACCTTAGAGACGAACGAATTTATTTGAGCATAAGCTTTCGTGAGCTACAGCTCACTTCATCGGATGCATGCAGTGGAAAATACAATGGGGAGATTTATATACACAGAGAACATAAAACAATGGGTGTTACCATATACACTGTAACGAGAGCGATCAGCTAAGATGAGTTATTACCAGCGGGGGGGGGGGGGGAATAAAGACTGGGAGTGGATGGGTCATTACACAAAGTAAAACTATTGCTCCATGTTTATTCCCCCCTGTGCTGTTCCTCAGACGTTCGTCAACTGCTGGAAATGGCCCACCTTGATTATCACTACAAAAGGTTCCCCCCCCCCGCTCTCCTGCTGGTAATAGCTCACCTTCCCTGATCACTCTCCTTACAGTGTGTATGGTAACACCCATTGTTTCATGTTGTCTGTGTATATAAATCTCCCCACTGTATTTTCCACTGAATGCATCCGATAAAGTGAGCTGTAGCTCACGAAAGCTTATGCTCAAATAAATGTGTTACACTCTAAGGTGCCACAAGTCCTCCTTTTCTTTTTGTGGACACAGACTAACACGGCTGCTACTCTGAAATCTGCTGGAGTAAATTCATACAGCTTCATTGAAATCATTCTAATTGACACCAGCAAGTATTTAACTGCTAAAACTCACCTGTCAGTTAATCGGCAGTTTCAGAATATACCAAGCTGGCGTTTCAGGATGAAGCACCCTGTGCACAGACACAGAATTACCCTGGCAATATCAATTAGCTACTGTTTGGGCAGCACCTTGACGACGTTAAGTGCTAACAAAGTGTTATTATTTGTTGCAAATGAAGCAGGCTCCAGCTGCTTACATGCCTGGGAAGTAAAACAGGGAAATTGAGAAAGCACCAAGAGTTCCCATTCTGTTTCCATTCAGAATCGAATATATTTTGGGGAAGGACAGTCTCGTGGCTAAAGCACAGGACTAGGAGTCAAGAGTTCTGAGGGCTCTTCCTAACTCTGACACACACTTGCTATGTAACCTTGGGCAAGTCACTTCTCCTCTCTGGACGGGAGTTCCTCAGCAGCAGGCAGACCTCTCTGTGATCTGAACAGCTGCTCTTTCTTGAATGGTTCCTAATTCATGGTTATCTGCTTTACCTGAAACCAAGCAACTGATGTGTTCTTGGCTCTCAGTTTAAGAGCAGCAGCCCTAGATCCTTGCCAAAGCCTCTTCAAAAAGCTTCATACGCAACCAAGCTGATCCCATATGTTGCCACCGGTCTGTTTCACCAGACTGCTGTGAGGGGATCCAACCCTTAAATCGCCCTTTTAAGCACCCCAGAGTCTAAACGCAGTCCAGCACTGCCGCTGTCTCAGGGCCTCTAGACATGCTGTTGGACTGCAGATCTGTTTGCTACCTCCTCCAAAGAGCTTAGATTACACAGCCCAGCCCCTGGAACCAGTGTGAACTCCCCTCCCACACAGTAGCTTAAACATATCCTCTTCCAGAACTCCACACAAAGATGTGAGCCTTCTGGCTCACCCATTCAAAGGAGACATGACAGATACAGTATGGTCACACGGTGGAAGGCTGGAGGTAGTGTGGGCTCTTGCAGTTCAGTGAGGGAAAATGAAGGCAATCAAGGTCATGGAGAGATTGCTGTGGGGGAATAGGGAGGAACATAGTTTCTAGAGAGGGATTTATATGCTGGGATAGTAATACTGACAGGGGTGTGGTGACACTTCCAGCTCCTCAGATGCAAGGAGGTATAGACATGCAAAGTATTGTTATATGAAATAGATAAATGAGATTGTATTTCAGGGCCATATGCTTCTTCTGCTTCTGGGTCTATGGCTGATCCAAATCAGACCTGAGAAAGTTACCTTTTGTCAGACAGGCTAAGCTTCTTCGGTGCCCAATGCTGAGAATCTGGACACAGAAAACTCTAGGAGCTGATTCTCCTCCCTCAGGAGTAGCTACTTAAATTACACCAGGATGAGTGGAGAATCAGGCCGCTAAGCCTTCTGATGAAGTAAAGCAGCATCCGCCATTAGCTAGGAAATGGGCTGAATGGAGGGTTTCAGTGGCGGGTTTCTCCCACGCTTTCAGATGTTCTACAATTCAAAAGCGAAGATTGGTGTTCTGGCCACGAGACTGCGACAGAGTCTCAAGAGATGAAAGCTGCCCCCCAAATCAAAGTTGGTAAATCATTCCAAAAGCAAGCCCTGGCTAGAGGTAGGGGTTGGTAGGGCTGAGTGAAATGTATCAAAGGGGCTCTGCGTGGCTGTGACAGTCATTTCCTGACATGCTGAATACTACATAACATAAGTAGCCCAGTGCTGCACACTCATTCGTGGTGCTACTAGGAGGAATCTATTGCTGACGGGAAAGCTTAATGATGACACAACTCTCAAAATATCTTACAATAATCCCGGAGGCAGACAGCAGGCAAAAGCAGACAGAGTAAACCCGCTGGCAGTGTCGATTGCTACCTCGGAGGAACAGAATGGAGTTTAGCCCTTAACTGCTGAACATCGGCTCTGTACTGACTCCAACGAAAAAAACATCATCATTTACCACACCCTGCTCATCCATTTAAGCACATCTGGGTTTCCCATGCTATGGGGAATAAACTGTGGCCACATACATATAGACAACCCAGGGTGGTACCCTAGACCTTCATCGCCGAAGCAATGGGCCTAAAGGAGTCCTATGAATTGTACTAAAGGAGAACTCCCTCAGCTGGCTATTACATTTGCTGCGGCCAGCCAGCAGCACACGTAGCCATACTCACACGTACTAAGCCAATGTATTTCACGCAGTATAAAAGGGAAGTTAAAGGCAAAGGAAGTCCATGCTGGATTTCGCCCTGGCCACTCAGGCAAGTGATGGAACAGATGAGCGGGTGTAGTAACATCTTCCAATTCCCCAAAATACATGTAATATTTTTCTACTTCACAGTGGGTAAAATCCTGAAAGCTACTCTGTGCCCCATGTGTTCCTCAGCTTGCGGCCGTATTGACTTCTACTGCTTTGCCCCTCCGTGTTGCGTAGACCCCAGCCGCCTTTAAATTTGGTTCCAGGAGTAGTCATGGGCAGGGATCTCCTTGGCAGCATGTATCTGCCTAGGAAGGACAAAAGGCATGGGAGCCAAGATCTAGGTGGAAGCACAGGGCCTCTCAATGGGCAGCGTGTGCACTTGCAGATCCTACATGATTCTATGGGCTGAAATCTCACCTTCTTCCTCGGGAGAAGTGGGGGGTCAAACCCCACCCCACAACAGAAGAATTCCTAGATATCTCTGCTCTTTGAAACTTACCTCTCTGCACGAATCTAAAAGTAGCATCAACAGTAGCTATCACTAGACAATATTCATCCTCCAAAGCCTGCTTATGGCAAAGACTGTTCTGGCTTAAAAGAAGAACCAAGAGTTCCTCAAACAATGGATCAGCTTAATGTGGCCTGTGTCATGTGTTTGCTTAGCCAACTTGTTACACCACATAGGAAAGCATGGGAAATTTCAGGAAAATTTGGCCTGAAATCCAAATACTACAAAACTATTGTAACCTTTCAAATCCTAGTTCTCAGCAAGCATGACCAGACATTTTAGTAATCATCTCTCCCCCACCATGCGTGTCACTGATGTTTGGTTAAAGACAACCAGGATTTGTTTAAGCATTGGAATCTCGTATGTGATCAGCATCCAAGCCTCATCGGTACTCACTCTTTCTGACCTCAGTGGAGTGATTGTGAGAGACCACATAAGAAGGGAACACTCATTTCCCTTAGCTACAAGCCACAAGAGAAGATGACCTGAGCTGTTCACTGGTGATTGAACACAGGAGTGTGGTCATGATCAGAAGAGTAAAAACAAAACCTTCTTACCAGAAGATTAGTCCTCCTCTCGGCAAGTTCAGAGTCAGATCTTCTTACAAAAATATGTTTCAATCAGGTTTTTTTTAGCCCTTTTGACCCTGGAGAGCTGACTGGACTCTCCTCTGGCTCATGTATCATTGACATCAGTTCATTTCCAGCAGCAGAGTCTTTGCAAACAGTGATGAGGCATGGGACAGAAAGAGCATGCTGAATTTGCAGAGGTGGCCTTAGGAAAAAAAAAAGCAGGAGAGTGAGTTTGGGGGGGCGGGGGGGGCGGAGGGTGAGAAAACCTGGATTTGTGCTGGAAATGGCCCAACTTGATGATCACTTTAGATAAGCTATTACCAGCAGGAGAGTGGGGTGGGAGGAGGTATTGTTTCATGGTGTCTGTGTATATAATGTCTTCTGCAGTTTCCACAGTATGCATCCGATGAAGTGAGCTGTAGCTCACGAAAGCTCATGCTCAAATGAATTGGTTAGTCTCTAAGGTGCCACAAGTCCTCCTTTTCTTTTTGCGAATACAGACTAACACGGCTGTTACTCTAAACTTTTCAGAGTGCAACCACACTCTAAAATAATCTAGGCATCAGTTAGGCTCCTGTAGAAAAAACAAATTACATACATTTATTATAATGCATGCCATTGCTACACATGTAAAAAAAAAAAAATCATCTGGTCATGCACAGGGTTAATATAAAGTTCTGGGAAAGCTGACAGCATGAAAAAGAGATTCAGAAAAGTAGCACACACATCCTTAAAGCAGAAACCTCAGATTGCTCCCTAAATCAATCCAGAGAGAAAGCAAACCAAAGGGGGTTAACGTGAAAATTAATGATAGTAAGAATCTCCTCCTACTACAAAGGCATAGGCTCCAACTCTGTGGGTGCGCCAGAGCTGGAGCACCCATGGGAAAAAAAAAAAACGTGGGCGCTCAGCATCCATCAGCCGCAGCTGTTTGGTGGCTCGGGGAGAGGCTTAGGGGAAGGCGGAGAGCAGCCAGCGGTGGGCAGGCAGGGGCCTTGGGGAGTGGGGAAAGGAAGAGGCGGAGCGAGGGCAGAGCCTTAGGGAGGGGGCGGAGCAAGGGTGGGGTATTGGGGGAAGGGGCCGAGTGGGGGGCTGGGGCCTTGGGGTGGAGCAGGGCTGGAGCACCCCCAAGGAAAAATAAAAGCTGGCACCTATGTTCAAAGGTAAAGCGTGCCAGAGCGGACTGGGGTCAGCAGATCGGGAGCCTTGTGAGGAACTAGGCTCAAAAGAAAGAAAACAAGACTTCATCTGATATGGTGCCATCTGTGGAAAGCTTAGTTCCCACATGCACACACAGCCCCTGAGAGCACAAGAATGGGGGATAACTGGAGGCCAGGGTAGCACGGGGGCAGGATTGGAGGGTTCTGTGACTAACGAGGGGGAAAAAATTAAGTCTCCTACAAAGATTCACCCCTGCTGCTGAGGGCCACACCAGAGTATAGACCCGGATGCTTGGAGCCAGCAGGTCCGCATGAGAAAGTTCTGCGTAATGAAATACGCGGGGGAGGGAGGGAAGGACAAGACATTTGGTGATCAGAGGGTGGTTCAAATAGTCAAAAGGGCTTGGCAGACATTTTGAAAGCTACTCAGTATGCAACGACGGGCCATATCCTTAGCTGGTGTCAATCAGCATAGCCTCGTCGACATCAGTGGAGTTATGCCCATTTACACCAGGGGAGGATTTGGCCAACTAACTGCAATTAGTCAGTTACCAAAAGGCTAAGAGAGTCTTATTCTTACCCAGAACTCGTTAATTCCATTCTGATTAACAGAATTGTGATTGCAATCACGCCAACATAAATCCAGAGTAATGGCATCAGTATCAGTGGAGTTACTCCAGTTTTACCCCATGAAAATGGGATCAGAGCCTGGCTCCCGAACATATAATCAGGTCTTGTACTTGGGAAGGAGATCCCAGGACACAGTCAGAGAGGCATGAGAGAAATCCATGTCCAGCCCACTCAGCAGAGGGTTCCTAACCCAATCAGCATGCGCAAGAGGAATAATCCAGAGTCTAGTGCAGTTACTGAGAGATGAAACAGTTTCATGACCAATCTAGCAAAAGAGGGGCCAGAGAGGGATCTGGGGCCCAGTTCAGCTAAGTAAGGAGAGAAAATGGTCCTAGGGTCTAGTCTGGCTTTGGAGCCTCATCCTGTTAATGAGGGAAAAGGGCCCTCCTGCTCAAGAAATTAAGACCCTTTTGGGGCCTGGCCCAGTTCGCGGAGGAAGGGGTTCTAAAGCTCACTTGGGCAATCAGAGAGGATTCTAATGTCCAACCGGGCCAACAAGGTATCACTGGACTTATTACCACAATACCCAGGGTAAAAAGTTCCACGAGTGGGCAGCGTTTCCAGACTGCTGCAGTTAGGAGGCAAGGGCAGGACAAACAGAAACAAAATGCAGGGCCAATTTCAGACCGGCTGTACAGGGGTGCATCTCAACTGATTTATGCCCGCTCTGCCTTTGGCCCAGAGGTTTCTTTCGTATATGGGAGCCTCATGAGATGGGGAAAGGAAAAATTAACTTTCCAAAGATGATTACGTCTCCATTTAACTTTATTCAAACTCAGCTGATGGTTGGGTCAGCTGTCATGGAGTCCTGAGTCATACCATGCGGCCTTTAGTCATCCAGCCCAGATTCTCTAGTCCAGCTCAAGCAGTTGCTCCAGCAAAGATTCTGCTCCATCTTGCCATGTGCTCTGCAATCCTTGTCCTCAATCCTGTCCTGTCCTGTCGCAGCAGAGTAGAGCACAATCATCAGAAAAAGTTATACCTCACTCCCCTCTAGGCCATTACTTCTCGCCCGTGTCATCCACCACCGGGAGACTCTCATAAGATTCAAAGTCAGTGATGCTCACAGGAGGTGGGTTAGCGTTGCTGGGCTTTGAAACGGAGAGATGTTCGAATTGGGGCAGGAAGCCAGACAGTCTCGGGCTGCCTGGACACTCCTCCGGCTTGCACATGATGCAATCCAGCAAGGAGCAGGCCTTCTCCTCCCAGAATTCACCAGCCTTCAGGTTCACGGTGACGTTTTCAGCCGAAACCACAAAGTGCCGGATTCGCGCCTGTTTGTGTAACTCGCACATGCAGACCCAGGGCTGCCAACTGTTCCAGTGGAAAAGCTGATCCCCTGTGGAGAGTCAAATCAGATACATGGGCAGGGAAGGTGGGTGTCAGGCTTCCCTCCCCACTCTGAACTCTAGGATACAGATGTGGGGACCCGCATGAAAGACTCCCTAAGCTTATTTCTACCAGCTTAGGTTAAAAACTTCCCCAAGGCACAAATCCTTCCTTGTCCTTGGATGGGTACTGCTGCCACCACCAAGTGAGTTAGACAAAGATTCAGGGAAAGGACCACTTGGAGTTCCTGTTTCCTAAAATATCCCCCCAAGCCCCTTCACCCCCTTTGCTGGGGAGGCTTGAGAATAATATACCAACCAAATAGCTAAACCAGATTCTTAAAAAAACAGAACTTTATTATAAAGGGGGAAAAAAAGGTAAAAGAAGCACCTCTGTAAAATCAGGATGGAAGGTAACTTTACAGGGTAATCAGATTCAAAACACAGGATTCCCCTCTAGGCAAAATTTTAAAGTTACAAAAAACAGGGATAAACCTCCCTCTTAGCACAGGGAAAATTCACAAGCTAAAACAAAAGATAATCTAACGCCTTTCCTTGCTCTACTTACAATTTTTGTAATCCAAAATTTTATTTCAGGCAGGGTTTTAAGAGATGGTTTTTCCTGCCCCTGGTCCCTCTCTGGCTCTGAGAGAGCCCACACAGAGACAAAGCAAAAACCTTCCCCCACAGATTTGAAAGTATCTTCTCCCATTATTGGTCCTTTTGGTCAGGTGCCAACCAGGTTATTTGAGCTTCTTAACCCTTTACAGGTAAAGGAGGGATTTTATGCTAGCCTTAGCTGTATGTTTATGACAGTGGGAAACAGAGAAGTTTGGGGATAGGCAGAAGTGAGAATAGGCTATGGAAGCAGGAGAGTTCTAAATGGCAGACATTACTGGGAAAGCAGCAGTATGCTACCCATAGGATATGATCCTACACTTCTTGGAATCAGTGGCAAAGCTCCCATTGACAGCAGCGGGGGCAGGACCATGCACTGTGCTCAGAAGGGCGGTAGAGATCCCTAAGAACTTAGAACTGGGTAGGGTAAGAAAGAGACCAGAGGATTTTGAAACATGTAACTGAGAGAACGTCTTAATGTTGCAAACGCACCCACATTGTGAGCCACTCAGGCAGCTAATGGATTCGTTCTGGCATGTTGATCACTGCTTCTAAGACTGAAACAGGATTGAATAAGGTTGTATGAAAAAGGCCAGTGAACTTTGCGATGGCAAAAATGGTCAAAGGCAAAAGCCCTGTAGATGGAAAACTTCCACCCACAGATGGGGCAATAAAACATTCGCCCACTCCTCCATGCTCCTGTGCCCCCTCTCTGATATGGAGTCATCACCTCGAGGCAGGAGAGGGTCTTTGGCCTCTCTGCTGAGACTACTAGCAAAGAGTTTAACCGGGACGGTCACCTTGGTAAGGTCGTCACACCTCCTTCAGGGACTGGGCTGAGGGCCACCGACTTCTTTCCTGAAGTCACTAAAGAGCCATGAGAGAACATCTTTCACCATGACCAACCTGGGCTATATTCCAGTTAGCGATCTCGATATCAGAGACTTTGTAGCCAGTTACTAATCCCCGTGCCATACAGGGCACGACTAGAGCATCAGTTGGACGCTAAAGGTCGAACAAAGTCACCTTCTGCCTGGCTTTGCTAGAGGTTGTAAGCTCTTTGAGACAGGGAATATTCTGTTTTTGTACAGTGCTCAGCCCAGAGAGGTTCTGGGCCATGACTAGGGTTTGTAGGCACCACCACCCTTCAAATAATAATAGTAACAATTACCTACAGTCTGCTGTATACTGGCACCACGAACACACCCCAGCAACCACAGCTCAGAGCTCAGGAATAGCAACATACTCAATCCTTCTTCCATGTAGGTTAGAGTAGGACAAGTACTCTGGCTGGGTCACAAAATCCACGACGCACAGAGTCCACCTGGAATTGCTGGAATCTAGCAGGGGATATTTACTGGCTCCCGTAGCAACATCACAAAAGGCTGTCAAATCGCGGCCATTCTATAGAACACGTGCGTCAGTCAGCGTCTTTGGAACTTCCCGTGCTTGGCTTCATTTCAATTCAGCAGAGCCGGGCTCTTCATGTACCTGGGAAGATGGTCAAGCGTAGACCGGAAAGCCGGTTTCCCTCTCACGGCTTCCAGTACAGGATGCTACTCATTTTCTGGTTGACATGTAGCACGACACTAACAAAATCACCTGTTCTCCCAGCATTACTGGTTCCCATATGGAACCAAAAGGTTCACAGCCCACCTTTTTAGAAAGGCAGTACGGTCGTGCAGACTCAGGAATGAGCACAGTCCTGGGAGCCAGGAGACCTGAGTTGTAATCCTGGTTCTGCCACCGATATGCTGTGTGGCCTTGAGCAAGTTACTTAACCTGCCTGGGTTTCATATTTCCCCATTAGTAATACAGGGATAACCTATGTGGGTGGGTTCACCTGGCTACGGTGTAACCACGGTGGTGCGTAAAAAGCACCAGTGGGCGTGTAACACTCTATATAAACGCTGTGCATTATTCCAGGGAGGAACTGGGAAAGGGTTTCTGATTTGAGCGTTTAGTGGTGAAAAGGTTTTAAGGAGTCCTGCCTTAAGACACAAGTTCGCACAACCAAGTTTTACTGCTGTATTTTGAATTAGTTTGCGGGGTGTGTCAGGTTTCTGTGCCCCCAAAATGGAAAGAACTTTACAAATTCCATGTACTTTGCATCATATTTGATGTACTGTTTGTTGTACCTTTTTCGCACTGCCTTCAGATTAAGGCAAAGAAAGTAAAACAATCAGTTGCACTTTCCATTTATAGTCAGTTTCATGTTTTATTTCTCATCCAGTCACCCAACGCAACCATGTCTAAACTTCCGACACTAAAGAGGAATGCTTCATTTAAAACAAAATTGCTTTCAATTAAATATTTAAATTATTCCATTCATAGTCTTGTAAAATAAATTCCCGCTTTTTTTTTTTTTAAAAATTCACAAGCTGCATTTTGTGCCTGTAGTAAGCTCTGTAACACTAACAGACAATGAGCCAAACTCATCCCTGGGCTAAGCCCATAGAAGTGAATGGTGTTACACCCTAGGGATAAGTTTGGACCAAGATTTCTAAATACTCTTACGAGGAGGGCTCTGTGTCGGTCACGAAAGTCACGGATTCCGTGACTTTCAGTGACCTCCATGACTTCTGCAGTGGCCAGTGTGGCTGGCTCTGGGGCCAGCTGTTCAGGTGGCCCTGCAGCCAGCCGCACCAGCATGGCTGGAGCGGCCCCGGGGCTCCACCGGCTTCCTGCACCAGCAGCCCCCTGGGGTAACCTCCGCAGCAACAGCCCCCAAGATTTAGCCAGGAGTATTTATAGGATAAGTCATAGCTGGGTCACAGGCATGAATTTTTTTGTTTATTGCCCAAGACCAGTCCATAACTTATGCTAAAAATACCCATGAGTAAATCGTAGCCTTACTTATGAGTTAAGAAGGCTTGACTACAACCCATAGAATTCCTATAACAGAACTCTACATTCCAGATGTTATACCAGAAAATATAAACTCCTTCTTTATTGTTTTCAAAAGGGAAAATAAAACCACACCACGTAACAGGCCTCAAACAAACTCTCACATTATTTCAATGCAATTAAAAACCTCCATGAGCATGTCCTCAAAATGCCCTCCCACCAGCCTTTTACAATCAGAGGTAAACATGACTTCAGAATGTTCTAAGACATACTGTGGCTTTGTGATTCATAAAACACCTCTTTCTTTTGGCAATGGTTTCTTCCTCCCCGATCTATGCTGAACATGATCCACCAAACCCTCCGTCCAAAGATAATGCACAAAAACAAACATGTTTTTCTTATTAGAACTAAAGCACAGTCACTCTTCTTTAATTTAAGAATTACTCATGTTCCAAACTTCCTGGAAGCATGATACTGAGCATCTTTGCATACCCCATGCTGTGCCATGCAGCTCACAGTCCCAACTCTTTGTCCAGAGAGCCAAAATTCTTGGTTTGATGAGTCAACCGTATTGCTTTTATGAGCTGGGTGGATGAACTCTGAATGGACGTGTCTATTGCAATATATCCTATGGCTCTTTTATTACAGGGAACAGTACTAACTAGTCATCCTGTTTTCTTAACCTACCAGATATCTCTTACAGCAACTGACCACATACACTCAATTTACATCCCTGGGTGGGAAAGTGCAATGCACGCACACAACTGCGGTGACTGTATGTACCAGTGGCCAGTTAGAGGCCAAAACTGGCCAACTGCAAGCAATTTCTGCAATTGTCGCCTCGCAGCTTGCGCAATTCCAATACACACGTGCCTGTGGATTTTTGCGACGGCGTTTGCACTTGCAGGGCTCAGAAAAAGCTCTCCTCTAAAGGTTCATTTTTAGGCAAACGCTGCCTTTTCTACTCACTCCCAGTATCCCACACGGCCCCGGGTAATCAGGTCAGCAGCTCATACGGTTGAGACAGTAGGATTTTAATTCGGCGTTGTTGTGTAGCATAGTGGCTTGTCTTGAGCTCTCCGCTGAGAAGCATTACGAAGTCTGAAATCAGCTGAGCGAGACAGGTTTAGGAGCTGGTCCGTTCTGGTTCCTCCTGACATTCGGGGCGCCAAGGTCTAGAACCCAAACAAAGACTCGATCAACCTACAAAACCAAAAATCCCACTCCCCCTATCTCGTCACAACACGGAGAGCCTTACAACACACTGCTGGCTCAGTGCCTCGTCTTCCAGCTTAATTAACCCTTTCATGGCTACATTAAACTGCAGCCCAGCAGCAGCATCGCTCCCCAGAAGGGCAGACATCCCGTTGGAAGGCTGATGCTTCCCAGCTTCATACCCAGTTATACGGGGCAAGTGGGGAAACTGAGCCCGATGCATTCTAGGTCTCTTGCTCAGCTGTCAGTAAATTACCATCATGGGCCCCTGAAAACAGGGGCCAGGCAACTCAAAATAGCCTGTTCTTACCAGGTGAGAATGGTCAGTGGGTTTTTGTTGCAGTGAAGTTCGCAGATCCAAACTGCTAAGCGTGGGGCTGCTGGAGGGGATGACGTTTTCCCAGCCGGCCAGGCAGTGCTGCGGGGAGAGGTCTATCTGTGAATGCCTTCTCTGGTAGCGTACATGCCCCCAGAAAAGGCACAGCCCAGTCTCTCCAAAAGGGGGCTCTGAGAGACTGTTGAGTTCATTTCTTTAAGAGCTTTACATGATCACAAAGGGGGACTGATGAGAACTTCACAGAGGCTCTAAGGTGCTGTGGCCAGACTTGCTCTCTCTTTCCATGAGGCAAAGCTACCTCACTTCCCCCACGTGTCCCCTTCACTGGCTTCCAGCCATTTCCAAAAGCAGTTAAAAAAAAAAAAGATTAAATCAAAACAATTGGATGTTTTTAAATTTTACCTAAATACACATTTTCTTTTCAAAAATTAAAACTAATTAAAATTAAATTTGAAATTATGACAAATTTATGTTTAGGCCTAACCTTACTATATTCTATTAAAACCTTTTACATTAAATACAAGTAATACAATTCAAGCAGTACATGTTGGCTACTGAAATTTTAAAGAAAGTCAAAGCCCTGTACTGGTGGAAGTTTCTTGCTAAGTGCTTGAAGCCAGAATTTGTTGAAATGGTAAACTAGCTTTTAACTGCAGTAGCCTCTTCTGCAGGTGGAGAGAGAATTTTCTTCATATGAGTTTATTCAATTAGTTTGGTTCAAAGTTGAAAAACTCACTAGGAGTTGGAAAAGCAGGCAAGATTTTCCCCACGCTCTTTTCCAATCTGTGGATAAAAATTAGGTGTGAGAGGATGAAATCTACTAGTTCTAAAATCTTGAAGGACATGGTGACCAGAAACAATCTGTTGAATTCACTAGTACAGATCGTGCTTCCTTTGTTTAATAAACCAGTTAGTTTTAAAACACAAAACATTTTGACCTCACTTTGTGTTTTCTTGTGTATCCAGCACGCTTACGGCAGTTTTATTTAACTAATAAAACAAAAAAAATCCTTTAAAATGCTGGTTTGGGGCATTTTTTATTGTATTCCAACTTCCATGCAAATGCAGCTTGTGACACAAAACACAATTAAAAAATGAATCTACTAAAGAAGAAAAGCATCATTCTCTAACATAATAAACCGTAATAAAATGCATCATTTTCTAACAATAAAACAGTTGTAAAAGTTAAGAATCTGAATAAATGAATGTTAAGCTATAGAATTTCTGAAATAAATGCGTATAAATATAGTGTATCCTCCTGGTTAGCAAAAAGAAGTACCAAGCAATCACAACCAACCTTTCCGTACGAAAATAAGTACAAAATACAAACACAAACAAGATTAAAATTATTAATTTAAATCAACGTTTCCTATTTGCTGTTTGAAATCAAACATAAAACCAATGATTGTCAGATCAAATGTGGTTGCAATGACAGACAAGATGGGTAAGATAACACCTCACCCACCTTATCTCTCTACTAATCTAGAACTCTCACAGCTACAGGGCATATAACACGTACTAACACATAGTTGCAAGATTTGTCACATCAGCTTCCTGAGCATTCTGAACTCAATGCACCGGGCCTCCATTTACCCACTCAGCTCCTCCACACAGAATTTTTGGCTGGAGCTGTGCAAATAACTGGCATTAAGAAAAAGGAAAGAAAAAGTTTCAGATTGCCCCCTAAGTACTACTTTTCAAGTTTTTCACTGAACCGACAAGCCAAAAGAATATTTGTTTTGGGTCGAAGTAAATGTTTTGCTTGACCCAAAACAGAACATTTTGTTCCAATTTCAAAAGGGCTTTTTGTTTTGTTTTTTTAAATCAAATGGAAGGAAATTTCAAATCAAAAAGTTGTTTTGAACTGAAAAAAAAAAAATCAAAAATGTTTCCTTTGGAAATTGTCAAAAACTAAATGTTTCTATTTTTCTGGAAAACAATATTTTATAGGTTGTTAGGTTTTTTGGCCTAAACAATTTGGCAAAATTGACACAAATTCACAAAATGTTTCAGTCAACTTAAATCTGCAGTTTGCAAGGACAAAAGTTTCAAGCCCAGGTCCGTCTCTCTGGAGCTCTTTGCTCGCCGAGCCGCTGAGGGTACGTCTGCATAGCAACTCGACACCCGGGGCCGGCCTGCGCCAGCCAACTTGGGCTCGTGGGGCTTGCGCTGGCGGAGCTGTGTCACTGCTGTGTAGACTTCAGGGCGTGGGCCTGGGCGCTAGGATCTTGCAGGGTGGGAGGGTCCCAGAGCTTGGGCTCCAGCCTGAGCTCCAAAGTCTACACAGCAGTGAAAGTGCCCCACAGCTCAAGTCAGCTGGCACGGGCCAGCCGTGGGTTTGATTTTTGCTTTGTAGACATACACCATGTCTTTATAAATACCTTCCTTCTTTGCTTTAGGGCTTTGGCCCACGCTCTATCCATTCATCCTGCCTGTCTCCTTTTACCACACGCTTCTGTTTACTGCATTTTACCAGCAAAGCTGTTTATTTGCAGTTGCAAGCAGTAAAGACAACAGCCTGCTCTTCTCTCTCTGCTGCATTCTTTGGCCTTATCTGCCTGCGGGAGAGCCACTGTACCCAACTCTGCAGGAATTTGCTCTCAGTGTATGGCATTTGGACACACGCAGTGTATGCAGGGGGTTATATAAATTATATTGCGTTACAGATGGGCATGAGCTGCAGAGTTTGCACCTAGGTTTGGCTCTTCCTGGCTGTCACCATGATTGTACCAGTCTCAAAGCCTCGCTCTGAACTTCCCCATAGTTTGGGGGTGTTCAGCTCTGGAATCTTAGCTGAGACCCATCCCTGGCATTAACACATCAAAGCTCTTGGTTCTCTGGTTTTCCTAACATGTGGCTATTACCACTCACCCTGGTGATGATGCAGCCACCTGCATAACAGTCAAATGGGAAGGTGGAAACTTACCGAGGGTAAAGCCAGATCGTCTGCCGGTTCAAAGCTCTTCCTGCGATGGATTTTGTACTTATAGGCAGGCAGGAGGGTGGACCTGGGAATGCTGACCCTGCAACCAAACAGAGGAAGTCACTGCGCAGGTCCTCCAGAAGAGACATCGCAGAGCTGAAGGCATCTGCACTCCTCCTGCCACATCTGGAGTTTTAGGACCTCATCCAACGCCTACTGAAGTCAATGGGCTTTGGATAAGTTCCTTAGGGACTGGTGTGTACACCCAGACTCTGGACTAAATTCAGCCCCGAGGTAAGAGGGTACATCTCCCGTTGACTTCAAATGGGAGCTGCTCCTGCTTACATCAGAGCTGAATTTGGCCCTTTTGCATTTCAAAGCCCAGAACTCCCTCTCCCCTAAGACAGCAACTTTGTAAGGAGGCATCTTAAAGGGGCCTCGTCCCCCATACGTAGCTCATTCTCTATCTACCCTGATGGCTTCCTGGGCCACTCGGGCTACCAGCACCGTACAGACCTGACGTAGGCTGGTTCCTCCAGCGTCTCCGGAGGCCGTCGGGCTCTTGGAGTCTTACACACGGGGCAGGCGGACTGTGAACCCACAGGGACGGTAAACAGACGCCCGTTTAATCGATAGCAATAAACACCTGCCGCGCAGAGGAGAGAGCGTCACTTCATTCACCGCCCGTGGCACTCATCTTCCCCAATGCACCATACACCCCACACAGAACCAAACCCCGCTTGTTCTCCCGAAGTACTTTTTACACGTTAAATTTCCCTCCCATTCAACCGTTGCCTGAAAACAGATGCAGATTCAACTGAACTTCCTCAACTTAACGCCCAGTCAGTCAGGTCAATTACAGAGAACACTGGAGAAACAGAGATGACACGAAAGAGAATCAGCCCAGGGACTCCTGCCTCTTTGGAGTGGGAAGTGGGGGCTGGAGAGGGGCTGAACTGTAAATTCTTTCTGTGACTCTTCTAAGAGGCTTAAGGCAGGGATTTTCCAAAAAGAAAGCCACAGAGCATAGCTGCCCATGCCTAAAAACTAGATTTGGAAGATATCTCATCTTACACTGATGGGAACCGGAAACCAAATCTGCTTCTTGCTCAGGAGCCAAGTAATCCGGTGCCTCTGGCCTAAGAAAACAAAGATTTGGTCACAGCTGTGCACTCTGGAGACAGCGATGGGAACATTGCAATATCCCCCCCGAAGGGGTCTCTTGCTGTCCACAACCCCTTTGGACTGGCTTGGTGGGGAAAGCACTCACCACACTTTACACTTACACCAAGAAACCAAAAGGCTATTCACAGAGAAAATGCCCATCTCTGGGCAGAGGACAGACCTGCTGCATTAGAATACACAGTAAAAGCTGTGTTATCCAGCACTTTACCAACCAGAAAGCTCCAGAAACCGGCATTTCTGATATCCATTAGAAGTCCGCTTGATGCGGAGACAGCAGGCTCCCTACCTGGCTCCGCGTGGCTCCCCAGAAGCGGCGACATTTCCCTGCTGCTCTTAGGCGGAGGAACGACCACGAAGGCTCCGTGCACTGCCCTCGCCCTGAGTGCTGGCTCCACAGCTCCCACTGGCCAAGAACCACAGCCAGTGGGAGCTGTAGGGGCGGTGCCTGTGGGCAGAGGCAGCGTGCAGAGCAGTCTGGCCGTGCCTCCACCTAGGAGCAGCAGAGACATGTCACCGCTTGCAAGGAGCCACCCGAGGTGAGTGCCACCCGGATCCGGCACCCCGTACCCTCTCCCGCACCCCAACCCACAGGTCCCTCCTGTACCCAAACTCCTCCCAGAGCCTGTGCCCCGCACCCCCACCCCCTCCCACACCCAACTCCTCCCAGAGCCCGCACCCCATACTCCCTCCTGCGCCCCCAGCCCTGAGCCCCCCTCATACCCAAAATCCCCCCAGCGCCCGTACCCTCCCGTGCCCCCAGCCCCCTCCCGCACCCAAACTCCTCCCAGCGCCCACACCCTGCACCCCCTCCCGTGCCCCAACCCCCAGCCCTGAGCCTCCCCCGCACCCAAACTCCCTCCCTCCCATTGGTAAGTATAACTCTTAGTTAATCGGAATTTTTAACTTAAGGGCACCCCCCTCCATTCCCACAACATGCCGGATAACAAAGCTTTTACTGTACTTGATGACAGGAACAAGTTCAGAAATCCATTTCAATCGCTCCCAGACATTCCTCGTTTCTTGGCCATGCGGGAATGGTACAGTTCACCCTCCGCACCTGGCTCTAGTTCAATAGCAAACAGTTGCTTCCCAGAAAGAGAGCAAACGCTCAGTGACCTGCTGATGGGCTGGATGAACCATCCTCATAGTCTCCTACTCCACAGAGAAGGTGGCAGACCCCCCCACCAGTTCTTCCCGTGTTCCTAGCGCAGCTCACTGCCACCTTAGTCCCCTCCTTACCCCAGGTCTTCCTCATGGACACATGCTTCCTTGTTCACCTGTCGGAACTCCCTGAGCTCAGAGAAGTACTGCTCAGATTTCTCTGACAGCGACGAGTCCGTCTCCAGCAGCCCTGGGAACGCGGAGAAGAAAACTCAAAGCTGGAATTGCATCAGAGGCAGGTGACCCAGGAAAGCTCACATGAAGTGGTCAGCTAACCAGGATGCTGCTCAGTGCCAAAGAGGGCAACCGATCAGACCAGCAGACACAAATGGAACAGCGTGGCCAACTGCCAAGCAGCTACTGCCTCTGTCAAAGGAGGGGCCCAATGGGGCCAGTGACTTTTGTGACTCTGCACAACGAGTGCAAAAAGCCTTGAAATGATCTCTCCTCCTCGTGTCCTTCGTTCATCTCCTGCTACTCTGTGCCCCGCTCGAATTCTCTCAGCCCTACAGCAGCTGCCAGGATTCCCGGCCAGTCTCCTCCCTGCCGATCCAGGAAAGCACAGGACATCTCTGCACTGACCGGGGAACCGTGCCTGGCTTGGTAAAACTTCAGCTCTTGTGCTGAGAACATTTGCCAACTTGCAGACTTTTCAGTGGTACCGGGGGCAACAGCTCACTATGCCCTGGCCTCAAAGCACACATAGTCTCCAGGCCCGGGCCCGCACTTCCGTCTGTACCCTTCGGCCTACAGGAGGCGAGTTGTGATTTTACCCCCTCAGTTAACCAGATCACCCCAGTAATAACACAGATGCGCAATGGGGTTAGGACTCGCCTGCAATCCAGTCGTAGCCCAAGAAAGGACGTGCTGACCAGCTAGCGGCAGGGATGGTGTATTCCTCAGGGTCCGACAGAAAAGTCACACGGCCAGCTTCCTTCTGGGGTGAAAAGAGTTCACAGCTCACTAGAGACTCCTTATGCAGCTACAAGGACACTGTGCTGCTCAAAGGGGACCTATCTGGTAGCTGTAGAAAGGGAGGTGGCTGTGGTCTAATGAACGGGGCTGAGAAATCTGGGCTCTAGTCTCAGCTGTACCAGCAAGTCACTGCCTGGCTTTGGGCATGTCTCTCACCCCTCTCTGCCTCAGTTTCCCCATCTGAAAAACGGAGACACGTGGCCAAGGCCACACAGCAAGTCAGTGTCAGACCCGCAATCAGCACGCAGGGCTTGCCGACTTCCAGCTCCGCGCTGACAACAGTACCATGGGGCTGCCCTGAGCTGCCCTGCAGGATGACGGCAACAATGCGTGCTGGATGTATACGGTGTGCTGATGGAGACAAGCCGTGCAACGGGGGTAACCCCCAGGCCCTCTACAGGAAGCCGGTAGCCGTGCTGCCTGTCCCGTATGTGTGTGGTGAGGGCAGAAGTGGGATGATGGATCATTCCACAGAGAAGTGGGAAGAGGGTGGGCAAGATGCCAGGGGCCCTCAACTATTAGGAATGGAACAATTTGGCCCCGGACATTTATTTCCCCTCCACCTGGCTTGAGCTGCTCAGGCCAATGCCCATCGGGCTCTTTACCTTGGCTTCTTTACCCCCAAGTGTCAGCAGAATTGGTTTGGGAGTCCTGGAGTCTCTAACGGCCGCTCGCCGCCAGCCATTCCCATCCGCTGGGATCCTGCCCAGCATCGTCTCTGCCTCAGCCCTTGGCCTGCCCCTCTCCTGGGTGCTGTGGAGCACAGTGGATTGCTTTCTGCCCTCTCTGCGTTTCCCAGGGGTGGATTCTTCCTCTGGGGTTCTCAGGGCGTTGCCGTCTCTGGCCACTCTGGAGGTTTCTCTGGTGATGGACGCTGCCGGTGTGAAGCTTCGTTCTGCCCTGGGGGAACCCGGATACGCCCCCGCTCTGTGGTGTGGCACCCCCCTCCCCTCCCTGCTGCATGCTACGTGTTTCAATGGCAAACGAAGGGCTGCCCTGGCGGCACTGGCTCCGGGTTCCACAGACACGAGCGTCACAGGGTCCGTCGCGGCCTTCCTCGCATGGCCTTGGTTCTCTTTCTGTAACGAGCAGAGACCCACATGTCACCACACAGAGACCGGAGACAGCTCGGGAATTAGCGCTACGATAACTCAGCCTCATACCGTTCTACGCATCTCCACCCTGCCATGCCAGAGTCACACAGAGGCTGCCGGAGAGAGAAGGGGGAAGGCCTCGTGGGTGCGAATAGGCTACTTCCAGGCCTCTTTGCCCACAGGTGAGAATCACAGCAATGGGTGGCCTCTGAGGTGGTGGGGAATTAAAGGACAATGGTCCAGGATACCCCTCCTCTCGACTCAGCTGGAGATACCTGCGTAACAGACGTTGCCCTAGCTAGGCCCTGTATTCTCTCCCACCTTGCGTCTCATGGGGACGAGAGGCAGAGCCTTTGTTAGACGGACGTAGCTCAGACCATGGGATCGCGTATTTCTCCAGCAGACTCCACGGCCACTGGATTGCATCACAAGTCTCATGCACCTGCACCTCATCTACCCAGCAACTCTCTCTGCAGCATTGCTGCCTGTCACCATGGTGCCCATTTGCTTCCCAGTCCTGTGCCTGGTGGATCTCAGCATTTCCAGTCCCGTGCCTCTGGGTACCACAGGTTTGAAAAATGCCTTTTATATTAGGAAACCTCAGCTCCAGGCATGGAACAGTTAGAGAGGAAAATGCATTTCTGCGACAGCATCATTGCTCCTTTGCGCCACTCTTATCTAGCCTACCCAGCCCAGCACATACTCCTCTCTTAGGAACGGGGACAGCTCTCTCTGCATGAGTTGTTCTTCTGGAAAGAGAGCACGCTGATAGTGGCTTGCGAGGAAGTCTTTTCTTGATTTCTTCCTGCTTCGCTTTGAGCCTTTCCAGAAGCTCTTGGTTTGCACGACGCAGCCTCTCCAGTTGCTCTGACTCCATCTTCTGCATGATGGTCCCTGTAGGGCCAGAGAAAGGTGAGTTGCATAACTGTGAGCACTCCACAAAGGAGCCGATTGGGAGGAGTCAGCTGAGTTACAAATTGCGGGGAATCCTCTCTAGAGACACTTACAAGTGCTGGAGGGTTTTCTTGCAGTTGGAGTTTTGATCAGATCCCCTGAGAAAGGAATCAGTCTCAAAAGTCTCCTCCCTTTACGCACTCTAAGAACAAGCATCATTTTTCATTCCTCTTCCCCTCGGGAAATTAACAAGTAATTTAGGCCCCTAATCTGGGTGCTCTTAAAGAGAGATTATAAAACCTAAAAGAGGAAATAAACCATAATGATTTAAAAAACAAAAACAGAACCATAGGACTGGAAGGGACCTCGAGAGGTCATCTAGTCCAGTCCCCTGCACTCCTGGCAGGAGTGAGTATTATCTAGCCCACCCCTGACAGGTATTTGTCTAACCTGCTCTGAAAAATCTCCAGTGATGGAGATTCCACAACCTCCCTAGGCAATTTACTCCAGTGTTTAACCACCCTGACAGTTAGGAAGTTTTCACTAATGTCCAACCTAAACCTCCCTTGCTGCAATTTAAGCCCACTGCTTCTTGTCCTATCCTCAGGAGGTTAACAACATTTTTCTCCCTCCTCCTTGTAACAACCTTTTATGTACTAGAAAACTGTTATCATGTCCCCTCTCAGTCTTCTCTTTTCCAGACTAAACAAACCCAATTTTTTCAATCTTTCCTCACAGGTCACGTTTTCTAGATCTTTAATCATTTTTGTTGCTCTTCTCTGGACTTTTGCCAATTTGTCCACATCTTTCCTGAAACGTGGCACCTAGAATTGGACACAATACTCCAGTTGAGGCCTAATCAGCGCAGAGTAGAGCAGAAGAATTACTTCTCATGTCTTGCTTACAATACTCCTGCTAATACATCCCAGAATGATGTTTGCTTTTTTTTTTTTTGCAACAGTGTGACACTGCTGACTCATATTTAGCTTGTGGTCCACTATGACCCCCAGATCCCTTTCTGCAGTACTCCTTCCTACGCAGTCATTTCCTATTTTGTATGCATGCAACTGACTGTTCCTTTCTAAGTGGTGTACTCTGCATTTGTCCTTATTGAATTTCATCCTATTTACTTCAGACCATTTCTCCAGTATGTCCAGATCATTTTGAATTTTAATCCTATCCTCCAAAGCACTTGCAACCCCTCCCAGCTTGGTATCATCCGCAAACTTTTAAGTGTACTCTCTATGCTATTATCTAAATCATTGATGAAAATATTGAACAGAACCGGACCCAGAACTGAACCCTGAGGGACCCCATTCGTTAAGCATGACTTTCAGCATGACTGTGAACCACTGATGATTACTCTCTGGGAAGGGTTTTCCAGCCAGTTATGCGTCCACCTTATAGTATAGTATAGTCCATCTAGGTTGCATTTCCCTAGTTTGTTTATGAGGTCATGCGAAACAGTATCAAAAGAAAAATATTTAAATGAAATTGGGTTTAAATAACCCTGCATTGAACATGAGAATGTGAAAACCTGTTAAATTAATTAGCCTAAATGTAGGCACCAAACCCCATACCCTTATTTGTAGAGGCGTGGAGCACCTGTACCTCTGTTTGACAACTTTGGCCTAGGGTTTTAAAATACTTTTTGGTTTAATCGTAGCTATTTTAATAATTCCTAGAAATTTACACATTCAAAGCATTGTGCACACAGTAATTAATCCATAGAAGACCCTGGAGAAGTATGTAGGTCAGTATTGTCACCCACGTTTTACAGATGAGCTAACTAGAGCAGAAAGAGGGGAAATGACTTTCCGAAAGCCAGAGTGCGAATCAGTGACTCAGACAGGGCAAGTGTACCGACAGCCAATCCTATGCTTCAACCTCTAGACCAGGCTGCCTCTCTCATTAGTAATACAGGTAAGGGAGTTAAAACAACAAAAGCTTGTCTTGACAGGACGACTGCCTCGTTGCCCAGCGTGCTGGGCCACAAGCCAGGGAAAAGGGATTTTATAAAGGAAAGAATCATAGAAATGTTGGACCTCAACAGGTCATTAGTCCAGTCATCAACACTAAGGCAGGATTAAGTATTATCATTCTAGACCAGCAGTCTCCAAACTTTTTTGATCGCGCACCCCTATCAGTAAAAATTTTTTGAGCACCCACCCCCAATATATGTATATGAATAAATTCTATACATGTACTACTGTACTAATATATTATGTAAATTATAAAACATACAAAAATTAGAAATTAAAAAACCATGAGTTAAAGATGAAATAAACAATAGTTTTAAAATAATTTATTTCATTTTATTTATTAATGGTACAAAAAACCTTTTTGCTCTCCCTAAAAAAGTGATTATTAGTATTTTTAGTGAGAGCAATGTGATTGAATATGCTTTATTATTTTTGAAAATCTTGGTTTAACACTTTGCGATACAGCGGGCGCTCAGGGTGGGGTGCGGGGTCTGGGTGGGAGTTAGGGTGTGGGAGGGCGCTCAGGGCCGGGCACTTACCTGGGGCAGCTCCTGTTTGGTGCGATTCTGGGAGCTGCCCCCCCCGCCCTGGCAGGCAGAGCCACCCGGAACGCAGGGGCTTTAGGGGGTTTCAGGGCCCCGGGGCCCTGGCCTACAGCTCGAAAGCCCCTTTCGGAATGCGGCCCTGCAAGCACGGGCCGGAGGACTCAGGAGGAGCAGGGGCAGCCAGCGGCTGGAGGGAAGCGGCGCTTTCCCCTTCAAAGCACCGCTTCTCTCCAGCCGGCTTTGAAGGGGAAAGTGCCGCTTCTTTCCAGCCGCTGGCTGCGCGGCTGCCCCTGCTCCTCCACAGGCCGGAGGACTCAGGCCTGCCCCCTCCCTTTTTTCCCCCCCTCTGGCTGCGCCCCCCAATTGATCATCTTGCACGCACCCCACTTTGGAGACCACTGTTCTAGAGCATCCCTGACAGGTGTGTGTCTAACATGTTCTTTAAAACCTCCAATGACACAGATTCCACTACCTCCCTAGGTAATTTGTTCCAGTGCTTAGCTACCCGTACAGTTAGGAAATATTTCCTAACGTCCAACCTAAATATCCCTTGCTGCAATTTAAGTCTTAGCTTGTCCTCAGCGGATAAGGAGAACAATTTATAACCCTCCTCTTTATAACAGACTTTGACGGTTATGTGCCTGTCAGTCTTTTCTCCAGACTAAACAAACCCAAGTTTTTAAATTTTTCCTCATAGGTCTTGTTTTTTATACCTTTCATCATTTTTGTAGCTCTCCAATTTGTCCATATCTTTCCTGAAGTGTGGTGGCCAGAACTGGACACAGTACTCCAACTGAGGCCAAACCAGTGCCGAGCAAAGAGGAAGAATTACTTCTCGGCTATTGCTTACAAGACTCCTGCTAATACATCCCAGACTGATGTTTGCTTTTTTTTTTTCTTTGCAACTGTATAACATACAGTATAGTATATACGATGTTTAGTTTGTGATCCACTCCCCCAGAACCTTCCTAGGCAGTCATTTCCCATTTTGTATTTGTGCAATTGATTACTTCTTCCTAAGCATAGTACTTTGCATTTGTCCTTATTGAATTCTATCCTATTTATTTCAGGCCACTTCTCCAGTTTGTCAAGATCATTTTGAATTCTAATCTTGTCCTTCAAAGTGCTTGCAACCCCTCTCAGCTTGGGGTCACCTGCAAATTTTATAAGCCCACTCTCCACTCCATTACTCAAGTAATTAATGAAAACATGGAATAGTACCGGACCAAGGACAGATCCCTGCAGGACCCCACTTGATATGCCCTTCCAGTTTGATGGTGAACCATCGATAAAAGAAACTGAGTGCGGCTTTCCAACCAGTTGTGCATTCACCCTAGAGTAGGCTATCTTTCCCTGTTTGCTGATGAGAAGATCAGGTGAGACAATATCAGAAGCCTTACCAAAGTTGAGATATACTACATCTACTGCTTCCCCCCATCCACAAGGCTTGTTGTGCTGTCAAAGAAGGATATTAGGTTGGTTTGACATAATTTGTTCTTGACAAATCCATGGTGAGTGTTACTTATCACCTTATTCTTCTAAGTGCTTACAAATTGATTGTTTATTTGCTTCATTATCTTTCTGGGTACCAAAGTTAAGATGAGTGCTCTATAATTCCCTGGGTTGTCCTTATTCCCCTTTTTAAAGATAGGTACTATATTTGTCTTTTTCCAGTCCTCTGGAATCTCTCTTGTCCTCCACGAGTTCTCAAAGATAATCTCTAATCGCTCAGAACTCTCTTCAGTCAATTCCTTAAGTATTCTAAAATGTATTTCATCAAGCCCAGCCTACCTGAAGGCATCTAACTTAGTCTAAGTCATTCTTAACTTGTTCTTTCCCTATTTTAGCCTCAGATTCTACCCCATTTACACTGAGGTTCACTATGTTAGTCTGATCACTGCTAACCTTTTTGGTGAAAACTGAAACAAAAAAGGCATTTAAAACTCTTTGGTCATTGTTGCGTTTTCTGCTATTGTCCTTCCCTCCTCATTAAGTAATGGACATGCCCTGTCCTTGGTTTTCCTACTGCTTCTTGTGTATTCATAAAATGTTTCCTGCGACCTTTTCATGCTTCCGTTTTTTATATATATATATATATATATATATATAAAATCTTTCATAATCTGACCTAGTTCATTGGGATGGTTTGCTCTTGTGGGCCTTTAATAATGTTTCTGAAAAACTAACAACTCTCCTGAACGCTTTTTTCCCCTTAGACTTGCTTGCCACAGGATCTTATCTACCACTTCTCTGAGTCTGCAAAAGTCTGCCTTTTTGAAGTCCATTATCTTTATTTTGCTGTTCCCCCCCTGCCACTTCTATGAATCATGAACTCAATCATTTCACGATCATTTTCAACCAAGCTACCCTTCACCTTCAGATTCTCAACCAGTTCCTTCCTATGCGTGAGCATCAAATCCAGAATAGCTTCCCCGCTAATCGCTTCCTCCATCTTCTGTAATAAAAAGTTGTCTCCCATGCATTCCATGAACTTGCTGGATAACCTGTGCCCTGCTGTATCATTTTCCCAGCAGACCTCCCGGTAGTTGAAGCCCCCCCCATCACCACAGAACCATGTGCTTTGGATGATTTGGTTAGTTACTTGATGAAAGCCTCGGCCGCCTCTTCTCTCTGGTTAGGTGGCCGGTCGTGGACCCTGGTCATGACAGCGCCCGTGGTTTTTACCCTTACCCAAAGACAGGTCTGCCTCCCGCCTCCCTCCACCTCAGTAGGCGTCTTGGCTATACAAGGCAACTCCTCTTTTTCCCTGCCTGTCCCTCCCGACCAGACTGTGGATACTCCATTTGGGCCAGGGAATACATGTTTCCTCACGCATTTCCAACTCTATAGCACCCTTTGTCCCGAAGCAGCCGGTACAGACCACATCTGACTTGTTTACATGGGCCTGTTACCCTGGCAGCTGGACACAGGGCACGGATCAAACCCCTGGGCACACAGCACGCCTGGGTGAAGAGGACGCAATGGAAACAATAGAACACGACAGAACTCACAGCAGCGAGGGGAGAGGCCCTGCCATCCAGACACCGCAAGCTCAGCATCTGGCCCCGGGGCAGCCCGCGGCTTCCACGCTGGTAAAACCGCAGGTCTGATCTGCTCTTTCTACGGCGTTTCTCGGGCTCTGATCAACCCGGGGGGGAGGGGGGGGGCGGGGGGCGAAGCAGCCTCCCCTCATTAAAAGCCACAGAGCTCTTTCGCGTCCATACTGAGCTGGGCAGAGACCGGGCTGTCATGTCACCCGAAAGACGCAGCCGGCGGGGATGGACGCCTTTAGGCACCCCGTGCAAGCGAGCAGCAGGATCCTGTCCCAGCTCACGGCGGGCTGGGCAGGTCCCCCACGGGTCAGTGGGAGGCTCCGGGGCCGCATGGAGCAGCTGCGGGGCTGAGTGGGACACGGGGCCGATGGCTCCTCCATGCCCAGCATGACGGGACCCCCCCAGCCCCGGGCCCTGCTCCAGCCCCAGGGGCCTGCGACAGCCCCGGGCCCTGCTCCAGCCGGGCTCGCTTCCTCAGCCCCGGGCCCTGCTCCAGCCCCAGCCGCCTGACAGCCCCAGGCTCTGCTCCAGCCGGGCTCGCTTCCCCAGCCCCGGGCCCTGCTCCAGCCCCAGCCGCCTGACAGCCCCGGGCTCTGCTCCAGCCGGGCCCGCCTCCCCAGCCCCGGGGCTTCCCCGGGCCCGCACACACTCACCCTCCCGGCGGCTTCTGGGTTGTAGCAAAAAGCCACCCGCAGCCGCCTCCTGATTGGCCAGTGCGCCCGTCCCCAGCATGCACCGCCCCAACGGCCCGGAACTCGGTTTAAAGGGCCAGCTGGCCGGGGACACGTGGGCGGCTGGCTCACGTGTCCGGTGCTACCCCACGACCGTGAGCGGAGCTCCAAGAGGGCGCCTCGGCAGCTGGGATCACGCTAGCCCTGGGGCCCAGGGTGAAGCTCCAAGTCACCCAGGCTGCGAAGAGCCCCCACGCCGCACGGTTTGCCCACGCCCTTACCCAGAGCACGGCAGGGCTGATGGACACAGAAGCCAGGCTTAGGAAGGGGGTTGAGGAATCAGTTGACTCATAAATCCATGATTCACACACCACATTCCCTTGTCTGGGAGCATGCCTTCCATTACCTTCGCTAGGGCAGCCTGGGAAGCAAGGAGGTGTACAAAGGAAGTTCTTTAGTTAGTAATTAATTTAGGGCAAGCCTGGAGAGCTTGCAGATAATCACCCAAATCAGGTCAAGGTATATGCACAAGGTGGTCAGGGACAACTAACACACTACACCCTCCCCAGAGAAGAATACCTTCAAGTGTAGGAGGCATTTTATTAGTTGTCAGAATGGTCTTCATTCCTGACCTTATGTTTCACAAAATCTAGACACAGTTCAAGTGAAAGGGCTCAGACCCCTACCACTGAGACACTGGTCTGCTGTAGCCTTGGACAAGTTATTCTGGCTCTGATTTTTCAGGAGTGCGAAGCACCCACAACTCCTAACTGAAATCAACAGGCACTGCAGTTAGTCAAATATTCCTGGAAATCTGGCTTTAACCTCTGACAATGTGAGGATTAGCCTTTACATAGCATTTGTCAGCCACTAATAGTTTAGGCAATCTTCAAGAAATCACTGATTCACTTTCTCCTTCCCAGACTCAAACCCCCCTGAGATAAAATGATCTCATACTGCTGGGCCTGCCAAGTTTTGCTGTGAAGAAAATACAGTGAGAACTCTCAAGTGGTTGATAATTTCACATTGATAATAGGCTATTAACAAAGGATGAATAAGAGCTATTCACTGTTACTCCAAAGCAGGTTTCTTCAGAATTTACTGAACTAGCTCATGAAGATTCTGTATCGAGCTAGGCAGGACAGACACGCAGAATTTTTTTCCCCCAATTCATTTTTATTTTGGTTTCCAATTTTAACCGCATTGATACAGGAATAATTCATGCAAAATGTATCATCTTAAATACAGCAGAGAGAAAACTCACTGTTCAGAGGATTTTGAAGAGTTCCATCAACTCAACACAAAAAAATACCAGGAAAAAAAAATACTAAATTAGCAGCAATAAAATAAAGTGCATTTAGCCAAACTTCTTTAATATGAGCCTGGAGGAGTCTGTTCTTGCAATCCATATTCTCATACACAAGAGTTGATCACTCCCCATAGGAGGCAGAGGCGAACTATCTGTGTAGTATCTAGCAACAGTGTGAACTCTTCCACCAGTCTGTATTAAAGGAGTTCAGTTGTATTTTGCTTTAGTTTAAGAAGAATCAAATTAATTGGCAATTATGTTTAACTTTGATTCTGTTAATATAACATGCATAAGGGAATCTTCTCCAGACTCTAGTGGCTAGGGTTAGATATTCTTAAGGACATTTTTCTGCCTGTGTTAGCAATTTTGCTTTAAAAAAGGTTCAAGAAATTCTTACCCCTCACTCTACAGGCCAGATTTCACTGCCATGGTGAGAACGCCCAAGTCACCAAAAATCTCTGAAGAAAGCATTAGCAGTATCAACTCAGTAGCAAGATACCCTGTTTCACTTCTACCAACCTCGAAAGGGGGTTCAAAGACCACAATATAGTGTGGTGTATCTGATTTGAAGCCTATGCCACTTATCAAATTACCTCCTGAAATCTGCACAAAGACCTGGCCACTGGAGCAGTGAATGTCCCAGAAAGTCACATCAGCACTTTCCAGAGTCCCCATGTGGCACAGCATTATCCTTCCTGCACTCAGGAAGAAAATTTCCTACTGCAGCAGAGATCTGCTTATTGTTTTGACTCATCAGCAAACCATACAGCCTACTGTAACGCTGGATTAGCAGCCCTGCAGTCTGAAGGGTGGAGTTGATCAGCAGGACATGCTGAGGCTGCCTCTTCTTACATATACACTAACAACAATGACCTGGAGAAACCACCTGCAAAGGCAAGAATTCAGTCTCTTTGCCTATTCAGTCTTTGACCTCAGGAGCAAGTTTCTGCAAGCTGGGATGGCAACTGTGATGTGAACACACATTCTTTAGGAAACAGACTAAATTATTCCCATTCCCCAAAGGCTATGGAAGAGCCATCAGAAGGCCAAGACTTTCCAGTTTGAGTTGGATTCAAACCAGCAAGCTAGAAGTGAAACATTCCATTACACCATAGCTAATCTCCTGGCAGGATCTATTCTCCTCCCTTCCATCCCAAAATGCAACTGACTTGCTTCTTGTGACAAGAATTTAACAGAACTCTCAGTCTACCAACACTCTGTGCTAATCCACTGGAAAATCCCAAATCCTAGTACTTGGAGGTTAAAATAACCTAACTGGCTTAATGCTACTTCACTATTTATCCTCCCTCAGACACCGGATAACATCTCCCTCCTCCTTTCTGGGACTAGACGAGAAGTACGCTGGTTACTGGCACATGGGTATCGACATCTGTACTTGAGCAAGAAATCATTCTAAGCCTGTTGATACCATTTTCAAGCATCGTCAATATGACAAACTCCCTTCACTCTTTCTAAACTCAGCTGGGACCTCCTTAGAGTTAGCCCACAGGGACTCATTCTGGATTCTTTGGAGACATCTCTGACTTCTGAAGACATACCAGGGGAAAAAGACACCCTATCAGGTGCATAAGCATCTTCCCCACCAGAAGAAAGCTTCCTAATAAACATGGGGGTGGGGGTGAGAGAGAGAGAGAAAGAAGAGAACCTGATCTTATTGAAGTCAGTGGGAGTTTTACCCCCAGTTTTCAATGGTAACAGTGTCAGGCCCACATTGTTCTGAATATGTTCAGAACAAAACTGGTTTTGGAGTTTGCCCTAAATGCAATCTGATCTGTTTATAAATAAAGAAAAGCTTAGAAAGTTATGGTGACCCATTGCTTCCCTGGCATGGAATTTCCACACCAATACACATCTCCTTGGCTCCATATGAGCTGCACTGGATCAGCCCATCTTCATTCTGTTGTCTACCTTAAAAAAAAAAACAAAAACAAAAACCCAAACTGAACCACATTAATGCAGACAGTAACATCCTACAGAAGCTCTACATGAAGCAAGATCTCCTACAGCTTGTAATCTACCCAGTCCTAAAGGCCATGCAGTGATAATGGAATTCCAGAAGCCTGCATCCCAAAACACACACTCTGAAAAAACACATTTGTCTATATACTTCATAAAGTAGCTATTCACACACTGATGACTGGCCCATCTCAGATCCTGTTTATCTTCCTCAATAAGATACCAATTTACCTAGTCACCAAATGCAACTGCTCATTCCACTAACTCCACAATAACTAAACGATGACAGCCAGTTTTGTCTCTGTCATGATTTGTCTCTCAAGTAACACAGGGCTAGGCAAAGAGCTTTCTTCAACTGAAGAGCTTGCAGGAGGAAGATGCCCCAAACCCAAAAAGACCAGGAGAAGAAACTTACTACAGCAGGATCCCAACCCCCAACCAAAAAAAGATTTGTTTTCCGCTCCTGGGTCTTATCATTTGCACGGACACTTCTCCATGGAAAGAAATAGAGCAGCAAGTCTCTCTCCTGTTGTATTGCAGTTGAAGAGTAATTGAGAAGTGTGGGTAGGTCTCTGCACGGGCTGTTAGTGATGGGCCTCTAGATGCATGGGGGGGCGGGGGAAGGGGGAGAGAAATGGTCTGTGTTTAGATGACTAGCTGCTTTTCACACACATCTGATCTTGTGACTTTGTACCTCAAAGGATTATCGAGATCCATCTTTATCTATTAAGGTGGTAATTCATCAAGGGAGAAGTTTTGTTAGAATAAATCTAAACTTGATAAACTTTGGTGATTAGTGAGACGTTTAAAAAAAAAAAAACAAAAAAAAAAACCTGGACAACTACCATACTTCATTCTGCATTACAAAAGCCCCCTGTAAGCGTATGAAGCAGAAGTTCCTCCTAATCTCTGTGGCAGGTGAGAAGAGTTATAAATGTATGTTGAGAGGTTGGACATGACACGGGAAAGCAGAATCCCATTGTTCACATGGTGATAGACCACGCAACAACTTGCTTTCGCTCATCCTCCTTAGCGATTCCATCACACACCATGTTCTCTGCAGCGGTTAAGAGAGTACTGAAGGGAAATGTTTTTTTGTCTTCCCACATTATCTGCTCTGCTGCAGGTACTGATGTGTGAACATGTTGAGTTCACTGTCCAGCCAGCCTGCTTTATTCCTGCAAGAAGGAAGAAAAAAGTCTCAGTTAGGCCTACGCATTGAAGTTAGTTAACATTCACTGCTTACTCTAGTCTGAAAAGGGATGAAACAGATGCATGAGTGGCAAAGAATTGAGAGAGCTGCCACAGAGTCCCATGACTAGGTGCCTCTACTCTAGGTCAGGGAGCTGGCATGGACAGTGAGCTATAAGTTTTGGGGTTCAAACCAAAATCCTAGTTGCAAGTTTAAAAAGTGATCTTATTCTCTGTTTGTGGGAATGGAACATTTGAGAGGGGAGCTCCCTGCCCTCTGGAATGAAGGTGAACATCAGAAACTCATATGCCCTGCAATAAGGAGGGGAAAGGCCATGTGTCTGATTTGAGGAGATATGAGTGGTCCTGAAGGACCTTGTAAGACCCATAATTTTCTTGGGTTTGTGATGATCCTGACCAGATCTAGAGTCAGAAAGAAATGGTGAAGTCCCAGATATCAGGCTAGTGCCAGATGACTAAAAATGTCTGGCAGCGTAGAAAAAATATATAAATAAAATCCGTTTTTCCTACAGAAGGAAGGAAGGAAGGGGCTGAAGGTAACAACCCCACTGCTACCCAAGCTCCAGGAACATCCTGGAACCCTCTCTTCTTACAGGCTGAATGAAGGAAATGCCATCTATATGAAAGCAAATAACAGATCTATGTATAGAAGCAACGTAAGATCTGGTCCCTTAGGAACACACATTGACTACTTGGAAGATACAGAGATCAATGACCATGTTTACTTCACTTCCAAGCAGGAGTGAGTTGATGCTACAGTAAGGCACATTCTGACCTGAACAGTCCAGGGAAATCTTTACATTACATGTAATTGTGACTCCACTAAAGATGACACAGTATACAGACTGTTCTCCATGAATTTGCTGTCAGGAAGCAAAGATCTCACCTGAGCAGTTTTGCTTTGCTCTGCAAAGAGTCCAAGATTTCAATTTTTTTATTCATGGCAGCAATTTCCTGCTCAAGATTCTCCCGTGTGACATCCACCTGCTGACACAAGTGAGCAAATGTCCCAGCAAGCTCCCTAGAAAATGGAGAAAGGAGGGAAGAGAGAAGAGATCAAAGTCAAAAGGTATTTACACTGTGCAAAGATTTGATTATACCACCTCTAGAAAGCCTAGCTTGACACTCTTTCTTCCCATTCCAGCTTCAGAACATTTCAGTCAGCGAGCAACAGGGAATTTACTGCAAATTCTGGACAGTGGCACAGGAACTTCAGAATCTGATATTCCTGAAGAGTTAGTGCTCATGTTTAAAAGCATCTGGTTACTATGATGACAGAAATACATGTGATAAAAGTTTCAATCCATGCTCATCCATCACTGTGCATTTTTAGAGCTGGAGTACAGACTACGTACAACAGACCTGTCATGCGGTAACCAGGGTGACAGCTGGCCTTACGTGGCTTAATGGAGAGTACCTTGAAAATAGCGTTATTTAAAAGAGATTAGATCAGAGGTGGGCAAACTATGGCCCGCGGGACCATCCTGCCCGGCCCCTGAGCTCCTGGCCCGGGAGGCTAGCCCCCAGCACCTCCCCTGTTGTTCCCCCTTTCCCCCCAGCCTCACCTTGCCACTGGTGCAATGCTCTGGGCAGTGGGGCTGCAAGCTCCTGGGGAAGTGCCGCTGGCTCCAGCCGGGCAGCGCTGCTGTAGCGCAGCCAGCCACTGGTGCTCCAGGCAACGCGGTAAGGGGGCAGGGAGTGGGATTGGATAGAGGGCAGGGGAGTTCGGGCGGTGGTCAGGGGCTGGGGGTGTGGATAAGGGTCGGGACGGTCAGAGGGCAGGGAACAGGGGGGTTGAATGGGGGCAGGGGTTCTGGGGCAGTCAGGAAGGAGAGGAGAGGAGGGGTTGGATGGCGTGGCGGGAGGCAGTTAGGGGCGGGGGTTCCGGGAGGCAGTCAGGAAGGAGGCGGGGGGGGGGGGTCCAGGGGGTGGGCCCGTCAGCGAACAGGGGGTGTTGGATGGGCAGGAGTCCCGGAGGCAGCACCTCCCCTAACCGGCCCTCCCTCCATACAATTTCTGAAACCCAATGCGGCTCTCAGGCCAGAAAGTTTGCCCGCCCCTGGACTAGATGAACTGAGGGAACTCACTGTTGGACTTGGTGGCTGCAGTTGGAGCCTGTGTAGCTGACAATGAGCTGCAGTTTCTCACTCGCATACTCCACAAACTGGCGTTTGAAGGCTCGCTCCTTCGCTTTCATAGTCCAAGTGAGGCGCTCATATACATAAAGGAGCCCGTAAAGGCCAAAGGAGAGAGCAATCAGTCTCCAGCCCACAGCCTTCCAGACCTGCAATAAGCACAGTACAAAGGTGGCATAAGTCATCAGCCAAGAATAATGCTAACTTCTTACAATGGAACAGAAAACATTTGAGAAAGGTCCATAAGCGTAAGGGATCCCTTTCCTGTTCACCATATCTCTGGCTCTGAAGTGTAGGCAAGTAAGCAAGAGCCTTCTTAAAGAGATCTTCCATATCTAGACAGTGTGCTATATGGACTAGGGCCTTGGACTCTAGTTGGTGTACAGCAAATCCTCTCTCGAGCAACTTCAGCCAAGTCTCCTGACTTCTAATTTTGGATGCCAGGCTTGAGGCATGTAGAGCTTATTTTCGAAAGAGCTAAGCACCCACAACTCCAAATCAATGGGAGCTGTGGGCACTCAGCACCTCTGGGGAGAGAAAAAAAAAAAAACAAAAAAAAAAAACAACCAGCCCAAAATGTCTGAAGTTGGGAATCCCAAAAATGGAAGTACACAAAATCAGAGACGGATTGTGAAAGTTTCAGTCTCAACCGCTGTTTTAGTTTCCCCATCACTGAAATGGGAATAATACTTAGTTACCACCCATGCTCAGAAGAGTAGTGGTTAATGTTTGTAATGTGCTTTGAAAGTGTTATTTTATCTTCTTAACAACCCTGAATCCACCCCCAAACTTCAAGTGCAATAAGTTCAGTGGATCTCTCCCTTTTGATATTCCTTGGTATACAACACTTCACTCTGGGCTCCATGACGGACGAATATCACATCAGCCACTGACTGAAGCCTGCAGTCTAAATAACTTTCCAAATCAACAGCACAACTAGCTCTGTACAGACAATTGTTTCTCAGAGATTTTCAACCCACCACTCCACCAATCACGAGGATCCCCATGGAAGTTCTGGAAGTCAGTGATGCCAATCCAGTCACCATAGACACCATGAGCTCTTCCTGGGTCATAGAACCCTGGGGTAGGGGAGGCAGACTGGGATTCGCTGGGGTTAAAGGTAAAGGACGTTGAATCTAATTAGAAGGGAAAAAGAAAAAAAGCCGCAGATAAAAGGGAGAACGCAAGCCACAGCCGTTTCTTTCAGAGCTTTGACAGTCACTGAAGTCTTCAGTGAAACCCAGTATCTACTACCGACCCACTGAACATTTAATGAGAGGTCGTACCTGGTCATTATAGCCCATCAAGGCCCGGCGACTGTTCTTTGGTCCCAAAAACCTATTCACAAGCATTGTCCATCCAAGAGAAAAATGGAATTCAACGTCCTCCTGGAAGTCGGCACAAAGCTTGTCACAGTTCAGGTCATAGCTGAGTGCGAAGCATTGTCGGGGGATCAGCATGTCTATCTGACCCCGTAGAGACACTGGGAGAAGGGGCTTTAAACCATCTGCAGATGAGAAATGGGAGAGGATAGGAAAAGTGTCAGCATAATTGAGAAGTACGAATGGGCTTGAATAGAATCAATCAGGCTCTCTGTTCTGTGCTTACCTTGTTTATCAGTTAATTGGTTTTTCTTTTAAAAAAAACAAAAACAAAAAAACCAAACCCAAACCTGACCCAGAACAACTGGTAGGATCTGAAATTTATTATGGCCAAATATGGCACTAAGGTCCCCAGAGCAGTCATTCTCCAATTTTCCATGTTATAGACCACTTTGTGAGATCTTTCTGTGGACCCTTCCCTTGCCGCTTCTCTCCTCTTTCCCCCGCCCACTTCCCCACAGTTACCTAGAGCAGAGGTTCTCAAACAGTGGTCTGCGTGCTCCATTCAGGTGGACCGCGGATAGTTCCCTCTAATCTATGGACCACTGCAGTCTATGATCCATAGTCAGAGAATATCTGTCATACAGACGTTGCCAGAGGCATTGTTTACCCCTCTCCATCAATTATATAAATTAGCACATGCTCCGACATTAAAAGAGGCAAATGCATCAAATCTCCACCATTTGGTTTTATTTAACACAAATGGCCACTTTATTTGCCCTGACCACACTAAACCATAAACCATCTTTCATAAAATAATTTTGAAACTGCTCCAAGAAAAGTATGGTTCCTGCCAGCTGTGGGCGGGAGCTTTGCTAAAGCAACTGGCAAAAAGCCCCTGAAGTGGGACTAACTGAAAGTACTGTAAATTATGCACGTCACAGTATCAAACCTTTTTGCGGTAACATGGAGAAGATTCCTATTCCTGATATGAGGTCTCGTCCAGAGCATCTTGTCACAGCAAGATCTGCAAGGTTTTTAGTTAGTAGTACCACTGCGTTTTTGCTGCATAAGCCTCATTAAAAGTTCTATTGTTTTTGAAATTTTATAGAACAAACTGCTCCCAGGCAGAGGAGGTGGGTGTGAAGTTTCAATCTAGAATGAGTTTCATGACATGGAAAACCCCTGAAAACAGGTATTTAAGAAGGACCATGTAGACACTCTGAACTAGTGTCTCACTAAACAAGGCACTATTAAGTGAGAAGTTGAAACCAGTTCATCTAAACCTGCACGGACACAATGGCCATGCTAGACTTATTCCCGTGTGTCTGCAGTAAGAGCTGGTTCTTTACATGCTGTACTGACCAATCATTTCTTGTTGCATGGTTTGCAAGGAAGCAGCAATGGCATTAGAGCATCGATCTGACATGTTACGGCCCAAACCCTCCTCAATGTGTCGATGTAGTTCCTGAAACAGACAAAAAACAGAAGCTGACATTGAAGCAAATCCAGACACAAGATACATCCCTGTCCAGACTGCTCATTAACTGCAGGTGCTAGAATCTCTCAAAACAGGCAATTCTTCAAAATAGGAACCATAAATTCTGTCCACCCCCAATCCCGCCATCTGTTAAAAGTAGTTCAGTATTGCAAGAGGGAAGTGAGGGGGCAAGGAAGAATAGAACTGACCATATGCCCTCTGCTTTGGTGAAAATGCTGCTTACATTTGATCCACACAATTCAAAGTGAAACAAGATACTAAGGCAACTAGTGCCTTACTGTCATGCCCTACAATTAAATACTATATACTTTTATACCAGTCTTTTACTACTAGGTTAGTCTGGAAAGCCCCAGTTCCTTTTCTAGGATGTAATGAAACCCTCAAAGCACAAGAGATAAATATGAACACGCAATTTCCACACTACAAAGACCTGTGCCTACACCCTGTGCACTTGAAAGTTAAGTATTTTAAACAGCTGGTGCAATTACTGAGCAAGAAAGAAAATTGTTTAGATGGTTGGTCCAACATTTTAAAAGCCAGTGTTGTTACTCACATTCTTGTAAACTTTGAGGACAACTGGAGATGGGTGGAAATCCATCTGGTAGTCATCTACCAACACTGAGAGCCGCCTAATCTCTTCAGCCATTGCATTCGACACCTGAAAGCACAACCATATAGTGCATGTACAGGGTTATCTGGAACACTAGCAGAGAAAACTCAAGACTATTCCCACGACAGCTGAAACAATCTGTTAGAAAAATTGATTTGCTAATAAGCACTAACACAGATAAACCAGTTGCCCCTACAGCAATAGGTCTCCACCATGTATGTTTCAGCAGAACCCCTGTGACTTCAGTGCTTATTTAGTCTGTTGTGTTTTCTCAGCTCCTAATCCGCCTCCCATCTTCTAGTCAACCCTTCACACCTTTCCTTTCATCCCTCGGATTGTTCTCTAGGCCAAAGAAGCACCTGTTCCTTACCTGTCTTTCTACTTCTTCTGTGATCTGTTTTATTTTCACCTTGTAGTCTTGAGTGAGCAGCTCCAGCTGTTTGTCAATAAAACCCAAGCGCTCCTGTCGTTCCTCTCGCATCTCTAGGCAGTAAACCCTGAGAAAAGAAGGTGCCTATCAGAAAGTAGCATCAGCACATCTCTGATCTGCAAGCTAAATGGAATCCCAGAGTTAAGACATTTGAAGGGAGCAGAGATTCTCTTTCCCAGGGACAGGCAGTAACAATATCTAAGACATGTTATACACAAGTAGCATACAGGAGAGATAGGAGGTTTCTCCATAATTATTCATTAGATGCAGGTGTAATGGTACATGTCCTCCTGTCCCCAGAAATTTTGTATGCTATATTGTGATTTTAAAAGCAAAGGCCTGATACTCATGTTACCCAGACTCCCTCCCAGAAATATTCAGTGCAAGCTTCAGCCTTGTGTGCACTGAGTCTCTGCAGCTGCTCACCTCTGCTCCTGGGCAGCAATATGCAGAGAATCCATGATGAGGCGAACATCTTCAGCAATCTGCTTGGCTCTCACTGTGTGTTGCTCAAACTTTGTTTTCACTGCAGACTGTGAGATACATTCCTGTGCACACAGAGGCAGCCATCACAAAATCAACAGCGACCCGAGGCATTAACATAGACCTCTCTCCTGCATCATTTACTGTCAAGACGCAGCATCAGCTCAAAGTTACAGACTCCATTCCTCCCCCCCCCAGACGACTGTGACTCAAATAGTAGCTTGGTACGAATGATGGTGCTTACCTCAAATCTTCTCTCGAAGTTTTGAAACTCAAACATTCTTACTTGAAATCCTTCTGCCAATGCTCCACCTAGGATGACACAAGGTTACCAGGGCAAGTTTACAGAAAGCGAACAGAGAATTTGAAGCACCAGCAGGAAAGGCAGAAACATCTCTGGGGCTGGTTCTACTGACCTGCCAGATACCTTCTTGTTTAACTTTGGCTTCTCTTCCCTCCCTCACTTTTTAGTTAAATCACCAATTGATGATTTGGGATAAGACAATCTCTACCTTCCCACACAAATAAAATGAAAGACAGAGCTAGTAGTTTTCCTACCTCCTTCCGGCATCCCTTGAGCTTTCTGAATCCTGGCATTTAGCACTTCCTTCGCTGACACAAAGAAGATGCGGTCCCCAGCCTGTGCTCGATCCACCACACCCAGCTCATCCACTAGAAAACTGGTGCAGCGCTCCATGTGCTGTCGACGGACCTGAAGGATAAACCCACACACACATTGTTTTGAAGTCTGCTTGATAGTCCATGCCATTGCATGCAACTGGATCAGGTAACCAGATGCCCCCTGCAGGCCCTATGTAGCAATACCAGTCTACAATAAAATTATTTTGCTCTTTTATAGCTCCTTTGTGGGTCTCAAAGCACTTTTCATATATTAAGCCTCACAAATCCCTATGGGATAGCTGAATACTCTAACTATTTTACAAATACATAAACTGAGGGACGAAGACATGAAGTGACCAGTCCCAGGTCCCCAAAAATGTCAGTGACAACAGGACCTCAGAAGTTCTGCATTCCAGGTCCTTGCTGAAACCATCAGACCATACTTTCTCCAGGCCTTTTTCCAGATGACTCCTCAGCAAAGTCCAAACTGTAAGAGAATCACCCTCTATTACCACTAGCCACGCCTCTGCTCCTAGAACGGAGACTCCCAGTTTGAGTGAACACCAATTTAAATATAGCACAAACCTCTTCCATGTATTCAGGTTCTGAAGCTGATGCATCCCAGCGGTTATTCAGGATAAATATGTTGGGGCAAGACAGACGCTCATTCACTTTGTGGAAGAACTGCTTCTCCTGGTCAAAGAAATCCCATATCAATATGCAAAGCGTCGGACCATTTACCCCAAACCAGTAAGCCTTTACAAGTGGGATTCGAGTTACCGTTTGCATCAGCGTGGACTCCGAGTTTGCCACTAACACAAATACATCAGCATCCAGACAAAACTTGTCAATCCAGCTGTCCAGCTCTGTGGTTACATCAATGCCAGGGCTACAGAAAACAGAAACACAGACCTCGCTAGAGCTATGAAACTTCAAAACCACAAGCAGACAGACAATCTCCGAAGGAGAAGCAGCACATTACATTTCCTTACAAAAGAGGCTTTCAAAAGGTGTAGCTGCTCAGCATAGCTAATGTCCATGCTTGGGCTACCTTGTGTTCTGGGGCTGCTTAGTTCAGGAAATTAAAGGAATGATGAAATGGCACTCCATCTGCATTTCTCAGCTCTGCTTCCAGGTCACTTCATGGCAGAGTCTCTGCATGGGAAGAGTGAAGTCTCTCACCTGTCCATAAGCACCAGATCATCCTTTAAGAGAGGACATTTGGAATTGGGCCACATCACACTGACCAGGCTGCCAGCATTCAGAAATTCATTTTGATGGAGAGCATGAGCCAGTTGGTTGACTGTCTGTCGAAGGGAAGGGAGGGAGGAAAGACCAACAGGAGTACGTTATTAAATGTCTGATAATTATTCTAGCATTTATCTCCCCGCCGTGAAATATTCACAGACAAGAATAAGTCAAGACCCAAACGAGAATCATTTTCTCCCTTTACTAAAAAAGGGGCTTCCCCACAGAACTGCACAGGTGTCCCTACTGAGAAAGGTCTCCATCTATTAGGAACTACTCAAGGGCAGGATTCCTTGCACACATTACTGAGATTACATTTACCAAGAGAAAATTCCTTTCTGAAATCTCTTAGATTAGGACAAAGTCCATCTTCATCATCATATACTAATTAGGAGCTTACCTTGACACTCCTCTTCTCCTCTGAGCCTTCAGTAAGTAGGAACGCATCGTGACCGTCCGTCCCCTCCACACGCAGGAAACAATTAGTGGTGTGTCCAATCCCTGAGGGAAGGACTTTATCCCACAGCATGGCATTTATCACTGTACTTTTTCCATTGCTTGTCCTGGGGTTAAATGCAGAATGGTTCATTGTGTTCCCAAGGCACAGCTGTGCTCTTTGCATATTACAGCCACTCAAATCTCATGTCCCAACCAGCTCCAGAAAGCGTTCGGCCATATATTAGAAGCGTTCTATCAGTATAGGAATACTGAAATACTACACCAGAAGAGCACTCCTAATGTGGATGTTTTGTTCGGCATAGATTATTCTATCTCCCCATAGCTAAACAAGCCATACCACTAATGATGCAGTTTTTCTGGTGTGTCTGAGTGTATTCTTGGGGCTTCTGCTGGCACAGATATGTTGATGGGAGATCACACCTCTTCACACTGTCAGAACTGTGCCAGAAGCAGCCCCTCAGTGTAAACGTGACCATAGCGTATTAGCTGCCATATGCAACTTGCTGGTGAATCAGTACTAAAGGTTTACTCTGTTATTTCCTTATTTTAAAATTTCTTCTAAACAGAGTGAGGGATTCAAAATGAAAGTGAGAGAGTACCAATGATGATCAGACTTTTACATTTCAGGGTCTGGACAGTTTGTGTTCCTATAAATACTTTTCACTGGCCATGATCCTAAAGATCCCAGCTGCTTCATTGAGAAGAGTCCAGGCAACACAAGTATCCGACTCACCTGCCAAAAAAAGCCACTTTCATGTGTCGCCGTGCCAGCACCTCACTAATGCCACTGACTTTTGACAGGTAACCTTTGACCTCCAATACCTGCTCTTCTGTGGTGACAGGGTCAAGTTCCACATTCCTGTGTGTTTCTAAAATGCAAATAAATTGTCCCCCTGAATTTCAGAAGTAATTTATCAACAGCACCTGGTCAAAATGAATCTGAATGAATTTAATCTAATTCTCTGGAGTGTAGTTATATATTTATCTGCGTGGCAATCAGATCCTGTTGTCTGAGGGCCACACAAAAAAGTACACCTTGCCTATGCCCTGGAGCCTGTTTCACTGGCTGTTGAACAGTGCCCCTCTCTCTATCTCTAAGGGTTGTCATGTAAAAAAGTGCCTTGAACAGCACATAGCTGACATTTCACACCCCAAAGATCCTTAAATACACTGCTGTGCATTTCTTAATCTGTTAATGCCAGAAGTTGGCACATGTGATATACACATGTTGCCAGAAATTAGATGTCAGGACCATAAGAATCAAAGGATTAAAGACAGAAAAAACCCAATGCAGCCTAGTACAAGACTAATTTCCTTATTATTATTATTATTTTTTTAATATCAGTTCAACGATAACTATAATTTGAGATCAACTTTAACATTCAGAGGCCTGTACCTTTATCCAAATTTGATGCAATTTCATCTCTTCTATACATACGTATACAGGTCTAGTGATCGCATTTAATCTAGCATTTTTTGTGTGACAAACCGAAACAAACAAAGCACTACTCTACACATGATGGTGGGTTACTCAGGGATACAGCTTACCTTCCAGGAATGTGGAACTCTCCTGGATATATGCAGCCAACTGTTCAAAGATGCCATTGATTTTCTTCTTTGCAGTGACGAAATGTTTGAGTGGAGAAGCATTTACCTCGGCCATGTGTCTTTTATCCTTCTTTACAGCAACTATGGACTTGGAGCGAGTGAACAACAGGGACATTGCGCTGTGGGGGTGGGGGCAATCTAATAAGATACAATTCCTTAAACACTAATTCCTCCCCAACTAATGTGTCTATGGCCCAAACAGCTAAAAAAAATAGCTAACACATTTTAAAGAACACCCTGTTACAAAGAGGCTATATATTTCACAAACAAAAGTGTCTGAGTAGCAGATCAATATGAATCATGCTGGTGATTGCCACCCAGATTTCTTGTATGGACAATTTAGATTTTAAAATCTAAATTTGATTGCAATTTTTGCTTCACATGGTATTTAAGCCCCCAATCAACGGTCACGGAGAAACTCACAGAAATACATGATGGAACGATCAGCTACAGCCATCTACTCCAGAGCAAGGAATTGAATCCAGGCCTGCCACTTACCACGCTAATAACCTAGCCACTTCCTTCCTTCCCTTTTTCTAATCTCTAGTTCCTTCTAATATAGATAAAGTCAGAAAAAAGCATTGGGAGTCAAAAAAAAAAAGTTACTTCACATTTATGTTTGCAATATTGTTGTAGCTGTGTTGTTCCCGAGATATTAGAGAGAGACCGTAGGTGAGGTAATAGCTTTTAGTAGACCAACTTCTGTTGGTGAGAGAGACAAGCTCTGTGTAAGCTTGAAAGCTTGTCTCTTTCACCAACATAAGTTGGTCCACTAAAAGATATTACCTCACCCACCGTGTGTCTCTTGATATTTATAGCATTTTACTTTTTTAGAGTACTTCCAAATGTTAGAGAATATTTCACAGGGATGTTGAAGAAGTGTTGTATCCCAATTGTACTGATGAGGAAACTGAGGCAAAAAGATGAAGGGACTCCAAAAATAGAACATAGTTCTTGGCTCCCTGCCATGTGCTCCAAGTCACTCCACTACACATGCTGCCTCTGGAGCACAGCATCAAGCATGCTGCAAAAACACTGAACTTCAGTCTCAGAAAGCAATGACAGTGCGTTGGTGAAGCTCCCTATAGCACCAGAACAATCATTACTGCATTCCACCATAAGAATGGCCATACTGGGTCAGACTGATGCCAGGTGCTTCACGGGGAATGGACAGAAATGAAGGACAAAAGGCATCACCCCCAAGATTCCTAAAAGTGCTACTAAATAAACATCTCAGAAAAGTTACTTTAACAGCCCACCCTAGTGCCCCTACATCCAACTGTGTTGCAACATGAACGAGTCTAAGCCCTTCAGAGGAACGCTTATGGAAAGAGGGAAGTATCCTTTTTGCTTAACACTGTGCAGAAGCATGTAGCCCACTACATCAAGAGCTCATACAGAGACATCCACAGTGAAGTGCTGTAGGAACACCTCACCCTCCATCCCTTCTGCTTTTCATGAACCAACCCTTCTCCACCCAGTGACTCTGCCCCTCCCTGGACGGGGTGCGGGGGGGTCGGGCAAGCCTAGCTTACTTTCAGGATTAGTGTTAAATTTTCACAAGCCAGGCATGGTCAGCTCCCTCTGTCCTGTGTGCCAATGAGTGTTTTCCACAGTGCTCCCTCCTCTGGGTGGGGCTCAGTCTGGCAGCTCCTGGGGCGATGTGGATCCAGCCTGTCCCAGTCAGGGGAGGAGAAGGAGCAAGATCAGATGGTGCACACAGACCCAGGAGGGTTAGGGGTGAGTGGCTCTGGGGGAAGGCAACCCAGGGTCTCGCACGCATGAGTGTGCACAGGGGTAGATGTGGGCATTACATACCCAGACCCCACCACGCGCTCTGGGCAGGCACACCCAGCGCACACACCTTGAAGCAATGTGCCTTGTACACCAGAGTGCGCACACCCCGACCCCACCCTCCCCAGTGCCCTGCACATAGTGTCTATCCCGAGCCCGTGAGCCATGTACACGTGAGTATACACACAATAGTCCCGCCCTACTTGTGCCCTGCACAGTATGCACACCCAGAGCCTGCGTGCCACACGCATGTGAGTGCGCACACCCTGACCCGGCCTATTAATGCCCTGCACAGTATGCACACCCAGAGCCTGCGTGCCACGCGCATGTGAGTGTGCACAGCCTGACTCGGCCCTACTTGTGCCCTGCACCGTATGCACACCCAGAGCTCGCGTGCCGCGCATGTGAGTGTGCACAGCTGACCCGGCCCTACTAGTGCCCTGCACAGTATGCACACCCAGAGCCCGTGTGCCACACGCATGTGAGTGCGCACAACCTGACCCGGCCCTACTCGTGCCCTGCACCGTATGCACACCCAGAGCTCGCGTGCCACACGCATGTGAGTGTGCTCAGCCTGACCCGGCCCTACTTGTGCCCTGCCCAGTATGCACACCCAGAGCCCGCGTGCCATGCGCACGTGAGTGTGCACACCCCGACCCCACCCTCCCCGTGCCCTGCACATAGTAGGTCTATCTATTTTCTGCAGAAAAGGACCTAGGGGTGACAGTGGACGAGAAGCTGGATATGAGTCAGCAGTGTGCCCTTGTTGCCAAGAAGGCCAATGGCATTTTGGGATGTATAAGTAGGGGCATAGCGAGCAGATCGAGGGACGTGATTGTTCCCCTCTATTCGACACTGGTGAGGCCTCATCTGGAGTACTGTGTCCAGTTTTGCGCCCCACACTACAAGAAGGATGTGGATAAATTGGAGAGAGTCCAGCGAAGGGCAACAAAAATGATTAGGGGTCTAGAGCACATGACTTATGAGGAGAGGCTGAGGGAGCTGGGATTGTTTAGTCTGTGGAAGAGAAGAATGAGGGGGGATTTGATAGCTGCTTTCAACTACCTGAAAGGGGGTTCCAAAGAGGATGGCTCCAGACTGTTCTCAGTGGTAGCAGATGACAGAACGAGGAGTAATGGTTTCAAGTTGCAATGGGGGAGGTTTAGATTGGATATTAGGAAAAACTTTTTCACTAAGAGGGTGGTGAAACACTGGAATGCGTTACCTAGGGAGGTGGTGGAATCTCCTTCCTTAGAGGTTTTTAAGGTCAGGCTTGACAAAGCCCTGGCTGGGATGATTTAACTGGGAATTGGTCCTGCTTCGAGCAGGGGGGTGGACTAGATGACCTCCTGAGGTCCCTTCCAACCCTGAGATTCTATCCCGAGCCTGCGAGCCATGTACACGTGAGTGCGCACACACCCTGACCCGGCCCTCTCCCCTCGCCGCGCGCCCTGCACACGAGGGGGCACGCAGGGCCTTGTCGGCGATCGGCGGAGGGGACCCAGCCCCCACAGCTGCCCCCCGAGCTCGGCCTGCGGCCGTTACCCGGGCCTCGCTTCCGCGCCGCCGCCTCGCCCCCCAGCTGCCCCTGCCCGGTTCTCCCGGCCTCTCACCTTCACCTTCCCTCCGGCACAGCCGCCATGACGCCCCCAGCACCATCATCAGGGAGCGCCAGGCTATGGGCGTCATCACACCGGCGCGACTGGCGGGAACGCGACGGCCGCTGCCTCACGAGGAGCGCCACGAGGCGGGTCCGACGGGTCGCTTGGCCCGCCCCTCCCCCAGTGCATTATGGGAGGGGTAGTCCAAGCTCTCCCCTTTCCCTAGGCCTCGTAGGAGCGGTAGTTTGAGGCCCTCGCTTTAGCCCAATGCCTCGTGGGAGTTGTAGTTTGAGGCCCTCGCTTTAGCCCAATACCTCATGGGAGTTGTAGTTTGAGGCCCTCGCTTTAGCCCAATGTCTCATGGGAGTTGTAGTTTGAGGCCCTCGCTTTAGCCCAATACCTCATGGGAGTTGTAGTTTGAGGCCCTCGCTTTAGCCCAATGCCTCATGGGAGTTGTAGTTTGAGGCCCTCGCTTTAGCCCAATACCTCATGGGAGTTGTAGTTTGAGGCCCTCGCTTTAGCCCTATGCCTCATGGGAGTTGTAGTCCTCAGAGGTTGACCTTCCCCCTCCTGCTCTTTACCTGGGCATGGGAGCTGGTGGGAGCAGCAGCAGCATTAGGGTGCTGGGAGGAAATTCATTTCTGCAGCCCCAGGGGCACTGTGATGCTGGGCAGACAGGGGCATGGTGCCAGCCCGCGGGAGCTATGCCCGCTGTCCTGGACATAATCCAGCCCCGCGTCACCCGCCGGTGCCAAGGGCGCTGCCCGCTGAGCTCCGCCCCATCAAACTGCAGCTGTACTGGCCAGAGGTGCACGGATGGGGGGAAGATAGCTCAGTGGTTTGAGCATTGGCCTGCTAAACCCAGGGTTGTGAGTTCAGTCCTTGAGGGGACCATTTAGGGATCTGGGGCAAAAATTGGGACTTGGTCCTGCTTTGAGCAGAGGGTGGGACTAGATGACCTCCTGAGGTCCCTTCCAACCCTGATATTCTATGATTCTAGGTGCAGCTGCTGGAGAAGCAGCAGCAGACCCAGGCCACCAAGTCCAGGTGGCAGTGGGCAGGCTCAGGTAGGAAAGCAGTGGGCAGGCTCAGGTAGGAATGTCCCCACCTGGAGGCGTAGCTGAGCAGCAAGCTGGGCTGAAACCCCAGGGTTGTATCCTCAGCATAGTCCTGGGAGGTGAAAGAGGAAGCCCAGCTGAAGAAGAAATGCTGGCTGAAATATGTAGAGAAAAGGGCCTTCTGGGTAGGGTTGCCAGCTTTCAAATGGCACAAAACGGAACACCCTAGCTCTGCCCCTGCCCCAAAGTCCCACCCCTTCCACAAGACTCCCCCCCCCCCCCCCGTCCTGCTCACTACAGTCCCCTGCCCTCTGTGGCTCGCTCTCCCCCACCCTCACTCACTTTCACTGGGCTGAGGCAGGGGCTTGAGGTGTGGGAGGAGGTAAGGGCTCTGGCTGGGGGGTGGGGCTGAGAGATTCAAAGTGTGGGAGGGGGCTGTGGGTTGAGGCAGGGGGTTGGGGTTCAGGAGGGGGCTCTGGGTTTGGGGGGGACTCAGGGCTGGGGTGTGAGGGCTCTGGGCTGGGGCCAGGGATGAGGGCTTTGGGGTGCAGGAGGGGGCTCCAGGTTTGGGGGGGCTCAGGGCTGGGGCAGGAGGTTGGGGTGCAGGAGGGGGTATGGGTTCTGAGCTGGGGGTGCAGGCTCTGGGCTGGGGTCAGGGATGAGGTCTTTGGGGTGCAGGAGGGGTCTTAGGGCTGGGGCGTGGGCTTCCCTCAGGTGGCTCCTGGTCAGCGGCGCAGCAGGGCTAAGGCAGGCTGCCTGCCTTTCCTGACACCGCGTTGCACGCACCCCGGAAGCAGCCAGCAGGTCTGACGCTGGGGGCGGGCAGGAGGCTCCACAGGCACCGCCCCACCAGCTTGTGCCCCCCCACCTAGGAGCCGGACCTGCTGAACGCTTCCAGAGCGCAGCGCGGAGCCAGAACAGATAGAGACTAGCCTGCCTTAGCACTGCAGTGTCGGCAGTGCTGACCGGAGCCGCCAGGGTCCCTTTTCAAATGGGTGTTCCAGTCGAAAACTGGACACCTGGACACGCTGCTTCTGGGAAGTTGTGTTGGAAGTGCGGTTCTTCCTCTGTTCCTCACCAGGACCAGCCCTGCCACCTCCAGCACCAGCATTTTATTCCAATTATTTTATTAAACAAAATGTCTGAGCCTCCACTAACCTAGGCTGGACTCAAACCAGTAACCCAATGATTGAAAGCCTCCATAGTCCAATGCCAATCCCCCCAATCTCTGGGAAGCGTTCACAATAACCCTCTTACACCAGCACTCTCTTAGGTAGTTATACTGAGAGATCAATTTCTTTTGTTTCCTTCTGGAATTTTTTAAAGACTGTTGCTTTTCAAAAGACTAACATTAGGGGGCCATTCTTGAAATATTTAACTGAGATCCTCTGCCGCAAGAGAAGCATAGGGCATACAGTCAAAATACAGTAATCAAATAGAACGTCTGGAAATACTTCATTGTGACAAACATGTACTACAAAATTTGAATCTTCACCCAAGCCCTGGACAGGAGACTATTACTAATTAGGTATTTTTTCTTCTTTACAACATGAAAAATGATTTATAAGGGTCACCATTTTCCAGAACAATATTCTAATATTTTTTAAAAGTATCTGTTTTGGTAAGTATTACAGCTCCCTAGCATTGTAGCACATGAACGCCTCGTGAGAATGAATGCATTTATTACAAACACCCACATGAGGGGAGAAGAATAATTATTGTGCCTTACTTCCCCCATCTGTAAAACAGCAAAGAGATTAGTCTTGGGATTTATCGAAGGTCACATAGCAGGCCCATAGCAGAGCCAGGACTTGAATGCAGACTATCTGTCCTGATCTTTAACTACAAGCATCTGCTTTACCAGTTACTGTAGATAACCCTGATATACTAGGGCTCCACCAAGTTATGTGTTCTGTCATTAATTATATGAAGTCTGCCTCTCCCATACAATTTAAATATACATATTAAAGAATCAAATTATTGCACACATCATTTTGTTAAGTTTTAATGTAAAACTTGCTGTTTAAAACTGTACATCTTGTGTAAAATATTATGAGACCTCTATACCAGTCAATTCCTTGGGCAGAGGAAAAAACAAAGTGGATAAATCTGTTGAATAAATACATACAGTTCTTCAACATCTTCTTACTAATGACTGGCCTGCACTGGTCATTCCTTTGGTGACACTAACTAATTAACTTGATTCAGATTTGCATTAAAAATAGAGGCAAGTTTTGCTTTTTTTAGCTGATTGTTGGTGCATGGATTTCTCTCCCTTCTCTGTAGATGTGTTTGTGGACATCCCTGTGCATGGGCCCAGAAAGGAAAAGGTCAGTGTCCCCTTCTTCTGTCCTATATTTGCTAATTAAAGTTCTCTGTCAAAACACACATCTATTTACCCCAGTCGTGGAGCAATTCCTTCCATCTGACTGTAACTGCCTGGTATCAGAGGCAGTAGGCTTCACTACCTGGCAGTTATAAACAGATGGCAGAGTCACTCTAGAAACCCACAAAGAATCTGGTTTTAGAAGGTGGCTGTTCAAAATAACTTTTGCTGAAAATGTCGTGCTCAAGCAACATCCGAGTTTGGCAGACCTGAGGACTGAAGACTTCTATTTAATAATCAGAACAGATACAGCATGGGTGATGGCAGTACATGTTTCCCCTACACTGCCCAAGAAACTTGCCTCAACCAAGATTCTTTTCTACATAGATTCTTATAATGGGCTCATGCCAGTAGAATCTTCGTCCCTTCCAGCAATGCAATAAGCAACATGACTAACATCTGTCCCAGGTTTGTTCTCTCATCTCCCAGGGAGAAGTGAGTGCAGTGCAGTGTTTTGTTGGGGAATTTCTTTTAATAATGATCAGTAATGATCTCCTCTAGGGGTAAGAGTAGAATTCAGTCTCCATGGCCTATTCAGTCTAGACACAAGGGACCAGTCAGTGCCAAGTGTAATATGGACAACTGATCACTGCAAAATAGACTGAGAGCACCAAGGACGCCTCACAGAGGCCACTGAACACTTATCAGATGGAAACAACTTTTGACCAGTACTGATATGGGATAGATTTGAACTAGTAACATAGAGGTGAAAGGCTCCAATACCCATAAACCATCCAGTTCTCCACAGCCTCCCGTTTCTAAGAAGCCCCTTACACACCCACACGGACAGACAGACAGACACACACACAGAGAGAGAGAGAGACAGTTTGGTTGGGTGGACACACTCCCTTCCAGCTGCAGCAAGATAAGGTTGGGATGACATCTTTCACCTCTTCAATCTAATCACAGAAGTCAAGTATTGTCAGCCAACCATGGGTTGGCGAACAGGAGCCATGGGGGGTATTATCATTGCTGGTTTTAACAAGGTGATATGCTTCCAAGTAACTTCAAAGAGGTATGGCTAAGATGAACCTCAGCCTGGGGCTACTGAGTTTCATCCAATGCTACAGCTGTTAAGACTTCGCTCCCCGATCCTGGAACCAGCTCCCACTCATGTTTGGAGCAATGTCCAGAAAGGATTCCCTAAAGTTCATTTCTCTGTCAGATGCACAAAGAGACAGTCTTGCTGCTGCTTGGAGAAGGGGCTTGTGGGGAGGGGAAAGAAGTGACCTGCCCCAAAAGACCTGGATTTTCAGTCCAAGCAATTAGTCCGGTAAGCCATGGCAGATAGTGAAGAAGTAAAGTCCAAGCACAGATGAGGATGAGTATCGGAATTGAAGGCACAAAGAATCTCTCCAAATTCTAGAACTACACTCCTACCTATTCTCTGCAGTGTTAGTGGAGGCGATCTTCCAACAGTGAAGTCAAACCATCATTTAAAAAAAAATCAATTTCCAAATAACTTTGATGGATGCCTTGGAGACTCAGCAGCGTTCCCATCTCCCACTCAGAGTCAGCGGTGAGTGATGCTGGGAAAAGGTTTTTCTCGTGAAGCATGGCTCTAAGGGTCGAGAAAGGACACTGCGATGTAACGGGTCCCTTTTGTGGTTGGAAGGCCCTCGTGATAATGGGTCAGACGTCCCGGGTGTAGGAGGGTCCAACCCTTCCGAGGAGCTCGAATGGAGCAGTTGTAACGGAGAAACCGGCAGCCTCCTCCCTACGTGAAACAAAAAGAAACAGGCATCAGCCAAGTACCAGCAGAGAAAGGATCCCTGTATTATCCCAACAGTCTCCTGATTTTCTGGACTCCCTTATGATGGTTTGGTAGAACCTTCTACCACCGATCTGCCTCATTAGAAAATCCTGAAATTCAAACCCAGTCACTGATTGCAGTCCTTTGGGATCAAGGTGCCCGAGATGGAGGTGGGGATGAGCTGGGAGGTGTTCTGGGTACAGGAAAGAGGAGAAGACCCTAGACTGGTCTGGGAGACTTCCAGACTGACCTTCTTGCAAGCACTTACCTCGTAATCTATCCCTACCCGGTTCAGGGCAATGTTGATGGTGAAGGTGGAAGCATCATGGTGAGGCATTAAGGAGGGTTGCTCATCTGGTTTGTAACGAACGACAAAGGCCAGCTCAAACTGTGTCTGCAGGAGAGAAGAGAGACATACACAGACGGTGCCACAGCACCCAGATGGCATTCACTTCTAGGGGACGGTGTGTACGTTGGTGTAATTGGGGTACAATACCCCTTAAATAAGGGAGAAAGGGGCATGTTCTTATTAAGAAGTATGGTGCACATCTTGATAACATACTCCGGGGTCATTTCCTCCATTATGGCACGTACTTTGGTACAGTGCCCCAGTGGTATTGCCTCTCAGTGGCCATGATCATGAGAGACGCTGAGCACTCAAATCCCATTGACCAAGAGTGTTTGATGCCTACCTTTGTATAGTATCCTGGGTAAAATTTCTCTGTGATTGGAGCAATATAGTCCAGAAGGAACCTGTACCATTCTCTCTCATAGCCAATTTGGTTCATGTGGATGTCAATAGTTGGGACATTTTCATAACCCCCGAGTAGTCTGCTGTCCTGGAACAGAACCATAAGATTGATTGGGGACACATATCTTAGATGATAAGTATGAAACACAGTTTGACAGTAACCAACAAACATAATGCTCATCTATAGGGCTTTTCAGGATTGGAACGCAGGGAAGGATCATCTACATTTTATAGAAGGGAAGTCAAGGCACAGAGGAGGTTGGAGCCCAAGTTTTCAAAAGTGGCTACTGACTCTGGATGATTATGGTTCTCCGACTTTACAAACTCTCGGCCCTAATCTTCAGAGGTGCTGAGCGCTCCAGTGGACAGCAGTGGAGGTTGCACGTTCTCAGGGCCTGCGAAAATGAGGCCTAAGGGGTCTCAGACTGATTTTCTGAGTGCCCAGCGACCACTATTGAATGTTTGGGCCTAAGTCCAAGGGTCACACAGTGAGTCAAGAGCAGAGCTCAGGAGTCCTGACTCCAGTGCCCTGCTTTAACCACAGGATTAAAACTCCGGCCTGTAGCAGGCTGCAGCTATGCCCAAGGACTTGGTCTAAGTGGTGGGAGCTGTAGCTCTGGAAGCTCCAGCTTTTTCTTACCGTGTTATCTCCCTTGGACCACTGGCCAAAGTGCTCCATTTCCTCCACCAACTCGTCACAGGCGACGTCAGTGAATATAGGGAACCAGTAAACATCGGGGCAGGGCTGGAGAGAGAACACACGAGAATTCAGACAAACAGAAGAATGAGACAAATACAGACAGACATAGGGGGCTCTCCATAAGCTACATAACACGTGGGGGAGGGGGAGTTCCTTAATTTTACAGGACAGCATCATGGGGGTGTTTGTTCCAGTTTTACAAGGGGGTGGTTGGGTCTTTTTTTTTTTTTTTTAATAAAAATCATCAAACAATGTGTTATGTAATTTATGAACAGTCCCTAGTCAGACAAGAGGAGGACAAAGTCAAGAGCAGGGAGAGAGGGCTCACTGGAAAAACAGCTAAAATGTTAAAGGTTGAATCCTGCCTTCAGATTCCCATGCCTTGCTCCCAGTAAAATTAAGGAACCTGGACAGGTGCCTCTGAAGAAGGAGGGATTTGTCCCGAAGAATACCTTCCAATAATGACAGACCACATTCTCTCTGAATCTGATGTTCTTTTAGGCAGCACTGTCTCCTGTAAGCTACCTATTTCTGAGGGTGAAAGGCTGAAATAATATGATACTGACATGCTGTTCTCTCCTCCGCTGAGAAACAAGAGCAGCATTTCTTACCGTCTCCACCAATTTCCCTTTCAGAGCTAATGTGTAGTTTTCATGGATGTACTTTTCTTTCCAGTCCTATGGTTAGAAAAAGACAAGCAAAGCAGTCACTTCTGTGGCGCGTGGCTCAGGATGTGGTATTAGGCCGTGCCCTGGCATCCCCCTCTCTCTCATCACGGAAAGGGGAAGCGGAGCAGTAAACAGCAATTGACAGCATTTTCTCGGCTTGGAAGCTCCGGGGCCCAGAGGAGTTTTCGAGTGAAATGCTTTCCCAAAGCCATGCAGTTATGCACCTAGGGAACCCCATCAGAGGGATGTCACACAGCAAAGCTTGGATCCTCCCCTTAGAGACACGACTCGTAGCAGCGTTATCTAACAAGGAGGCTAGGAGCGTATCCCACAGCGACAGGCCTGCTCAGCCCCTCACCTCAGGATTGCTGAAGATCTGCCAGAGGTCGTTGTGGAGATGAGTCGTCTGATAATTCTCCAGAGAGAGTATGTGTCCAAATTGGTGCCGGTTTGTCACGAACATGAAGACCCTCTGTAGAATGGAGGGAAACCATCAGGCTGCAACTATCTACTGTGGGAGCTGCTTCCCATTAGCCCTGGCTTCATTCCCTCTGTCCACCCACCTCCCTCTCTAATCTTCACACTGGGCATCCCCTCCCCAGTGAGCCTTTATTGTTAAATCCAGACCCACCCGGGATGCAGAGAAGACTAAATAGTCCTAGCAAGGGCCAGTGATGGAGGCAGAACTTCTGCACGTTTCATCAGCTATAGACAAAAGCAGGATAAAATAGCTCGCACAGGGTCACTCGGCCTGTGGCTATGCACACGTAGCTCCCACTGACGTTCACCGGAGCTGCATGAGTGGATCCTAGCGTATAACTGAATTTAGTCCGTGTTTCTCAGACCACAGGAAGAGATTCTCCTGCCCCCCCGACTGCATGTGAGTCAGGAAAGGCATGTAGGCTTAGTTGATGCCAGTTCACTTCTTTCCACCTAGGCATGTACAGTTGAAATGGGTGTCCTGAAACCTGCCTGCAGAGTTGTTTCATCTCCACCCTTGCTCCCTGCAGCCAGCTCCCTGTACTGACCTGATCCCGGACATTATGGCAGAAAGCCATGTCTGCATCTAGTTTGCCGCTGTGGAAGAGGTCTCCCTGGTTGAGCTGGGATCTCAGGGTGCTGCCTTTTATGACATAGATGCTGGAAATGTAGGGAACGTTCCAAATCCCACTGCAAAATGGGGAGAGGGAGATTTAGACACTAAGTAGTAACAGGACAGAGCTTACAGGATCAGGCCCCAAAGGACTAAGGGCTAGATTTCATTGTGAACATATTTAGGGGGGGAAAAAACAAAAATAAAGCATTGCTGTTCTTTAGAATTTGGTTTGTGTCAAAGTTTAAAGGGTCAGACTCAAAACCCTACAGCAACCAAACGCAATGACCTACACAAACCCAAAGAGAAGCAAATCAGGAATGCAAGCTGTTCCAGTAATCAGCCTTTGGACATCTACAGCACCTTCCATCCACGCAGCACACAGCTCTTTACAAACACTATTTAAAGAAGAATGACAATCCCCCTACCACCCCGCATTGCGGGATAGTTACGCATCACATTCTCTATCCTTAGCAGATGGAGAAAACAAGGCACAAGGAGAGACTAAGCGATTTGGCCATACAGTGAATTAGCGACAGGGCTGGAAACAAAACCCAGGGCTCCTGACTCCAAGTTCCCTACTCTGGTCACCAGACCTTACTCCCTCAATTACATATGGTATGTAGAAGACAGGTACATAAAACTGCTCCTGCCTGGAAGGAGAGACTTCCTTGCCTTCTTTAAACACAGTGATGGTCTGGTACTCTTGCCCCAGGATCCCAATTGGCTTTAGACTGATTTTGGGGGTACATGCTCTCTATCCACTGTCTATTCAGCAAGCCTTGTATTTAGGGGATTCTGAATGGCAAAAGTCCCTCACAATACTTACACCCTCCGCCCTTGAACAATATCCACGTAATCCTCCGAACGGGCATAGTACCCATCAGGACTCAGCGCACCCCAGAAATTTGACCACAGCTTTCCAAGACGGCTCACCAGTGGGGCAATTACCGGCCTGCAGGCACAAGAGGGAGAGATGATTGGAGGGCAAGATGCTGCCAGGGGAAGAAAGGAGAAAGATCCCAACGAGAGTCTCAGGGTCCAGTTTTGCCTTCGCTTACAGATGCTACCCCCTCTTGACACCTGTGTAAGTAAGGGCAAACTTGGGCCCTAAGCTTATAGCTAAACACATTCAGCAGACAATCCCCTCTGAATGTAATCTAAGGAGTTCTAGCAGCTGGAGACAGAGCTGGAAATCTTTCTTCTTGAGGAGCAGGGGAATCATTTCAGTAACATGACTTATGTTTCTCTACTGTGTATCCAGCTCCCTAAGACTGAAACCACAGCTAAATCTCTGAGCCAGAGCCAGACATAACCAGGAATAGGTTCTGTTCTCTATGAAGCCCCAATGTGTGGAGGCTTCTGATCAGCAATGGGCCTGCAAAACTCCCTCCCCCAGATGCTCAGCTGTTGAAAGTTGGTGTAGCATCACTGAAATCAATGGAACTATGCCAATTTACACCAGTCAAGGATCTGGCTTATTGGATCCAACACTTGTGATTTTTAGGGATGGGGAAGAAAGAACTCGGACTCTGAACCTGGATATAGATCCAGATTTTCCAGTGAATCCCTCCCTTTATAATGGGCTGAAGCAAAACCTGCATCTGAATGTACCGCCCAGGATGTTTGAAATGTAAATCCAAATCCAGACCTCAACCCTGTGGCTTGGACCCACATCTGGTCTGGAAAAAAATGGTTCTGATTCTGGCCTCTCTGTTCCCAATAGTGTAGGCTCTGCTCCAAAGAGATAAGGGTAAAACAAGGGATGGTTTACATCCAGAGCCCACTGCATCTGAATCCAATAATTCAGGGAGGAGTGTTGGATAAATGGCTCCAGTTTTGGTCCATCTCTATTGGAGAAAACCCTTAAGTTTCATTCCCAGCAATGTTCTCTCTTCTCAGCCCCTTACACATTTCCCAGGAAAGAAGGAGCTCCCTATCTACATTCCTGACCTGAAGCCTGCCCAGTAAGGATCGCTCAGACTCACTTGTTCTGTTCAATCAGGATCCGTAGAACCTTCAAGTTCTTCAGAACCACTTCGGCATCCAGGCTGAAGTAATATTCACAGTCAGGATCCTGTCTGCACAAATCCCTACAGCCAGAGAGCCCACAGGTCAGAAAGAGAACAGCAGGGATGACCTTCACTTTGCAGTCAAGGGGGCCTTCTCTTCTGGGATGGGGGAGTTTATCCTTTACAGACTGGGTGCAGAGCCCCTGACTAGGGTTGGGGGGAAGAGAGGGTTAAAACCCCATGCCTGAGCAAAGGAGTAGCAGGTGGCTGGCCCCTCATGGCAGGGAGGAGTGGGGCTGAGCTCAGGGGAGGCTGTTTTCTCCATCAGGAAGGTGGACAAGGAGGGAATGGGTATGGAGAACCATTGATTTGGAAGTTGAACTGAAAGAGGAACAGGCTGCACTTGAGGCTAGAGAAACTCGAAGTCCTCTGGATGCAGGAGCCTTACTGCTTCCGTTTGTTTGGACCCAGGCCGTGGAAAGCTGTATACTTAGCCTGGGAATCTAGCCTGGCTTTAGCCCATGTTGTCTGGACAATAAGCAGGGGCTAAGTTCATACCTGCCATGGACAAGTTGCAGGCCAGTGGCAGGAAGATGGGGAACGTGGACGCAACCTGGACAGCGAGTGTTTTGTGGTACAGAGGTTCTTAGCAGAGGGTCTGAGAACCCCTTTGGCAATGAGGGCATCGAAGTGTGTTTGTAATGCTGTCACCCCAGAAAAGTGGCATCTAACGGGCATGCATAAGGAAGGAAGGGAAAGAGAAAATGGGTTGGGCTGTTACACAATATACCACTGCAACACCAGCCATTGTTCCTGCAAAGCTCCAAAGCAGACATCTATGAAGGAAGCTTCTGCTGCTCTGCCCACAGAGGCCTGTTATCTTGGATGCAAGAAGCCTCTCCCTTGTGCTACGGAGCCTAGACGGAGGATGGGGTTGACTCCAGGATCCCTATCGTCTGCCCGTTCACACCGGTCTTCTCACTTACACGCCCATGTTCCGAGCATCCGCATTCTCCACGTGATCTTCTGGCCCAATCACTTTGACCGCATGATATTCTTTGCCATGCTCCTTCACAAACGTGTCCACCCGAGACAGGTGAAGTTGCTCCTGCACACAGAGGGAAATGACACAGAGCGAAGAGTAGGTTACATGAGCTTCACACAGGCTGTCTGGCCTCAGCTAAGGCTAGGCTTGGCAGTCTCCTGCTCTGGAGGCTCTGGCAACACCAGAGCACGTGAGCTCTATGTCTTCATGGCTGGAGGTAACTGATGCACGGGCTTCTAGGAAAACAATGAGCTGTACCTGACTTCCAGGTCCCGGCAGTCTGGGGAAGTTGCAAATACTTCTGGGATACGGGAGGAGGCAAGCCATCCCTCACATGGCAAAACAAAGACAGGGTTGGTGAGGTAGTAGCTGTTATTGCTGGTCCAATAAAAGATATGACCTCATCCACCTTGTCTCTCTAGTATCGTGGAACGAACACGGCTACAACAACACTGCATAAGACAATCCAAGGCAGATGTTCCTTACATGGTTGTGGATGAAGAGCTGAGTGCGTTTCTTTGGGTACTGGAGGTTCTGAAGCCTCAGGAAGAACTGGGAGAGAAATGGAGTGGGCTGCTCGATGAAAACTCCAATCAGAACCAACGGCAACACATCATCCTGCATTCAACAAGAGGGTGAGAAGCATGAGGGCTGCTCTCCAGCTCCAGAAACCTGGTGACACCCTCACCATTTCCGAGGCAACCCGAGCACGTGGTGTAGGAATTCTCGTGTTAGCACCAGGCTTCTGCCACTCTAAATATGCATCAACCCTTACCTTGAACCCTGTGAGACTTCTCAGGCCTTCATCACACACAGTGCAGCCTGTCTCGAATGTCCAGGCCCGAGGAATATAGTTTCCCAGGTAATTCAGCTGCAGCTGCAAAGGGAAATCCCCCAAGTGCTTAGTTACAAGGCAGGAGAAAATCTCACCCCAGCCTCTGATATTCAATCTCCCTTCTCTCCCTGGGAGAAGGGAAGTGGAAAAGGATGCAAATCTGAGGGTCTAATTTCCTACGGTGGAGGATACTGATGTGCTGGGATAATGCGAAGGGGTGAGAGCACTTTTCAGTCTCCATGGCCTGGTCAGTCCTTGGCGGCTAGGTGTTGAGACTGGCAAGAAGGGGAGCAAGGGTGGCAATTATTGTGATGTGGACACCTGTGCACTAGGAACTGGACTGATAACCACCAACTCAGTGGCTGCTGGCCAGTCATTCCTCAGGTGGGGATGCTTTCAATCACTGCTGACCTTGGTCTTGATTTGACCCAGTGACCAAGAAGTAAAGAGCTCCATGTCTTGCTGTCATGGCAGGGAGCCACCCAATCCCCCCATCTGTGAATTTATGCAGGAAGAAGTCAGTGTGTGAGGGATGGATGCCTGATTTCCCAGAATTCCCTAGGCAAGTGCTTCACCACCTCAAGCCTAAAGAGGTTATTTCCCTTGTTTCATACCCAACCTTCTCTTTCAAGGCTCCTTCTTACCTTGGTGGGTCCATTGCCGTGGATCAGGACTGGGAGGGTGTCATACTCTGCGTTTCTTGCTCTCACGCGTGCATTTTCAAATTTCAGAACCACCTCATCTAGAAACCACGTCACAGCAATGTTATCTGCAGGAGGCTTTGGTAGCAATTTGGCCACACAGTGCCCTAGCCATCCCATACAAGCAACCCTTGGGAAGACGGGAGAGTGGGGCTGGAAACTATCTATCATATTTGTGGGGCACAGACAATCCACGGAGGGAGAGGAATTGTTTAGGGCGGCCCAGCAGGGTAGAATTAGGAGTGATGAGATGGAACTTAAGAAAGGATAGGATCAGGGAAGGCTCTGGAGAGTGAAATCTATTAAGCTGTAAGGCAGTCTCCCATAGGGAACTGGAAAAGCCTCATTGACTGCATCCTTTAAATCAAGAGTAGGCAAAGAATATGTGGTGAGGAACAATTCTGCACCAGCAAGGGGGTGGGGAGAATCCAGGCAAAAGCAGCTTTTCCTCCTCTGAATTCTATGCTCCCCTATGTCTGTCTGTCTGGCGCATCCCCAGATGGCATTATACAGTGACTGCAGAGTGACCAGCCAAGGGGTCTGTGTATCCGAGCTATGCAAAAAGGGCGAGTTCAGGCACAAAGTCCAATCACCCACAGTAACAAGGGCCCTCACTCCTGCAATGCCCCCTGGCGGCCCAGTGCAGTGTCGCCATCGCATCTCTGCCTCATTTTCCCCAAATAAGGGTTTTAATCAGTCTTGTATCTTGTATCTTGAAGAGTGCCCCTTCAGGGGTCTAGCTTATTCACCCCAAAAGGCAGAACATCACACAAAAATGGCTCCCCCTCAGCCTCTCTAGCTGAAGGAAGGAGGGCCTGAGTCAACCTTAGTCTGCCAACTCTCATGATGCCCAAGGCCCCTTACCGGTGAGGCCTTCCTGACCTGGAACCCTCTTCTGGAGTCAGGGGCCTCCTGGCTCGAGCAGCAGAAGGGTCCCTTTTCCTGGGTCAAAGTCTCCACACAGAGGCCAAACCACAAAGACCCTTCCTCACGACATCATATAATTCCTCTCATCTAGAGTTCCTGCCGTTGCCTGGTGGAATCTTTCATGGGAGCCAGGCTTCTCTGAGACTTAGCATTCACAGGCCCTTCCTTCTGGCCACTCTCCCACTCAGGAGCATTCTCCCTGGGTTTCCTTTGCTGGTGAGCCCCTCTCACCAGGTTCCCCCCCCAAGAAGCCTTCTATGTAGGCATTTTCTCTTCCTGCACTCTAAGAACTCTTCTCCTCCCTCGGGACCCCTGTTCATCCAGCCCTGTCCCACTGGGAGCAGCATCCTTTTATCTCACTGAGGTGCTTCCCCGCCTAATTGACTGCCTCTCAGTAACTCAATGAGTGACCTAGTCCCAGGTGAACCTGAGCTGCCTCACTCCCCCATCAGAGATAGGCTGGGCTCCTGACCTCTCCAGAGGGACAGCTACCCTCTGACTCCCACCCTTACCAAGATAAGAATGGGACCCCAAAATCCCCCCTGCCCCATGATAACTGCCTAGCTAATTAAAATAAGGGGAAGGGGGGAAGAGATAAACTAAAATAAAGACCTATATTTCTCCGCTCCAGGAGAACAAGTGGATAAAACTTTCCAAGGGTGGAATAACTGACTGGCCAAAAGCACAGTACGTGTGAGTGAGTGCTGAATGCATCTCATCAGCTCCCCACCTTTCAGGCCATTCAATCCAATGTACGGAACCAAGAAGGCAGGCAGGTGGCCCTTGGCCCTGGGTTGTGTGTTGCTACTTCCCTACCAGTTTCCCTCCCCAAAGCTAGTGTACTTTGAAATGCGTGGAGATCAAAGCGGAGAGGAGGTGTGGTATGGAAAACCCGACCTGCAGGCCTAACTGTGGAGCTGGCAATGCCGTCAGAACGAGGCTGGGAGCCCTATGGGGATTGCAAATCAAATCCAGGAGTCTGGGCAGGGGTTTTTAACAGAGACCTTCTCTGGGGATGGATTCTGGAGTTTAACCACTTCAGCCACAGTGTGACTGTTTCTAGCTGCTCTGCACTCTCCAAGGAGGAATGAGCCTCCCCATCTCACCTAATGCTCCATTCAGGTTCTGGAAGATCCGGCATCTCTGATCCACAGTGATGTTGATATTTTCCTTTAAAAGAATGAAATAACCTTATTTAGGGGACACTCATTTAGGACGGCATACACTCTGCAAACAGATGGGTCATTCCAGCCCTCCCACCCCTCTTACTGCCCTCCATTCATTGCAGAAAACACTATAAAACCAGCCGCCCTTGTTTCCCAAACCCTCCATGGATTTGCTTCAACCTCCCTCACGGATCTAGGCCCAGGTCCTTAGCTGCTGTAAATCAGTTTAACACCATTAACTTCAACCCCCTAGGAGCCCTGAACCTGCTCCCTGGTCCCACCACTCATCTACCACAGGTTTTATCTCTGCCCCTTCACCCAGTCTCACCACTGCTAATGCAAGAGCATTCTCCACTCTAACTTCTGATCTCTAGAATAGCCTCCTCCACCCGTAGCGGATGCTGCGTCTCTTTTCAGATCTCCTATGAAAACAACAACTCTCCTTGCCTACATCTTTTCATGTTTCCCTCCCTGGGCTACTGTTGATCTATGTCAGTCATTTTTAAATACAGTTTGTGTGAAAGACCATGTGCTAAATAAAGATGTATTGTATCATCCCGATCACTAGCATGTCCCACAGGCTCCAAAACCTTAATATTCCCAGTGATCCCCAGTCCCACCTGAACTTCAGCAGTTCTCCCTTTCCTAAAATACCACCACCACCTAGCTCTTACATGGCGCTTTTCAGCGTTAGATCTCAAAGTGCTCTCCAGAGGAGGTCAGTTTCACTATCCCCATTTTACAGAATATGATTTTTATATTGCATTAGGCAAAACCAGATAACACGAACAGCTTAAAGCTTCCCAGGGCATGAAAAGACAACAAACAAAAGCACACTGATGGAAATATGCCTGCCTGCTTGTACAGCAGTATATGAATCACGTGTCAAAACATAGCCAGGAGCGCAGGTTTGACATACATTTCTTTTGTGGACAGTCTCCAGCTTCCATCTGTCTTCCGTGAGTGCTGCTCATGTTAGCAGTGTTAAACCACAACTTAGCAATGGTTTAAGACTGGGTGGCAGATGCATTTACACCAGGCGGCTTCAAACCACGCTACACTGGGTTTCATCAGAATCCCACTCAAACCTAGGTCTGACTTAACAGTTCACTGCCCCTCCAAGCATCACCTAAGATACATTAGAATAACTCTCAGAGGGGGAGAATGGATGTAACAGTATCTGGATTTTGAAAGTCGTGTCAATAGAACTATTCAACTCTGGTCTGGCTTTGCACCAGGACTTCAGCGGAGATCATTAAAGAGAAACAGTCATGGTAAAAGTTATGGGCCAGATTCAGACCTGGGGATAAGTAAGCGCCACTTTACTTGCTTCTCTCACGGCTTTTTGCAAATAGCTGACTTCACTTTCACTTTTCTTGATCGTCACAAGTTTCACTTCCTGGTTCCTATGCTCTTGCACAACCCTGCCACGTTTGGGTCACAAACACGCTAGGAGAATGTTTGATTTGTTCAAAGATAATAAGGCTTTTTAAATGTTATGACGTCATTGCCGTTGGTGTTAAGTGACATGAAACCTTGTTTTAAAAGCACCTGCCATCTGGGTCAAATCTGATAGGGCAGTGACCCTTTCAAGACAAAAATTGCAAGGACGGTACAGTGGGGGGTGTGCAAGGGTGCACATCGGCCTGAACAAAATGGGTCACTGTACACATAAGTGAACATTTATATGTGCCAGTGTAGTCCTTACTGGGGCAAGAAAGAGACACCTAGGGAGACATCCGAAGAAGAAGAAGGGGAAAAAACAGGAAAATACTGCTGGGGCAATAGGTTCCTAAGTGGTCAACCTCCTTTACAGCCAGCTGGAATGCTGCATGGGGGTTGGGGGACTCCACACAAGTAAGTCTGGAAATGAAAAACACACTGTATGCCCCAGAAAAGGGTGCAGGATACCAGGGATCACTGGCACTGGCCAGATGCGGCACCTGCATCACCTACTCACACGTACCCTTTTTTCCGGATCCAAGAAGATATTGGTGTAAAAGAGCTGGTCACTATCATTGTCAAGTCCTTTCCAATCCTCCACAAGCTTGTTTAGGTTAGGAGCGTAACCTATGAAACCTGCGGGAACAAGGCAAAGGGTGAAGACAGCCAGCGTCTCAATCCAGCCAGCCTGGAAGGGAAAATTCTCAGGGACTCATACATGTGGACAATGTCTCAGTCCCTTCTCCAAGGGGACATATACACTGTCTCAGTCCCCCCCTGCAAGGTAGCACAGATACACAGTTTCAATCTCTCGGCAAAGGGATGTGTACTCTCCTGCCATGGGTCATCAGTGGGGATTGAACCCTTAATCTTCAGCACCCAAAGCGCAGGCTTCTGTAACCTGAGCTAAAGGAGCAGCCCCACTAGCTAAGAGTAAGTTGCAGGTTCTTATCCTCTACATGGGTTGCAGTCAATGGAGGGAGACATATTTGCAAGTGCCTAGCTTATGTGCTATGAATGTGTACACACACCGTCTCAATTCCCCTCTAATTGCACAGTACTTTTCTGCCCCGCCCCATCTTCTCTAAGAGCCCGGTCTCCCGGAAACACAAAGCTGGGAGACGCTGACCTGTCTCTTACCTCCAGAACCCAGGAAACGCTTGCCATCTTGCACCGGAGGGTACTTGGCTTCCAGCCTCCGGTCAGGGTAGATGAAGGTCTCTGCTGAGAAAACCACCTTGCTCTTGGCCTGTTTGAACTTCTTCAGCAGCTCTGCAGGGCCCGATGCAAAGAGCACATCATAGCTACAGGAGCAGCAGAGCAAGGCAGAAAGGAGAACAGAAAGGAACGAAGTCAAAGAGAACAGGTCAGGAAGAAAAGAGTGTGAGAAACAGAAGATTCTCTCGGAATCACTTTCTTTTAACCCTGCACTACAGCGTTACAATCCCTGCAGTCATTCCAGGCATCGGTGTGGTGCGGTAATAGCCCTATGGAATCCCCAACACTGGAGGTTTTAGGACCAGGTTGGACAAACCCCAGACAGGGATGATCTAGGTTTACTTCATCATGCCTCAGTGCAGGGGGCTGGTCTCGATGACTTCTCAAGGTCCCTTCCTGTCCTATTTTTCTGTGGTTCTGTGAATTCTCGTTGAGCGGAATATGGTACTTCTTCCAAACTAACCTACTGTGGTGAATAAAATACTGAGCTCACAGATGGATTGTTCCTTACATCCCTTAACGCTCAGGAGCTTTGCTTCTAGAGAGCTTTCCCTTCACGTCCTCGGAGCCTGCGGCAGACGCTGGTATCCCTGGCCTGTCCATTATGGGTGCTAGGACTCGAACCCTGGCATCTGTCAGCCCACTCTTATTTCTCCTCACCGCAGACTAGTTCTTGGCTCCCAAGATGCCACCCGCCTGGCTCTCCACCTCTCCTGGCCAAGCAGACAATTCTGCTGGGAAAGGCCAGGCCAGAATGGCAAACTAGCCCACTGATCCCTTGGAGGCCAAATTCAGCCTGGTGTAAGCAGGGGTAACTCCATCATCCTTACACAAGAGTTGGATTTGGTCCACTGCAGTCAGAGCTTCCCAGCTGGCACTGATGCATTTAACATTTCGCAGTCAGCATGGCGCAGGGAATCCCAGTAGGCAGGAATTCAACTTCCCCAACCAACCTCCTTCAGGTTAATTACCCCCTGTTAAGAACCTGCCTCACGGCTCAACTCATGGCAAATCCCTTCAGCCCCGTTTACCTTTCTGTGAAGAGGATGATCAAGTCCTCCTTATCCGCATGCTGCTTCAAAGCTGACTTTAAGAGACGGACCTTCTGCCCACCTCCTGCTACCTTCTTGTCATCACCACGCCACTCCTCATCCAGCCCCAGAACCTAAAGGGTGACAGGGAACCTTTTAACAAAGAGTTCACGCTACACAGGCAACAACTTGTTTCCCCAGCGTGAGTCACTCTAAGAAATGGGGTAGGAGGACCAGCTGCCAGAGAAACTCACAGCTACGTCACTGCTGGCCTCCGGTCAGACTTTTGGCAAGGAGCAATGGTGCAGGAGCGCTGGCTGAGAAGGAGCTCAGTTACACCCATCCCGACCTCTCCCAGTGCAACTCCCAGTGGGCAAGGGCGTAAGGACACTTGCTCTGGTGGACACACAGCTCCTGCTGAGCCATCCTCTGCCACCGAGCGTCACCACGAGGAATGGTGCGGGAGAGCGGGCAGCAAAGAGCTTTCACGGGTGTCTCTGTAGGAAATGATCAGGCACAGGGGCTGGCTCGGTGTCGCGGCTTTTGAGTCACAGCGGCACGATGCTGTGTCATAGCAGCGTGGCTTGCCGCACCCATGAAAGCTTTCTGATGGAAGTGTGGTGTTGTGGGGGTCCCTTTGGAGCAACTCCCAAGGCTGCACGGCTTCACCTGGACTTTGTAGTTGAAGAACTGGGCTGATCTTTTGAAGCGTTTGAATCCCTCAGTCTCCTGGGTGGCCACAGTAAGAACCAGCAGGTTTTCTGTAGGCAGGAGAAAGCACCAGGTAAAGAAAGACGTTCCGCCCTTCTCTGTTTCACCGTTTAACAACCCACCTTCAAAAAGCAGCTTTGCGATTAGAAACAGGGGCGAGGTGGGGACTGGCAGCCTGAGGGCCCTGGCTGACTTCATGAAGGTAGGTAGTGTGGGGAAAGTTGAGGCATAGCAGGTACGTCTACACTGCAGCTGGGAGCGAGCCTCTCGCCCAGGTAGACAGACTCGCTCTGGCAGGACTCGAGCAAGCATGTTACAAAAATAGCAGTGTGGATGCTGAGGCTCGGGCTCTGACCCCCTCGGCTCGAGGGCCCAAGCTGCAGCCTGAGCGGCTACGTCCGCACTGCTTGTTCTAGCATGCTAGCTCGAGCCCCGCTCACGTGAGCCTGTCTACCTGGGTTGGGAGGCTTGGTCCAAGCGGCAGTGTAGACGTACCCCCCAAGAAGTTAAGTGACTTTCCCAAGGCCACATGGCAAGCTAGCCACAGATGCAGGAATAGAACTTGACAGAGTCTTGATGTCTTCATCACTCACCACCCAGCATGACTGCCTCTGCTCAACCTCTGCTTTTCATTGCGACAACATAGTCCTATGAAACACAGACTAAAGCACCGTCTAACTTGGATCTAGGGTCAAATGTTTGCATAAGCAAAGTCATGCTCCCCTGCAGACTCTCAGCGCCGAAGTTTGGACCAAATTCTGCACGTGCTACTCTACTGCAATGTTCCCTCTCATTTTTGACAGGCTGTGCGCACAATTTCTTCTGTGCACATTTTTGACAGGCCGAGTGCGCAAAAACTTTCTTCTCTGCAAATTGTTGTGCTTCAGTGCAAATTTTTGTGCGCCCGGTGTTTCGCCGTGTGCATGGGGTTTAGAATCTGTGTGCGTGCACACAGGCGCACAGCTTAGAGGGAACAGCGCTCTTCTGATTTCAATGCGGTGGGGGGTGCTTCCGTCCCTGAGAAAAGATGTCTCCTAAATTACAGTCAGGATTGGATTCACAGCCTGGAGTCCACTGGTGGAAGCCGGGCTGCAGGCCAGCAAGGGTGGAAAGCCATTCTGGAGGTGCACCGCAAGATACCCACCCACAGCTCTGCTCTCCTGGAGCAGCCAGCCAGTGTAGCCCCTGAGTGGGGCCAGCCAGAGGCAGAGCATGGCTAAGGAGCCCTACGCTAAAACCAATGAAACCTGTGTCATTACGTTGCCTTTACACTGGTACAACCGAGGTCAGAAGCTGGCCCTGCCCGTGAAGTGTGAGACTTTACAAAACTATCATTTCATTGCTCAGCTTGTGAGACAGACACAGAGAATACAACTTACGGAGGGTTTCTCTAGTAACGTAAAATGTAAGTCTCACTTTCCTCAGACAGAGTTTAAAGAAAATTAAACATGAAGGTAAAAAAATAACACTGCCATCAATGAACGTGCAGACTTGAAAATCATCCACTTCGTTTAAGTGCTTACCTGCAGCATTGCTCGCTCTCTCCAGTGAGCATTTACACCGACATAAGGAACTACAGCATTTGGCCAGATAGCTGTTTTTTTTCTCTTGGACACGCCTCTGATTTTCTATTGTAGTCAGGATCTATAGTCCAGATGTCTACTATATATAATGTGGATTTATTCTGTCACAGCCTCCATCCAACATTCTCTCCCTACTGCTCTTGATTTTTTGGTTTCCAGTTTCTTAAAGTATGAGGCCAAATTCTGAAGTACTTTTTCAGTTTTTACACATCCTCATGTTGGCAAAACTCCCATTGTCTTTGATAAGAGCTTTGTCTAAGTAAAAATGGAGTAAAACTTTTAGGATTGGACCCATGATTTCTTTGATGTAACTGAATGCTCTGCTTTGTGGCAGGTCTTCATGTTAACACTTTCACCCTGGATAGGAATGTGCAGGGGTCCTGGCAGCACTGTTCAAACAGGATCCTGGGCCAGTTGACTGGAACACTGGAAAATTCCAAGAATAACGGATTGGCCTGGAGGAGCATTTTCTTGGATCTAGCAGGCTTATCCAGTGACACTGGAGGAGTGAATTTCCTAGTGGGTGCACCTGATGTGCATCCCCAATGCACCTGGATAGATTTCCTGGGCACACAGAGCCTGACGCCTCTGGATGCATGAGAAAAGCAGGATCTCTGGATGGATGTGGTAGACCTGAGCATAAAATGGCTATTAGCCAGGATGGGCAGGGACGGTGTCCCTAGCCTCTGTTTGCCAGAAGCTGGGAATGAGCGACAGGGGAATGGATCACTTGATGATGACCTGTTCTGTTCATTTCCTCTGGGCACCTGGCACTGGCCACTGTCGGAAGACAGGACACTGGGCTAGATGGACCTTTGGTCTGATCCAATATGACGTTCTTATGAAAATGGTGAAGGGTTGATACTAACCCACAGCAATTATCTGTCCGAGTCCTCCGGATATGGATGAAACTATAGTACAGTTGCAGAGAGAGATCTGGGGTGGGGGTAGCAAGGGTAGAGATAAGTTTGGGATTCCCAGCTGAGGGAGAGAAGGGGTTTTAACCAGAAGTCCATGAGATCCTTTATTCCCATCACAACAATATGAAGAGAGATTACAGGTCAATAAGAGACCATCAAGTTGGATTTAAGTATATTTTGTTCGCGATAAGGTGAGTGAGGTCATATCTTTTATTGAACCATCTTCTGTTGGTGAAGGAGACAAGCTTCCAAGCTCCACAGAGCCCTTCTGGGCTATTTGTTAGTCATTTAGGTACCACAGTGTTGAGCATGACCCAGATGGATGGACAGACAGATGGACAGAGCTATAAAGGAATTTGAATGATGCAGAAGCATAGTTTTTAAACTCAGTTATTTAGCCAGCATAGTTGGGGCCCTAATTACACTCCTGCTTTTCATGTTCTGTGGAGTCAGATGTAAACAGTTTAGGAAAGTATGCAGTCCCCCAGGGAATATGCTAAAGCCGGCAAGTCGCCAGTCATGTGACAGCGTGCAGAGCACCAGAACAGCCCGCTTTGCTAGGGAGCCAGGAGCTCAGGCTTTCCTAGAAAATGGGAATCAGAAGGCAGATGAGAAGGGATGCAAATGTGGAATACCAGGCAGGGGGCTGGAAAAGAGACATTAAATTCCAGCCCCTGCTGCGAGAGCTGAAGATGTAAATTAACTGAATAAGATGGAATAATTTATAGGAGCCCACTGCTGGGCAGCTATTCCAGCCTGAACACTCTCCAAGGACCGAGGATCTCAAACCAAACAAAGCAGGAATTCATTTTCACGCCACCTTCCAAAGACAGTCAGCAAACTGTTTACACTCATCTTATGTGACTTCCAGAGTTTTCCTGCACCAGATGGGAGAGTGCGAGAGGCTCCAGCAGATGGCTGAGGAAGAGGTGTCATATTTCGGAGATAGAAAAAGACCTCACTGTGCAGCATATAAATTAATTAGAGCGAGAAAAAGCCAGTGCAGAGCCTCAGTCCTCCCCACACAGACTCTGGGCCGAATTCCTCAATAAAGATTCCCCTTAATTAATGATCTGGTGGGGAGGAACAACTTTGAGAGACACTAGCTAGGCTTCACTTCTGTGCCAAGAGGCCTCTAGCTACAGAGAGATCTTTCCACCCACGAGGCATTCTTTCAGTCCAGTCTCGGAAGTCTAAGGCTGAACTATGCAGCCTCCACCTACCTTCCCCTTTTACCCTTTTCTTCCTCAAAGTTACTGCTGCAAGTGAATATTCACTTCCTAAGCCGCAGTAATTACCCTTTTGCTCTATAACCGGCAAAGCCCTTTGCTGGGTTCCCCAAATGCTCTTCTCTTTCTCCACATCACCATTTCAAATCCTGGCTCCCTTCTCCAGACATAAATCACCCCGGGCCAGATCCCCAGCTGGAAATCATTGGAACGGTGCCAGTTTACACCAGCATTCAAAAGCCTTGTGAGCAGGGTAACATATGTTTGGCATTTTGTGGAAGCATTTCAAAGCAGATGTACTCTTTCACATCTTCTGTCCCACCTTACTTCTTGTAAACAGAAACACTGACTCCTTTCTGCCAAGCAGGGTCATCCAGACTCAGTGACACTGAAGGCCACTCGGACAACCAGAAACCTGGAAGTTACAGTTAATTGTATAAACACAGAGTACAGGAGCAGCATGGATCAGTGGATCAAGCATTGGACTTAGATTCAGGAGACCTGGATTCTGCCTCCCACTGACCTGCTCTGTGACATTAGCAAATCACTTCACGCTCTGGGCCTCCATTTTCCCATCTGTACAATGGGTACATGATGCTTACCAACCTTTCTAAAGCACCTGGAGCACTGTGGTGAAAAGAGTTATGGAAGGCAAAGTATCGTTACAGAGACATAACTTTTAGATCAATAATAAATGCAAACAGCAATACTATCAGGGTGGACTTCAATGTTTCTCCACATAAATAGTTAGAATCTGCTTGCTGGAGGAGTTCAGCAGCAGTAAACGTAGACTGTGGCTACACTACACAGCTTTTAGCGACACAGCCGAGCCGCTACAGCCGTGCCGCGAAAAGCTGCGTAGCGTAGCCGCTGTTTGTCGGCAGGAGAGAGTTCCACAAAAAATTTCCACCTCCCACAATCAGCAGTGGCTTTGTCATCACGAGAGCGTTCCTGCCAACAAAGTTCACACCGGTGCTTTTTGCCTGCAAAACTTTTGTCATTCGGGGGAGTGGGGACGGGGGGGGGGGGGGGGGGGGGGGGTTTAACACCCCTGAACAACAAAAGTTTTGCCGACGACGTGCCAGTGTAGACATACCCTTAGAGACGATCATCTTTTTCCTGAACTCATAGGGAGAGCACAGATGCAGTTGCATATTAAGACGCCCAGGGCTGCCTTTAGCCCTAAGCTGCGCTTTGGAAAGCATGACTGTAAAGACTGCTAGTAAAATAAAGCTTAAGAAAATACGACTCACCCAGGAGACAATTAGTAAAATCAATGCCCGATTCGACATCTGAGAATTGAATTGCCAAATTAAGTTTACTTGAAGCACACTTTCTCTTTTAATAGTAAGTCAAACACAGCACAAGTAGTACCTAGACTTGCAAAAAGATGGGTCTCCAGGCGCTTTACAGAAGAGGCTCGGTAGTAGTATCCCCATATTACAATTGTTGAAGCTGAAGTGCAGATTTTTCTTAAGGCCCTGCAGCAAGTCAATGGCCGAAAGGGAAAAGCACTCATTCCAAGCCCCTTGCCCTATGCAATACACCACACCGATTCCTGCATAGGGCCAAATTTCTGTTCGTGGTGAGCCCTGGACTCCTGTTAATAAAATCAGTGAGAATCTGGGGTGCACAAGGAGTGCAGGAAGCATGACCCAAGCTTTGCACAGAGTTGCTATTCTTACACTCCTCTAAGGATTCGCCTACACACCAACCCTGTGGTGCTTTAAGTACTGGTGCCTTATGCTGGGACTGGTAAAGCAGTACACCGCCCTGGGGGACACAGTTATACAAGTAAAAAGATGCTTATAGCAATATAAGTTATTCCCGCCAATTTGGGGAATAAACTATACCGGTACCAGGCACCTTATTACTAGTACAATTAGATCCACACTAGGGGACTGTTTTTGTTTAAAAAAAATCACTGTCCTACCTGAAATTGTTAAATCAGTACAAAATCTGTAAACAGAGCAGGCCTAACCTCTTGTAATAGGTTCACACTTTCAGCTCCTATCGCTGCCTGTGACAGCCCACAGTTTAGCTTCCTTAGTTAGAGATTTCAGAGTGGTTGCCGTGTTAGTCTGTATCAGCAAAAACAACAAGGAGCCCTTGTGGCACCTTAGAGACTAACAAATTTGTTTGGGCATAAGCTTTCGTGGGCTAAAACCCACTTCATCAGATGCATGGAGTGGAAATCTGATGAAGGGGGTTTTAGCCCACGAAAGCTTATGCCCAAATAAATTTGTTAGTCTCCACAAGGACTCCTCGTTGTTCTTTGTGAGAGAGGGTAGGGAACGTGAGATACAACCTTTCCCTGCGAGGCTCCCAGTTCAAATCCAGCCTGTTAGCAGTGATCCAAAGACATCACCATTTGGTAGCTGCCCTCAGCTAAAGGCAGTCAGACAGATGTCCACATCATAACAAAGTCCACCAGCAGTATCGGCAGCTCTGTGGCAATCTCAGTAGAGAAGCCAAGGACTGAGTGAGGCTGGAGACTGAACTACCCCTTCAGCCCCTACAAATGATCTGATCCTCCAGATCAGGGTCTGGGGACATGGACAGGATGGTGAAGGGGAAGCTTACTGTGCAGCTCTCTGTGCTAACACTCTTCTGCGTCTCAGGCCACTGGTCTCTAGAGATGGCATTCTTGCCCTTCACCGGAACTAAATTCACACAAAGATCTAGAAAGGTAAATAGGGAACTTCCTGCTAAACCCCCTCAGTGCTTGATCCTTTGTTAATTTTAGCTTGTGCCCTCTTGTTTAGAGCTGGTCTGGTATTTTTTGCCAAAACTTATCCCCCCCGGGCCGAATGGCCATTTGTCAAAAGCAAACTGTTCACACAAAGGGTTGGTCTTGACAAACCTCCCAATTCCAAACATTTGGGGAAAGTAAACATTTGGAAGTTGTCAAAACATCACATTTTGACATTTTCAAAATAGAAGCTTTCAATCTGGAGGGTCAAAATGACTATTTGCTTTGAATTTTAGAAAATTTCCACAAAAAAGGGTTACAACAAAAAAAGGTTTAAATGAAAAAAAAAACACATTTTGAATTTATCTAAATAGAATGTTTCTATCAACCTGAATGGATTTTTTTTTCCAGGTTCTTGATTTGTGAAAATTTTCAAGATTTTGACTTTTCATCCTGATTCAGGATGGGGAAATGTGTGGAATCTTGAAAATTCCCTACTCCTGATTTTCAACTTGTACCATTATTTACAACTTAAATCACGTTGCCTCTTAATTGCCACTTCTTTAATGAAAATAAATGTAATGAGCCAAATTGCTCTTCAGAGTTGTAATGCGTGAAACTCTATATCATGCTTGTAGTCATCTGCAGTAGCTATTCCAATTCTTCTGCATTTAGCAAAATACTTTAGAGGTTCCCTCACCACCTGTCAAGGTTCCTCCCCCACTCTGAACTCTAGGGTACAGATGTGGGGACCTGCATGAAAAAAACCTCCTAAGCTTATCTTTACCAGCTTAGGTCAAAACTTCCCCAAGGTACAAAATATTCCACCCTTTGTCCTTGGATTGGCCGCTACCACCACCAAACAAATACTGGTTACTGGGGAAGAGCTGTTTGGACACGTCTTTCCCCCCAAAATACTTCCCAAAACCTTGCACCCCACTTCCTGGACAAGGTTTGGTAAAAAGCCTCACCAATTTGCCTAGGTGACTACAGACCCAGACCCTTGGATCTTAAGAACAATGAACAATCCTCCCAACACTTGCACCCCCCCTTTCCAGGGAAATGTTGGATAAAAGCCTCACCAATTTGCATAGGTGACCACAGACCCAAACCCTTGGATCTGAGAACAATGAAAAAGCATTCAGTTTTCTTACAAGAAGACTTTTAATAGAAATAGAAGTAAATAGAAAAAAAAAAATCCCCCCTGTAAAATCAGGATGGTAAATACTTTACAGGGTAATTAGATTCAAAACATAGAGAACCCCTCTAGGCAAAACCTTAAGTTACAAAAAAGATACACAGACAGAAATAGTTATTCTATTCAGCACAATTCTTTTCTCAGCCATTTAAAGAAATCATAATCTAACACGTACCTAGCTAGATTACTTACTAAAAGTTCTAAGGCTTCATTCCTGGTCTATCCCCGGCAAAGACAAAATATAGACAGACACACATACCCTTTGTTTCTCTCCCTCCTCCCAGCTTTTGAAATTATCTTGTCTCCTCATTGGTCATTTGGTCAGGTGCCAGCGAGGTTACCTTTAGCTTCTTAACCCTTTACAGGTGAGAGGAGATTTCCTCTGGCCAGGAGGGATTTTACAGGGGTTTACCCTTCCCTTTATATTTATGACACGCCCCCCAAATCTCAGCTAGGATGAAACACTGGCTGGGATTTCTTCCTGGAGCTCTAGGAAAAACAGAGTTAATAAGACACATGCATCTCTAAATATACTACCAAGTACATAAAGACTAACAATATTTTCTACATCTCAAGGACGATTTTAACCAGTTGATTCTGGGAAACTTTCACGGGAGAGTGCATCAGCCACTTTGTTAGAAGCTCCTGAGATGTGTTGGATGTCAAAATCAAAATCTTGGAGAGCTAAACTCCACCGAAGAAGTTTTTTGCTATTTTCTTTGACCGTGTGAAGCCACTTCAGTGCAGCATGGTCGGTTTGCAGGTGGAAACGCCGTCCCCAAACATATGGGCGTAGCTTTTCCAGAGCGTAGACAATGGCGTAACATTCTTTTTCAGTGACTGACCAGTGGCTTTCCCTCTCAGACAGTTTTTTGCTGAGAAACACTACAGGGTGGAATTCTTGATCAGGTCCTTTCTGCATTAAAACTGCTCCCACACCACGCTCGGACGCATCTGTGGTTACTAGGAACGGTTTGTCAAAGTCTGGGGCCCTTAGTACAGGGTCAGACATGAGTGTTGCTTTAAGCTTGTTAAAGGCCTTCTGACACTTTTCGGTCCACTGAACCGCATTTGGCTGTTTCTTTTTGGTTAGGTCTGTCAGTGGGGCGGCGATTTGGCTGTAGTGCGGTACAAATCGTCTGTAATAACCGGCCAAGCCTAAGAAGGATTGAACCTGTTTCTTTGACTTTGGGACAGGCCACTTTTGGATAGCATCCACTTTGGCCTGTAGGGGGCTGATAGTTCCTTGACCCACCTGGTGTCCAAGGTAAGTCACTCTGTTTAGGCCTATTTGACACTTCTTAGCCTTAACAGTTAGTCCTGCCTCCCTTATGCGCTCAAGGACTTTTTGTAGATGTTCCAGGTGGTCTGCCCAGGAATCCGAAAATATGGCCACATCGTCAAGGTAGGCGACTGCATATTCTCCTAATCCTGCTAGGAGACCATCTACAAGTCTTTGGAAGGTGGCGGGTGCATTTCGCAGCCCGAAAGGGAGTACATTAAATTCATACAGCCCGAGATGTGTGGTGAAGGCTGACCTTTCCTTGGCAGATTCATCTAGCGGTACCTGCCAGTACCCCTTGGTTAAGTCCAAGGTAGAGATGAACTGGGCCCGTCCCAGTTTCTCTAATAGTTCATCTGTGCGTGGCATTGGATAGTTGTCTGGGCGAGTTACAGCATTTAGCTTACGGTAGTCCACGCAAAAACGTATTTCCCCATCTGGTTTGGGAACTAGAACCACTGGAGATGCCCATGCACTTTCAGAGGGGCGGATTACACCCATCTGTAACATATCCCGGATCTCCCGTTCTATAGCAGTTTTAGCTTGAGGAGACACCCGGTAAGGTTGGACTCTAATTGGGCGAGCATTACCTGTGTCAATGGAGTGGTATGCCCGTTCAGTCAGTCCTGGGGTGGCTGAGAACGTTGGCGCGTAGCTAGTGCACAGCTCCTGGATCTGCTGTCGCTGCATACGCCCAAGGGTCATGGAGAGGTTCACCTCTTCCACACCACCAGCACATTTCCCTTCGTAGTAGACACCTTCAGGCCACTCAGCGTCGTCTCCTCCCTGGGCTGTAAACTGACAAACCTTTAATTCTCTGGAATAAAAGGGCTTTAGAGAATTAATATGGTACACCTTAGGCTTTCGGTTGGAGGTGGGGAATGCTATGAGATAATTAACAGCTCCCAGGCGCTCCTGGACCGTGAATGGCCCTTCCCACGATGCTTCCATTTTATGGGCCTGGAGCGCCTTTAAGACCATGACCTGGTCCCCTACTTTGAAGGAACGCTCTCTGGCATGTTTATCATACCAGGCTTTTTGCTCTTTTTGAGCATCCTGTAAGTTTTCTTTAGCAAGGGCTAAAGAGGTTCGGAGGGTGTTTTGTAGGTTGGTTACAAAGTCCAGAATGTTAGTTCCTGGAGAAGGTGTAAATCCCTCCCATTGCTGCTTCACCAACTGCAATGGCCCCTTAACCTCACGGCCATATACAAGTTCAAATGGGGAAAACCCTAAACTGGGGTGTGGTACAGCTCTGTAGGCAAAGAGCAACTGCTGCAACACTAGGTCCCAATCATTGGAGTGCTCATTTACGAATTTACGTATCATGGCCCCCAAAGTTCCATTAAACTTCTCCACCATGCCATTTGTTTGATGGTGGTAAGGAGTGGCAACCAAGTGATTTACCCCATGAGCTTCCCAAAGGTTTTTCATAGTTCCTGCCAGGAAATTAGTCCCTGCATCTGTGAGGATGTCGGAGGGCCAACCTACCCTGGCAAAAATGTCTGCTAGTGCCTGGCACACACTTTTAGCCCTGGTGTTGCTTAGAGCTACTGCTTCCGGCCATCGGGTGGCAAAATCCATGAAAGTCAGTATGTACTGCTTTCCTCTGGGTGTCTTTTTCGGAAAAGGACCCAGAATATCCACAGCTACTCGCTGAAATGGAACTTCAATGATGGGGAGTGGCTGGAGAGGGGCTTTGACCTGGTCTTGGGGCTTTCCCACTCTTTGGCACACCTCACAAGACTGGACATAGGTAGAAACATCCTTGCCCATTCCCTCCCAGTGGAATGACCCCCCCAAACGGTCTTTGGTCCTGTTCACCCCAGCATGGCCACTAGGATGATCGTGGGCTAAGCTCAAGAGCTTGGCCCGGTATTTAGTTGGAACTACCAACTGTCTCTGAGGATGCCAGTCTTCCTGGTGTCCACCAGAAAGAGTTTCCTTGTATAAAAGTCCTCTTTCTACAACAAACCTGGATCGATTAGAAGAGCTGAGAGGCGGTGGGTTGCTCCGTGCCGCCGTCCAAGCTCTCTGGAGGCTTTCATCTGCTTCCTGTTCGGTCTGGAACTGTTCCCTTGATGCTGGAGACATCAGTTCCTTATTGGATTGTGGACCTAGGCTTGGTCCCTCTGGAAGCGATATAGGGGATGGGGCTGTTTCTGTTGACTGTGAACCGCTCTCCGCTGGTGAACTATGTTGGGATTCAGGCTCCGGCTGAGCCTCTTGTGTCGGGTTATCGGCTGCTGTCGGTTCAGGGTCGGTGGGGCCCTCTGGTGTTGAGGTTGCAAGTACTGGATTCAGTGCTGGCAATGGGTCTGGTGTTGGTTGTTCGGCTGGTTCCGGTTCTGGGACTGGTTCCGTCTGGGTCTCTGGGACTGGATCCACTACTGCTGTTGCAGACATTGGTCTGGGGTCCGGATCCATCACCTCTGACCGGGTCCTGATAGAAGTTTCCGGAACAGAGCTAGGCCTCACGGCTTGGTTAGCCTGGCTGCGGGTGACCGTTCCCACCCTCTTGGCCTGCTTCACATGATTGGCCAAGTCTTCCCCCAACAGCATGGGGATGGGATAATCATCATAGACTGCAAAAGTCCACGTTCCGGACCAGCCCTTGTACTGGACAGGCAACTTGGCTGTAGGCAAATCGAAAGAGTTGGACTTGAAGGGTTGAATCGTCACTTGGATCTCTGGGTTGATTAAATTGGGGTCCACTAAGGAAGCATGGATAGCTGACACTTGTGCTCCGGTGTCCCTCCACGCGGTGACCTTCTTCCCGCCCACACTCACAGTTTCCCTCCGCTCCAAGGGTATCTGGGAGGTATCTGGGCCTGTGGACCTCTGGTGCGATTCCGGTGCAATGAACTGTAATCTGTTGGGGTTCTTGGGGCAGTTGGCCTTTACATGCCCCAGCTCGTTACATTTAAAACATCGTCCAGCTGACTGGTCACTGGGGCGAGGAGGGTTGCTGGAGAACGGGGTGGAGGGACGATAAGGGGTCTGGAGGGTTCTTTGGGAGGTAGGTGGGGCTTTGGGCGGCCCCCGGTAATAGGGTGTGGTCTGGGGTTGTCCCTTCTGGTCTCCGCTCCAACTGCGACCAGTTTTCTTCTTCTCTGCCACCTCCACCCATCTGGCTCCAATCTCTCCTGCCTCGATTACAGTTTTGGGCTTCCCATCTAGGATGTACCTTTCTATTTCTTCAGGAACACCCTCTAAGAATTGTTCCATTTGCATTAGGAAGGGCAAATTTACTGGAGATTCAACACTTGCTCCGGATATCCAGGCATCCCAATGTTTCACAATGTGGTAGGCATGTCGGGTAAATGACACGTCTGGTTTCCACCTTAGGGCTCTGAACCTCCGACGAGACTGCTCGGGTGTTATCCCCATTCTGACTCTCGCCTTGGATTTAAACAGTTCATACTTGTTCATGTGTTCTTTAGGCATTTCAGCCGCCACCTCAGCTAAGGGTCCACTGAGCTGCGGCCTCAGCTCTACCATGTATTGGTCAGTAGAGATGTTGTACCCAAGGCAGGCCCTTTCGAAGTTTTCTAAGAAGGCCTCAGTATCATCACCTGCCTTGTAGGTGGGGAACTTTCTGGGATGGGAAGTGGTACCTGGAGAAGGATTGCTAGGGTTTGTTGGTATATTCTGCTGAGCCTTTATCTTCTCCACCTCCTCCACATGCTTCCTCTCTTTTTCCTTCTCCTCCTCCACATGCTTCCTCTCTTTTTCCTTCTCCTCCTCCACATGCTTCCTCTCTTGTTCCTTCTCCTCCTTCTTCAGCCGCATGAGTTCTATCTGTCTTTCATGTTCCCTTTGTCTTTCCTCAGCCTGAAATCTGGCTAATTCCAGCTGTAGTCGAGCTGCAGATTTTGTCATTCTAACCTCTCTGTTTTTAACTAACTTTACACCCGAGGTTTAGAAATAAACAAACAAAACTTGGCTGTAAAATTTTGCTGTGCTGGAATAGAATACCTATTCTCTGATAGTGATTGTCAGCCTACAGAAAAAGACAATTCCCTTGTCTCTGCTCTGGGCCCAAATCAAAGCAAAAACTTCCAACTATTTGGAAACCTGTTTACCCAGCCCAAAGAAAAAACAAGTTTCCTTTTTAAACTTGTGCTCCTTGTAAAAAATCAAAATCCAAAAAAAAAAAAAAACCCTGCCACTTTTGTCTCCAGGCAAATGGGTAGAACACCCCCCCTTCTATTTACTTTTAGGAAAAAAAAAAAACTCTGGGTTGGAAGACTGTGAATTTCCCTGCAGGAGTTAAGTACCCTGCCTCCAGGCAAAGAAAACCTGCAATTCACAAAGATAATCTCCTTTTGTCTCTGCTTGGCCACAAAGCAGAGAAAAAACAAGCTGCTTTCAGTTTCAGCTGCTTCTGGACTTCCTTTCCAAAGGAAAGACAATTTCCTTTTTAAAATCTGTATTTCTAGTTCAAAAAATCTCAACTGGATCTCAAAATGATTTCAGGTTAATCCCACCACTCTGCCACCATGTCAAGGTTCCTCCCCCACTCTGAACTCTAGGGTACAGATGTGGGGACCTGCATGAAAAAAACCTCCTAAGCTTATCTTTACCAGCTTAGGTCAAAACTTCCCCAAGGTACAAAATATTCCACCCTTTGTCCTTGGATTGGCCGCTACCACCACCAAACAAATACTGGTTACTGGGGAAGAGCTGTTTGGACACGTCTTTCCCCCCAAAATACTTCCCAAAACCTTGCACCCCACTTCCTGGACAAGGTTTGGTAAAAAGCCTCACCAATTTGCCTAGGTGACTACAGACCCAGACCCTTGGATCTTAAGAACAATGAACAATCCTCCCAACACTTGCACCCCCCCTTTCCAGGGAAATGTTGGATAAAAAGCCTCACCAATTTGCATAGGTGACCACAGACCCAAACCCTTGGATCTGAGAACAATGAAAAAGCATTCAGTTTTCTTACAAGAAGACTTTTAATAGAAATAGAAGTAAATAGAAAAAAAAAAATCCCCCCTGTAAAATCAGGATGGTAAATACTTTACAGGGTAATTAGATTCAAAACATAGAGAACCCCTCTAGGCAAAACCTTAAGTTACAAAAAAGATACACAGACAGAAATAGTTATTCTATTCAGCACAATTCTTTTCTCAGCCATTTAAAGAAATCATAATCTAACACGTACCTAGCTAGATTACTTACTAAAAGTTCTAAGGCTTCATTCCTGGTCTATCCCCGGCAAAGACAAAATATAGACAGACACACATACCCTTTGTTTCTCTCCCTCCTCCCAGCTTTTGAAATTATCTTGTCTCCTCATTGGTCATTTTGGTCAGGTGCCAGCGAGGTTACCTTTAGCTTCTTAACCCTTTACAGGTGAGAGGAGATTTCCTCTGGCCAGGAGGGATTTTACAGGGGTTTACCCTTCCCTTTATATTTATGACACCACCTGTTTGTATAGGGATAAAATGATGGTATCTTCTGATTGTTCCAGACCTCAGATAATCACACAGGCATCCCAGGGCTCCAACCCTCCATTTACCAATCCCTGTCTGGCTGTCTAGGTGCACCATAGAAGTGTAACAGGCACTGACCACAGGTTGTGTGATGCAACAGGGCCCAAGGGCTGAGCCTGGGGCACTTACCTCAGGCTGGGTGGTACCTGAAGCTCATGTTACTCACTCTGTGCTGTGAGCACTGACTCCAGGCTGGCGGCGCCCGGGTCCCCCCGGGCAGGGGACGCTGGCCCCCCGCTGGCGGCGCCCGGGGCCCCCCGGGCAGGGGACGCTGGCCCCCCGCTGGCGGCGCCCGGGGCCCCCCGGGCAGGGGACGCTGGCCCCCCGCTGGCGGCGCCCGGGACAGGAGCTCAGGGCCCCCCTCTTACCCTCCTGCTTGGAACCGCGGCTCCCCTCCGCGATCAGCAGCGTGAGGACCAGCCCGGGCAGCAGGAGCAGCTGGGGCAGCATCGGGGCGACTTGTAGCGGATCCTGGGCTCCCCGAGTCCGGTTCCGGCTCCAGCCGCGGCGCTGCCTGCAGACCGGACCCAGCCCTGTGCACCGGGGAGCGGGACAAAGCGGGCACCCACCGCGGCCGAGTCCCGGCGCTGCGAGGCTCTCGCTGCCACGCACTAAACACGCCCCTCCGCGGGGCTCCTCCCTGCCGCCCGGGCTCAGCCCCTTCCCTCCCGCCCGGGTCGCTGGAGCCGCCTGGGGCAAGGGCCCAGCACACCGAAAGCTGGGGAGTCTGCCCGCCCCACTGCTTCCCCCCCACCACTAACCCAGTCCCCAGCCTGGGGCACCTGGGGCAGACAGGGTTCCTGCTCCGGGCTGCCGTCACCCCATCCCCACCGCCCCATTTCAGGGGGGCTTTATGGACACACCTCGTTACGTATTGCGGGCGATTTGGGCGTGACAAATGCTACACAGAGAGACCATCTCTAGTACTCCTTAGAAATGAACTAATGTGGCCAAGTTCAGCTCCCAGCTTTCCCAAAGGGTGTGTGTTGTGGGGGGGGGGGGGTGCAGGTGGATTGAAGTAGTAATAACAAACACCAGATAACATGGTTTCCATCATCAGCACCCCGCCTGTTCCAGACTCCCCGTGTGTATCAGGACCCAAGGGATGGATTTGTAATGAAGGAGCTGAGGGAAGTGGAGCATTTAATCGTGGTCAGAGATGAGCCACTCGAAGTGGGAGGAACACTCCTCCCCCCCCCCCCCGCCCCATCTAATGCATGGTTATCATGTGATTGTAGGTGCTGGAACTCGGGGTGCTGCCGTACCCTGTGGCTTGAAGTGGGGTTTCCATCATATACAGGGTTTACGGTTCGGTTCAGTGGCTCTCAGCACCCCCACGGCAATAGAACCTCAGAATTACAAACACCAGAGTCAACCACAAAACCTGATTTGGAACCAGAGGTACACAATCAAGCAGCAGCAGAGACAACCAAAAAAAAAAAAAAAAAAAGGCAAATACAGTACCATACTGTGTTAAATGTAAACTACTAAAAAAAAGGAAAGCCACATTTTTCTTCAGCATAGTAAAGTTTCCAAGCTGTAGTAAGTCAATGTTCAGTTGTAAACTTTGGAGAGAACCATAATGTTTTGTTCAGGGTTAGGTACATTTCAGAATTACAAACCACCTCCATTCCCCGCCGAGTTCGTAACTCGGAGGTTCTACTGAATACAAATTGTTCCAGCACCCCTGCACGTGGTTTGCACATTTGCACAGACAGTAAGCATGAGAAAGTTGAAGCAGAAAAAGATTACACACAGCTTTGGAATTTGGGGATCATTATTAAATACTTTCCTTCCACCTGTCAGTTCACATTAGTCGTCTCTTACTAGCATAGTAAAAAATCTGTTACAATACTCACATAGATACGTGGTGTGTTTCATCCGCTACCATTTATTGCTCATTTATCCTTTTGCTTACATTTATTTTTCTGTTTATCATTAAGAACCTGGTTAGTTCATCTTTAATTGTTTTGTTGTGCAAGCATTTCGCCCCTTGAAGTCCTGCTTAGTTCTATAACAAGGCTATTTTATATGTTTGGTTTGCCTTATTGGTGTAATAAAAATATATTAATTTAAAAGGGTGAGGCGGGGGGTTCTGGTCATTTTTGTAAGGTACTGAATGTTGTGCTGAGTAAACCCATCTCTGATACTGACTTGCTGTGTGGCCTGGAGCAAGTTATTAAATATTATTTATTATTATTTATTATTTCTACTATTTATATTGCAGTAGAACCTAGAGCAGGGGTGGCCAAACTTACTGGCCCTCCGAGCCACATACGACAATCTTCAGAAGTTCAAGAGCTGGGGCACATCTGCCAGGAGCCGGGGGTTGAGGCTGCTGAAGCCCCGAGCCCTGGCAGGTGCGCCCCGCAGGGCTGAAGCCCCAAGCCCCTCCTCCTCGCAGGGCTGAATTGAACCCACTGACTCTATGTGAGGATAGGAAATCTGTCAGGGAAGAGGGAATAGCACTGGGTAGATCAACAGGGGAACTGGGGTATATGAAAGTCAGGGGCAGAGAACTGGAGATGGTAGAGCATGTGCTCTGGGATTGAAAAAAGTGCAATAGTATCAGAGAGATGGGGAGTGCTTGACTGAGGACAGGGAGCAAGTATCAGGAAATGTACCGCGTGTGTCAGGATATTAGCATCAGAGTAATGGATCAGATGCTGGATGCTTCCTGATCACAAAGCTCACAGTTGTAAATGAGAGAAGAAACTCACTCAGTGAGGTAGAATCCTGCGTCCCAAACCTGCTGTCTTTAGGCAGGCAAAACAAACTTGCAATCAAGTGGAATTTTAGTTCCCTATGGGCCTCTGCGGGGGAAACCTAAGGAAGCAAGATCTTGAAAGGGAAGAGAAAATATGAAGTACATCAAAGATATCCCAGTGAGATGTAGGTCTATAGTTTTATAACTAGTTGGGGCATTCCATTTTGCTTCATGTAAGAATACTGGCAACCTTGACACCTCAACAAAGAGCCATAGATCTGATCTATTTGTGCAATCAAAGTAAATGGCTGATGTGTTTAAGTCACCTTTGATTCCAGTCCCTGACCTCAGAGTAGGGATTTTCTCAATATAGTTGGGCAAACAGAAAACTCTTCAGTATAAAACAGTGCACCACAGCAGACAGCAATCTGATAGGCTATGGACTCTCCTTTGAAAACCTGCCCCTTCAAACCTGACAGGTCTCATTCTTTTTATTTTAAAGGAAGATCCTTTCACTTGGGATTTGTTTAATTAGAGACAAGCCCGAACCAAAACGCTGGACTCAAATCCCAAGCAACTCAAATCCATCAATGCCCCCCAACCTGTGTGTGCCCTTTAGGTGCTACTGCAATATAAATACTGAATAAATATCTATGTAATAAGGCAGATCCAAACCCCAAATCTGGACACACCAAACATTAGGGAAGTTTGGATCTGGATTTCAAACTCCTACTGTCAGGGAAAGTTCAGATCCAATGTTTTGGTTGAGCCCTTTATATAGATTCAAATTTCAAATCTGTGAGTTCACGTTTGGAGCCAGGTCTCAAGTTCAGATCCAGGTTTTGATTCAGCCCTTTATGTGGATTCAAACTGGATTCAGCTCCACATTTTCATCTCAGATTTTTGGAACAGGCCTGTCTGTCTCTCATTTTAAGTATTTCCATTCTAAAATGAGAGATTTCTTGGTGCATTTTAAACCTGAATTTGTCATTGTGTATAATCTCCCCTTATTGAAACTGTCCCAGCCTGGCAGCCTTGCTTGCATTCTGCAGCTATATCAACCATCCCAGTGATTGTATGTTTTTTTCCTGGTTCTCTGTTTGTCCTCTTTGCCCTTCTGCTGGAATTCGTCGCCTGTCTTTTTAAACAGCAGAAGCTGCCAGTGCAGATGTTCCAGTGAGTACGTGCAACACGTGCTTCATGTGAAGCATCAGCTTGCCAACGATTTAAAGAAACAGAACTCAGTTTTAATAGGTCCTCAACCAAATAAGTGGATACCCTGGAGGAAAAATCGTGGCCCTATTTAAATTAATCAGAGGGAGTTTTATCATTCACTTGAGGTACTGGGATTTCGCCCTCCATTTTTTTAAAAGATCGCAGATGCCATAAAGTCAGTAATGTATTTGCAGGGAGGAAGGCAAGAAACTTTTCTCCCCTCTTTCCCCTCACTAAACTCTCAGTTCTGTGGCTCTAAATAGTTAATTTCCCACCCAGTGAACACCTTTCCTACCCCACTTCTGCTCATTATATTTCTCTGTGATTTGTACTGTCATTTGAAAACTATAGGGCAAAGCACAATTTGCATTGGCTTGGTCTGTAGATTTCAGTCCCAGCATAAAGCTTATTTTTTCCATTCACTATACAGCGTGGGCAAATATTTAAACCTCACAGAAGAGACCCCAGCTTTTTCTCCTTAATTTTACAGGCTGTGCTGGGATAACAGGAATAAAATGTAATTAACAACTTGTATTATGAGAAAAAAATTGGTTTAGTCAGTAAAGTCAGCAGATTTAAGGAGGCAAAATATAATTCCTTACATTGAAATGTGGCCATGACTCCTTGGCTGATACCACAGGTACCATGAAATTGTCACATGGCCAAGAATTTGGTTTGAACAAAAGACAGTATCTTCAGCCGTACAGCACCCTCCGTGTTGGGGCAGGTTTCAGAGTAACAGCCGTGTTAGTCTGTATTCGTAAAAAGAAAAGGAGGACTTGTGGCACCTTAGAGACTAACCAGTTTATTTGAGCATGAGCTTTCGTGAGCTACAGCTATGCATCCGATGAAGTGAGCTGTAGCTCACGAAAGCTCATGCTCAAATAAACTGGTTAGTCTCTAAGGTTCCACAAGTACTCCTTTTCTTTTTACGTGTTGGGGCACTGATTCAATACTGACTCTGAATCACTGACACCACTTCCGGCAGCCACTAGACGTTCTCTGGAGTAGTCTCATCCAAGTAACAACTAATCCTCAGAAAAGAACTGTCTGGCCAACTTTAATTTTATAAGCAAAATCATTCTTTTTGCCTTGAGACTGGTGTAAAATCTGCAGAAACTACAGAAATGTAGTTATAGAGCAACTTAAAATCAAATGAATGAGACTGAAGTGGCTCATTTGAGCCAGCTGCTTAAATATCGTATTTCAGACCAACGTGATACTACGTGGTTGAGATCTAGACAGTCTGAAAAGAGAGATTTGTAATAAGAAGCTGGTGGTATTCCAGCAGGGCTGCTCGAGGTGATGCTCTCTCTACAGTGCAGTAACAGTACCCACTTTATATTATAAGAAACCCATTGCCAAGTCAGGCTGGTTTTTAAATCAGACTCTGGAAGGCTGCCTGATTTTGGTATGTGTCTGTCAAGTGGTAGCCAAAGAGCAGAACAGATTTTATGAATTACTAATGATCCAATCCAATGGATGGAATTGCTCTGTGTGGATCTTAAATATTCCCTTAGCAGAGACTTGAAACAAGCCCCTGATATAGTAGGGTCTACACTGTGCTGGAAGTTGCTCTTCGCATACCTTGACGAGAGGTGATACCACATTTTAAACAAATTTGAGATTCAGGAAGTGGGGGAAGGAGAGCAAGAATGAAATTCAAGCGTCCTTCAGCTACACTGAGAGAGTAAAGTTGAGGGGTACATCTCCCCTTGCCTCTCCAGTGGTTGCATCTATGTCTGACATTTTATCATGTGAGTGTATTTTGAACATATCACCCTACTGTAACCAGAAATAGAACAAGACAAATTAGAACTTTAAAGAGTTTCTGACTGCCCAGTTGTGCCACACTGGGGTTCAAAGCACATCTCCAAAGAGGAGAATATCTACTCTTCATTTTATCTCTGTCACTTTCTGTTTGACCTCTGCCAACACCAGAACAGTAACAGATAGAGAGCTTTGCCTGATGGCTGGGAAGAGAAATCTAACAAGGAAGTCACAGCTGGGGGCAAAAAGCACAGGAGTTAGATTCTCAGAAAGAACTGATTTCAAAACAACTTTTAACCTGTAACTAATCATGGACTTCCTTGGACACATATAACCTAGCAGGGCCACAGAGCTCTGGTACTGCCTGCAGATAGCTGGAGACTAGTCCACAGAGACACACACTTCGATCTAACATTGGCCCCAGCAGCACAAAGCCTGGCACTGCCCCCACCCTCCCATCAGCATCTCAGGAGCTCGCCACAGTCAGCACAGACAAAGCCTAACACTGCTCTCTCTATCTACACACACTCAGCCTGGCACTGCCCCCGCCCCCCAGTGCACACCCAGCCTGGCACTGCCCCTGGTCCCACCCCGGGCGTGCACCCAGCCTGGCACTTCCCCCGCCCCCACCGCACACCGAGCCTGGCAATGCCCCCGCCCCCCAGCACACACCCAGCCTGGCACTGCCCTGGCCCCCCAGCACACACCCAGCCTGGCACTGCCCCTGGCCCCCAGCGCGCACCCAGCCTGGCACTGCCCCTGGTCCCACCCCCGGCGTGCACCCAGCCTGGCAATGCCCCCGCCCCCCAGCACACACCCAGCCTGGCACTGCGCTGGCCCCCCAGCACACACCCAGCCTTGCACTGCCCCTGCCCCCCAGCGCGCACCCAGCCTGGCACTGCCCCTGGTCCCACCCCCAAGTGCGCACCAAGCCTGGCACTTCCCCCAGCCCCCGGCATGCACCCAGCCTGGCACTGCCCCCGCCCCCTGGCACGCACCCAGCCTGGCACTGCCCCTGCCCCCCAGCACACACCCAACCTGGCACTGCCCCTGGCCCCCCAGCACACACCCAGACTGGCACCGCCCCTGCCCCCCAGCACACACCCAGCCTGGCACTGCCCCGGCCCCCCGGCACGCACCCAGCCTGGCACCGCCCCCGCCCCCCGGCGCACCCCCAGCCTGGCACCGCCCCGGCCCCCGGCACACCCCCAGCCGGGCACCGCCCCCGCCCCCCCAGCGCACCCCCAGCCTGGCACCGCCCCCGCCCCCCAGCACACACCCAGCCTGGCACTGCCCCTGGCCCCCCAGCACACACCCAGCCTGGCACTGCCCTGCCCCCCAGCGCACACCCAGCCTGGCACCGCCCCTGCCCCCCAGCACACACCCAGCCTGGCACTGCCCCTGGCCCCCCAGCACACACCCAGCCTGGCACTGCCCTGCCCCCCTGCGCGCACCCAGCCTGGCACTGCTCCGGTCCCACCCCCAAGCGCGCACCAAGCCTGGCACTTCCCCAGCCCCCCGGCACGCACCCAGCCTGGCAACGCCCTTGGCCCCCAGCACGCACCCAGCCTGGCACCGCCCCGGCCCCCGGCACACACCCAGCCTGGCACCGCCCCCGCCCCCCAGCGCACCCCCAGCCTGGCACCGCCCCCGCCCCCCAGCACACACCCAGCCTGGCACTGCCCCTGGCCCCCCAGCACACCCCCAGCCTGGCACTGCCCTGCCCCCCTGCGCGCACCCAGCCTGGCACTGCCCCAGTCCCACCCCCAAGCGCGCACCAAGCCTGGCACTTCCCCTACCCCCCGGCACGCACCCAGCCTGGCAACGCCCTTGGCCCCCAGCACGCACCCAGCCTGGCACCGCCCCCCGGCACGCACCCAGCCTGGCACCGCCCCCGCCCCCCGGCGCACCCCCAGCCTGGCACCGCCCCGGCCCCCGGCACACACCCAGCCTGGCACCGCCCCCGCCCCCGCCCCCCAGCGCACCCCCAGCCTGGCACCGCCCCCGCCCCCCCAGCACACACCCAGCCTGGCACTGCCCCTGGCCCCCCAGCACACACCCAGCCTGGCACTGCCCTGCCCCCCAGCGCACACCCAGCCTGGCACCGCCCCGGGCCCCCCAGCACACACCCAGCCTGGCACTGCCCCTGGCCCCCCAGCACACACCCAGCCTGGCACTGCCCTGCCCCCCTGCGCGCACCCAGCCTGGCACTGCCCCGGTCCCACCCCCAAGCGCGCACCAAGCCTGGCACTTCCCCAGCCCCCCGGCACGCACCCAGCCTGGCAACGCCCTTGGCCCCCAGCACGCACCCAGCCTGGCACCGCCCCCGCCCCCCGGTGCACCCCCAGCCTGGCACCGCCCCGGCCCCCGCCCCCCAACGTGCACCCAGCCTGGCACCGCCCCCGCCCCCCAGCGCGCAACCAGCCTGGCACCGCCCCCGCCCCCGCCCCCAACCTGGCACCGCTCCCGCCCCCAAGCGCGCACCCAGCCTGGCACCGCCCCTGCCCCCCGGCGCGCACCCAGCCTGGCACCGCCCCCGCCCCCCGGCACGCACCCAGCCTGGCACCGCTCCCGCCCCCCAGCGCGCACCCAGCCTGGCACCGCCCCTGGCCCCCCAGCGCGCACTCAGCCTGGCACTGCCCTGCCCCCCTGCGCGCACCCAGCCTGGCACTGCCCCTGGTCCCACCCCCAAGCGCGCACCAAGCCTGGCACTTCCCCAGCCCCCCGGCACGCACCCAGCCTGGCACCGCCCTTGGCCCCCAGCGCGCACCCAGCCTGGCACCGCCCCCGCCCCCCAGCGCGCACCCAGCCTGGCACCGCCCCCGCCCCCCAGCGCGCATCCAGCCTGGCACCGCCCCCGCCCCCAACCTGGCACCGCTCCCGCCCCCAAGCGCGCACCCAGCCTGGCACCGAACCCTCCACCTTCCCCGGGCCCCTACGGGTTAAGCCCGCCTTGTCTGTCGTAAAGTGTCGTGCTCCGGGTCAGGCTCCGCTTTCCGGCCGCGGGGGCGCTCGGTTTGCGGCAGGTCGGGCAGGCGCGGGCGGAAGCGCGGGTCGGGTCCGGGCCGGGCGGAGGGAGGCGCGCAGGCCGGGGATGAGGGGCCCCCCGCGGGGCGGCTGGTAGCTCCAGGCCGCGGGCGACTCCAGGCCCCTCCGCCCCCCATGTGGCTGCAGCAGCGGCTGAAGGGCTTCCCGGGGCTGCTCTCCAGCAGCTGGGCCCGGCGCCTCCTGGCCCTGCTCGGCTTCCTGCTCGTGGCCTACTGGTACCTGGGGGGCGCCCGGCCGCGCCTGCCCTGGGGCGCCGGGGAGCCGCGGGGCGGGGAGGCCGGGCTCTGCCTCCAGGCCGAGACGCGGGCCTGGCCGGGGCTGGAGGAGCGCGGCGATGCCCTGAGGCTGCGCCTCCCCGGCGACGGCGCCCCGGAGGCTGCGGGGGGGCACCCGGCCCTAGTGGGCAACGGCTTCCTGCTGCTGGACGTCGCCGCCAACCGGCTCTGGGTGTCCGCCGGGGCCTCCGCGGCCGGCCCGGCCCACGCCACCGACTACCCGGCGCTGGTGCAGCTCAAGGCGGTGAGCGGGCAGGCTGAGGCCCGGGCCGCGGCGGTGGTGCTGCGGGACGGGGCGGTGCGGCGGGTGCGGTGCGTCCCGAGCGGGCAGGGGCCGGCCGCAGCCCAAGCCCCCGCCCGCGACTGCGTGACGGTCCGGGAGGAGCTGCTGGCCCACCGCAGCCGGCCCCACCTCTACCTGCAGCGGATCCACATCGCCAACCCCACCGAGAGGGTCATCGCCTTCGAGGCCTCCACCCCTTCCCCCCCCTCCTCTGTCCTGGGAGCCAAGTTTGTCACCAGCCTGGAGAAGGTGGGGGACCGGCAGTTCCTGTTCTCCTCCGGCCGGGTGCTCCTTGCTAGCAGCTCCAAGGTGGTGCTGGTGGTGGTGGCTGCCAAAAAACTGGTGACCCGGGTGCAGGTGGCACCCAAGTCTCATTTCCATGAGACAGTGCTGTCCGTTGTATACACCTCAGAGCCCATAGAGCTCTCCAGCCTGGAGGAAACCTTCAGCAAGCTGAGGGAGTTGGCTAAGAAGGAGATGCTGGAGGTGATGCAGATGGGGGTTGAGGAGCTGTTCCAGGAGCACCAGCAGACTTGGTCCGATTTGTTTATTTCAGGTAAGGAGATCTAGGTTCACTTGAAAACCAAGTAGCGAGAGCACCCCATTGCATTAACAGGTGAGCTCCACTCACAACGTTCTGGTCACTTATGAAGCATTTCAGTTCACATGAAATTTCATCCTTCCTCTGAGATGGTTAGAGGAACAGTAGGGATGTCTCAGGTTGTTAATAACCTAATGCTTTTTGCTCAAAGCACTTCAAAGGTAGCTAAACATTATTAGATAAAGAAACAAAGGTTAAGGAGAGAACTTTAAGAAGTGGCTTCTGATTTCTAGTCCCTGCTCTAGATCTGCCACTGGCTTGCTGTGTAATCTGAGGCAAATCAGAGGCCAAAACTAAGTAGCCTCTGATCCTGGCTGCCCAATCTGAGAAACCTTAGTCTAGTTTTTCAGAAGTTCTTAACTTCAGTTAAAGTTGTGGGTGCTAATGGGACCGGCAGCGGCTGAATACTAAGACAGTCTCACTTAATAGACCTGGAAGAGACCTTGAGAGGTCATCTCATCTAGCCCTGTGTGCTGAGACAGAACCAAATATACCTAGACCATCCCTGACAAGTGTTTGTCTAACCCATTCTTAAAAACTTCCAACGATGGGATTCCACAATCTCCCCGAAAGCCTATTCCAGTACTTAAATACCCTTAAAGTTAGAAAGTTTTTCCTAATATTAAACCTAAGTCTTTCTGGCTGCAGATTAAGCCCATTACTTCTTGTGCTACCTTAAATGGACATGGAGAAGAATTGATCACTGTCCTTTTTATAACAGGCCTTAACATATCTGAAGATTTATCAAGTCTTCTCTTCTCCCCCCCTCCCCCCCCGCCCCCACCCAAGACTAAACATACCCATTTTTAACCTTTCCTCAGAGGTAATCTATTGTTACAGGCTGGAAATCAATTCTAGGGATCAGTAGGATGAGACTACAAAGTACCTCATAAATCTGGTAAATTACAGTTTGTAAAGCTTTTCAAAAAGCATGGAAAATCCAACTACATTAATAAGGAAGTTAGTCACCGTTACACATACATCCACAGGGTCTCAGAGCAGCAGAAGTTCTATTAACGTAACTAGAGAGAATTCAACTACAGACATGCTTAACCAAGAGCTCCTTGGTTTCTCCAGGAATAATGTGATAGTCCTGTACTTGCTTTAGACTGGGTAGGGATGGTTAACACTAAGTTAATGTCAGTTATGTGAGAGTACTGGAACTGAAGTAGCCTTGATGAGTCCCTGTGTGTTATACGTGTGTACAATTCTACGGAAAGGGAGTCTGTAAGTCTCCCTTCACAGGATATATATCTTGCCCATTAAAATTTCCTCTGGGCTGAAACTTAGTACAAGGTGTCCACATAGCAATTTTTTAAAAAAAAGAGAAAAATGCAACTTTTCCTGTTTTGATTTATAATAAATGGGACATGATCAGGTCCCTAATTTGTTCCATTCACTTCAGTGTTTTCAAAACAAGTTAAAATGGAAGATATCAGAGTAAGAAATGGCTGAGCACTGCCAGCCAAGCGTGAGCTTTTGCACTCAGTTCCTTGTCACCCTCACACCAACATCTGTGTAGCCGTTGGCACCAGTATCTGCAAATCTGAACTTCCTGTTTTCTCTATTTAAACACTTGCTGACAGACAGGTGTGACATTCTGAGCGATTTTTTTTTTCTTATATTGCAGGGGTCGAAATGAGAAAGATTACAGATTCCCACACACCATCCAGCAAGACTGTCAATATGACTCTCTACTATGTCCTATCTTGCATGCCAGCTCCTCTGCTGGATCCACTCATTGGTGGTGAGGACAGAGAAAAAATGGAAGCCAACTTGAACTATGCTGACCACTGCTTCAGTGGCCATGCAACCATGCATGCAGAGAACCTGTGGCCCGAGAAGCTGTCCAGTGTTCCTCAGATTCTGCAGCTCTCAGACTTGTGGAAGCTGACTCTCCAGAAGCGGGGATGCAAGAGCCTGGTGGCAGCTGGGGTCCATGGACTCATGCAGGGGATGGTGCTCAGCTTTGGAGGTCTGCAGTTCACAGAAAACCATCTCCAGTTTCAGGCTGACCCTGATGTGCTTCACAACAGCTATTCCCTGCGTGGGATCCACTATAACAAAGACCTGATTAATCTGGCTGTTCTGCTGGATGCTGAAGGAAAGCCCTTCCTGCATGTGTCTGTGAAGTTCCAGGACAAGCCAGTTAGGCTGTATGCCTGCGAGGCAGGCTGCTTGAATGAGCCTGTGGAGTTGACATCTGAGCTGCGGGGTCACACCTTCCCTGTCATGGTGACTCAGCCTATCACACCATTACTTTATATATCTACAGACCTGACCCATCTGCAGGACCTGAGACACACGCTACATCTGAAAGCTATCCTGGCCCATGAGGAGCACATGGCCAAGCAGTACCCAGGTTTACCCTTCCTGTTCTGGTTCAGTGTGGCCTCGTTAATCACACTCTTCCACCTGTTTCTGTTCAAACTCATCTACAATGAATACTGTGGGCCAGGAGCCAAGCCACTCTTCAGGAGTAAGGTATAAAGCTGCCACTGTCCGCTGCTTTCTTGGGAGCCAAGTTATCAGCCTGGTTTTCTGTCAGCTGTTGTTAGGGAGGTTCTCTCTGGTTGTGAAAGGGTTTTGAATCTGTCTTGAAGTGTGTGTGCACACACGCGTGCACACATACACACTTGTCCCGGAAAGGTGACTCTTCTTGCAAGACAGTAGGATTAGGTCAGGGAGACTGCAAGACTCAACCATTAGCAAAATAAATCCATTGTTATTCCTTTTAAAAACCTTTGGATGGCTACCATTTAAAGCAGACACCCTCTTTCACTGCAGAAACTTAGAGGTTTGTTTGTATTGACACCATATGGTGTTTGTCATGCAATTATACAGTAGTGGAATGCTAGTGACAAAGCTGCGTGCTTTTTCCATGGAGTACTCTTATCCCTACTGTTGTGTGGGCATTGCTTGCACACTTGTCTGCTGTGAGTGAATTGTGTAATATGGAAATTCACACACATGCAAGCTCCTGCCCTAGTCCAGATGCTTATTTGTTGGGTCTGTGGATAAATATTCTAGACTTGTAGTCACTGCGTGGTTCTCACTGAATGTCACCTTTACCAGCCTCAGTTTGGAGACGTACAAAACCAATATTAGTTCTCCTGCTATTTAGACTAAATATAGAGCCATCCTGAAGGCAGGACAGTGTGTTCTTTTCTGAAAGCTGGGGATTTGGGCCCCAAGATATTTTGCACCTCCCAGCTGTATAAGGGCTTTGAGTACTTGGTTTACTACGGTACCTTAAGCTTAGTGGCCAGGGTGACTTGGCATAGTCAAGGGCAAGAGTGGAAGAGATGTACTTAGTACAGAACAGGGACTAGGAAACATTCTCCTGCTCTTAGTGCCAATATTTTCTAGTTGCACCTTACTGGCACGGAAGGGAAAATGAAAAATTAGACTGACTTGCTGTGTGAGCCAAGTGCGTTGGTCAAAACCTCCTCTCTTTAAGATCAATGTTAAGACTTAACTGCAGAATTGTTGTGTGTGTTTATTAATAAACAGTCACCAAATAGAGACGTGCTCAGGGGAAACATTCTGGCTTCAGATTGTCCTGCTTTTCTAAATCAGAAAAGCAAATTAAATGAAGGTTAGCTGAGGCTGGACTAGACACTGGACTTAGGTTAATGTTCACAAAATAAGAGGGGGTTAGAGATGGACTTTCAAGGAGATTCTCTCCTCTCTCATATGCAAGTAACTTATTGGCTCCCTGACTGCTGTTGGGAGACTGATCCTGAGTGGTGCTGAACACGTGCATTCCTGTGAGGTCATTGGGCGTTGAAGGTTCTCCAGCACTTGTGGCTAGACTCCAGCTAGACATAGGAAGATGTAGATTAAATGTACAGATCACAGAAATCTGCAAACAGTTGCATTCTTTCTCCAGTTGCATGATCTCCTTGAGATCATGATCAAAATATTAATGCAAAGGGAAAAGTGCTCAGGAAGTCATTTGTATTGTGGTGTGTGCTACTGCATCCTGGAACTCAAACTGTCTCATGACCCTTATTCAGTGCTGTCTATATCTCTCTCTGCCTTTGCTATTGAAGGATCGGGGAGACTCACCTTCTGCCTTTTACATAATGGATTGTGTTCACCATTACAGCTTATTAGCACTGACACTATCCATTGAATTAGAGAAATTGCACAGCCATAGACTTGGAGCTGAGTAAGCATCTGTTTCTTGCATTGGTGCTCTTTGCTTTGCAAGGAGTCGTGCAACGTCCAGCAGATTAGCTCATTCAATGTCTTGGGCTGGAGTCAGCTACAATGAAGATGGTACAGAGCCTGTGTGGTCTAATGACAGCTCCGTGCCACAGACAGGGATGAAGTGAAATCTGTTGCTGAAATATAAGGTTTCTGTAGCTGTAAGCAAGATAACACCTTGTTTTATTAATTGCACAGGAAGATCCCAGTGTCTGAGCAAGTGAACTAACAGTCCTGCTTTCAGCCTCCATTTGCACAAGACACCTAGTGCCCGACAGTTCTGCGGCTGAGAACAAGGACCTTCTGAAAGCAACAACCCTTTTGTGCCTTGTTAAGAGGGGAATCCGTGACTTCGAAAGTTTATGGTGATTCAAAGGTTTACACTAGAAGCTCATGTATCACTGGGGTGTCTCTTTCTGTGTAACGTGTTCAGTTCCGTAAGATTAATCCATGTGGTGAGGAATACTTGAAAATATGAGTCCTTTGATTCTTTTTAACTTTACAGGAAAATAAAGAATGAGCGTTCCCTTTAGAGTTAACCTAACTAGAAAATTCTTTAATTCAATGTCACTTCTCCTTTCTAGAATGCATTTTAATTTATTGCACTGCGGGGCAGGGGTGGGACAGGATGTTAATTTTGCATTCAAATGTATAGCAAACAACACCCACTTAAACTGTACATATAAGTGCTGGTGTAACAAGTTTAGCTCAGCCTCTGATTGTAGAGTGCAAAATAATCAGTTTAATGAAGCGATTTCTGGGTTATATTTGGAAATGCTGACCTGCCAATTTTCTGTTCTGAGCATAATATTGAGACTTTGTGCATTGGTATGTTCTGGCTTCTGGGGAGGCATCCTACTTTATAGTGATTTGAAGATTGTTTGGTTTTAAAATTCCAAAGCTGTTGTTTTTAAATAAATACCTTTCAGTCTACACATGTTATGGTTCACTTTTTCCATAGGTTAAAAAGAAAAAGCAGCACCTTTTGGAAATGGAGTGCCAGCAGCTCTAGTTACAGTCAGAACCAAGGACACTATTGAAGTGGGTTTGGATTTAAGGGGAAAAATAATTAAATAGGGAAAAATGGTGGGTAAAGGGCCAAGAACTCCAAACATTCTCTAAATCACGGGTCAAAGTAAAATTTTGCACACCCAATAGCTAGACGGTGAGAAACTTATTTCCAGGCAATGACCTTTTTAGAAAGAACAAAAGATGCTATTCCTCTGTACTTTGAGAAGCAGAAAACAGACCGTACAACTTCAGCCTTGCCCAGTATATTCCACATAGAATGGGGGGAGAAGGAACCAGGTCTTAAGACAAACTTGTTTTTTCTGTGCTTTCCCTGCTATGCTATAGGCCAAAAAAGGATCCCTTGAACCCACCCCTGAAGACTTGTCCCTTAAAGCAGTAATATTTACTCATTTTATATTTTAAGGTTGAGATTTTCAAGCAGCCTAGGGGATTTAAACATCTTCCATTAATTTTAAATGTCTAGATACCCTAGACTATCCAGGAAATCTTAACCTGTGTTTCAAAGTCAATATTTTAAACTGAACTCTCGGAAGATATGTTGTAGGGAAATGCCAAACTAATGAGATCTGATCCTGTGGTATTTCTACCATCCACTAAAACAGTACGAGTTTAGTTATGTGAAACAGGGTCATGTCCATGGTGTCAGTAAAAGTTTCCTCAGTTATCCAAACTTACTCAGTGCTCCTGCTGCCATTTAGATGATTGAGAAGACCTGCTTAGTATACCCCCCCTGCAAAAAAAAAATTACTCAAGGCACAGTTTGCAAAACCTCTCAGGGCAATAGTCAGATAGTGCCAGAAAAGGGAATAAGAGCAGTGTATTTACTCGCTGAATGCTAATACCACACCAGAGACTACTGCTTCTGGAAAAGCTTTTTCTGTAACAGGATTTTATTTGAAGGACTGATCAATGGTTTATCTGTTCAGCAGTAGCACCTTGTATCTTATTTCCCCACACAGTATTGAAGAGAACATGATGCGTCTGAATTATGAGGAAAGTAGACTCCTACTTCTTTACTACTTAAAGATCAGAGCAGTTCATGGTCAGGGGTTTCTCAGTGTTAAGTTCAGTACTTTGTTCTGGAAACTAAGCCCAAGGCTAGTAACTGCCAAGGAATTTCTGATAATAAGTGACCTGTCTTCAGAGCTGTCTCCAAGTAATAAAATGAGGTGCTTGCAACACTGGGAAGAAACACATTACCAGTTCTTCTAAGGTAGATGGCGGCAGCAGACCGAGCATGCTCAGTAGTTACAGGCAGGGCTGCTAAGGTTGCCCAACACATTCCATTCTAAGACCCTGTTTTCAATTACTAATAACAGCTTTGCCAAACTTTTAGCATTCAAGTTGAAATTTTCCATGCTGCCTGTTGCCTCGGGGGGAGGGGGCGGGAAATGTTTCTGAGAATGAAAGTAGGGGAAAATACTGCTTTGCACACTTTAAAAGAAATTCTGGTCAATTTTTTTTTTTTTTTTTAAACAGCTTTGGTGCCCCCGCTATGTGCTTGAGCAGGGAGTTGAAATTTGGGGAGGGGATAGCCATTGTGTCAGGGATGTGACTTCCTGTCCCTGTGAAAATCCATCAAAATTTGGCCAAGTTATAAGGTGTTGAAAAATTGCTTCTCACACGCTCAGAAACTTCTTAACAGGTGAGTGGTTAAATTCCCTGAAGGCTCGATCTGCCATGGGCATGCTCTAGCTTTGAGCTGAACAGGACTTTCCCTGCACTCGCAGCTCTGGTTTGTGGCAGGCCACACCATGCTGGCTCTCGGTACCTGAACTAAGCACACGGAGACTTTCTCCAGTACTCCCATTGACCCCTCCCTGGTCCAGCAGCATGATGGAAGAACCTGCCTGATTAGAATGCAGAGGGGACAAAAGCTGGACTGGGGCAGGGGGAGTAGATTGGGACAGAGAGCCGGAGAGTGGGACTCGAGGCTAGTGGGAAGGGACAGGGAATTGGGCTGGGTACAGGAGAGTGGGAGCCAAGGGGAGGGCTGTGACTGGCTGGACAAGGAGCCGTAGCTGGGGGTGGGACTGAGATTGGATAGAAGGCAATGGGGACTAGCTGGGCAAGGAGCCGTAGCTGGGGGTGGGACTGAGATTGGATAGAAGGCAATGGGGACTAGCTGAGCAAGGAGAGAATGGGAGCTGAGGTGTGGGGGAAGCTTTAAGGACGACCAATCTGGCAAGGCGCTAGGGAGAACTGGGACTGGCTGGGCAAGCAGACTAGCACAAGAAGCCCAGGGGATGGGGGAGACGCTGAGATTGGAGGGAGATGAGAACTGGGAGCTACTGGGGAGGGGGAATGTGGGTGAGGAAGAGAGATCGGACCTGGGAGGAGGCTGGGAGTTGAGACTGGCTGAGTGAGGGAATGGATACTGGGAAGGGTCTGCGATCAGATGAGGTGGGGAGAGACAAACTAAACTACTGAGGAGAGGAGACAGATCTGATTAGGAACCAGAGGAGAACTGGGACTGTCTGGGCAACCAGACTAGGACATGAAGAGGACACATTGGATGAGGAACCTGGGGAGGGAGATAGGGACTGCTGGGGTGACTGGAGGCCAGGGCTGGGGAGAGACAGATCGGATGCGGGGGTGGGGAGACTGGTAATTTGGAGGGATGGGACAAGGACTTGCTGGGCAAGGACACTGGGCTGAGACATCTGAGGAGTGGAGACTGGGACTGGCTAGGTAACGAGAATGGGACTGAAAGGAGGAGCCAAAGATGAGGAATGGGGAGGTTGGAGGAGACAAAAAAGTGTCAAACTTGGGGGAAGAAGACTCTGTTCCCACTAGAACACACCGCTACAGAGCCAAGGAAGGAACTCCCTCTTCCCTCTGCTGTCAGCAAATAACTGAAATGCACTGGCAAAATGTTCCACCCCAGCCCGTGCTGGTCCACATGGAGGCGGACAACCTACTACTACTACAGTGGGTTACTCAGTTAGCTCTGTGGTGGACCTGAAGGTTGCACATGTGCTAATGAGCCATGAGGATGTCAATATGCTCCATCAACTTTGTTTATTCAGTTTGCTTTTTCTAAAGCCTCAGAAATCACAGAGATCTGTTAAAAGATTATTAAAGTTGCAAAGTCTAAGGAATGCCAGAATTAAGGTTACCTGTGTAACCTTAATGTAGCCCTCCTGTGCGTATGCGTTATGACAGTCTTTAATCATATAATCAGGTACTATTTTTTTCACGAGTCCTGCCTCTTGCAGTGCACATGATGGGCTTGTTCTGAGAATGAATCAGAGTTGTGAAGTAAGATTTATTCATTTTTAGCAGAAATTGGAAGACGTGTCTGGCTGAGGCAGGGGATTGGAAGAACAGAAAGGATGGTCTCATGGTTAAAGAAGTTGAATGTTGCCCTGCAGAACTGGATTCTATCCCTGCTTCAGCCACAGAATTCCTATGTGATGTTGGGCAAGTCACTTAAACCCAAATTTTTTATAGGTGGTCACTAACTGCGTGTTCCCCATTTTCTGGGTTGAGTTGAGTCCTGTGGCCTGATTTGTTAAAGTGCTGGACACTTAAAGCTGCACCTGAAATTCATAGGAACTGTGCTTTGAACGTGTGAAGTGCTACAAAATGCTAAATACTCTGAAAAATCAGGTCCTAGGTATCTCAAATTTAGCACCCCAAAATTAGTGGATACTCTTTACCTTCATCTGTGCATCAGTTCCCTGTCTGTAAAATGGGGATACCACCGCTCCTTGGGCATTGGGAAAATAAATGTATTAACATTGGTGAAGCATTCAGAGCCTATAGTGATGAGCACCATAGAAAAGCCTGTGAAGAATTAATAATTCTGTCTTCAAAGCAGGGTTTGAATAGTGTGCACTAAGTAAGGCCTGGGGCCAGACACTAAACAATGAGGAGAAACAAAATAGTGAATAATTTGTCATTAAATAAGCACCCTCCGTTCTGTGCACTGAAGGAGGCCGGAGTCCTGTGGAAAAAAAATAGTATATGATCATGTAATTGAACACTATATCACAATGCATACGCACAAGGGGGTGAATTAAGGTTGCATTGGCAACCTTAATTCTGTCATTTCCTATCTTTTGGGTGCTTGGCTTTGGCAATTTTAGCTAGCTTTCTCCATGTGCATCACAACTGCCTTCACCATGGTCCCCATCACCACAGATGCAGTAAGAGCCTGAAGGCTCTTGGATTTCTGTCATCTAAGTTTATTATATACAAAATGATTCCCCAAGGCCTATTGCACTTTGTATTACAAGTTAGTTGCCTTACATCCAGTACAGAGCACCAGACAGCAGCAGTGGGGCGGATTAGGGAATGCAAAGCAGAGGGGAGGATGAATCACAATTATAGAAACTGGGCAGCAAAAAACAAAGCAAACACATGCAAGCCACTTCCACCAGCCAAGCTTTTGAACATGCCAGTCTGTTGAGAAGGGAGCAGGGAACTGCCAGTGGCCAAGTGACGGAGCATCTAGTCTGATCCTATTCACATTTACCCATGTGTTAGACATCATTAGCTTACTCAGTCTTCTGCTCCCATCAGCAGCCCCCTGCATCCTCCTGAGGGGCGTCTTGGTGGAGAGATCCAACGGTAACATTGCTCCTACAAGATCCACATTGCCATGGATGATGGAAAGTAGAACAGGGCCACAGGCCGTTCTGCAAGAGCCAGAGCCTATTGCAGAAGTCACAAGGAGCTGAGGACAGTTGTGGGTTAGGTGAGTCACACACCCCCTGTGGAGGCACAGGTAAACAAACAAGATGATTTGTAGGAAAGCTGAAATTCCACCCTCTGGCCCTCCTGAAGGGCATGGACAGGATTTGGCCTTGAATCTTATTTGTTCTCTCCATCTCAATGAGTTGCACCCTTTTGCCTTTGATTTTCCAATAGCTTACTTTCCAAGTACAGTTTGTGGAAAATCTTCTGAAAAGCAGATTTCAACACCTAGTATTTTAATGGTTTTGCTACCCCAAGAGCGAATGGGCTAACGGGGAGATAGCAAGTGGCAGGCATTAAAACTCTTCCTATAGTAAGAACTAAGTATATTGTAAGAAAAATTTGTTCTTATGCTTCAGTAGAATCTGCACACACACAGGGCTGTCCCTGCTCGGTCTTTTTCGGAAGTTCCGTGATCTGTTTTGGGGCTGTGCAGCATCTGGAATGAGAGGATGGGATGAAAAGACTCTAATGAAGATGACATGAGCCTATAGCAGCTCTCTGTGAATTGGGTCCTTGATCATCATTGGCCTCAGTTGCAGTTTGGAGCTTTTGGCCTCTCCACCAATGAACATCAAAAGAGTTTCTGGGGCACAATTATTCCAGGGCAGCTACTTCAGCTCTGTTAGACTTGCTCACATGCATATTGATGACTAGACCTGGAAAGGGGTGGGTGAGCTGTCAGTACCGATCACAAGCGGGAGAAAACAGAAGGCTTTCAGGGGGTTCTGCATTCAAGAGACATTGTAATCTATCTGTCCCCTTTGTCTGAAAATGTCCGTGCAATTCTATTTTATTGTAAAACAATGGCTCCAGTGCTCCCTTAGGAAACAACAGCACCCGCAACTCTGACCACCACCAATCAGTATATAAAGTACAGGGCCCTGGTAATCTCTACAATAGGGAACGTGCACACAATTTCTTAAAAGAAAATGTGTGTTAAGGCATCAGATGCCAGTTTTAAGAACTCCTTGGAATCTTATAAAGCACACCGAGGAAAGTATTGCACAATACCTTGGCAGTGCCAGTTCACTAGGCAGCAGGGGTACCACTAACAGACATTTATCTGAGTTGGAGAGTGATTTGGAAGCAGACACACATTTGGTTAAATTCCTTTCTTGGTTACACTGGTGAAACTCTGGAGTAACTCCAGTGGAATCCCAGGGCTATAAATCTGGAGTAACAACAGATGAATTTGGCATTGATTTGTTCAGCTGTATAAGCTTTGAACTTTATATTTGTTTTAGTCTGATTTACTTCAGTGGAAATTTTGCCTGAGTAAGGAATGTAGGATCCAGCTTTAAATAGACCTAATAACTAATTCTTTCTTCTTCCTCCTCAAAATGTCTTGCCGAGCCCCTGCCTCATTTTTCTTTTCATCCCAGATCAGAAGGGGCTAACGCTGTTCCTATTACAATGGCTGGCGCTCATTTTTGGAATTGAATGTGATAGGCTCTCAGATCATTGCATCTGCAAATATCTACTCAAAAAGGCTGATGAAAGAGAAAGGACCTTTCTGGTTCTATATTTGTACCGGTGGGGTTATTAATTTAGCAGGGGTGCAGAACACGACCCGAGTCAGTTGACACTCCACTTCCCTTACAGAGGTCAGCCCCTTTGCAGTAATCCAGGTGTTCAGAAAATGAGCAATGTGCATGAGAAAGGAGTTAGTGAAAGCACTTCTTTAGTGAAACTGGTGAAGAAGAAGGGATGAATCAAAGTGTCGCAGTTAGAAAGCCGTGGAAAGAAAATGACATCATAACCTTTGCCTGGCCTTCCCACCACCAACCGTTAAATCAGTCAGAACAAGAAGCTGGTGAGTCAAAGACATGTTATGGGATGACTGGAAATAGTTCTGTGTGTGTGTGTGAGAAATCTAGTGCTTAGAGTCTTGGGTTCCATTCCCAGCTCTATCTCTGCCCCACGGGAGAGTTGGGCAGTTTCTTTTCATCTCTCTGTGGTTCACAAATGCACTACAGAAAATTAGATGGCTCACAGGGGGTTGGGGAAGCTCAGCTGTAAGTGCGTCTGTGCTATAAAAGAGACACACAAATGAGGCCATTCACTTCCCCGATAGCTTACAATCAAAGTGATCATCCATGTTAGTAAATGTTCACAGCAGTTAATGCTAGGGAAGTAAATAGGCATAGTAAAAAACAACACTTTTCCTGTACACCAAAACCTCCAAAAATTGAATTCTGTGTTCTACCCAGGTAAATACATCGCCCTAGAAAGTACTGCTTCAGATTAAACAGTAACTTTATAGTCTCCACTCACTGAGGCTGTTTTAACTCTTCTTCGGTGCTGTTCTCTGTTAATAAAGAGTGGGTCTGATATTATCCTGCTGGTCTGACAGCCTCTCTGTTCCACAGGATGGTTTCTGGGAAGCATATGAGAATGGTTCTTTCAAGAGAGGCAGTGTGGATAAGTCACCAGTGGGAGCCACAATAGTGCCTGTGAAATAAGTGTACAGAAAATCAAAATCTTGTCACGTTTCAGACTCCTCTCTGGTAGTAGTGTGTCCCCATGCTACATGGCTGGTAGGTTTTGGGGTGAAATGCTGGAGATTCTTTTTTGAGATTTTTTTAGATTGCAAAATTTGAGGCAGGAACTGTGTCTACCTCAGTGTTTGAACAGTATCTAGCACAATCAGGGTCCCAAGAATTCTGAAGGGATACACTCCTGGCAGTCAGAAGTTTAGCACCCTGAAATGGGGCAGCCTCCCTGACCATCTTAGCTAATGGATATTGATGGACCTAGCCTGCATAAACTTATCCATAATTTTTTTTTACCCCAGTTACACTTCTGGCCATCATAACATCCCCTGGCATTGAGTTCCACAGGTTAGTTGTGTGTTTTGTGAAATTTACACACAAGTAATGCAACAAAATAATAATTTTCTGTGTGCTTAATGGAGGGAAAGTGAAAAGTGTACACGGCTGGTTCCTATTCCTCACCCAGAACTGTCTAGAAGATGAAATAAACACTTCACATTGGGCTTCACCTTAATCTCCTGATCAGTACATCTACCCACATAATTATGCTAGACCAAAGTCAACAAAACTGAAGGGAATAAGGACATCAGAAAGAAAACTTAGGTCAAAGTTTCCAAATTTGGGTGCTTGTAGTTAGGCACCACAATCCATATTTAGGCCCCAATCAAGCAAAAATTTAAGCATATCACTAACTTGGTGCAGGTGAGCAGTCCCTTGGTGTTCAATAGAACCCTTTACATGCATAAGGACTTAGGCATTTAAATAAGTGGCCGGACTTCCAGAGATTCCGAGTGCCTGCAGCTCCTACTGAAGTCACTACTGTGAGGAGAAAGCAACAGCCTCACTCCATAGACCATCCCCATCACAGGGCGAATGGAGAAAAAGGTATCAGGCCGTATTCCCCAATCCTGACACAATGCAAATTGAAGGTTAATTTGCCAGGGATGGTTAAAATGAAGCAAGAAGAGATTGGAGACCATTTTTTCCTCAGATCAAATTTCAACTTTGTTTTTTGATTTTGCCGGGGGGAATTTATGCTTCAGTATGAGACATGCTTTCTGATCCATATTCCCTTGGGCAGAACGGTCCAGGCTTTCCACACTAAAATGCATTTAAATATTAACAGGCTATAAACCGGAGTTATCCCCTTTCCTCTGCAAATTATGTATTACTGAAACCACCGGTGCACACAGAAAACCAAAATTACGGGCTTAATTTTCAGGAGTGCTGAGCACAGTCAGTTTGCCCATTGACTTTCACTGTAGGTGCTCAGCACTTCTGGAAAGCAGAGCATAAAACCAAGTATGAAGCATGGTCTAGTGGTTAAAGTGTCAGCTCTGTGAGCTGGGAGACCCGGGTACAATTCCTTGCTCTGCCACAGACTTCTTGTATGACCTTGGACAAGCCATTTAGTGTCTTTCTGCCTCACTTCTCCATCTGTTCAATGGGGATATTTGCACTTCACTCCTCTGCAGGGGTGCTAAATATTAAATGAAAGGTTGTAAAGTCCTCAGGTTTGGCAATGGGATTGCCTACGATGGATGGAAACCACACAACTAAGTCACCATAAACCATCCCCAGAAAGACACGGCAAATAAGAAAAAAATGTTATTTTCTGTTATGTGCGTAGGTGGTGGCGGGGGAGCAGTTGGCCAAATTTTGAAGACATTGACCAACTGTTCCTATCTGTTGCCCAGAAGGGGTTGTTTGCAGCTTTACTGAGGCTCCCAGTGGCCCTTACAACCTCTCCCAAGCTCTGTGAGTGCACCTGGCTGGGCTCTGTGATGAATGTGATCTCCTGGAACATCTGTGCGGTGGGGCTAAAGGGCTGGGAGTTGGTGGAGGTGCCAAAGGCCTCCATTAAAACCTAAAAGTGCTGTTTGCTTACAGAAAATGAGTCTGAGGTGGTGACAAGCAGTGTGGATGAAGAAGGCACTGCTGAACTGCAGCTGAGATAAGGAAAGCAGATGGGGCCTGAATCCCACCATTCAAGGAGGGAGAAATTAAAACCTGCAGACCAAGGGTAGTCACCTCGGCCCACCACACCCTAATAGAAGCCAACTGAGGTCAAACCATCCAAGCTTTCACCCTTACAATCCTACTAGGGACTATACTTTAGGGCCCTCCAAGCTACAGAATACCAGAAAGCTCCATTCACAATGCCAGATGCTTTTGAACAGACCCCAACATCTTTCTATGTACTTTTTTTTTATTTTATTATTTTCTCTGGAGTCTGGAGCTTGTCTATACCTCGGCCAAGAAATCTGGACCTTGCCCAGAAAGAATTGACTGCCCCTGCTGTAGACTTATCCATTCCCCGTCGAGCTCAGGCCTGGTCCCTCTTTGGCGCTTCAGCACCAAGGACAGAGGTGCTGGCCTTCCTCCCCGGGCCCCTCCAGCCGTCCCAGCACCCCGGGCTGGAGCAAGGCTGCTGCTCAGAACAGGACCCAGGATGTGTCGATTCACACCTGCGCCGCAGGAGAGCTGCACTTTAGGAGTCGCTCAAACACCGCCCGGGTTTGGCGCTGCGTAAAGGCGCCCAGGCAGCCCCCGAGACGAGCCAGCCTGCTTCTGATTCAGCCTGGAGGCTTGTCCTGATGCAGCGAAGAGCTGGAAGCCTGGGGGCGGCCGGGGCCTCTGACCCAGGCCCACAGGGACACGTGAAAAAATATTGACCCTGGCTCAGCGCAGCCCCTTTCTCCAGGGGAACCAGGCTTCGGGGAGCCAGCACGGTCCTTCCAGCCCGCAAGGAGAGCGCGCCAGACCCCTGCGATGAGCTCCCGGGGAGGAAATGGGCCCTCCCAGGTGTAGCTCCTCCAGGAGCGCCTCTCCCCAAGGGCTGGGCCGCTGCTCTGCGCCTCACACCCACCCAGGGGGCTGGGGACCCTCCAGGCCTCTCTGCCCAGGATAAAAGAGGCAGGGGAAGTTCGGGCCGGACTAGGTCGCAGCTCGCCTGCGCCCCCATCACCCCTGGGCTGTGGATGCCTCTGGCAGCCGGCTCCCATGTCGGGGCCAGGCCGCAGGGGCCGCTTCCTCGCCTCCGCTTCCCTGGGGGGGAAACCGACCGACAGCCAGGCCCAGGAGGCAGCCGGAGCACGGGAGGGAAGGATCGCGGAGCAAGTGGCGTCCGGCCTCTGCCAAACCGGCAGGTGGGTTCGGGAAGGGGGAGAGAGAAGCCGGGGCTGGTGGGGCAGGCACGGGGCAGGAGGAGGGAGGAGAAGCCAGGGCTGGAAATCTAGGGGGTTCTGGGGGAAGTGTGAGCGGAGGGTGGGACTGAAGCCCAGGGGCATTTGCCCGTGGGGGGCAGGAGCGTATCCCCACTGACGGCAGTTACACTAGGGGGAAAGGGGTGGGCTTCGTTTCATGGCCGCACAGGCTGGGGCTTCCCCAAGATACCCAGGTGCGTGGTTTCCTCAGAGACCCGAAGCGCTCCGCTGGGCGTGGGGAGAGAAATGGGTGGATGGTTTTTATTTAAACCACAGGATCCCGGGGCGCTTTCGAATCTCCTCCCTTCCCCAGAAATTGGGTTTCCTCATCGGTATAGCTCATTAGTGACCGATTACCCCGAGGCGAGAGCCAGGGACTCCCCACGAAGGGTCGGAGGAGCTCAGAGGGGATACAATGGGCCCCCCCCTTTCTTGCAAAGACCTTGACTCTGGGCCCGTTCGCCCCGCGAGTTTAGAACCTGGGGAGTCACGGTCGGGCTGCAGGGGCGCGACCCCATGGGTGCGTTGGTTAGCGGGGTTATCTTCAGCTAGACTTTCGAAATAACGCCAGCCACCAAGCGCAGCGCTAGACCCCCCCCCCACCGCGAGCTACCCCGCGGGAGAAGACAGGGGGGGAAGCCCCCAGCTGGCTGGAGGGGGGGGAACGATTTTAAAGAACAGAAGTTCGGCTGTGGGCCCCTGATGTTGAGAAATGGCCGCAAGCCGGCGGCCCGATCCTGATGCAGGTGAGATACATGGTCAGGTTCTCACGGGACTTGACTAGGACAGATCGACCCCGTTTCCTACGGGCCGCGAATGGCCCTTGAAACCGGGGGAAAGTTTGCTGCTCCCCCGGCCGGGCCAAGCGAGACCGGGCTACCAAACACATTCTACCCCCTTTGACAGTTTGCGGGGTACGCTCCCTTCTTGGGCGGAGGGAATTATTCTCACCGAGAGCACCCAAGTCTTGGGGTAAATATATAACCCTCAAACCAACAGTTTAAATATTGTCTTTCTCGTGTCCGATTTTATACGCATGCTTAAAATACCGAGATCTTTAAATACGCAATAACCCCCATGCGATTAATAATCGGAATGATAAACTGGGATATTTATTACGCATTTAATTTATATTATTGGAATACTGAATCATTTGGTAAAAGAAGGCTCATATCAAAATCAGAAGATACTGGAAAATAAATGTGGAGATAAGATTTGAGAACAGTGCATGGAAATATTTTAAAACGCTCCGGCGCGGGTTTGATATTCAGCACCGAATTTCTGCTCGCATAGCAGGGCTGATTTAAGATCTGGTTTGAGGTTGTTGCTTTCCAGCAGCGCTGTGACCGCGGAGAGGAGTTAACGAGCGTGGTAACCGAGTAAAACGTCTAGCGACAATTCACACCATGGCATCTTTGCAAACGCATCTTAACAACACACAAACAAGCCCATCACCTCCAGCTTTGGGCTCACTTAAACCAAACCATCGCTCTGCAATGACCTTTGTGTGCGGAAAAGCAGACAGTACAAAGTCAAGGCAAGATTTTATTTTTATCCTCCTGATATTTATGGATAGTTTCAAAAGTAGTAAAACGACTGACAAAAGGGTGGGGGGGGAAAAGCAGTTTATATGCAAGCCACCGTTAGAGAGAAAATCAAGAAGTGAATAATAATTAGGAGTATAAAGCTTTAGAATACAGCCCTCTGGGTGTTTGCTGGGAGTAGGATTTTCTCTGTTTCCCCCCCTTTTATATTAGATTGGTAAATGTCAGTAATAAGGAGCATATTTACATGACTGTTTTTCTTCTTCTTTCTAATAACGAAAGCCAGAGAGATCAGGAGAAGCGTCTGATGTGCCTGTGCTGAGAAATACCGTTTTAGTGTCTTTTTCATGATCCTTCTGCTATAAATCCAATACCATCCATCCAACGCAATAGGAAATCTGAGGGAGGTTTGGCATGTGAATTTGCTTAAATTCACATTTACTGCATACAACAAACCAAGCAAAGGAGGAGAACTGGACAAACGGTCTCCTCGCTGGAACTCTCCAGCTCCCCAGTATCTGTATCAAGGGCCGGATCCCGCCCCCATAGGAGTCACTGGCAAAGCTCGGTGGTGATCAGTTCCCAGCCTGCTTCTCAGTTTGATCAGAGCCATCCCAGGGACAGGTTATGAATGGTTCTGTTCCATGTTACTGATCACTCTGCCATCGAGCTGCCTGAGCATGGATGATCCCAGCAGCATGGATGAGAATGGCACAATATTTACAAGTACTATTATTTAAATAAAAGCCCCAAATATCGAGTTCAGTTATTCACCAGCATGCGGACAACTGGGGAACATTCATCCCAAGGTCTGCATGTCCTAAAGGTTTCACACATTTTAGCACACATGGTTCTACATCTGAAAATTCATACCAGAAAATTAATTCTCCCATTTAAAATGTTTCAATCATCCCGAGCCAGATCCAAAGCATCTTCTCCTGGACTTCAATGGGACTTGGATCAGGCCACCAATGAAGGAGCAAAACCAAATACCATGCGACTTAGGTGACCACTCCCAGAATACATGAGGTCAGGACAGTCTCTATGTGTTCTGTGTGGCCCTGAGCAGGCTGAGAGAGCTAAACAATTCCCCCCACCAAGTTTCCATTTTAAGCAGCCTTATGCAGTAAGGCAGGATAAAAGAAATAAAAAATATTTTAATAACCTTTGAAAAATTCTCAGATGATGCACATCCCCATGTGCTCTACATTTAAAACATGCAAGTTCTGAGGTGTCTCCCATTCTGCTAGTATATTTCCAGTGAGTGGAAGAATTGTTCCAATGATCCAATTTCTTCTTTTCCTCCTCTCTCTCTCCCTCCCTCCCCTAGATGCTCTCCTAACTCAAACTCCGGAGGTAGCAGAACAGTCCAGAGGATTTTGGCAGCATGCATGATCTCCCTGTTTACCCTCCTAGGAGCCATCTCTCTTGATTTAAGCAGTAGTTTTGAAAAGTGGAGAAACACAGAGAAAGCTCTTCAGGAATTTTCCTCTTGTGAGAATCTTTTGGCTATTCGCCTTATAGTTCTCCTCCAGGAGGAAAGACATATCTGCTGTTGGGACCAACCAGCTAGGAGGAATGGATCTTGGCATGCTCAGCTACTGGAAAAGTTAAACTCTCTTTGCCAAGAGACCGAGGAGACATTATACAGCAAGAACCACCAATGCATGGAAGAGAAAGGATCTGCCTGTGGGATTTACATCACTAAAATGAGAGAAAGATTAAACACCACCTGGGATATTGAGCCTGGTGTGGTGTTGTCTAGAGTTATCTCAGAATTGCTGGAGGCTTTTGATAGCCCCAATGAGGACCTGATAAGTGTGAGATCCAACCCCGACTGGGCAGATGTGATGTCCCTTAGACTCATACTTAGAATAAAGGAAGTCATCCTCCGAGCTCATGAGATACCCAAGGCATCACCACCACCTAGAAGCTTGCAGTCAGCATGGCAGCCAGTCACCACCATTCTGAACTATGCCATCTTCACATCAGAGAACGTACAGACGTGCTGGATGGAGAACATGAACCTGTCACGCTATTTCACTCTCTATGAAGGCATTTCTCTTTTCATCCCATTCCTGGGCTCATCCCCACCAATTCCCAGCAGAAGCCTGGCCAAGGAACTCAATTATGTACAGAGCTGCTTATTACAGAAAGGGCACGAAAAACTCCAGAGGAAGTCTAAGGAAATCATCTCCACAATTAGCCTTAAGATCACACTACTGGTGATAGCCTGCCTCATATACCCCATAGTCCTGGTGTCCTTTAAACAAATGACAGACTGGATCCAGAATTATGCCAGGAGCCTTAAAGAAAGAACAGAAGACTTGAAGAGGGAGAGGCGGCTAGCTGAGGACCTCCTGCACCAGATGTTACCAAAATCTGTGGCAAAGCAGCTGAGGAAACACAAACACGTTCAGGCAGAAAACTATGACCAGGTAAGTCCACAATGTGTAGTGTGAATAGCAGAGTCACGGCAGCCTGGATGGAAAGCTATGGAAAGGATCTGACTTTATTTAAAAGAGTCTCTACCTGGTTTCCATTGTTGTGCGTGTGATTCTGCATCCACCATTAACTGTGGGTGGAAATCCTACCATTCAATATATGCTTTAAAAACGGATTTGCAGAATCAGATGGTGCAAAAAGAAAGGCTGGTTTTTAAAAATCCAGCTCTATTAAAGGCCCTGCTTCTATAAACTGTTCTGTTGGGGCTTAAGGGACCACTCACTTGGGTCGGCTGGCAGGATGAAGTCCTAAGTCTGAACTGCCTGGTTCCAAGATGAAGAGAACCACCATGGCAGAGTGGGCCAAATTCTGCCTTCAATTACATCTCTGTAGCTGCACATCAGTGGGGTTGCCTGGATGTAACTGAAATCAGAATTTGGACCTGTAACTTTGACAGAAGGACAACAGGGCCAGACTAACTCTGGGTTGCTATTGCACTGAAGTCAGTGGGGTTACAGGGATTTAACCAAGGACCGAGTTTGGCCAGGATCTGCTTTCTCTGTAACATCATATTGCACCATGTGTTCTGTCGCTAATTCCGCATTTATGCGGTTGGCCGAGGACTGGAGCTGGGAGACCACCACAAACGTAATTTGCTTCGGCCATGTCTATAATCATCTCTTAGCCAAACGACACACACTTAGCTAGTTCATTCCATCCTTCTCAGTCATTTCCCCCAACCACTTTTTGTTGCTCTTCTCTGAGCTCTATCCAGTTTGTCAAAATGAGTTCAAGGAGATCTGCCAGAGGATTTCCCCCACCTCATGCATGTGGCTTCTACACAAAGCCAGCTAGTGGGACATTTATACTGTCTGCACTGAGGAGCCCATAACAAAGATCATCACCCTGCAGAAATCCTGTTTACTGGACACTCCTTTGCTTTCAGCTGAGACACACAAAAACCGAATATTTGCATTTAATTTCTAGGTGTCATTACCCAAATAATAACCTATAATTAGACAATTACATATAATTAACCATAGCTGTGCCATCAAAAGCAGCTAAACCAAGGCAGAGGGGGTTTAAAATAAACCATCTGGCATTATAATTGCTACTAACATAAAACAAAAAAAACCCCTAACCATCAATTGCAATTGAAGGAACTGATACTGATCAGGTGCGGTCACAGGATAGTGAATGATTTGTCAAGGCCACTAACACATTTTCTTTTTCATGCCAGTTGTGAAGGGTTGTTTTTAAAAAGCATCTTGCCTTCTCAGTAAGTTCTTTGATTAACAAGAGTAGGAAAAACAGGCTTTAGTGAAGGGAAAAAATGCCCAGTTATTAATATTTCCTACTGTGAAAAAAACACAGTATTTATTTCTGAATCTGCGCAGATACTTGAACTCAGGCATCACCACAACTTGAATAATGAAACAAAAATAGGCCCCCGTTGTGGAAGCTGAAACCTTAGTACATCTTGTTTTAAAACTTCCTGCTAGTAAAAGTAATTTAAGTTGATACAAATGAAGAATCTTGGAAATCAATGGCCCGATCCTGCATCCCTTTTCCAGGCAGGCAGTTCTATTAAAGTCCTTGAAATAAGGCATCAGTGGTGCATACCCCGTATGCTGGTCCTTCACACAGAGGTGCATTTCACTCAGCATATGGGAGTTTCAGCACCTTTGTTCATCATTAGGTTTGGGAAAATTTGGGTCCTGATCCCAGAACCACTATTCTAATAAATCAGCCTTATGACTTCCAATGGGACTACCTCGCTGAGTGGGGATTGCAGGGTCAGGTCCTTGTTCGTAGTTTTTAATCAATGTAAGACACACAAAGACTTCAAAAGCTCTGCCACCTTCCCTGGCAACCTTAGCTTCATGCCACCTATCTCCCTCCACCAGGTGACGATCTTTTTCTCTGACATTGTGGGGTTCACTAGCATCGCTGCCTCCTGCACCCCCCTGCAAGTTGTTGAGATGCTCAACAACCTCTACAACTGCTTCGACACCAGGATCGAGTCCTATGATGTTTACAAGGTGAGCGAAATTCTTTGGTGGGGGTGGAGACTGTGTGCCATGGATCTTCTCATTCCCTGTCTGGGAGAGGGGATCTGGCGCCCCTCCAGCTGATTAGTTGCAACAAATGCTGCTGTAGCTTCAGCTAATTCTCTCCCACCGGAGCCTTCTGCTCCGTGTTCCTAGACGAGTGTGGAGAAGGGAGAAGCTCTGTGTAAATTCAGGGGGGCAGCAGACGTTAAACATATGTAGAAATTATACATGTGTGAATCAACCACTAGACCAAGGCAGAGGGGTAGGGGATGTATGGGGGGGGGCACGGCTAGGGTAGGAGGGGAGAGAGGATTCCTCCCCCACACCCCAAAAACTCCCACCAGTGGAGGAGGAACCCTCTCTCCTCTCCATGAAGAGACTTCATGATTCAGTCACACTAGCCCTAATCCACAGGACATCCCCAGCCTTTGAGGGGCCCGCAAAGATCTAGTATTAAGATAAGCTTGCAGACAAAGTGAACACCCAGTTGCTGGACCCAAGGAACAAACTAGGTACATACCGGGCATGTTCAAGCTGTGGAGGGATCCCAGCTCTTGCCCAGGGGTGTTTTTTTTCCTTTCCCTCAGAGGCAGCCAGGCCTCTTATAAACTCCTGATTAGGCAACAAGGGTCACCTGCACTGATCAAGCCAGGTTCAGCAAGACAACCACACGCTGTTTGCCCAGCCCTAACTCCCAGGGACCCCAGCAGAGCTGATTAGGGGCTGGCATCTGGGAATTTAACCCTTAATCTGCTAGTTTGGCTGGGAGTTGTAGCTTTGATTCTTTAATCCAGTGGCTCTCAACCTTTCCAGGCTACTGTACCCCTTTCAGGAAGCTGATTTGTCTTGCGTACCCCCAAGTTTCACCTCACTTTAAAACCACTTGTTGACAAAATCAGACATAAAAATACAAAAATGTCACAGAACCCTATAACTGAAAAGTTTCTTATTTTCTCATTTTTACCACATCGTTATAAAATAAATCCATTGGGATATAAATATTGTACTTACATTTCGGTGTATAGTATATAGAGCAATATAAACAAGTCGTATGAAATTTTAATCAGTTTAATTAACTGACTTTGCTAGTGCTTTTTATGTAGCCTCTTGTAAAACTAGGCAAATCTCTAGATGAGTTGCTGTACCCCCCCTGGAAGACCTCTGCGTAGCCCTGGGGTACACGTACCCCTGGTTGGGAACCACTGCTTTAATCCACCCTCTGAAGACCAGAGTCTGTCCCAGTGCCACTGCCTAGGATAATGGGGCTCCCCCACAGAGGGATATATAGTGCAAGGAATGTCCCCAAAACCTTCCACACCCCTTCACAGCACAGGAGAACACTGAATACCAGCTGCCTGGCAGGACAGGATGTGATTCTAAAACACCCCCCTGGAGGGAATATCCAGCCAGTTGGCCAGTGGGTGGAGGCCAAAGGCAACCTGATCCCTGAATCAAGAGCCCACATGTCTCTTTGAGAGGGAGGTTTGGCACAACCGGCACCAGCAGTTCAATGATGCTTGTCCCTTCCCATCAGATAGAGACCATCGGCGATGCCTACATGGTGGTGAGCGGCCTGCCGGAGAGGAATGGCGAGAAGCATGCTGATGAGATTGCCAAAATGTCTCTGGACCTGGTGGCTGCGGTCCGACAGGTCCTGATCCCCCACATGCCAAGGGGCAGGCTGCAGCTGCGGGCTGGGATCCACACAGGTGTGCAGATGGATACCAGAGAACAAAACCAGGAGAGAGGCAGCAGTCGAGTGATTTGAGGGCGGGGTGGGGATAGGAACTGGGGCTTCTCGGTTGCATTTCCAGATCAGCCGCTAACTCCCTGTATGATCCTGAGACAGCCAAGTCTCTCTGCCTTAGTTTCTCCATCTGCCAAGGGAGGGTAAGGATTCTTGCCTACATCACAGGGGTGCTCTAAAGCTTAATTAATATTGGCGAAGTGCTTTGAGACCCTCCGATGTCAAGTGCTACACCAGTACAAAGTATTAATAGCTGGCCAAGTCCTGAAGCCCTTACTGAGGGCCTGCAGTCCTGAAGTCCTGCAACTCCTATTGACTTCAGAGGGCCAGAAATGATATGCTCAAGAAGAGATTAAAACTGGCACCTGCATCTCACTTTGCTCTGGCATTTCTGCCGGGCCTCTCTCAACCCTGGACTCTCTCTGCCTTGCATTTCTGCAGGCCCCTGCGTGGCTGGCGTTGTTGGATACAAAATGCCCCGTTATTGCCTCTTTGGGGACACGGTGAACACAGCTTCTCGCATGGAGTCCACCAGCCTGCGTAAGTGTTTCGGGCGCTTCCCTTCCCTCCCCCCTCAGTCCTGTCCCTCCCACAGCTCATTCAGCAAACAGGCCGATGCCCAAACAGGCTCAGGTCCGCGTTTCAGGGCACGTCGGTACAATGATGACTGACTCATCAGAAATACCCAACGTATCCATCCTGCCCACTGTCCACCTCAGCACAATGGCAGGGGTTAAGTGTGCAAGTGATTGAGGTTTCTCTGGGGCTGGTGAATGAACTCCCACAGGCTCCAGGAACCGTCACCACTTTGCATTCACACACACACACACACACTCACAATTTTCCCACTGGAGAGAAAAGGGAAAAAGAGAGACCGTGACACCTGACAAATGCTAGTATGTCACTTAAGGCGCTCCGGGAAGCTGCTCAGATACTACGGCGAGGCGGGTGACACAAGAACCTGACTAGTATATGACCCATAGCCATAGGTGCCGACTCTGTAGGTGCTCCATGGCTCAAGCACCCATGGGAAAAAAATAAAGGGGTGCTCAGCAACCACCAGCTGTTGGGTGGGGGGCTCAGGGGAGGGCAGAGAGGAGCCAGCAGTGGAGGGGTGGGCGGGGGGGGGGCTTTGGGGGAGGGGGCTGAGAGGAGCGAGTGAAGGGCAGGTGTGGGGGCGGGGCAGGGGCAGGAAAAGGCAGAAGGAGGGCGGGGCCTCACGAGGGGGTGGGGCTTCGGGCAGAGCATCCATCGGGAAAAATAGAAGTCCGTGCCTATGCCCAGAGCAGAGAAGGACAGCAGCAGTCGGAGGCAAGCTAAGCATCTGCTTTTAAGGAGAGACAGGGACTTCGATATGAAAGTAACAGGTGCCTTAGAAATACCACGGATACCCGGGCTATGGCAACGCTCCTCTTATTGCACTGCGCAGTCGTGGCTGAAGCCACCGCCTTGTACGCACCATCTCCCCTGCTCCACGAACCGAGTCCGAACTCTCCGCCGGCCTTGCACTCGCTGTGGTTCTCACAACCCTCCATTATCCAAGACGCACACACGCCTTAGCTGCACGCAGCGAGTCCCCTTGATTTCCAGACCGGCTGAGTCCCAGGCAGTGCTGACAAGGCAGGGCCAGGTGGCCACGGGAGCAGGAGGGGGAGCTGTTCCTGCTCTGGGGCGGGCCGGTGCCCGTCACGTCTAACGCTCTCTCCTGAACCGCAGCTCAGAAGATACACATCAGCTCCGCTACCTATCAAGCTCTGCTTATGGACGATGCCTATGAAATCGAGCTGAGAGGGGAAATTGAAATCAAGGTAACCGTCTCCTGTGGGGCCGCAGTAATAAAGCAATTTAATTGGACAGGGAAGAAACAGAAAATGGATCCAGCCCCCACCCCCTGCCTGCGAAGTCCCATCACCTCACACTGTGATGGTCCGTGACCTCCTCACAGATTAATCAGGGTTGGGCCTGGTGGGTGATTGGATAGGAGGTCACGAGGGAAAAGCCAGCTGTATAGGAAGAGGTGCTGGTGAGTTAGCAGGAGACACTCGGCTCTTTGAGGAATTCTTGATGCCCGGTCGTGGTTTTAGGGGTTCCTCTGCTGTTCGGAGTGCTGCCTTTTGGATAAGACATGACACTGAAAGGTCCCGGTCCTCCTCCCCGGATGATCATGTCCTGACGCTTTTCACAAGGGAGTAGGGCTCTTAACTGTGGTTTTCAGGCCCAGGCCCAACGGCTGCCCTAAGTTCCCTCTTCCAGTGTAACCAGATGGGGCAATCCATGTCTCCTCATCTGTGGTAGCGTGTTGCCCTGTCATGTTAAAGGTGTGTGCTGTGAAACACGGTTGCTGGATTTGACCCACACGGCTTCATTGGCCGGGGTGGGCTGGTAGGATCCCTGCGCAAATACAGTAAATACAAGAGCATCATCATGACACTGAATGATGCTGCCAGTCCCGCCCCCGCAAGTCCCTTATCGGAACTGATCCTTTCCCTGCACTCCAAAACCATTTCAGCAGCTTGACACTGCTGTTTCCTTTAGTCCAGAATAGATCCGAAGCTGCAGCTCTCTGGAGCCTGGGCACGTGAGAAATATACCCCCTCTGCTTGCGGTATGAGCACCTCAAGTCTGTGCAGAGTATGAAATCTTTCCATGAGCACAATCATTTCCCCTGGAGAGGAGAGCAGAAAGGGCCTATGGGTGTCAGACCCATGCACTGACAACACAAACTGTAGGCATGGCCCCAGCAGTAGTTCCCCGTGTGGATCGCAGCCAGTGGCCATGGGTTTTGTTCTGCTCTCTCCCCCTTTTTGCCCAGGGCAAAGGCAAAATGAAAACCTACTGGCTCCTTGGGAACAAGAACTACAGCGTCCAAAATGACAGCCTGGTCTGCCACTGGAATCCAGCCATCTCCAGGAAAAAGAAGATGGAGAACAGTCCGATGTCTGCCCAACAAGTGAGGGGCTGAGTGTTCTGGTCTGTGTAATGCATGGTCATCGGCTGAGATAAGTGGGGCACTTGGATCTCTTTTCTCCTCGAGGTTATTGGGAGGCCCCTGCAGTGTATAGATGATAACGCCAGTGTTCCTTTGTGTTTGATAGTCGAGTACAGGTTCCGTGGGCGCAATGCTGAGCGAGAGAAGCACCTTAGGATCTCAGGATGGGACGGGATCAGCCGGCCACACCAGAGTAAACTCTGACCTGGCTTGGACAGCTGGGAGTTCTATCAGCGACGCAGGCCGGGAGCCGAAGAACGGGTCCCATCACAGCTACCCGCAGAGCCTCAAGAATAACACGGTTCCACTGGGCTCTCCAGTGTCTGGGCAAGGGGACAACGGTGCCAGTCTGGACCAAGGGGAGTATCTCGGAGACGATGGGAGTGGATTGCTGGAAGAAAATGGGTTTCTCCCAGGGTTTGTGGATGGGATGTGACAGGATGGGATGCGACCCATGATGAGGGAATGGACTTTCCCCGGGTACCATCAGTTGCTATTAAAGTGCCGCATCTTTTGTATTTAGCAATCATTCTGGCTTCCGATTAACAGGGGAAGCCAGCCAGCGTTAGGATCTAAAACTGGAGTAGAAATAGGGGGAATGTGTTTTTTTCTCGAACCCAGGAGACATTGTGATGCTACAGCTGGGACCCCCCCACCAACCGGGGTGAGAGAGAAATCAGGTCAGATTCTGCTCTGTTACTCCAGATTTACACCAGTGTAACTCCTTTCACTTCAGTCATATTATTCTGGTGTTACTGCAGTGTAACAAAGCAGAATATATTCCTAGGAGTCGAGAAACTTGGCTAACAGAATAGGGAGCCAACGGCCTATGGAGAAGAGGGTGCATGTAACGTCAGCATGTGTCAGGGAATATGGAAATACACCTCTTTAATTCCAGTGTCTTTCTGGGCCAGGTCTATGTGAGACGAACGGTGCGTGAAGGGTGCTTAACTCTCCTTTTCTCTAACTCCCTGCAGCAGTCCCTCTTCCCAGCTCACACCCAGAGCAGAGGAAATACCCACCCCACCTGGCCTCTCCCAAATCTCTGTCTAGACCTTGGGGGAGTCTGTTTATAACGGAGCAGCGAGAGGTGGCTGCAGCTCAGTTAACAATGCGCGGGGAGGCCAGGGCCCTCTGTTGAGAGTTTAGCTTGTTTTTTTCCTCCCTTGGATTTACGCACCACATTACCTATCACAATGAACAGGAGCTGAGGCAACTACGGCAGAAAAGGGAATCAGCAGTCCAGGGCTCACTGCAGGGAGGAAGGACAGGAAGTCAAGGCCCCAGGGTGGTCTCAGGCGCAGATTATTTGGGTGGCAGGCACGATTGGGAAGCTGCATCCTGTCTTCATTTCTCTATTGTCAGAATATACGTTATTTCATGCACCTCCGATCCATTTGGTCTGTGTTGTCTTCTGCCAGGCCATCCCAGTTCCCTGGCTACTAATGGGGACTGTGAAACATCAAAGGGATGCTGCTGAGGTTCTCTCTTCACAGGCTGAAAGCCTGCATCAGTCCCATCAATCAACCCGACAAGGTCACTGCAGGGAGCACGTGTGTGTCAAGCTACGGAAAGTCTCCTAAATCGCTGAGTGAGGTGCTGTGGTACATGGGTGCACTGCATGGAGACTGCAAGGACGGAATCCTTCCACCAGGCTTCAGCCAGCGCTCAGCAGATGTGGTGCGGGTTAAGCAGGAGAGGGGGAACGCAGCAGACGCTGCTGAAAAGGCACCACTTTCGAGCCGGAGCAAGCAAATGCCACAGGTGCAAAAGAAGCAGCCATAAAAGGAGAGGGAGAGAGGCAGCTGGTTATGCAGGGCGGCAGGAGCTGGAGGAGCACTTTGCTGTCTGTGATTGTTATGAAAATCCTGGGTCGAGATCAGAAACAAGTTATTTGCATGGGAAAGGAGCCTGTTCAGATCCTCCCCGGCTTCGGTGAGGAAAATTGCAGAAAATGGCCCCGTCTCCATGATGAAAGGCAGCAATTAGTGTCATTAGTGCAACCGGCTTTGGTCCAGCTCTGAACCAGCCCAGCCAGGGTCTGCTTCTGCCACAGACAGGAAGGACCAGTGTGGATCCTCTTTCTATGCACTGGGTCTGTGCGGCTCCACAATTAGCGGCATGGTGGAAGGGTAGCTGGGCTCCAGGTGGTTTTCGGGGGGGCCTGTGCTTGAAACGCAGCAAGGCCGGCGCTAGGTGAGGCTTGGGGCTGTGTTCCAGCGGGTTGGGTCCTCTGCTGAGACTGACTCTTAGTAGGGCAGGCCCTTGTCTGGGCAAGCCGGGGCATGAGCTTGATTGGAATGACATCTTTTGCCTGCATTATGCCTCGGCAGTAGCTGGACCCATGACTGTGCCATGGCTGCCTGGGCTGGAACAAAATCTGTGCTTGGAATTAGAGACACGGAGGGGTGAGAGGCACAGACAGACCGCTCCCCTTGTCTCTGAGCATGTCTGCCTCCTGGATGGATGCCGAGTTTTAGGTAAGGCCCCGGACAGTGACAAACATTGTTTGGAACTGGGCTCTAAATTTCTGTGGCTGCAATCAGCACTGTAAATCCAAAGGTGAACGCAAGGCTCCTGCTGTCTCCTACAAGAGGGGCATTAAATAAAATCTTGACGATTTTCTATCTTTCATAACACGGCATGCTGGGGTCTCAGGACTCTGGTTTTCCAGCAGTGGGAGATCTTGCATCAGCTGGTGTGGCTGTGCCATTAAATCAGAGGGGGGACGCATTTGATTTCAAAAGATGGACCTCGGTTATTCATGGTGGGGAACCCGCTATGCATTTGCACAAACACAAATGTCCATTCACGTGCATTTGCATTCTCCTGTCTTCTGAGAGGCACACTAATGTCAAATGGCACTCGGATTCATATCAGTCTTTATGGTCACACAAAGTAGACTTGCTAATAAAGCTTAGCACTTCTCAGACTTCTCTGCCTACATAACTAATTAATCCCCACAACCTACCTCTGAGTTAGGGAGGACTCTGTTCCCATTTTGCAGGGAGAAGCTTTTTGTTGTTCGCTTGTACCATGCAAAGCACACTGAGGGCCCTGATCGAGGTCCCTAGGCAATACAAATAATTAATACTACTACTACTGATGGGGAAAACAGAGGCAGAGAAAGGTTAAGTGATTTGCCCAGGTCTACACAGTAAACCAATGTCAGAGCTGGGATTAGAAATTGGGAGCTCCTCCCCCCTAGCCCTAAGATCAGACCACTTGCCCTCACCCCTCTCTTTAACAGGATAGTGAGTAGGAAAACAGCAGAGCTTTAAACTCCATGAGAATCGTGTCTCCTTAACTGGGTTTTGCTTAGCCAGCCATGGTAGAACATGTAAAAAAAAAAAAAAACCAATGGATCTGGGATCTCTCTTCTGCAACCTCCATAGGATGGGGATATGTGGCTAGGATGAGTCTAATTGGTTATTGGATTTCAAGCCAGACAGACATCTGGAAGAGCATTTACCACCTGACCAACTAAGTCAATCTTGACAACATAGGAGAGTTACCATGTGATGTTTAACTCTGGCGTTGTGTGTTTAAGGAACATGGGTGTGCTTGTCTAAGCACAGCCTCCTCCATCCCTTCAACCTACTTCTACATGGCCTGTCAGCCCAGAGATTCACATCTCAGCTCCTTGAGGCCAGGCTAGCCAGCGCTGCCCGTCCCCACACTGCTGCTGTCGCTGAAAACTCTGGAAGGCAGGACCCAGAGCGGACACCGTCCTGGCTGGAGGGGAACACTGCGACCCTCTCAACACAGCAGCACGTGGAACCTCTGCATGCGCTCCGGGGCTCCAGCCTTTTAGCCAGCTTGTTCCGATGCTAATTCTCATGTGCCAGCAGGTTCCTAACAGGTGTGGGGGGGCTCATGCAGCTGTGTCACAGAGTGCCCAGGAGATGTCACTAAAGGCTTGGCTGAGGTGCCCCAGCCCTGTTTGTGTGAGCAGCGCTAATCATCCAGCAAAGCAGGGGAGGTGGCCCAGTGAGGGTGATTTCAGTGCACTTTGTTGTCAGCCACATGGGAACCTTCTCCTGTTGCCAGCTGCTGAAAGTAAAAGGGGAAGAGGGGGGCTGCCTTAGAGCATGAATCCCTTTAGCAAGGAGGAGAGACCAAAATTCTCTGCTCCCACATTCAACTCCATGCGTTCAAATCCCAGGAGTCAAGCCCCAGAAAATCATGACTGGTTTAAAAAAAATAATATTTTTTAAATTAATACATTTTAGGGTTCCTTTTATTTGCCCTCTGGTGTTCCAGCATTCAGGGGTCGAGTTTTCTCTACAAGCACACAGGCTAGAATTGTACTTTTAAAAAGAAACCAGAGATTCCCACGGAATCACATGACTCGAGGAGCTGAGGCTTAAGAGAAACATCAACTACCTTGAGACTCGCGGTGCAATCACGAGAGCTGGCAACACTGCCGTGAAGTTCCATGGAATAAACCTAACCAGCACCACCGCCCCCACCCCGCCCAATGCTGCTGTAAACCATTTTCCATTTAAATATCACTGGGATGCATTAATCAGACCTTTAGGGAGTCACTGAGCCAATGGAAACTGGCATGGGCGGGGGGCGCAGAACAGAGCAGCATTTGTCCTGCTGTTTTACCTTCAGCATTTTCTCTCCCCCCATCTTCCCTCTGTCCCAGTCTCTCCTCTCCATCTCCTTTACCTGTCCTTGGCCCTCTCCCTTCCATCTCTTCCCACAACCCAAAAGGGGTGGGAGGCTACATCACATGTACTCCTAACCGTCTCTGTGCAGCTGGTTAGCATTTTGGATAGTTAAAACCAGCGTGTAGTGGCAGGTGGCACCCTTGAAATGAGGGCCTGAGACAAGCCTCCAGCTTCATAAAAATGACAATGGGAATACCAGCACAGATCAAAAACATTTCCACCTCCCGCTTACAATAGGCAAAGTTCCCAGTTCTACCTGGTGGTTAAATTGGGCCAGAGAAATGTTCTCACCTGCACTGGGGTGGTGTGGTGTGGTGTGTGTGTGTGATGAATACAGGTGGGAAAGCCAAGCGGGAGCCAGCAGTAGAGAGCAGAGAATTCCAGTAAGTTATACTTGGTTTCAACCAGCCCCTAAAGGAGATCAAAGCTGGAGATCAAAGCTAGGAGTGGAGGTGGCTGGGGAGAAAAAGCACATGCTGGACAGGGGAGAGGAAAACAAACAGAACTGCACCAAGCTCTTTGCCCGTCCAGGAAGGCTGATCGGACCACAGTTAAGCTGGCTATTGAATTGTATTTATAAAGAATGTCAAAATAGTAGGAAATGAGTTTCTGGCCTAAAAATGAATCTAATCCAGATACATTTAATAAGGATATACATACTAATGTGTCGAGGTGGATTTGATTAAAGTGTACTAATATACATACACGCACACGTATTGAATGCCAGCAACAACGTACAAGCGTAACATGATCCACAACCAGAGATGCCACAAGCTAGCCAAGATCTGAGGCACACGGTGAGGTGCGAGACAGTCACAACTAGAGGCCAGATTTTTCCCTCATGGCTTCAACAGGGGAGTTGCATGGGTGTGTCTAAATGCCCCCTGCATGACTAAGGGCCCGATCCTGTAGTCCTTACTGATGCCACAATGTGACCATCGATTGTGACTCTTTTCTGCACATTGCATTCTGCCTGTAAATGTGAGGAGAGACTCTGGAGGGCAGGGCAGTTTTGTGAGGTAGATGGGAAATCTTGCACAGTAAGACAGACGCATTCTAGTGGAGACTTTATGTTAGTGCTTTCTTGTTTTTCTTTTTGTTCTTTCTGAATCCAAGATAAAAGGCACTGAGCCTGAAAGTGGATTGAGAACATGCTACAAGGTCACTTGCTAGGTCCCGGGAAATGCCACAGCGTGGTGCACAGGGCCGAGCGATTGTGGTAGTGTCAGAAACAATCACATCCCAGGTAAAAGACAGCATTGAGGAATGCCAAGCTGGTTTGGTCCTGCTCCTTGGCACTGTGCAACAGAGGGGGAAGGACATGGGAGATGCCTGTATTGTTTTGCTATTACATTAATTTGGTTTATTCAGACTGTGAGGTTTGCTATAAGGTTACAAGTGGTTTAATTCCAGCAGGAAAGGGGACAAACTTTTCTGATAGCCCCCCAGCTCTCGATACTTAAAAGAACTTCAGAGAACGACTACTGTGAAGTTTGTCCCTGACACTGCTCCCTCTCCCCCCTGCAGGGCACAGCGGGAGGGGACACAAACCCATCTGCCCACATTCAGGAGTCCAAGGCAGACAAAGGACCTCGGAGGGGGATTAAAAAGCGTAACCCTAGAAGAGCAGGAAAGAGGGAGGGAGGCGGGTAGAGGGTGCAGGGACTCAGACTGTCAGCCTCAGCCCCGGAAGAGGGTGTGTGTGGATAAGCCGGGCTTAGCTGAGTTTTAGGTAAAACAGCTATACCTGTAGACTCACTGTTGTGTTAATACTTCTTTGCTCGTGGTATGCTAGAGAGGCAGTATTGCCTAGTAGATAAAGCTCTGGACTGGGATTCCATAGAGCTGGGTTCTGTTCCTGGCTCTGGCTTGCTAGGTGACCTTGAGCAGGTCACGTCACCTCTGTGCCTCAGTTTCCCTATCTGTAAAATGGGGATCATGATAGTGACCCCCACTTTGAGATCTGCTGATGAAAAGCACCAAGTAAGAGCTAGATATTATTATACAGTGTTGCCACTGCTGAGATTAAACACCCCTTGGTTTTGAAAAGGCTGGTTTGTGTCCCTGTGTTCACACCCATATAGCGCCCCAAAGGGATCCGAGCCAGGCCTGCTGAGCACTCACAGTTGACACCAGGGTGCTGCATCCCACAGCCCCAGTCTAGAGAGTGGGCAGAATAGGGGATAGGTGAAAACCAGAGACTGTCGCCTGGAGGGGTGCTCTTGGAGACCTGAGGGGGCTCAAAGGGGTGGATAGCTTTGAATTGTGCCAGGGAGTCACCAGAAATCTAATGCATTGTGCATGCAACGTAAATCTGCTCACTGGGCCAGCTCCAGAGACAGAGCTCACAGCCCGAGCGAATGGAGCAGTGTTTCCTTGGTATCCATCCAGATTTCCCCTCCCACACTGGTGTGCAGCGTATTGTACACAAATTGTTCACCCGGCTGCTGCCCTCCATCCAAGAGGTGGCTGCATTTCAGAGGCACGGTATGTACGGAGCTTTTGAAGCACTTTGCAATGCAAGGTGCTGGATCAGGGCAGTAGCTACAGCACACCTGGGACTCAGCTCAAACGCCAACCCTTCCCCCCCTTCCCCCCCCCAAATCAGGAATCCCTCTGGCACCTGGAGCTGTGACTGACACCAAGTGAACACACTGCTTCTCCAATTTCCCAGGTCTGCTCCCTCTCTTCCCGGCCAACCCCTCTTGTTTTGGGAGAAGTAGTCCTGGCTTCTTACGCCACTGGCGGCCATTACTGGCCCACCAAGCAAGCAGCTGATCCCAGCGTGATCCCTCGAGGTTTTCCGGATAAGCGGGTGGGGCAGGTCACTCAGGCATCATCCAGCATGAATGGGCGCTGACATCATTCCCCCTCCTGTGCTAGGCTTGCTCATTTCAGTCCTTATTGAGCCTGATAACAGGAGGTGTTTGTGCGAAAACATCCCAGAAACCCTGTCTGGCTCCGGGGCGGGAGGGGAGGGAGCCGGGGCGGCTGGATGAGATTTCACCAGCGAGGCTGTTCTAGATACATGCTGTCTGACAGAGGGACGTCTCCCCAGGCGGAGAGGGAAAGAGCCCATGTCCTACTACGCTTCAGGGACAGCGAGTCTGGCTCCGGTTATGAGCCCTCCTCTAAACTCACTCAGCGCTTGGCCTGCTCCTGCTTAGGCCCTAGGGCTGGAGCTTTCCAAGGAGCCCAAGTGACTGGGACAGTGAGCCCAAGTCCCATGGAAATGTGATGGGAGTTCGGCACTTAATTCCCCTAGGATGCATTGAAAAATCCCAGCCTGGTTCCTTTATTGGGGTTCAACGGTGGCACAGGCTCACTGTGAATGGGGGGGGCAAAGGGTAGGAGGGGGAGCCAGGTGGGTGCTCTGCAGGGGGAGCCGAGAGTTCTCCGGGGGGCAGCTGGCTCCAGGCTGGGAAGAAGGGTCCTGGAGGTTCTCGTCTCTCTTTGCAAGGGTAGCTTCTCCTGGCTCCAGCTCAATCAACCCGGTTCCTATCTGCTCCAAGGCCTGACCCTCAGTACTGCAGCAGCCATTCTGGGTCCTGCTCCATCCCCGACACGTGCGCACAGTTTACAGGAACTTCGGTTCCCAGACCATGCAGTGGAACTACGCCCGTAGAGCAGCCTCCGCCACGTATCTATTTGGGGCCACACTCTTGTCAGAACATCTCACGTAACTTCAGCACCATTCAACCCAGCCCTGAACCTTAGCCCTGGTTTCACCTTGGGCTCCAAACTGATCCAAATGCCCCTTCCCCAGCTCATCTACCTCTTGTCCTGCTTCTGGGAACAGCTGGAAAGCAACCAGCTAACACACTGCCCATCACCATATTTTCTGAGTGCCTGAAAAGCCACAAGCCTCGGCCATAGCCAGACTCAGCAATGCATAGCCTGGCCCCCCGAGCCTGGAGATCGGAAAGGGAGGCAATCTGCAGCTTGTTCTCTCCTCCAGCAGCCTGCAGGCACACGCTTGACTGGGGCCACACAAGGCTGGATTTGGAGCAGCCAGAGCCCCAGTTCAGCCTGATGGCCATTTTCCTTGGTCACTCTCTCTCTCCGTAGCTCCAGCTCCTACCCAGTAGCATGGACTGGGCCAGTGGGATCTGACCGGCTTCATAAACTCACTCGCTCTTGGGTGTCAGACCAAATGAGCTTCACGGAGCTCAGTAATGCTGAAAACACGTGTTCCTGTTGGTGAGGCTCATTAGGAATGCAGCTGAGCAGCTGCACGACAGGTGAGACAGCAACCGGGGGGGGGGATTTACTGTCCCCCCTCCATCTCCCCTTCTTATGAATCCCTTGCCCCATGCACGTGTTCACTGGCACATTGACAGACACGCCATCCAGACATTCGTCCACACGCCCATGTAGGCTATACCCCAGGAGCCAGTGAACCAGCCTCCATGGCTGCTGAGACCTTCCACTCCCCCCTGCCCACGCAACTCAGCACTTCTCCTGTGTGGGGGGAGGTTGAGGGAGGTCGGGAAGTTAGAGGGACAAAACCATGAGCTCACAGGCTGATGCAATGGAAACCAGTGGCGAGCAGGTGAAAGGAGAGGCAGCTGACTCTGCCTGGAAGAAATAAGAAATTCTCCCCCTGTCCTATGAACCTTTGCCCACTTCTAGAACCAGTTTTGTTGTTTGACATTCTGAATGGTTTGGAGAATCGCAGATTCCAGCGGGTAAGACCATTCCGCCAGCTTTACACGACATGGGTAGGTCCCCAGTCAAACCCCACCCCTGCTGTGACTGGATCCCCTACTTCCCCCTATCACAGGAGAGGCAAGATGATCTTTGAGTCTAATGCCCAGGAATGGAAAAGCCAGCAACTCTGGATTCTATACCCAGCTCTTCCACTGATGGGCTCTGTAACTTTAGGCAAGTCGCTTAACTTCCCCAAGCCTGTCTCCTCGTCTGCCAAATTAAGGTAACATCTCTGCCCTTCCTCTCAGGGGTGTTGAGAGGCTTAGCTAAATGTGTGTGAAGTGTGTTTTAAAACTAGAGCTAGTCCAAAAAAATAAAAATGTCACACTTCCCCCCTCCCCAACAGAAAATGCCATTCTGTCAAAATTACAGTGTTTCATGGAAACATTTATTCAGAAGAAAAATTCATTGGGAAGGTTTCTCAGGTCCCGGATGCCATTTCTGGTCAAAACAAGAGAGATTGGCTGCATCTACACTACTGAGATAAAAGCAACATGGCCCCTTAGTTTGGACACATCATACACTGACAGGAGGAGTTTTTCTGTTGGAGGAGGACCACCATGTGCCCAAACAACGTTAGCTACGTTGACAGATGCATTCTTCCATGAGCTGCATCAGCACTGGGGTTCAGTCAGCGTAGCCACATCTGTCAGGGGTGTGGTTTTTTCGCACCCCCAGCCAACGTTGAACTTTTAAATGTAGACCAAACTAGAGACAGACACATCCCAAAAATAGCCAATAGCCCGGTGGTTGGGCTACTCAGCTGGGCTGTGGAAGACCCGGGTTTAAGTTCCTGATCTGAATCAGGCAGAACAGGGTCTTGAACCTGTGTCTTCCATGTCCCAGGTGAGTGCCCTACGCACCGAAATAAAAACACATTTTGAAACTGCAACACTTTTCACACAATAGAATCATTGTTTTCCAGCCAGCCCTAGTTGAAACCCTCCAGTGTAATCCTATGATGTATGCGGGCAACAGATTACGTCTTAAACAGGATCAGTTATTTGATGCCATCCACTTCTCACTGCCCCATATCCCTCTGGCTTTCATAGCAATGGGCAGCGCTTAATTTGTGATGAAAGAGGAACCAAGGCTTGAGCAATTTTTTTACTTTCATAACTAACACAGCAAGACCAGAGGTGCTGGGGCTCTGAACTACCAAGCCTAGAGATGCCGGGGCTCAGCCCTGGCAAGGCCTGGCACAAATTAAGCACGGTGGGCCAGAACCAGAACTCCAGATCTGGATCTAACAGTTCAGTTCCAGGTCCTGGCCCGTGCATTCACTAAACACACAAGATAGAATGCTCACAATAATCCAGAGCAACTCCAGGCATGTGCCAAAGAGACTGGATTGCCCGGCCCAGAATTATGTCCACGGTCCCTAGTGGTGGTACTGCCTTGCTTTAAGGCTTTGGTCTCATTTCCAGCTTTCTCTGTGAAAAGTTCAGAGCACATGGCCGCACAGGCCCCTCTTGTTCCTGTCCATTAAAGCCCAGCAGGGGCCCTGTGCCATGACTTTGCCCTTTAGAGCATTCAGTAACTCCAGCCCCCTCATGCATACCTTATGTGAGCAGTCAATATTTTTAGGTCTTGGCTGAATGTTGGCAAACTGCGAAGCTCCGACAGCTATTACCACCTCAGCAGCCTGCAGAGCCAATGCAATATACAGTCCCAGAGATCCTGGCCGCTCTAGAGCTATTGTTCCACCAGCCTATTTTCAGTGCTGCTCACAGAGCATCCCCAACAGCAGGCAGCCTGGGACCCAGCTGAGGGTCTGGGGTCCTTTTCCCATTTGCTGTTTATGCTCCAGGGCCTGCTGCACTGGGGGCAGCAGGGAGTCTATTAGCTGATCAAGGGGTTGGCTAATTAGCAGCTCTGAAAGACGCACAGGAGCCGGAGCCGGGGAGCTGAGGGAAATGGCATAAAGACAACGACCCCTGAAAACCCTTCTTCTGTTCCCATTTGAAGAGCTCGGTGGAACACAGCGCTTTCAACTGGCTCCACCAAGACTCTCTGCTAATTAAAAGCAGAGGCTTTGTCCTCCAGTGCCTTGGATTGTTCATCTAGGCTAGACCAGAGCTTGGATTCACAAGCTAATGGAAACAGCAAAGTGCAGGAACTTGGAAAAAATTTTTTTAGTGGAGTTGGTGACCCCCTCAAACATAATACTGTCTGGCTGTTATGTAGCACTTTTTATCCAGAGACCTTGAAATGGTTTGCAAAGGAGGTGAGCATCATGATCTTGATTTTACAGACGGCAACTAAGACGCAGAGGTGAAATGACTTGCCCGAGGTCACTGGTGGAACCATGACTAGAAAGCTGGTCTCTTGAAACCCGGTCCAGTGCTCTAGCCCTGAGGCATCACTGCTTCCCTAGCTAACCCTGTACAAAGGCTATGGAAGGGAAGGATAATCTGGTGGTTAGGGTACTTGCTTAGGACCCATGAGGCCGTGGTTCAAGTCCCTGCTTGGCCACAGACTTCCTGTGTGATGTTGGGCAAGTAAGTTACTTAGCCGCTCAGTGCCTCAGTTCCCCATCTGTACAATGGGGCTAGTGGCCCTACTTCACAGGAGTGTTGGGAGAGTTACTATGGTAATGGGGGCCAGAGAAGTACCTAAGACAGGCCGGTTTCAAAAAGGCATGAGGTGACCCTTGAATTCCTGCCCTCCTCCTGTGTGGGAGGGGGCTTCGTGTGGGGAGTTCTTCCAGGCAGGGCTTCTGAAACTCCTCTCTGCCTTGGTTTAGGACAAGGAGAGCTGCTAGGGGAAAATCTGGTCCTGTGTGTTATAAACTTCCAGGGGGCCTCAAAAGCAGAAGTGGGCCAAAGCTACAAAGTTTGGACCTAACTCTGGCTTCCAACTTCTTCAGAGTTGGGGATATTTGGATCTAGCGGTTTTGGTTTGAGCTCATCTCTACTCAGAAATACCCACACACTACCACCCCTAACCCTCCCTGGTACAGTTCACTCTTTGGACTGGTCTAGACTTAAAAGTTTTGCCAGCATAGCTATGGTGAGTGGAAGTTTTCTAACTGATTTAGCTATGCTGGCAAATGCGCTACTGCAGATGCATTTATACCAGCAAAGTACTTCTTTCTTTTGGAGAACTGGTGTAAGCTAGACCAGCAAAAGAACTCTTGTCGGTATAAGCCATGGTTTGCTGGTATAGCTATGCCGGCAAACCCACTCTAATGTAGACAAGACCTTTGATTTACAGAACGGGTCATTCATTTTGTTTCATACTTGTGTCATTTTGCCACATCCCATTACTTGAGCTTCTATCTTCCCAGCGCCTTTTTACACCTGTCTAGTTCAGCACAAGCCCACAAAGGAGGAGTCACTTTCCCAAGGCACTGCTGAAATACCAGAGGGCAGATTACCTGTAGTCCAAATTTTCACTGATGGAAGCTTTGGACGTGAACTTTAAGAATTAAGGTCTTTGTTTTTCAACGCCCAGGAGCACATGCAAGTCAAGGGGGAATCGTATGCTATTTCAAGAAGGTGTTACTTGCAGCGAGGCTAAAATTAGACACTTTGTTCCTAAAAAGACCTTGGAGAACAACAAAGATTTGGCAAGAGGGTCTTCAGTTGGGAATGTGAGACAGGAAACGCCTACATGGCAGCCAGTGGTGATGTCACCTGGACTGCCCAATGGGGATGCTCCCTGGTGAGGAGTCATGGGAAACTCCCAGAGAAAGCACTGGAACATGTTCAAGCCACTCTGTATCTGCAGGCGGCTGAGTGCAGAGCAGGGTGTGAGGCGGAAGTGTCGACAGGCCCCCTCCTTTAACGTTACCAGATAAGGGAAACTGCAGCAGATAGAGAACTGTCATTCTTGCACTATTAGTGAGAGGCTCTTCAGCATAATCTCTGCTCCTCTCTTCCTGCCCCTGCTCCCCGTTTCACTGCTCCAGGAATTCTTGCCTTCCATACTTTCTACCTTCCACAGATGGCTTGCAAACATTTCTACCCAGCAGCCCTGAGAGCAGGGTTGCTAGAAACAAATCATCGGGCACTGGGACTGGAATTTCAATGACAGGGACAGTAGCGGGTTGAATGAAGGGTCTTGTTTTGAAGCTAAGTTAAGAGCTACCAGATGAAGCAGTCTGATTTGACCCCTCTCAGGCCTGTGCCTAGCAGGGATCTATTTTGGGTTGAAAAATACAGAAGCCGGAAGCTCTGCAGCTCCGCACAGCCCCCTGATTCGGGGGGGGAGCGGGGATCATTTTGACAGTCCAGGCACCATGGCAGCCAGGTGGTGCATGAGATCCCATCAGCTGCTGAAGAAGGCCTCCACAGCAGCAGTCTCTCTCAGTCTATTCTAACAGAAGATCCATTGATCACCAGCAGTTGCCTGGTTTTCCCTTGGGAGTCAACCAGTGATGGGTCAGTTCATCACCCGGTCAAATGGTGCAATAATACTCTGCCCTGTTTCATGATTAAAATGCACAGACATTAATTGCTCCCCATAACACCCATGTGAGGTAGGTAAATAGATAAGGATCAGCTCCATGTTACTGATGGGGTAATGGAAGCAGAGAAGGAAAATGACCTACCCAGGCCACAAAGAGGGAAAATAAGGGCTTGTCTACATAGGGACATCCAGCAAAAGTAATCTGAATCAACTAGAGGTATGTATTTGAAGTGAATTTAAATTAGTTGTGAATTAAGCTAAGGCCACTTTAATTCTGACAAGCATCCACACAGGGATTTAATGTGGTTTAACTAATCCATTTCAAATTCACACCTTTAGTTAATTTGGATTCATTTTCTTAGGTATCCTCATGTAGACAAGCTCCACGTAAGAGCCAGGAGTTTCCAGCTGTCAGAGCCAATGCCTAAATCACTCACCCTCCCCACTTCTCATCACATCGTGGAGTAACAGACCCATAAGCATCTGAAGTTTCTAATGGAACAAGCCTCTCAATCACAACGAAGGACCCAATACAACAGACTAGGGGAAAATAGCAATGCAGAGTCATGCTCCCGCATTTAGGAGGGTAAAGAATTGGTGATTACCCTAGCAGCGAGACAACACCAAGTTTGCATTGTTGGAGTTCAAGCTGGGCCTATAATGAAGGATGCCGAGAGGTGTGAAAAGAAGGCTGTGAAGGGCTGATATAATCAAGGCTGTAGGTTTGTCAAGGCCAGGACAAACCCCATTGCTCTGATGCTGTTTGCAAAATAAGCCAAGGGCTTTGGAACCTGTTGAGCAAAACCTCAGGAATATTTTCTTTTACAAACTTGGCTTCTCTATGGGCCTGATTCCCTTCTGACTTACATCAGCTTTACCCAGGAGTAATTCAACTGACTAAAATGGACTTACTCCTGATTTACGCCAGGGAGAGGAGACTCAGGGCCAACGGGAGACTGGCCAAGTGACCTGGGTTTTTTAATGGCTTTAAATAGCCATTTATGATGAGATGCTCGTAAATAATTTGTATGGCAAAATCAAGAATATTTTTGCTCAGAAATAACATTCCCACATTGGGTTTTTTTTCCCTGAATGTCAGTCTTTTCACATTTCCACACCCCACCTCCCAAACTTGAGAGCAGATCTACACTATGGGGTTAAGTCGACAACATGAACAACGTAGCTGGAGTCGACATAGCTTAGGCTGACTTATTGTGGTGTCGACACCGCGCTGGGTCGACGGGAGAAACGGTCAGATCTGGAGCCCCTTAGTTGGAATGTTTTACTTCCAGTTTATTCATTATTTTCCATTGACAGCTCTGACTTTCTCACAAACAAACAGACTCGGAGTATCAGATAGCAGATTTTCACCCTAAATTGAACACAGCCACCCATATCAAACTGTCCCTCTGCACTGAAATAGCACTCTGTGTGCCAAAGTGTCAAAGATTTCCTTGGACCATTACACTTGCAATATGTATCTGACCTAGATAGGCGTAAGGAATGTTGCTATCTCAGGTCCCTTCTCTCACTGTCCTCAGGGTTCAGACCGGTACCTCTTGGTCATTTCCTGCTCTGCCTGAGATAATGATGTCATGGCTCACACTGGTCTTCACACTTCAACACTCGGCAAAAAAATGCGTTATCCCTCAGAAGGCAACATGGTGAAAAAAAACAGAAAACCCATTGGTCAAGCGAGGCAGCAGCTATGTAAGGAATTCCAGATGGGTGAGAGAGGCTGCGAACACTCCATGTCTCAGGGGTTCGCTGTGCTCATGGCTTCCTTTAGCTGCACAAAGCAAGGCCAGCACAATGCCACACCTTCTGCTGAAACACAAGTAAGGGTTTAAAGCTTAGAACTCTGTTTTCAGATTTCCACTAGGGCTCTGTGGGAGGGAACGCGATTTCATGTTGACAGCCCAGCCTGCTTGGCCGGTCATTGAGCCCTTCCAAAGGGTAGGTGCTCTAGTGAGTGTTTAATGGGAGGTCCAGAGATCTGAGAATCTTATGGTCTGTGATCTCTATAAATTCTCCCCAAGATTTTCAAAGGTGGTTTTTAGAGTCCAACTTAAAACCCTCTAAAGGGGCCCGATTTACAGAATGTGCGGCTTGGCGTCTACACTTACTGTCCTCTTGATCCATTCCTCCACTGCCAGCCTAGATCCTGGTAGCCCCTGTGCACAGAAGAACTTCCCAATGACTGTATTTCCTTCTCCTGTAAGGCCTTCAGGAGCCCCACCTGTTCCTTCAAGCCTTTTAGTAATGTTTTCATGCTGGTCTTTCATCAGTCACCTCTGCACTAGCTTGTGTTCTCAGGACAGGGACTCTGTTCTTTGTAAATGCAGCACCTCTGAAATGTAGCCATCTCATGGTCTTCAACATGGTTAAGAATATAACCAATGTGCCACCCAGAATTGGTGTCGCTAGTGACGTCTATGAGGGGCAAGGACTGTTCTGTGTTGGTACAGTTGTTAGCACAGCGGGAACGGAGACCCAAGCTATTACCGCAGTGCGAATCAGGATAAATTTATGCAATCTGCAATTTTGTTTCCCGTTTCTTTTCCTTTCAAGGAGCTGCCATTTCGCAAGCTGGAGCGAATGCAATATGTGATGGAGGAAACACATGTGCTCTTTTGGGAGTAGCCCTTTAGCTCCTTGTTGCCCTCAGCCTAAGCCTGGTCTTCACACAGTTTTTGCATCAGTAGAACGATGTCCAATAGGGGCATGATTTTTTACCAAAATAATTGTACTGGTACAGCCCCCAGTCTGGATGCAGTTATACCAGTACAAAAGGTACCAAAGGGCTTGTCTACACTGGGAGTTATTCCACAACAAGAGTATCCACAGTGGGAGTTAATCAGGAATAGCTATTGCACTTTTAATTCACACCCTACCATAATCCAAATTAATTTCTCTGGGTAGACAAGCCCTTACACCAGGATAGTTTATTCCTGTGACAGGGTAACTGCGTCAACACTAGGGAGCTGAACTGCTTTAACTATACTAGTATAGCTGAAGTAGACACAGACTTTAAGGCTTGGTCTACACTGACAAGTTAGGTCTACGTAGCTACATCAGTCAGGGGTGTGAAAAAACCACACCCTTGCCTAGCTTACCTATGCGGACTGAACCCCCAGTGTAGATGCAATGGAAGAATGCCTCCGCTGACATACCTAACTTCTTTGTTTGGGGAGGTGGTGTTCCTACAATGACAGAAAAATCCCCTTCCGTTGGTGTCTGGCAACAGCATCGTATGTGTAGTGTGTGCATACTGTTCTGGTGATTGTTAAGTAGTGGTTAAGTAGGATATTACTGTGTAAGGCTCTTTCACTGGTAAAAGACCCTGTAAACCCGCAAAAGATTAAGCCCTGAGTCCACAGGGAATGGGTGTTTACCCAGAGGAGTAGAGCCTGGAGGAGTAGAGACCAGAGCCCATGGAGGGGTAAAGTTAGGTGCCTTTCACCTGGAGCCCTAAGAACTGGGAAAGGGTGGGGAGTGCCTAAATTAACCGGGTTACACCTTGAGCCCTAGGAACTAGGTAGAGGTGGGTGCCCTAGAGAATGCAAGTGACAGAGAATTTTGCGCAGGTAACAAATTTGGTGGAGAATGCGAGCATCGATCCCGCTGCCTCTGGCAGTCCATAGTGCAGACACAGCCTAAGAAAATCAAACTTAAAGGATGTGATTGCTAAACACCCTGCTCTTCCAAACACTCTCTTTCTAGCCAGCCAGGGAGCGTGTCCCAAGGGATGTTGCTAGGCACAGAGCACGCGCCAGGTTGGATGGGAAAGGTCCACAAATGAGCGACCACCAGCAGCCACCTCAATGTCACCACAAGGACACAAGCCGTGCAACTGGAGGGGCCTTGCGTAGTGCTCTGTAAGAAAGGTCGGACACCCCTGGGATGGGGCTTTGGTCGCTAGCAACTATTGTGAAATACAGAGCCCTGGGGTGCTTAATGCGACAGGGGAGGTGTGAATGTGCAGCTGACAGCTGGGCTTATCGAAAGCATGAGCACAGGCTCCTTCCCTGTAGCCTGAGCACCTTATCTGAGCTTTAGAAGTGTTAGTTTTTGAGACACTACTCACTAATCTGCTGGTGCTGACAAGCGACGGTTAAAATATCCTGCCCCGCTGGCATGAGCACGCAACACTCTCCGCCACAAAAGGCCGTGGCTATTTCCAGGGGCTTGGCTCACATAGAGAGTATTTTCTGGGAAAGCAGAGGAGTGCTGTCAAATGAAGAATAGCAGAGCGATAGCAAGCACCCGGGCTGCAGCCGCTTGCAAATAGAGGGAAGATTAATGAAATCCATTGACAGCAATATTCCTCCCACCACACCACTCAACCCAGCCACACATCCCCGTCCACTGCAGCAAGGAGGGTTCACCGACTCAACCCAGCCACGGTTGTGCGTATCCCTCTGCCCTGCTGAGGTCTCCCTGACTCAGCCCCACTGCAATCATGTTCTTCTCGTTGCAACATGCAGGTCTTGCCTTCCAGTTCTGCTGTGCGGGGATGGTCGTGTGCGAGTCTGCAGGGAATGCGTGTAGATGGGTGTAGGGTTGGGTACACGCATGGGTGCATATAGAAAGATCATGTACCTCTGTGTATCATAAAAATATTTCTGAGCTCTCCAGAAGGTACTTCTGTTCTCAAGTGACAGACATATCTGCATGCACTCACTCACCCATCCGTACCCACAATTACACACACGTTCACACACACAACTCATCAACCTGGGGTGTGTCAAACCGATTCTGCCAGGACCACCATATTACATTTTAAGGGATGGTGCAAGGCTGCAAAAGCAGGTCACATCCTGTACCCCTCTCACGCCACAGCTGGTCTCTCCTGGATAATGGAAGGATTGAGGGTAGACATGCTGTAGCTAAAAGTTTAGTTAAAGATTTAATCAAGTTACTCTTGGGAGAGGAAATCAACGCAGCAATGTTTTGGACTGGTGCTATTTCTGCCCTTTGCTTATTTAGCCATTTGTATAAATGGTTACCCAGTTTGCACACTCAATTATGGTGACTGCATGCACCAGTGTGGCACATAACAACAGGCTCAAAGTACGTGAAAGCAGTGCACCACTTAAAACATCATCATTCGGCTTCAGAGTCGACACCTCACTGGACTCAGTGGGGAGAGCTGACACCACTCAGAGCTATTGTCCACCTCGATAGCACTGGGAGGTTTTTCTTCGTAGCCGTAGAAGTTAGAAATATTTCTTTTTTAAAAATGGAAACTTGAATTTTGCAGAACTGCAGCGTTATGAGGGGCTAGATTCAGCTCTCAGCCTGGATCTTTGCCACCTGGCTAGACACCCACCCGATGAAGTGAGCTGTAGCTCACGAAAGCTTATGCTCAAATAAATTGGTTAGTCTCTAAGGTGCCACAAGTCCTCCTGTTCTTTTTGCAAATACAGACTAACACGGCTGTTACTCTGAAACCTGCCACCATAGACTGTCATTCATATTGAACACAGCAACAGCTATGCAGACGGACTCACACGTTCCTGCACAGGGCAGCGGAGCCTTGTGCCTGCCTCATTGTGGAAAGGATATTTTGACCCTAATGATACTGTACGGACCATGTTGTTAGAGCAAAGATTACAGAAGCCATTTTATGAAAACCTCTCCAGCGTCTGGCATTTGTTTGCCTTGATTTCACGGCTTGCTAAGAATGAACATTAGGCCATGTTCTCTATTCGCCAGCAGAGGTCAGCACACACCTCATTAAAGACAGTGGTAGCCGGGCCAATTGCTGGATGGCTTGAGAGGAGGCTGTGGGAAAGCCCTGCTCTCATGGGAGCGCCCTGATCAGTTTGCTAAAGAAGCCCCTCTCCTAGCTCAGACCAGCTGGGATTCTTCTGGACAGCAGTCTTCCCCTGGTCCACCAAACCTGGAGCTTTCCTCTTGCTCCCATTCAGGGCTATGAGCTAGGCCCACGCCAGGCTGGCTCGTCTCCACGGATGCACAGCTATACTGAAGACACACTTAGATGTCCAAGAGTTCCAAGAGCCTTGGGTTCGATCCCTGCTTCCCCTGAAGCGGACTGTGATCAGTCTGTAGCACGGGGGCCGGGCAAACACACCAGGAGGCCCCTCCTGCATCAAACAACGCCACAGAGAACCAGGTAAAAATGAGGGTGAACTGGCAACACAAGATCATGCTCAGAGCTTCTAAAGATTAGTGTAAAAGTCAGTGGGAGATGGGTGGCTGGCTGGCTACTGTAGCTTTAAGAGCTGGCTTGTGGTTATACAAGACATATGGGGTAGGGGGGAAACAAATAAGCCAGGTGTCCTGATCAAATTGCAAAGCGACTACTTATAACCTGCCAGCCTGGAAGTTCCCCAGATCCCAGCTTCCCACCTCCAGGATGTGCCGGGAGCTGCTGGGCACCTTCTCACTAGCGACAGACCTTAGCCACAAGGTTTGGATCCACACCTGGACTTCCCCAAGGTTCAGAATCTGAGGTGCTGGTCTACGCCAGCCTGCAAATCTCCATGTGCACTAAGAATTCCAGCCCCCCCACCCCCCTTTCTCAAGCACCGCTGGCTCCCCACTCATTTCGGGATCCAGTGCACAATCCCTTCTAAACACTCTCCCAGGGTTTGTTCCAGCTCGTCCCCACTCTCCTTCCTCCTCCCGTCTCATGCTCATGTAGAATGGGTCTTTCTGCTTCTCCTTGCACACAGGCTTGCCACTTGCTGGTCCAAGAGCCTTCTCCAGCGCTGCTCTTGCTGTCTGGAACAGCCTTCTCCCTCTCACCAAGAGCTACCTCCTCTCTCCTCTGCTTTACCCTGTCCCCTGCTAGTATTTATCTCTGTAACGGGACTATTTGATGCCTTCTTCTCTCAGCACTCCGGGACACAGTTTGCTGAGCAATGGTAAACACAAGGCAGTCGGACTGTGCGTACGTGGGGAACAACTGAAACATTCATTTGAATGTAGATGTCAAAAGGATTTAGACTGAAGTTTTAGGCACAGGTTTGGCTAGTAAGGGACTAAACCAGGGCCCTTCACCGTGAGCCTCTACCACGTACTAAAGGACCAGTCTATGGAAGGAGGAGACTCTTTACCCTTGAGGCAGGTGTACATGTGTAGCACCGACAGACCCTGGTCGTCGGCGGGCGGGATCAAACTTGGGGCCTCTGGAGCTTAGTGCATGAGCCTCTACGGCGTGAACTAAAACCCATACATCTGTTAGCGATTAATGAGTCTGCTCCAGCCTTAGCAAAGTGGTCTGGGTGCCATTAGATGGGACAGAATACCACACCCAGAAGGGTTGTGGTTACACAGACCCCCTAACCAGCATATTGCACCAAATGGGTCCTCAGTTCCCTCGTGTCAGCCAAGTCCCAGCATGTGGCAAGCGGAGGAGCCGGACTCTGATCCCAGTTACGGATGAGGAGTAACTCCATTAGGATCAGTGCACTCACTCTGTGTTCGCACCAGCCTGGCTGAGCTCGGGATCTGGCCCACGGCAAGAAGAGCAAGCGGCAGAGGGCACTGTGAGGGCTGTTGGATTAGAACCGAACGCACTCAGGACTTCATTCCTCAATCCAGTCTCCCCGCTGGGCTTCATTAGCGTCAGCAGAATGTGATAAATGCATCTGACAAACCTAATACAAACCCTTCACCATCAAAACCCAACACTCCAGAACCACCTCTGACCTGCTGTTAAATGCCAGGCTGGTGGCCTCCTCCTCCCCGGGCCGCACTGGCCCCTCCTCGCTTTCGAATGCCAAGGGAAGGTCCCGGAAGGGAACGCCACCTGGGATATCAGTGAATGCCAATGATGGCAGGGCAGAAGGTGAAGTGCAGTCTATGGACACTGGTCAGGGGCATTCATATCTCTTGGCCCCCGTTGTTTGCACCTTGCAATCCCAGAGCAATCACTGCAGGGGGAAAGGCCTTTTAACACAGAAAGATTAACAATGTTTCGGAGCGCAGACATTATTATCTACATTCCCCATGGCCAGGAGGAGTTTTCCCGAATGGGAAGACAGCTCCCGATCAGGTCACTGAGTCACAGCGTTCTCCACTCCTCACCCTGACGGTGTTTGATCCGAGATACTCCAGCCAGTTCAAACTCCCCAGCAGACTGCATGGAAGGGACAGACCCGCCCGACAGCCCAGCCCTGGCTCGCCCCAGTCAATCTCTACCATTGCGCTAGCTAGATCAGCACACGCCAGTCCCAGGGGCTTTATACCCATCAGGCAGTAGAGAGCGAGGGATTGTCAATCAAGAGGGGTGGGGTCTGGAGCAGCTCCACTAAAGTAATAGGAATAACTCCCTATGTACACTGGTGGGACTGAGCTCAGACGGGGCAACAGCAGAGTCTCAGTAAATTCGCAGGGCAAAGCGGACGTAACAGCACCACAGAAAGAGCCATATTGTCTCAGAGCAATGATCCATCTAGTTCAGGGCCCTGTCTCTGAAACTGACCAGGACTAGCCGCTTCAGTGGCAGGTGCAAGAAACTCTGCAGAAGGCAGCTATGGGATAAAACCTGCCCACGTGGAAAGTTTCTTCCTAGCAGGTTGGTTTACACTCTGCAGCTGAGGATTGTGACAGTCCATAGGCGATCAGAGGCTGGCTCCCATGCTAGGCAGTCCCTGAAATCCTTGAGGCACAGGCCAAGTACTGCTCTGAGTTACGCTGGTGTAAATCTGATGGGGTTACTCTAGGTTTACTTTGGTGCCCGGGAGCTGAATATGGTCCTGGAGCTTCCTTTGTTTCAGAGAGAGCAGCGACACCCTGCAGGCACCCCACTCTGACAAGCCTGGGCTGTCAGCGCAAAATGAAAGGTGAAGGCAACAAAGTGACAGAAGGGCCAGATGAGCCCCGGCCGCTGGGTAATGAGCAGCCAAGTGCGGGCGCATGATGCTGTGCACTGAACCCTGGCCCAGCCCTGCCACCAGACAGCTGGAGAGGGCAGCCAGGTGAATGCTCAGATACTCAAGCAAAATGTTAACGTCTAATAACGAGGGGCCCCTCCTGCCAGCTTCCATCAGGCAACTGGCGATCCTGCATTGATGGAAGCACTGCACACACGTCACTGCCCTTTAAGCCAGCTGCGGTGAGCCAGGAAACACAGGCAAGACCAATCTGGGGGAGGCTACAGGGGTCACTGAGCTAGCAGAGAGGAGGATAATGAACAAACCGCCTCATTGCTCAAATGGGACCAAAATGCATTAGCCTAGTGCATGTCTGAGCACACCGCTGGCTTCCAGCCTTGGATCCCAGCTCCCTCCCAGCCCACCCTCCGTGGCTGGGACAGAAATGCAAGAGGAGGCATATTACTAATAATCACACTTTGCCTGGTCAATAGCACCTGCCATGTGGGTATCTCAAAGCACTTTATACACATTAATTAAGCCTTACCACACTGCTGCAAGTTAAGTCAGGGCCATCATCCCCATTTTACAGATGGGAAAGCAGAGGCACAAAGGAGCTAAGTGACTTGCCCAAGGTTACATGACTAATCTGTAGCAGAACTGGGACTAAACTTGAGAGGTCCCAACTCCCAGTGTCTTGCTTTATCATCTAGGCAATGTAGTCTCCAGAGTCTATGCATAGGGCCAGCGGTAGCCTGAGCATTTACGTCACCCAGAGAACTGGCTCTGTCTTTGCAAGATGTAGATATTTTTTCTCTGTCCCCCCCACTGGTTTGGGAAGAGCACTGGGGTGCAGCTGTCACAAGCAGAAAGAACAAGCAAGGCAGCCTCGCCCAACTCCAGTCCCAACAGGATTCTGTTGTGCTCAGGACAGATGTGGTTCACACAGAAAAGCAGCAGACACATGCCACTTTGCCCCCAGGTGGCTGACTCACTTCTTTCAGGAGCCCAGAGCTCAGCTGCCAATGGGGAAAAGGCATTGAGGAGAGCTGGGAAGTATTTCTGGAGGAGACATGAGGGCGTAGGCCGATCCGCTTTTCTCCGCAGAGACATTTCCATGCCAATGCAGAGTGAAGACACTTTCGGAAATGGGCACAAAGTCATTTAATGGCCTCCTGCTATTTCCCAGCAACCCCAAGAGTTTTTTCCTCCCTCGGGATTAAAGCTTGGTGATGATGCCTCTGTTTTCCAGTGGGATCCAGCCCAGATTTCCAATGCTAATCAAGACCCAGCAGAGAAAATCTGAAGTGGACAATGTATGAGAAATAGGAGATATTTACCAAATGGCTTCTCCTAATGACTTAGCTCTGGACACAGACGCTGCCTGGATGGAGCCAGATTGCCCTTTCTGTGAGAAGCCAGAGATCCTGAACCCAGGTCCACAGGTCTCCAGGTAACTTATTGCCCAGCCACTCTCCCACAGCTTGTTAGCAGCTGGTGGGCTGAATGGCTAGTGGAACCTAGCCCTGCCAGAGAGACTCTGCCCACAGGAGTGGTGGCTGGAGAAGCGCCTGGCTCTACTGATTGGTCCAGCTGAGCTTTTTAAGCCAGAAAGCAGCACAAAAACAAGACATCTATGCAACCAGGTGAGTTCCTGGCTGCTACATCAGACCCTGCCTTCTCGCCTGACTCTTGAGCTCTGCTGATCTGATTTGTCCCCTATTCTTGCTTCTCTGGTTCCTGATCCCTGCCCCTGTTCTCTGACTCCAGCTCTGAGCCTTCGCCCAACTCTGACCCCAGTTCTGGCTCTGACCCTCAGCCCTGGCATTTGGCCTCTGACTCTAGTTCTGACCCTCAGCTCTGTATCCTAGCTCCTGACCTGACACACTAGGCCTGACCGAGACTATGTCCTGGTCCGTAACAGTCTCTCTGTCTGTTCTATGAAATGAAAGGCATGTGCACTTCACATTGCAAGCTTTAAGGGACACAGAGGCTGGTTTTGTTCTGTATTTGTACAGCACCTGGCGCAAGGGGGCCCTGGGCCATGACTGGGCCCCACAATACAAATACTTAAACAACCATGTGAAAGGTGACTATTTAAAACTGTATTGCAAATACCTCAAGAGTGGCCAATGCTCTAGAGGAAGCACATCTTTAAATAGCGTTGTAATGGTTTTAAGGACGTGGACACTAGTGAATTTTGTCACATTACTGATCTACATGTGTATGTGCAATAATATATACCCACCCACCCTGCTATATATTTGAATAGTTACAATGAAAGCAAATGCTGCGGGAAAGTAACTTTCTCATGTTAGGAAACATACAGGACATTTTCCCCCTTAGCTGATCGGCTGCCTATTCTGTCTGGATCTCTTTATACCCCCAGGCCTGCTCTGCTTCTGTTGCTGGACCTCAGCAGAGCTCCACGACTTGACACTAAAAATAGAAAATGGTTTGTATGACTCCTTCCCACCCCAGGTAACAAATCCCAAAACTTGCATTTATATAACACCTTCCCATTGTCTTCTACAGACTTTGCAGAGTGGACAGACTACATATAGAATTTACTTCACAGCCTGCTACTATGGAATGAAGGATGGCCTTGTGGTTTAAGCATTTACCTACCATACCCAGAAATCCAGGTTCAATTCCTGCCTCACCCACAAAATGTTCTGTGCTGAATATTTCTTAGTGAGGTTCACCTGGAAGTCTAAGAAAGTAGAACCAATGAAGTCAAAGGGGTTCTATTGATACTGTCCTCCTAAATTCAAAGCTGGAAAATAGCTCCCATGGCTTCTGCAAGATGGAGTCAGGACCTACTTAATCTACCAACAATCATTCGTTTTATTTAATCTAGCATAACAAGGTACAACGGCAGGAAGCTGAAGTCAGCAACGTTCAAACAGGATCTAAGATGCTAATTTGTGACAGGGAGGGTAATTAACCATAGGAACAAATTCCCAAGGGAGGTGGTGAACTCTCCATGCAGAATTTTTAGATCCGAATCGGACGTCTTTCTCAGGGACATGCTCTGCTTCAACACACAAGTCTGGGTGCCATTCTCTGGCCTGTGTTGTTGTGCAGAAGATCAGACTAGCCCATGACGATGGTACCTTCTGGCCTGAATGCCTGTGAAGTGCTGTGCAGCCGCATGCAAGTTCAAAAGCACAAAGCAACACTCACCAACAGGTGGGGACAGGGGGTGAAGAGGAATCTGGAACTACTCCAGACCTGCCAAACTTTCCATTACCACCATCTTGCCCTGGGAAAGACAGATGGGAGCCTCTGACTTGGCCAGCAATGCCTGTCTATCGAATTGTGGTGGGTGTGGTCTATGCCAAAGGAGGTCAGGTACTGGTATTGCATTCTCTGTCACACGAAGATTAGGAGTCCAGCGCCAATGTATCTAAGGTAAATAGCTGGCCCCAGTCACCACAGTATTGGAGTGCCTCATAGTCTTTAGTGTATTTATCCTCACAACACTGCTGTAAGGCAGGGCAGTGCGAATATCCCCATTTCACAGATGGGGAATGGAGGCACAGAGAGGTTAAGGGACTTGCCCAAGGTCACAAGAGGTCTATGGCACAGCAGAGACATGAACCCAGGACTCCCAAGTTCGAAGGCTCATACCCTAACCCTGGTCCATCCATTCATCTACTCCAAGGATATTTCTGACCTGTATTTACCTGCTCTTGAGTCCTAGAGCCACCACAGAAAGTTATGCTGAAAGCCTCCTGCCACGCTAGCAGCATTAATTCAGTGCTACATGTCTAGCGTTTTCATCTCCTTCCAAAGATCGAGGGGGCTGTGACTTCGAAGCCACATGGATTCCTTTCTGACTGAAAGGTTGCCTCAAATTCCCATAGGGTCTGGTCCTTTCTTAGGACACTAGTGACAAGAAGAGCAGAGCAGACGGCTCTGGGAGTGTCTGACCTCTTGGAGTGTCTCCGGGAGAGGAAGAGTGGGCAGTGGTGAAGGTAGTACTTCCACAACCCCCTTTGCTGTAATAGAGAGACAGACAGACAGCTGCTCACTCTGGAGTCCAAACTCACAACAGATTTTGTCTCATGCTGCCATGGCCCTAAACTGCTAAACATCCTCTCCCCCCTGTGAACGGCACCCTCCTCTGGCAGCAGATTGCAAAACTCCAGTTGGATAGGACAGCTCTTGGGTTGCGTTACCCCTTGTTTTTAGCCAAGTACATCATGCATCTGAACCCCCGGCTGTTCTGCTGTTCCACAGGGCTGCTGCTTCATCCCTCCCCAGGACTGGATGCCAGAGAGCGAATTCAGAGCTAATGGTAAATTGCAGTGTCAGTTACACAACAGTAAGTCAGTGTAACTGACATGATGAATGGGAATATGGGGCTGGGGCAGGAAAAGCAGCCACCAGGATGGTGTAAGGAGGAGATGAAAGATAAATGGGAGGTGCTGCTTCTTTACACCCTTTTCTTTCTACATCCCCACCCATCTCCCAGCTTGGTGCGTATGTTACACTCGTGCTAGTGAAAGGGGATGGAAAGCTAACGGAGCAATCCCCTTCCCCACCTAAGTGAGAGGGGCAAACAAAAAACTACCCCGATCCCCTGTAGAACTCAGAATACAGAGATGCTGCTAAGGATTCAGATCTGAAGCATGACTCGAAACCACAGGACAGTCACCGTTATTTTGACGACAATTAGACATTGTGATCTCCTACAGATATACACAGACATAGGACCAATTTTCAACCCCTCCTCCTCCTCCCCCTGGCAAATGAGAACCAGGTTATAAGCAGGAGAAATGACATCTTTATATATTTGTTTAATGAAGGTGCTCAGATCCCACCTCAAATCCTCCAGAAGGGAAAACGTTCTTGTGCCATTTGCTAGTGCAAATGCTGTGGCTTTAATGATTTCTCTTCTCAATAGGGCCCAGATTAAATGTGGTCTGTTGTGTTGTTGATACAGCCAGAGATCTAATAACATTCATCTTCCCCCTCTGTCATAAGGGGATGCTTATAACCCTTCTCCTTAGAATACCCATTTCCAGATAGGCCTTTAAGCATTGTGTTTTAAATTGATTTCACAGAGGAATAAAATGGGGAAAGCGCTGAATACATTCACACGCACACACAGAGAAATTCCTTTCAAACATCCAGCGCCAATGCGAATCTCAATCTTGATGAAATTATGCCTAATAAAAAGCCAGATGGCTCATCATTTCCATTTTCTCCACAAGACTTCAGTTTAATGGCCAAACGCTCTGCACAACATGTGGGGAAGAGAGCTTTGTGTGAGATCAAGATGTATTCTTCCTCTTCCAGGGAAATTCGTATTGCCTTCAGTGGGCCCAAATTTCAGGCCCCAAGAGTGGGGAAGTGGCTGATTAAATTGCTCTTCTTTCTCTGATCAGATAAAATGGTTAATGTGGGGGTTGAAAGTAGGTGGAAAGCACTCCAGGAAATGCGATTGGCATGGGATTGTGGTGGTTTATCAAAATGCCTTCACAGCACCATGGTATCTGAGCACCTACTACCCCCACATCTCAAACTGTAACAAAGAATCCAATCCATCTTCAAAGTTTAGATGGAGACTCCATGGCATCACATAGGGTGACCAGACAGCAAGTGTGAAAAATCGGGACAGGGGGTGGGGGGTAATAAGGGCCGATATAAGAAAAAGCCCCAAATATCGGACCTGTCCCTATAAAATCGGGACATTTGGTCACCCTAGCGTCACACCATCTCCACATAGCTGTTCCCCTAGACTGATGTCTGAGTGCTGCAAGAAGTTCATGTAACTAAGTTCATAGAAACACTCCCAATAAGGGGAACCACCACCAGAGTTCTCTTATTACTGATTATGATGTTGCATATTCTCAGGATGAACTCACCTGGCATTAATACGGAGACAATGGTTAATCTATAAGACTTTATGCCTGTGGGGCTCCCATTCCCTTGCTCACCAGTGGGGTGTGTGGACAGGGCTGGGTGGAGAAGCCGTAACACGAGCCCTGCTGTCACTGGGTGCCAGGGTGTAATGGAGTGGCTGGGATGTTGACAGTCCACCCCATAACCCTGCTGCTCTCCTGACATGTTTGAAGGGCCACTCCCCTTGCATGGGGGAGGGGGCAAACCCTGCTCCCGCTGGCCACATGATGCCTCCAGGACCCACTGAGCTCATGCCCCTCATTGGTGAGGGCTTCTCTGGGCTTCTCTGCTGCAGCCTGGAAGGACTTGATCTTGCCCCAGTATGTGTAAGAAAGGGTCACCACCATGGGCCAAAGCCAAAGGATTTAGGCAGTCCTCATGCAGGCAGCGCTCTCACTCACCTTGGGCCTTGGCCTGGCCTCTGGAAGAGAAATGCCCAGAGCCATGGAGCAAAGGGAGCTCACCCGCACTGAGCGTGCTGGTAAACGGGTGGCAAATACACAACCACTTTAATTCACTGGACTTAAGCCAACACCCAGACCAGACTGTGTCTGGCCCTCACAGCTACCCAAAGCTGAGAGCCAGGTATCCCCCAACTTTCACCCTCCCCGCGTAGGGGCAGCTATGATATGGCTAGGGCCAGAACCACTATTTCCTGTTAATGCTTCTGGCAGTGCCAGCTTCACGATAGGGAAGTGCTCCCCACGGACCAGGGGAGAAGAGCGTATGCTGCACACTAGGGAATTCTCTCGGCATTTAAATCAGGTTCTAAATTCACTGCTTGTCACCCAAACCAGTAAGAATCTAAATGTCAAGAAAAGCAACTTTCTGAGGCAATTTGTCATATTTGCAGGACTTGGAATGCCCTTGCACTCTCCAAACCCACCCCGCTTTTCCCTCCTGTCATCAGGTACCAATGTAATTAAAATAATACACTCTTCTATAGCGTACATGTTTTTGAGACCCCCAGATCCCCCAGCATGTGCTCTTCTGCAATGACAGAATAGCCATGTGTATGGGCGGGGGGTGCATTGCAGATCCTACTTCTTTCCATATTTCTCTCTTGATTATTTTTCTACAGAGGCAAAGAAAAGCAAGCATAAGGTTTAATGATCACACTGAGCGAAGAAAACGGACGTACAGGTGGCATCAGAAGAGCAGGCTGCAGATCAACAACTACAGGATGCTGCCACACAGCTCAAGGAGCGCAAAACGTGCTCCTCTTATTCCCAGCCAAAAAGAGTTAAACTCCCTCCTCCCCTTGGGCTAATGAAAGCTGATTAGAACCTCTTAAACCAATCCTGGCTGTGGCAGGAGCTCAGAGGTGGCCCTGGGAGGGGTTGGGGGAAGGTATAAAGGCTGGTAGCGAGAGACACAGAGTGACATTGCAACAGGAGAGACTCAAGGGGAAGAGGAGCCAGAGACGCCCCATCACTGCGGGAGACAACACAACACAAAGATGAACCCAAAGCTTATTTTCTGCTGTGGATTTCTGCTGCTGCTTCTCCTCAGCCAGGACCAGGCAAGGGCCAAACCTCTCTCCAGTTTACAGGTAAGAGAGCAGCTGCTCATTTCAACATCATGTGGCCGATGATTCGTTGAAACTTGGAGTTACCGGCTCCAAAGATTCAGATTAGATACGGCTCTTCTTAGCCCTCCCTGGCTGCTGGAAGGTACTCAAGAGCATCGGGGTCATGAAGCTGGCAGACATGGGTTACTTAACTGAGCAAAACCAAAGCTATTCCTTGCCTGACTTCTCTCTCGATTGACTTTAGATAATGGGAGGTCAAGTGTTGTTTGTTCCCCGGGGTAGGAGGGAGACTGCAAAATTTCAGGTCAGTCTGGGATTGGGTGAAGTCATTAAATTTCAGAGAAAAAGAAGCTGCATTTTCTTACCCAGAGTATGGATGTCCTCCCCCCTGTAGCCCTGCCCTGGGCACTGGCAAGCTCATCCCTCGAGTTCCTAACCTGCCTCTGTCTCTAGCCAAAGTATCCGGTTTTGGCTGCATGCTATTAACAAGGAGGGGAATCGTCTCTCAACAGAACTGCAGAGGATTCAGTCACCCGCTTGATAAACCCAGGAAAGAGAAGGAGAGAAGGGATCCTACGCTGTTAATAAAAAGCATTTTAAGTATCCCCGGTAGAAAGAGTATCTTCTAATTATCTCACCGTCAGTCCAACATCCCTATATACCATGTAACCCTCCAACCTCCTCAGAGCTAATCCTTCCAGCATCAGCCTAGCCTCTCTCCACCTGTTCCATTAGCACCATCCTTTGCTTACTATTCCTTTAGCCCCTCCAAGCCTCTTCGTTTATCATCCCAGACACCAGGCTCCCAGCTTTAGGAGAGACTCCTTTTACATCCCTCACTTTTCTGGTCCATGTCTAACTGAGATCATAGCAGAAGCCTATAGCCCGAAGGCATCTGAGAGCCGGTGTCCAACATAAAACAAGAGTTGTTAGTGGAGGACAATGAAGACCAGAGATCATTGTCATTACTTTGTTGAGATTTTAGCACATTTTTCTATCCAAGTCAAGCTTAAAATGGGTTCGTTTGAGATGAGCATTGACATAGGTTTACATGACAATAATTGAAGGAGTGTCTGAACCTCAATACCTCCCCCACTCTCCCCCCTGTCTTTCAGAGCCTGTCCAGATTGTTAGATGAGGATCTGGAGCATCCCCTGGCTTCTGAGGAGATGGACCAGGAGCAAGAAGACATGATCCCAACAGATGCCTTTGACCAACAGGACTCTGTGCTCCAATGGGCCCGAAACTCCAGGGACCAGCCCGAGGGGGTCCCCATCAGTGACAGTACTTTCCAGAGGCTCTTCAGTGATCTTCTGGGCTCATCCAGGAGATACCGAGGCAGAAGCAAAAAGGGCCTGTCCAGGGGTTGTTTTGGTGTCAAGCTGGACAGAATTGGATCCCTGAGCGGACTGGGATGCTAACTATTCGCTATGGTAAGAGAGAAGCGGCATGAGACTGTGTGTGTGTGGGGGGTGGAGGTATGAGTACATAGAGGAGGAAGAGTTAAGAGCTCGAATTGAAGGAAAAGGTACATATGACACTTGCCATCCCTCCTCCTCTCAGACCCAAGGGACCAACTTCACCTTGGTGCAACTCCACAGACGTCCCTGGCACCACCTGCACATTTGGTTTATTAATCTTACACCCCCAGGGCTTTACCCGCCCCTCCCCTGCCTTCTCCAAATCAGCTGTGTGCACTTTGTCCTGCCTCAGAGAAGCCAGCCAAGAGAGGCTTTCGCCAGCTCCCCAATGACGCTGGTGTAAATCCAGAGAGACCCCCTGGAGCAGGGTAAGTGAGCAGAACCGGGCCCTAGAATAGTAAAGTCAGTTAGTTCCTGTTAGTGAAACCTGGCTGACCTCCTTTCTGTCACTTATTCCTTTTGTTTCCTTGGCAGGACTAAGATTTTCAGGACCTAGAGGACCCATTGCCTTTCATTGAGATGTTCAGCTCAAACTGCTCCAGCTCCACTAACTCCCCTGCGGACGCTGGACTGAATGAGTTCCTCCCGGGCCATCCCCCCACCATACGTGACCATTGCTACCTTGTTTGTACCATGGTATTAACTTATCAAAGCAGTTATCTGTTCCATTTGTCTTGTTGATGTGCCAAGTGTATGAAAATACTTTCACAGAACAGTCCTCATTGTGTCATGGATGCTGAAAATACATTGGTTTTCATCATTTAGTGAATGTGTTTCAAACCTCCACTCTGATTTTCTTCCTAATTCATCATTCCTGAAGGCAAAGTGTTGCCATGATTTACATTTGGTCAAATAAATATGAACTATTCAGATTCATCTGATGGCTGGTTAATGGTTACCATGCGTGTTCTGAGAGGTTGTCTGAAGAAAGATAAAAAGGGATTTTATAAAAAGAAAAACAAACAAACAAACAAAAAAGAAAAACAAAAAGCATTTACCTAAGAAAAGCAGCTGGGGGAGTCCAAGAGAACACAGCATGGCTGATGCAACATCCCTCACTGGGGGTTGAACCCTGGCCTTATAGCACTAAAGCATTTGCCTCTATCACTTGAGATAAAGGGGTAACTCCATTAGCTGGCAGCAGTAGTAGGTTGTTATTCTCTATGTGGGCCAGCCACTAGAAGGGGATGATGCACTTTACAAGCAAGTGACACTGACATGAGGCCCTTTTGCATACCTATTCTAAGGAAGCTTTCACCTTCTTTGCTAAGTGCCACAGGGAGTCCCAGCTGAAATGCCTGGGGGAGGTTTGCATGTTTAAGGTTGTCTGGTCTAGAAAAACATTGTCCTCCTTGACGGGAAGCTCATCGTGATCCCTAGTCTTATGCATGGCTCGCTTGGGACACAAACTAGTTTTCTGACAAAAGCTGTATCCAAAATACACCTGGGCAGGCTCTTTGCTGCAAACAGTGCAATCACGGAACCTGGCCCTGTTTTCCTGTGCTCAGGCTAGGTCTACACTACAGTCTGTGTTGGCAGAACTTACATCACTCAGGGATGTGAATAAACCACGCCCCCCACCCCACCCCCCCGAGCCACATAAGTTACATGCATTCATGAGCACAGCGCTATGGTGGCAGGAGAGCTTCTCCCACCAACATAGCCTCTGCTGTTTGCAGAGGTGGTTTTATTATGCCAGTGAGGACATGCTCTCCCATCGGCACAGAGCGTCTTCACCAGACGCTGCAGCACTGTACGTGCAGACATGCCCTCAGACTTGTTCATTGCTGCTTGACACGTGGGATGTAGGTCAGCCCCTAGGCTGCTTGCCAAGGAGCTGACTGGGCAGCCCCGATGCTGGTGCGCGGTCCCACGGACATCACTGGGACTGCTCGTGTATGAACTGGGGTCACAGAATCGGGCACAGTCTGTTCACTGCCTGCCAGCCTGTTCTGCAGATTTTCAGTGCAGAACCCACACTGGCTGGCCTGGGGCATGGAAGCTGCATTGTATTGTTTCTCTTCCCTGATGGCAAGTGTTCTTCAAATCCAGTATCCAGTGAAAATTCTTGTGATCATTAATTTGAAATTCACTTTCCATGAATATGCCACAGTAATTCATGTAAGAGACCCTGCCCTGAGCAAACACCCTGCCTGTAAACTTGCTCCCCACAGAATTCCCGGGAAGAACACACAATAGGGGTGCACAGCCACACTCAAAGCAAATTTGATTAAAGCTTGCTCAGCTATGTTCAGATCTGTCTACATGAGCTGCACACCACATGATTGCAGTGTAGACATTCCTGTAGTTTCTGGACCCCCCCTTAGCCACTGTGAGGCTAGGGGGACCCTTCTTCCAAGCCTCACTGTGGCTTTGTTGACTTCCTTGGAGATACTGTGAAATCCGAATCAGAGTTCCGGTGGATTTACACCAGTGCACATCAGAGACGTGTGCCACCCAGCAGCATCACCCCAGTTGGAAACTGGTGTAAAGCAAGTTAAGATTCCCACCCAGTACAGTTGGAAACTGGTGTAAAGCAAGTTAAGATTCCCACCCAGTACATTTTCAAGTACACTTCTGCATGGAATTTACAAACACACTCCCAAGGGGTACGCTGCAAATTCATGATCACAGTTCTATGGAAACTGTCAGAATCCCATCAAGAGGGGACCCTGAAGCACAGAATTACTTGCGAATGGAGGTGTCCTTTCCTTTCTTGTTTGTGGTGCCACTTTATCCTTTATAAATCCTTTTAACATTTAGAAGTCACCATCAGTTTATTCTCTCATGGCTACCCCTTTATCTCCCTTTCATTTCCTTTTTATCCCTGTTATTTCAAGTTCATGATTCTTTGCATTTCTAGGGAGAAAACAAAACCACCACTCTCCCCCCCCCAAACACTACTTTCTCCTAAAAGCAACACACACACATGATTAGTGGATCTCATGCAGCCAATGAAATGACAATCTCTCAGCCCAGGAGTAGAAAATTCAACAGCAATTCCTGCAGGTCTCTAGCTGTAAAGCTTCATTAGGTCTTATGCGTTCACCATTTATTCTATTTAAGAGATCAGCTTTGGTTTTACTCGCTGAAAATTAATCAGCTGTATCAGTGAGAATGAACAAAACTATCTCTTGTTGGGGAAAGATGTTCTAATCATTTACTTAGGCACATCAGAGCTCTGAGCATCCTAGTTATGAAATAATCGATGCACCATATCCATTATATACAGTGCTACTTTTCACCACCAGGGTGCAAAATGGAACATTCCACCAATATTCTTGAAATGACTCATGACATCAAATGAAGGATCAAGCCAGGTAGAGGTTGAAGGGATCTGGCAGGTTGATTTAGATCCCAGATTTAGGTTTAGGTAAAAATGATTTTGCATGGTGATAGGCTTCCACTCCTATCCATCATGACATCATGAGAAAAGTAAGCTCACCATTTCATTACAACAATCAAAAATCAGGGCAATCTCAGCATGGCTAATGGCAGCTCGGTTTCAGAGTGACTGAATACAGCAATAACTGTAGTACATAAACAGAGAAGGCTGAGGTGGGGCATAGTCTTTAAATATGGAAGAGGTTGTTATAAAGGAGATGGTGATCAATTGTTCTCCATTGCCACTGAAGGCAGGACAAGAAGTAATCAGCTTAATTTGCAGCATGGGAGCTTTAGATTGGATAGTAGGAAAAGTTTTCTGACCCTTTCTAATATTTAAGCACTGCAACAGATTACCAAGGGAGGTGGTGGAATGAATCCCTGTCCTTGGAGGTTTTTAAGAACCTGTTAGACCAGCACTTGTAAGGGATAGTCTAGGCATATTTCATCCTGCCTCAGCAGAGGGGGGCAGACTAGATGACCCCTTTAGAGCCCTTCTTTTCGAGGAGTTAATGAAGAATAGCATCTAGACAGAATAGAGACATATTCCTCAGTCATGAATGCCATGTTGCAGACCCTTGGATTAGAGTGTGCAGACCTGTACATCCTCAGGGAGCCGCACCAAAGTCAATGGGTCCGCGAGAGGGGTTCAGTTGCAGGACTGGAGCCATGCTTGGTAACAACTAGAGCTGAGTGAGGCTTTTTTCCACTAATTGTTTTGTCACTGAAAAAATGCATTTTTCGGGGTCCAGAACTATTCACTGATTTTGGACCCAAATTTGGCAAATAGTTTTGGTTGTGGGGAAAAAATAAAATAAAAAAAGGAGTCTCGATGTTTTGTTGTGACTTTGATTCGGAATAACCTCATGCTTTCAAATCTGGTCAGTTCAAAAACCACCAGAAAGACAAAACAAACCAACCCCACACAAGGAAATGGTGATATGCACCCAAACGAAACAAAAAAACCTTGGGAAAACTATTGGTTTTGGTTGACTCAAAATGAATTGAAATACCTGGGGGGAAAAAGATTGTTTGGGTCAGCTCAGAACCCTTCAACGGATTTTTTTTTCAATTAAGTTTTTCCCATTTGACAAAAAGAAATTAAAAAAAAAAAAGTTTCGTTCAAGTCAAACCAGATTTTTCAGTTCAGCTCCCAAACCGAGAAGTCTGGTATTTGCTCAGCTTGAGCACCAACAGCAGCCCTCTGCCCTTCTACAGCCTCCTTCATGAAACATCTCAGAACCCTGCACAAATAATAGCAGAGGGACAAAAATAAACTGCCAAAGTACACAAACCCTGCCAGTGATAGGACAGGGAGAGTCAATGGGAATTAAACATGTGACCTATCTGACCAATCTCACGGCTCAGCAATACCACTCCCGTTTCGACTATTGAACCATGGCTATCAAGTCACAGAGTAAAAAACACGAATCAAATAAATTAAAAAAAATACAATTAAGGAAATTGCTACCTGCTAGCAGATATTCAAAAGCTGAAACAGGATAAGCTAGACCGGTTATTGATGGCAAATGTTCAGATGAGCTCTAATGTTATTCACCTGGTTTTAGTGAAAACAGCTGTGGTTTTGAACATGAAAAGGCCGCATTGTGCTCTCGCTTGTTTCACTCAGTGGAACTGTTCTGGAGTAACTGAAGGCTCATTCTGGCCCAATGGGTTTTTTAGAAGTTTTGCCTGCTCTTTGTTTTCTCTTAAATCAGTTATTTCACTTCAAGGTCCATTATGTTCTCATAGTAGCTGGTTGCTTCAAATGCTGCTTTCCAGAGGCAGAAGAGAAAATAGGAGCAGATTTGGATCTCAGTTATACCAGTGCAAAGCCACCATGTAAGTGGAGTGACTCTGGTTTTACACTGGTTTAACTGAACTCAGAATCTGGCCCAAAGTTCCTAAAGAGTTTGGGTCAGATGCCACTTTTCCTCTTAGCTACTGAGAATTTCTTGACCTTGAAGGCTGAATGATTCCATGTGTGTGCCCAGAGGAGAGGGAAGATCTGGAGTTAGAAAGAGTGTCAGCATTGCACAGGCAGGGAGATGGGAAGCCAGCTAACACCACTTCTCATATTTAATGCTGATCTGATGCTCTAATGAGGACAATGCAGTGCATATCAGGAACCAGCTGGGACTCTCCATTTATGTATTATCTTGGTTTTGATATAAGCTATCATCGTTCAATCAATCCAAGCCCATGGTTCTCTTACAACGTCGCATTCTCATAACTATTACAAAGGAACAGAACAGGCTTCTTATTGCTCCACAGATAATTGAGAAAAACCAACAAACATCCCAGCTTCAATAACCTCCTCAGCTAGCTGGTTCCTCCAATGCCTGGGAGAAGAGACAGGCCTGGGAAATGAATCAATTTGAGGTCTCTCAGCAGTGCTAGGGTCAGTTAGTCACAGATGGTGGAGCCTCATTAGCTTGTGATGACATTATTGTGATAATCTGTATTGCAGTAGTGCCTATGAGCTGCAATCATAGGCCAGGACTCCATTGTTCTGGGCTTTGTGCCAACACAGAACAAAAATCGTCCCAGCCCCAGAGAGCTAAGTAGGGCTCTGAGAACCTGTTCAAATACACTTGTAATTTCCCCTTCATCACAACCTTAGACCCAAATCTGTGACCCAGTGGAATCTAGCCCAGTTCAAATCTTGGCCAGGGGTAATAGAAATCTACTGGCAGATGCCTCCTTTCCTCTTGATTCTAGATTCTAGAGGCTTACTTCCTGAACATCCTGTGCCAATCTCCAGTCTCCGTTACACTGGTGTACACCCAGGGTCAGCGAAGCTACTCCAGATTTACACTGATGTAATGGAGATCAGAATCTATTTCGCTGTGGTTTAGGACTGGAAATGGCCCGCTTTTGAACAGAATCCTACAAAAGGTAAACAAGTGTGAACCTGAAATGGACAAGAACTCGGATTCTGCAGAGGATGCTGTGTAACCAGCTAAACCTATCACCTAGGCATTGTGTCTCATCATTTCAAAATGCTATTTTTCAAAATGTCACAGGGAACAATTTACATCACATCCAACGCTCTCTAATTAAATCCCAAGGACTCACGCTGGATGCGTTTGCCCTTTCGGTAACTTGCTTATTACTATTAGTATTTAAATGCTCACAGCTACGCTTTTAAGTGAGCCTGCTAGTCAGCTAATGGGAAAAGCTCGTTGCTCTAGCAGCATTGTCGTTTCAATCTGGCTGGAGCGGACCGAACAAAGCAGCTGAGCATGAATTTACATACGGAAGGTATGAAAATAGCTGAGAAGACCAGAAGTGCCTTCCCCCCGCCCCCCTTCTTTTTAAAGATGAAAGACACATTCTGTAGAACGCTAGGAATGGAGTACAACGACCGCTGGCCTCAAAAGTGTCAATGGCAGCATCTTACTCAACGGGTCTGCTCCCTGAGGCCCCGATCCTAAGAGGTGCTCGATACCTCCCAGCATGTGGCTGCGTGTCCAAGGCAGATCTGCTGATTTTATTGCCATAGGGATAAATCCTTATTCATGCAAAATTCCCATTGAAGACCTGCTCCAAAGGCCATTGAATTCAGCAGAAAGTCTCCCATTGACTTCAGTGGGCTTTGGATCAGGCCCTGGGAGATGTATTATTACCATGGCATCTAAAGGCCCCAGCAGAGATCAGGATCCGATCCACTGGACACTGTAGAAACAGTACAAGCTCGCAGGTTAAATAGACAAGACAGGAAGGCTGGGAGGGGGCAAGAGGGAAAATGACTTCCCCAAGGTCACCTGGCAAGGTCACCAGCAGAGGAGCCAGAAACGAGGATTCCCGATTGCTAGTCCAGTGCCCTCCCTGCTAGAGAACACGGCCTCTGTTTCTTGTATTGACATAAGGACTACATGAAAACTGAGTGAGGCCCTCAGGATTTAGAGTCAGAGTTTGAGGCCACAAGAGACCACTGGGTCATCCAGGCTGACCTGTATATCACAGGCCACCACCTCTACCCAGCACCCTCATACTCCACCCAACCAAGAAAATTAGACCAAAGTATTACAGACTTCTCAGCCCCACCTCAAAGCCCTGGCGCCTCCCCTGCTAACATCCTATCTCCAGCCGTGGCCACCCCTGATGCTTCAGAGGATGGAGATTTGCCCCAGCACCAAAGAAATTACTCCCTTTTATACTTGGTTTTGGTCATTTTTAGATGGACTTGTTTGGCTAAGGCTAATAAACAGTAGCAACGCCCCAAGGCAAAACTTAGAAGACCTTGCAGAAAGGCGGGCCATCCGTTACAGTAACCAGTTCAATGATACAAGTGCTTGTTGTCTAAAACTAATAATTAATAAAGTGACCTCTTCTGCCGAGCATAACAGCTGGACTTTCCATGAAGGATGATCATTGCTTCGGAATTTCTCACATGAGAATACAGGTATGTGGGGCGAGGAGGACGTGGTGCCCCATCATTTACAGGCAGGAGGACGAGACATGGCGAGTGAGTGGTGACCGGCCTGCACTCCTCATCTAGATATGCCGTCTAGTTTGTCGAAAGTCACTGGGGAATACCTAACCGTTTTACATCAAGGGGATAAACTGGAAGTGCTGGTACTTGACAGCACACGTAGTCTGGTACATCTTAAATGGCGATGAACTGGTGTGCACACAATGCCATAGGGAGGTTTGCACCATCCTCTGGGGTCTTGGAGAAAGCAGCATTTTAACGTGGAGGAAGAAAAATAAAGCATGTCCTAGCAAAACCCGGGGCTCAATCAGTTCCCACAGCACCAAAAAGTCTGGAGTTAGATGCACTAAAACAAACGCACAGACAAGGGAAGTGCAGCTGAGTCCCTGTCTGCACTGGGAATTTGCCCTGATCTCAGCCATAGATGACCAGCAAATGGTGCAGCTGCCCCAGTGCAAAATCTAGGTATGAATAAGGAGCTGTGATTTGTACAACTTACCCCACTTTCAAGCAGGAGTAAACTCCATGGGTGTAAAATCACTGCTTTGCTTGTCTACATGAAGGGAGCTACCCAAGTTGCTGGTCATCTGTGGCTGAAATCAGGACAAATTCCCAGAGCAGACAAGGCTGCAGACCCTTGAAAATAGTGTGACAGAAAGACTGTTACACAGACACCCCTGGGTGGCATGTAATGGGGAGCGCCCCTGCCCACAGAAAGGTGGTGATGCTCTTGCAAGAGGCCAAACAGGGCAGCGCAGTATGTCCAGTGGAAAAAGTAGGGCAAGCTGGTAACTAATGCCACCGCCGGCTGGCACCTCTAGTGGTGGAGTAAATAACCCCAATAGCCCCCAGACCAGAGGGTAACTTGGCAGAGCCTGGCAAGCCCCATGCCCCTGTCAGTGGCACTGGGTCTGCCAGTGGCGGGGGAGACCTAGGCAGTGAGATTTCCCTAACACTTGTCTGTTTTCCTCCTTTCATTTTACAGCTCAAACTGAAAGAGACACAAACGCTGCAAGCAGAGCAGAGACACCGGTTCCAAACCCTCTCTGCACCCCTTTGCTCGCCTCCCCCAGGTACAGGAGGCTGCAGACTGGCCCAAGAGGGGGGTTGAGTTCCCTTCACGGGGGGCGAGCAATGGATCGTGTCCCCCCGTCAGGGGAGGGGGGCAGGAGGACGCGCTCAAGGCACTGAAGGGACCCCAGGCGATCCATCAAGCGCTAGCCTAATGGCGACTGCTAGGAACAGGGAAGACCACGCGGTCATTTCATTCCTTGCGCTGCCCAGAGCGGGACTGCGAAGGAGGCATTTGAGATGCGTTGATCGCCCGGGGCGGCTTGGCGCTGCTGGAGCGGAACAGGATCCGGATCGCGGCTCCAGGAGGGGGACACACCGTTTCCGAAAGGGTGACCTCGGGTGCCAGTGGCTGCAGCCAGTTCCCTTATCAGGGCTGAGTGCCCGAATTCCGAGCTCTGGCAGGAAGCCGCCCGGAGGTGAAGGGGGGATATATATAAAGGAAGCCCGAGCAGCCGTTCGAGCCCAGACCAAGGCGCTCGGGTCTGGAGGCAGCGCAAGGGACCGGGCAGGATGAAAGGCGCAGCCCTGAGCTGTTGGGCCTCTCTGCTTCTTCTCATCCCGCAGGGGCCAGCAGGCGGGCACCCGCTGCCCAGGAAACACACCAGCCAGGAGCTCCAGGCCCTGCAGGTGAGGAGAGGCTGCAGCTGGCCTGGGGTGGGGTGGGGAGCTGGGTCTCTGGCCCCAGCCTCGGAGGCCGCGTAAAGGTGTTAGCACCGGGCACCTTAAAATGAGGGAGCCCTTACCAAGCAGGACAGGGGGCAGAGCCCTTCTGAGCAATGTGATTTTCAATCCGAGAGAGGACAGGTCCGGATGGAGGCCCCCTCTCCTCCGCCCCAGGGATACGGACACACACTGAGTGCCCTGGTCAGTTACGCGGGAGCTGATCACGGTCTTCTCCTCTCTTGTTCTAGGACCTCCTTGAGCTCCTGAAGGAGACAACGCAGGGGGAGGAAGGGGAGCCGCTGGAGTTGGAGAATCTGGACTACGGGGCGGAAGACGACGACCCTAGCTGGGACCTTGCTGAGCCGGAGAGCAGCCCCGCTACCCGGCTCCAGCCCCGGGATCCTGTGGAGAGTCAGTGGAGGACCCTCCTTGCTTCTCCCAGGAGGATGCGGCACTTCTCTGGCTGTTTTGGGACCAGGATCGAGAGGATCGGCTCTCAGACAGGACTTGGGTGCAACATCTACAAAGCCCGTAGGTCTTAGCTCGAACCCTTAGCCTGCCTTCAGCCCCCGTGTGTCTAGGGTTCTTCCCCACCTAGCCAGGAAACAGCCCCAGGCTTAGGAGGCACGTCTGGCAATCCCTGTATGGCCAGAGATGGCCCAATACCGCCCTATATAGCCCTGCAAGATTCTTCCCCATCCTCTGCCTTGGGCGGCAGACCTTGGCCCCGGCTGGATTCTTTAAGAGAAAGGTCGAGCGGAAAGGGTTGGACAGTGGGTACCTACAGCTCCATGATATTAGCCATAGGCCTAGCAAACAGCTGTCCAGCCGCGTGGGGACAGGTCAGAAACCCGAGACAGAGCTGCTCTAGCCGAGAAGGTAAGCCGAGAGTCTGAACGTGGTGCTCACTGTGTCTCCTTCCCCCTTGGTTTTAGGTTCCTGGAAGAGGAGATCGAGAAGCTGAATCTAGAGCTTCCCACCAGCCTCCTACGAATTTTTGGAGCCTCTTTTGTGTGGCCTGGTAACTTAACCCCTCCCGAGCGGAACACGTGTGCCACGCCTAAACAGAGCGGTTGTCTGGTGGATGTATTCGCGTTGTACAGATTGTTATTGAACAGCGATGGTGTTGGAACAAGAACAGCTGACCCCCCCCGGGGGGCCCTGGCGTGTATCAATAAATGTTTTGTCTAAATCGCTCATTTCACTCTGGAGGCCTGCGAGAAGCGAGTCCCTTCGGACGGGGCGCTGGGGAGCTGGGACCAGTTTCCTGCCCCACGCGAAGTGCCCCCGCAGAGTTCAAGCGCCCTTTGCACAACCGGGCTGGGTTACTTGGGGGAAGGCATCCTGCGCTTTCCCTGACTACCTCAGGGTCCAACTCTGCTCTCATTTCCCACCGGGGTCAATTCGGAGTGGCTCCCCCAAGAGGTGATGAAGTCACTCCGGATTTACACCAGTGAAAGCGGCGCTTTTGAGAGGGGAAAACTCTTCCCCCTTTCTCGTTGCTAAAGCCGCCGCTAGATTACTCCGATGCAGAGTAGACTGGGCTCCTCGGGGCACCGGCGGGTGGCGGGCTCTGGGTTTAAATGCTCGCTCGGGGCACACGGCCACCCGCCCCTGAGCGGCCCAGCCCCTTCGGAGCGCTCGCTGCACGACCCTCAGCCGCGAGAGGGGTGGGGAGCTGCTGGCGGCCTCGCCCGCGGGCGGCTGAAGGCGGGGACAACACCCGAGGGAGACGGGGGACCCGTGCCGGGCTGGCTGGCAGCGTTGGCTCCCAAGGGCTCGCCCTGTTCAGCACCCTGGACAGCCGCCAGCGTGCGCGCTCCGCGGCATCCGCTAGGGGGCTCCCCCGGGCCGCCCCCCGCGGCACCATCCTCCGCCCGGCTCGGCTCCCCGCGGCTCCGGCAGCTGAGCGCCCCTGTGCCGGCGGGGAGCGGGACTGAGCTCGGCTGCCCTGGGCTCGCCGGCTCGCTTGAGCAGCGGCTCTGCCGGCTGTCCGCTCCCTGGGGGATTCAGCCCCGGTGCCGGGAGAGGGGCGTGTTCACCCCGGCGGAGCCTCTTCTCTCCCGCAGCAGCCTGGGTTGGAGGGACCCCGCCTCCTAGCAGGGCCAGGGCCGGGCTGAGCCCCCGGCTCCGGGAGTGGAGGGGCTCAGAGCTTGGCCGGGGGCGGTGACACATCGCAGGGTTGGGGGGGGGGGGGCACGCACCAGGCGCCCCCGGGGAGCGAGCGGGTCCCTGCAGGGGATGAAGAGAGATTTCCACCCCCCCTGGCCTCCCCGACCTGCTCTGTACCTCGGGGCCCGGAGCACAGAGGCTGCAGGGCGGGGGGAAGATGGAAAGGATGCAGCTTGTTCCTTGGAAGAGACTGGGGGGCGGGAGGGGTGCACTGACCTCACCCTCCAGTGACCACCCGCCGGGACCCGGCCTCTGGCGAATCGGTGTCACGGGCCGGATGGGGGAGCAGGAATCGGCCCCGCGGGGGACGAGCCCCGCAGCCCCAGCCCCCAGGGGCGGCGTCCCAGCGATGAAGAACAAGGATTTCTCCTTCGTGGGGAGGGGGCTCCTGCTAACCCCCTGCTGCGTGTGGCCTGCCTGGCTGGGGGGGGGAGGCCCACAGCGCCCGCTGCCCTGAGCTACCTGCCGTCCTGGCAATCCCCCCCCCAGGGATTCACAACCTGCGCCCTTAGATCCCGCTGCTGGGGCGAGCCTCGGAGCCAGCCCGTCTCCCGGGGTGCAAACGGCATCCCCCGGCCAGCGGCGCGTGTGTAGGCGGGACAACTGGGGAACCAGGCTCAGGGCCCCACGGTAGCTAGGGCCCGCCTACACCCTAACTACACAGGGACAAACCCTGAGGTTGGCAGCCTGAGCGAGGTCGTCAGGATTTGTCCCGCAAGGAATAACACACAAGCCTAACAGCATTAATAAGGACGGGCCAAGTTCTGCCCCCTCTTATAACCCTTTAGCCTCAGTGGGGCCACCAGGGGGTGAGGGAAGGCAGACCACGGCCCTGTACATCCAACAGCTACAGCTGCAGTCAGGAATTCTCATGCACACTCATTCACACGCAGGCACCCCCGCCCTCTATTACAGGCACAAAACCAACTACCTTAAAAGAACACGAATCAAGCTGCCAAGTCCAGCCCTAGTCAGAAGGGTTTCTTTTGCTGCCCAAGTTGGACGTTGGGTCCTGAGGGAGGGAGGAGATCGCAGGAAGGGTGTGTGGGGGTCATGGATAAGGTGGTTGAATGCTGCCCTCAAGAACAGGCTTCTGTCCCTGCCTCTGATTTCCTACGCCATGTTGGGAAAGGAATTTAAAGGGAAAAAAAATTACCCTTTTCACAGGTAGTCACTAATTGTGTGCTTTTCATTTTCGGGGTGCCCATTTTGTGACCCTGGGCTCAGTTGCACAGCTGCTCCTGAAGTCAGTGGGAGCTTGGAATGGTGTATTAATAGGGCCCTTTGTTTTCAGTTTTTATTTTAGCTAATTTTTCCTGGGAATGTCAGTGTTTACTATCACAACAACAAAAACAGGTGAAAAATCAGTGCAAAAAACTCAATTTTTCTGGGTTTATTTTGGTGGATGGAAAGATGGGGAGGGAAAGTATTCAGTAAAGTAATACTTTGAATTCCATTAATCAATGTGGTTTGCTACAGAACTAAAACAGAACTCAAAACACAAGGCCACCTCTGAGTTTAAGAAAATAATCTCTCTAATCCCCAAATAAAACCTTTCGTTTTAATAAAGTTTACTGTTGTAGATTTAGAACTATTAGCCTGTAAATATTTACATTTAATAACTGGGCCACACCATTTGCTGCTCATAAATTCCATCCTTTTCTTCTGTTTGTTTTTTTAAAACTTTCTAATACTTCCTTATGTTCTGAAATGTATTCTGTTTTCTTCCTATTTTACTGCCAAATCTTTAAACAGTTATCTGCTAGCAGCTTGAAATGTGTACGTGGTGACTGTGAGATTCATCAGAACATTCAGATGCACACGCACTTCAGAGCTTGCGTGTGTGCCTGGTTGTTTATTGTGTGTATCTTCTAGAGACTAATACATAGCATTACTTCAACAGGCAGCTTTGCATATACACACAGACTAACGTATTATTGTAATACATAGAAAAATACAATACATTGCATGAGATCTAATGAAACAAGTTATTTTTATACATTTGAATGATACAAAAGTAGGGTGAAAATCGGGAAAAACTGAATAATGCTTTTCGTAAAACCGGGAAATTTTTTGGTAAAAAAATGGTTTAAACTGAAAACAAAGGGGCTTATGCATTAAATAAGAGAATCAGGTCTGAGGCATCTCAAATTGGGCACCCAAAATTAGTGGATACTTTGGACCTTAATCTCTGTCTCAGCTCCCCCACCTGTAAACCAGGAATAATACCCCTTCAACTCACAAGGGTGCTGTGAAAATAAATGCATTAGCATTTGTGACGCACTCAGATACCATAGTGATGAGTGTCACAGAAAAGCCCACGAGGGCATTAATAATTCTTCAGAACAGGGTTTGATCTGTGTGGAGCAAATAAGGCCCAGGGCCACACACTGAAGAATGAGGAGGGAAACTATTGAATAGCTGCTCATTAAGTGAGCACCCGCCATCCTGTGCACAGAATGAAGGAGAGGGTTCGGGGGGCGGGGGGAGAAATAGTCTTTAATTACACTCTCACCTACTATCATAAAGCACAGCACAAGGGGGCTAATTTAAAGGTGGACAGTCACCCTTAATTCTGGCATTTCCTAACTTTTGAGGGCTTGGCTTTGTAATTTTAATGAAGTTCATATATATATATATTTTATTACACACACATACAAATATATTTATGCATTGTTAAATACACACACTTTGTGTGTGTATGTATACAACTACATTATACACACACTAACAAATAACAGTGATAATTATGTAAATATTTATAAATATATACATAATTTGTAGGGAGATTCTTTTCAATCATTGATTGTCTTTTTAATATGATGAAACAAATTCATTTTAGATTAGGCTGGGAAATCCAATTCCCTCAGAAATCCACTCCCCTGCTCCAGCTTTATCTGTTCCACAAGAACCCACTCAGTAAGATTAGAAGAGAACGTTGTGTGTCGGCGCTTAGCTCTCTCCTGCAAATCTGTAAATGGAGTAATTTTTATGGGCTCTTGTGTTGTATGCACAAGGCTGAAGGGTGAATTCATGATAAAGCAGTATTTTCCTAAGGCATCTAATTTGACAATCATACTTAAGTATTCTGGCTTTTAATGAAAATTGAAAACTTAAGATCTCTAAGAAAAATCATGCCACTAGTCTAAGAAAAAAACAAACAAATGTTTTATACCATATATATGCTTGTGTGTGCACCCCACACATTTTCTTAGGGCCAGAGTCGGATGCCCTGACCCATGCTGAGCAGCACCTGTCACCATAGCAGTTACACGGAAATCAGTGCGACTACTTGTGGAATGGGGTGCTATTCTGCACAAGGGCATCAGAATCTGGCCCTCAGAGAAGACTATTCCTGAACCTGTGATTGCTTATCATGCTGTAGCCAAATTTATTTAGGGCCAAACCCTGCAATTCATGCTTAGACAAGATACCCGCTGACTTTAAAATGTGGCCCTTGATACATATTATACACAGAGAGAGAGAGCGAGAGAGAGAGAGAGATTTTATAGCTATCTAGACTAGTGGCATGATTTTCAAAATGTGCCAAGTACCCACAATTGCCGCTGAAGTAAAGGGGACCTGGGGGTACTCAGCACCTCTGAAACATCCGCTTAAAGATTCCATTTGTGTTGCAACGGAGGGGAAAAAGGAGGAGGAAAGAGGGATTAGGGTCCCTTTGTGGTAGGGGCTGTGCAAACTAACAAAGACAATCCCAACAGTGAGATTCCACTCTAAAGCTACTGAGAAGAGAAAAGCCCCAGGTCTGGGATTTTCAGCACAAGCCATGGTATGCAGCAGCTGCAGATATTCCATATATAGAAGGGAAGATTGTCCAGCACTTCAAATTTACTTTTAGGAGCTCTGTCTTCTTCAGATTCTACCTCCCCAACGCCTGGGCCTGGGATTTTTTCCTTTCCCTGTACAAGGTGATTTCCCTCCGGAAAGCTCCTGATTAAGAGGCGTTCAGAGCAGTTTCAGGGCTGTTTCCCCCATTTCCATGAATCTGACCACAGGGGTCTCTCACAACAAAATTGCTAAGAATTTCCAACTGGACTATGTAATCTCAGCGCCTGGTATCAAGGGGGCGGGGGGGAGAGTGACATGAAATCACTGACTTGTGACATACATTCCTCAGCAGCAGCAGCTGCCTCCTAATGACAGCTAATAAAGGGAATCTTCTCCTGACAGAGCTGCATGCCTGCCATGGGACTGGAATGTGCCCCCGATAAATCCACAGATAACCTAGGAAGCAGGGATCACACCCAAATGGTATAAAAGACCAGCCAGGGGAGGGAGAAAACAGGACAAGGAAAAGAGAGAAAGAGAGACCTGAAGGGACATCTCAGAAGAAGCTTGAACTTTCCCATCGTCCAAACCAATCCAGAGGGATGGACACTAAAGGTTCATTTTCCTGCGGGATCCTGTTGCTGCTGCTCATCCAGTTCCAGTCCAGCAGAACCAACCCCATCTACGGCCTCAGCCCTGCCAAAGAACTGGCCAGCATGGAGGTGAGGACCCTTTGCTTTGTGTTGTTAGACTTTCTAGAGTTCAGCCGAGCGCGGTGTGGTGCCAACACCATTCTCCAGTGCAGTAGTGTAGCTAGCATAGACTCACAGGGGACAAGCCAACTTAAGACGGTTTGCACAGTCAGCTCTAAACCATATGAAGACGGGGCTCTCACTTCAGAGAACCCAGAACCGTTGAGGGACTGATCCCTTCAGCTAGTGGGTTCATCTGGTGATCCTTGGTTGTGGCAGGGAAGAAGAGGGTCCTGAGGCTATGGAACATCTGCCTCTTCAATACAGAAACCGTCTCTCCTTAAGGCTCTAATAGAACTTAGGGACATTCCTCTAGAAGGAATTATAAAGGGATCAGTGTAGCTTTATAAGGGGAGACAATAGGTTTTTTGAGATGAGGTCCCTCATATGATTTCTTTTGCTAAGGTACAGGTGCACCGAAGCAGAAGACAGTGTGTGCATTCACATTTGGGAAACACGAGGAAAGACCCAGGGCTTGCATGGGCAGGAGATGAGCAGGGGATTGGGGCAGATGGGTGGGAACTTTTAGAAGATCCATTACTTTTAAAAAATGAATGGTTTGATCACAGAGCTGGACTCCCTCAGAAAAGCCCCCAGATCTGGGGAACTATTATGCACCTGTGGGATTTATAGTGTCCATTGCCATAGCAACCAACATTCAGGTTCCATCCTGCATGATGAAGGATCCCAGTGACTTCAATAGGATTATACATTTGCTTAAAGTCAAGCATGTGCTTAAGTGCTTTGCTGGATTGGGACCAGCATGAGCAGCCCTGCACCGGTCCAAGCCCTTAAAGAACAAGCTCCCTAAAAGTATTAGAATAACCCCCCAGAATAAAACAGGCAAATGTTAAGCCAAACTGCTAAATTTTGCATGGAGCCTCGTAGCTAGGTTCTGGCTCCCACAAAGTGCCCAGAGGAGAGAATCCCACAGACAGCACCCTCCAGAAGGTAGCGGCTCCTGCAGGGGGTTGAACCCTAGGAAGGGATAGCAAGAGGCTCTGAGCTGTTCTGAGCTGCCCTGAAAGTGAAACCTGATTCCACGTTATTCAGGGCTTTAAAACTCATCTTGAGTGATGAGTGACCCTCAGAAGTGAGCAGGAAGCCAGTGCAAAGACTTGCGTGCAGGCTTTCTAGGTATGTGCACCCCATGCTACCGTAGGGGGGAGCAACACTGTTCGACACCAAGGGCAGCTTCTGGGGGAGATCAAGAGTTTCTCTCCGTAAAGCCCCTCGCAATAGCCTGGCAGGTGACAGCTGTGGGTGAGCCCTTCTGAGGTCTGCAAAAGAATGGGAAAGCAGGCAGCTTTTTGGCCAGCTACAGAGGACCACTGCAGGTCACTGCTGCTAGCTAAGAAGCTAAGAACTTGGAGCAGAGATGGACCCAAAGGGACATAGAGGCAGTGAACCACCCCTTCCATCTTAGGGGATGTCTACACAGCACCGGGGAGGGTGCTTCTCAGCGGGGGTAGACAGAGATGTGCTAGCTCTACTCAAGCCAGGATGCTAAAAATAGCAGTGTGGCTGGGGTGGGGAAGGGGGGCTCAGGCTAGCCACCCAAGCACAACCCTGCCCAACCCCCTGGGTATGTGCTCACACAGGGGCAGAGTGACAAGACTGCAGGGTCTGGGTTGGACAAAGAGGACAGAGGTGACCCTACAGCCCAGCCTTGCACACAGTCTCCCCAGGCCCTGTGGCAATGGGATGACTGCTATTTTCAGAGGTTAGGCAAAGGTTGAGTGGGTAGGAAGGCAAGGGGGAAATCCACAGGGACGGCTGTTTCAGTCTGTGCCCTTCTCTCGCAGGCTCTATTGGAGAGGCTGGAGGACAAATTCTCACTGATGGAGGCCCTGGAGTCCAACCCTGATCTTCAGGAGCCCGAAGCTCAGCAAGAGACTTCACCAGAACTCTTCGATGACAGCAGTGACCAGCAGCCTGAGCCCAGGCCAGCCCCCAGCGCCCCTCTGTCCTATAGGGACCCCATCCTCAAGCAACTGAGGGGGCTAAAAGCTCCCAAGATGATGAGAGACTCAGGCTGCTTTGGGAGAAGAATTGACAGGATCGGCTCTCTGAGCGGAATGGGCTGCAATGGTGAGTCCCTCCTAACCCAACTCATTATAAATGGATTATTATTTATGTGGGTTACCGTAGCTCCTAGGAGGCCTAGTCATGGACCAGCCCCCCAGTTGTGTTAGGTGCTGTACAAACTCAGAACAAAAAGATGATATCTGAATGGACCTTACAGCCTAGAGACAACCCAATGGACATCCCTGTCCTGTCAGACCACCCTGTCATCTGTTCTCATTCCCATTCCCCTCCTTCCTGCTCATTACACATCTCACTCCTTTTGCCTGAGCCGCTCTTCCTGTCTTTTCCCAGCTCTTGTCTTTGGGCCTTTTACCATCTACCCCTAGGTCTAGAACAGCCCCCTTGCACCAGGCTCCCTTTTCCAAATCCAGCCTTGAAACCCACCTCACCCTCCTTCTCCTGAACTGGCAGCCTGTGTCCTGCCCAAAGTTTATCTCACCTTATCGAGACTCTATGCAGTGAGGACCTTCTTGTCTATGGCTCTGATCGTGCTGTTCAGCTGAGAGCTGCATGGGCACAAGGGACCATATGCAGGATCGCAGCCTATTTTTGCACATCATCATGCAAATTAGTACCACTATGTACACTTATTTAAATAGTGATATTAATAGCATAGGGACATGGCAAGGTGCTTGGATACCACGGTGATAGGCACAGCATAAAAACCTGGATAGAGAGATGCTTCTGCTACCAAAGACGTCTTGCTTTTAAAGAAATGATGCACATTAGCGTAGGCCTGAATTAGGCTTTTGCTTTTAAAAAATAAAAATTAAAAAAAAAGGAAAACATTTACAATAAAAGTGTTCTAGTGACATTTGTTTAGAAGAATCTCAGTATAAGTGTTTGGTTTGGATGTAACGGTGATTGCAAACGAGTCATTGCAGCATTAAGCTAGGGCACGAGAACCTGAGAAAATTAGACGAACTGGTCTGTTTTCATTGACTGGTCTGAGCGAAGTACGAAGTGTAAACCCAACCACAGAAATGGGGAGAAGTAATTTAGTAATTCTGGTCACACTACAGACTTCCGCTGGCATGGCTGTGTCGCTCAGGGCGGGATGAGGTATGATTTGTGACCGACCGAGTTGTGCCAGAAAAGGCCACTGGTACAGATGCAGTTATCTCAGCGAAGCTGTGCTTTTACAGGTAGAGCTTGTTTTGCTCAGGACGGAGAGGAGGAACGGGTTGGAATAAATTATGCCGGCAAAAGCCCAGCACTTTACTGGTACAGGAAAATACCAGTATACTATACAGACGAAGCACTCCTGGGGAGGACATGGCCTAAGATTTTTACAGTTTTCAGAGGCAGATCCTCAGCTGGTGTAAACTGGCTTCATTAACTCAACAGAGCCACGCTGATTAACAGCAGCTGAGGATCTATTTTTAATAATCTATGGTGGTTATAAGTAACAAAATAAGTTTATTTGCAAGTTTGTTTTATTATAATTAGGCTTGGCAGAATTTGATATTCTCAGTTGGAATTCTAAAAAAATATAGATGTTTATTTTTAAGCATTTTTATCCTTTCAATTTTAAGTGGCAGGAAATTAACAGGGGGAGGGGACAGACAATTTATGACAGCAGACACGGAGATTCAAAAGTTAAAGTTTTGTAACTGTCAGGAACACAAGTTGTCAACATCACATGTCAAAACATATCAAGTAAATATCCTTAAATCAAACTCCAGTAAGTTCTCAAGTAGCATCTTACTTTGCTTAGCTGTAAATTTCAATGATTAATCCATGGCAGTATTTTTTGTTTGTTTGTGCGTACGGTGAAACTGCCATCTACCGACATTTACCGATAAAAATCTAATCCTTCCAAGCCTAGCTATAATTTTTAAACTGACATTGTCCTTTAAAAGCAGCCCTGGTAATGATTTCTGACACCATCACAGAGAAGCATCTTTCTTTAAACCCTCCTTTCCCCAGACAATTTATATTAACCCAGGATTTAACAATACTGCTCAGCTCTGATTTCGTGATTTTCATCCATAGATCTTAATGTGCTTTACAATAAAGTCTCATTCCATTCCCATGGGAAAACTGAGGTACAGCAAGGCAAAGTGGTTTGCCAAAGGTCACCCAACAAAACCACCTTCTGTGTTTTAATAAAAGGACGCAGCTTGGGGATTTGATTTTCAAAGCACAGACCTAGGATGGGAATGGCAAACACTGCAAGACAGAGCAAAGTGCATTCAAAGTCTCTCCATTTTCCTGCCATAACTCTTATTTTGTGACTTGCTTGCAGGTTTCAGGAAGAATTAAGGTGACTCTCCAGTGCTGCTGTCTCCCAGGACGCTTTCCATATGCTTTCTAAACTCTTATGGAGAAGTTATTCCTATTTATTTATATTTATTTATTTATTTATTTGATGTTTTATAAGAACATTTCTTACTTTAGCACCAAAAAAAATCATGTTCAAATAAAACTAGCACATTAGTCTTTTATGTTGAATTTTTTTTCCTGTCTGTTGCATTAAAAAAAATCCATGTATTTCCTGAATTCAAACGCTTACATTTTATTAGGTGCACTGCCACCGGTGAGGCAGGATCTCACAGTTTAGAGACTCCAAAGCAATATGCTTGGGAGAGACGGGACAGAGATTTTCTATCACTAGGAGTCAGTTTGTAAAATACTTAGGGGTGGTGGAGGATGGATAATTGCTTGTGTTTAACTGTGCGGACCAAATTAAGGCTCTAAGCACCAAGGGAGAAATCCATTATCAGCTGCTTTTAGATTCACAGCCCAAGTGTGGCATTTGCAGCATTAACACATTCGGTTTGAGGCAGGACTTTTGGGACTTTACACCAGAGTTTCCAGGGTCTGGGGGCAAGGTTTCTGAACTCGGCAGGTTCGATTACCATGATTCTGCAGCCGTTTCTGTTTAACGTTGGCCAGCTTCAGTGGACACCCCCTTGCCCATAATCACTGCCATATGCATACTGTGGGCTTGATCCTGATTTCATTTACACTCATGTAGTTGCTGTCCTCAATGGATTTAACTCCTGATTTACACCCATGATCTGAATCAGGCCCAGCCCAAGATTTTTTTTTTAAAAAAAAAGCTATCTAAAATTAGGCCCCTAAGTCCATGGTTAGGCACCTAAATCAAGCTCATAGGCTAAGTAAGTAGCTTGATTTGCTAAAGTGCCTAATGGGTTCCACGCACTTTTGGAAATAAGGCTACTTATTTGGGTGCCAAACTTTAGGCACCAATTTCTGAAAATCTTGGCCCCAGCATCTTTTCCTCACAACACACCCCAAGGACAGTTCTGGCTAATGGAACAGGAAGATATTGGTCTCTGCACTGCTGCTGAAATATATTTGGCCCAGCAGGTCTAACCATGATCTCCAACGCACCAGTGGAAAACAGGAGTAACCCCACTGAAGGTGATAGAGTTATGCTGGGGAAAGTCAAGCTACCTGGGAATTATACTTGCTCACACTGAGATTAAAGGTGGCCGAAAGGGTGCAACCACAAATGAAAGGATGTGGATGCGTTTGCTTTGTCTCACACCCTCCTGCTAGCTGCTTTTCCTGCTACACTTCACCATCCCCCTTCTTCTCAGCCTGCGCGTTTCACACATCTTCAGCATGGCAGATCCGTAGGAGTTATGCTACCCAGCCAGCTACACCGGGGTTCTGACCAGCTGTCCCCGATGTTCAACTGACACCCTTTATATTACTGCTTACATTGGCACAGAGATTACCACTTGACTTGCACCCACTACCCCCGGCTGCATTTGGCCTAGTGACTCGTACCAGGGGGCAAGATCAGTAACATGCTGCCCAATGATACATTGCCCCAGTTCAACAACAACCCTAGAGCGATGTGATTTGTGTGTTAGGAAGAGCTGCTTCTTCCCACCGACAATCCACGCTGGTAACATCACCCCCAACACAAGGCCACGAACAGAAAAGACCCAGGAACACAACGTAACAGTATCAAAGCAGGGGTCTTTGTCCATACCATGGTCCGGGACTAGCCGGGGCCGTTACTTCGCGGTAGCTCTGAACTGAAGAGCTGTGGGCTCGGGAATTCATTTCCTTTCTATTAAACAGAGGAGGTTTCACCATTTACCTCCTTAGGGTGCGTCTACCCAGCAGCGACACAGTGTCTGTCCACCCGCTAAAACTAGCTGTGCAGGCAGCAGCTTGGGCTCGCCACTCCTGCACGTACTTGGGGGGCGGGCAAGCCACCACCCATGCCGCAGCCACACTGCCATTTTCAGCACGCTAACCTGAGCTGAGGAAGAGCCTCTGTCTACCTGCACTGGGAAGCATGCTCCTGGCTGCTGGGTAGACGTACTCTTATCTGACGTCAATGTCCCTCTGTTTACACAGAGGAAGCAATGCCAACTATCCAGTGCCCCTGGTAACCGGATCTCTCTCACCTGTTTCTTAGCCCCGATGAGGGTCCTGTCAGGAAGCGAGCACAACTCTGGTCTATGGTTCTAGCCCATGCTCTTCCCGCCAATGATGTAAGGCCTTTTCCAACTCTGCCTACCCTTGTGCCACTACTCCAGTGGTCCTACGGGTGGGGCACTGACAACCCCGCTGCAATAAATACTCAAAGGGGTAACAGAGGATGGGGTGACCTGGGGTTTTCATAATGGGCTGCGGAGTTCTGTTTCCACATCTAGGCCCGTCGCTCAAATCCCGCACAGGGCAGAAGCAACAGAAGCTGTAAGCGCATGACCTGCCCAATGGCTTGCCTGAAGTGAGCTGTTGGTCTCACTTCATTTCCTAACTGCGCAATGCATCACAACGACTGGCGCAATTACCGGCTGGCTGCAAAACGCAAGAGCCTCTCCTTACTGAACTAGGCTCCTGGCTATGCTACAGCAGCTTAGCTGGGGCCCTGCCGCTGGAGCATAAATGCATCCTACGGTGACAGAAGGCATTTCTCCATTGCTGCAGGTAATCCACCTCTCTGAGCAGCTGTACCCTTGTCAACAAGCCTAGCCAGGTCTACAGCAGGGCATAGCTTACAGCTGCCTGGCAGGGGTGTGAACTTGTCTCACCTCTGAGTGCCATAGCTAGGGGAACCTAACTTTTAAGTGTAAACCAGGCCTTTTACATTGGGACATTTACTTGGGTTTAAAGTCTTGCTAGAATAATAGTATCCAGAAACTGCCCGGATGAGAGGGGTTGGGAGATATGGGACGGAGAACTCGGGTCACCGCCAATACACATGCAGGCGTAAGGAGAAGGGGTATCCTGTTCTACCCTCCCTTACCAGCCAGCAATTTTTTCCTTTTAAGCTGGTGTGACCCCAGCTAACCCAGACAGAGAATACATTGGGGAAAGATAGATATTTACACCAATGCATATTGAGATGCTTTGAGTACCAAAGGCATTAATGCTGGGAAGAGTAAATATGAGACCAGCTACACGAGCTGCCCCCCCCCCCCATTAATTGTCAAGAAAGTACCTTGTTGTGTTGGTAAAGCTGATTACGTGACTGATTGTGCCATGGGATGATCAGAGACAGCTGGAGCAATGTTGCTTCATTGCCTCACTATCATTGTGGTAGCAGAAACACCCTGTAATGGAGTTACATACAGAGGCTGGAGCTTTTATACTTGGAAAGGAGTATGTGAACTCTGACCCTTGGCCACTGGCATTCTGGGAAATGAAGTTTAAAAGCTAGGTGGACATTTTGTTCTGGGCACGTCAGTTAAAGAAGATTCTTATAAGAATTAGATTGTTCATGCAAACAGAATGATGAGTCACCTGGTCCCAGACCCTCAAAGGTATTTGGGTGCCTAATGCCCATAGCTCTGCTCAGTTTGTATCACAGATGAGTATTTGGTTTTCAATGAAAGCTTTTAATGCTTTTCTGCTGGGGTCAAATTGGACTGGCTCACAGTGGCAGAACAGCCAGGTTTCTTTGGTGGGGTGAAGGGACGATATTGCCATCTTGTGATCCAGAATCTGTGGTTTCATTTTAAAACCCCAGCTTGGGAACTGAGTGTAGCTGAAGCCATGATGTCTGCCTGAGTCTGCTCACAGCCAGCGCAATAGCTCTGAACTGCCCCCCATTCACAGAATCATAGAATATCAGGGTTGGAAGGGACCTCAGGAGGTCATCTAGTCCCACCCCCTGCTCAAAGCATTGATCTGAATGGAGCATTAACTTTGCATCCTGGCGATGAGGAGGATAATTCAAATGTCGCTGGAACAACTTTGCTGCTGCTGAAAGCATTCTCGGCAGAAAGACAGCTGTGTTATGCACAATCTACTGTGAGTGGTGTCACCAGTGGGTGGAGTTTGGTTTGGGGGCACGCAGAGCTTGGGGGAGACCCCCCCACCCCTGAACTATTCTATCCTATGAAGTGGTTTTATACTCCCAGTCCCTGCTTCCTTACTGAGACAGCCTGGCCTCCCACCTCTCTCGTTAGCAATCTCAGTGGAGATGACAAGCATAGATGGATCAGTAAACTCCATTTTCATCCCTAGAGGTGGTTCCTCCTGGAGGGTCAGCATGGAGTACGCTGGCCCTGCTGCACCAGCCCCGGGGACTTCATTTTCTGGTGCAATCATGAGGCACCTTTTCATGACTATCACACTATCACTGGGCCCATTGGAGTGAATGGGTATTCTGCCATTGTCTTCAACGGGCACAAAAGCAATACACCACACGAGGCCTACCTGATGTTTCTCTCAGAGGAGGGCATTTCATAAACAGCCCTATCCTACCCATCCACCTCCCCGACGGTAGCGAGACAGGCGGAAGCTGCCAGAAACCAGCCCCACGCCCCAGAGTGACCCCACGTGAGGTGCTCCAGGGGAAGGGAAGGTAATAACAATCCCAGCTCTAGCAATCAATCCCGTCCTCGCTGGATCTGCATGTCACCCAGTCAAGCAAAACCTATGGAGACACATCGAGGCTTTGAAAATTATTCCTCCCCATTCAGCCCCTCCCAGGGGCAAAATACTAATAAAGTCAGTGGAATGTGCTAAATATGGAAGGAAGAGTCTGGGAGAACCAGACTGCAGGAGGAGGCTGTCTAGGAAAAGCATCTTGCTGGGGCTGGGTTTTTATTGCTACACATATAAACACACCGAACTGCAAAACTCCCCCGGGGACATGTCAGAGCCAGGTCTGAGAGGAGATAGTCTGGGAGATATAAATCAGGAAAACCTTTAGCATTGATGGGTTCTACACGACAAAGGCATTATCCCCTAAAGTACTTGGCAACCGCCAAACTGCTCGACGGAGTCCATTGGGGTGTCACCGACGCAGTGACCAGACCCAGACAGGTCACGGTCCGCTCTGTAGAAGATCAGCCCCAGAGAGGCAATGCTGTGTAGTGGTTAGGGCTCTCAAACCCATTCCCACATGTGTTTTGGGTAAGTCACTTCCCTGCTCTGTGCATCAGTTTCCTCACCTAACGGTAGGTACACTAATACTTTCCTACCTGAAAGGAGGGTTTGTGAGGCAGAATTAACCAAGTTCAGAGAGTTGGGTGAAAGGTACTATAGAGAGTAGACCAGTGTTACTAGGTTTGCAGCATATTTGAAAATATAGATAGTCCCTCGTTACTCTGGAGGGTTTTTTCGTTTTGTTTTTTTCAGCTCTCTTCACTGCACTTTTCCAACCCTTTAATCCACTTCACTGATACCCATAAACAAAATCCCAGCCACTTATGCAGCTGCAATTCACTGTGACTCTAATTCCTTCCCACCAAGGTCTCTGCTCTGTCCTGAGTTGCACTTTGTGCTCATCACCACAAATTTAAACTGTATGGCAAGATCTTAAATTGCCTCCTGACTCTCTGCTTTTCTTTGTCTAAAAGATCCTTTATGTAAGTTAGGGACAACAAGGTCTAGTTTTAAAATCCTTATAGGAAACTTCAGAGTTCCAGGGCCCTGGATCTAGCCTAGCTGAAACGTACTACCTCCCTGATGGTTGTTCTGGGCCTGCATATAATAATAATCATCAGACCGAGCTCTTACATGACTTCAAACAAAGTCCCCATCATGCAAGGGATTGAGGAAGATGATCTGGAGAAGAGCTCTGTGTAAGCGTGAAAGCTTGTCTCTCTTACCAACAGAAGTTGTTCTAATGAAAGACATTACCTCTCCCATCTTGTCTTGCTAATACTTAGGGTCACCATTTTCAATCCTGGCTGCCTGAAGCCTGGTTCCTAAAACTATATTTGGGCACTTAAATATTAATGGCCTAATTTCCAAAGGCACTGAGCTTCCAGCAGCCTCCACTGACCTCAGGGGGATTACAAAGAGCTCAAGCACCTCTGATAATCAGGCCAGTTTTAGTCTATGGGATTTAGGAGCTTGGCTTTAGGCACCCAGCATTGAAAATTGTAACCTCTCTCTCTGCTGGCGTTAGCTAGCAGAACTCTTCCTTCAGCATCACGAGCACAGCACATCTCTTGCCCAGATTCTAGGACCAGCGCCAGCCTCTCTGCAGGACAGCTACCCACCACGCTGATGGGTACCTAGCTAGCTAGAGAATGCAGTCACACATGTAACGAGGCCCCCTTCATTCGGCAATTCCCCATCTTGAAGCCCCGCAAAAGTACCCCCATGGTTTCCAATGCAATCGTGTTAGAGACCAACCTTTGTTATTAATTTATATTGAGAGTGACGTAGGTCCCAGAGGTCCAGGAAGGAGCAGGGCCCCATAGTTCTAGGTGCCGCACATACACATATGCAGGCCCAGTCCCTGCTCCAAAGAGCTTACACTCTGAGAAGGTGATTGAGACACAAAAAGTAAAAAAGAGAGAGAGACACACACACAAAGAGCTTCAAACAGACATGATTTTACAGCCCAGTGCCTCTATTTAAATTGTGTGTCTCACGGGGAGGCCCACACTGCCTCTCAGTCTAGCCCTGCTAGGTGGCTGATTTCTTACAGGCATCATGGCAGAGGTGTGTGATGATGGGAGACTGGAAACAGCACAGGGCAGGGTCCTTATGGATCCGTTCAGGGGGGATGTTCCACGCATAAGGGCTCTTGGATAGACTTCCACTGTGGTTTAGCACGGGGCTTGCATTGCCTCTACTTAAGAAGTACGGTGCACGTATGCATAGAAAAACCCATTGCCCCCAGCTGCCCTTTCCATGGCACATGGTCTTTTGGTTGGGAGCTGGAGTCCTTGCTCTGGGCTAGGAGGGAAATATAAGCCCTTGTGCAGCATACATTAAAGTCTTTGCTGCTTAGACTCACTCCACGGGCAGAGTGTGGGCCCCACCATAAGCACCGAGTCCTATTCGTCACCCCACATGGGCTTATTAGTTAACTAGCAGAGGTGCGGGTGCATGGTGGAAGCTGCTGGCGCCTGGAGATTCAGGAGACTGCTCACCTGGCACCTTTCAGAGACAGTTAGGGGAAGGGATGGAGTGAATGAAGGGCTGAAATCGCTGGAGAGATTCTGTTGGGCACAGCATGGGCACTGGAGCGGAGCAAAGTCCCCCCCCCCACACACACCCCACTTCTCCCACACTCTAAAGAGACCCCCTCAAGGGGAAGACTGAGGTGGCAGTATTGGTTGGGGATTAAAACTACAGTTAAAGACCAGGCGTGGGTAGTCAGGCAATTGAGCCAGTACCACTCCTCCTCTGCAAAGTGTTCAGGTGGAGAGCACTGCAAGGCGATGCAGAGGGGAGAGGGGGACTCGGCCTAGCTTGGAATGGCAAACACCCTGCAGACTGTCTAGCCCAGGCTGCCCTTGGGGCAAACAGCTACCCCAGCAAATCAAGGGCTGATGTAAAAACCAGCGACCCTGGATTTGATTCCAAGTAACAATTCAGCCCAGACACGGAAGCAGCTTAATATCTCCGAAAATATCTCCCCTTCCTCACCCGAGACTCTTTGTACGCATTATAAACAGCAGTTAAAGCTCACAACACCCCAGGAGGGAGAGAAGTGTTATCACCGCCATTACCAAAAGGGGGAGATTGAGGCAGAGAGATCCCATTACTTGACTAAGGTCCCCTAGGGAGCCAGAGGCAGCTGGCCAGAGAGCCCAGGCCTACAGAATCCCCCGTGCCTTATCCTAATGACACCTGACTCTTCCTTAAATGCGACAGTAACATCGCCAGAATCACTTGCTAATGTATTCTAGTGGTAAACGTGAAAGGACATTCAAAATCCAACAGTGTCTTGTCCTTCCATTTACAGAGTCCAGTTACAAGACACGGGTCTGAAATACAAAATTACCCTGGCACCCTACACACCTCTCTCCCCCCCGGGCTGCAGTCTTTGCTCAAAAAAGGAGGCTGGATCTTTTCGAAAAAAGCGTCTGAAGAATTTTTTCTCCTCCCGCACACTTGACTACCCCTTTCCGGCTCCCTTCCTGGCACCATTCTTGAATGAAATCCCAGGCCTCCGGAAGTAGGAGCTGGAAGTGCTGTCATCACACTGACAGGAGTGTTAAACGGTTCTGGGTCTGCAAGGAATGGGACAGATTCTCAGCTGGTGCAGGAATTAATGGAGCTCAGTCAAGCTATATAGATCTGGCCCCAGAGATTTACACTAGCTGAGGATCTGGCCCCAGTGTCTAGGTCATTGGCTTTAATGGTAGCTCTGCAGCCAATTCTCCTCCATCCTTTCTCAGTGCCTCCCTCACATATCGGGACACCACCACGATGCCCATGCGAGGCTTGCTGGCCAGTTGTCCAACACTTGCCTCACTGTTTCCATCGTTAAGGAACAAGAATCCAGAGGCACTGCTGAGAGATAAAGGGGGATGTTTTTCGGTGCTTCTCTCACACCTTTGAAGTGTGAAACCTCTTGAGACAAATCAACAGGAATGCGGCCCTCGCAGCCACAGTCCTCGCACTGTCATTCCCGCTGGAGCTGATGAGCCTTCGCCACCCCAGAGACGGCCAGGAAGGGGATAGATAACTTTAAAAGGGAATCTTCTGCCAGCTCCGGTCTCAGATCCTTTATCGCGGGCAAGTGACAGAATGCGGCGGGCTTCATTCCTTGGGCGTTACTCCTTCTGACTCTGCGCGTATAAAAAGGGAGGGGTCAAGATCACAGCCCATAAGCGAGAGGGGGCAAACCCTCTGGAGGCAAGAGAAGAACTTGGACTACAACATGGGCTCGTTGACTGCTGCTGCCCTCCAGTTCCTGCTGCTGCTGCTCACCATGAAGCCCCAAGGAAGAGCCAAAGCTCATCCCATGTACGGCTCGGCCTCCGCTGCTGAACTGGCTGACTTCAAGGTAAGGCAGCAGGCATCACTGGCAGAACACAATGCAACCAAGGGCTGGGGGAGCAGGGAAGGTGTGCACTGCTTTGCCATTCACTCCATCCCCTAGGGTGATTCTAGGGTAACGCTATCTCCCGCGCTCCCTCTCTCTGCATTTCAGACTCTGCTGGACCGCCTGGAGGACAAGCTCCCATCAGAAGAAGCAGAAGCAGGTCTGTCCCAAGAAATGAATGAGCAGAATGAGGAAGCCCCAGGAGATGCCTCACGTCCCCTCGTTCCCTGGAACAGTGAATACATTAGACCCCAAAGAGAAGGCCTTGCCTATGGGCGCAACAGCTGGGAGCTGCCCGAGAAACCTCCATCCGCCCAGAGGAGCAAACTACGAGCTCTGATGAACTCGCCACGCAGCATGAGAAGGTTCTCGGATTGCTTTGGCCAACGGATAGATAGAATAGGAGCCCAGAGCGGACTTGGATGCAACAACTACAGGGTAAGAGGGAGAGGGAATGGCTGAACTACTCAAGCACAGCTGGGGCACTGGATACAAACTAGAGTAAGGACGAAGCAATGCTATGCTCTGGGCAGAGTTCCTGGGAAGTCACAGATGGACTGACTGGTCTAGGTTAAAAGCTGGACGATGGATTTTGAGGGGTCTCCTACCCCAACTCTCTTGTTCTTGTGCTGCAGTGTCCAGGTGGATAATTTAGAAAAAACAGTGGGACTTAAAATGGGTTGGGAGCTCCAGCTCCAGTGCATTGGGTGACACTCTCTCTTAACATGTCTTTTCTGAACTTTTAGGAAATTTTCATTTTTAGAAACAATAATGAAGACTGCGTCCTTTTCTGGCTGAGTCCCGAGAAGTCAGTTCCCTAATTTAACATAAAGGGCTGCAGTGAGAACACATAACCCTAGTGGAATGGTGCACTCAGACACCAGCCATAAAACCCACCCTAGACAGAATCCTTTCAAGAGCGATGCATTTGATTCCAGAGCAATGGAATTTTCCACGGTGAGGACCATAAAAATCAGAGCCCATCTCTTGGGGGTCAGTGCAGCATTGTCCCCCTTCAACATCTAGCATTCTGCTCAGTCTAATTTTTACAATCCAAACTGAGGGGGTTTCTACCTCTTCTTCCCATGGGAGATTCGTCTGCTATTTAAAGGTATCATTGTCAGTCAGTTTCCCTCACTATTCAGACTCAAATGCGGCCTTTTCTTAATTTCAGCACATTGTTCACAGGGCATGTCCTCAATGCAAAATTTTACTGGGTTAGAAAGTAAAGGATCGAAGGATCAACCAGCATGAGGCTGACAACTTTGCAGTCAGCATAGACCAGGGCAAGCCCTGTACAGCATCATGTTCCTTAGTCCTGGTTACACCCCAGTCCCATAACCTTAAGCCAGCATGGCACCGAACACAACTGTCTTCATCTACACTGACTGCACAGTCATCACGGTAGCTAATTCGCGTCTTCAGGGTCCTGGTCTCACCTGGTAACACTTTGTAATGATGAAAAAGCCCGTGGTTAGCCCCCTGTGAAACACACTGAACAATTCCAGTGCCTCATGGCTCTTTATGTGATGCAAGGATTTAAACATTTATGGCTTAACCGCCACATCTTACTCCTGTCTTAGCCAAGCTCCATCTGTTCAGCTCATGTAGCCATGCTCTGGCATTGTTCAGGATCACGTGCAGACGACAGTCTGATGTGTTACCTTCCCACCACTTTAAGATCCCAGCTAGTCACAAACCATGGGAAGGCTCCTCTCAAAGCTTAAAAGGAAACAGCATCCATCCTCTCTTGTGATGAGTTCAGGACAGAGGGCCCCAAATATTTAACACTGCAGAAGGCCAGCTGGAGGATAGAGGAAAAGGGATCTGGAGGGGAAAAAAAAAAAAGGGATGCTGGTGGACTTCTCAAGGGGAAGGGGCTGCTGATGCACCAGTAGCTGGTTAAGTTGGTCCTGTCTTTATCCACCCTTTAAAACCATGCCTTGCATTTGTTCTGATTCACCTGATTTTAAGAACAAGGATTGTTGAGTGGTGGGACTCAGGAGATCGAGGATCAAATCCTGGCTCTGCCACAGATTTCCTGTGTGACCTTGGGCAAGTTTCTTCCTCTCTTTGTAACCCAACTCCCCTTCTGTTAAAAAGGGATAATAATTCTCCCACTCTCCAGCTGCCTTGTCTGTCATCTCTTGTGTTCGTCTATAGTACCTAGCGCACCAAGATCCCGCTCTCCATACCTTTAGGAGCTATTGTGATGGCCGTTGTTTTAAGCAACACACCGGTGACTGAACCAGGGACCCTTAGAGCTAAAAGCATAAGCTGATATGCTTGAGCTAAAGCTCTGTACCTGTAACAAGCTCACCAGCAGGTTATGCTCTGATAGTACAAACAACCCTCCAAAGAATAAAGAAATTTACCACCCCTACATTTACTTGTCTTTTTCTCCTTCAGTTTTGAAGCTCTACGTGGAGATGGGGGCAATCCTGATCTTCTTCCTCAGAGTCCTGGACATCAAAGCTCTTCCAAAGTCAACTGCATCTTCTTAGCTCCTCGCTGGTAACTTATGTTGCAGCAGGGACAGTAGGCAAAACTCAGCTGCCATCTGTCTTCACCCATTTGCAAACAATTCCCCCCCCCCCCAGCACCATGAGTCAAACAATGTACAGGCTTTCTCCCTGAAGTGTAAGGGAGAAGGGATAATTTTAGTCCATTGTCACTGAAAAGAATTCCAGCCTAGATTTCAGCACCTTGGACAGAAAGTGCAGGTCTGTTTCTTTCATCAAATAAATGAGTGCAATAAAAGGCTATGGTTAATTTTTCCATACCCTGCATGACCTGTCTGTGTGTGTAAAAATGTAGCTCATATGTAGTTAAGAGAACCATAGCAAAACCGCACTGGCCTGCACTAATGCACCTGGTAAATATAATCAATTTAAGGGTACTGGGGGTCTCCTAACAAGTGCTCTGATTTAATGGGCCTGTAAACCCCATTTAAGTCTGAGTACAGGCACTGGGCTGCTTTAAGTGTAACCGTATTATAGCTGCTGTATTAACTCAATTGTGCTTAGTATAAAACCAAAGACCAAGAGCTATCTATAACCAGCTTACTCCTTTCTTCTCCAAGCAAGACACTTGCTGTTTCTGTCCTATGACAAAATACACCTCCACATACATACAGTCCTGATGTTACATACATACATACATACACACACACACACACACCTGAGTCCATACATACACCTCAGCACAGTCCCTAAGCTGACAAGGCTGTAGCCAAGCGTCTGGCATCTGTTTCACACCTGCTGGGGATGTTTTTAAACTGCAGATGCACTGAGCTGTCAAGTGATGTCCCATCGCACAGGGCTGCCTCGCTCCCTTTTAAGAGAAGTAGATCCTGTTTCCTCATTTTTTACATTACATCTGAGAGAGAAATTGAAAAAGAGGCAGCTCCCATTCCTGCCTCCATCCCCACGCCAGTGCATTTGGGAAAAGGAAGAGGAATAAGTGTAGATTGAGTAAAGGAGTTTTCCTCCCAGCCAGCACGTCTTCCCCGTCTCCGGAAGCGCAAGAGACTAGGACCAGATTTAGCCCACAGCCACTACATCAAATTTTGAATTTCCCCGCTCCCGGGGGGGGGGGAGAGGGGGGCGGTGCAGGTGGGGGGGTAGGTGTGTCCCTGTCAGTCCCTCGGGCCCAACCACTGCAGATACTCCCTGCCAAAGGATGCTTGGTGCCAATTTCCAGCCAGCCTACCCAGGAGAAGCGCTCGCTCTTGGCTTCACTGAAGCGTAGGTTGGTGACTCAGCAGGAGGCAGAGGGCGGCATCTGCACACAGTTGAAGGATAAAATAAATCCTCGCACAGCAATCGTGTCACACAGGATGCAGAGAACGAAGAGGCTGTTACTACCGTTGTCATGCTATAGCTCACATGCCAAGGGGGGGAGGGGGCTGCACTTGCTACTGCCCCCTCCACAAATTACATTTTAGGACCTGCCTTACGGCAGCTACTGCTGGGACTAGGGCTAAACGGTTTTGTTTCAGCTCGTGTTTTCTATTGGACAGAGACAGTAGCACAGCTAAGCCAGCCCCAGCCTCCCTACAAGCACTAAGGATGAAGTTAGGGCACCAGCAACACCCAAACCTACCTTCGCTGGATACTTACTGCCGTACAAATCCTTTTATAAGCTTACTGGGGTGGGGGAGGGAGGCCACCTAAGAAAGCAGAATATCATCTCCACTGCAGTAGGGACCATCTCTAAACCATGGGGGACCAAGCCTGTTGCCATCCAAGTCAATGACAAAGCTCTCCCCGAAGCCACCGAGTATGGAATTGGGTCTCTGAGTGGAGGTATCATCCTGCTGAAATTAATATATTTGGCATAAACTTAGCAAGGATTTCAAAAAGGGATCAGGCACTGGAATAGGTAGTTAAAACCTCCAGAATTACCCAAACCAAATTCTGATCTCTGGGGCAGAGGGGCGGCAGGGTGAGGAGGCAAAGGTTGCCTGGGGGCAGGTGTCCTCCTTTCTTATAAGCAGCTGGAACTGGCCACTGTCAGAGATGGACCCAGACTGACCATTTATCTGAATCAGGAGGGTGGTGGCTAGTTGTAGCATGCCTTCCAATACAAACAACCAAGGGCCCTAGCCTAGAACCCTTATAGCAAACAGTGTTCATAGCTCCCTACCTTGAAAACATAGGTGCTTGGATCTAAGGCTGTTAGACCATTTTTATTATTGGGATGAAAAAAGTCAAAAATAAAATTTAAACAAACCATACAACGGGGAGGAAGAAGATCACAGAGCCCAGCAGGTGCAGAAGGACACACAATGACATTTTACTCTCAGACATGTTATGGTTACAGGATGACATCCCAAGTGCCAAAGTTCAAATAAAAAATATATTCATACAAATTTAACAAAAATACAGTTTATATACAACGTGGAATTAGCTTACATCATCTCATAACAAAACAGTGCAAAAAACAAAACAAAAAGAAAATAAGTGGCTGCCCTGGCATGGCTCATAGTACAGAGAAGTTAAGACTTGCTACCCGGTGTTAACACTGCACAGGAACCCAGGAAGCAGGAGACAGCCCCCTCTACTATCCTGAGCTTTTGACATCAATACTGATCCACTACGTGGACTCTCTCCCTTAGTGTTACTCTGATAAGAATTACAGGCACCTGTATAGTTTCTTTGTCAGCTGTTTAGCAATCGGTGCCAGACCAGAAGCAGTTAAGGTTTGCGAGAAGGGAGTTCAGTGGTCGGCTGTCTGAGCAGTCTTGGCTGAGAAGAGGATCCGGGATCCTTTGCACCCCTCGTAAGTGGCACACGCGAGAGCCCCTGGCTGTGTTGGATGCTCTTCTCTGAGTGGGGTTCTGAGATGCATGAACCCCTTCATTTCTGAAAGAGGAACTTGCCCTGCTCTGGGCCATATGCAATACTGTTGAGCACACCTGGTGAGTCCATTTGTAGATTTCCCTTTAAAGAGGCTGGCAGAGTGCCACAGTGGCCAGTTATGTTCTCCTGGCTGCAGCAGTGAAAGGAACTGCTTTCCTCGAGCTCTAGGTTTTTAGTAAGATGGATGCTTAGGCAGAGCAGGTGCGGCTGAGCACGGGGTGGAGTCCGGCAGCCTTTGCAAGGTAAGGCATGGCTAGTGCCCAGACATACCTGGGCAAGATGTTTCAGCTCGGCTTGCCTGGGGCTCCCAGCTCTATGACTCATTAATGAGGCCAAGATATGGTGTGGCAAAATATACTGCCATGACTTATGTACTGAATAAACAGGACATGACGGGCAAAGGCGACCGACACAGAGTTAAGAAGCCCTATTTTAGTGGGTGGGGGGAGGTAAGTGAACTCTCATATAGCAACTGAGTAGAGCGGCAGGGACCGGATCTCTCACTGGGCTTATGAAGAGATAGAGGGAGTACATGGCTGCTGCATCTTGTGGTTTGTGCCTTAAATGCCTGAACTCTAAGGTAACCCTAATGAAGTGTGATTGTTTTACTGCACATTGGGACTGTCCAGGTGCCAGAACCCTTTGGAATGGAAGCTAGTGCAACACAAGTATATTTCAAACTTCCAGTTCATCTTGGGGGAGAATGGGGGAGGGGATATGTCCTGGAGTTTCTTGGACCAGTTCAGTCTCTTTCCAGCCATGGAAACCAGTGCTCCTCCTGCCCCAAAGCATAGGGAAAGCGAGTTACTAACAAGCCCGCTCTAGATATGGGTGAAACAGGCTGAAGACCCTTAGTCCGCTTATGTAGAGCAAGGCGCCCCCTAAAAGTCAAAAGCACAAGCCAAAGTCAACCCACTTGACAGTCATTTAGACTCCGTTAACCAAAGATCTCCCTGAAGAACTGCACGGGCAGCTGGGACTGAGCCATCTTTCCGACAGGCTCAGAGAAGTACGAGCGTGCCACTCCCACCACAGCTGTGGAGCCCAAGTGGAAGGAGTACAAGATAGGTGCTGGCCCTGGGAAGATGCCTTTACTTCGCTCTGGGGAGCTGAAGGATCAACACCCACCATTCGGGCTACCCTGGAAGGTTCTCCTGAGCACACATGCTATTTGGAATGGTGGAGGAGACTGAACAGCTGACGCAAGCTGGGGGGGAAGGTGTGAGGAACGTGTTCCATGCATGCTGGTCACACAGGACACCACCCGGGCTGGAATGCAGAACTTGGATGCTATAACCAGATGGACCCAGGAGGGTGAAAGTCACTTGCTGAAGGGAAGTTTTGCACTACATGTAGCAAGGCTCCTCCCTCTCCACTTAGCAGGATAGGCAAGGAGGGCCAAGACCTCTGCTCCAGACTCAGGGAGGAGCAGGGCTTCACAGGAAGTCTGCTGCCAGTCTCGTAAGAGGAGGGGGAAAGACGAGGCCCAGGGAAGGGTTTGCGAAATTTCACTGGAAGTGACTAAAGAAAATCTCCAAAGTGAATAAACCAATATGCAGCTGAGCCCTGCCCTATATGCGGGGGGGCCTTTCTCCACTATATATGTCAGAACAGAGTCAGGGGACCTTCTTTCATCCTTTGGCCGGTTACAGGCTGTAATGCAGATACGACAGAATTATCTCCTATCTACAACACAAACTCCTATGATCTGGTTCTTTGTATGGTGTAGATACCCCCAGAGACTGGATCTCCCTGTACCAACTCAGCCCCCCGCAACCTGGGCTGCAGGGGAAAGCTTCACCAATTACCAAAAGAGACTTGCCTAATGAAGGGTACAGTGTGCGGCACTTGTGTTCTGTGCACGCTACCTGTTACCTTAGAGAAGTCAGAGCACAGCAACCTCGGCCACAGCCCAGCATGGGAACACACAGCTTCCCCAGACAAACTCAGCTTGCAGATCACGGACTCTGCAACGGACATGTGAAAACACAGGTTTTGCAATCCCTCTATGCTTGGAAAGAAGAGCCCTCAAGATGGCTCAGTTTTAAAATAAAACAGACTCCTAAAACAGCAGCTCCTGTCACGGCTAGCTAAAGCCCGGTATGGCGTGGAACAGGTTAACCGAAGGGCTGGTAAGAGGGCTGTGGGGAACCTTTCCTGGGATGCATTCCACAGGTTAGCTGGGCCAGTCTCAGAGGAAGCAAGAATGCTCTGTGCTTTATCAAGCCAATCAGTTCTGTAGCCCCTGAAGGCATGAAGCTGGCTTCCCACAGTTATCTGAATGCAAAACCCACAAGGGCAGGAGCCTGCTGGAATGACACAGGTGCTGCCAGGATGGTACCTGCCAGAGCACCAGACTGGCTGTGACTGGCTCCTAAATGCTGACTTTTCCCTGCAGGTGGATTCTGCGGTTGCAACAAACATCCCAAGTGCTCTTAGAGCTGCCAAAAGCCCTTCCACTAACTGCTCTGCGGAGCGCTGGCTGGCAGTCTCAACCTCCCAGAGCCCCTTCTGGCTGGCCGCAGCATGAATCGCACCTTCTCTTTCCGTGAAGCCAACAGAAGCCAACCCTGCTGCTGTCGCTGCTGAATCGGAGCTGGAGGAGTAACGCTCATGCTCTTCCCCGTAGTGAGCTCGGGGCTTGCCGGGCTGAGAAAAGAGATTTCCTCCATCTCCACAGCCCTGACTGTAAAGATGCCCCTGGAATCCAGAACCCCCGAGTGAAACCAGGCTCTTATCACTGGATCTCTGCGGGAGGGCACTACATAATGCTCCAAAGAGGTGCAACATAGCATTACAAGGAAGGGACAAGAGTGTCTTATAAAAGACTTCTCTTCTAAGGGGAATCATTGGCAACAGCTGATGAGGTTGACGGGATTTCTCTCTTCCGAGTTGTTTTGTGGGGGCATTAAGGGTTTCTAATCCAGAACAGTAATTAGAACCAAGCTGTTTTGGATTCTTGACTTGCCCAGATGCTCTCAGCAGCCAGCTGCTGTCAGACTAATCCATAGCAGGGATTCCGGCACCGAAGGACATTAAGAAATTAGGAGCTTTAAGAACTGAACTGAAAAACATGAAGCCAGAGTGAAAAACCTGGACAATTAAGAGTTCCTGATGGCAGAAAATTCCCCACGCCCCCCAAGGAGGTGTAGTTTTAATGCCACTGAGAATAACCAGCAATTTAGTGTTTGAGGATATTAGCAAATTGCAGGGGGTGCTCTCAGCTTTGACAATGACCCCTTCTCGTGCGAGTAAGGCAACTACTTCAGCAGAACTGGGAAGGGAAAAGAAATCAACAAGAGAAGGGAGGGGAAATTTGCTGCACTCCTCCACGTGGGACATGGCGTAGCTGGCGATATTGTTACCCTCCAAACTGCAGGCATTTCTATAGGAAGAGCAGCATCAGGGCAACTTCTGATGAAAGGAGACGGCAGGAGAGAAGAGAGCATTCTGGCCAAGAGCAGTCAAAGCAGCACCTCTCTGGGGCTGGCCAGAAGCTCTGGACTCAGATAGCTCCTCTACTCTCTGCCAGCGAGATGTTCTCTGGTCCCCAGACTGCGTGGGAGAGAAGCCATCCGTCATGTCCTTGGTCATGGGGCATCCAAGCAGAAAGCGAGGGCATGTGCAGGCTTGGAGGAAGGAGGGAGCCATACCGACAGCAGGCTCAGATGGTTTGGTAGTGCTGTCTCAGTCTTGCCTGCAGAAATTCATGAGTCAGGTTGTGTCGAGTTATTATTCCAACAATCTGGTGAGGGGAGAGAGGAAACCATACAAGTCAGTCTCACCGACTCATGTTAGGAGACACGGGCTTGGTGGAGGAGAGGAGGCAGTAGTGTTTCTTCTGGCTGACCTGAAAAAACCAGGTGAGAAGGCTTGGGCAATTCTCCGAGAGGCTTGGTCTAGACACAGGGCTGGGAGCGGGTTCAAGTTCTAATCCCTGCTCTGACAGGATTCTCTTTCTTAGGGTTTGTCTACACACACAAGTCACGCCAATGTATACTGGTATAATGGTAGCACAACCCTACCATGGATGTAGTAATAGCAGTATGAAGGTACTTTATAACCATGTGGAAAGGGGAATAAGCTGTACTGGTATAAGGCAATTTTATATCCATGGGGCTGTTCCTACATCTGTAGGAAAAATCAGACTGCTAACCAAAATAGTTACATTGGTACAAAATCTGCATCTAGTCGAGACCACAGACAAGTCACCAACCTCAGACTTCCTCCATCTGAAACTGGTTTAATACTGCCCATATGGGGTGGTGTTGCTTCGTGCGCTATATAATGATGTGCATCGAGTTGGGCACCTCTGCGGCTGGAATGTCGGAGGTGCTGAGTGTATCACTGGGAGCAGCAGGCGCTCAGCACCGTGGGAAAGAAAGGATGCTTAAAGTGAAGCAGCTAAAAGGAACGCTTTGGGCCAATGTGTTAATGATCTCCAGTCTCCGCGGAAAAGAGTGAAACCGTCTCTAGATCAGTTTCTTTCAACTCACCTTCCGTAGGGTCCAAGTAGCCAGGTTTCTAGTCACCCCCTCTATAATATCATGCATAATCTGCTTCATCTATTTTCAGCCGTTTCTAGATTGTGCTAGTTACATCTCAGAGTACCATGTCGGAAAGAAACTCCTCTGTCCCGTATGTTAGCTTGCTTTTGGACACCCACTCTTCCGAAACTGCCTGTCTGGTCACGGCCCAGCTGTATGTGACCGGGTCCCCAGCACCCTCTTTCCTCACCCCCGGGAACAGCTCCATGCTCAGAATAGGAAATCTGAGGGAGGGAGGAACACAGCCAGGGAATACTACAGACTACAGCTTCAAAGGCAGCTAAAGCCAGGATCTCCCCACACTTCTACCCAGCTTAACTTTTACTGTAAGGGCCAATAAAAGGGCTGACTCAGGCCCGGAGATGTGCTGGACTCTCCTCATGAGCCAGCAGCATTCGGCACTTCTGTATCAAGACATTTTAGCTAATTTTGTTAATTGCCTTTTTAGCCTCAGAGTCCATCCGCTGGCTCCTCTGGCCAGCAGAACCCTCGTATGGGTGTACTAGAGAGACACGCCCATGAACCCCGTGGTGGGACATCACATGGGAGACTTACGGTAGCAGCAATGCATTCTAGCCAACCCAGGAGAGCTAGCGGACTACGACTAAACAAGGTAAAGTGCTGGCTGCTTCCTGGTCTCAGAGAGAAGCCACCACCGCCCTCTCCTACAGCGCTGCTCGGGGAAGATTTAAATCTCGTGAAGTGCGGTCAGTGGCAGAAACACCAGGTGGTGTTCAGCAGAATGGGAATGCATTTAAAGATTAGCGCTAGGATCCTTTCATATACTCTGTAGGGTCACAGTAGAAAATGCATAACCGCTCAATAGCCCTTGCTTGCAACGTTTGCTTTCCACTAGCAGGCTCAGTGGGGCAAACATCGTAAATCCTGACATTCAGAGAAAGCTTCTGCAGCCTCATCCTTGCCTACCACATCAGTTATGTCCCTGAAATACACCTGAGCTAATTCTAGGCGTTAGATAAGAGGATGACATGTATAATCTCTGGGGCAACTTGGCTTCATGTCACATGATAAACCCTGTCAAGAGACCCACCAGTGCAACAGCTCACCCAATACATGAGCAAGACCCTCTCCCGCACACATTCTGCGGTTAGTCCTGGTATGCTTTCCGGATTTTCTTATCCGGCTCCAGCACTAGTGAGGGGATGCTGACTCTTTACTATGTTTATGGGAAGCTGAGGACACCTGCTGGGCACTTTGGGGCACTGCAAAATGCCACAACAGTTCTGGATAATTGGATTGGTTCTATACTTGACTGTCTCAGCTCTTACGAAGACAATGTAAATTCCTGTTTAATAGACGGATGTGCCCAACCTGGACAGATCGCTCCCAGGGGCTTTCAGTCTTCTTTGGCTGCAGAAGCTGCCAAAACAGGGGGCAATTAGTGCCATTTGTGGTGCGTTTTGTCAAGTGGACCCTGGCCCACTGGAAAGTGGACTAAGACCCCTGCGCTGGATCCAGACTCGGGACAGGTGAAGGTTTCAACTTTATTACCAGAGAGAGAGGTTTCTCCAACCCCTGAAAGTCACATTCTGCTCGCTGTCAGAATGGGTTTGTTCAACATCAATCTGGGACTGAAATGGAGCATGGGGCAGGCCCCATAATGCCCCACCCAGCCAGGACATGGCCGCAGTATGGACTCACCTCTCCCACTGCATTCACCACTGGTAAGTGCCTGAGCCCCATTGTCCTAAACAGGTTGAAGACTTGCGAGGCATGGGTGTTAGGAGAGACCGTGAAGGGAGATGGGTTCATGTAAGGGGTGACATCCTGGGGAGAGTCAAGAAGAAAACACCAAGGTCATTTCTACCAGGTAGTTTCCAAGTGAATGTCCATTCTCCTGGAAGCGAGGGGATGATAAGGGTGCTTTAGCCCTGTAGACTCCATGAGTCTTGGGCCCTTTCAGGCATGCTGGCTGAGCCTGCTGGTCCAATCCAACGGCAGGGAGATTTTGAACAGGTACAAGTGAGATCCATATTCACTTAAACCAAGAGTCAAGTCTAGTGAGAACAGGAGCTGTTGTCCCACTAACATTCAATTGATTTCTTAAATCCAGGCAGCTAGGAAGTGGTCGGAAGAGTAGTTCAGACAGAGATGTCAGAGGTGCAGGATTTTTAGTCACTGTCACCCGGAGTGGATTTGAACCTGGGCTCACCCTAAAGCAGCAGCCTGGGGAGACCAGAATTGGAATTTGGGAGTAAGATTAGGTATAAAGTGTCTCCATAACCCCAGGCCAGGGAAGCATTTTTAAGAGGTCTTTGGAGCATTCCTGAGAATGTGCATCAGGGAGAAAGGGCACCACAACACGGCAACAGGGTCCCCTCAGCATCTCTTACCACTATCATGCGGGGGTTCAGCAGCGTGAGGTCCAGGTCATGAATATCGGGGTAACGGGGGTAATCCTCAGCCATCTCGGCATACGACAGTCGAGGCTGGCTGGTGCTCTGCAGTTGAAAAATGAAAAAGCCTCGCTGAGGAGAAGCATCGCCCTTCCTAAAGCAGATGAATGGCTGAAGCCACACAAGGGCATAGCTGAGACTGGTGCTCTCAGCAACCCTCCCAGTCCCGCCGACAAGCTCAGGGAGTTACACACGTCTGGAGAGGGATTCTTGGCAACAATTCACAATGGCACAGGGCACATTTAAACAATACAAGGAGTCACGCTTTTGGCAGAGGAGAGGAAAGGACTGATTTGTTCTCCAATCCCATGGAGGGTCTATTCCCACCTTTGGAAGGCGGCACCAGGATACTTTGTGGGAGTTGGGCACCAAACAGGCTGGATCATTTCTCTTGCTACACGCCTGGAGATACCTCTGTCCAGCAAACCACTGAGATGCAGAGACACGGGGGACAATAACACCATGCTGATGGGTGCACTATGGGTAGTCAGACCTCTCCCCTCCCACAAGGGGATGTCACCTCTATGCAATACACCGGGTATATTCATAGACAAGCTGCTATTGTTTGGTAGCTGCGCCTTCCCCTGTGCTTGCACAGTTACATAACAGGAATAGTTCTCACTTTGCAGACAAAAGGGAGGATTCACTGTTCTACGGGGACGATGGAGTTTAAAATACTGCATGCCAGCCCCTGGGGATGCCGTCTTCCCAATTCCTCCCTGCCCACAGAGAATCCTCATCTGCCCCAGAATCTGCAAGACCCACCGACTGACTCTCAGAGTAACAGACTCCTCGGACGAGCAGGGTAACCAGCTGCGAGCGTAAGATCAGGCCGTGGAACGTCAGAGGTCGGAAGCGTTCCTCCATGGTCCACTCTTCACTCGGGGACTGGTCTGGGTACAGGTTGGGGTAGGGAGTGTATCTATGACAGATTTCACACCACTTGTTACAATGGGTACTGCTTGGAAGTACTTAAAGTAACAATGGCAGAGGAACAGAACCACCAGAATAGATACTGTCTGACAGCTGTGAAGTGCTTGGTCCACACTGAGTGCCTTTCATGCAAGCATTTCAAAGCACGTCACAATGGAGAAAACACTTGCCCATCTCTCGTACAGATCAGGAAACCGAGGCAAAGAGGTTAAGTGACTTGCCCCAACACAGCAACTCAGTGGCAGAAGCAGACCAGAAACCAGCCTTCCCAACCCAGAGCCCCTGCTCGGACCATTAAACCACGCATGTGTGTGAAAATCAGCTGGGGGTCCCAGCCCAGGTCCCAGCAGGCTGCTGTCCACATTGTGAAACCAGACCAGCGCAGTAGGACACTGGCTGCAAGCTCAGCAGGGATCACCCAGGCCGGGCGAGGCACACGAGGGGGGAAAACTTTGCACTGCCACCGCCCATGCTGCAGATACAGCTGGCTGGCTGGCCTCACATGCACCACGTCCCCTTATGAAAGAGGGGGAGATGCTGCTAGGAGACTCCCAGGTACACCAGGCCCAGCAGGAGCCCGGAGGGAAATCTAGAGGAGGAATGGAGAGGATGGGGCTGGAGTACAGTAAAGAGAGAGGAAGAATGGTTCAGTGGCTAAGGCACCAGCCCTACAACTTGGGAGACCTGGGTTCAAGTCCCTGCTCTGCTGCAGACTCCCTGAGTCACTTAGTCTCTCTCAGCTCCCCGTCTGTACAATGGGGCTAACGGCCCGGCCCTGCCTCACAGTGCGTTGTGAGGATAACGACAGTAAAGATGTGAGGTGCTCAGTTACTATGGTAACGGGGACCACATAAGCACCACAGGTAAACCCCACTGTATTTCCAGCCATCGTCACCTCCAAGGGTCTCACCGTCTCTCCAGCATCTGCTGCAGCAGATCCTCCTTCTCAGGCGGCTCCTCTGGTGCGATGTGCTCATCACACATGTTGCGCAGCTCGCTTGAGGGGTAAGATTTCATGGACTGGCTCCGCTTGCGCTGCTCTCCAGCTCTGGTGAGGATGCTGGATTTCTGCGGGGGGGTGGAGGGGTGGTGTGAGCAGAACCTTTAGACAAGGGACATGGGTCTCGTGCAAAACAGGGGGTCAGGAACCACATAAAGTGCAGAACATCTGAGTGCTCTAGGCACGGAGTGCAAGAATTAACCCTTTCTGATCTCAGTTGCCAGCAAAGGACCATCTGCTCTAAAGCTCTCCCAGGAATGGTATTTGTAGAATTGCCAGGACTGCAGGATCCACTCTCTTAAAAATGAGAGAATCTAGAGCTGGAACAGGCCTGGGGCTGCTCAGCTAGTCCAGCTTCTTACTAGCTCAGGAGTGCTCCATACGGCACATTCACGAGCATTCCACACCCTCCCGCCCACCCCTGCCCGGTGGTAAGTGTCCCAAAAGAACGAGTTTCCACCACTGCCCTTGGGAGAGAATTCCTCATGGAGCATGATGGCTTCACTCCATCCCTCCTGCCACATATTTAGAATATTAGGAAACTTCCTGACAGCAAAATGTATTCGGCTGCAGAACAAAGTCATGGACAAGCTGCAGACGGAGGCAAGCATGAAGCATGCACCAGCCACAGCCAGGATGACACAGGAAGCTGCCTCCCTCCAGGATCAGAGAAAAGCCCCTTATCCCTGAGGTTACTGGGCAGCCACCTCCCTCCTTACCTTGAATCTAATGTTGTTGCTGATCAGCTGGTTCCCCTTCATGAACTCCTTCTCGTTCCCCCGGTTCTCTGTCACCACAGGGAAGGCGTGATGGACCGTCGTGCGGAGGATACTGACCAGCGACTGGATCCGGGTGTGGGGATACACGTACGTCAGGTTGGGCTCCATGATATCGCTGGCTCTCAGCCTGAGGCAATGAAGAAAATGCACTGCTGTAGGTGCCAACATACTCGCTGCAAACAAGCATGGTGCAGAACCAGCACCAGAGAGAACCCCAAGGAACCTATTCCACATTAGTGCTGCCTTTGCCCTTCCTACAAACCCTGTTTGCAGAGAACAGCTGTAAGATTACTGAGGCAGCAACATTATCTACATAGCATCACAGGAATTGACAAGATGACAAAGGCTCCTGTCCTAAAGAGCTTACCATCTAACTTAGACAGACAACGTGAGGATTTCTTCACCACCACCACCAGGAAAGGGAAAACCAATGAAGAGACACTTCACATGAAACAGCAACTGTGTACTGCCTCAATGTTTTCACCAAGCCCTTCGTTGCTGTGTTCTGTCGCAACCTCTAGGCTTTGCGGTTTGACAGGAAGCAAAGTGTACGAGTACATGGGGAAGCACCCATAGGACAGTGATTTTCTAGCAATGTCAGACAGAGCCTGCCCCTGCTACCTCCCTTCACTACAAGAACAATAGGTTCTTTAGCTGGACATAAGAGTGGCCATATTGGGTCAGACCAAAGGTCCATCTAGCCCAGGATCCTGTTTTCCGACAGTAGCCAATGTCAGGTGCCCCAGAGGGAATGAACAGAATAGGTTATCATCAAGTGATCCATCCCCTGTCACCCATTCCCAGCTTCTGGCAAACAGAGGCTAGGGACACCATCCCTGCCCATCCTGGCTAATAGCCACTGATGGATCTATCCTCCAGGAACTTATCTCCTTCTTTTTTGAACCCTGTTATAGTCTTGATCTTCACAACATCCTCTGGCAAAGAGTGCCACAGGTTGACTGTGCGTTGTGTGAAAAAATACTTCCTTGTGTTTGTTTTAAACCTGCTACCTATTCATTTCATTTGATGACGCCTAGTTCTTGTGTTATGTGAAGGAGTAAATAACACTTCCTTATTTACTTTCTCCACACCAGTCATGATTTTATAGACCTCTAAAATATCCCCTCTTAGTTGTCTCTTTTCCAAGCTGAAAAGTCCCAGTCTCATTAATTAACGATGCATTTCAATCAACCAACCAACCCTGGTGAGATATTAGCCCACTTTAAAGATGGGAAAAGGGAGGTCCAGAGAGATTAGGTGACTTTCCCAGTCCACAGTGGCAGAGAAAGGGATAGCACTCAGGAGTGCCTTTACTCTGATCACTCTGCCATCCACCTTTCTCAAGAAAAGCCCCAGGCTTCACACCCTACTGGGGGCTTTATGCCCAATCTCAAGCTACTTCCCCAACGCTTCCATGAAGTCCTGTAGGGAGGGAGGAAGGGGTGTCCCACCCCCAGGAGCATTTACCACCAGGCCAGAGAACCATAATCAGTTCTCAAACACAGGTACAGTCAAGAGCATTGTCCTTACTTGTCCATTTCCACCTCCGTCTCCCACTCCAGCAGCGGCACCCCTCGCAGGGTCACATGGATGTCATAGATGCCCTTATTAAAGAAATCCCCTGTCCATTTGGCTACCTAGGAAGACAGAAAAGCACCAGTTCAACCGCTTTCCAAGCACAGGACTCCTGGTCCTCAAACCTGAGAGGAGGTGGATAGGATGGACATGCATAGGAGCCTCCCTCAGCCAAGCAGAGAACAGCCAAAGTCCGGCCAGGAACCAAGAGAGGGGTGTAGACATGGTGCTCACCATCAGGGTGATCATTATCGGAAGCCCATACGTGATCTCATTGGTGGATTCTATCAGGATAACGGTGAGGCTAATCGTCATGCGGACTACGCCTCCCAGGAACGCCGCCGCACCAATCAGCGCAAAGGTCCCCGAGTAGATGTGGTCCAGCCCAATGTAGCTAGGGAGGAAGCACACACAGCTCTGGCATCAGGACCAAGCTGCTCAAGTGTCTAGCCAGCTTCGGCAGCGTTCTACAGCACACGCACGCAATGCACCTTTTGAGGAGGTTGGCGACCAGGCGTCCGAAGGCAGCCCCACAAAGCAGCGACGGTACAAAGAGACCACTGGGCACAGAGCTCCCATACGTCCAGCAGGACAGTAAGAAATAGAGAAGGAAGAACAGGGAGAGTGTGACTGGGCTGAAAGTACCTGCAACACAAGAAGAGTTATGACCCAGGGGGCACAAGCCTCCTGGGACCTCACAGCGTCCTCCCTTGGGATCAGAGCAGACTCTCCTCTCCACCTCAAAGCAACTCCTTAGTCTCAGAGTCCCAATGAGCACTAGTGAGGATGACGAGACAGAGCGAGGGGGAAGCTAGGACCGCAGGCTCTATTCTCAGCAGGCCCTGAAAGCTGCAGGAATTTGAAGACGCTTTTAGTTCTCAGATTCCCGTGGAAGCACAGGTAAGGCTTAGACCAGACTCTGATGATGCTGGTGGGGACCTGAGCACGACATCTCCTGGACACTCACCATCCTGGTGGAAGAGCTGCAGGATGGCTGACTCCTGGGGGTTGAAGAAGAGCGTTGCCATGTCGTTGTAGGTTTCATTAGGGCAGAAGAAAGTCTTGATGCTTGAATTCACGTCCTCCGATGAAGAGCCCTAACCAACAGCAATCAGACATTATGTTAATTTATAATCTGGTCACGCTGCACTGGGAGTTGCCAATAGGACCGGAGTAAAAAACACACACCCCTTTCAGCATTGCCTTTGGGGAAATCTCATCCAGACAGAGGACACAGGACTTGAAATGAGCCCAGATACACAACTGCCACCACTTTGCCCCAGGGGGGCAATATTCTCTCATGCATCCAGCTTTCATCAGCACATGCAGGCCTATCGGCAGGTGATGGAGTCTGTTAGTGAAGCTCCGTGGGTACGTCTATGAAGGGTGTATATTAACGTAAGCGAGGTTGCGTTACATGGGCACACTTTACAGATGCATGTTTCCTGGGCCGGTGGAGACTGTGCAGGAATGTGCCCCTCTGTAGGACGAGTGTTACCTGTAGGCTCAGAGTGCTGTTTCCACTAGGATTGGTGGAAGACATCTGCCGGCATTCTCCTAGAATCATGGACGCTACGAACACCACAACGGTGGTTGTTAGACACACCAGCAGGCTCTCCAAGACTCTGCAAGCACAAAGCAGAAACCATGCAGGGACAACCATGCTCAGAGTAATCGAGCCCTTGGTCTTTGCACACAGCCCTGCATCCCAACGTTGCTCTGAAAAAGCGACAGTAACCAGCAATTTGGGGCTCCACTTAGCAGACAGCAGGTCATTTTAGGTTCTGTAAGACAGGCTGTCCAGTGATCATGTTCATTCCGACCAGCCACACTGGCTGGGCAAAGGGATCCATCCAATCAGGAGTAAAAAAGCCAGTGCAGGCCAGGAGGCCACTCCTCTGATATGGGATGACAGGCTTTGAAAACTCTTTGGCTGGTGAGAGTATTTGGACACAGTGTCATTTAACTCTGCACTGGGCTTGCACTGTATAGACCCTCTCTGCCATCACATCAATCCAAGAGGCCCACACTAGGATCTGAGAGATGTTGTTACAGCCTTTCCTCCAATTTCAGTCACTGCTCCTCCTTATCCACATGCCCCCTCGGGTAGGGCTCTTGGCCCGTACAGCACATGGCGAGGCTACATCCATAGCAATGTCTGACAGACAAGCTTTTAGCTGCCTTCCATGGGCTTTTCTGGATCATTCAGAATTGGTCTCTTCCTTGTTAGCTACATGGTAATTTCCTGTAACCAGAGCTTGAATTATGCACTGATTTCCTGCACCAATGGAGCGGACAGTTTGACTTCAGATGTTCTGATCAAATGAACTGATTAAGTAAAGGGCACTGTGGTATAATCAGCTGTTCCTGTCACGACTACTTCACCCGAGCCAAGACCTAGGGAGACCCCCAGTGGTGACACAAAGGCAGCACAAGCTATATTGTTAGTCTAGGAACTGAAGAGATCTACAGGGTCTGTCCGTACAGCAGCCTCAAAGAACCCCCTTCGTACTCATCATAAAGGTATCCTGGCTCCTGTATACCACAAGGGTCATTACAGGGACGTAGTGGGATTGTAGCAGCTGAGGTTAGCTTAGTGTTTTGTGAAAATGCTATACGGTTTGCCAGGTTTTGTTATTTCACTGGGATGGATTTGCCTCCTCTCACCTAGTTCCAATTTTTCAGTATTTTAGCCTACGTGGCTCTTACTCTTTGAGGCGCTGTGGACAGACAGACAGCAGGGACAGGCAGCCACACACAGAGATGACACCAAGGCAGGTGGAAAGGAGCACTGATACCTGACTAGCTTCGGCTTTGGATGTACGTTCCGCATGCGGTATTTCGCCAGCCTCTTATTCAGGCAGTTGAAGGTGGCTCCAAGAAGGCCGCCGACAATCCCCATCATAATGAAGAACCCCAAGTCCATGGCCGTCCAGAGGTGGCATTTTTTATCAGAGTCAGAACACTGGGGAGGGAGGACAGGGGAGGGAAGAGAGAGGGAGAAATGCAGGAATGAGACCAGGCAGCAAAAGAGCAGATGGAGACCTACCAAAGCAGGCACCCAACACCGCGGCCACTTCTACCTCAGGCAGGAAACATTTAACAGCACCGATCACAGAACAGGATTCATTCCCTTTGTCAGACCAGAGCAGTAATTTTCCCCTTTCTCCAGGGAGCAGCTAAGGCATTCCAGCCAGAGCACCTCTGCTGGATTTCAACTAACAGTGCTGATTCGTTTCACACAGCAAGCCAGGAGCTACAACCAGGGGCGACTGGAGAGGCAGTAAAGCAAGCACAACGCACCTTGAACTCCCCAAAGTTTAGCAGCCCAGGTAGCTGGAAAGATCCCCAACTTCCGAACTGAATCCCGGAGCGGAAGAAGTTCAGAGTGAAAGTGGCAGCCATGGAACAAAAGAGCTGGAGAAGGAGAGAGGCAGGAAGAAAAACACCCAGGTCAGTGGCGACAAGGCCAGTCTCTCCACACAAATCATGTCTGGGGAAGGGAGCTTGCAACCTACTGGCACTTCCAAAATTTAATCTTTTTACTGTGTTCAGAAAATAAGGCCACAAGAGACCATTGTGATCCCCTATTCTGACCTCTTGCATAACACAGCTCCATAGAATTTAGCTCAGTAATTCCTGCAACAAGCCCCTCATTCTGGTTATGGGCACTGAGCTGCAGCAGCTAGAATCAATTACAGGGCACGTACACAGCTTGTTGGTGTGTGTAATTTATAAATTGAGGCCTAAATTGGCTCTGGATTGGATTACAATCTTGGGGAAGCCCTCTGCTCTTTTAATCCACTCTGGAGATGGGAGTCTGCCACTGCTTCCAAGACGCGCAAAGTGTTTGGCAAAAAAAAAAAAAAAAAAAAAAGGCCAAGTCACAACACCAAAGATTGCTATTCTAGTGCAATCTGATGTGTTCTGAGAACTCTGCCAACTCCAGCCCAATGCAGCAATTTGAGTCAGAGAATTTCTCCAACCCTAAGGCAAAGCAAAGGCTCTTTCTCACAGCACATGGGGACGCAGGGATCGAACCTCCGCCTACTGTACTCCCACTGCCTGGAAGAAACACAGGAGCAAAGCCATTTCTCAGAGCTGCCCCAACAATGTGGAACAATTCCTTCCCGACTGCATTCCTGGGAAGCACCACTGGCCCCCAGCTATAATTCTCTAGCATCGACACTGCAAGCAGTTCACATTGTGCCAGGAGAGCTCAGCTTGAGAGATTCAAGAATCTCAGGTTCTTCACAGCCGAGCTCTCTGGCTTCCAGCTCGAGTCCCTCTCACGGGGAAGGGGAACCCAAAGAGCCAAAGTTCTCACCACTTTCCACGTGAGCCCCTGGTTCCAGAAGGAGGAACCTTCTTCCAAGCTAAACAGAGTGCCCCCGATTGGGGCCCCAAAGGCTGCAGCAACCCCCGCAGCGGCCCCTGCAGATACAAAGTCCCTTTTGTCCCTAAGCACAGAGAGAAACAATGCGAGTTTATCAAGGCAGAATCCGGAAGGAACTCGGAAAAGGGGAATCAAGCCTGGGACTAAACTAATTTCTTGATGGGGGCAGGAAGGAGTCTTATTGTTGCAGCCAGCTGTGCCCAGTGGGCAGCATGATGCAGTTAGCTAGCTGCTGTCGGGTTTATCATCCCTCCCGAAAGTAGAAAATACTGGCCACAGCCAGACGTACAATATGGGATTGAAGGGACCAGTGGTCTGATACATTATGACAAACCTTGTGTCCCCAACACCTTTTGGAGGGGGCTGCGCACCAAGAGGATTGTGGGGGAGGCCAGGTGCCGCAGGAAGGAGTCTCACCTGGAAATACAACTATGTACCCTCTCTCCATTGGGCTAACAGGCTCCAACTGACTGACCCACCCAATCTAGCACCCCCTCCCCACCCTACCAGGCCCCCCCTCTCGGGTACAGTACCTGTCACTTCGGAAATAGGGAAAGTTAAACTGGATCTTCCTAAAGGAGATGCTCTGGAACTGAAAAACAAAAGGACAGAGTCAAAACTGACACAGTGATGAACCAAGGCAGCCCCTCTCTCCCACAACACCCCTTTGGGAGCAGCCAAAGCTTGGGAAACACTGCACTTTTCTGCCTACATCTTGTTACTCCAACTGTACGCCCTGGCGGAGGGAAAGCGGACAAGGAAATGTACTTTACGATAAGGTACTGGTTCCTCTTCTAGCAGATCCTATTTACAGAGCTCATCGCATGCTGGGAGCTTTGTCCCGGGAGGGTTTCTGCAAAGTACACACTACCTGCTTCTGCTGACCAGTCTTCGGGGTTTTCTCTCCTCTCACCGTGAGAGAGAGGAACGTCCAATGCTCCCTTCCCTTCCTGCAACATCTTGGCCTAAACAAGCACTGCATCCCATTGGGGATTAGAGTTTGTTTCCTTTTCGTCTCTCAGCACGAACAGAGAGGCTCTCCAGACACCCCAGCACTGGGGTCATGAAGCCAGCATTCACACGCCAGAGGCTGCGAGGCCGAGCCAGGAGGCAATGTCTGCCCTCAGGAGAAAGGACTCTTCCGTTTGTCAGCTGTTCTGGCAGAGTGCGAACAGCTACACTGTGCTGCTGTTTGCCTTATTCACACGCCTAGGAGGAGCCACTGCCCGGAAAGGGGATCCCATCTTTATCCCTGCTCAGTGCTGGGTTCCTCCTGAGCCTGTTGCAGCCCTCACCAGGTGGTTGAGGGAGGAGGTTATGGCGCTTATACGGATTTAAGATGGCCCAAACTTGTGACCTAGAAACGCACAGCGGAGAGGGTGCAGAACGGGGCCAACTCAGCCCCATCCCTCCATCATTACTTTAGCTTCTAAGAGAACACATCTAACAGACACGACACCTGAACTTAACCAAGGGGCTGAGAGGGGCAGAGCCCAAGTCGCAGAGCGTCTCAGAGCATTTCCAGCACTAACCTGAGGCAAGCCAGCCCCCACAATAGCGCCACTGTGTATCATGGGGCCCTCCTTCCCTACAAAGAGACCTGAAAAACAGAAAGCGTTCTCATTGCAGAAGTTCGACGTTTGCAGACAAACCCAGCATGCTCCGTCCTGTTCTGCAGTACTAGGAGAGGGGGCCATCACTGCTTTGCCATGGGACACAGAAACCAGTCACCCCCGTGCCTGTGTAGAACTAGTTTCCAACATGGAGGCTGACTGCAGACCCCCCAAAGTAGGAGCACTGCCTGCTCCTGGAGACGTGATCAAAGGGAGAAATTCAGGAGCAGCATGACTCCAGGATGTCAATATTCCAGGCAGCGTCAGGCAGGCATGGCCCAGCGGGGGGGCATATGTGTTTGTGCCAACACATGCTTCTGCACAGTGAGGACATCAGCCATGCACCTGAGGCTTGGCACTGGGAGTGCACTAAATACACCCATCAAAGAGGGCTGTTATCCCCAGGTGTCTGCTCTCTCCCAAGGCATAGTGGGTGAAATGCTTCCTGCTGCTTGTTCAGGTAGCTCTAGGCAGCGTATTCCTGGCACTCAGACAGCATTTACCGACCAGAGTCTCTGTTCTCCTTCTCATCACTGGCTATAAAGGTGCAGAGCCACTACTGACCTGCCCACCTCGAGATTTTCAGTCAAACTCTGTTCCCCATTATCACACACTTAGTCCATGATGCATCTGTCAGCTTCCTCTTACCTCCGGCTACGCTGAAGAGTACTCCCAGAGCTTTGCACACCAGTGTCCGGAGACGGACTATCCCTGGCACCTTCACTCCGTTCAGGTAACATTTAATCTCCGGAATTCCAGAGCCAGCTGCTACGGGCTGTGAGGAGGACACATTAAACACCACGCTGTGTCAGCACCTCAGCAGACTGATGAGCCCCCACCAATGAATGCAGAAAGGGACTATGGGAAACAGCGCATCGAGAGGCTGAATTCATTAGTCTTTGTAAAATGCTCTGAAATCTTGGGTCGGAAGGTGCTGCAGGAGGGCAACAGACTTCATGGGCATTACCTGTTTGATAGCAGGGACAGAGAGGGGAGGAAAGGGTATATTAAAAGCAGTCTCACCTCGATCAGGACAAGAAGGCTGGCAAGGAAGATGAAGGTCAGGTTAAATCCCAGCAGCTCCAGCAGGGACATGGCAAGGCAGCCCTTCTCACTGCACTCCTCCACCGCTGCAAGGAGGGAGTCAAGGCAACAGGAACACACACACCTCAGCCAGCACACTCTGTAGGGCCCATTAACAGGACCCAAGGCTGAATCTCCTATTCCAGCCACCTGCCTTCAGAAAGCAGGCTCCCATCACAGCCCCCTGACCAAGCTGGTCTAAGCCTAAGATGCCCAAACCACAAGCCAGCAAGAGCATCTGACAGGCCCATGATGTTCTTTCATGGATTGGTGTTTCCCAGAAAATGGCAGCCCACTCCGTGGTTACTACACCTAGCAACCACAAAGTGGTCTTGACTTCCATCTTCACTGCGAACACCTTATGCTTTCCCCTTTTACGTGCTGTCCAACTGGACAATTCACAGGGCCCACAGAGAGGGACAAGGAGAAATGCTGATGGCACCTTCTGTGCACGAAGTATAAGGCAGCTCCTCTGAGAAGGAGCCAGGGAAGCATGAGGATTAGAGAGCCACAGGGTGGGTCTAACAGACAATGCTGACGATTTCACGTCAAATCATTCTGAAGGCACTGCAGAGACCCTCCATGGCAAGGATTTTTTACAGCATTTACTGGGGCCGGTTCCTCTTCCAGAATCCAGCTCTTGGTCCCAGTGATTCAACGCCCAGATCCGGGTGAACGGAGTTTTGCCAATGGCTTCAGTGGTAGGAAGACTGGGCCGGAGAGTACCCGTAAACCATGCTACTCATGGTCTGTCACCTCTGCCAGGGGGACTTTCCCAGCTACTGAGCTGAATCCACAGTAGGAAGTTTAGTGGTTAACAAACCCCTCCGCCCAGGAGAGTCCTTTAGTGGAACTAACCCTTTCAAGACCAGGCTCTGGTTTTAAAAGAAAGAGGCCACCTGAGTCCAACAATAAGACAGGAACCACATAAAGGATACAGGTTTGTACCACATGGAATTTGAGTTGGGAAAAGAGTCGCACAAAGAAATCCACAAATAGACCCACCTGTGAAAGAGAGAGAAGAGGAGAGACCTGGCATCAGAGATCAATTACTTGCAAATGCCAACAGATCACCCCACTGAGACAGCTGCAGTCTGACAGAACACTGGTAATGCAGCAATTATGCATGACAGCTCCTGTACAGGCTGCTACATCCCACAAGTGGGGAAGGAGAGTCAAGGCAAAGTAACTCCAGGTACTCAGACTCACTCCCTGCTATGCTCTTCTCAGACACATCCACCCCCATCCTATAGCCAAGATGAGGCAATGAGCTTTCCATATGACTGCCTGGGCAAATTGTTAAGAGCTAGGAAAGAGATACTCCCATGTGAGCATATCAGCAGTAGGAGCAAGCTGCAGCTGAATCCATCAGCTTTGTCAACAGAGTCCAGGTCTTGACAGTCTGTATTAAACCTGAGACGTGCACGAACCACCCCCAACTTCACAGGCACCCCAGAAGACCCAAACACGTACACAGTGAAGCTAATATTCACAGTACATCTGAGGATACAATTCTGTCCTATTTGATCGTTCCATTAAGTGGTTTCTTAAGGCAGGTTTCACTGCAAGCAGACTATTAGCTTTTGGGGATCTGCAAGGTAAACCTTGTAAGGAAAACACACCGAGATGACTTATAGCAAAAAAAACCCTGCCCTTTAGAAAGAAGATAATTCAGATGCATTCCGTTGTGATACTCAGAAAGGCCCAGCACCAGCCACAGACAAAGCAATCTTCTTAATGAAACACTAGGCACTCTCCTAATGGGTCTTTGGTTCTAATAATTTCCCTGCTTCCCACCCAATAGGCTCCTTACCAGTCCAGTGCAGACTCCAATGGCGAAAACCATCACCCACTTCACCGCTTCATACCTCCGGCCTTTCTGTTTAGGGCAAGGCAATATAAGCAAGTCAAAGTATACACAAATGGGGACCAGAGAAATGTGACATCAGTCACCAGCTGGGACAGAACTGGAGAGATAAAACAGTGGGCACAGACAAGTATCCTGAGGAGCATCAGAGGACTGGGGAGAGAGAGTTTGAATGATAAATATATCACATTAAACCCGAGGCTCAGGGAAGGTCCTGGGTGCTGTGGGAGCCTATTTCTGCCCTTTTGATATAAAAGCTGAGCAGAGCACAAGGGTAAACAATACTTCTCCCATGGGAATGGGGGTCAGCCAAACCTGACTGCAGTGGAGGATATTTCTATGGATTTAGCTCTCTTAAACCAACAAAATGGGAGAGAGAGAACAGGCTCCTACCTTGTTGTCCATGCTTTCCAGTACTTCCAAGTAGGGGTCATTGATACACCGGTCATAATCCAAGCTCTGGCAAAGAACACCACAGGGTTAATGGGAGATAAGCAGCTGAAACTGATCATGCTGAGGCTTATCTAGAACTAGGAGGCTCACAGCAGGGGATGGGGAAGCACCTTAAGGGTCACTGCAATAGTTCAGGCCCTATATGTAGGCTTGGCAGACCCCACTAAGAATACAAGTGTTTGGGAGCAATTTCAATTAAAACAGAGGTTTTGAGAGATTGAAACATTACCCCTGTAGGGCTGGAAACCCAAACCCTACAGCATTATTAGGGCATGTGAACCAGGAACGGAAACAAGCCAATCTAGTTTACTGCCCAAACTGTGTGAAATACAAAACTAACCAAGCATAGGAAATGGAAAGCAACTGAAATTTTCAATCCGGTTTTCATCTAAAGTAGTCGTAACACACATGATTTAAACAGGATTTTTAGCTTGACAGAGACTCCAATTTCACAGCGCTATGGACTGCATCAAAATGATATACCTAATCCTTCTCCCCCTAAAAGCTATGTATTACATGAAGGGTTCTACAGGGCCCAGCCTCTCTCCCACTCCTCAACCCCCCAGAAATATGAACTGCTTGAGACAAAGGTCACCAGCTGAGAAATCCCTCTCCAGGCAATTGGAGAGATTCCAGGAGAGATGACAGGCCCATGACGTGCAGGATACAATGCACAGGGTCTTAACCATATACTATAAGAGATGCAAAGCAACATAGAGCAGTATCATGGCTGGAGTGCTACACTTGCAAAGCACAACTCGTCTCAGATGTCTGTTTGCAGCATCTTCACCTTTACAAGCCAAATGGTGACAGGATGCCCTGGTGTCAACCCAGCTGACAGCAACAGCTACCATGTTCGCACCCTTCCCCTGCCACACTAAGGGAAAATGAAAGGCTCCCCTAGGAATCAGAACCTGATGAGTAGAAGGGGCTGCTCCTGGCCAGGATGCTCCCAGACATTTCAACGAGGCAGCTATGGCCAACTTTCAATATATGCAGCCTACAACTACTAGGAAATAAACAATAAGACACTGAACTACGGGCTCAAGTGAATATAACTTTGGTGAAAGGGGGACAGTGTGGTGGTCCTGGGACCCTGACCTCAGAATGGTTCCCGCCTAGATGGCAGCTGTACAGTCTTCCCTCAAACCATCAGACCTGAACCCTGGCCTAGCAAAACCATGTGTAGTAGCGAGAGGCAGTTCTCCATACCCACCCAATCCTTGGCATCTGTGATGGTGGTTTGGTGCTTGTGCCACTACAAAAGGAAAGAGACCCAATCTCCCCCCACCTCTTCCCACACACATTTCACAAGCTAAAAGAAAAGGAGGACTAGTGGCACCTTAGAAACTAACCAATTTATCTGAGCATAAGCTTTCGTGAGCTACAGCTCAGCATTCCGATGAAGTGAGCTGTAGCTCGTGAAAGCTTATGCTCAGATAAATTGGTTAGTCTCTAAGGTGCCACTAGTACTCCTTTTCTTTTTGCGAATACAGACTAACACGGCTGCTACTCTGAAATCTGTCATTTCACAAGCTGCGACTATTTAGTTTCTCACCTCATAGTCCTTGCGTGGAAGAATTTCGTCATCTTCTTCCTGTGTTTCCCCGAGGATAGTCTATGAAACAAACCCCAGAGGTAGGAGGAGAATTATCAGGAGAGCTAATGTACAGGCACCAGATATTGTGCACTGACTGGTGTTTGTTATCATTGCACTGGTTAATCCAGGTCCCCAGGTTGTAGGGGGCCTAGTGCAGGGAAGTGCTCCCAAATGCTGGAGAGGGGAGTTGCCACTTCCCCAGGTCCTATTGCTGGAGAGAACAGTAGAGCCAGCTGTGTGAGGCAGAACTAGCATGGCACGCCAAGCAGCAGGTGAAGCGTAATTCACATTCTTGCACTCCCTAAAGCTAGCACAAATGAAAAATGGCCTCCCCATGCCGCTCTGCAAGGGTAGCCAACCCTCAATCCAAGAACATAATGGGAAGAAGGATATTCCAGCTTGTAGACAGCCCAAAGAAAGCAGAATCTGGAGCTAGACTGACATATTCAAACCCAGCATCATAGTAATGAGCCACACTTATAACGCACCTTATCAAAGTGCTTGACAAACATTAACTAACCCATACAAAGCACCTCAAGGCAGGAAAGTATTACCTCTTTTTTAGAGATGGGGAAACAAACACAAGAGTTATAGGACTTGCCCAGATAAACATCGGCACAGCCAACACTATAACTCAGGAGTTCCTTACTCTCAGGGCATGTCTACACAGCAGCTGGGAGGTATGATTCCCAGCTCAGGTGGACATACCTGCACTAGCACTGCTCAAGCTAGCATCTACAAATAGCAGTGGCTGCTCAAACTACCTGCCTGAGCACAATCCCTACCAACCCCAGGGTACGTACTTGGGTGGCTGGCCCCCAGAGCCGTAGCCACACAATTTTTTGCTGCTCGCTCAAGCAGAGCTAGCAGACGTCTGTCCACCCCAGCTGGGAATTACACCTCCCAGCTACTGTATAGACATGTACCCTTCATCTCGTGTTCAATTCCATAGAAACGTATTCCACTTTAGCTGTGATGAATTTCTGCTCTCACCTGCCTGTGTTATTTTAGATTTCGATACCTGCAGTATGAGTGGGGCAGAAAGAATAAAGGAAAGGGATCTACAGTATGAACACCAGAGGTGTCAAGCCAGGAACACAGTACAAACAAAGACAGCTGAAGGCAGATAGGACAGAGCCACGCGCGTCTGTTTAGAGGGGGGATGATTTTGCATGGCACACAGGTGAAAGGTTAGCAAGAGAAACTGAGGCCAGGGAATGGCTCCTTTTCCCCTAACCCATTTAACTCCGACCCTTTTGTCTCATTTCAAACTCCCGCGCCCCTTCCCACCGGCTTGCTCTACTGCAGCGGAGAGCGATGAAGAGACAAGACGAGTTAACGGAACGGGCAGCCCCAACCCTGAGTTGTACGTGAGACAAAGAGACATCACAGCCAGGCTGAGGCAGGGAGGAGGTGGGAGAAGCAGGGGAAAGCCAAGGGCAGACAAAGAGCCATGGTGAATGCAAAGGACTCCCGGGCGGGAGGGGTTAGGAGGGGCAGGGGGCGGGGCGGGAGGACTCCGCCTGCCCTCGCTGCCAAGGAGACAGAAAGCCTCATACAAGTGTCTGGGGCTATCTGCATAAAGGAAAAGGGGCCGCTGCGCTCTGCTCCAGACACCCCCCGGCCCCTGCCCTGCAGCGGCTCCCCCACGCCGAGCCCCGCCCCGCTCCCAGCGGCTCCCCCCCCCCCGCTCCAAGCCCAGTCCCACGCCCAGCCCCCCCCCGCCCCACGCCCAGCCCCCCCGCTCCCAGCGGCTCCCCCCCGGGCCCCACGCCCAGCCCCCCCCCCCGCTCCCAGCGGCTCCCCCCCAGCCCCGCCCCCTCGGCTCCCAGCGGCTCGCTCCCAGCGGCTCCCCCCCCAGCCCCGCCCCCTCCCGCGCCCCCCCAGCCCAGCCCCCTCCCGCTCCCAGCGGCTCCTCCCCAGCCCCGCCCCCTCCCGCGCCCCCTCCCGCTCCCAGCGGCTCCTCCCCAGCCCAGCCCCCTCCTGCTCCCAGCGGCTCCCCCACAGCCCAGCCCCCTCCCGCGCTCCCCCAGCCCAGCGGCTCCCCCCACGCCCAGCCCCCTCCCGCTCCCAGCGGCTCCCCTCCTGCCCCCCAGCCGCCTACCAGCTCCTCCGGGGTGCGGCTCTCCCTCTCCCCGCAGCACGGGCAGCAGCAGCACCACCAGGGGGCCCCGCACCCCGCCATCTTCCTCCGCCGGCCGCCGCCCACCCACCCACCCTCTCCTCACGTGACCCCGGAGCAATCACGTGATGTCTCCCTCGTCCCCGCCGGGTCTCGCCCCACGTGCGAGGAGACGCGTGAGGTGGGCGGGGGGAATGGCGGGTTCTGGGCCACGTGACGAGAGGGAGTCCGGCTGGGCGACTCCTCCCCCCGGGAGAGGAATTTAACGCGCGCTCCCGTGGCAACGGGCACGCGCAGGAACTTGGTGGAGCTGAGACAGCTGGAGGCCGGGGTACGTGCGGGGGGAGCCCGGATCCGGGGCGGCGCGGCCTGGCTCCTCCCTCTGGGTACGGGGTCCGCGCGTGGGGGGAGACCCCGGATCAGCCCCCCCCCCATCCCCGGGCCGGGTGCGCGCCTGGGGGGGGAGACCTCCGATCAGCCCCCCCCATCCCCGGGCCGGGTGCGCGCCTGGGGGGGAGACCCCGATCAGCCCCCCCATCCCCGGGCCAGGTGCGCGCCTGGGGAGGAGACCTCCGATCAACCCCCCCCCCCCCCAATCCCCGGGCTGGGTGCGTGTGTGGGGGAGAGACTCCGGATCAGCCCCCCCATCGCCGGCCCGGGTGCGCGCCTAGGGGGGGAGACCCCGGATCAGCCCCCCCATCCCCGGCCCGGGTGCGCGCCTGGGGAGGAGACCTCCGATCGGCCCCCCCATCCCCGGGCCGGGTGCGCGCCGGGGGGGGGGAGACCCCGGATCAGCCCCCCCTCCCACCCCCAATCCCCGGGCTGGGAGCGTGCGTGGGGGAGAGACCCCGGATCAGGCCCCCATCCCTGGGCAGGCTCGGTGGGGGAGCTCAGATGCATTGCAGGGGTGGAGCTGAAAGAATAGGGGACACACAGAATAGGCTCGGGGACACACAGTGAGCACCCAGATCCCGAGGGAGCCCCGAGGCAGGACAGCGCGGAACCGGGAAGGGGGAGATTTAGGGGAAAAGAGAGGGAGACTCCTGCCTTGAGCTGGGTGGGAAACTTGTTGTTCCGTCCAGAGGAAAGGTTTGAGATTTCAAAAACGTCCCCTGTGCAGGACTGGCACAAAACGGTGAAAACCTGACAATTTTCACTGAACTGAAATTTCATGTTTTGTTTTGGAAACTGAACCGGGGTGTTTCCCAAATGAAATGTGCTCCCAGGCTGGCTCCATTGGACCAAGCCCTGACTGACTTCCAAGCAGGTTGGCAAGGAACCCAGCCTGGGAGCTGACAAGAAGCCTATGCAGGTTGCCTACGAACTGTCCAGACAGTGGTAACTGAACTGTTCCTGTAAAATGGCTCAATTGATGAATCAGCAGATTCTGAAACACCCCCTCCCCAGCTTCCCCCAAAATGTTTAGTTTTTTTTATTTTAGGGAATCTTTCTGACCAGCTGTACTCCAGCCCTTATGGGGATATCTTCATCCTGGAGTATGGGCAAAGGGGCATGGACCCAGCCTCCCTAGGCTGGCAGCAGCTGCCTGTTTGGAAGTAGGGGAAAGGGGCTTGTGCACTGATAGAGATGGACAATACCCCCCACCCCCATTATTAGAAATAATATTAGTCCCATTTTACAGATGGGGAAACAGAGGGATCACATTCAGTGGGAGAGCCGAGATTAGAACCCTGGAGTCCTAGCCTCCCCTTCTTTAATCTGTACAGTACTCGCAGCCTTTCCAGACTCCTGTCCCCTTTTCAGGAGTCTGATTTGTCTTGCATACCCCCAAGTTTCCCCTCACTTAAAAATCGCTTGCTTACAAAAATCAGACATAAAAATACAAAAAAGTGTCACAGCACATTATTACTAAAAAATTGCTTTTACTTTCTCATTTTTACAATATAATTACAAAATAAATCAGAATATAAATATTGTACTTATATTTCAGTATAAAGTCATTGTCTGTATTAAACTTTAGTTTGTACAGACTTCGCTACACTTTTTATGTAGCATGTTGTAAAACTAGGCAAATCTCTAGATGAGTTGATGTACCCACTGGAAGACCTCTGCATACCCCCAGGGATATAAGTACCCCTGGTTGAGAACCACTGTGTTAGGCTGCCTGGCTTAAGATGCACAGGGGAGAGGTGCACCTGGCTCAGGAGACCTGGGAGAGTGGACTGCTCCCCCAGGGTCAGGGGAATGTGGGACCCAGCCAGGATGCCTGCTATACCTCCCATCCCAAAGCTGGGAAGTAATGTCCATCACAAGCCCTGCCTGGCAGCACCCTGTTTTGGTTGTTGGTTCTGCTCTGCTTTAGGGAGGGACAATCTGTCTGAGCAGCTAGGCATGTACTCATATGCTCCTTCCTGTACTTGCCTTGGGGGTTATTTAAGGTGAATAACTGATTAGTGTGGCCGGGGGCCAAGCTGTCCTGATCCAGTCCTTGGAAGAAAAGCCACGTTATCTCCTCTTTCACCACCACGGGATCTAGCTCTGAAGCCTGGGCGAAGATTTTTGCCTCTCTGAAACTTTTCACCTCCTGACTTCAGAGAGCAGCAAGTCCCAGCCTCAGGGCCTTCTATCTCCAGCCCCCTTTCCCCTTGTAACTCCATTAGTTACTCAGGCTGTGTGAGCTATTATCCTCTCTCCTGCTAATGCTTTTGCTCTCCAACCTCTCCTTGCTGTCTCGGCTGCGGCTGTGCAAGCCCAAGCAATCACGTCCATAACAGCCAGTGGATACAGGGAATGAACTAAACCTACGGTGAAGGCAGAGGCTGGATAGATGATTGTCTCTCACCTGTTACCGGCCCTTGTCTGGCTTCTCTTGCCAATAAGCCCTTATTGAATCTGAGGATGAGGGCGTGGCCTGGCATATTGCTGGTGGAGATACCTTATCTGCAGGCTCCTTTTCCAGGCTTACAATAATCAATTGTCCTCCTCTTGCCCCTTTCATCAGAGGGCCTCAAAGCACAATACAGACCCTAATGAATGAAGCCTCAACCCTTCCCTGGAGGTGGAGATATAATCCCAGATAGGGAAACTGAGGCACATATGTGACTTGCCCAAGGAACTGCAGCAACTCGGTAACAGAGCTGGGAAGAGAACCCATGAGTTAGGATTCCCAGTCAGTACCTTTGGTCTAACCCAGTGGTTCTCAACCTATTTACCATTGTGGACTGCATCCAATACGACCTATATTGGCCCCTGCGGATGTTGCATGGGCCGCAGCTGTGCTGATTGGGCTGCGGGTTGAGAACCACTGGGCTAACCACTAACACCCACTTCTGTGCTGTGGGTTAGAACAATGATGGTGGGAGTGGAGAGGATCAGGCTTCACTTCTCAGTTACTGAACGCCAGGCTCAGAGTTTTTATGCTGCTTTTGGTTGTTTCTGCTCCAGTTGTAATTGTTACTGTGACTGCTCTGTACACACATCTGGTCTGTATGCACACAAGAGATTGGAGGCCCAGGTCCCTCTTGGCATCAGCAGCCTCCCTGCTCCTTTTTCACAACTCCTGCCAGCTGGATGGGTCCCCAGAGGCGAGGCTAAGCCTTTCTCCTGATCCTTTCAGCCTGAGCCCTCATGCAAGCAGCAAAGGAGGAGCAAAGTCCGCCTGCCGGTGGCTGGTTTGGGTGACACGGACAGGTTGTGCCATAAGTACAGGATTTGTGCTGTCTCTTCCTCCAAACAGAAGTTAAAGCAGCCTGTCCTGGGATGAGCTGGACTGTGTGCTCCTTCTTTCCAAAGCACTGTGTGGAGAGCAGCTGAGAGGAGACACTTATCAAGGCACCTCTAAGCCAGGGAGCCATGCTCCGAATTGGGAGTTAAGAGGCCTGGAGTCTGTTCCCAGCTCTGCCACTGACTTGCTGTGTGTCTTTGGGCATGTCACTTCATCTCCCTGCATCTCTGCGTCGCCATCTGTAAAGCAAGTGTAAAGTGCTGATCTTGCTACAAGACCAGCAGCAGGCCAGGCTGTTTTCATTCCCGGGCTCAGGTTAGACTTGCCAATCAGTCAGTTCATCCCCATTTTGAAGGGGGCTGATTGGCAGCTTGTCCCCCAAGGAATAACTACATTCCCTTTGGCCGCCCTGGCAGACAAGAGGACTTTTCCTAGCTTGCATCCAGGCATTCCAGCATGGTGTTTTGGGAAGAGGTTCTCAAGGGACGGGAATGCTGAGTGCATGGACAAGGAGGCTGTGTGTAGAGGGGAATGCGGGATGGGGAGAATCTCATTCGAAAGGAATGCTGGGTGATGGGAGAGTTCTCAGCTGAAGGCAGATTCTTGTGATGCCAGACTGGACACAGCACTAGGTAACAGACAGTAGGGAACACACATGGCACATGTCAGGCCGTTGTGACTAGCTGACCGTGCTGGACTTTTCCATCTGACTTCTGACAGAGGAGAAGGCTATGGGCTTGAGGGCAGGGTTCTGAGGGTAGCGATCCAGCCTCTCTCCCCAAGCTATTTTAAGAAACATTGCTGTTTGGGAATAAACAGAAGAGAGACAGCATGGCCCTGCTGTGGGCACATCTTGTGCTAGAGAGGTGGGCTGGACGCAGCCCACTCTGGACAGAGCTGCTGGCAACCCCAGTCCCTGTCCAGAAGGTCAGACTGACCTTCACGAGCTGCACGAGGACGCTGCGGTAAATAAATTGTAAAGCATTCAAAAGTTCAGAAAGAAACTCTTAAACCTACTGATTCCGATGAGGGACAAAATCACTCCTGGTTTAACTTTAGGCTTTAGCAGAGTTACACCAGAGGTGAATAAGGTCCACTGGCTGCTCTCCATCACTGCATACTCAGGCTGATCTCCACGCGCAGCTGCTAAGTAGGGCTGACTAGGTCTTGAAGGAGCTAGCTTGGAGGCAGGGACTGCCGTACCTGCCAGAACTCCTTGGGAGCATTAGCAGGCACCAAGGTCATTCAGCTGGCCCTGCTGTTCTGGTGAGGGCTCAGGACCCATTGCTGCTCCTCAGATCTTATCACTGCTCAGTGGGATTTCTGTACTGTTAAAAACCATTGAGCAGACATGGACGGTGAGTTCAGGGAAGGGAGGGTGTGGAGTGAACAACAACCCCTGAGTCTCCTTCCAGCCCCACTGAAATCTCCAAGTGTGGTGGATCGTTGACAACAGGGAGGCAACATGCATTCCTCCTACATCCTGTGCCCTGTGATCCCCTTGTCTTCCGGCACCCTCTTCCAGCTCCTGCTTGGAGCAGCCTCCCATAAACTGCATTCCTAGTCACCCCACAAAAGGCCCTAGGCAGTGACACCCACCCTCCTCCCCTCGCCCCCTCCCAGAGAGCGCATCATGGTCAACGAGGCCCACAGTGCCAGTTCCAGGTCGGAGGGCAGCAGCAGCGGCAGTGAGAGCTCCAAGGACAGCTCGCGATGCTCCACCCCTGTCCTGGATGCTGAGCGCCACGAGCGGCTGCGGGAGAAGATGCGCCGGCGATATGACTCCGGGGACAAGTGGTTCTCCTTGGAGTTCTTCCCCCCGCGGACGGCCAATGGTGCGGTCAATCTGATCTCCAGGTGAGCCCTGTGGGGTGGGGGGAACGGGGAGGAGGTGTGATGGCTTTGACTGGGGGACAGCCTGATAGAGCCGGTTCAGGCCTGTGCTCTGTCTCCCTTCCAGGTGAAGAAGCAGGTAATGGGTCTGTGCTTCCCTGCTGAGAAGGGTGATGGACTCCAGGTAATTCATCTTTGCATCCCTGTAGAGTTAAACACCATGGTGAGATTACTAAGGGGGCTGGATCATTTTGTATGCGAACATATTCCTGCTAAAGGTGAATCCACTCTCATGCTTTAGAGTCTGAGCTGATCACGGTGGGGTCAGGCAGGGGGGCAGAAAGGAATCCTCCACTTGCTTAGTGTGCGCGATCCGGTAGGTGCATTGGTGGGGTGTGTATGGGTGTCTCTCCAGGAAGCATCGTGTATTAGTTTTTGCCCCTGGCAATGAGCAAACTAGATGGACCAGTGGCTGGTCTAGTCTTGCGGGGCCCATGGCCTTGGCAACGTGAATCCTGCTTGCTTTCCGGTCATCTAGATGCTTTGCTTTAGGCCCCTGTCTTTTCCCCATCCTGGTGGGAGTCTCTCCCTGCGTGTCCAGGCCAAACCCCTGCAGTGCTGTGTAACGTGAACACTCTGCCTCTTGTGCCCAGCCCGTGCAGAAAGGGCCTCTCTGGTCACAAATCACCGTGGCAACATCGAAAGGGAAAGGTGTGGTTTGAAAACCTCCGTGCTGTGCTAATGAAATAGCAGGGCCCCGCTTTCCATGCCGTGGCCAGGTTCCAGCCTGGGGTAAGCAGGTGCAGCAGCGCTGAAGGCAGGGGAGTCTCTGGCATCTGGAGCAGGCCTCTGTTTGGAATCTGGACTTGGATTAGACCTATTAGTTCCCCTCCCAATGGCCCCAGCAGCGCCTGCTTATTCCCAGTAGTCCCCATTGTACCCTATTCCCTAGGTGTGTATCATAGCCACGGGCCTGCCACCTTCTCCTTTGGAAGATGATGCCACAGCCTCCTAGATGTGGCTGGGAGGAAGCTTCTGGTAGATCCAGCCTAGAATTCCCCCTCTTTTTAAAAAAAAAAATATCTTGCCCAAACTGCTAGTTCCACCTGTTTGGATATCCCTGAACATGGTCTCGCCTCTGTGGTGTTGATCTGCCAGTGGCCCTTAGTGGTTCCTTCACCAACCTGGAGCGAGTTAGCTCTTGGTCTCTTCTCCTGAGGTGGCTGCTCCAGCCCGGTAATTGTTCTTGCTGCTCTGATCCAAATTCCCTCCCATCTGCCACATGCTGTCTGGTAGTGAGGTGCCCGGCGCTGAGTGCGATATCCCAGGCGTGCGGGTGGCAGCACCCCCATAGGCTAGCAATAAACTGCTTCTGTTCTAATCTGCAGGTTCGACCGCATGGGGATGGGCGGCCCCCTCTTCATTGATGTGACTTGGCACCCGGCAGGGGACCCAGGCTCCGACAAGGAGACCTCCTCCATGATCATCGCCAACACGGCCGTCAACTACTGTGGCCTGGAGACCGTCTTGCACATGACATGTTGCAACCAGACCAAGGAGGAGATCACAGGGCACCTGCAGAAGGCCAAGCGTCTGGGGCTGAAGAACATCATGGCGCTGCGAGGAGGTGAGCATTCCTCTCTGCCCTGGGGATAATGCCAGAGTTACCCTCACCTCCAGTGAGCGACTCCTCTGTGGGAGGAGCCGGAATGAACCAACCTGGCGATCTAACATCCCTCCCAGTTCTGGGGCGATGTGGTTAAGCATCTGTCTGAATCTGTTCTCCCTGTTGCCTCAGGCCTCTGAATTAGGGCTGAGAGGAGTTAACCTTGACCCAGAAGGCGTGGTGTCTCCATCTCGGGGGCAGGGGCGGGGAGGTGAAGGGCCCATGGGTGGAACCAAGTAAGGAAGCCAGTGAACTTGGAGACTCCATTTCCTCTTCCTCTCTAATGGGCGGCCCATCTAGCGCTGGTTGAGCTTTGCTATACGCAGGCCTTGGATCAGACCCATCTCCATGTCTCCTCACTCAGACCCCATTGGCGAGGAGTGGGAGGAAGAGGTGGAAGGCTTCAACTACGCCGTCGACTTGGTGAAGCACATTCGCTGCGAGTTCGATGACTATTTTGACATCTGCGTGGCAGGTAAACGCATCTTTTTATGGGCCAGCTGTGGTGGGGTTTGCCTCTGACCGTGGGGATCGGCAGACTGTGCTGGCAGGACTCTGAGCGACGGCTTGTGGGTGCTGGACGGTTCAGACATTTGATGCCCCAGCGTGACTGAGGCTCTGGAAGAGTGAGCAGGCTGCCTCCTGGCTCAGCTCCTCCTCTTCTCTCTGAAGGTTACCCCAAGGGCCACCCTGAAGCCGAGAGCTACGAAGCTGACCTGAGGCACCTGAAGGAGAAAGTCTCTGCTGGGGCTGACTTCATCATCACGCAGCTCTTCTTCAGGTCCGAGACCTTCCTCGCGTTCATGAAGGACTGTCAGGCCATTGGCATCACCTGCCCCATCGTACCTGGCATCTTTCCCATACAGGTGAGATCCCCAGCCCTTGCCAGGAGGGCGAAGTGAGCAGCCAGGAGGGGTTCATGGCTGGATTTTTGAGCTAAATGCTGCCAGCTCCCAAGCACTCTCCACTAAAGCTCTAAGTCACTGGGAGATGAGGGTGCTGAGTGTTGTCTGACTCGTGTCCCTGCAAAGCAAAAACATAGCAGAACAAAGTAATGGAAGGATGGTGGGAGCCACCTTTCCAGGAGGTCTTCATTAGGCATGTCAATAAGCATGCATAGCACGATGCAATGGGTAAACTGGAGCCATTGGCTGAACAGTGCCAAGCCAATAACCACATGTCTCTTCCCTGAAGAGTTTTACAGTCTAAAGACACCAGCCGGGATGCTACAGTACAGAACAGCGACTTGGAGCTTTGCATTCCTCTTTACGCTTCCGCCTTGCCTGCGGAGATCTCGAGTGCTTTTCAGACATGAATTAACCCTCGCTCTCGCTCCCGCCCCCCCAATTGCCTGCCCCCTTTGAAGGGGGTAAATACTTCCCCCTTTTTAAAGATTGGGGACAGGGGGAATGGAGTGCAGACAGGTTAAAGTGATTTGTCTGAGGCTGCACTAAAAGTCAGTGATAAAGATGGGAATAGAACCCAGGAGTCCTGATTCAAAGTCTCCTGTTTTGACTACTATAAAAACTCTTTCCTGGTACAGATGTTACCTTGTCAACTGGCTGGGGAGCAGAAATAGGTCTGAAAATTGAGAGACCTCGTTAGCCGCCTTGACCCTTTCCTTTGGGTATTACCCTTCCCTGTTCCCCTTGTATCCCATGCCCAGGGTTACCATTCTCTGCGCCAGCTCGTGAAGCTCTCCAAACTCGAGGTGCCGCAGGAGATCAAAGAAGTGATCGAGCCCATCAAGGACAACGACGCAGCCATCCGGAACTACGGGGTGGAGTTGGCGGCGTCCATGTGCCGGGAGCTGCTGGACAGCGGCATGGTGTCCGGCCTGCATTTCTACACCCTCAACAGAGAAGTGGCCACCACTGAAATCCTCAAACGTCTGGGCATTTGGAAAGAGGACCCCAGGTGAGCAGAAAGCTACTCCTGGGGCATCTTCCTCCTGTCACAGCTGCACCTTCAATAGATATGACCTGTAAAGGAAAGAAAAAGAGCTGGTGGCTTTCTGCCCGCACACCGCCACCCTCTCCTTCTGTTTGTATCGATACATTAGAAATTTCGGTCCGGCCTTCCCTGGAGTACTCTGTGGGAGACTGGAGAGCTGGGAGGATTGTGACCTCTAAGTACCAAGGGGGTGAGAGTTGCAGCAACTGAGGGGAAGGTGGTTTGTAGTTGGACTGGTTAAACCTATTGGCAGGGTTTTGTTTTATGGTGTATGTGTGGGTTTGTTGTGGCTTTGTTTGTTTGGGGTTTTTTGGACTAACGCTTAACGCAAATGCCTGACGAGCAGCCAGGAGACAAGAACTTTTCATCTTCCCTGCCCGTTGGTGTTAAGTGCTGAGTAAGGTCCTACTGTGATCTCCGGCAGCAGTAGGGAAAATGTTCAATAGTCGAGCAGGGGGCTGCCCAGCAAGGGTGGGAGACACAAACATTGGGGTCTTTTTTTTCTTTAAAAATAGCCAACCTTTCAGGCCTGTCTAGCCCCCAGAAAAGGGCAAGTGCCCATCCTGTGTATTTCATCTTTAACAAACTGCCCAGCTGCCTGGGAGCATACGCGAGAGGGGGATAATGAATGCCTTGGAATGAGCCGCCATCTCCTGAATAGGGGAGAGGTGTCCGCTCTGGAGGGAAGTGCCTCTCTGGATGCAGCGACGTCTCTCAATTCTGCTTCAGCCCTTGCCGGTCAGCCTGCCCCAGAACCCTACCTCTCCCGCAAAACGCATTTACTCGCGGTGCTTTCAGTCCCAAAGCAGGGAGTCCGTTACAGAGAAGCCATCCTAATAATCTCTATTTTCCCCCAAGGCGGCCTCTGCCCTGGGCAGTCAGCGCCCACCCCAAGAGAAGAGTCGAAGACGTCCGGCCTATTTTCTGGGCCTCCAGGCCAAAGAGCTACATTCACCGAACTCAGGAATGGGATGATTTCCCCAATGGCCGCTGGTGAGTCTCTGGCCTAGGCCAAAGGGGGCTGGAGCCAGTGGGGAGTGGAGCAGGAAGCCATTTGAGTAATGGGACCATCCGCTCCGACATCACTTGAAATTGAAGGCGTCTCTGTAGGACAGGCAGAGGCTGCTGGACTCGTTTCAAGACCCTTCTGGAGTCCCGTCATTAGACCATCTGGTGATACTTTGCTAGGAGAACCTCTGGTGGTGCCCAGTAGCTCAGAGCTGCATGAGGGGGTGAGCTGCTGGGTGGGGTTGAGTGGGTGGCCCCAATGTGGTGGGGGTGCAGATCTCTGGTTGATCGTATTTGCGACTCTCCCCCCCACCTTCGGGGGTGGCTTTTTCCCCACCCGCTGGAACAGTCAAGCAGGTCACATTCCACCACAGACAGCACGTACACCTTGTCTCTCTGCGCCATCCCGCAGGGGGAACTCTTCCTCGCCAGCCTTTGGCGAGCTGAAGGACTATTACCTCTTCTACCTGAAGAGCAAGTCGCCGCGGGAGGAGCTCCTGAAGATGTGGGGGGAGGAGCTGACGAGTGAGGAGAGCGTCTTCGAGGTGTTCACCTGTTACATCTCCAGAGAGCCCAACAGGGAGGGGCACAAGGTGAGTGAAGGCCTGGGGCTGAGAACAGAGAGGGAGGCTCATTGGAGAGGAGGGCAGTGCAGCACCCAACAAGGACTGGCTCAGAGAGAGACAATGGTGCTTATCTCAAAGGTGTCAAGCACCCTGTGACATTCCTTTACACAGGGAGTCAGGGCATTCCTCTGCCAAACCCACTCTGTGACCGTGGGGGAGGGACTCTCAGCACGGGGGAGCTAGGAACAAGCCTGGATAAAGATGTCCCTGTGCTGTGAAAGGGCCAAGATCAGAGTAGTGGTGCACCTGGTAAGATGGGACAACCCCCATGAGTTCAGCCCTGGGGACCGCAAGCTGGAAAGACCCCTGGTTTGAAAGGGGTCTCAGACAGGGTGCCCTAGACCAGGGATCCTCAATGTGGCACCTGCCAGGGCATTTTTGTGCGCCCGTAGGACACCCCACTGCCGAAATGCCGCCGAAAAGTGTTGCCGTTTCTCGGCAGCACTTCGGCGGTGGGGTGTCTGGCGCCTGCCCAGTATGCTATTCCCACAAGAAAGGTTGGGGACCACTGTCCTAGACCATGTAGGGCTTTAAAGAAGCTGTCTGGGATTTTGACTTGCACCCAGAAGGGAGCTGTCAGCCTTGTACAAGGTAAGAGCACTTGTGGGATGTGCTCTCACTAGCTCATCTGCCCTATGAGGTGGGCAGCCATGTCCCCACCCACTGGAGTCTTGTTTGAGGAGGCATTGCCTGGTGCTGTGAGGTTATGGTAATGGATAGCCTCTTTCCTTCCTGCAGGTGACCTGCCTGCCCTGGAACGACGACCCTCTCGCTGCTGAAACTAACCTCTTGAAGGAGCAGCTGGACAAGGTGAACAGAAGAGGAATCCTGACCATCAACTCCCAGCCAAACATCAATGGCAGACCGTCCACTGACCCCATCGTGGGCTGGGGGCCCAGTGGGGGCTATGTCTTCCAGAAGGTACCAAACCATAGATGCGTACGGCTAGAAAGGACCCTTAGCATCTAGTCTGGTCTCTTACGCAGGAGATCAAAGAACGTTGTTCGATTTCTGCATCCAGCCCGGTATCAGCTGGTTGAGCTAGAAGCACCTGTGTAGAAAGAGATCCAGCCTAGATTTTTGAAGCTTCACATGATGACCCCATCTCTAGATAATTCATTCCAGCAGCTAATTACCCTCACTGTTAAAATATGGGACTTGATTTCTAGTCTGAATTTGTCTAGCTTCAGCTTCCAGCCATTGGATCTTGTGACGCCTTTGCCTGCTAAGATTGAAGAGCCCTTTATCATCAGGAATCTTCTCCTCCTAGGCACTTCTAGACCATGGTCCAGTCACCTGTCAATCTCCTCTTGGATAGATAGATAAAGCCTCTCACTGGAAGGCAGGCTTTTGCCATCTGGGGAGTCCTACCCCAATGCCTGTGTCCCAAGGCTGCTGTACCAGCCTCTTCCATTCACCCCTCTTTTCCAAAGCTACTTATTTCAGAGCTGGGGTTTGTTGGGCTAAGGACACATCTAGTTTAAATTCCCTGAGCTCCCTCCCAGACCTTTCTGCTCGTTGCTTTCCAAAAACCTGCACCACAGGAAGTGATAGCATCTGGCTATATCCCCAATAAGGGAATTTTCTGCCAGCTTGCTGTGACTCTGCCGTCTTGTGCAAGAGCAGGCAGGGAGATTGGGACTGTACTTCTGGCTCTTCCACTGACTTGTTGTGTTGCCTTGGGCAAGCCAGTTAACCTACGAACCTCTATTTCCCCATCTGTAAAATACGGACAGTGCCACTTACCGGCCTTTGAAGTGTTTCACATCTGGGGATGGAGAGTGCTACTTATGTTTTCCTGGGATGCCTCCCATCCACTCATGAACCAGGCCCCACTTTAAGTGCTGCCTGCAGGGGTATCCAGGAGGTGGCGCTCTTCCCTCCGAGCCAGTCCTGACCCAGTGCCTCACATGGTGGCGCAGGAAGTGCTGTCCTTTGGATGAAATAGAACACTGAGAAGGTCATGGGGATCTTTAATGACCTTAAACCCAGTGTCCTGGTCAGCTTCCAGCGTGTGTCTTGGTATTCTGCTTCTCTGAACTCTCCCTGCAGTTTTACTCAGAGGGATGCCTCACTCTTACATAGCATATCTCATCAGATCTCAAGGCGCTTTACAAAGGCTGATTATCCCCTTTTTACAGATGGGGAAACTGAGGCACGGAGAGGGGAAAAAGTTTGTCCAAGATTACCCAGCTGACTAGTGACAGAGCCAGGAAGAGAACCCAGGTCTCTGGCCTCCCAGATCAGCGCTCTGTCCCCTGACCAGGGGCGGGCAAACTTTTTGGTCTGAAGGCTGCATCGGGTTTCTGAAATTGTATGGAGGGCTGGTTAGGGGAGGCTGTGCCTCCCCAAACAGCAAGGCATGGCCCGCCCCCGCCCCATCCGATCCCCCCCTACTTCTTGCCCCATCCAACCCCCCCTGCTCTCGGTCCCCTGACCGGCCCCGGACCCTTCACTCCTGACTGCCCCCCCTGGGACCCCTGACCCATCCACCCCCCCATCCCCTGACGGCCTCCCACCGCCCCATCCAATCCCTCCTCTCCTTCCTGACTGCCCCTCTGGGACTCCTGCTCCCATTCAACCCCCGTTCCCCACCCTCTGACCCTATCCACGCCCCTGCACACCCCCTGAACTCCCCTGCCCTCTATCCAACCCCCCCTGCTCCCTGCCCCCTTACTGCGCTGCCTGGAGCACCAGTGTCTGGCAGGACGGCTGCACCAAGACGGGCAGCCGCACCGCGCAGCAGAGCACTGGGTCAAGCTGGGCTCTGCAGCCCCGCCGCCCAGAGCATTGTGCCGCATGGCTGCAGGGGAAGGGGGACAGCAGGGGAAGGTCCAGGGATGAGCCTCCCGGGCCAGGAGCTCAGGGGCCGGGCAGGATGGTCCTGTGGGCCGGATCATTATTATGATTATTGTGGGGTCCCCCATAATCAAGGTAAACAGTGGGAGCAGAGCACATGGTGGGGAACAATACAAACTAATTCAAAGGGATTTGGATTGTTAAAGCCGCTGAGCCAGCAGATGGCAAATACAGTTGAGTGGAGAAAGATTCCCCAGGAGCAAGGAAATCAATCATCCAACACAATGGCCAGGAAACCGAGCTAGTGCTGTTAGGAGAGAGGCAGTTGCTGAATCCAGCCCAGAGCAGCAGCCAACGGGGAAAACGAGGAATTAGGCTGTGTTAGGCACACGCAGAGGACACCAGACAAAAGAGGTGCTGCTGTGAACGACCAGGCCCCCATTAGAGCCCAGCTGGGATAACCCTCTGCGGCCTCGCTCACCGGACCACGGGGGTGAAATTGCCAACGAGGGCGCAGCACAGAACAAAGATATCGAGCCTGAGTCTCGTAGAAACAGCCAGCACTTGCTGCTTTATGGGCGCCTGGAATGACAGGTGCGGAGGCTGTGGCTTAGCTACCTGGGTGCATCCCCTACTGTAGAGCCTACAGGGAGACTTGATTTTGGACCCCTTCGCTCTGAAGGACCGAAGCTAGGAGGATGGGTAAGAGGCTGCCTGCAAAGGATTATTAATACATTGGGCTTGTGCCCTGTGGTACCCCTGTGTGCTGGGCACTTTGTTTCTTTGGCCATTCCCAGCTCTACCACGGACTTGCCTCCATTTCCCCATCTATAAAACGGGGATAGTATGGGCCTGTCTCGAGGGGTGGGATGGATGGATTCTTCTTAGTACCTCCCCCATGTTAGTTACTGGGGCTTCAGAAAACTGGATGAGTCCTCAACAGCTGGGTTTCCCCACTGGTTCCTCCCTTCCCTGCACTGCACTGAGTTTTGGCTTCTGTTTCCTCCCGCCCACGCAGGCATACCTGGAATTCTTCACCTCCAGCGAGAACATCACCGCGCTGCTTAAAGTGCTGAAGATGAAGAAGTACGAGCTCCGAGTGAATTACCACATTGTCAACGTCCGGGTAAGAGCGTGCTTAGCCGACGCTTCCCTCCCGCCACGTCATGGAGACGCAGGCGGCCTAAGTCCTAAGGAGAGAGGGCGAGTCTGCCAGCAGGGCAGGAAGATGGGAGTTGGTAATGGGGCAGGGCGAAGCAGCACTAGCTATTCCCTGCAGCTCCTTCCTGAGCCGTTGGCTTTTCACCGTTTGGTTGATGGAGGGTAGTTTAATTTCAGGGAAGTAGTGCCCATAAAAGCACCTTTGCACCAGGTCCACTGCATCCACTTCCCACTCAGGACCATCTTGCTCTAGAAGGCGCTTCCAATGTCCTGTCCTCCTCCTGGCAGGGTGAAAACATCACCAACGCTCCTGATCTGCAGCCCAACGCCGTGACCTGGGGCATCTTCCCAGGCAGAGAGATCATTCAGCCGACGGTTGTGGATCCAGTTAGCTTCATGTACTGGAAGGTAAGAGCATCACGCCAGCTGACCTTGAACTTATCCCCACCCGGTGGTTAGAGAGAGGCTGGGTTTAGGGGTTTTTGTCTCTTCTTTATCAAGACCCACTGGAAGGTCACAGGGCCACATTAGTGCCTAGATGGAATCCATCCTGAACTCTTTAGTCCTTATGCAGTGGGAGCTTTGCCTGAGTGAGGACTGCAAGATTTTCCCCCTCCTCCCCTGTTATGTATTTGTTATCTATATGAAGTGGGTGACGTGAGTGCCAGCCCCAGTATTTCTGGGCCAGTTCCCACAGCAGCTGAGGCTGAGGCAGTATTGAGCAGCACTGGTGAAAGAATACGCACGCACATGGTTTCTAGAAAGCAGGAGGATGCATTGGTTTACTGCCCAGCTCCTCAGCTGTGGGGTGGGGCAGATGCGAAGCCATACGCACTCTCTTCCCCTCCCAAGACTAGCTGCCCTAGACGACATTGTAGGAGTCGCAGCTAACGTAACGAACGTGCGTGGGGTGACTGTACCATGCTCTCTGCCTTTGTCCCGGCAGGATGAGGCCTTCGCTTTGTGGATTGAGCAGTGGGCTAAGCTGTATGAAGAGGAGTCTCCCTCTCGCATGATTATCCAGTACATCCACGACAACTACTACTTGGTCAACCTGGTGGACAACGAGTTCCCGCTGGAGAACTGCCTGTGGCAGGTCGTGGAGGACACTTTCGAGCTCTTGAACTGTCCCACGGAGCAGTGAGTCACAGCCGCTCACTCCGTCCATCCACCCACTCACTGCAGGCAGCACAACTGCCAGGGGGCAAGAGGAGCCCGGCTCGGCATGACATGGAGCCAGACACTCCGCCCAAGGGCCACGTCCACTCTGCTCTCGCCTCCTCATTGAGCCACGTTCTCTCGCCTGCTCTGCCCGAGGCACATGCTCGTCTCTCCCAGAGCGAGACTCCATCAGGGGCTTCCCAACACCCCTCTCTGTTACAAACGAAACGTGTCCCACTGTCTGTTTTCATATGCTAATGGCAGCTAGAACCACCTGAACCTCCTAGCAGAGCTGTAGGCTGCATTCTAAGAAACGATCGAGCTGCTTTTTCAGTGTCCTCTTCAGGGTTTGTTTCAATGTGATCCTAGTGGAGACTCACCCACTCACTGCAGCAGAGACAGCGTGCTGGGGTAGTTGGACACTACATGGTCTAAAAGACTTGGTCAAGTTTTCTCCCAACCCCCCCCCCCCCTTTTGTTTTTTAAAGGAACGGGAATAAGGGAATTCTCCAGGTCAGTTTAATCTTTAGTTTGGTGATTAGGAATTAATTAATAAATAGCAGACACTAGGCATGCCTCATTTCTGGATCAATAAGATGGGGTGCACACTCTCTGCACTGGATTTGTATTTTAGCTCAGTTCAGCTCTACCATAGCTGAAAGTGGTTTTTAGACTCATGCCAACATCCTCTCCGTGCTCAAGGATGACAGTGAGATTGCTTATAGGGAGCAGTGTTTACCGTGAAGGGTGGGGCTAGCCAAGCCAAGCTGCTAGGAGTTTGTAGCATTGGGGCTAGTGTGTTTCATGCACCAGCTGCTTGGGGCCTGGATTTTACAGCCCATGGTCTCCACTGGTACAGGTGCAGATTGGGGTGTGCGCACAACCTACCACTGGGGCTGGGCTACAGAGCTGGTTGAGCCTGCTACAGTCTGGCCAACAGAGCTGGGGATTTTACCCTCCGGCAGTGGATACTCATGCTTTATAGTAATTCAGGGGAAACCTTAAAAGTGTCACAACATGATGCACGGTTGGTGTGTGAGCTTTTTCCTTTTCCCGACAGCTCAGGCCAGGATGAACTATTCCTAATCCCTGCACTGTAGAGGTACCTGGGTAAACACTCTAAGTCTCACAGAGTTAAAACATGGTTCACTTTTGCAACGCTGCTGGGACTGTACCATCTATTGTACCATTCTGTACCAGTCTGATCATGTTCCTCGGTTGTGCAGTGTTGTCTTCTGTGCTGCAAGATCAGGCCAAACCATGTTGTAACTGTCTCTCCAAGCCGGAGTGGGAGTCCAGCCTGGCAGAGTCATTCTGATGTGCTGCATGCACATCCTTGAACACAGCTGATGCTGGCAGGGGGGCCAGCCGTGGGTCCCTGAGCACCACAAGCAGGGACTTTGTCTCAAACTGCTGTACACTTGCAGCTAGGGGGAGGCTTGAGCACAGCACTAGCTCAAAAAATAAACAGCCCTCAGGCAGCAGCAGTTGTATTTAAACTTAGCAGCTCATGCGGTCAAGGATTCAGTCCCCCCAGGGCCTAGCTAGGCAGTGGGAAAGGCCCATTCTGTACAAGTGCTTGTCCCCAGCATTACTACTGGGGGGCGGGGGGGGGGCCATGAAGCTAAATGAGACTTTTGGCCAAACCTCAAACCACGCTGCAGAGTTGATGTGTCATGTCCCCTATGCCACAGTGCATTGGGGGTGTGGGGGAGGAGAAAGATGCCTTCACCAGAACACGGCACTGACAGTTCAAGGCCCCATCACGCAGGGGGATGTGTCTGAAACAAGCACCTAAGGGAGCAGCAAGAGTCAGTTGCCTGCTTCAGCGACACCAAACGTTGGACAAACCAGGGTTGCAAAGCTTGGGCCGATGACCTACTGCCATCAAAGACAAGCAAGCTCAGGGCAGCTTCTGGAGGGATTTCAAAATCCCTGCCCAGCTGGGTGAATGCTTTTTGCCATGAGCACTGGGCAGAAGTAGTTTCTGCATCCTTCTGTCCCTCTAATTTTAGCCTCGTGGGGAATGGCTGATGCCCTGTAATCACCCTTGATAGATCAATCACTGCAGGATCTAATGAGGGGCAGGGGCAGCAATGATTGGGGGCAGACGTGCCCACCTGGCCTCAGCAAAGCTTTTTGATGCTCAGCTGTTCCCAGCAGGTTTCTTCATCACAGACCCATTCAGCAGAAAAAGGACCCTGCGGGAGGCAGAGGGTCAGAGGTTGGCCACCCACCGAAGGGCTTAATGAGGAGCTGATGGACGGGAACACATGCAGGAGCTGAGGGCTGCACAAGAATCCCCAGTGGGAAGAGGCAGATCTAAAAATAAAGCCCCTGTTCAAGCCAGCTTGGGCTGCCCCTAGCCAAGTATCTGACGCTAAGCGGAAGCGGGGGCTGGATGAGTTGGAAGGCTCATATCCACAAGCAGAAAGGGAACTCCTAGGCAGGAGCAGAGTTTGATTTCTTCCCCCCCAGATCAGAGAACTGGATCCTGGCATAGCCTTGGCCAGGGTGGAGCCGTTTGTGATACAGGGTCACAGCTGAACCCCTGATTCAAAGGAAAGAGTGCGTGGCAGACCGACCTTTAATCAGAACTCACGTTCAGCACAGCCGGCAGCCTGCAACAGACAAGCTGCGTGCCCCCAGCAGTCCATTGGTCCTGCCCTGCACCAACATAGGCAAGGCCAGTGGGCAAGGAGAGTGCCCAGCTAACTCAAGCGAATACGCCCCCGCCGCAGGCCAGGGAGGAGACAGGGTGTCCTGTGCTTTGAAATTGAGCCCGGGGCTGGATACACTCTGTTCCGAGGAGTTCCTGGGCTCTTGCCTGGCAGGCCGATGCGGCCCTAGCAGAGCAGGGACTGGCTCTGCCAGAAGCTGGTACCCATGGCAGCTGCCCGGCGGGGATCGTTCTGAGAAAGCACCACTGGCCCGCATTCTTGATAAGTGTTCAAAGGAGACACACACACACACACACACACACACACACCCCTTCCTTTCAATACCCAGCCATGTTCTCAGCTGGGCCAACGAGGTGAGCTCTGGCCAGTCCCTCCAGAAGCTCAGCAGAGTCCTCTGCCCTCCAGACGGGCCACCGTGAGCTGGTGCCACCTTCCAAAGGCCTGAAATGGAAAAAGGGAGAAGTCAGACCCAGGTCAGAGCTGGGTGGCCCCCAGCATTCTGCAATGCAGCCCCAGCCACCTTCATCTTGACGACGACAGAGGTGGACTAGAGGTCCTGGTTTATAGTGCTCCACCTGGATGCCCTGGGTGAGACTGCATGGCCTAGTGGGCCCTGCCACCTCTACACACTGCGTTAGGCTTGGGCCTCCGACTTCTAACAACGGGCTCGGCGTGGCCTGGGCTCATGCAGCAGGATGTGACTGGGATCCCCTTCTTTTACGATAGGGCCAAAGAGCATTTGTCTGGATGCCTCCCTGCCACCCCTAGCCCTGGGGCTTGGCTCAGAGACCTAGCACTCAGGGAGACTGGCTAGAGCACAGAATCTGCTCCCAAGGCAGAACGATCAAGTCACAGCAGCAGAGCCAGCCAATCTGCTGCTCACAGGTCAGCGTTAGACACAGCCTGTTTGTACATGACCCTGACATTCCTCCACTTTCCCTGCGATACAGCGAGAAGGGGCCTGCAGTGAGATTTCCACAAACAGTTTATCCTGCAGCTTACTCTCCTTCCTGCACCCAGCCGACTGCAGGAGTGATCCAGGGGGAAAGAACTTCCCCTGGCCCAGGCAAGCGCCGTGGGCTCTGGGCTGGGTCAGCAGCATCTCCCAACCAGCTTTACTTGCCCTGCTAGTTAGAACAGCATAAAACTGAGTCCGTGTAGTTTGGAAACAGCCTCCTAGTAACAGAGAGCGCAGGGCATCTACCAATGGCGTTGTCACACGTGGAACATGCTAATCCACACACCTCCCTAGACAACAGCAACCCCTCGGCCAGATTGAATAGCAGAGTCTCAGATTACTAAGGCTTCATTAACCCTGTGCACCAACAGGCCTCAATCTGCTTTCCTCTTTTCCAATAAGGAACACACAGAATGGAAATACCCCAAAACCGCCATTCCCTTCAGTGCCCTCTCTGCTCCCTCCTCTTCCTTGCCGTTCTGCCCACCTTCTACCAAGCCTTTTTAGGCTATAAGCTCTTTGGGGCAGGAGGTGTCTCTCACTAGGCGTTTGTGATGTGCCCAGCACGATGGGGCACGAACTTGGTTGGGGCCTCTAGGTGCTCCCATAATACAAATAATTTGTAGTCCACAGAACCGAAGCTTCAGCTACTAACTGGGAGATCAAGCGGACGAGCAGTAAGCTCCTACCCTGGCAAGCAGGCTCCGGTCTTCACCCTCCAGGAAACTCTGGGCCACCTGGCTTTGCAGGTAGCGCCTCCTCCAGATCCTCCAGCCCCATTCCAGCAGCCTCTGCCCAATCTGCGAGGAGAAAAGGCGGCACACAGAGGTTAGCTCCCTCTGCCCAACACAGTCTGCCTCTTCGGCTTCCAGGTCCCTGCCCCTTCCAGCCCCGTTCTGTGCAACCTCTTCTCTGCTTCACACAATAACTGCCTTTGGCCAAATCTCTCTAGGTCCTCCAGAAGGCCCCCATGACCTGGAAATGCTGCTGCAGAGCAGCTGAGCCACCTCCTCCTAAAAAGCTGGCCAGCCTCCCCTCATCACTCATACCACATCCCTTCTACTGAGCTCACAACTAAGCTGAACGCTAACCAGGCTCCTGTGGAAAACTGCTCAGTCACTTGGTTTGGGCCATGCATCTCCTTCCCCCTCCTCAGCCAGCGTTCAGGCTGTTTAGACTGCAAGTTCTCTGGGGCAGGGGCCCCTCTTCTTACCCACTGGCAAAGCAGCCTGCACACCAGCAGCACTCTAGGAGCAGTCAGCCAGGGGCCAGAGGCCAGCTGAAGGAGCACACCTGTTACTGGGACCCTCAGGTGGGGCTCAGAACAGGTCCCAAATAGTCACTTGTCCAAGGAGGAGGAGGACAGAATATGGGGACTGCAGAGGTAAAGGGAGGAGGGAAGACACTGAGTAAGGAGGAGTGTGGGTTAGTAGCTTGTCAGCGGCACAAGGCAGGACTCCTGGGTTCTCACGCCACCCCTGCCAGGAATTTGCTGTGTGACCTTAGGTGCAAGCCACTTAATCCTCCCTGGGCCTCAGCTTCCCCAGCTGTGACGCGGGGATGGGGACTATCCACTCACCTCCCGGGAGGGTGGGGCTTTGAGAGGACAGACACTGCAGGAGCATTCCCCTCGTGGATGGGCCCAGACATTCACTCACCAGCGCCCGCACGATCAGTGCCGTCCTGCTGGTGTCCTTCCACCGCAGCCACCCGCTCTCTAGCGAGCGCATCCTCCTGCCGGCCCGGAACTGGCGGAGCAGCACATTGCATTGCCATCGTCTCAGGTACTTCATCCTGGAGGCAGAGAAGGAAAAGGAACGTGCTCGTACTGATGGCTGCACTCACCCCAGCTGATGTTCTCCCTCGGCACAGACACAGCCGGCCTGACTGCTTCCCGGAGGACCTGACGCCACTCCAAGGCCAGGATCAAGTGACGCCGGCAGTTCTTACCTCTAACCCGCACTCAGCTCCTTACATCTAGTGACTGGAGACTCGCGGCGCATCTGTTGTGTGCTCTCCGTTAGCCGGAAAGGGGGCAGTGGGAGGAGGGGGGACAAGCTGGGACTCACTGCCCCCTCCTCTAACAATGACACAAGGCTCATCCCGGCTTATCTGGTTAGCACATTTAGTGCAGATAGGGGGGTTCAGTTAACAACGCTGCAGGGTTAAGGCCTCTGTTTATCCACGCAATAGGTACGAGTTTCCCCCATGCTGCCCTGCCAATGTGCCTCAACGCTGACCTCCTATCAGGCCTGGACTGACACCCCCATCTTACTTTTGTATGTGCCACAGCTTTCGGTCACTGCCCACCTGCTCCAGATTCGAACCAGTGACCATCACCAGTCCACTGCCCCCGTCCCCTTCCCTGCTTCAGAGCCCCCAGAGCACAATAAATTGTTCATGGCGATTCCTCATGCTGACTGCCCCCCAGCAGAAGTATGGAAGCTAGGCACATGCACATAAATGAGACCTAAGAAATGGTCCTTCCATTTAAACAGCCAGGCCCTATGGTCAGGGCCCCCATTGGGAAGGAAGAAGAAGAACGGGGATTTCAAGGTCTTGCTCGGTCAGATACGTCCATCTTCATGATCCGACGCTTACTGAAGGAAACAACCTGAAGGTGACAACACAGTTACCAGCGATTCCTTCTCCAGATCCCTTGGTGCTGACCGTGTTCAGACCCTGTGCTTACCCGAGCCGTTTTCTATACTGCTCATCTGGTACCAGCTCGGTGCCACCCTCCTGGGGCCAGGCATGTCCAGGTGCCCAGCCCACCACACCAGGCCTCTCCAGAAGCTGATGGACTGGCAGCCTCTGTGTCCTGCTTTGGTTTCTGTAGATCACCAGCCAGCGACAGAAGGCGCTGGGAAGGAGCCTATGGTAAGTCGCTGTGCTTGGTCCAAGATCCCTTTTTCTGCATCGTCTCGGTTCTGTGGAAGGAGACACAGCAATCATAGAGGGCATGCCACCGTGGCAAGGTAAAGAGCCGGCAGGTTCTGTTCTCCCTTTAGCTCCAAAAGCCCCCAAAACAGACCACAGCCACCATCCTATTCAATTAATCATTTACAGAAGAGCTTGAGTAGATGGCTCCCTTCTAGACAGACACCCCCATGCTCCAACAACGCCCTGCTGTTCCCTGTACAGCCCCCAGACAGGAGGAAGCGGATTTGATTCTTACTGATTGACCAAGACAGGGGCATTTTCCTGCACTTCCTGGCTCCTATGAGGGTGCCCCGCTGCCGGGAGCTCTGGGACAAGGCAGCAGCTTTCGTCCAGTAGTTGCAGGCCTGAGGATAGAATTTACAAGGCAGCCATCAAGACCTAACACAAAAGTAAGGAGGGGGGAACCCCTCCCCTCACACACACGGCAGTCACACAAGCTGAGCCCAGGTGTGACACACCATGGTTCAGATCCCAGCAGGGCTGACTAAATCCTGAAAAATAAATGGAGTCTCGTGCAGTTTGCTGGCTGTAGGCCTGTCAGAAAGGACTGTAATAACCAAGGTCCGGTCTGCTCTGTGGGGTAGAAATTGTCCCGCGGCACCTTTCTTAGGAGCAGAGGATTTGTTCTAGTCCTTTTGGCTTGTGTGTTGTGCACCAGCTGGTTGCTGCGTTTCAGCAGGGAAGCAGCAGGTCTATAGCTTGAAAAGCAGAGTCACAGTCCGTCACGTAGCCAGTCACACCATCAGAGCCCGTGTATCTAAGCTTTGAGACAAGCCCCATCGCCAGTCTCTGAGCCAAGTCACCCAGCGGGGCTCTTCTTCAGAGAACAGGGAGTTGTCTCATATATAGGGCTCTACCAAATTCACGGCCATGAAAAACCCGTCACGGACTGTGAAATCTGGTCTTTTGTGTGCTTTTACCCTATACTATCCAGATTTCATGGGGGAGACCAGCCTTTCTCAAATTGGGGGTCCCGACCCAAAAGGGAGTTGTGGGGGGGTGGGGGGGTCGCAAGGTTATTTTGGGGGGGGGGGGTCACGGTATTGCCACCCTTCTTTCTGCAATGCTTTCAGAGCTGGGCGGCTGGAGAGTGGCAGCGGTTGGCCGGGCGCCCGGCTCTGAAGGCAGTGCCCCGCCAGCAGCAGCGCAGAAATAAGGGTAGCAATACCAGACCGTGCCACCCTTACTTCTGCACTGCTGCCTTCAGAACTGGGTGATGGAGCGCGGCGGCTGCTGACTGAGGGCCCAGCTGTGCAGGCAGCAGTGGAGAAGTTAGGGTGGCCATACCAGACCCTGCCATCCTTACTTCCGCGCTGCTGCTGGCAATGGCTCTGCCTTCAGAGCTGGGCTCCCGGCCAGCAGCCACGGTTCTCCAGCTGCCCAGCTCTGAAGGCAGCAAGGCCACCAACAGCAGCACAGACGTAAGGGTAGCAGGACCACAACCCATCCTAAAATAATCTTGCGACACCCCCGCCCCCAACTCCTTTTTGGGTCAGGATCCCTACTGTTACAACACTGTGAAATTTCAGATTTAAAATTGCCGAAATCACGAAATTTACAATTTTTAAAATCCTATGACTGAAATGGACCAAAACGGACTGTGCATTTGGTAGGGCCCTACTCAGACAGAACCTGCTCACCTGTTTCACCACAGCCATGGAGTCTAAGTGCAGGGCTTGATGCCCCCTAGTGGCCACTCTCCAGCGCTGAAAGGATTTAGCCCAAGCAGGTCTCTGTTGTTTGCTTTCTCTCTCTTCTTGTTGCCACTTCGTAGCTCTCAAGAATTCCATCCTCCAGCGGGCAAAACACAGTGTGAGGCTACGCTGCTGTCTGGCGAGCGCAGTCTGGGTGAGGGCTTCATGCTGCATGGCTCCACGCCTGGTAACCTGGAACCAAGCAACTAGGACCCTGGAAAAGAATCCACAATTACGGGTTCCTGAAGTAACATTTCTGCATCAGAGACAAGCAGGCACCAGTCCGAGTCTCCTCTACCTGGTATCCTATGGGGTTATTTACAACTGCTCAAAGCAAGTGCAAAAAGCTACCAGATCAGATTGCTCAGATTGGGGATACACCCACTTTCACAGCTGTGCTGTCAAGTACTCCTGGGCAAAGGCACTGGGAGGATGAGGTCAAATAGCTCCAGACTTCTGGACTGTAGCTACTTTCTGCTGAATGGTCCCAATCACTTCACTTAGCCTTTCCCAGAAGGTTGCCTGCCTGTACTTCCTGTGATTGGGGGAACATCAATTTCCTTCTGTCACATTTTAATGATAAGTCTTTGGGGTCCGTATTAATGCAAAGGCACCTACAGAGTGAATATCATGCTCACAAAAGGTGTCCGAGCAAGAGCCCTGGATACTAAAACCCTGCTTTGCCCACAGAACAGATCCTGCATGGACACAAGCTACCACCACGCTGCCCTGCCACTGCATTGAACCCCAAGAAGTGGTTCTTTCAGGTCAGGGCTGTGATCAGCCTCTAGAGTCTATCAGTCCTGGCTTCTCTACCAAAGACTGTTTCCAGTGTCATCAACTGGAGGCCACAGCGGTGGATTAGCTGTGGGGGGGGACTCTCTCCATGGGGAACTGGAGTGAGAACACCCAACACTCATTTCAGATAGAACACCGACGAGCTATCACAATACTTGGCCGTTACACACGTGGGCTGGATTGGAACTGGTTGATTAGAAGTGAAAAAAGGTGGTTTTATCTCTGTTTTGTTTAGTATACGGCTCAGTTACGGGTTTGTCTACGCAGAGAAACTGGGCACAAGAGCTATTCCACAGTAGCGATCTGTGTGGATGCTCCTATTCCAGAATAGCTATAGCACTTTCAATTCCCACCCTACCTTATTCCAGAATAACTTCCCCTTGTAGCCAAACAGTAACATACTGACACGAAACACATCAGAGCCTTCCGCTGCAGCTTCACCAGCCCATGCGTTTTCAGCTTCTGGCCTGCTCCTTTGTTCCTCGTTCCCCCAGAGTTCCCATTATGCAAATCATTCCCTGCGCTGTAGGATTGAGGTGTAAATATTCTCCACTTGACGGGTCTCTCTGGAGATCAAGAGCATCTATAGTGGGTTATCCTAGCATGAAAAATGCCCCCCTCCGGAGGCGGCACAGCTCAGCCTGTAGCATGCCCAGGTGGGAAATCGGGAAGTGCTTCCTTATCAAAGACGCGCTCAGTGGAAAGATTATTGATAGACAGACGCGCTGCAGGCAGAGGAAAGATTGCATCTCTCTCAAACATACCTTCTGGGGCGGTTGCTACATGGACTGAATTGCTAAACCAGTCAGGGTGAGCTTGTGGGCACAGGATATTTGTTTCTGCTGCTTTCTAATGGAAATTTGGCCCCTCACAAATCCTATTCGGGCCAAAAATCTATTCGGGCCAAATCCTGCAGTCCCAGAGCAGGGCTGGCCTTTCAGTGCACTGTAGCAGGATCCACATGGGGCATTAGTGGGTGGCCAGCTGGTTTGCAGAAGAGTCTCACGCTGGCTTGCCGTGCAGTAACTTGCCCCGTAGACAAGCCCCAAGTCCTTATCCCTGTTGACTTCAACGAAAGATAAGTACAAAATAGATGCTATATCGTGCCAATCGTTTATATGGAGAACTCCTCGTTGTTCTGCTTAAAACGTGCTGGTCCTGGCTGAGGATCTCAGGGTCTGGCCTTTAGCTTGGGGCTCTGAGACAGACTACCAGCTTTACCTAGGGTTTAAACCACAATCTAGGTAAAAGGGGTCAGGATGAGACGTTTGTGATAGTTCAGTGTATAGTTTCATGTCCTTGTGTTCTATGGACACTGCTTCTCTCCACAGGATCCTTTATTCTGATTTTTCACACTAACAGAAATGGAAGCCAACCCGTCAGGTCCAATTCATCCCCAAATTTAGATTTTGTAAAAAAGAGATTTCACAAGAGCTCAGGCCATCAGAAGTATTCCTGTGCAGTGGGTACTGTGCAACTCCAAGGGGAAGAGGGGCTTGCTTTTTAAACAAAGAACCATCTCTCTTGTTGTGTTTGCAACACACACACTGCAGCTGTGAGTTAGCGCAGGAGGGCTGGCAAGCGAAAGTGACGAGGGACAACCGTGCCTCGTTTATCTGTGCTGCCTGCGCTGAGAAATGCAGAAATAGGGGATGGCAAATTAGAGGTTTTAATAATCTACCAAGTTATTTGTAACACAGTAAAAGAGAGGAGCACTTGCTTTTTAAACAGGATTTTTAACCTGATAGGGTGAAATTCTGACCCTAGTGAAGTCAATGGGCCTCAGTGGGACCAGGATTTCACTCAAAGTGGAAGAACAAAAATTCCCCTGTACCCAAGGCATGTCGAGTTAATTTTATTCATCCTTCGGGGTTAGTGAAGCCTGCACTAAGGACCTCAACCTCCACCCTGCAGCCATCACTTCCAGTGTTGCTGGGACAGTTCAGTCGGATCTTGCCTTGAAGACCCATCTCTATTAGGTAACCAATTTTACAGGCCCTCGGGTGATCGCTTAAGGCAGGTTTCACTGTAGTTTGATAATGGTGCCGCTCTCCCCATTCCTCTCCTCACTGCTTGCTCACAACCTTGATGTAGTCTGCTCTGCTGCACACGGACAGCATGTGCTGGAATAGCCACAGATTCCAGTACTTCATTGCACAGCCCTCTGCTTTTTCCTTCCGGATCTCCCAGGACCCCTGTTCCCTTTGCCGCAGGGTCTGCTCGTACCAGGAAGAGCGAGAGGACGGATCCGCCTGTATGCCCCACGTCTCCTGCTGAGCACCAGCTTCCAGCTCTGAAAGGCCCACAGGGTCTGTGCCTGTAGAGATGCCCGTCAGCTCTCCTCTGCAGTACTGCATGTCTCCAGAGGCCAGCAGCCTCCTCCTGCTTGTGGGCTTGGAGAGCAGCGGCTTGACGGACTCTGAAGATTCCTTTCCTCTCAGCAAAGACTGCCTCTTCCCGCTCCAGCCAGCCTGAAAGGCCTGGAGGTTCTGCCTGAGTCACTGGCTCATTGACACTGTCCCATGCCAAGCTCAGAGATGCCTTCAAAACAACAAACCTCTACTCTGAATACACCAGGTAGGGGGAGGGATTCAAACTGTGGGAGAGTCAGATCCACCAGAACAATCACCTATTCCACAGATTCTTTCTACCAGCCCCACTCCCAATACACTCTTGGATCTTCTTCTCCAGCCCCATTCAACAGACTCTTCCCTCTTGGCTGATCAGATCTTTCCTTCCTGCCCTGCTAGACGGACTCCTGCAGAGAGATTTTGTTTCTCAGGCACTCGCTGCTGCCTGGGCTCCCCTCTTGCTGGCTGGGCTGGGATCCCAAGGATCCAGTAATAATTCCCTTCTGTTAAAGGATCTTCAAAAGGAAAAGCCTCTTGCTTTCGGCCATCAGAGAGCTGCACCTGGCTTAGTAAATACAATTGCCTAGAGCAGAGGCTCCTGAATTGGTACTGGCCACTAGGGGTTTATTAACCGAAGCCAAATGGCTGGAAGGCAACCAATTAACCTTTCTAAAGGCAGTGGGGTTCCTGGCAGCCGATCGAGGGGGCGCAGATGAGTCATTAGCAAGGCCTAGCTGTTACTGTGTGTGCCCTGACACCTTCAGCACCGAGACTGGAGTGCCAGGCTGCCAGCGCCTTGTGTGCACAGTGGGCCCGATTCATCCCCAGTGTGACCCCATTGCCTTCACTGATTCAATGTAGTCTCGCAAAGGAGGAAGACAACCTAGAGAGAGCTGTTCAAAGAGGCTCCAATGGGACTGACCCTTTGTGGCAGAGATCAGAAGAGATTCTCTTGCTGAGGCAGAATAATCCTCCTCCTCTTTGCTCTCCCAGTCCGAGAGGAAATGGTCTAAGACATAAGAACTGGGCAGGCCTTCACAATCGCTCCCTCAAGCTGGGTCACTTCTCCCGGGATGCCTTGTCCAGTCAGGCGCGTGCTTTCTCTCTGACTTCCTGAGAAACATCCAGCAGGGAGTGCTAGGCTATGGGTCACAGGCACCCTGAAAGAGCTATGCCACACCAAGTGCTTCAGCAGCGAAGCAGGGGCAAAAGAGCGGAGGAGGGGGAAGTATTTCTACAGAAACATCATTCATGCAAAATTCCCCTGAACTTTCACATCCGGCTCTACCCCGCGCAGATCAGTTCCAGCTCTAGTAAATTAAATTTCTGCTCCCAGGAAAGGCCTCCCAGGGGGAGCAGACAAACCTGCGCAAGAGGAGACGCTTCCAGCAGCAAGCAGCGCTTCTCCACTTCACAGCTTGGCAGTGCCAGGCCTGTAGGACTGTCCTCTTCCTCCCCTGCGAGCTGTGCTGGGCCCAGTGCAGCTGCAGGTCCCTCAAGGTGCACTGCTCTGGAATGGAACACAGGAGTCAGGCCAGAGCAGCCCACGAGATGCAGCTACCTCACCAAGGGCAGGCAACAGCACAAAGACAGAACGGATCTGACGCACGCCCCACACTCTGACAGACAGACTTGTACAGGCTTTGAAATCATTCCTTCCACACAAGCAGCTAGACAGGCTTTTAGAAAAAAAATTCCTAGCAGTGTGGTCTAGTGGTTTGACAAGGGAATGAGGAGTCAGGATTCATCTCCTGCCACCAGCACATTGCGTTATACTGGGCAAATCACTTTGCCGCTCTTCTGCATCTCAGCTACCCCTGCTATAAAAGAGGATCCTTCCCTAACTCCCTGGGCATCATGGGAACTTACTGTTTGTAAATCACTTGGAAATCCTCTGATGAAGGGTACTATGGATGCAGGATTCTTACAGACTGCACAGGGCTGTATCTTGCTCCCACTGAAGCCAATGGAAGTTTTGACAATTACTTCAATGGGAGCAAGATCCAATCCATTATGTTCAGTTCAAAACTGTGGTCACCCAGGACTTCCAAGTTGTCTCTACACATCACAGCCACTTGGAACTTTATAGTGACAGCAGGAGTAGAACTCAGAGCCTCCTGGTCCAAACTACCTGAGCCAAAGGAGAATCTCCATTAGCTATAAGCAGTACAGGGCATGTGACACACAACCAAGCAATTCTGGTTGCAACCAGCAGAGGGCAGTGGTGCGCATACACACTAGTCAGTTCATTACGTCTGAGATCTGCAGAGCCCAACACTAGGACTACAAGCAGGATTTCCTCCCAACCAGTTTGATATCATAATATCCTTCCCCTTCAGCCCCTTCTACACAGCATTCAGGGCCTGTTATGCCATGGCGTAACTCACTCTGCCAGCAGGTATGCCAGCACCGCAGGGCATCTGCTGCCTTTTGGCGGATCCAATGCCTGAATCGCCTGTCAGCTTCCACTTTCTGAGTTAGCCTCCGCTTCCACAGGTCAAAGGCAGCCTGGCAGCAATGGAGACCATGTTGTCTGGATGCCATGGCTTTCCGATTCTTATCTTCCACAACCCACTTGTGCCAGCCAAGAAACGCCCTGGGGTTGGGGGGAGGATGTAGGACACGTGAGAGGCTGGAGGAGCAGCTCGAAGAGATTTACTTTTGTATGTTAAATTTAATGAAATACCCACTACTGGTGGGAGATTTCACTAACTTCCCGAATTACATCCGATTTGTTTTTAAACGGCAACCAGCTAAAGTACACCTGGAATGTTACTTGGTATTACTTTGCTGGGGGGAGAGTTCATACCCAACGTACTCACACTTGGCATGTGTGCCGTGCCTCCCAGTCAAGAGCTCAGTATTTTACAAGCATTAATTAAGCTTCACAACACCCTGGGGAGTGGGCGTTAATATCTTCCCACATTACAGGTGGGCAGACTGAGGAACAGAGGTTAAGTGACCTGCCCAAGGTCACAGGTGAGTTGGTGGCAGTGCCAGGAAGTGACCGCAGGAATCGGGACTCCTAGTTCTCTGCTCTAACCAGGAGACTATGCTGCATTGTACTTGACAATGGTGGAATGTTGGCTTTGACTTTTCAGCTGACATTTGTTTAAAACTGCCTATGGATTTAGACATACAAATCCCATACATTCAATGGAAACCATGTGTCTAAATCCCCTAGGCAGTCTTGATCATCTGAGCCTTCATGTTTTGGGGTTAATTTAGGCCCTAATGTTTCCTAACTGAGACACTTTGCTCAGTGCAGCTCAAAAAGGATTGGTCACCTACACAAACGAGAACAGTGGTGCGGGAGGGGACCTGCACCTGCTTCCTGAAGCACCCAGCACTTGCAGACAGCGGACAAGCTGGTCCACTGCTCTGTTCAGACTTGCCAGTCTCTACGAGGAGGTTCTCGGCCCAAACTAAAATGAGGGGTTCTGGAGAGGGGGAAATGAAGGAAAAGAAATACATAAGGTGGGGGAGGGAACCCTGGAAAAGCAAATCCTAGGTCCAATTCAGAGCTCAAGGTCCAGTTGGCCTAGTGCACAGAGCACAGGGCTGAGACTCAGGAGACCTGGGTTCCATTCCTTTAACTGCCACTGGCCTGCTGGGTGAGCTTGGGCAGGTCACAGCAGCTCTGTGCCTCAGTTTCCCCCTCTATAACATGAGGCTAATGATACTGACCTCCTTGGTAAAGTCCTTTGAGGTCTATTGATAAGAAGAGCTAGGGATTATTACTATTGCTATTTTCACCCAATAGACATTTCGACAGATGCTCTGGAAACAATTACAACAGAGTGTCAGAAAAGTATAAACTGGCTCTGGGGCCCATACCGGGACAGCAGAACGAGCCTGCCATGCTGCTGGATCTTTAGATGCTGCTGAGTCTGAGTTGACCAGACCAAGAAATATCTCTGCAGGAGTCGTAGATCTGCTTGGTGCCAGAGGGAGCCACAGGGACTCTCCAGTTCCTCTCCAGAACTGTAACCCTGTAATGCAACGAACCAGAAAGGGGTCTGAAGTCCAGCACAGACACTGGACCCCATTCATCCTGCTTGCTCTCAATGCTGCTGTGACCGCACTCACCACTGCCAAACTCCTCCAAAGTACCCCTTCAATTTCTGAGTACCAGGAAAATCTCCCTGCTCATCTGCCACTGAGGCTGGCAAGAGGAGGGGGACGAGATGTGCAGAGATCTGCCAGTCATGGGAACCTCTTTGCCCAACTGAGAGCAGACTGGTGAGGGGTGGGGTTGGCAGGTGATTAAACCCAAAGACTTTTCCGTAAATTGAGCAGCACGGAGAAATCCTTCATTACCTGCAGAGCGTCACCTTGGAACTGCATTTCTTCCCATGCGAAGTAACTGGTGAGAGGCTCGATCCTGCTGTCTGGTCTCCACAGTGCCAAAGCTTGGAGCTGGTCTCCCATAAACGGATTCTCTCTGCAAGACACAAGCACCAGGCTGATCTCTCTTGCCAAGCAAGGTGAGGAGAGAGCAGCTGGAGGGGCACTGGGCTGGGAGTCAGGAGAAAGGCAGCCATCCAGGCCATGTCTATCCATACAGAAGAGCCATCTCTTTCCAGGATCCAACTCACCCGACTCGGGGACTCTGTGGAGGAGAGGAGGCCTGCAAACAGAGCTCTCCCACCAGCTCAGCTGGAACCACTGGGCAGCAGTGCTGCTGCAGAGAGCAGACAGACCGGGAGAGGTGTGTGGTGTCCTCGGAGGCCATGAGGGAGGAGATGCTGTTCTGACTGCTGTCACAGAAGCTGCTCTCCTGGTCAGAGGAAAGCACATGGCTATGAGTTTAGTGCTCCGAGCAATGATCCCTCTGCTAATGACCTCTAACCTCTACGTTCACTCCTCTTTGCAGCGGAGCTTGGGGAGATCCAAGATGCATCCATCCCTCTGCTGCCACAGGAAACACTCATCGGCCACTATGTGTACAGGAACGTGGGCACACCTTTGGTGGAAAATAGACCTCTAACTAGCTACTTACCTGCCCTGACCATGGATTGCCCCAGTACTCTGCACAGTCAGCAGGCGAGTACAGCAAAGCCTCCCATCTTGATGGCTCCTCAGAGGCTGGCAGCATGGTGGAAAGTAGAACAGAGCCCAGCAGCTCTGCAGTCCGTTTCCCATGGCAGCCAAGCAAAGAGGTCCGTGTATCCCCTCCCGCAACTGGCAGGGATCTCTGTACCCTGTGCCTTCTAGCTGCCATGCAGTGAGTATACAGCAGAACCCACCCACCATCAGCTCCCTTGTGCCTGCCCTCTAACCCCTCACTTAGGGGACTGGCGTGACCGTATCTGGCTCTGAGGACACTTAGCACATGGATTCCCCGCCATCAGAGCCTTCAAGTCTAAGGCCAAGGCAGATCAGCCTGTTAGTGTGGGGACTGTGTCGAAGCAGAAACTTTAGATTCAAATCCCAGCACTTCAGTGCTGTAAGGCAGTACCCCATCTCTACTGAGCCCTTCTGTGCCTCGCTTTCCCCATCTGTGAATGAGGACAATCATATTTACCCATCTGGGCAGGGCACTTTGGGATCCTCAGGTGAAAGGCACCAGGTCAGTGTGACGTTGGCATGATGAAGGTGAAGCACAGAGTGGTCCAGTGGCTTGCCCAAGGCTGCACAGCTAGTCAGTAGCAGAAATATAATCTAGGTCTCCAGACTGCCAGTGCACTGCTTTCACCACTAGACAGGACTGCCTCAAAGTATTATCAGCCTGAAACAGACCCCCAAGGTCCCTGCTGGATCTGAACTTCCCTGCTTTTATATTTGCATCAATACTTCCCTGCAGCACAGAGAGGACTGTCAGCAGGACTCCCTCACCTTTTCCAACGAGCCATGGGAAACAAGAGGAGCAAGAGCGCTGCTGTGGAAGCCGGAAGAGAGAGAAGACTCCTCAGAATCCAGCAAGGCAAGAGGCTCCTCAGGAGGTGCCCTGAGATTGTGGTTCAGAGGATTCAGCTGAAGAGTCTTCTGGTGCCACTGCCTCAGAGCGTCCCGCAGTCGGCGCTGCTCCGAAGCCTGAGAGAAGGAACTAAGGAGGAGGAGAGGGTAAGGAAAAGTTTGCACAATGGCTTAGCAGACTGGTGCTGGCTAAAGGGTCTTTCACCTCAAGGTTACCCATTTAAACCCAGCCCAGGTGAGCAGTGACGAGTTACCATGGGTGTGGTCTGACCAGGGAGCCACCTGATGGAATCCACCATGGTAACTCGCACTAATAACCCCTACGCTGGCAGTCTCAGCAGAGAGGCCAAGGACTGAGTGGAACGTGGAGACTGCTCCACTCTCTAGATCACTGAGACACGCTGGTGGGGCAAAGCGGGGAAGCCTGTCCCGTGCTGATTTCTGAATCGATGGGTGATGGGTTCTAGCACCAGCGTCCACCCCTTCATTTCCAGACTCACTGCAGCAGCAGGTCCTGGTGATGGTCCTTGAAGAGCCAACAAACTGTCCTTTGCAATGTTTGCCCTTCACACAGTGACGTACCTGGTACCGTGGGCAGCAATGGAGACATCTTCCCCATTGTACTAGATATACGACGCAGGTGTGTGTGGCATAATCTCTAAAATTCAGAATCGACGAGAAGGAAACCTCACAGGCACGTTTCAGGGGAGTACCGCAAAGGCACCTTCGGCAGCAATTCCTCCCCCCGCTCCTAGAGAGTGCCCTCTCCTGGCACTACAAGCCAGAGCCCCTCCTGGCACCGTCTTTGGTTGGCATTGATAGCGCACATACACAGACCCACTCTGGAAAAGGTCTCACTGGGACACAATAAGCCCCTTATAGGCTTTCAATAGGTTAGACGGATCCCTTCAGTTCATTTATTTGAACGTAATTTCATCTGTGTCAGCAACAGAGAGACTCTACGGCAGACACAATTTGAAAGGCAAAGTGATTTCTTACTCAGAGACCCAGAGGAAATCTGGACCCCAAGAATCAAGGTGTTCCCTAAGCATTTGATTCTAACACTCACTTAGCTCGCTGTTGCTGACGGAGCCTCGCCTTCCACAGCAGAAATATCCTATGGAGCTTCATTCGCTGGTAGAGGTCATCTAAAGAGACACCTCTTTTCCACAGGTGGCTTCTCCTTACAGCCAAGCATAGCTGAGCTTCATCCTCCTTCACCGCAGGCCCACTGGCAGCTGAGCTAGCTTGTTGTCCTTTACAGGTCACAGACAGACAGGAGAGAGAGAGAAAAACCATTTGTCAGGAGTGACTCTTCAGTGCTCAGAAACTCAGCCTGACACAGGGGACAGCCACCGACTCCCCCACCGCACAGCTTCCTTTCTAGATCTCAAAGTAAATTATTGCCAGGCTTTCTTCTAGGCTTATCAACAGGATCTCAAATCTTCCTGCAGCAACACTAATCTGGCCAAGGGGGACAACCCTCTTCCTGACTCAGCACTTCATGTTAGTATCACATTTCATCTTGAGGGTAGCAGACTTGTCTCATGCTGCCCTGCAATAAGCTTCCATCCAGTCTCCAGTGCGCCACATGGGGAGGGGAAAATGTAGAGGCACATTAGTATCTTCTGATCTTAAGATGATTAGATAGGCCCTCAACGCCTCACCACAACATCTCCTCTGCCTCAAGATAAACAAGTTCACAGCTGTCATCTTGTCCACTTCTCTGAGCTGCAGCATCAGGACCCATTGCTGGAAGCACTTCCTCAGGGACGCGGCCCTGTGATGCTCCAGGTTCTGCCTGCACAATGCCTTCCGCTCAACAAACTGCCTCCAGGCACTGAAACACCTGAAGAGACCAAAGAATAAAATAAATCAAGCGGCAACAGCTGGTTCTCTGGTTATTTCTGCCATGGAACTTTTGTGAATCAGGCGTCTCTTGTCCTTAACTTATTCCTGGAGTGCTTGGGTAATGTAGGGGTCTGGGGAGAATGCCAAGCACCTTCCACTTCTAGGTCCAAGGTCTGAGTCCAGATCAAGACATCTTACCATTGGATGGCTATTGGGTGGCCTACATGAAATGAATTGGGGGTTTCAGGCCAGTTCCCAATGGATGGGAATCCACTGTACCCAAACTGTAACTAGCAACTGGCCCCCTTTTTGACAGTCTCAACAGAAAAGTCAATAACTGGATGAGCCACAGAGACGGAAGTATCCTCTCAACCCTAGTTGTGCTCTGCCCAGGTCAATGGTGAGGCCTCTGAGTGGGGTTGTGCAGGGAAAGCTTGAACCAGTACGGCCTGTGTAGTACCTGGTCTGTGGATAAACAGAGGATTCAGTCAGACGGAACCATTGCAATCATCTACTCTGATCTCTTGTATAACACAGGCCATAGGACTGCCCTGAATTAATTCCTGTTTGAACTAGAGCAGATCATGTACAAAAGTATCCAATCTTGATTTAAAAATTTCCAGTGATGGAGACTCCACCCCAACCCTTGGAAAGTTGTGGTAGACTTCGGCCTACAACACTAAATTCATACACACAACACATTTAGTCTTTAATGTCGGTGCTGTGAGAAAGGGACAGGGTGAGGCACTATCGAGTGAAGGGAGACCCCAGTGCTATTACCATACCAGCCTTTTTCACTTCTGGAGACCCGGGTTCGAGTCTTGGATTGGGCCAGGAAAGGAAAAGGAGTTGGGTTCTTCTCTCCTAGTCCCCGTTTGCCCGCATCACAGACTCGCTGTGCTGGTTGGAACAATTCCGCATGGTTGGCAGTCTCAGATTTGGTCACTGGACTAGCGGAGCTCAGGTTTGAAGTGCCTTGGCTGAGTTATGCAAAGCAGCTCGCCCCGTATTGGTCCATGCTAGATCTGTCTTTAGCCAATGTCCTCACACCCTCCCCATGAGCATTGACTTAATCCTCAAATATTTAGAGCAATAAGCGAGTGGGACGGGCTTTGTCTAGAATTCGATAAGAGTCATTCTGGGTCGCATCTCTCATTGCCAGGCTCCTGCCTGGGTTTTCACAATAGAACACATTCTAGACTGAATCCGACATCCCCAAGAGAAGGAAGATGGGTCCCATTTTGCTTACCGGATGGCCAGCTCTCTCCGGATCTGAGTCAGCAGTGGCAAAATCTGCTCGGTTTCCAAGCTCCGTGAACGCCATGCCCAGAAAAGGTTCTGTAGCTGCTTCTTCTCCAGCAAGGCACGAGCTTCCTGCACTCTGGCCTCCTCTTTGTCCAGCAGCTCCTTCTGCAGGCGCCACAGTCTGAAAGCTGCTGTGTTACAAGACCAGAGAGAGAGAGAAAAAAGAAGAGAAAAATCAGATCTGAAGAGAAGAGCTTAGAACATTTTAGCACCATCAACGCAAACATCCACCGGCAGGACTCCTGCTGGGAATGGCCAGGAACTGCTGGGAGGAAGCTCACATTGCTGTAGCCAGAGCATCCGCTACAAGCTAACCTCGCCGAGGAGATGACAGAGGAGATGTTGAAACAGAACAATAGGCGACCAATCCTATGAGATGCTGAGCAGCCTCCTCTCCCACCAGAGTCAATGCCCAGCATTTCACAGGATCAGGTCCTGAACGGGCAAAGACAAGGCAGTAATTAGACATCAACAGAGAAATCTCCTGAAATGCCACCATCCTTCCAGCCTGGGAGCATACTGTTTAACTGCATTTGTTTGAATGCTCTGGAGCCAGTGCTTACCAGCCAGCCGCCTCAGGTCCCTGATGGCCTGTGCCCGCCGACAGAGCTCATCTGCTCTCTGCCTGCAGTGAAGCTGCATCCACAGGTTTGCCTCCACCCTGAAAGAGTCCCAAGCTTGCGTTTAGACACAGAACCTGCCAGAGAGGGAGCTCACAGACCCAGACCGGGGGAGGGGTTACAATCAAGGCCTCCCTTTCCACCAGGGCTGCTTCTAGCTTTCTGGATTCAGCTCTTCTACCATAGAACCTGAGCAAATAGGTCTTTCCCTTTCCTCAGTTCATTCCCCTGCCAGGGATTGATGACAAGTCTGATTCTGACTCACCAACCCCTGCTCCACACGTATGGATCGCAACTGGACCCAAGAAATGGCCCTGGGTTTCCCTCTTGTCCCCTCTATCAGAGGCACAGAAATTTTACCACAGCTAGCACGGACGAGCCTGAGGTAGGATCCTCCAGTGCTCAGTAGCTGTAAGTGTAAATTCCCACCCTGGAAATCTCTTGTATCCACAGAGGTGGGAAGGATTGTGCCATCAGCTCTTCCTTCATCTGAGGTCTTCTTGCTAAAGAGAGTTCCTCTGCCTCCAGCTCCAGCCCCGCAACCATCCAACACAAAGAGTCATTGATGAGAAAATCCCAGCTTACCTACTGTGCCGTGCAGCTTCCTGCGAGGACCCTGCCGTCAGCCGGCACCACACTGGGGCTGTGACAGCTGGACCTCTCCCCAGTCCGACAAGACCCACTGGCGACTCTTTGGTGAGAGACGCTGGCTCCTGCTGGGAGGTTAGGCTTTCGTTTTGCTTCACCACAGCTGACTTCCACTGAAAGAGGAGCGACACGGCGAGACCTGCCTGCATCAGAACCCCCAGCTCCGAATCCACTCTGCACTGAATGTAGTATTGTGCACCCTTTCCTCATCATGTGTGTGAGCAGCCATTCCCCTGCCACCTCCCTCCCTTCTCCTGCCCTCCTTACTGCGTGACAGCATTTCCTCTATTGTCCCCTGCCCATCCTTACCCTGTGAAAGCTGGCGGCCAGCACAGCCAGGGAGTGTCTCCGCTGGGCAATCTCCATCTGCACCTTCCTCAGCTGCACTGCCCACTGTAGGGCCCCAAGCCCCTTGCGAAGCTGCTGCTGTCTGTAGAGCTCCCTAGCTGCAGTCCTCTTCTTGAGGGTGTGGCTGCTCCAGGCTTGGAAACACCTGGCTAGTCGTCGCCTATTGCCCAGCAGCTGAGAACTGAAACAGAAACAAGGGACTGAACTCCAGTATGAGCAAGGAGGGTCACATCCAGCCAAGACACATCAGCAGGACTCCATCCACCTGACTAGCAATCTCCACCTCAGCTAGTCCTCTCATTCCCAGGGACTAAGTGATCCCAGGCCTCTCCAAAGCAGGTTCCAGACCACGTACTCAGCCACAGCCCTGCACCAAACATGGGCGTAAGTATTGCCAAGTTAGTGGCGCTCTCCCCTCTTACCCCAAAGGTTGTGGGTTCAAGTCCCTTCTCAAGGCCTTAGCTCATTGATTGCTCTCTGCTGACCATGCAACGAGTTCAGCTGAAGAAGCTGCACTGCTAGAGGGGAACATTAAACCGAGGGTTGCCTTCTGCCCACTGCTGGAGCTACCCAAGATGGAAGCCCAAAGACGTGCCAATTTTTTTTTTTAAAAGCATACTCAGTTCTGGATGTTGCAGCCATTTATTCTCCAAGGGCTAACTACTCTCCCAACTCTACGTGTTCCAGGTAATATTGTGGCACATTCCCTGGAACCATAAGCCCCAGGCAATGTTCCATGGCCACACATTTCCAAAGGCAACTCCCCACTCAACCCCCTCACCCGAAGCCCTTTTTACCTTCTCTCCTTCATCTCCAAACACGAGACATTGTTCTCTGGATCCTACAGGTAAGAGCAGACAGTGACGCACTGGTATTAGCTGCAAGAAGTGCCGGTCTCACAAGTACTAACAACCCCCAGGTGGAAGAATCAGGCTGTGGTCACATGATGTGCAACCTCACACAGCCATTGTGGTTGGGAAACTAACGCTCAGCCATGAGGCAGGGCCGTCCCAGCTGACTGCCCCAGCTCATCCTATGCTGAGTAGAACCTTGCTTTGCAAGTGCTTCCTTTTAATTTCAGCACAAAAGAGAATGGGAGAACTGGGCCCTCTGTGCTCCATTGCCATGCCTGCAGCAGAGTTAGCCATCATGGTGCTTTCCTTCCCCTGAGCCAGGAAACGTAAAATGCAAAGGTGATCTTTGAGAATAAGACACTAGAGAGAGGGAAAGGGAGATGGTGACACTTACTCTAAGACCCATGTCAGAGATACGATACAAGACCAGATGGGCCACTGGTCCGTCCCCTGAGGGAAGGGAAATGATGGCTGCAATTATTCCTGGGGGCTCTCCCATGGCCCCGTATGGAGATTCATCCCCACACATCCTTTCCCTCAGCACCTCCATTCTTCACCTCCAGCTGCTGCTGGTGAAAGGTGGAGACGAACACAGGAGGGTACAGGAGAACCTGGATGCTGTGCACTGACAGGGTCCTCACCCGTGGTAGTCTTCTGTCCTGCACCTGGCTGCTTTCTTCACAGTTCTGCAGTTCCCTGTTGCTCCTTTCTGCAGGAAGCTTCTCAGATTGGTCCCAGTCTGTGTTGAGCCCCTGATCCATGCAGAAGGCCTCCTGGGAGCGTTCTTCACTTCCTCCCTCATTGGTAGCATTTGTATCATCCACGGCAGCGGCAACCAAAGAATATTCACCAGGACCTTGCCTGGCTGTTACCCTGAAAGGGCTGTAGCTGGGACTAGGCACAGACTGCCTGTTATTCACCATGGCTATTCTCCTGGCTGCAGACGATATGATGTCACATGCCTCTGCTGACTCTCCCTGGTCTTTGTCATGAGGCTCAGAGGTGCCGACGTCTATGGAGCTCATATTGAGCTGCTGGACTTGACCGATCCCTGCACCTCCAGAAGGAGACTGGACTCTCAGATGCACTTCCCTTGGAGTCCCATACACAGCTACACTGACATTCATTGGCGCCCCACCCTCTTGTGTCTCCAGTGACAGCTGCAAACCATCTGGGTCTGGGCCAGATGGAAGGGCCTTCCTCCAATGCACGGAGCAGGGTGACTCTTCCACTCTAAGTGGCTTTTCAGGGAAATTAGTTTTTACATGGCTGAACGTGCTGTTCTTTTGTGGAGTGTGCTGTACCTGAGATTTATACCTGAGGTAGGGAGACCAGTCATAAGAACTACCTGCGTCTGTATCAACCAGGTAGACCGAGCTGGCACCGGCACAGAGGGTTTCTGGCCAGATTCCACCTGAAACTTTGGTTCTTTGCGCATATAATTCAGTATTTCTGCACCTGTGACAGAGAGAGGTAGGTTCGGCATCCCCCACGTCACCAGTCACTGAACCAAGACCCCAATCCCTAACAAATGGGGGACCCCATTTCATTCTAGCCTGCTTAGCACTGCTCTGTTCTCTAGCAAGGTCCTCTCCCACACTCAGGACAGCAGGTGTAGAGACTTCGGGGGCAAAGCACAACCTGCAAGCTAGTGGAGAAGACCTGGACTCCAAAGGGAGGGAACTCCATATCCCCATTAAAGCAGCTTCTTGCTTAAGCCTCTGGATTGAGCAGTGCAGGCTGGCAGAGGTCTTGGAGGACTGCAGGACAGACTGAAGGGCCACAGAGCGAGGAAGGGACTCGGCCAAGCTGCGGGGACCCAGTTCGTCCAAGGTGAGGGCAGGCCCAGGACAACAGGAGTTCACACTTCCTCTGGAGCTCCCTGGAGAGAGACATACCATTGGGCTGTGGTGGGGGACAAGCCCAGCAGAGGGGATTACAGGCACTACAGCTGGGGAGAGGGAATCTGTACTGGCTAGTAAAGGATTCCCATGGTCTGCATCATAAGCAGCAAAAGGTCCATGTTGCTGCTTTTTCACTTGTTGCTCATTGCTCTGGTTTCCTCCCTCTGGAAGGTTATGGCAGCTGGAGTGCACAGAGGACTGGTCCCAGGGGCTAGACCCCTCCTTTGGTTTCTTCTTGTACTGCAGGCTCCTCTCCGGGAGGTGGACACTCACATTCTCCTCACTCCCTGCTAGCCCAGCCGTGTCAAAGCGGAAAGGTCTCCGCTGAAGATCCACGTGGGGTGGAGCTGATGAAGGCGGCAGGGGATTACCACACGCCACCTTTCCAGAGCTGCCCCGCTGCAGCCTGCAGTAGAGGTTATTTTGCTGCTGGGAGCAGGAGGAGGAGAGCTGGTTGGTAGCAGCCCGGAAAGGCTGAGAAGAAGGGCAAGAGAGATTAGTCTGTATCAGGCTGGGATCCCTCTTCTTGGGGCCTTTGCTTTTTACAGCTGGTGCACTCCTGCCTTGCTCCGCTTGCCAGCCAGGGGTTACAGTGAATGCAGCAGCATTGGCCCAGCGATGAGCAGCTTCAGCTCGGCTTCCAGCGCCCAAATACAGATTTATGTTCACGTTCTTCTGGACTTTTCCGTGCTCTAAAGAAAAACAAGAACCGTTCTTTTCAAGGGAGCATCAATAATTCATCACCACATCCCCAACAGCTTTCCATGCACCTCAGGGACTCCCCATATAATGAACCTCTTCTCTCTGATCAGCCTCAGTCCCAGCACTGAAAATATCATGTACACTATTGAGTTCCTGTTAAAGAGATGAAATTCCTCCTGCCCTGCCAGAAGGAAGTCTAAGGGGACAGCCCGAGATCTTAACAGGAGCCTAGGGAAAGTGGGATCTCTCCCAGCATTATTATTCTTACACCTGCAGCCACCAATGGATAAAGCCCTAGTTACTTTTCAGCTCAGAATGCTTTACCCAGAACCGAGACTAAACACAGGTTTTTGCTAGTAAGATGCGAATACAGTTGTCCCCTGGCCAGTGCACACACTAGTCTGTAGATGGTTTTCTATAGCATGGGTAAGCCCAGTTGCCATCAAACTAACACGTTTCTAGCAAGAACCATGTTTCAATAGTTCTGAACAAAGTGGTTTGAACTGGAGCGTGGACACTCCCTCATCTTTGTCTGCAGGGCTTGGGTCTCTCATCCACATGAATTCCTCCTGGGCTGGGGTTCATGATAATGCCCTGAGCTGTTTCAAGTACAGTTCAGTCTTGCCGCATGAATGCGACTGAACTGCGTTTTACCCAGGTTCCCAAATCATGCTACAGTCTGGCAAGAGTCCAAGGCTGCAGCACATTTAGGAATCACAGTTTAGTCTCATCTACATTACAAGACCAGAGCATGTTTTAAGTAGAACTACAGTGCACACAGGTCCCTAATTAGCAGTCTTGCCTCTGTTCAAATCCCCTCCAGGATGTACGCTCATACCCATTGCTGATGCTGCACTACTAGGGGGTTGTGTGCTTTCATTCCTCTGTCTTCTGTAAGAAGAAACTGTTGCCATTCACCCCCTTTTTAATGCTTACAAGGAGGAGTCCCCACTACTCCATCTCGCTGGACTGCTGGTTGATTAAAATTGGAAATCACCCATTTACAGCCACACAAGGCAGAGCACCAGAAAAAAGTAGGGGGAATTGAAGGAACAGCTTGAAGTCAGCAGTTTAACCGTTACTTTTTTTTAAAATGGGCAGTGAATGTGAGCTGAAAAGTACACATTATGAAATATACTCACACCTGCACCCCTCTCTCTTCAGCAAACTCAATGAATCAGGGGGGAAAAACGCCAAAGCTGACTGTGAAATGAATATCAATCATCTTTGTCACATCAAGAGCGTTTTGGAACAATATGCTCGAAAGCCAAATACGTATCTTTAGTCGGGTATTACACACTAAGGCTTAATTTCCAGGCTATGTACATTTCATCCTGTCTCCCAGAAAAAGGCCCAAACAGCCAACTACCAACCTCAGCTATCTCTCTTTGCAAATGGGTTGCTGGTCCTTCTGACACAGAAATTCAGCCAACAATCTGATCAAAGCCAGGAAGGAGACACTCATTCACTGATACTCCAATTATCTTTGGGAACGGCTGTCACTGTCTTTCATATGTTCTCAAACATATTGCAAAGGGGAAGATTTTAATTAGGGGCTGGCATCGCAAAAGTGAACAGACTTTCCACAAGTTTCCAGAGTGGCACTGGCTTCTCAGTGCCTATTCTTGCATAAAGCGTAATCACAAAGCACAGCACGCTGGCGCTTCAGAAAAGGATTCATTGCATCCCAGGAATTTCCACACAGCTAGCAGCATGTTGCTAAAAAGGGGGTTTAATAACAGGCCCAGAATCACAAAGGGACAAGCCCCTTCAGGTGCTATGTTTCCTTCCATCAACGCTCACCACAGGGTCACATCAGTCTGCTTTTAAGTTTGAGAATCTAGAAGTTACAAGCAAATGATCTCTCACAGATAGACACATATGCTATCCCAATCCTCATTACATTTCTTTCTGCCAAGCACTAGGTCCTTAACACATGGCCAGGATTAGATTTTAACAACTATTTTTACCCAACTCATTTAGACCTTGTGTGGACTAGAAAAAAATGGTGTCTATTAAATCCACAGTTACTAACATGTGTTAACTAACCCTTCTAGAAACACCACTCGGACCCTAGTGTAGATGCAGGTTAACACTTTTAAATCAGGATTAATTGATCAAAGCCAACGAAATTTTTAAAAATGTCTAGACTAGGAAAAGAAATGGCTTAACAGGGACATAGGTCAAACTCAGCCCCAGATTTAGGCTTTGAAATAAAAACAAGTATTACAAATCCTACGACCAATGGACTTTTTGTTGTTGTTGTAATTCCAATGACAATAAGCAGGATTTAAAAAAAAACAAACAAATAATTGCAAACTAAGTGGTGCAGCCTTGAGCTAGTGCAGGGCAACTGGAAAACGAAACCGACTAGAAACAAAAGTGAAACTGACCAGTCTATTTTCAATGTCCACACTGAAAGGAAACAAACAGCATAATTAACCAAAAGTCAACTGGATTGTTTTCAGTTCATCCCCTTTCAATACTATGAGACGTTATCAATAACAAAGGGGACCTCTATTGTTAAAATACATAACAAACAAACATGCAGCACTTCGATCAGATCAGTGGGTTCTTTCCCCATCCACAGAGACTTAAGGTGGTAGATTTTACATTTCACAGGTGAAGAAACTGAGACATAGAGCAGTGACTTGCTCAAGGTCACACAGTGAGTCCGGAGTAGAGATGTCTTGATTGCTCAGTGCACTAGACCACCATGCACATGTAGGGCTTTTAACCCAATATCGTCCCTTGAAGTCTAAGAGAGACTCACAAACGTTACTTTGCTGAGCTGGAAAAAGGGTGGGTCTGCCATGGCTGCTAAGTGATGATCAGACCCTCTCTCCCCATCATCTTGCAGCATTGTATGACTTGCACACTCCGCCTGCCAACAACCAGACTAGCTCCGGTGGTGATCCACCCGAAGCACTAGAAACTGTACCTGGTTGGGTTTGAGGGAAATCTTTCCCTGGGCTGAGCCTCAAGGAGCCATGCTAAGCTTTCTCAGCAGGAAATCGCTCTGGCACACATCCCAACCCCCACAGCCGCACATCCCGGTGTAGTTCATATCGACCGTGGGATTGTCTCTCCTTTTGTGCTAAACCACCTCTCCTGTATGAAGTTACTCACTCCGATAGCCACCACAGGACATGCCACTCGCTCCAGCCAGAACCTCAGGGACGAGAACAAACGTCTCTTTGTGTTTGATTCTCTGAACTCACTGCAAACCTGCAGCTTTGTCCACTTAATGCCCCAAATCCCAGCAGCAAGCGCACCCCAGCTGAGGCACTTTAAGGAGCTTATCGCCCATGATTAGTGATGCTGGCTTGTCATTGTGACTACAGATGTCCATGGAAAAGGAGCTTTGACCCATGTCTAATTAGAGCTACATCCTCAAGATGGCACAGATAAATTAGCTAACCCATTGGGGAGGGCTAAGGAAAAGTGGTGGGCCTCACTTCCTGACACCCAGTTTGGTAGGTTACCTGGATAGAGCCCCTAGGTAACAGAGTGATATACACCCTGGAAACCCTGCAGCAGACAGGGCAGAGTTGCTTACCTGATTTCAGACAGCTGCTCAGGAGAGGGGGGATGTTTTCTTTCTTCCTGCTGCTCAAGCTCCTATTTGTGTTCTCCATGCTCTCTACACAGTTCAGGGGAGACCTTGGCACCCTGCAAACTGGCTTCATGGAAAGGCCTTTCTCACAGCAACGCAGGTTATACGCCACTGCAGGCCCATGATATGGGAAGTCAAAACCACCGCATCAGGGGGAGCAGGCTGTAATAACAGACAGATGTGTTTGTTCCAGAGCTACAGACCCAGGTGTCCTCCCCACGTCCCACACTATTGTGAAGACCTACGGGCCAGGGGAGCATCTGGCTATCCCACTGAATCAGCCAGAACGATGTTTACTCATTAATAGCACAACCCTGAAGTTATCCCTTGGCCTCCTATAGGGCAGGCCCCTGTGTGTGTGCACCTCAACGTAGCCCTCTGCACTGCTGGAAAATTAGCCTGCCTGGGCCTGTCTCCCTCCCCGCCCCCGCAATGCACAGCAAGCTGGGTCTGTGCTGAACAGTCAGTCTGTCTGTCTGAGCAGCAGGCTGAGCCGCCTCTGGTCTCCTGCTGTCTCTGTCTCTCACTCTTCTAACACCCTGGGTTCTTTTTCTTTTCTGTGTATTTCAGTGCATCTGTGCTGAGGGGCGGAGGGCTACCGCTGTGTCTGTCTGTGCTGCGGGGGAGCTGTCAGGTGTCTGTCTGTGCTGGGAGGGGTGGGGGAGCTGCGGGATGTCCGTCTGTGGCAGGGATACGGCCGGGTGTCTGTGCTGGGGGGGCGGGGTGAGCTGTTGGGTGTCTGTGCTGGGGGAAGGGCTGCTGCTGTGTCTATCTATCTGTCCTCGGGGTGGTGGTGGGGGGAGCTGTCAGGTGTCTGTCTGTGCGGGGAGGGGACTGTGGGATGTCCATCTGTCTGTGGAGGGGATACCACCGGGTATATCTCTGCCTGGGCAGAGGTGGGGGGAGCTGATGGGTGTCTGTCTGGGGTAGGGGGGGTCCTACCTGGTGTCCGTCTGTCTGTGGAGGGGATACGACCAGGTGTCTGTCTGGGGTGGGTGTGGAGCTGTTGGGTGTCTGAGTACTGGGGGGGGGGGGGTTAAGGTGTCCATCTGTCTGTCTGTGCTGGGGTGGAGAGCTGGGGGATGTCCGTCTGTCTGTGGAGGGGGTACGGCCGGGTGTCTGTCTGTGCTGGGGGGGCGGAGCTGGGGGATGTCTGTCTGTCTGTGGAGGGGTACGGCCGGGTGTCTGTCTGTGCTGGGGGAGTGGGGGGTTTAAGGTGTCTGTCTGTCTGTGCTGGAGGAGGGGTGGAGCTGTTGGGTGTCTGTGGGGGGGGGGGAGCTGGGGGACGTCCATCTGTCATGGAGGGGTACGGCCGGGTGGGTGTCTGTCAGTGCTGGGGGGTGGGGGGTTTAACGTGTCTGTCTGTCTGTCTGTCTGTCTGTGCTGGGGGAGGGGTGGAGCTGTTGGGTGTCGGAGCTGGGGGTTTAAAGTGTGTCTGTCTGTCTGTCTGTGCTGGGGGGGTGGAGCTGTTGGGTGTCTGTGCTGGGGGGTGGGGGGGTTAAGGTGTCTGTGCTGGGGGAGGGGTGGAGCTGTTGGGTGTCTGTGCTGGGGGGTGGGGGGTTAAGGTGTCTGTCTGTCTGTGCTGGGGGGGTGGAGCTGTTGGGTGTCTGTGCTGGAGGGGTGGGGGGGTTAAGGTGTCTGTCTGTCTGTCTGTCTGTGCTGGGGGAGGGGTGGAGCTGTTGGGTGTCTGTGCTGGGGGGTGGGGGGTTTAAGGTGTCTGTCTGTCTGTGCTGGGGGGGTGGAGCTGTTGGGTGTCTGTGCTGGAGGGGTGGGGGGGTTAAGGTGTCTGTCTGTCTGTGCTGGAGGAGGGGTGGAGCTGTTGGGTGTCTGTGCTGGGGGGTGGGGGGGTTAAGGTGTCTGTCTGTGCTGGGGGAGGGGTGGAGCTGTTGGGTGTCTGTGCTGGGGGGGTGGGGGGTTAAGGTGTCTGTCTGTGCTGGGGGAGGGGTGGAGCTGTTGGGTGTCTGTGCTGGGGGGTGGGGGGGTTAAGGTGTCTGTCTGTGCTGGGGGAGGGGTGGAGCTGTTGGGTGTCTGTGCTGGGGGGTTAAGGTGTCTGTCTGTCTGTGCTAGGGGAGGGGTGGAGCTGTTGGGTGTCTGTGCTGGGGGGTGGGGGGTTAAGGTGTCTGTCTGTCTGTGCTGGGGGGGTGGAGCTGTTGGGTGTCTGTGCTGGGGGAGGGGTGGAGCTGTTGGGTGTCTGTGCTGGAGGGGTGGGGGGTTTAAGGTGTCTGTCTGTCTGTGCTGGGGGGGTGGAGCTGTTGGGTGTCTGTGCTGGAGGGGTGGGGGGGTTAAGGTGTCTGTCTGTCTGTGCTGGAGGAGGGGTGGAGCTGTTGGGTGTCTGTGCTGGGGGGTGGGGGGGTTAAGGTGTCTGTCTGTGCTGGGGGAGGGGTGGAGCTGTTGGGTGTCTGGGGTGGGGGGGTTAAGGTGTCTGTCTGTGCTGGGGGAGGGGTGGAGCTGTTGGGTGTCTGTGCTGGGGGGTGGGGGGGTTAAGGTGTCTGTCTGTGCTGGGGGAGGGGTGGAGCTGTTGGGTGTCTGTGCTGGGGGGTTAAGGTGTCTGTCTGTCTGTGCTAGGGGAGGGGTGGAGCTGTTGGGTGTCTGTGCTGGGGGGTGGGGGGGTTAAGGTGTCTGTCTGTCTGTGCTGGAGGAGGGGTGGAGCTGTTGGGTGTCTGTGCTGGGGGGTGGGGGGGTTAAGGTGTCTGTCTGTCTGTGCTGGGGGAGGGGTGGAGCTGTTGGGTGTCTGTGCTGGGGGGTGGGGGGGTTAAGGTGTCTGTCTGTCTGTCTGTGCTGGGGGAGGGGTGGAGCTGTTGGGTGTCTGTGCTGAGGGGTGGGGGGGGGGTTAAGGTGTCTGTCTGTCTGTCTGTGCTGGGGGAGGGGTGGAGCTGTTGGGTGTCTGTGCTGGGGGGTGGGGGGGTTAAGGTGTCTGTCTGTGCTGGGGGGGTGGAGCTGTTGGGTGTCTGGGGTGGGGGGGGTTAAGGTGTCTGTCTGTCTGTGCTGGGGGAGGGGTGGAGCTGTTGGGTGTCTGTGCTGGGGGGTGGGGGGTTAAGGTGTCTGTCTGTCTGTGCTGGGGGGGGTGGAGCTGTTGGGTGTCTGTGCTGGGGGGTGGGGGGTTAAGGTGTCTGTCTGTCTGTCTGTGCTGGGGGGGTGGAGCTGTTGGCTGTCTGTGCTGGGGGGTGGGGGGGTTAAGGTGTCTGTCTGTCTGTGCTGGGGGAGGGGTGGAGCTGTTGGGTGTCTGTGCTGGGGGGTGGGGGGTTAAGGTGTCTGTCTGTCTGTCTGTGCTGGGGGGGTGGAGCTGTTGGCTGTCTGTGCTGGGGGGTGGGGGGGTTAAGGTGTCTGTCTGTCTGTGCTGGGGGAGGGGTGGAGCTGTTGGGTGTCTGTGCTGGGGGGTGGGGGGTTAAGGTGTCTGTCTGTCTGTCTGTGCTGGGGGGGTGGAGCTGTTGGCTGTCTGTGCTGGGGGGTGGGGGGGTTAAGGTGTCTGTCTGTCTGTCTGTGCTGGGGGGGTGGAGCTGTTGGCTGTCTGTGCGGGGGGGGCGGATCCTACCGGGTGTCCGTTTGTCCGTCCGCCCGCCCGCGCTGGGGGGAGGCGCCTCCTGCCGGCCGTTGGGTCTCGCGCCCCGTTTCGAAGCGGGCGCGGCGCTCGGCGCGTCGCCGGCGGGGCAGCGCGAGGGGGAGCCGGGGGCCGCGGCCGAGCGGAGCCGGAGACGCCCCGCGGGGGCCCCGGCAGGGAGCCTGCGACGCTCGACGCTCGTACCCCGAGCCTGTGGCTGCCGCGCCCCCCGGGCGGGCTCTGCAGAACCGGGGCCGCGGCTTTCCCCGCCCCCCGGCCGGCGCCGCCGAGCTCCCCAGAGCCGGGCCCTCTCCTGCCCGCAGCCCCGGGGCCGAGCCCACGCAGGCCAGGGACAGCAACGTGGGGATTCAATGAGCCCCGGGGGTAAAAGCTCTCCGGTGAGCCAGCAGACTTGCCTGATCTTGTTTCAAAACAAAACCACCAGAAGAAGGGGGGGGAGGGGAGAGGAGAACCTCTTTGTGCCTCAGTTTCCCCATCCGTGAACAAGGGTCATAACATCCACTTCGTAGGGGCCCTTACCAGGAGTATCTTGCCAACCCCCAGCAATCAAAAAAATCTTGAGTCTGAACCCTCCCCACAAAATCACCAGATCCACTTTAAAAGTCTCTAGATTTTAAAGAGAAGACACTGCTGGTTCTCTTTATCTGCAAAAGGTGCTGGCTCCAGAGGGGGGAGGCAAGGCACCAGAGGAAGGCTTGCATTTACTTAGGTCCTACAAAAGCTGTGCCTATGTTTTTTTTAATTGCTATTATTTTTTGTGTTACTAAGTTGTGGGACTCCTAAGTAACACAACAAAAAAGATAACAAGGAGTCCAGTGGCACCTTAAAGACGAACAGATTTATTTGGGCATAAGCTTTTGTGGGTAAAAACCCCACTTCTTCAGATGCATGGAGTGAAAGTTACAGATGCAGACATAAATATACTGACACATGAAGAGAAGGGAGTTATCTCACAAGTGGAGAGCCAGTGCTGACAGGGTCAATTCGATCAGGGTGGATGTGGTCCACTCCCAACAACAGATGAGGAGGTGGTGACCCATCCACATCAGCCTCACCATCAGAGGCTCATTCACCTGCATGTCTACTAATGTGATATATACCATCATGCCCCAGCAATGCCCCTCTGCCATGTACAGTGGCCAAACCGGACAGTCGCTACGTAAAACAATAAATGGACACAAATCAGACATCAGGAATGGTACGACACAAAAGCCAGAGGGAGAACACTTCCATCTTCCTGGACATTCTAGAACAGCTTTGAAAGTAGCTATACTTGAACAAAAAAACTTCAGAAACAGACTTCAAAGAGAAACAGCGGAACTAAAATTCATTTGCAAATTTAACACCATTAATCTGGGCTTGAATAGGGACTGGGAGTGGCTGGCTCATTACAAAAGCAGCTTTGCCTCTCCTGGAATTGACACCTCTTCATCTATTGTTGGGAGTGGACCACATCCACCCTGATCGAATTGGCCCTATCAACACTGGCTCTCCACTTGTGAGGTAAACTCCCTTCTCTTCATGTGTCAGTATATTTATGTCTGCATCTATAACTTTCACTCCATGCATCTGAAGTGAGGTTTTTACCCACAAAAGCTTATGCTCAAATAAATCTTAGTCTTTAAGGTGCTACCGTACTCCTTGTTGTTTTTATGGATACAGACTAACATGGCTACCCCCTGATACCTAGCAACAAAGATAGTTTTGAATCCAGAAAACTATCCCCAGCGGATAATGAAAAACACCTTAGAACCGAAACCCTCCAAATCAAAGGGTGTGGGTGTATTCCACCTGGCACCTTCTGCATTTCTGTCTGAGTGTATCCTGCTGCCAGTTTAAAAAGGAGAATCTCTGGGAAATCCTGGATTTTGCACACTCCTGCAGGCACAGAATAAAGCCTGCATTCAGAGCCGAAGCAGCGGTATGCATGCTGGCATAGGCTACATTTGTTCACTTTTGCTACATCTAGTATATCTGAATACAAGGGCACTTGTGCGTAGATTCAAATAAGGGGTCTCTTTTGACAGTGTTATTTAATTATCAGCATAAATCGTTAGTAGCCAAGATTCCAGGGTTTTATCACTAGCTCTGCCACTGATTTCCTGAGTGAGCTGGGGTAGGGATCTTAGGCGCTCTGGGTCCCTTTAGCAATCTGTTGAATACGGAGCTCCTGCCTTCCAGGAACGTTGTGATTTGTTTGTAAGCCGCAGCGATTTGCCCACAAAAGGCACTAGAAAAAATGTGACATCTGATGATTAATAATAAATAGAATACAAGAGATGGTTAGAGGATTTGCAGTATCTTTTTAAAATGGGATACCCACATGAGACAGACCTTTATTTGTGTGGCAGTCCCAGAAAGACACATCATACCCTCCACCCTGATTAACTACAATGCAAACTTCCCCACAAGGGCCTGTGCTGGACTTGAACCAGAAACCTAGTGGAAATAAAAGCCTGTTTTTCTCTTTTTATCACTCTCCCATGCCACTGGGCTTAATTCTAACTCATCAGGAATTTCCCACATTACAGATGAGGCAGTGGGGCGAGTGGTGTAATTTTTAACACAGAATTCTGTCAGTGCTAAGGTGCTCCTTTTATTTTAGAAAAAAAAATTAAGTTCTATTTAGATGCCAAGTGAAGGCAAAAAGTGTGTTTTAAGGCACAACATATTTACAACGCACAAGTAACAGTCATTGCACAGGGTCCTTGTGGACTTGAAACCTGCATACAAACAACAAATGAAAACCCACGGCTAGACAGAGGGAGCATAAGAACTCCTTGGGCCCGCAGACCCACCTTCTCTCAGCCCAGCTGTGTGCAATTACTCTCAGCTAGCCTGGGCAGTTACCAGCATGAACACAACTTTATGAGCATCCACCACACCTCACTGAAACTGGAGAGTTTCTGTGAACACCAGCAGTAATCACTTGTGAGCTTTATCCATATGACCAAGGTCCCCCCCACTGGCTCAGTAGACTGCTGCCCAGTCAGATGGACATTTAAAAGAGCCTTTTAAGCTAGCTTCTTCATGAACATCTTGGGTAGCGGGGTGTATCACTGATGCAGGAGCTGCAGAGCGTTGGATCTGGGAGACTACAGGGAAGGTTCTTGCAATTACTCAGACAATAGTGACATTGTGGGGCAGGGCGTGGTAGGGTTAGACAGACCTATGGTTCTTAAACTGACATCTCCAGGACATTCTGAACTCACTGCAGGACCCAGTCCACCTAAACACCTTCAGGAAGGGATGGATGCTCAAAGGGAGGAGAGTAAAATTAGATCCTCTCCTGCTTGCTCATTTTAGAGCCTACTCCAATTGGGGGGGGGGGGGAAACAGGGAGGGGTAGTTTTTAATTTCTTGTTGGGTGGGGGACATCAGTGAGATCCTGCTCTCTGTTTCTGGCAAGGGGGAGCCTCAGAAGGGATGTGGGGCTGGCTTGCTGTCCAGATCAGGGTACGGGCAAGGCGCATCTTGCTGATCAATCGACTGGTATGAGCTGCGTTCCCGGCCCACGCTGAGGAAACCTGCATGGGGAGGAATAGATGATGCTTTCAGACAATGCCAGCTCAGGAAGTCAAATAAACGTAGTTCAGCATTGCATCACATTCATTGCACCCTTGTTCTCCTTGCACCTAAGGGATTTTGTGACACGTGCTACTTGTAATTATGCTCATTCAAACAAAAGCACTCTTCCTTCTGAGTACAATTAGCACTGGGGGCAGGCAGGACTCCCTCACCCAACCTCCTTGCTTAGCAATGCACCATTTGCCAGTTGCATTACGAGTTCTTCTGAAGCAGAAATGGGCACTGGCCAGGTGCAGGATATCAGAAGGGACAGACCAGCGTGCGGCTGCAGTATGGCTAATTCTAGACCCCTCACTGTTGCCATTAGCTCTGTATAACAAACACTGATGCCCCAAGGTCCTCTACAGTTACAACTGCATGTCAGGTGTTTTAATAATGGTGTAGTACAATCATGCTATAAGTGCGGCCCCAGTCCAACTACATTTCTCATGAAGAAAGGGCCTAACACTTATGCAGAGAGACAGTTCCTAGAAGGAGTATGGGACCAGGAACAAGCTGGAGAAGGGTTGGTCCAAGGCTTCCAAAGCAAAATAATTTTAATAGGTGGACGTGATGAGTCCTAGATCCTCACTCAGAACAACAAGCCAGGGCTGCTTTTCGTTCCCTGAGAGGTACTGCTCTTGCAGCCATGAGGCTGAGTCGAATAGCCAGACCCACAATTACTGTTTGTTTCAGCCTGTTTGAACAGTTTCCTGTGGGAGCCAGGGGAGACTAAATCCACGCTGCAATACATGAATACCTGGGGCACAATGTCTGGCTGGTGGAAATCAGTGAAGAGCTGAATGCATGATTCACCATCAGTCTCTCTTCCTAATAAGCCCACCTCATATCTCTGAGTTACAAAGCAAAGTGTATCACACTCAGGCACTGTCTTTTAATACAACCGTGCCCTGATTATGTTACAAACATGGTTTGCTGTGTTAAGCATCTTACAGAGCCTTGATGCAGTCCCGTTGCAACGAGAGAAAGAGAGAAGCTTTTTGTCTATCTAGGCTGATCAACTATCATGAGACAGAAAATTATTTAAATCAATGCTAGCCACCGACACGTGTGACAACTCCTACTGAAAGCAGGCAGGGGGCTGGGGGAGCTGCCAAGCAACAGACGGCTATTCTGCATAGAACGAAACCGACTATGAAGTGACCAGGAAAATACATAAGTGGAACAAAGTGGGATAGTTGCACTGCGGTGGGACAGACCTAGTGGTATGAAGGTGCCACTAGGAAAAGCTAAAAGGAAGGGGCGTTTGGTGAATGCGCTAACCTCACATCAGTGACTCGCACCTTGTACCGAAAGGCTGCAGTGAAGCCAGTTTGGGCTAGCGCAGGAAACTAGTGCTACCGGTTTTATTGAGTTCGGTCTAGTGACGGAGATGCCTAGGGCTAGAGACGAGATCCACGTCCCGGGCTCACCGTTGGGCTGGAAGGGATAGCCCCGAAAACAGAGAGGTGAAGGGAACAGCACTCATTGCTCAATGACACCTACTCTTCCTGCCGCAAGCAAGTAGATGGTTACGTCTGGGTTACAAGCACAACAAGCAGCTGATGGATGTGGCTTGTGCCAAGGTGCCTGGCAAGACTGTGCTGAGAACCCTCGGGGGCTGGGATCTCTGCATTCTGCTGGCAGTTTCATTAACAGCGTGGCAGGAGAGAGACTGGCAGGCATCAAAGCTGTTCCCCATTACACTAGGTGGGATGAGACTGGCATCCTGCAGCTGGCATCCCCAGGTGCCCAAGCTGATCCCATCTTCTGGATACTACAGCGCTCCCTTGCATGGGAGGCCTTACCCTCTGCAGGAGCCCAGAAGCAGCAAAGCAAGGACCTTCTAATACATCTCCACTTTCCTAGCAGCCAGGCAGTTCAGAGCCAGGAGCGGTGGAGTGGTGCATTAGCCCAAGCTGGTCTCCGAAGAGACGAGGGTGGAAAGCCGCTGTTCAGGAGGTTTTTTAGGAGGCAAAAAGCAGGCTCCAAAGTGCATGGTACCTTCTGCAGGAATGGGGAGGAAGGCAGCAGCAAGGCTAATGACTGGCACAGTCCAACAGGGCCAGAATTTGCTTTGCAGCCTCTGCTTGCAGGACCCTCTGCCAAGGACGCCCCAAAAGAGAAGCTCAGTGGGGATTTGCAAGCCAGCTAGTTCAGACTCAGGGCTTGCCCTGTACACACTGCAGAAGGTCATTTCACAGCAGGTAACACGCTCTTGTCTCAGCGGAGGTCACTGAGGAATTGTCAGCTAGACACATTTCACCTACCCAGGACATTGGAGACATCAGCTATTCCTCAGAACTGCCCCCCCTCCCAGTGAGGAACATATTAGCCCCATGTTTCAGAAGGGGAAACTGAGGCACAGATTAAAATGATTTGCCCAAGGTGTCACAGCAAGGCTGGGATGAGAAGCCAGACTTTCATATCCATGCTCAGTTGACCCCATATCCTGCCCCCGTTCTCTCAACATGCTTTCATTTCTCCCTTCTCCTCCCTCCTTCTGCCCCAGTCACAGCCAGCGGGAACAGAACTAGTCGGTGAGGAAGAAAGACACAAAGGCTTCCAGCCCGGCCATGGAACACACACAGCTAAGGGAGAGGGAAGAGGAGTCAGGCAGCTCAGTTACGCCGGACAAGGGGGATATCACTGGAGTCAATACCGTCACAGGTAAAGCGACTGTCGGACGAGGACTCCAGGTCTGCAAGGGAAAAGAGGGAGAACATAAAAAAATCCACAAAGCACGAGACCAAGTGGGAGCACAAGAAGGGGGCAAGGGGAGAACACAGACTGGGCAAGAGAGAGACCCGCCAGAACAGACAGAATCCAGCTGTGCGTATCCCAGACCGAGAGCAGGCGTGAAGGATCCAGAAGACAGAATAAGCCCAGACTGACAACAGGAAAGGGCAGACGACATGGACGCGTGGCCTCCTACCTAGGTTGACGACGTACTCTCCCCCACGCTCCCGGTACATCTGATAGACAAAGAGACATGACAAGGGTTTGAGGAGGAGGCTGAAGATGGCCATGCCTGCATCGAAGCGCTGCAGGTCAGTCAGAGAGCTATCCCGGGGATAGAAGAGGCTGATGTTAATGATGTCCAGGAGGATCGTGATCAACAAGCCAGTCAGGAACTGGAAATCAAACACAAGGACATTGATTGGAAATCTGATTCACCACCAAGAGCCAAACAGCCCAAACCAATGGAAATCAGAGTCTCAGGATGTAACGCGTCTCCATCCTTGACGACCTGCATTCATGTGCCACCGGCTTTACTTTACCTTACCTCACCTCCAGGCCAGCCTGAAATTGTAACCATGGTGGCGTCTAGCATATGGAATCCACACCCCCTTGACAGGTGTCTCACCCCCTTCCTGCTCATCTCTTAACACCTTACACTTTTCCCTGTAAAAGATGGATTTTCCTAAGAGGATGACTCGGTCTCATATTTACAATTATCTCTCCTCACCTGTCAGGGACCTTTTTTCCCCTCTCATTTGTATTTTCCAGGGTAAGAGAGAGATTTATTTTTAAAATACATTCAGCACTTTGAGCTTAGGAGGGAGCAGATCAGTATCTTCAGTGGGACTCTTTGCCAAGTCAGGCTAGGTCCAAAAACCGTTGGTATGAAATGAGGTTTGACATGTCTGAGGTGGACAGAAATTTCATATTTGTACTGCAGTAGCAGTTCCAATGAGGGACTCAGGTGGTATCGGATTTAAAAGAATACCGTATGTGAGGATTTCAATATTCCTCTGAAGTGGTTGTGGCCCTAACAGTAGCTTTGTGCGAGCACGAGAGGCAAAGTGAAACTGAGTCGCTTCTCTGCACTGTCCACGCTGAGTGAAATGCCGAGAGCAAGCATGTAGCATTAATGGTCTATCCTAGTGCTTTTATACTGCCACCCCTCACTGTGGTATCCAGGTCCAAGCACAGAGAGTACATTACATTCGTTTAATTTTCAGATTCAATATTCTGTGTTAATAAAATAAAAAACGTTTGTCGCTTAACAGATTAAGTTAACCAGCTACTGGCTCTTGGCAGGCGTTCTGTACCATAGAGTCTAAGGCCAGATCATCTAGTCCAGGGGTGGCTGGAAGTTAATATGTGGCTCCTTGTATAGGCACCGACTCCAGGGCTGGAGCTACAGGTGCCAACTTTCCAATGTGCTACAGGGTGCTCACTGCTCAACCCCTGGCTCTGCCCCAGGTTCAGACCCCACTCCCCTCCTTCCCCCAAGGCCCCTGCCCCTTCCCCTGAGTCTGCCGTGCCCTTGCTCCTCCTCCTGCGCCCCGCCCCACAAGCCTCCTGCACACCACAAAACAGCTGATCGCGGCCGCAGGAGGCGCAGGGATGGAGGGTTAGGTGCTGATAAGCGGTGCTGCTGGAGGGTGGGGCGGGGGAGCTGACTGGGGGCTGCTGATGTGTTACTGTGGCTCTTTGGCAATGCACATTGGTAAATTCTGGCTCCTCCTCAGGCTCAGGTTGGCCACCCCTGATCTAGTCTGACCTCTGACATAACACAGGTCATAGAACTTACCCAAAATCATTCTTGTTTGAACTAGATTCTATCTTTTAGAAAAACATCCAGTCTTGATTTAAAAATGGTCTCTATGGAGAACTGGTAAATTGTTCCAATGGTTAACTCCCCTCACTGTTATAATGTATGCCTTATTTCCAGTCTAAAATTTGTCTAGCTTCTACTTCCAGCCATAGGATCTTGTTAGATCTTTGTCAGAGAGACCAAAGAGCCCATTATCAAATATGTATTCCCTATGTAGGTACTTATAAATGTATCAAGTCATCTCTTAATTTTCCCTCATTAAACCGTTCCTCGAGTCTATCACCATAAGGCAGGTTTTCTAATCCTTTAAGCATTCTCCTGGCTCTTCTCTGAGCCCTCTCCAATTTATTAGTCCTTCTTGAACTGTGGACATCAGACTTATACACATACTTAACTTTACTGCTGTAATTCATCCCATAGACTTCAATAAGATCACTCACAATGCCTAAAGATCAGTATGTGTGTAAGTTTTTCCAGGATTAGGGCCTAGTTAATTCAAAAAGTTAGCAGTACTTTCCCTGTCCTACACCTGCCTAAGTCCCCCTGCCAATTTTTGTGGCTTCACAATCAAATTTCCTAATTTTAAAAAAATATTTCTTTCCCTTATCATCATTTGAAAGGCCTGCACAAATGGGAGGGAACAACAGGACTAACTGCATATCAAGGGGAAACACTGAAACTGACCAGACAAGATGCTGTCAAATACACAAGACTTAAAAAGGAGAAAACATTCTCTCCACCATGTTTTAGTTATAGTCATCTTCGGTCTTACTTCTACCAGCAGTAGGCAAAAAGTTGAAAGACTGTTTTTTTAATTAGAACGTGTCCCTTTCAAAGAGGCAGTCCCATTTATTTCTACGAACAAGCTGAACACTTGTGGTTTGTTTTAAAGCCGTGGTGGTGGTGGTGGCATCATCGTCTTTTTTTCTCACGAGTTTAACACGATGCAAGGTTAAGGGGTTCAGCTAGGAGTGCTCAGCAGCCCGCAGATCCCACTGGAAACAATGGGTACTGAACACTTTTGACCTTCAGTTAGGTGCCTGAATGAGAGCTGAGCTATTCTGAAAATCTGGCTGCTTGAGAGTCGGAAGTGCCCTTTTCAATTCCGAGCACAGCTGAAAAGTGGACTAGACTCTCAGGAATTTTTGCTATCCTCTCCTTAAAAGCAGCGACGTCTTCCCCACAACACCCTCTTACAGAGCCTGTTCAGGAAGGTGCCTGCCCCCAGACTTACCATGATTATTGCATCGATGGACTCTCGCTGAGCAATTGCCCACGCCCCCACTGCCAGGACGGTGAAGTTTCCCCATGCGTAGGATGGCGGAAGCCCCAAGCATCCCCTGGCAAACAAGGCACAAAAAAAACATCAGAACATGTCTGACGTGACTAGTGAGAGTTTAACCACTGGAACTCAACCCCCTTAGATCTGTGCATTGCAAGATTTCGATACGGAATGCTCGATCTGTTCCAGCAATATGCCGGGTTTTCCCCTGCGCGTCAGACTCCGGGGTTATCCTAATAACTGACTCCAGCAATACGAAAAGATTATTTCCCCACCCCTAGAATTCTATATATATAGGAATTATAGGCTGTCTGGATCAATCATGAGTAAGAGCCAAGAATTACTACTGCAAGATCTCTCCATTTGCTACTATAGGATCTCTGTATCAACACCCGCAAGAAGCCGATGATTCCCCTGCAGTCTCAGTTAACCTTTCCCAGAGTTATATCTATCATCCCAACATCAGCTACGAGGCCAATTAAGCTCAAGCATTTACTACAGCACACACATGCAATTCACACAATCAAATCCCCTACACAGGATTAGGATTTTAAACAAAACGTAAGTTTCTTTAGGGTCTCTTGACGTTTGTTCAGAACATTGTTCCCAGCTGGCCTCCATTGCAGCTACATATTTACCTCCACCCTGTTATGGATATTTATTTACATCTAAAAATCTAATCACATATGCATGCTTGGCAGAATTCATTTTTTTAATAATTTCAACAGCTAAATATCAATGTTTATTTTTAAGTTTTTTTATTTTTTATCCATTTAAATTTCCACAGTCGCAGGAAATTATGGAGGGAGTCAGACTAATTATTAAATGACAGTAGAAGTTGAGATTCAAAAAGTTAAAACGTATTGATACCAGTCAGCTCTGTGTTCTTGGGGAACCAGGGCACAGTATCTAGCCTGTCTGACTCATGAAAGACACACAACAGTCTCTGCTTGAACCAAAACCGATCAGAGAAAAGACTTGCAGAGAGCAGTGAAGGGCATTGGGAGACACACCTAGACCCCTCCTGACAAGGGTGACAAGATTAAGGCATCGCCATTAGTATACAGAATGGAGAACAGAGGCCACTCCCCTAGCCTCATCTGCATGAAAGATGGGACAGGGAGACATCTCCATTAGCATACAGAATGGACAACAGAGAACCGCACTGAACTCTGGGACTAGAAAAGCAGGGAAGCACTGCATCATGGGGGATCTCTGCTCCAGATGTTAATGAACCTACGCCTGCACACATCCAGCTCAACAGTTATCAGACCAATTCTAGTAATGAATCCTTGATTGATATCCAAAATACTGAAGCAGCCTAATTGCATTGTGAGTTTCCTGCAAGGAACACCACCCATAGCCAAGAGTGATCAGCTCCTATTGTCTAGCCTAAAGAAAACCCTTGAGTCATCAGTTTACCCCATAAACAAATCTAGTGTTCTCCCTTGAACCATTGTTGTTTCTCTACAAAAACCCCAACCTATGTTAATGTAAGTGTTCTGATGCATGGACCCAAACTCTGTATCAATTCCACTGGGACTCCATCTCCTGACTGATCGTGCTGGGGGCTCTGCCTGTCTCCAGCACTCGGGACCCTGAGCTACCACCATCACCTGGGAACCCCGACCAGTTCAAGCCTCATGGAGTGGCTGAGATCCCTTCCTCTCTCTCTCTCTGTTCTCTTTTCTACCTCAGGTATTAACCTTTAATAATGTAACTTATGTTTGTTTAGCCCTCCTTGTGTAGTTATCACTATTATCCAGTAAATAACTTTATGGTTAAGCTGGTTGCTTCTCTCTCTCTCTGAACTTTATTCTTGTGTTTTCAGCTTCCCCATTTACTCTGCAGCAACGCTTCTTTTACCTAAGCTAAAGATCCCTGTAGCATCCCAAATTCTGTGGGGTTTGCTCACCAAGTGGGTTACTACCAGTACAATTGTAATGTGAAAGTGGGGACAGGGACGTGCTGAACCTGTGGCATATAAAGGTGGCAGTTGAAAGTGCTGCTTGACCCAGCCCGTTGAGTCCAGGGACATATAAGGGGGTCCGCTTGAGTTTGCTGATTGACCCGGTCCACTCAGACTTGCTCTGTTAGCGGGGGGGTGTTCATCTGATTCTGGGCTGGAGGAACCCAGCCCTGGGGAACCTAGGTCCTGCAGGATAGCTCCATTGGAAGGGGACTTGCAGAAGGGAGAAGTAGAGCTCCTATGAACACACAAGTGACACAAGCAGTACATTAATAGAATTACAGAACCCTCCCCCACCCAAGAGTAACCCTAATAAACGAGCATACCCCAAAGTAATGGGCACATCTGGTAACAGTATAACTGTTAAAACACAAATTGTCAAAATTTTAGCCTTAAATCAAACTCTAAAGTCCTCAAGCAGCCTTTTTCATACTTTGCCTATGTGTACATTTCTATTTTCGATAGAAATAATTGTTCCTTAATTTGTGTGTGTACGGTGAAATCAACGTTTGACGTTTACTGATAAAAATTTAACGCTTCCAAGCTTACACAAGAATAAAAGTTACAGACAACAGTCAGGCTAATGCTCTGATTCAGGATGAAGTCAGTTGAGACTTCAAGCCTCATGGGGCAGAGACCATCTCTTGCAAGGTGTGGGTACTGTGCCTACTGCAATGGGGCCTGGACCTTGTTTGGTACTGTCACAGTTTCAGAGTAACTGCACCTGTATCCCCACCTCCATAGTCCACTCCAGGACTGCCTAGTCATGTCTCCAGCCATCACCTGCCTCTGGACAGAGAGCCTTGTCCCATTCCCTTCTGACAAGGGGATTTTAAGGCTGCACAGCTCCCTGCCTTACACTGTGATATCCTCAGCAAGCCAGATTGCCTAACAGCCAGCCCCTAAGCATGGCTCCCTCCCCAAGGGCTATGAACAGTGTGTTGCCAGCACTTACACATTATCACACAGCTCTTTCAGACAAGCACATTTATTCTTAGGGTAAAAGCATCATAGAGAAAACATAATGGAAACAATCAACAGATTTAAACACATGCACTAAACATACCAGGAGTTATCAATCAGACTAATGGTGTCCTAGAGGAGGCCAATGTCTTTCCAGCCCTTCCACAAGGGTTGGGGGTCCCACCATGGACAGAAGGTTCTGTCCATTTGCTGGATCAGAAGGAAAGCCCCAAGTTAGTTTTAACTTAGCCTTTTTATGCCAAAAGTCCTTTCTTTGACCATTGGTCTCTGAAAAATCCAGTTTGGCCCAGCATATACAAGCCTCCCTCAGGGTGGTACCACTCTGGAGTGGCTTACAAACTAAGCGATTCACCTTAATCGCCCCCCCCCACACTGCTTTTGGTTCCTGGAGGAGTGCTGGTAACCCTCGCCCCTGGAATCGCATATGGTCTCTGGCCCATATAAATAGGCTTGAAAAGGTTCGATTTGTATTGGTAAATGTTTATAAACATCTATTTCACTATACACACATGCGCGCGCGCACGCACCCCCCCCCCCCCAAAAAATATTTCCATCGATGATAATCAAAATGTACAGACAGGCAAAGTAAGAAACATGCTGCTTGAGAACTTCCTCGAGTTTGATTTAAGGATATCGACTTTGTATAGTTTGACATGCGACATTGACAGCTTGTGGTTTAACAGTTATCAAGCTTTAGCTTTTTGAATCGCAACGTCTATCATCATTAAATAATTATTACTGGACTCCCTTCATTGTCTGACGTCCCCCATAATTTCCCACAACTGTGGGCATTTACACTGATAAAAATCTAAAAAAAAAATGCTTCTAATAAAAAAAATTGACATTGCCCATTGAAATGAGCAAAAGATAAAAATTGAATTCTGCCAAGCCTATACATAAGCCATTCATAAATGTAATACAATAGGCCCCACAGAAACTCTCTGTCACAGGGACCTTTAAGCACTGCTGCAGTGTAAATCAAATAATTGACAGCTTCTTACGTTCATTATGCACCTGGAATGCTGAAGGATTCCAAAGTGCTTTAACAGCCCCACTCTCTCTCTCTCTCCCTCGACCTATACAGATAGTGTGATCTTCACCCGTCACTGAAATGCAGCCACCCCCGTGGTGAAATATGACAGCTGTTTAGCAGCCCACAACAGCGTGGAGGCAGTTTAGAATGAGAAATGAAGGATATTGCAGTCAATTAAAGCTACAGGGGTCACAGACAAGATGCACTGCAAAACTTAGCTTTTTCCAGCAAGCCTCTTCCTAAGAAACTGGCTGGTGGAACTGGCCCCAGCGATCTTGGTTTGATTCTTCTTGAGTAGCATCTTAAATCTGAAAGGTGGGAGACTGGCAGGGAGTTCTGTTCAGCCATCTGGAGCAATCTTCTGCTACTTCATACTGATATAATTCATATCCAGATACTATGACACACAATGCCTCAGAGATGTATTAATACACGTGCAAGGGAATTCAGGCAGGACACCTTAGTTAATCTTGCTTGGGCTAACCATGGCAAGAGATTTTTAATGACCATCTGTGGTCAAGAAAGGATGATTCAACAGTGAGAGACCAGCCTGGGAGACCTGGGTTCAAGTCCCTGCTCTGCCATGGACTCCCAGTGGTGATCTTGGGCAAGTCATTAGCCTCTTGGTGCCTCAGTTCCCCACCCGTGAAATGAGGGCTAATAGCACTGCCCTACCTCACACGGGGGTTATAAAGACTGAGGTATTCAGACACTACAGTGATGAGGGCCTATAACGGGGTATACTGGCCCCTTTCAGAGGAGAGGGGGCCAGAAGACCCTGTTCCAAGAAGCTGGAATGAGCAAAGGCTCAGGAAAAACCCTGGTAATAGAAGAGAGAAAGCACTCCCAGGGAATTAGGAGTTTGATGGGAGGAAAAGAAACAGTGTCTTGGGGTTTAAGGGCCTGGGATCAGGAGCCCTGTAGGGTAGGATGGGTCAGGACACCCCTCTCTTCCAGCCAATAGGAGGAGCTTCCTTGAGGCAGGTAGTATATAATCAGCCTTCTTCCTCAGCACAGGGGAAATGCTGGCAAGAGAAGGAAGCCACCACCAGAAGGCTACACTCCAGGGAGAGTCAGCAGTGAGCTGGCTGTGGCAAGGGACGAGCTCTGTGTGGACGGCAGAAGAGCCAGAGCTAAGTGCGAACTGTTGGATTGTGGTGATGGGCTCGACTGGTGGAACCGTTGGGGGTCATTAACGCAGCCCCAAGTGGAGGGCGGCAGGACTTATAAGAAAGGCTGTGGAGAGGCTGTGAGTGGCTCTAAGAGGGAGAGAAGAGTGGAGGGAGGCCGGCGCAGAGGGAACTCCGGGCACAAGGGACTGCTCAGTCGGTGGCAGCCCTCCTGCGAGGCCATGTAAGTAGGTAGGAGATAGACAGAAAGCCGTGGGCCTGATTTCCAAGTCGTTCTCTCGAAGCCAACAGAACAAAACCGATTTACACCAGCCGAGTGTTAAGTTCCGTGCGATTGGTCATTTTTACCTTGCATCTGAAAGACAGCACCCCAAGCAGCAAGGTCCCCCCAGCACCACGCTGGAGCACTAGCCAGGACTGACACAGAGAGAAGAGTCATCAGTGAGTCATTCGGAGACACATTTCCTTGGCTGTTGCCCTATGCTGCCACCCAAACAGGACCCAGCTCCACTTGTGAAAAGGGTTGTGGGGCAAGGCCATGATTTAAGAGCGAAGCCACCCCAGGTCCATACCAATGCCACTATGCTGTGCTTATATTACAGCCAGGCAGAGAACAATGCTGTGCGGAGAGTGCTTCCCCCCACACCAAAACAGCTGTGTGACGTTACTGACATGAACTGTGACCATAGAGATCATTGTTGCAACCAAGGTCTTATAGCTGCACCAAAACATGTACAAAGGAGGTCAAGTAAGGTGTCTATAGAAAGGTTGTAATTTGCTGGTCATGATTATGCTGTCTGTATGTGTGTATCATTCTTGTATTTGAAGTTATGAATATTGGCTACGTACTTGTATCTCAACGTGTTTGATTCTAAGTAGCCTCAGTGAAGCATTTGGTCAGCTTCTTGAGAAAGGACTATTCTCAGTAAGTGCCCAATCAAGAAACACTTAACTGACAATGGACTTTGGAAGACGTCAATCCAAATCTGAGCTTTCCTGGGAACGTTCAAACTAGCATGTAAACAATGGCTTCGGCCAGCAAAAAGCTGAATCATTCATGAACATGTAACTTGCCCAGGTGGCTACAAACTCCATCTTGTTGCTGTGATTTTGCACAGAAGAACAAAGGGGTTTCCGCCCACAAGAAAGAGAATATAAATGGCCCTGGAAGCCTCTCAATTTTGTCTTCAGCTGCCTCAAGAGATGGTCTCTCCACCTCAAAGAGGTGCCTGAAAGAAAGTAGAACAAAGGACAGCAACTACGGGGGTGAGAGTGATTTCTGGACCCAGGCCATAACCTACAACATTGGTCGGAAAAGGATTGGGCCCAGACTAGGAAGGAGTCCAGTCTGTGAAAGAAGCCTATTGGAACATCTCTAAGGGTGAGATTTCATCTGTAATCAGTTTCTAAATGTATTAGGCTTAGACTTGCATGTTTTGCTTTATTTTACTTGGTGACTTACTTTGTTCTGTCTGTTATTACTTGGAACCACTTAAATCCTACTTGTTATACTTAATAAAATCATGTTTGTTTATTAACCCAGAGTAAGTAATTAATACCTGGGGGAGCGAACAGCTGGACATGTCTCTCTATCATTGTTATAGAGGGCAGACAATTTATGAGTTTACCCTGTATAAACTTTATACAGAGTAAAATGGATGTATTCAGGGTTTAGCCCTGGTCTACACTGGGGGATGTGGGGGGGGAATCGATCTAAGTTACACAACTTCAGCTACGTGAATAATGTAGCTGAAGTCAATGTACTTAGATCGACTTACCGTGGTGTCTTCACTGCGGTGAGTCGACTGCTGCCGCTCCCCCATCGACTCCACCTGTGCCTCTTGCGGCGGTGGAGTACAGGAGTGGACGGGAGAGCGCTCAGGGGTCGATTTATCACGTTTAGACTAGACGCGATGGATCGATCGCCGATCCGGTGGGTAGTGAAGACATACCCTTAGGCTCCCAGAAAGACTGAATACTGGGTGCTGGGAAAGTCCCTGTTAACTGAGAAACTCCTGGGCTAAGTGAATCTTAATTTCTGTGAGCTGCAGGGGAGCGTGGCCCAACCTCTTGGTCAGTGCTGGAGCAGACTGGTGCGTCTAGCTCAGCAAGACGGAAGTGGAGGGAAGCCTTTTCTGGCACAGGGGTTTGTTCTCAGTGGGATCCCAGCACATCTAGTGACAGTCTTGAGGGAGTTTCTTTGACCCAACCCGTCACAAGCCGACTCTCGGTTCTATTGAACCCCCTCTTCTCACCACGTCCGAGTAGCGTACAAATGACTCACCATGTCGTGAGCAGCCAGTGCACCAGAACGATTGCCTGCAGGAGAGCAGAGAGAAGACAGGTCAGCAAGTCTGAGAAACGGTGGAGAACTGGAGTGAAATGGTACTTTCTGGCTTCAAAGGGCAAGGAAAGCAAAGAGCGCCAGCCAGGCCGTAGAAATAAACCAGTTCAAAGAGCTGGTTTGCAACTGCAGAATGGACACAGCCATTCCCCTTGGCCTCTGCTGCTGGGCTTTTTCCAGTCTGGTCGCAGTTTGTTACTGTTCTTACCTCTTTGAGCAGGTTATCCAGGGCCTGGTTAGGATTTTTAAATGGGTTATTGATTTTTGGAACCAGAAAACAGTTTGAACAGAAAGCCTGGCAATCTGATCGACACTTGATTAGCACATTTAAAACGCCACTGAATAGGTGTTCCAGCCCGGGGGCCCCAGCTCCCACTGCAAGGCCATTTTGTATCAGCTCTAAGCAGAAGTCCCTGCCTGCTGGAGCAGAGGGTTTAATACTTTTTCTCCCTTCCCCTCCTGCCATTCTGTTCAGAGACGTAGCTCAGCCCCAGCGAAGCCTTGCCAGGTCCAAAGACAGCAACCGTGACATTCAGCCTTCCCAGATGCCTGCTAAAAAAATCCAGGGCCAATCCTGCAAGGTGCTGAATTCCCTCCACTCTCACTGAAGTCAATGGAAATGGAAGGTGCTCAGTAACTTACACAATCAGGTCCCAACTCCTTGCATGGCAATGACATTCCAAGCAGTGTCACAATACAAATATTTACATGAATGGCTCTTACCATTGTGTTTAATTAGGCAAATGAGAAATGCTAGGAGCTTACAACAAAGCAAATGCTTGTGCTGCTCATTCTCTTACTGGTGATCTGAGATTTTCTGTAACCAAGGAGACACTCATTCTCCATGCATTGCAGGATATTTTCTTGCCATTTGTGTTTAATTTGATTTACAGCTGGGCAAGGTGCACAGAGCCTCCACTGTGAACTTCCACCAGCTGCTTTGAAACAAACAGAGCTTCACTCTTTCTGAACTAACAGCAGGATGAGAAAGGACACACTGAACCTGCTGAGTCCAAACAATTTGGGCTCCGTTACCGCTCCCTAAGACACGTTTGGCCTGCAGATAAACACAGGCCGTAGGTTCCATTGGTACAAGGTATGGGTGGGAATCTCTCTAAAACACGACAAGCCTCAATGTAGAACCACAGGGGAAAAAAATCGAAGATGCAATCAATTAGCTCCTACTGACTGCAACACTTGTTTCCAGATCTCATTTCAGAGTTTTCAATCACCAAAGGTATCGTAAGAGAGAGGTGCTTAATGAAAATTACATCGACCCCAACACGCTTCATCATTTAGGGCCACATGGCAATACCTTTACTTACGCAAGCAATCGGCCTATTGAAATCACTGGGACTTCTCAGTGGGTCTCTATCTAGCCCTTACATTCCACATGCATTACACTCAAATTTAGGAACAGTTTTGGCATGTCTAGATATTGTAGGGATTGGGCGCAGAACTGTTCTGATCTCATTGCATTTACTGATCCATCTAATATGTAACGCATACACTAAAGTGTCATTCTTTGTTCACGGGGGCACCTAGAGGCCTCAAGGCTCGGCTTCGTGCTAGACACCATATAAACACAATAAAGGAACTTCCCTTCCTCAGAAAACAATCTAAGAGACAGGATGGAAAAAGGAAGTCGTAGCATTACCACCTTACAAACGGAAGTACAGAGAGGTGAGGTGAGGTGACTTGCCCATGGTCACAGAGATAGGCTGTGACAGAGCTGGAAACTGAACCCAGGGTCATTATTTATCTGTATTACTGTAGCACCTAAGAGCCCCAGGACGCCCTAGTGCTAGGGGCTGTGCAAACACAGGACACACTGACAGCTCTGAGATGCTATTGGTCTCTCCTGGATCTCAGCACAGTGCCTTGGTCATAAGACCTTTCCTCCACTCTCTCGTTTAATGCAAAGACTGTTGCTTTTAAAAATGTGAATAAAGCTGCAACACAAACAAGCAAAAACCAGGAAATTCAAAATGAAAAGTGGCCCCTCATCCTTAACTTACCCCGTTCTGCCTAGATATCACAGTGCGCACGACTTAAGATGCAATATTGTTCCTGTATAGATGCAGTACCTTGGCATAGCTGGGACTAAGCATTAATGCTGGGTAGGCTGGATTTTGTCACAACACCAAAAGCCATTTAAACAGGTTTTTAATGTTGATTTTTATTTCAGTTGTTCACGAAAGGCTACAAAATGCTGCTTCTCCCCCATTTCACCCTGCAGACCAAACGGAAGCTGCTAATCAGTAAAACACAGGATGTGCCTGTATAAAAAGGAGAAATGCAAATAGGATTTACTCAAGAGACTATCACAATATCAGAGCAGCTCTTAATTATGTAGAATTTAATTGCACGTTACATACTCACTAGACCCCCTAACACCTCACCATTTAACATAATTAGGTAGCTCCCCCCGCCCCCGAAGCTGTCTGTTCCAATATTGCCGTTATTAAATTAGGAGGCATGCTTAATCACACAGAGGAGGGAGGGAGGGTGGGTCAGAACCTTGCTATGCCAGGACTGACCGTTTTAAGGGACTGGCAACGCGATATGGGGCCTTTTCCTTCCTGGTTACTAGGCTTGGCTGGTAGTGACAAGATATCCTTCTCTGACAGCTGTGAGGTTAGTTGGTGGTCTCAGTACAGTACAGAGCAGCATCTTAAATCAGTATGGTGTCAGGAATACCTGTCTAATGGTATCTTCGCCTATACCAGATTACACAAGTCACTTTGCAGGCCGGCTCTTACAGTGGGATGTGGGAAGGATTAATTCCCTTCTTTTTGCTCAAAGATTTAATCCCTGATGGCTGAAATGTCTTCCTCTAATGAAACAAACTCCATTATTAAGCCTCCGTCTAGAAGTGACAGAGACGTTAAAGGTGGAAAGGTTTTTGGATGAGCCCCTGTACCCACGCTTCCTTTTTAAAGGCTTCCAGGCTGAACGGAAGGATGATCGCTTGGAAACTCAGGAGATCTGGGGTCAATCCCTAGCTCTGCCACCGATTCCCTGTGTGTGACCTTGAGCAAGTCACTCTATCAGGTCCCAACATGTGAAGTGGGGATAATATTTCCTTCCTCCCTCCCTCCCTCGGTCTATCTTCTCTATTTAGATGGTAAGCTCTTTGGGGCAGGGATTTCTCTAATTATATATTTGTTCGGCTCCTGCCACAATAAGAGCTTTAGGCGTTACTCTAATATGATAAGGATCCACAACACAACAGGCAGGTTCAACAGCGACAACAGGGGTGAAGAGATGACAGGGAACTAGTCATCCTCCCACCGGAGTCTTAATGGGATACACTAGAAAGGCAGCACCGGGGGAAGCTCCTGCACCACATACTCTAAAGATAAACAGATATCAGTTTGTATTTCTGTCTTGCTGCTCGTTTTCACAAGTCACTCAGGGGTGCTGGAACAATCTGTATAGTGTGGATGCTAAGAGCCATTGAACCAGACTGTAAACCCTATATACAATGGAAACCACTTCAAGCCAGGGGGTGCTGCAGAACCCCCCGCACCTCTAATTCCAGCACCTATGAAGTCACTTAAGAAAAAAAAGCCACCAAGATAATTCCCAGGGCCCTTGCTTCCCAAGGAGGCCGAGCGGAGCCAAACTTTAAAGAGACAAATTTAATTCAAAACAGCTTTCCCCCCTGTCCATTGTACAACCAATACTTAGTCCATGTTTTGTTTACTATCTTAATTAGATGTCCTTGTTTCTCACTATTATGCTTTGTGTTTATGGTGCTCAGACAACAAAGTTAAGATGACTTTAAAAACATGGACTAGAGCAAGATCTTTCAAGTGTTCCCCAGCACCAGAAATTCTCATAATAGCCCTGACTATCCAGAGTAAAAGTCATCCAGAATTCACTGTTCTAAAAACGCCAGAATGTGCAAGCCACATGACCAGCACTTGAAAACACCATTTCCTTACTTGTCTCTAGCAAGTGAAAAAAGCTTTCCTTGGAAAGGGAAGTGGGAAGCCACGAATCTGTAAAATCTAAACTTCCGTTTTAACATGCCACATAAAAGCGTCTAGAGTTTATGGTTGTGAACTCAGCCTTCGGGATGCAAACTTAACCAGAGGTGTTTTCCCAAGTCTGCACACTGACGGCTCCAGTGCTCGTTCCCCTAACTTCCTCAAGCTTCAGCCAAGTAAAATTAACAAGACTGTGGTTAATTTCACAGCTATTCCTAACCCCTGGGAGAGCAACAAAAATGACAAGATCCATATCAATTTCATTCCTGCTACAGGTTGGGCAAAGCTGAAAGCAGCTGAGGAAGAGCCTGAAGATATTAATGCAGAACAGGATACCAAAAAAAAAATGGAAGTTAGGGAAAGATAAACTAGACCTCAACACCACTTAACAGCCAGGGAGCTCTGAGGAGAAAGGCATTGCTCTCTTACAGTGGTGAAAATGTGCGGAAAGTCTCAGATTTATCAGACAGCCAAGTCAAACACCAGTTCAAAGAGTCCCTGAGCAGAGTCCAAGGACTCACCCCCCGCAGAGGAATTCTAGCTTCCTCCCCTTTCCTGGCAGCTGGGGTTTCTCCAAGGAGGACAGGCTTCTCACCAAGGTGTTGACTCTGATCCATACTGGGAGGGGCCTCTCATCGGCATCTGTCTCTGGCCACTAGCTATCCAGTAAAGGTTTCAAGCCCTACAAATTAGAAACTATGCCCTACAATTTAAAAATACATAGCCGTTTTCAGCTGTACAAAGCCAGAATAGAATCATAGGACTGGAAGGGACCTCGAGAGGTCATCTAGTCCAGTCCCCTGCACTCAAGGCAGGACTAAGTATTATTTGGCTCACTTCCTAAAACGCTCTGCCCAACAGCAGCCAAGCCTATTCTGAACCTGAAAACTTGTGCAGAATTTTATCCTGGATCAAGTGTTGGCCGCTAAAAAACACAGTTAATTAGCCAATTGTCGCTGCTGCAGTCTTCTTGCCCCCAGAACTTGCCCTGTAGTTAAAGGGAGCTTTGGGTAGGTCAGAAATGCATGACAGGGTTAACAACAAACTGGGTTAATGTTGCAAGAAGGAAACTTAGTTATAAATACTCCCTCCTTTCTTGAAGGAAACGTTGTGCCAAACATCAGAAAACATGCACAAGACCCTGTCCTGGGTGGCACAAATACATGACAGGAATGTAACAGAGTTTAAGGAACTTCTTTGCACTCTCCCCAAAACCAGTTGGCACATGCCAGCTCTGTGAGGGCAGAGTCCTAGTCCAGTTTCTCATCCCAGCACCCCATCTGGCCTCCAAGCTTCTAGTTGGCACAAGTCAAATTAGAAGCACCATCGGTTGGAGCGATGGGAGATTCTTGCAGAGGTTTGAAGACAAAAACAGACTGAGCGAGACAGCAGGTCTCCAGCACCCATCCCCCAAGATTGCGGCTCCCTCCTGAGCCACAGAAAAATTTGCTCCTCTGAGGGGAGAATGAGTCACTATCTTCGATAAAACCAACATCCAGCGTCAGCGAGAGAGTGACAAGTCACACTGCACTGTGCGAATGCAGCTCTCTCCAGAGTGCACAGCCGGGGCATCTGTATCCCGTGCAGCCTACAGCAGAGGGGGGATTATGATCCTTGCTTGGGCAAATGCTTGGTCAACAGCAAGAGTCATGGGACCTTCACGGGGAGATTGTCAAAACAAAAGCCACCCTCCGGTCTGAAGTGTCCTCATCTATGGGGTTAGAGAGTAGCCTCCCTGGGGGCATAGCTACACTGCACCCAAGCCAGGGTTTGAGCTTCCACACTGCCCTGGAAACCTGGGCTTAAGGCTGCTGGCCCCAGGGGTCTCACAGCCACGCTAACACAGCCCTGCTGGCTTGGGTCTTCAGCTTGAGCTATGTCTACATTTTAAAAAATGACAGACTTTGGATCCAAGTTACAGAGCGACCCAGGCTCTGACCCACCTCCCTAGCAGCGTCCTTAGGAGCAGGGGTCCTGAGTGCTTGGGGCCCGGAGTCAGACTGATCTGTGTGTGGACAGAAAGGGGGCGGTGTGTGTGTGTGGGGGGGGGGGGGGGCTCAGGGCTGTGCACCAGGACTGCAAAGGTCAGGTGGGATTAGCCCTTTCCCCCGCTCAGAGGGTGCGCTGTGCCCCTAGGACAGCCCCGCTGTCTGCCCCGTCGTTCGCGTGGGCTCAGGAGCAGGGGGAGGGTTACGCTAACCGGCTGCCGGGTGCTCGGCGCTGCACGGAGACCCCCTGCACACGCCTCGAGGGAGGGGGCCTCAAGCTCCGCAGCCTCCCGGGGGATCCAGCGCCACCCCCACGGGTCGCTGAGCCGCAGCCTCTGCGTCCCCCCGCCCCGGTACCTTGAGGTTCACAGCGGGCACCTCCATGTTTCCAAACTTTCCGCAGCCCCGCCCTGCACCCGTGACTGTGCTGGAAGCGCCTCACGTGGGCCCAGCTGGGCGGGGGCGGGGCGCTGCTTGGCTGGCTCTGCCCCCGGGGGGGAGCCCTGCGCCCTCCTGTGACTGCCGCTGGGGCGGCCGGGGGCTCCCCGCCGGGGATGCACAGAGCCGCCCCCGCCCGAGATCGGTCATCCCACCCCTAAAGAGGGAGAATGAAACCCCCTCCCCGCGAGGAAAGGGACCCCGGCCAGGGGGGAGCCGGGAACGTGGGGCAATGACCCAGGGCCTCCAGGTGGACAGAGAGTGGGACTGGCCGGGGGGCTGGGGCTGGACAGAGGCAGTGCTGGGGCTGGACAGTGGAGCTGGGGGTTTCTGAGTAATAGGGAGTGTGGGTGCCGGTTGCCCCCGAGACTGTGGTAAGGGAGGATGCCATGGCCCGGCTGGCCACCTGCCCCGTATTCCAAGGTGACCTTTGGGATCCAGGCAGGTAGCGCACACCCACCCACTGACATGGCGTTTTGTGCACAGCCCCCTTCGCATGGCTGCGCCCGTCTCTCCTGGCTTGCAAATCAAACGTGACAGTGAAAGATTTTTGCAGGTGCAAACACTATTGTTTAAAAGTCAGCGTGCAAAAAACATCCTGTCTGAGGCCAGACCCTTTTGGAAGCTCTTGGTGTGCATATTCCTAAAGGACCAGGGCCTTTCAAATGTCACTGCACATCCCTCCATTGCTGCCTGACTTCTTAGGGCCCCAGCCAAAAGGGTGATAAATCCTTCTCCTGACCTAGAGAAACACCCGATGAAGTGAGCTGTAGCTCACGAAAGCTTATGCTCAAATAAATTTGTTAGTCTCTAAGGTGCCACAAGTCCTCCTTTTCTTTTTGTGAATACAGACTAAGACTGCTGCTACTCTGAAACCTCTTCTCGGTGGCTAGCCTCCTTTAGGACTCAAGGACATTGATTCTTGCTGGCTCTCTCTGCTTTAAAATGTCCCCGCTGCTCCAGCTGTACCCCTAGTACAAGCTGAGGGTTTGCAAACATTGGCTCAGTCAGTTGGTTTATTAAAACCAGTATATATAGCAGCAATATAACTAACCCAAGACTGTACAAACTGTAAACTGAGCCACCTGATATCACTAATCTTACTGGCTGAAAAAGAAGAAAAGCAAGTCCTCTGAATAGGATTCAAATCCTCTGAAAAGCAAGTTCCCAGAAGAGGAGTTTACCCTACAAGGAATTCCTACCCAGTGAGAGGTTTCAGAGTATGCATCCGATGAAGTGAGCTGTAGCTCACGAAAGCTTATGCTCAAATAAATTGGTTAGTCTCTAAGGTGCCACAAGTCCTCCTTTTCTTTTTACCCAGTGAGAGAGTAAATTCTCCTGCTCTATGAGCCTGATCCAAAGCGCATTGGCTTTCATGACAAAAGATACCCACTGACTTTACTTGGGCTTTGGATCAATCCCTCTGTGTATGTGGAGAGGCAAGTAGGAAGAGACTCAGGTGGTGAGATTCACTCTATGCAATGCAATGTGAAACCACAGGGCTGCCCAATCTGTAGCTCTTGGAACTGACTGCCAAATATCTACAGAAGGCTGGGAGAAGGAGACCAAGTCAAACTATGTGGCACAGATCATCACTGGAGTGTCTGATCCAATACATAAATGGAAAACAGAGATGGGGTGTTCATGCAGGGGACAGTGGGTCTGCACCAGCTTGTTTAAGATTTACTGAGTTTGATTGGTCAGGAGTTCATGTATGTAGGGAGAAGACTTGTCTACACTGGAAAGTTTAGCAGCAGAATTGCTATGGACATTGCTATTCTCGCAGATTGCATTCACAGTGGGCTGCCTTTGCCAGTACAGCGTGTCTTCACAGAAACAGGCAGGATCGGCAAAAGATGTGTGGCACTGTGGTAGGATCCCGGTGTCCCCCATGCTGCTGTCTGGTGTGCTACCTTGTGGAAATTTTTGCAGTGTAATATGGGGCTGTCACCATGTATTGTGGGGTAGCATCACCCCTCCCAGGGAATTGTGCAAGTCTAGGGACAAATTTCCAGAGATCTGTCCCATTTTATAATCTACTCTTTCACACTGTTTCTCCTTCTCACTAGCAGAAATCTGGATGCCGCACTGATCAACGCAGCTGTCTTGTCCATTTCAAGGACAGGACAAGGCATACGGTACCAGCCAGCCATTCAGCAGCAGCAGGGATACTGAAGATGAGTGGAAGATACAGATGGAGGATGAAGCTGACCACCCGTTGCAGGCATTCACTGACCGACGGCACACGGAGCAGCAGTTTTGGGTCCATACAATGAGCCAAGTGGTGAGGCTGGATTGTGATACAAATCTGAGACCACCAGAAGTGGTTGCAGAACTTTCAGACGCAGAAGGCCACATTCCTGGAGCTGTGTGCTGAGCTCACCCCAGCCCTACAGATACCAAGAGGAGAGCTGCTCTGACAGTAGAGAAACAGAGCTGATCACTATCTGGAAGTTTGTAACACCAGATTGCTATCAGTTGGTGGGCAGCCAGTTTGGTGCTGGAAAATCTGTGGTGGGGGCAGTGGTGTTCAAGGCCATGAAGTGTGTCCTGCTGCACAGACTTGTCATGCCGGACAATCTCCAAGAATTACTAGATGGATTTGATTCGATGGGATTCCCTAACTGTGGGGGGCAATAGATGGGATGCACGTCCCCAATTCGACCACCCTCTCGCCTTACCTCTGAGTGCATAAACAGAAGGGGTACTTCTCCTTGGTTACGCAAGCATCAGTGGGTCACTGTGGATGATTTACTGACATTTAATGTTGGCTGGCCAGGGCAGGTCCACGGTGCTCTGGAATGCAGGACTTTTTGAAAAGCTGAAAGCAGGGATGCTCTTCCCGGACTGTCCGATTGACTTTAATGTCGTCGCAATGCCAGCTGTGATTCTTGGTGACCCAGCCTACCCTTTGCTTCTGTGACTCATGAAGCCATGCACTGGCAACCTGGACAGAAGCAAAGAAAGATTTAACTATCACCTGAGCCAGTGCACGATGGCTGTGGAATGGCCTTTGAAGGGCCAATGGAGATGTTTCATGTCAAGGCTAGGTCTCAGTGAGGAAAATATTCCTAATTCAGAGCGTCCTCTGACGGTGTGCGTTACCCAGTGTGTTACTTTGTGTTAGTGTACATACACTAATGGGTTTATCAACTGCTTTTGGGGAAGCGGGGCTATTGCTTTGGGGGATTTTCCCCTCTGTATTATAAGACAAGGAAAATAAAGCTGGGTTTTCACAAACTAGGACTTTTATTAAACTTCATTTACAAAGAACTAAAGTGCAAGTTGGCCACGCACAGCTGCAGCAAAGCAGGAAGTAGGAGCATTCAGAGCAGTTCTCATTATTGTCTACTCAGATTGAAGGCTGGGGACACTGCTGCTGGAAGGATTGGAGTCTCAAGGAGGAAGTGTACGACCCTGGCCAGAAGGAATCGTTCTCAACATTGCTTAATGGCTGCTAGAGTGCAGGGGTTTGGGTGTTTGCTCATTAATGTGCTCTAGCATCTGGGTTCGTTGTTTTAAGTCCTTCAGGATGATGTGGTGCACCTCTTGATCCTGCTGTCTTTCCTGTTGGTCTGTCTGTCTCTCCTTGAGCGTACATTCCCACCTTTCCCGAGTCTCACTGGTTTCAGACTGGGCAGTCCAAACTAATCAGAGAACTATCTTCTCTTATCCTTTTCATTTGCCTCCTTATCATGCTGAGTCACTCAGCAGGTACCCTGGCAAGGTCCGAGATAAGGAACCAGGCAGAGAGCCATTGTTAGGTGAAAAAGGGGGATCCCAGACACAGGAGAAGATAGACGGGAAAACATAGGGAGCTAAGAGTGTGTAAAAATATGCAGTCTCACAATCACCATTGCTTCATGAGCACACAGAGAAAGAGACCAAGAGAGTGTGTTCCCCCTTTAAAGGTCTCTTCTTCATTCTTTTTGTCTCTATCACTGTCAAGAGAAGGAACTGTGGCCACTTTGGCTTGTAAGTGTACTAGTGTACTGTGGAGAAATGAGATGATTGAACTGCTATGACTTCCTCAGCAAATACATCAGTCTCCCCTCTCCTACCCTAGATCCTGTCCCTCCCCCTCCCTCAAGCTAGTCTTGTGCCTTTGGGTTTAGTTTCACTTTTGCAGAGGATATAAACTGGCTCCCTTCCGAAGCTGGTTTTTGGTTAAAGTGACTTGCCCAAGGTGATACGCTGTGTCAACATCAGAGCAGGGAGTAGACTTCATGATTGCCTGCGTCCTAATAAGACCACTAGACCGAAAGTCTCCCTGAGTTATTTCAAAGGAAATAAAAAGGCCAAAGAAGTTAGGGTGACTCCCTTTTGAACCCCAGAAGACACTTTACTAGTCTACACCAAAAGACTGAAATGTTTGAATCAATCAGGGGCTGTTTTGTAACCAAGTTCCAAAATGTGGTATATTTTCAAAGTGTGGATGGGCCACGAGAGAGAAGTCAGAAGTTCACAGCTGACACAGAATGTGAAAGTGCATATATCATTCCTTAATCTCTTGTACAGTTTCAGAGGTGTAACACAAGGTCGTGCATGACACATTGCTGTGATCCTTGCTGGTAATTTATATAGTGCCTTGTATCCAAAGAGTCCAAAACATGCCATAAGTTTAGAGTTGTCTCCTGCTCATGTGACCAGTCCTTCATCATGTCTCTAGTTCCCTTGACTGTGGAGTTTGTAGCGTGCTTTGGATATCTGAGTAGAAAGTGCTGCTTAAATGCCCAAGTGGAACTACCTATTATTTATAAACTGCTAATCTAGTAAAACCACTCAGAGAATATGTGGATTATAAATAACAGATCCAGCAAAGGCGGTGGGGGCTCACCAGCTAGATTTAGATGCCAAACATTGTAGCTATTACTATTTAGTTCTGTTCGGAAACATACAAGGCAGGACGTGTTAGTAAACCCAGGCTTTTGCACCACTTCCAGCACCAGACGAAGCTTGGCTGTACATACAGATCAGAGCAACTGCTATAATGAACCAAAAAAGACTCCCGAATTCTCCCAGATTGCACCACTTCAATTGTGTAAGAGACTGAAGCATAACTCACTATTTCCACATTCCATTTTGGCTAGGATATGCTTCTCTTTATACTCTCATTTCCCTGTTTCACGCAGGGGCCCTGTCTACACTACAAAAATCTGTAGCTGAGATTTTCAAAACCCTTCTGAAAATCAGGGTGCCTCAAGTTGGACTCCTAAAAATGGAGACCACCACAACGAGTAGCCACTCTTAAAAATCTTGGCCATATAGGATTGCACGGCCATGGTACAGAATGGTGGTAGCTGACACATTCCCAACACAAGTTGGTCATCTGGTAACAGTAACAACTTGTGTTTTTATGGGGTTCCTGGACTGTGCTACAACCTTCGGCCTTGCAGGGCTGTAGCCCAGGTTGGGCACGTGATTCAAGGGGATCTCTCAGGTGAGGCAGGACTATCTGCCTGAGTAAAGTTTGCCGGACTGGTCCCTTATACCAACCACACGCTCTTACAAGGGTGTAATTAATGGCTTCATTCGGCCAATCCTCATAGCAAATTTATTACCTTTGTTTTATTTATTATTTGTTAAGGCTCTGCAATTATTATCGGTATTACTGTAGCACTTGGAGACCCAAATGAGGGCTCAGGGCTCTATTGTTCTTGGAGCTGAACAAATATCTAATGAAAAGACATTGCCTGCCCCAAAGAGATTGTGCTTGGCCCTGTACAAAACCCAAATTGGCTCTGCCCTGAAGAGTTTATAATCCAGGGCTGCATCAGCACTCGGATTATTTCCATAGAGTGTCCCCCTGGGGCAGCTCCACCAAGGGTAGCAATCGTGGGGGGGTGCTAATGCAGACAGGAATCCAGGTGAGTGATTGCATTTTAAGCATGAACCCTGTGACATCGAAACCCTGTTCAGGACAGGTCTAGACAACACAGTGGCTAAAACACAGATGGCAGCAAATGCCTTGTCTGCCAAGGGACTGTCATTACTATGTGATTATACGGAGCCTAGGACCTTGACCTGGTTAGCCTCTAGGTATTACTGCAATATAAGTGTTAAATAATAATCATACACCAGCCTTTTCACCTTCACAGCCAGCCCTGGAGCTGAATTAGTGATAGTAACTGTGGAAAATGTTCATACTGAAGTCCTAGGGTGAAAATCCAGTCTCTACGGAAATCCACGTCAAAGCCTTCATTGACTTCAGTAGGGCCGGGACTTTGGCTCAAATCCCCAAAGGTACTTAGATACCTAACTCCCATTGATTCCAATGGGAATTAGGCACTTTTGAGGATTTGGGAACTTCATCCCTAGTGTAGAGATGGAATGGAGAAGATGGGACAAATGGGAAAGGAAGATAACTTAGTGGGCTTTGTTGCTGGCTTACTACTTTGTGGCGCATTGTGGGGAGCGCTCCTCTTCCTGTCCAGCGGACTAGCCAGCCAATGCCTGGGAAACCCCAGTACTGGAGAAAAGGACACTGTCATATATATATAGAAAAATCTCCCCACTGTATTTTCCACTGCATGCATCCGCTGAAGTGAGCTGTAGCTCACAAAAGCTTATGCTCAAATAAATTTGTTAGTCTCTAAGGTGCCACAAGTCCTCCTTTTCTTTTTGTGTCATTCCAAAGACAATTCCATGCTATTGTTGCAATCTATTCTCCATGAGAAGTGTACGCAAAAGCAAGATTTAGATGCGGCACTGTGCAGGTCTCCTGACACCCTTCAACACTTTCATTCAGTCCAGAGCAAGACATCATGTACTATTATAGTTTATGAGTGCCATCACTTGGATTGATGTGATTGCCATTTAGTGCATGCCATTCATTTCCTCTTGTACAATCAAGCATTTTCCTTCCCTTTGTTCTTCAGTGTATTGTGTAGTTCATTCATCCCCAGTTATCATTGTGGGATTGTGTGCCATGGACTCAAGTGACTCAGAAATGTCTTAATGATCCCATGGATCTGAAAACAACTAGAGCCATTATATGCCTGGTGCATTTGCACGGCTCCCACGCGGATCAGGGCTATTTTTGATCTCTGCTGTGTTTTGCTTGTACCTTGTAAATTGCCTTGCTGTCTAACTTTGTTGCACTCTCTCCGGCTGCCCCTGTTGCATTCCCTGGGCCCAATAACTAAAGCAACACAAACACAGTGGAAGAGATAAGCAGGAAGCTCCAGGGAGAATCCAGCAGCACAAAAGCTCGTTAATGGGGCATGGAGCTCTTCACGGCTAGCTTCCTGGTTCAGAATAGCTCAACTTGAGCTGTGACAACCTGCAGGCTGCTTGGTGGCCTATGCCAAATATGCTGGTGGTACCAATCCAATTGCTACTGGCCTGGAATTTATCACTCAGCTGGCTCCCTTCTTGGCGGTATAATAGGGAAGCTAAAGGCCACTGAGCGTTCTCCCCTCTAGAGTCTGATCCTTCAAGGGCAAGGTTGAAGCACATTAGCAGGGCACTGGGGGAAGCTGGCACTGGTGCCCATGCTGTCTGTACCTGTTCTGTGGTGATGGAGAGACCCTCACTCTCCAGGGCTGTCAGTCTTGCCTTTCTCTCTATTTGCTCAGGGTCTGAGCCCAAGACAATGTGAAAGACCCTAACTGACTCTCATGGGCTTGGATCAGGCCCTGAATTGTTTTGTATTAATTGTGAGTGGGATTTCCATTTCTGCAGAACCCGTGGCAAGACATTTAAGCTTCAAACACTCACCTCTTGATCCCGGGGCACACAATATGAAACCAAAGAGCAGATGCAGGATTTGAGCAAGTCTCTTCATCTTATGAAGCCTTAATCAAAAGCCTTGAGAGATCACTCATGGGATACTTCCCTGGGGTTGATCGTACCAAGGTAGGTGAGAATGCCTGATGGAGGCTGCTTTTAGGGACTCGTGACACACATGCTCACGCAAGGCGCAGCCAGGGAACCAGCAGCCTTGATTCTTTCTAATGGAAACCATGTACAAATGGCAGCATTTCCACCATGCTTTATGACACACAGACCCTGAATAGCATGGGCTTCAAATGTGCAGTGCTTCAATGGCTTGAACCTGAAGCAGTTGCCTGCACTGTGGGTTGACCAGCGTAATGAGCAGTAAGCCACCCCGAAGCTAAAGTTAGTTCAGCCCATTACAGAGCAGAGAGAGATTCCCAAATGGTTTAATTTGTGCCTCTCTGGGGCTTGCAAAGAGCCTCCTCATCTCCCTTTAACTCATCTTTTTGGCAACTGTCACTTGTGGACAGGAATGGCCCCGAGGTTCAGCAATATTTGCAGAGCAGGCAGCTGCTGACATGATTATGGCAGATCAGCAGGTTGGCCTCTCTCTTTCATTCCTAATGACGCTCACCTTGGAGCAGCAGCTCCACACCACGTGTCATTTCTCTAGAGCTGAATTTTAGGGGAGACTCTCTCACTCCCCTTAACAGCATGTGCACTCCTTAAGGAAGGGCGCTTTTGAAATTGCTCCATGAAGTCCTGCTATGTTTGGTTTGGGGATTGTCCAAAGCCCATTGAGGTCAGTAGGAGACCTTCTAGAGCACATTGGGTCAGGCCCAAAACCGCCTGCAGCCGTAGAGAAGCTGACCCTGCATGAATGCTTCATCTGCAAGAGCTTAACCTTTGAAAGTGACGTGCAGAATTGGGATTTCTTTGATTTTCCTTCCTCTGATTTTTCTGGGGTTAATGCCCCAAAGGCAGGCGTGGCCATTGATTGCTGCAGCGGGGCTGGGACACCCTGGAAGAGAAATGGAGAATCCACAGATGTAACCAGCATTAGCATCACTCCTCTTTCTCTGCAAGGGCTGTCACGTTCCCGAAGACATTGCGCGGGCTAGCTCGGAAAAGCTTTGCGGCCCCTCAGCAGTAAGTCAGGTCTTGCAGCCTGAGCCAGGCTGCTCTGTGGTGGGGTCTGAGATGCTGCTGGGCTCAAATTCAACAGCTTGGGGTGTTATTTACTTGACAGCTTTTCCTTCGGTTGCACTGTAATTCAGAAGGCGGGTTTTGAACTGGTGCCGGTGTCAGGCGGTTGCATTCCCATCTCATGCTAACTCAGCTGAACACGGCGCCCACAGGCTGAAGCTCACCTCTGGGTAGAACTTTTCTAGTCAATCCCCTTAACATCATGTCTTGATCTGGAAAGCTTTTATCTTTTTGCAGTGGATTCTTTGTTCCCCCTGTCCCCACACCCGAGTGATAGATCTAGCCGTATCCCTTGATTTAGAACAGCAGCATCCATTTTTGCAGGCACTAATCGCCTAATGTATCCTTTAAACAGCTAACTAATCCTGCCAGCCAGGGAACTGGTTGTCTAAATGCTGCCCTTTGCACCCGCACTTAATTGCATCTATGAAAACAAAAGCGAGGCTGAGGTCCCTCGTAAAGCCTAACAGCACAGTGATTTGTCACTGCCTTTGCTGCTGTTTGAATCTGCTTACAGCTTGATATGATGATTTGCACCCACTAGGGAATACACACTATGGCCCACATCCTGCAGTGAGCTCTACGTGGGCAGACCCCTTCCCCTACACAGAGCGCCGCTATCTGGGGCGGGGCTTCACCAGTGCACGGGGATCTGCGCCTGCAGAGCTCACGGCAGAATTGGGGCCCATGGCACAATCAGACTAGCAACAACCATGTTGGAAAGAGGTGTCCTGGCGGAGCCCTATCAGCTAGGTTTTGAACCTGGTTATCATCAGCAAACTAAGGGCCAGATCTAAGAAATCTGCAACTGACTGATCAGCTCAGAACTTTGGCCTTTAAACTCCAGGTGTTGGCTATAACATTGGCAGCGCCACCCCTTATTATGAATCTGGGCTGTTAGAGAGTCTAGACTTCCCCTGCTCTGTGTTGGCTAATTGCATTCTTCCTGCTGCTTGGAGCTGGACCCAAATACTCATGCTTTAGTCCTAATTCTTGGACAGAAATCATACTACAGTGTAGCTACTGCCACCCGAATTGTGGGTTTGTCTTAAGGGTTCCTTCACAAATTCCTCCCTCAAAATCTCTTTTGGCATTGAGGATGCGCTTGTGTCCTATTTCTTATTATATACACAGCATTATAAAGTTGTCGTTATTGGGCCTTTAGTCAGACTTTACACAGCGGAGCGGGAACTTTGTGTGTGCTCTTCCACATTTTCCTATCACAGCGCACGGCAACATTACACAAGGGCAGAAAATGGAGACGAACATATCCTGATGAAACAGCAGAGGGAAGTTAGGGAGGTAGAATATAATTACTCAAACTGGAATCTGACCAGACCACCAGGGGTAATACCCTCACTCCTGCAAAAAGGGCTGAGATCTTGGTTTTACAGCCACAAGACATTACCTCAAGCCACCCAGAACCTTTTCATGCCACACTGGGGTGGGTGACCATATTTCCCAAAGAGAAACAGGACCCCCCGAGCCGGTTGCCTGAGTGCCCCTCTCCCCACACAAGACTGTTGCCCGTGGCTAGAACCCCTGGGAAGGGGCCCTCAGGCCGATCAAGTCAGCAAGAGCAAATGCTTCCTTTCGAAAAAAATGTTGGGATGGCAGGGACAGGGCGTAAAAAAGGGACTGTCCTGTGCCGTGTGGTCACCCTTCTGACCCAGTACTGACTCAGGGAGAATGACACCTACTGTCTAACCAACACCACTCTTTCCCACAGTGAAGTTAGCCTGGGCAACTCATTGCCACAAGATATTATGGAAATCACGAACTTAGCAGGGTTTAAAAAAGAACTGGACATTTATATGCCTAACAAGCGTATCCAGAGTTATAATGGCAAGAACAACAAAAAGAATATTGGAAGGACTATAAACCCTCATACGTCAGAGCATAAGACAGACTCCAGCTATTGGGAGTTGGGAAGAAACCTTTGGGCAGGTTATTCCATAGCTGCCTAGTACCAGGCTGGTTTCCAATCTTCTTCGGAAGCAGCTGATGCTGGAGATGGCATATGGGACTGGATGGAGCCCCAGAGTAGTGCAATTCCTATGCACCATTGTCAGAAGCACCTAGGTGTTCCTCAGAGGTCACGGACCTAGCCTCACAAAGGCTCTCTGGTGGGCTCCTGTCCCAGGGATGGAGGCAGGCAAGGAAGCAGAAAGAGTTTGGGAAAGGCTAACTATCATCTCTTTATTTACATCGCAATCAAATGCGCATGCAACACGTCACAGGATGTACTACAAGGTAACAGCCCTGCCCCACCTTCCTTCACCGGAAACTTTATTGTCTGTTCACTAGGAAAACTGCATTTCCCCAGAAAACTCCTAAAAATAATAATTAAAAAACCCCACACTCCAAAGGAGAACCAAATGAGTGAGAGCTGCAGGCCAGGATGTTATCTTCAGCCCGTCCCAACCAGCTTGTCCTCCATGGGAGAGAGAGGAAGGGATGGGGAGGGGACAGCCTCGGGAACACATAGTCTGCTAACTGCAGTGGGAATAAAAACAGGGCATGGCCTCATGGCTAGGTGACCCTCCTTCCAGCGTTGGCTGCTGGTTGAAGAAAAGCAAAACCAGCATCTCCCTGTGTCCCAATGCCGCGGTGCTGACTCCAGGGACGGACCCTCTGGCTAACTGCACCAGCCCCCAATGGAGTCCTCTTGCCAAGACCCCCATCATGAACCTGCCTGGTCACTCAGATTAGATTGCATGCTGAGCAACTGGTCCTCTGAAAGGCAGCATGCCGGCTGGCACCCCTCGCCAACCGCAATAACTAGACTTTGCCCTTCTGTAGCACAGTGCACCTGAGGGTCTGAAAAGTGGGTCACCAACATGAATGAACTGAAGGAGGGAGGGAGATATCTCCATTTTACAGAAGGGGAAACAGAGGCACAGAGTAGAGTGACTCACCCTGGCCCCACAGCGAGTCTCTGGCAAAGCAAGGAGCAGATCTAAGATCCAGTGACTCATCACCGGCACATTTAGGCCCAGATCCTCAGGTGGCGTGTAAAATGGGCCCAACTCCCCTGAAGTCAGTGGAGCAGCAGCCACCTACACCGGCTGAGGTTCAGGTTCTTATCTTCCTAATTACCCCACACAGACACTGAAGTGAGGGTTCTGGACAGAGTCACCAGCGAAGGCAGGTGTTTGTCTAGTGTGTGGCAGGAGGTATCACTAAAGCACTGCCTAGCCATGCATCACTGTCCCACAGTCCTAGGCAGAGAAAAGAGACTGACTGGCTGTGGGCGATAAGCCATAGGGAAAGCAAGAATTTCAGGGCTGCAGAGAATGGGCATGTCCTATGCAATGGTCCGGCTCAGGGTATCCAATTTCCTGGTCATCTTCTCTGATCTCCCATATAGGTTCCAAGCAGGAGAGAACAAGGACACCCACCCACCTGTCCCAGAACCCAGGATTCCTAGGGGAGCTCCTCCCAGTTTTCTCACAAGAAATAACCAAGGGGAAAGACTTAAGCCCTGGCTTCCATTCGACCTAAAGAAAGCAACTTTAGCTGCAGTGAGAGAAGAGTCTTGGATTCTCTTTCCCTCTCAGCAGAGAGGATATAAGGCCCCTTTCCCCTGTTTCAGAGGCTCTCAGCTCAAGGGTCATGAACAGGTGTCAGGGGACCACAATGTCTCTGCTAGATGGGAGAGGGGGTCCCAGCGAGATGGGAGAGATGTCCGGGGAGGGTGGGAGGGGCAGTCCTGGGATAGAAAAGGTTGAGAACAGCTACCCTCATCTCATCATCAGAATCAGTCTCATTGGGGCCCCGCCCGGTCAGAGCCTGCAGCTTCAATCATTTGGTAATTTCCCCACCCCTCCCCACTGCTAGTTATAAATAACTCGTCCCTGACCCTCCAGGCTGGAAATGAATCTCTGCCCCCTTCTACACGTTAATGAACGATCCCTGATCACCACTGGCTGACTCCGGCTCCACACAACGCCCTTTCCTCCGGGTCACTCTTCGGTTCCGGTGAAATTTGGCGTAGCAACGTAGCCCTGCACGGAAGACACAGATGAGGAGTGTGAGATGGTCCAACTGCTCTGGGGAGTAATCTGGGTGTGCGTGCGCAGACACACACACACACACACAGAGAATTGTACTGGAGTCTGTGTGTGTGCTGCTGAATAAAGCTTTCAAGGAATTAGGCCAGTCCTCATCTTACAGTAGGGGAAGCGGAGTCAATCTCAGCAGTGAGCACATGTGACTCATGGTGACACACAGGGTCAATGGCAGAACCCACCACAATGGGGACTGTCCCATGAACATAACGTTGGGTGAGCCATTTGGACCAGAATGGCAGAGAAGTCCCATCACCTGCATTGGACCTCGTAGGGCTTATTGTTTTCTTGTCTCTATTTAGCTCACTGATCAAAGGTTACGTCTGCTCGTTTATGGCTGAGATTTCATTGGTGCTGACAGAGCGTTTCACAGGCTCTTCAGAATTTCCATAAAGCGCACTGACAACAGTAAGGAAAATCCATAGGAAGTTTTGCTTGGTCTCCCCCGATTACTTCCTATTACTGTCTAAGTGATGGCTCCACTGGGAAATGAGGGTTAACGTGTGGCTGTGATAGCAGCAATGGCCGGGGAGCTCCCCTCGCTACTTTATCGCTCTTAAACTTCACGAGAGGAGGCAGAGGCTTCTGGCAGCAGTGACTGGGGCCCGATCCAGAGTCCACGGAAGTCCATAGGAGTCTTTCCATTGACTTCTGTGGGTTTCGGATCAAGTCCTAAAGTGTAGGGAATATGTGATGCTGGTTGAGGTAGCCTTTGGTGAAGAATACCTGTATACTGGGAAAGCAGCCTCTGTTTTAAGAAGATACCAATGAACAGCCTTCCTAATAAGGGTGTTTCACTCTGGGAATTTGCCCAGGTAATTCAGCTGTGGCTGGGACATGGCACATTTGTCTTTTGGTGCCTCTTCTTAGTTAGCCTCTTGTCAATCAGAAACATGCTTTACAAACTAGGAAAGTATTGTGACAAAGTTCCTCCTCTGCCGTGGTGGGTCCTGGGCTTTTGGGGGGATTTGCTCGCCTCAGAGGTTCACAGCAGCCCTCAGTTTGGCCGCTTCTGCTAGAGGCTCAAACCTGCCGTCCGCTCAGCTAACCTCGTCACTGGCCAGCATGGGGGAAATGGAGAACAATCCCCGCAGTCTCTGGGTCCCACCTAGTGGGTCGGGAACAGGCCAGATCCCTTTCCAAATTAGACCTTCCCTTCTGGCGTTTCTCACAGACCAGGTCAACTCCTCCTGTGTCCAATCAGGAGTTGGGGGGATAGGGGGAACCCGGGCCCACCCTCTACACCAGGTTCCAGCCCAGGGCCCTATGGATAGCAGCTGTCTACAATGTCCCCTGTATCAGCTGTGTGACAGCTACAACTCCCTGGGCTACTTCCCCATGGCCTTCACCCAGCACCTTCTTTATCCTCACTGCAGGATCTTCCTCCTGAAGCCTGATCACACTTGTTCTCCTCAGTCCTCCAGCAGCCTGCCTTCTCACTCCCTGCGTGCCCCCTCACAAACTGATGGGAGGTCCTTTTTAAACCAGGTGTCCTGATGAGCCTGCCTGCCATAACTGATTCTAGTAAGTTCTTAATTGGTTCCAGGTATCTTAATTAGCTTGCCTGTCTTAATTGGTTCTAGTAGGTTCCTGATTGCTCTAGGGCAGCTCCTGCTCTGGTCACCCAGGGAACAGAAAACTATTGATCCAGTGGCCAGAATATTTGCCTTCGACCGGACTCCTGTACCCCACTGGTCTGGGTCTGTCACAGTAATTACAATGTTGGGCCAGCTGGTGCAAATCCAGGTAGCTCCACTGAAGACAATGAGGTACGCTAACTTAGGGGCTGGCCCTTGGTATTGCTGGAAGGCGCTGCGTGGACAGCCCGGGGAACAAGAGCCCTCTTTTGCTCCACAGAGCAGGGACAGCACAGGTTGGGCAGTGAAAGCTTCCCCTAGAGAGAGACCTTTTCGGGGGTGAGAGGGGACTTCAGTCTCCCTGGCTTCTGCAACGAGACAGCCAACAAAATTGCCTTTGAGTGATGGATTTTATGATGTAGGCAGTTGTCCACTGGGAACTAGACTGATGTCACAGGTCACTGAGCAGAGGGCACTTGTATTTGGATACCACTGCTCTGAGCTGCATTCAGACCTGTCTAGCAAGAGGGGAAAGGTTCTGCCTTTCATTACCAATGCCCCCAGGCCATTCAGTTCCCTCATAAGAAAAACACATATGATCAGAGCTTCGCTCAACTCCAAATTTATCCTACCACCGTATCTCATGGGATATCGACATACTTGTCGTTAACTTAACCAGCCTAAACATGAAACAGGGCCTGGGGCAGCCCCACTGGGATTTCCATAGGAGCATGCTCCTGAGGCCAATCTAGAGCAGCAGCATGTTTGAATAAGGTCCTGGGTCTAGAATATCCTGCTACCATGTACACCTCTGAGAAAAATCTACCTAGAAAGTATATAGCACGGTGCATCTTCAAAGCCCCTTACAGACATTAATGGATTATTGCTCACACTCCTCCGCCGAGACTGGAATGGAGGGATTAATTTCCCTACTTTGCAGGTAAGGAAATAGAGAGATTAAATGACTTGACCATGGACATGCAATAAATTAATGGCAGAGACAGGATTAGAGCTCAGGGGTCCCGGCTCTCAAACTGCTAGACCCCACGTCCACGCTATAATCTCTGTAGCCAGCCACTGAACCAGCGATAAACAGAAAGCAAGGACTTGGGGAGTCTCCCACCAGTGATGAGCTGAACTCACCTTGAGTGCACATGCAGTCGTCGTAACATTTGTTGTTAAGGCCTCGATTGTGCGGTTTGCAGAGGTGCTCACGCAAGTCACAGCAGGATCCTGCCAACACAGTGAGCGAGCCATCAAGAGATGGTCAAAAGGAGAGAGAATGCTGTTGAATTATCTCCCCACCTGCACCCGCCTTGAGCAGGAATTCCTCCAGGACACAGCCCCAACGCATTGTCTGAACATGGATGTTCACAGCAGACTCCACACTCACCTTGCCACACCATCCATTTCTCAAAATTAGGATAAATTAGAGGGGGATGTCACCCCTCCCTCCCCCGACCCCAGCCACAGAATCCAGAGCTGGATTCCAAACACTCCAGAGTCTGCAACCAACTCTGCAATGAACGAAATTTGTTTTTATGAGGCTGGTGCTCACCTGGAAGGCAGTCAAGATGATGGTCACATGGCTCTCCTTCAGCTGCCATGGTTTCATTTCCACTGCTGGGGCTCTTACTACGGTGTTTCTCTAGGGAGAAGAGCAAATAGCTGATGGAATTCAATGGGGCTGTACCTTTTCCAGCAGCCTGAACCTTCCTGCCGAATGGGGTGGTTAAGGAGCAGCATTTCTCTAGTAGGTGCTAAGCTACTTTGACCTTCTCCCATGTTCCTTCTCACTAGTCCAAATGACCAGCACCCACACTGCTCACGGGGAACGGAAGGCCTTCGAAAGCTTCTGAGATCAGCACTCCTTCCTAGAGGTAGGCCCAGAACCAAACCATCCCTAGATCCAAACAGCCTCAAACTTGAGAGACGTTCTGATCTGGATCCAAACTTCTACAGTTCAAGTCTCATCTCTGCTCCTCACAGGCTTTGTTGCTTATTGAAATCTCCCTCAGCCTGAACCTAACCCAAACCACATCTTCTGGACCAGCTCAGGGCAAATTGCTCCAGAACATGAAATACAAGCAGATAGAGGGCGGGTTTAGCGGGAGTCAAAAGAATCAGCCCCAGCTAATGGAGATAGTTATAAAAACAATACTTTCAATGGCTAGATTCATAGATTAGCTCTTGAAAAATGATCACAGATTCCTTAGCCATTGACACTAACACTGTTCTCTTTCCAGCTGAACCTGACAATATCAGATAAATCACTTAATACAGCAGAGATGTAGTTCGCTCAGTATGGAGACTCGAACAGACTAGAGCACGATGTGTGTCAGATAATAAAATAAAAGGAAGAAGTTGGCAAATCTATGCCTTATGCCCTCAAAATGCCCTTCGTGGTAGACAAAGGATTCAGTACATTTTGCATGGCAGTAGAGAAATGGAACTTTATAAAGCTAATCCTCATCTTGACAAGCACGCCCTCTGGGTACAGCCATAGCAGGGGTGTGTTAGGTATAATCAGCTGCAAAATCTAACCGATGCAATAAGACCACTTAAGCTTTTTGTCTGTCTCTCCTACTCCCCAGCCCCTCAAGTCTGTCCTTCCGTTTCCTGGATAGCTGGGAACCCCAAGCCTTAGAGGGATGTTGGAGGGTATACGTAGCAATAGTAGGTCCCATGGAAGTCGGATACCTTTCTTCTTGGCAGATGGCCACATTTCTGGCTTGAGGTCTTCATAATCTGTCCAGTCAAACAGAGCCATATCCAGGGTGGGCATCACGTCCCCGTCTTGCCTGACACGGACCTGCAGGTGACAAGAAGCAAAGCAGTAAATAGTGTGCCCTTCTGTAGGGCCCCGCAGGCAAATTTCAGCATGTACTTTAAGGACACTAACCCCCCAGAAGTGGGGATTTTTACCCCCATTTTGCAGATTGTTCAGCATTGGCCTCACTCTGTTCTCAGTGAAGCCAAGGATTAAACTCCTGGCGACCTCAACAGGAGTAGTTAGGTCAATGCTGCGTGTTTCTGAAAATCCTACCCTGTGGCTCTAGAGCAAGTCAGTGACAGAGCCCAGGGCGAGAATTCCTGAGTTCCTGGCTTCTAGGCCTATCCTGGGTCCACTGGGACATGCTGTCTCTCAAGGCGAGCTCTTGTTCTATGCCAGGGCGCTTTTGGGAAGCTGAGTGGCTAGCAGGGGTGAGGAAAGATGTCTCAATCAAAGGAGGAGATCTTCCTGAGTGAGGAGGTGCTCTGGTGTCTCCGAGGAAAGGAGCTGCACTTTTTAGGAGAGCTTTTGTGTCAGACAATACACCTGGAAAGTAGATGCCTGAAAGGGGCAGGAGGGAACTGTAGCTCATGGGGAAGTCTTGGGGTCTCACACTGGTTGGGGAGAGGGTGTTTTTCAGTAGAGAGCTGATCATTGTGAGGGAGATGGGGGCACCAAGCAGCTACCTGTCTCCTCTCCCAGGATCCTGCTGTCTCCAGGTGGGGATAGCAAGGCACCATCAGCCTTTATACCACCACCAAGCATGACTTAGGGGAGCTGAGCACCTAACTCCCTTAGGTTGCTTTGAAAATTCCAGCCAGTGCCAGTGGTGGAGAGTCCAGTGCGTTTAACAGGTGCACCTTTACCTGGGGCCGAAGGGATGTGGGTGGAAGAGCTGGTGGTTCCTCAGTAGAAACTGCTGTCTCCAGCATGGTGAAGAGGAGCACCGTGGGAGCCAGACCCGTGAATCCCTCCACCTGGAGGTTTTGAAACTGCCCCTCGAAGTTTTCAGGCTTCTTATACAACGAGCTTGGCTCAGGGTCAGGGCCTTTGCCTACAGAAGGTGACAAGGACAAAGACATCATCTTCCTCATCCTTTTCCTTGCTAGGGGCCACAGAATTTCCCCTGGGGATAGTTACACCACAACACCACCTGCAGCCTTTGAATCTGGATACAGACATCAGATGCGCTTGGACCTTAAGGTCTGTGGGGTGGGAAAAGCAGTTCAAATCCATCTCACTCCAAATCTATCTCTCCGTTCAGAAGGGGCTGACACAGACTATTATTTATTAATTATTATTATTAATAATCTGTGTTGTGGAAGTGCCAAGGAGGCCCAGCAGCCGATGGTGCTTGGTGCTGTACAAACAGAACAAAATAACCTTTGCCCTGAAGAGCTTATCTGGGAACTCCATAGAAAGAAACAGGGCATGGCCACTGATTTAAAACTATATTATGAGATTCAGCCAATGCCAACTGTGGTCAATAGGAGTAGAATAAGGCTGAGTGCTTTTGAGTAGTCCACCCTTCATTAGTAAGCTGTAATAGTTTAATTTAAATCAGTTTGAAAGCAATATAGCACCACAAAGCACTGTGTGCACACATATTTCGGTTTGAGAGGAGTTTATATTGGTTCCGTGTAAATCTGTTCCAAACTGACTGTTTAAGATAAACTGGCTTAAGATCGTCCACACAGCCCTTTGTACAAGTTTAACTAAATCAGTTTAAATTTACACCTTAAGTTAAATTTATGTCTACACAGAAAGATAGCAACTGTCCGGGAAAAATACTGCCTGAAACCAGCTACTGTGTTCTGTGTTCTCCCACCTAGACCTTGTGTGAAGCAGTCAGCCCCATAAGAAAGCAACCAAGGGCTCTTTCTTTTAGGGAGGGCAGAAAGAGATTGAGGTGAGCCCAGGGAAATATCAGAGGACAAATTCTCAGTTGGTGTAAACTGGCATAGCTGCAATAGCTCTAACAGAGCGATGCTGATTTACAGCAGCTGAGGAACTGGCCCGTGGAGTCGTGCATATACACAGCTTGAACTGAGAGGCAAAGCAGCCCCCTTGTTACATTAAAGTGGCTTTTTAATTCTGTTAGTGTAATTTTGCACCTGCAAAATTTACGTTTCACACAACTTTGCTAAATTGGCTTGACTGAAAATCGTGAGAATTCAAGCAAACCTTCCCCGGCGCACACACCCTGACCCTCCCCGCACACACACTGCCCTTCGCTCCCACATTTCCCCTCCCCAGCCACCTTCCCCCCACACACCGCCCCTTCCCCACACACACTGCCACTCCAAAGCACCTTCCCCCCCACACACACACTGCCCCTCCCCAGCCACCTTCCCCTGCACACACACCCTGACCCTCCCCGCACACACACTGCCCTTCACTCCCACATTTCCCCTCCCCAGCCACCTTCCCCCCACACACCGCCCCTTCCCCACACACACTGCCCTCCCCAGCCACCTTCCCCCACACACACACTGCCCCTCCCCAGCCACCTTGCCCCGCACACACACCCTGACCCTCCCCGCACACAGACTGCCCTTCGCTCCCACATTTCCCCTCCCCAGCCACCTTCCCCCAACACACCGCCCCTTCCCCACACACACTGCCCCTCCCCAGCCACCTTCCCCCCACACACACTGCCCCTCCCCAGCCACCTTCCCCCACACACACACCCTGACCCTCCCTGCACACACACTGCCCTTCGCTCCCACATTTCCCCTCCCCAGCCACCTTCCCCCCACACTCCGCCCTTTCCCCACACACACTGCCCCTCCAAAGCCACCTTCCCCCCCACACAAACACTGCCCCTCCCCAGCCACACACACACACACACTTCGCCCTCTGAAGCAACCAGGAGACCCGGGTCCCTTTGGGTTCTTCTACCTCGGTGTTGTTTCAGCCTCTCCCTGCGGCTGTGCCGCCGGTGCTCCCGGTTTTGCTTCTTCCCCCTCTCCGACCCAGGGGACTGGTTCTCCCTCTCAGGATATGGGAACTCAAAGCCCAGAAACACGTCCTTCTGCTGCTTCAGGGCAGCAGGCCGTTGGATTGCTCCCTGGTCCTCTCCTGCTGGAGTCCCACTTGCCAGCCTGAGGGCCTCCTCTCCAGACACCTGCCCTCTGGAAGGCATGCCATGGGCCCTGTCCTTCTTGGCTCCACCATGCCTGCGGTGGTGCCCTGCTTGGGGCTGATGCTGCCACAGCTCCTGGTTTTGAAGGTTGTTGTTATTCTCTGGGATGTTTTTGTCCTGGGTGACAGGGTCCAAGGAGCCCACTGGGCAGATGTCAGAGAGAACCAGGACACAGAAGAAAAAGAAAGGGGACAAGGAGCAGGATGAAGATGCCATAATCCTGGGCGCCTTGCTGCACCTGAGATAAACATATAATCAACATCAAGCTCATCAAAGAATCCAGGCCTTATAGAGCCCACAAAACCCCCTTCTATCTTCCCTGCTCCCACATCAGGATTGAAATCAGCCCTTTAAACACAGCACACTCACTGGACCCACAGCTGCACTCCAGCCTTGGGGGATTGTATTTTTATCCCTTAATAGTACCACTCTGGATGTTCTTGTTAGCCTTATAAAAGTCTCATCCTGGTCTGAACCCTGCTAGGCTCTTGGCCTCCATGATATCATGTGGCAATGAGTTCCACAGGCCAACCGTGCAGTATGCAAAAAAAAAAAAAAAGAGTACCTCTCCTTTTATCTGTTTGAAATCTTCTGCCTTTCAGTTTAATTGAATATGGCTTTAATCTGAGGCTCTCAACATGATTTACAAAGACTGCCAAGTGTTGTGATCCCCTTTCGAGGAACAGGGAGAGACACAAAGAAATTAAGTGCTTTGGCCAACATCACAAACCGGCAGAGCTGGGAACAGAATCCAGGTGCTCTGACGCTCACTCCTGCCCTCTGCCCTCTATGCCACACTGCTGACTTGAGAGGGTGAGCAGCAGAAGGAGGGTGCCCGGAAGGCAGTATCATCACATGCTGAACTTACTCACCCCTTCAATGTCTTCTCCTGGCAAAAGGAATGCAATCCTTGCAGCTCCTGCATTTCGCAAAACCTTGCATCAATGAAAATAGCCAAAGCAAAGACATTGTCCGATCAATGAGCCTGTTACGTGGGAAAACACTGGCTCTGCAGTTGCTCTGTGCTACAAAGAGTCTCCTGTTCAGGGAATGCTGACTTAACGTGAATAAGGAGTGAGTTTGAGAACCAACGAGTACAGGGGACATTCCAGGCTAGAGCCCCGGGCCTGCTCCTCGGATGGCATAAATGGGCAGTTTCTTTGATTTCAGTCAAACTGAGCGTCGGCCCAACATTCCAAAACCAAACCTCACCAGATAGGAAGAGCCCTGATCTCTGGGGGAAGCTGGAGTCCAGAACCCACATTGGCAGTTTAGCCTCACCTCTCATCACTTGGGACACCAGGGTTCAATGACTATAACATGCAGGCAGGAGTGCAGCAGACGAGGTGGGTTCTCGAGACTGGATGCACATGTAGCGTAGGGGGGAGGCCAGGACTGCAGCAGTATGGAGTGGGAGGAAGGCCAAGATTCAGGACTGAATGAGAATACAGCGTGTGTCCAGTTTTGGGCCCCACACTACAAGAAGGATGTGGAAAAACTGGAAAGAGTCTCGCGGAGGGCAACAAAAATGATTGGGGGCTGGAGCACATGACTTATGAGGAGAGGCTGAGGGAACTGGGATTATTTAGTCTGCAGAAGAGAAGAGCGAGGGGGGATTTGATAGCTGCTTTCAACTACCTGAAAGGGGGTTCCAAAGAGGATGGATCTAGACTGTTCTCAGTGGTAGCAGATGCCAGAACAAGGAGTAATGGTCTCAAGTTGCAGTGCGAGAGGTTTTGGTTGGAAATTAGGAAAAACTTTTTCACTAGGAGGGTGGTGAAGCACTGGAATGGGTTACCTAGGGAGGTGGTAGAATCTCCTTCCTTTGAGGTTTTTAAGGTCAGGCTTGACAAAGCCCTGGCTGGGTTGATTTAGTTGGGGATTGGTCCTACTTTGAGCAGGGGGTTGGACTAGATGACCTCCTGAGGTCCCTTCCAACCCGGAGATTCTATGATTCTGAGAGGCTCAAGGCGGGCAATGAATGAGTCCCTCCTCCTTGGTTACCTCATCCTGTTCCAGCCTTGGTCACAGCAGCACGTGCAAGGCCTGCAGGGGAGGAGAGGTTCCAGTTTCATGTGCAAATGAAGGTCATTAATCAATGGTGATGCCTCCCTTTGATTTCTGACTAGCCCCCCTACCCTTCTCTTTTACCTCCTGCCATCTGAGGAGCTAGAGATGCGATCCTGGCTCCTACGGACAATGGTGGGGCAGCCCAGTACCAGCTGTCGTGCTGGAGCTGCCTGCCAGGCAGGTTGGCATTCTGGGCCTCCTCATGGCTGGCTTGCTTGAGATGAAGATGTCAAGATGAACAGAACGGGAAGCAGCCGGTGGCCTTGTAGGGCAGGCAATGGGCCTGGGGCGGGGCAGCTCCAGAGGTGCTACCAGGAGCCCAGCATGCGCTGCCCTAGGGAAGCTAAAGAAAAGCAGGGTCTGAGTAAACCCTGGAAGTGTTCCATTGAACGGTAGCCAGGCAGCAAACGAATGCTTGCAGTCATCTGTTGGACTGACAAGGGTGGGAGGGCTGTCTCGTGTGCGGTATAGGGAATTGGGACTGGGACTCTGGGCTGCTGTTCTTGGGTTCTGTTCCCTACTCTGCCACTCTGTGGCCTTGGGCAAGTCACTTCACCTCTCCTTGCCTCAGTCTCCGCATCTGTGAAATGGGGCTACTGTGTCACTGGCATCGGGAGGCTTGTTAAGTCAGTAAAGCCATTTGAGATCTTTAGAAGGAATGGCGAGGGCAAAGGAATATTATTTACTTCTCTTTGTATTCAGATTGTATGCAGATTTTCTGCAACTGATGTGCTCATAAGAAGGAATTCTTCAGTCCCCTAGTGAAAGCCCTGTTTATTCATTCCCCAGCAAGCTTGGCCACAAGCTTCCTGCAGTTACTCCACGTGGGTCTTTAGAGCGTGGAAGGAGGCAACCCCTTCCATACTTTCCCACTGCCATCGGGAAAAGCCCCCTCCCCTGGAAGTTCAGGCCCAAGCAGTGTTCATGTAGACAGAACCCATGCCTTTATTTAGGGCTGCTAATGACCAAGAAAAGCCGCTTGTCTACGAATTGCTTTGCGAGGCACTGGAATATCTTATTTGCCGATGGAGTCATGCTACAAAATCGCATTTCATTTTGGCTCATGCAAAATCTAGAGTTATAACTTGGAATCCATTTAGCAAAGCATCTGCAGTTCCCACTCCAAGGCCAGCGAAACAATAAATATTGTTGAGCAAAAACAGTATCTCTCTGTCCAGAACAATTTCATCTTTTTTTTAAATTAGAGCAAACCAGCTGGATCTTGGCAACTCTGAATTCTGAGGACTGGGAACAGTGTCTCACCTTCTCATCCACAGGAGAAATGGGAGGGTGCCAAGCGGAAGGAACAGCAGGTGTCAAGAGTGGATTAAACAGGCTGCTCTAGCCTGGGCCGCACATCACAATCACTAGTGCAGCCACGAGCCCTTTGCTTTTCACGTGAACATTACCCCAGCCATGCGCTCTTTTGGGGACCTGGTGACAATGAATCAGATGCAGAAAACCCCCGCAGGGCTAAGTGCTGTTGTGAACTTCACTGCAGCTCTTCACCAACTGGGAAAGTGCAGCGCACAGACCCTGGACCTAACAGCTTCCCTGAGGGCACGATACAGTTTGGAATCTTGCAGGGGCCAGAGTGATACCCCCACTCTGCACTAGATCTGTGGGCATAGGGAAGAGGGCACAGGTTTGCAATAATAAAGCAGTTAACAAATACGTTATATTATACAGCACCTGTCATCAGACGAGCTAAGAAGTGTTTATGCTCCTTTCCTGCCTGCATGGCTCTAAGGACAAATGCATAAACTCTAGCAGCCCCGAGTTAATGGAACTGCTGCTCCATTAAAGGGCAACTCCTACAATGCCCCTTGTCAACATGGGACTCCTCCAGACAGTGCATCCTCTTCTGCCTTACCCAGTCATATGCCCAGATCCGGATGCCACCTCTACTTCCCATCTCCCTGGGCCCAATCCTCTTTCCCTGCACAGTCTGCAAGTTCTCCCTTCCCATCTGCGGTATCCTTTGCTTTACACAGACAAACCCATTCGTTTCGGACAGCGGTCTGCATCTTCTCCAGCCTCCCGCTGCTGCTCTTCCCATCAGCAGCCAGTCTGGCTCCTGATCCTCCTCCCTCCAAACCAAGCTCCAGCGTAGCCTCTCATCAAGTCCCTTGTGCTGTGCATTTCAGAGACATAGCAGCCAGCATCAGTCTGACACCTCCACTCCACTCTCTTCATAACAGGATAAATTCTGCATTGACCTCAGTAGGTTCACATGGTGGGTTAAGTCAGAGCGGAATTTGGCCCTGCAAGGAGATGCCTTCACCCGCCTGCTCTGAAACAAAGTTGTACATAGTGTAGACACAAAAGTTCACCTCCTTCCTGGGATCTGGCTTAATCAACAAAGGTTATAAAGTTCCCCCAGGCTTGGCTGCTCCCAGGGTTCCTCCTTCAGTGCTGCTTGGCCCACACCCTAGATCCTCTTTCCTCTAGAGAGCCACCCCTGCCTCCTCTATATCCAGGCAGGGTAATGAGTCGCCTCCCTCAGTGAATCAGCAGGACCCACTTAACATTCCCAGCAGGATCAACACCCGCTAACAGAGTGAAGGGTCTCAAGCAAATACTACCAAGCCTGTTAATGGTCCTAAAACTATGCTCCGTGCAGACAGGATGGTTTAGGGGATTATTAATGGGCTACAGAGCCTTCCACTTCTAGGTCACCAGTTTGAATCCAACTTGGGTTAGTAGTGGCTGTTCAGTAGCTTATATAAAATATGAGTTTGTTGGGGCTCAGACCAGTTCCGAGTGGGCAGGGATCTGTAGCACAAAACCCACCCATGTAATTGGCACTAAATGTGCTCCGTCATTTGTAGTCACGACAGAGAGAAACCAGGGAGTTACAGTGCCACTGAAATACAGCCATCTCCTGCCCCTAACTTAATGGTGGTTCCTCGGCGATAAAGCAAAGACATCAGACCAATGCCAAATTCATTCTAATATCTAACAATTCCCCACTCCCCCCCGCTGCCTCCCACTCCATATCTGGAAGATGGGGGGTGGGGGGGAAGGGAAGCAGGAGCTCTGAACAAAGAATGTTGGGACTCTTGCTGGACAGACAGCACAGAGGAAACCAGCTTGTGTGCTCCAGGGCTGAATCAAAATGGATTGAACAGAAACTCTGGGCCAGATTTATCCCTGGCTTTAAGGAATTTAATTCGCTGTGGGAGTGCTACAGGGCACAGCTCTCACTGCGCTCCCGATAGAGGAACATAAGCTGCAGGGATAGACAAATGTACATGTCTCCCGCATCATCTGTGTGTGTTGCCTGCGTGCCTGGCAGCCGTGATGGACAATGAATCCCAACTCCCCGTGCCAGGGCTCACTGTAGAGAAGGATCCAGGGGGTGACGGATGGTCTGTGAAGGGCCTGGAGGAGAATAGAATGGGTAAGCTCTGGTCTGCGCGAGCAGACATACAGTGTGTGGGCTGGAGTTAGGAGGATGGCATTGTGCAGATAAATGAGGTTTCTCTTCCCTGCTGGGGCTCTCTCCATGTGGTTTTCTATTTCTGCAGGCAAGTGCAGGGAACTTCATATGCAGTCCAGGGAAAGATCCATATGTTTCTCTCCCCTTCACCAGCATCCCCAACTTATATGCACTCATCTCAAACACCCCCCTCCCCGATATAGGAAATGTCCCTTGCCTCGTCCCTGGCTTGGAGCATTTCTTGCATATTCCTGTTACCGACTTTGTAAAGAGCTTTCTGTCGGGACAGCTTCAGTGCCAGCGCTGACAGCCCAGGCATCCTCTTTCAGACCTAGTTCGGGTAAACAAAGAAGCACAAACCACCTGCGCACGTCACTCTGTTCCTTTCAGGATCCACTTTAAAACTGCCCTCCTCCTTTTCCAAACAGTCCATGAACTTGCTTCATTTCCTCACTCCCCACCCTGAGCCCCACCCTGCTCCCCCTTCATTTGTCCACCCCTGGGCTCCTCCTTGTCCCTGGTCACCAAATTTGGTGAAAGAGCCTTCCTCTCTGCAGCTCCTGCTAATCTTTCTTTCTCGCTCTGTCGTTATTTAACCCGGTGTGGCATTTTACAGTTTCTGCAAAAGCTGTTACACAGAAGAAAGTCCCAGGGCCAAATTTTGCAATGCCCAAAACACTCACAGCTCCTCTTGGGTTCATGGGAAATTTAGTTCATTTGTACGAGGGCTGAGTTTGGCCCACATTGTGATTGTGGAAGGGTTGTGAATCTGACACAGAACAGAAGGGGCTTTGGGAAAATACATGCCTGTCCCATTTCACGACCCCCTGCATCATACTCAGTAACACCTAAAAATACACACACACACACACACACACAACGCAGCCTCTTGCTGAGCCTAGATGGCAGAGATGGTCTCTCCCTGCTGCCTGGCCCACAGCGGCTAATGTAAATGCTTTGCACTGCCATGGCCCCTTTCATCCAGGGATCTCAGAGTGCTTTACGGACCTTAGCTGCACAATGCACTTGAGAGGCAGCTCCTTAAGATTACCCCTGTTTTATTAACGGGTGGAGAGAGGCACAGAGGGGTAAGACCCACATTTTCAAAAGTGCCACCTAATTCTGGGTATCCCCCTTTTTGCATGCTCAACCCAAGGCACCTTAAAGGGGCCTGATTCTCCATTGTCCTGCACCTTGGGTCGTCACGAAACCTCATGCAAAGTGAGCGTATAATACTACCATTCCAAACGGGCAGGGTTTTACGTCCACATCGTGCTCACTTTGCACTGGCAGGAATGACTGCACAAGCTGCAACCCAGGGCAAATCAGGTCTCTAGGGTTTTGCGCACCCTCAGCTCCCACTGGGGTTGTGATGGCCTCATGGTGTCTCAAGTGGAGCACTGAAAATCAGTGACCACTGGAAACCGTTGGCATTGGTGGCTTGCCACAGCAGGTCAGTGGTAGAGCTGGGATGCCCTCCTGAGACCTGATGAGAGATGCAGTGTCACGTGTCTAAAGTTACCATCTTCAGCAGCTCACATACTGTAGGAGGTTTAAATTTATATGTTTGCCGTCAGGTCACCACTAGCCTCCAGGGTTTTACACTTTGGCTCTGAGCGGTGCTGGAGATGGGCCTTGCCTTCCTATTACCTTGAGCCTCAATCCTGCAACCGTACCCTTGGGAATAACTCTTACTCCTGTGAGTAACCCTACTGACGTCAGTAGAGCTATGGCACTCACAGGAATCAAGAGGGTGGCAGGACTGAGCCTCCAATGTCCTAGAAGGTAGAAGAGACAGATAGGACATGGTACGGAAATGGAAGAGGGGCACCTGGATGAATATGCAGTGCCCTCTGCTCTGCTTTCCCCCGGGACTTCACAAAACGGCTGACACAGCCATCATTGGTGAGAGACGTGTGACCTGCTATCAAACAGGGTCTCCTCTTCCCAATAATGAGATTAAAATGGCAATGAGTTAGAGATTAGCATCCAAGATATAGTCACTTGCTGTCACCACGGCACTGAAGAATCTCTAATTTCATGCACAAAGCAGAGTGACAAATGGGGGACGATCAATAGGAAAGCACACCGCGCGCGCCACTGAAAAGCATTCAGCCAACTGATAAAAAACACCCAGTGGAGTTACACCAGGGGGGATTTGACCCCATATGCTTGATCATTTCAGGGGGTGGATTTGTCTCCATGTATCAGCTCATTTAGAGCAAGATATTGACATTATTCCTTGGGTGATAAGTGTTGATTTTTTAAATCAGATTTCACAAGAGAAATGCACAGGTTTATAAAAGGGAAATGTAATGAAAATACAAACCAATTTCCATTCAAACTCTATGCTGATGGAAGACTTCAGGTATGAATTGGATGAATGTCACATAAATTCTATATGATGAATTACCAGCTGTAATAAGCCAATAGCTTATGCCAAAATCATTTAATTCAGAATCACAGCCCCACTTTCACCAGCAGAAGAAGATTAGAGGACAATCAGGGAGCAACTGAGAGAGGTGTGTGGCTGTATTTCTCTGTGAATAAAGTAGCTTAACCCCCCCCCCCCCCCCCCAGGAAAACAGAAGCTTTCCATCTTGGTAACTTTTCACAATGGAGCAAGTGCAAGCTGAGGAGGGTCTAGGATCAATGGGACAGTGTGGTTACTCTTAGGTGCAAAGGGAGCTGGATAACTGAATGGAGGAAAACAAAGGGTGGAAAGCAAAAACAAGCAAACTCAGGAAGACAACGTGAATGGAGTACCAGGATCTTAAAGTGACCCAGAGCCTCTAAGTGATTAAGATTTAAAATAGCCGGGAAACAGCAACTGTGTCTGATTCTCAGCATGAATGGGGACGAGGGCAAACAGATGATTAATCATAAGGACTGACCCCAGTAGTCATGGCCCAATCAGCTAGCTAGACAGACCTAATCCGGGGGATGCTTTATAAATATTTCAGGTTCTTGAGTCCCACCACCTTCCTGCCCTGCAGTAAGGCACATAACTGGCATCTGTTGTGCAGATGATAGTTACTGTATCATGCTGACTCGGAGGAACCCGCCACAGCAGAAATAACGAACCCTGTTGGCAATGGGCCTGGGTGTGAAATAAGCAATGAAATAACTAATAAACCCCGGTGAGCGACCAGACTCAGAACAGACCGGGCCTGAGGTGCCTTTGAATGGATGAAGCTGCATCCCATCCACAGCCTTTGCACCAGCCACAAATCCGGGGGGAATCAGGCACAGGGAGGTTGAACAACAAATCAAACAATGCACTAATGAGAGGGATCGTGTAATCGCAATGAAAGCTGAAGGCTGGCTGCCTGCCTGCCTCCCCCGAGCTTAGCCCTCGCTGGCTAAAAGTGACTTTAGACTGGCACCAACCAAAAACATGAGATCAGCAGCGTGAGCCCCCCCTCCACACCACCCTCTTCCCCCCCCGTCCGGGAGAGTCTAAGCAGGAACATGATGTAAAGGGGTCACCTCTCCCCCCGCCCTCCCCCTTCCCAAGTATCAGCAGCTGTAACTGAAATCAGCAAAGGCTACCTGGACCAAAGCAGAGAGTGGCATGGGGGGGCGGGATCCCGAGCAGCCCAGGTGTGTGGGGGGGATGGGGAGCCCCCTCCAGAGGGGCTGTGAATGCGGGGCGCTGAACCCCAGAGGGGGAAGGGATCCAGCTAGCCAGGAGCAAGCGGGATCGAGGTCGGGGCAGCCTCGGGAAGTTGAGGGGTTTGTGCCGCGGCTCAGTCGTTCATTCCCAGCAGGGGAGGGAAGGATGGGCAGGAAAGGTGTGTGGGTGAGCGGCGGGGCGGGGGCCCTCCAGAGGACGAGAGAATCTGCCCATTCCCTGCCCCCGCCCCAGAGAAGAGGACTGAGCCCAGCTACAAGGTCAGGGGTGCAGGGAGGGAGAGATCCGCTGCCTACCTGTCTGCAGCTCCTCGGCTCTGGAGTCAGCTGGAAGGGCAGGGAGCAGCCGGTCTGCCTGGCTCGGGGGGCTGTCCACACTCGAGAAGAGGAGGAGACAGGGGAGGGCGAGGCGAGCGGCAGTGGGGGAATGTGCAGAGCCGGCAGAGGAGCTGGGAAGCCCGCGGGGGCGCAGTCCGGAAAGGGGGGCGGGGTAGGGGGGATCAGGTGGAGTTGCTAGCAACAGAGCTGGGGTGGGGTGCGGAGACACACAAGGGCTGGCGTTGCAATAGGAGGCAAGGGAGAGTGCGCGTTCCCGAGCCCCGGCGCGCCCCCGCGGGGCTGCTCCCCCAGCTGGTGGTCCCCAGAGAGAGAAGGAGACAAAGGCAAGGAGACAAAGGCAGGAGGGAGCCCCCCGGGGGAGAAGTTGATGCCAGGCCTGAGAGAAGGAGAAGGGAAGTCCCCCAGGCTCAGGAGCCAGGTGGGACCGGGGGGGGGGGCTGCACAGCTCCACGCCTCACCTGCCTGCAGCCGCCCCCGTTCACACCCGCAGCGCGTCCCAGTGGACTGGGGCCGCCTCCGGAGTCACGGTGCAGCGAGCCGCAAGACACAATGCGATCAAGGCTCTGCTCAGCTGGGGGAGCGTCTGTCCCGCGCCCGCGAGCCCCGGCTCGGTCCCCAAAGAGATTAGTCTCCATTGCTGCCAAATGGGATGGAACAAATGGGGGGGGGGGGTTGTTAAGCTGTTTGATGATATCCCCCCCCCACAAACCCCACACATCATACTAGGCTGTAAAAGTGGGGGAAATCCCCCCCACGAGCTCCTGATTTGAGGACATCTGTGTTGGCAGGGAGAAGAGAAGAGAAAGTCACCCCCTTCTTCCACCCTGGTCTCTCCAAACCCAGGACACACCTGGGGTTTCACTTCCCCCTCGCTGCTTCTGGCACAGACATTGTTTTAATTCCCAGGAGGTGGTCGACGGTTCAGATGGTCTCCCCCACATCCTTTCCCTCCTTCCTTTGCTTCACACTCTCTATTTCTGGCAGATCCACGGACTTTTGGGGGCGATCACTGGGGCTCTGTGGGGCTAATGTAAACCCTGGTCCTGCCCTTCTCCTTCATGAATATTCCTTACTCAGGGAAGTAATCCTGCTGACTGCTTTGGAACTACTCACAGGAGTTCAGGCGTCTGGGCAAATGAAAGTACCCCTGGGTTGTGTGGCAACCCTAATTTGCCATGGCCTCACTGGTTTTGTGATTCAGATCTGAGCCATAATGTTCAGCGCACAGCTGGATTTTGCATTCATTCATTTCAAAGGGCTCAGTTCTGATCCTGTTAAAACCAAGCGATGTTTTGATATTGGCCTCGCTAGGAGCAGGACTGGGCCCAGAAGATGTGCACTGGGCGGGCTGAAGCTTGGCATGCAGAATGTGAAACTGGTACTGCAGAGGCCTGTTGCAAAAGACTCTAGATTTCACCAGAGCCGTGTCCCTCAATCTACAGATTTTAAAACGGCACCCGGAAAAGTCCCACTAGATCTAGAAGGTTTCAGAGTAGCAGCCGTGTTAGTCTGTATTCGCAAAAAGAACAGGAGGACTTGTGGCACCTTAGAGACTAACCAATTTATTTCAGCATAAGCTTTCGTGAGCTACAGCTCACTTCATCGGATGCATCTAAGGTACTTCTACAGGGTGGTATCTAAACACCTCACAATCTTTAATGCATTTATTCTCATAACACCACTCTGAGGTAGGGAAGTGCTATTATCCCTACTTTACAGATGGGGAAACTGAGGCAGAGAGCCACTAAGGCTATGTCTACACTACAGCGGCACAACTACTGCAGTGCATCTGGGCCAGTGTTGTGCCCAGGCTACTGCTCTAACCACTGGACCATCCTGCCTCTCATCAAGGGTGATTGGACTCTGATGCAACAAAATTCATAGTGTGTGTGTGTATATGTGTGCGTATATATATTTAATTATTAATTCTCCATACCTGTGCTACTCATATCACTTTAGATAATTAAGAATGACAGACTCTGAAAACTTGTTTTTAATGTTTGCATTTAAATTTGGACAATGAAAATCACGGAAGTCAGTTCCTTTGTCTTTATTTATGATGTGTATATAGAGAATTTTGCTTTCTGGCTGTCAAGCAGTGACACAAGGATGCCCCGTGTGGGCTGTAAACACCAAAGGGAATGTTTACTTGTTTGTTTTTTTAAAATTCAGTGGAATTAATAAAAAATGAATGGAGATATTTCTGTTGGTCACAGTCTTTCTTCAAACTGGTTTAAAGGATTTTGACTTAAAGAAGCACAATTTGGGGCCAAATTTGATCTAAACGTGTCCCCCTAAGAGGGAGATTTTCAAAATGAGGCTGGATAGCTATCTGTCTTGGATAGTTTAGACCAGGGATTCTCAAACTCTATTGCACTGTGATCCTCTTCTGACAAAAAAAAAAAAAAAAATTACTACATGACCCCAGGAGGGGGGACCGAAACCTGAACCCACCCAAGCCCTGATGCTCCAGGCGGGGGTGGAGGGGGAGTGGCAAAGCCCAAGGGCTTCAGCCCTAGGTGGGGGGCTTTTAACCTGAGCCCGGCTGCCCAGGGCTGAAGCCCTTGGGCTTTGGCGTTGGGCAGTGGGGGTTGGCTTCAGCCCCGGGGCCCCAGCAAGTCTAACACTAGCCCTGGCGACCTCATTAAAAAGGGGTCATGACCCACATTGAGGTCTCGACCCACAGTCTGAGAACCACTGGTTTAGACACAACAAAGCCTGCATCTTAGCCGGAGGTTAGACTAGATCAGTGGTTTTCAAAGTTTGGATCACAACCCAGTACTGGGTCGCCTTGCTCAGCACCCAGGGACCTTGGCAGCTGGCCAGTAAAACCTAGTAGTCCTGACCCATTCTGACACCGTGCTGCGCCCCAGAAGTGGCCAGCAGCAGGTCCGGGTTGTAGGCAGGGGGTGCCATGGGGCTCTACACACTGTCCCTGCCCCGAGCACCAGCTCCGCACTCCCATTGGCTGGGAACTGGCCAATGGGAGCTGGGGGTGGGGGACGGCACGGTGCCTTCAGTCGAGAGCTGCTTGGAGCCACTTGCGTGCCTCCGTCTAGGAGCCGGTCTTGCTGGCCGCTTCTGGGGTGCAGCATGGTCTGCGGTGCCAGGATAGGCACTATGCCTGCCTCTGCACCCCAGCTGTGCCACTGACCGGGAGTCGCAGGACGTAAGCCCGCACCCCAACCCTGTGTCCCAAGCCCTTTCCCCAGCCCTGAGCCCCCCTAAACCCGGAGCCCCTTCCTGCACCCCAACACCCTCATCCCTGACCCCACCCCAGAGCCTGCACCCAGAGCCTTGACCCCCTCCTGCACCCCTGCCCCACCCAAGAGCCCCCTCCCACAGCCTGAACCCTCATTCCTGGCCCCACCCCGCAGCCCCACACCCAACCCTCTGCCCGAGCCTTGAGCCCCCTCTGGGTTGGGGGCATCAACAATTTTCTTCAACTGGGTCACCAGAAAAAAAGTTTGAAAACCACTGGACTAGATCCTTGCGGTCCCTTCTCACTCTATGGTTGTATGATTATATGACAAAGCTGAAATGCTGTTCCTATATTTTCTTATGTAATGTAAGAACTCACACCTGCAAACCTTTACCTTCGTTGGCAGGAATAATTCTTAGGGAAATCAATGGGAACATTTGTGTGAATAATGGTTTGCAGGATTGGGCCCTAAATTCCAGAGTATGTCCACCGCTCTGAGTGCAGCATTGCACATCCGTACGGTGCTTAAAAATTAGTAGAAAAAAATATGAAAGGGACTCACTGAAAGCCCTTGATCAAGTCACTCACCTCTTTGTGCCTCAGTTTCCCTATCTGTAAAATGAGACCATCAGATGAAGAGAAGCATGTTAGTGCTAAACTCAATTTCAAGCGTGTTACTAAGGAAAGAGCTCTGAAATGTGTTTGTTTTTAAGGTGATTTTTGAACCCCACAGTGTCGTCGTCTCCCCCGGACTCCCCTTCAAAGGCCTGATTCAAAGCCCCTTGCCAGGCTCCCAGTCCCATTGCCTTTGGCTCAGGCCCTGCCTGTCCCGTGGGAACACGCACTCTGGAGACCCTTTATCTGAAGAGGAAGGGACACCGCGCAGCTGGGCTCACAATGAGCCTCCCGCCCATGGGGGACCCCCCCACCCGGAGATCCCCACACCAAGCTCGCCAGGGCCCCCGGCTCCCCCAGCCCCGGGCCCTCCAGCTGTGAGCGGCCGGGCGCCGCGGGAGCTGAGCGCGGCGGGCGCTAGGACCCGGCGGAAGGCAGGGGGCGGCGAGGCACGTCAAAGGGCCGCGCCGGGCGGACACCCCCCGAGCCTGGCAACGGGGCCCCGGGCGGGGAGCGGCCGCCGCCCCGCGGTAAGGGGGTGCCGGGGGGGATAAAGGCTTATAATGGGGGGGCCGCGCGTGCCCCGAAAGGGAGAGGGGGTGGAATGGGGGGCCGCTCCGGGGTGCCCCAAAAGGGAGAGGGGACTGGAGTGGGGAGGGGCGCCCCGAAAGGGGGAGGGGACTGGAGTGGGTAGGGGCGCCCCGGGGGTGCTCCAAAAGGGGGAGGGGGGCTCCGGGGGTGCCCCGAAAGGGAGAGGAGGCTGGATTGGTGGGGAGGGGGGCTCCGGGGGTGCCCCGAAAGGGAGAGGAGGCTGGATTGGTGGGGAGGGGGGCTCCGGGGGTGCCCCGAAAGGGAGAGGAGGCTGGATTGGTGGGGGGGGGCTCTGGGGGTGCCCTGAAAGGGAGAGGGGGCTGGAGTGGGGGGGGCTCCGGGGGTGCCCCGAAAGGGGAGGCACGGGGGAGGGGGGCACTGAATGTGCCCTGGAATGGGAGGGGGTGTTGGTAGGCTCGGTCCTGCGTCTGCCCTGAAATAAGACCAGGGGGGGCCCCTGGGGGGGCCCCCCCACCCTGACCCTGTTACTGGAAGGTGCCAAATTTCTCACAGAAACACCCCGCCTCCCCCCCCCCCCACTGCAAGGTGCCCAGCGCAGGGGTGGGTGTGGGGGGCAAAGCGGCCCACCTGCTGCCCCGGAGAAGCCCTACCAGGGGTGGCCTTGTGCCGTGAGAGTGAACCGATCACCAGGGGGTGAGACGGGGGTGCACTGCTGGGTTCACGAGCGACTGCCCCCGATTGCCAAACCCAGGTTTGCTCAGGCTCCTGTCTGGCCAATTGCCCTGAAAATATATATTAAAAAAAATCTGATGGTACCAAATTAAAGTAGTAATAATGTCTCCATTGACAAGACGCTCAGCTTCCAAACAGCATCATTAAGAATTCAGACACCCTCCATCCACTGGGACCTCCCAAACCCATTGACAAGAGCCCTGCATTGGGCTGAGTGGATCAGTACATTTTCCTATCTACTATAACCCAGGGACACACCTGGGGCCTGATCCAAAACCCACTGTAATGGAGGGAAGGACTCCTGTTGATCTTGGTGGCTATCCAGGTCAGACCCATGGCCCTCTGTCCTCACCATAGTAAACCTTATGTTGGGGCCGGGGGGAGGGTTAGGGATTAAAAACTGTGGTCTTGTCCTGCAATTGTCCTCAGGTGTCTGCAGGATTAGGGTCTTTGTGAGAGGACTGATGGTCTGAGGTTGAAGGTACGAGCATGAGACACTGGAGAGCTGGGTCAGTTCCCTGCTCTGCCACAGACTCCCTGTATGTCCCGGGGTGGAGGCCTAGATTTTTGTTAAAGGTATTAGGTGTTGCTGCGCTCGGTGACCGTTGATGGAATTTAGGTTCTGAAGTGTCTAAATCCTTTTTGGAAATGAGATGTAGTCTTCTAAATCAGTTAGGCATTGCAACACTGAGGGCAGCCCTGCCTAATACCTTTAAAATCTATGGCCTTAGTCTCTCTCTGCCTCAGTTCCCCAGATAATGGCACTTCCCTACCTCCTAGGGTGTTGTGAAGATAAATACATTAATAATTGTGAGGTGCTCAGCAACTGTGTAACAGAGGCCGTATAAGTACCTCATAGGGGAGGGGAGTTGGTTTCATAAAACACTTTTTTCCATGTCAATACAATTTTGTTTGGCTTTAATCCTTCCCCTGCAATGTTTGCAACTCAAGCACTGTTGCATTTTGTTAGGGCAGGAGAACCAGAAAGGGAAATGGACAAAACTGAAACTGACTAGCATATTTTCATTGCCCAGGCTAATGCAAAAAAACAAAAACAAAAAACCCACCCCCAAACAAAACAAAATCACAAATCCCAAAACATTAACTAACAAACAGCACTCCCACAAACAGCAGAAACCCATCTGAGTACATTCAGATTTGCAATTTGAGGCGTTATCAAGAACATGAGGACGGATGTCATCTTGTGCAAAATTATGATTTGTAACCCACTATCGCTTTAACTGGGTTCCCGAGATCGGATCTGCGAGCAATCCCCATGGCAATTCAAGTAGATGGGGGCTATGCGGCCTTTGGAAATCAGGACCTTTGTTGGTTTGTGTAATAGCAGTTAGTGTGCGCACAAATATCTAGAGTGTGGATTTTGCTGTGGGTATGGAGGTAACTGGGGAGAGGGATCTGAATGGTGCCATGAGCTGAGAGGAAAATACTCCTTTCCCAATTCCTTCCCAGGTTACTGGAAAGATGACCACCCTCACTCGGCAGGATCTCAACTTTGGACAAGGTAGCAAAGCACGCTGCTCTCCAGAAGCTCACGAGGCTTCTTGATGGCACAGGGAGTCATGTGGAGGTAGAGCTGGCTCTGCCTTGGAGTGTTGGTCTTCTACCCCTCAGCTACTGCTGCGAATGGGGTGAAACGTGTACGGGGAAAATGGGACACCTTTATGCCTTGCTGGTGGGTTGCAGTATTGCAGGTTAGAGGTTAAGATGACCACTGCAGCTGCCCTGTTGTGATCTTTGGAACTCACAATCTAAGCAGGGGTAGCTCTGGTCTCATTACTTGGAAGTGACACCTGTAAGGAGCACTTATAATCCTTGTCAACTTGCATAATTATAATATCTTTACATGGGTGTATCATTCAATTCTGCCTTCTTCCAGTTCACCTGCAGTTTCAACGGGATACAGGATTCTTCTTTACTTCCGGTCATAAATGGTTGTATAGTGTTGCTGTGGTGTTAAATGGCTGGCGCATTCCACCCTAGAGGTGGTTACATCTCAGTGGTGAATGCCGTGATCTCAAGGGTAAAACACTTTGGGAGGACAGTCATGTCACTGCAGTTCATAAAACAAGCAGTGTACAGATAAGATGATGATCATGGGCAGCAGTTAACCAACAGATTCCTGCAGCCATGAAATATTTGCTGGGCTTGTTTTTCTTCACCTGCTTTGCTCCACCACCTCTTTGTTCTGTTCTCCAGTGGTTGCAGATGTTCTCTCTGAGTTTCTTGAAGTGGCTGTTCACCTCATCCTTTATGTTAGAGAAGTTTACCCCATTGGGATCTTTCAGAAGAGGAAAAAATACAATGTACCAGTCCAGGTAGGAGTCTCTCCTGTAGCTCTATGGCTATGAGGAAATACACAGTTAAGCAGGGAGCATGCTGTATGTTCAAAAGCACTATAGAAGAGGCAGGTATTATTGTTAATGCTTAGGCTCAAGGAGGTGCTATTAGAATGGCATTTGTGGCCATGAATGAAATATTAGGGGTTAATTTGTTCTGGCTGGTGCCTAACTGAATTAGCTTATATTTGAACAAACGCAAACCCTGAATTATTTTCAAAGTGAATTGAGTGGTCCTGAAAAGGGATGAAGTAACAACCCTGGAGTTTGAAGCGTTACACTTATGCACAGAACAGATAGATCACAGGCAACAACAGTACAAATTTCTCCCATGCTGCCCCCCCAGTGTGCTGTAATGCTGGCTGGGAGGGACTGTCTCTAAGAAAGACCAATTGTGAGGTGGACACTGGTTGCGCTAGTTGTCAGCAGACACCACTAGACTTATTTCCCCTAAGCCACTGCATAGTCATCAGATGCCAACAACTTCCAGTCACCACTTACCTCTGCTGGATTTGAACTGGCAACCTAGTGGTAAAATATTCCATCACAGTAGCAACCCCCTGAGGCCCTGCAGCCCACCAGCCCTTCTGCTATTTGATCTGAGTTCTCATTCTGTTTGCACAGATGTCCTGTCATCCAGAGCTGAATCAGTACATCCAGGACACGCTGCACTGTGTGAAGCCACTGTTAGAGAAGGTGAGGCCATGCCAGAGACCTCGTGCTGGGCACATCCCCCCGCCCCAAATGCACTAGTCACAAATAGAGAACTTTAAAATAAATTGTCTTGATATTGTGGAAACAGGATTTGTAAGCAATCATGTTTTCTCTGTTTGGTGCAGAGATTTGTATAAAGCAGTGCTCCCTGAACTTTTCAGGGTCACATACCCCGTTACCCTGTCTGCACCTCACTCTGGGGGCCGGGGCCGCAGCTCCCGGGGGGAGTGGGGAAACGCGGAAAGGGGTCCGAGGCTGAGGCCGGGAACGGAGCCACAGCCAGGGGTTGAGCTTGTGGGTGGGGGCTGTGGCCAGAACCATGGCTGGGGGCCAAGGCTGGGAGCGGGACTGGGGACAGGGCCGGAGCAGAGCTGGGGGCAGAGCAGGGCTGTGTGGCGTTCTCTCCCTGCCCCCCATGGGGGCTGGCCCAGGTCTGCCACTCACTCCCCCCCCCAAGTTCTTCTGCACCCCCCTAGGAGGGATGCATCCCACAGTTTGGGGACCACTGGTGTAGTCCCCACAGCCAGGGTCCAGGTTTGGTGGTGGTCATTTATTTAGGTTGAAACAGGTGAAGGGACACCAGCAGACTGCTAAATATATATATGTCCTTAACTATGGTATGTTACAAATGATTAAAACTGAAACACTTTATATTTAAAAAAAAAAAAGGGGGGGGGTTTATAAATCCTGAAGACACTTAGTCACAAGTAACTTTAGTCATGTGAACAGCCTTATGGAAGTGAGGGAGACTATTAATTCAAGCAAAGTTAGACACCTGCTTAAGGCCCCAATCCTGCAGTGAGGTCTTGCTGTGCAGAGTTCATTGCCTTAGTCTGTTTTTTAATCTTCGCAGTTTGGCATTCCTCTCCCTTTGGAAGCTTGAAATAGGGCAGTTTCACTTCCTGGTTAATTTTCATCAATTTCACTTTTGAGCATTAGCCACAAAGCTGCAGTAGTTGGTAGCCAACGCTCCAGGGGAATATCATTGGTTTATTTTTTTAAGCACTCTTTGTAACTCAATAAATAATAGTTTGTTGGCTTAAGGATTTTTAAACGCTTATTTTTACATGAACTAAATTATGGAGCCAAACTTGCCTTACTGGTGCCCCTTTGAACTCTGCTTCTTTGACACGCTCCCTTTGTGGATTCTCTTGCTCTGAGCATGTGGAAGCACAGTATTACTGTACTACTCCAAGATACTTGGGCTGAGTGTGTGACCTGTCCTCTGCCTTGTATTGTCCATGAGTTGGGAATGTATATATTGCATGCCTTGTGTCTAATCCCCTGTGGGAAGTGCAAGCCTATGATGGCTGCACATCGCCTCTCCATGTAGCAGTAGCCAGAGCAGGAAATGTCCCATTTGGTGGATTGCAGCTCCCTACAAGTCTTGGGGGTAGTCCCCCAACAGGGATCTCGTATCCAATAATAAACTGATAAGGCATTTGATTGTAGTCAGAGCAATCCAGCGGCCTTTCTAAAGCACTGGGAAAACACTGAAGGGATGTGGGGTTAGAGCAGATAAGTATGTTCCTGATTAATAGGGAGCATCAGAGACGGGGATGGGGGAGCAGAGGAAAAGGGACAGTCTGGCGGAGAGCTCCTGACCCGGTGTCTGTGCTTGCAGAATGATGTGGAGAAGGTGGTGGTAGTAATCCTGGATAAAGAGCACCATCCAGTGGAGAGATTTGTCTTTGAGATCACTCAGCCACCTCTACTTTCCATCAGGTAAAGGTTCCCTCCTACCAGCCCAGTGCAGCCAGTGCCTGCTTCCCTCTCCCTGTGTTCGACTTTGGGAGCTGATATTAGAAACAACTACCCCTCCCTTTGGGCCAAGGATCTCCCCTAATGATCTCTGTCTCCTCCCCAGCTCAGACTCGCTGCTGTCCCATGTGGAGCAGTTGCTCCGTGCCTTCATCCTGAAGATTAGCGTGTGTGATGCCGTGCTCGACAACAACCCCCCAGGTAGGACTGAAAGCATTCCCTTTATAGGGAGGGATATGACGGCTGCTCCAGTGATAGCCTTGCTGCCGGATTTTCTTTGCGTAAGGGGTGGTAGAATATCTTTCCTGGACAAACACACTAGAGAGAGTTTGTTTTGCATAGCTGGGCTCACTGCCACCCAGACAGGCAGAAATGGAGATTAAAAAAAGGTACAGGGGATTTAATCCCCAAAAGATCACAGGGCATGGTGCATATTAGACATATGCAGCATCACTGAAATGCAACCAGCTCTGGGTGGAAGACAGCAGCCAACTGGTAAAGAGCATCCCGCTCAAGAGGTGAGGATAAAAAAAATTTTGATCACGAGCACTGGAGCAAAATCCAAATCCTATAAAAGGTGCCCTGGGCCAGTTGCATCAGGGGCCAGGAGGTGGCAATAGGTTTACAGGAGAGGGGAAGGTGGAGACCATGGAGGAGTCCACGGTTTCTGAATTGTGGTGCTAAGGAGAGCACTAGCAAAGTCCAGAGAGATCAGAAAATGACAGGTTACCTTCCCAGTCCCTTTTGGAAAGGAACATGTCTTGGTATTTACCTAGCTGTGGATGAAACACGCAGAGGAGCTAGCTCTGTCTGGGCACTGTCTAGATAATACCCTGGCCCCTGTTACCTCCCAGGCCTCTGGCCGTATGATTACAGTGCCTTCCTCTCATCTCTGCCCCTTCCCTTGTAGGCTGCACCTTCACTGTCCTGGTTCATACACGGGAGGCTGCCACACGAAACATGGAGAAGATCCAGGTGATAAAGGTAGGTGATGCCTCTCTCTGCTTGTTGCTTGCAGTGAGCTGCACAGTAAAGAAGGATGGAAGTGAATTAAGGTGCTGCAGCTCTGGATTCTCCTTTCATCAAGGGGGGGGACTATATTATTGTTCCCTGGAAGGGTTGGGCCACAGCAATTCCTGATGTCTAGAAGAGTTCTCCAAAGACCTCTCCTTAACAAGGAAGGTGTGAAATTTTGCACTTGAAACTTACATGCAGTGTCGCAGGTGTCTGGCCTTTTGAGGGGCATTGGGCCCAGCCACGCCTGCGACTGATCAGGTGATTATAAAAGCTAACAAGTAGCCCAGTTGGGAGAGCTGCAGGAAGGCTCCTGTTGGAGACCCTTGGACTAGGGCTATAGGAAGTAGGTTCGCTCCTCAGGTGGGACCTAGAGCAGGGGTTCTCAAAATTCATTGCACCGTGACCCCCTTCTGACAACAAAAATTACTACATGACCCAGGGAGGAGGGACTGAAGTCAGAGCCTGCCTCATCTCTGCCACCCAGGATTTGGGGGCCAAAGCGCTTCGGCCCCAGGCAGGGCGCCTGTAATCTCAACCCCACTGCCCAAGGCTGAAGCCCTCAGGCAGACAGTGGGGCTCAGGCTTTGGCCCCAGCAAGTCTAAGCTAGCCCTGGCGACCCCATTAAAATGGGGTTGCGACCCACTTTGGTGTCCCAACCCACAGTTTGAGAACCGCTGCCCTAGAGCAAGGTAGATCCCAGGCAGATGACCTGTAGGATTAGGGAAGAGCCGCCAGGCATGGGAGGTGCTGACTGGCAGCCCCTGGGTCAGGGGAAGGGGACTAGTTTGAGATGTGGAATTTACCAGTTATACGTGAAACAACTCAAGCTGAAACCCTATGAAGAAGGCCCTGAACCAGACAGCAGGCAGGATGGCAATGCCCCTAAAGCCGGGTGGACAGACCAGCAGCCTACGTGCATGTTAGCTGGTACATCTTTACAACACCCCACTGGGGAAATAGCATACCTGTCCTCCAGATGGGCAAGTCACTAAGGGCTTGATCTTGCAAGGTGCTGAGCCCCCTCTCCCCTATGGGATACGTAACCCACTTTGAGTTCGTATGTTGTAGCCCCAGTGCAGAGGTAAAGCCTGAAAGTGGAGGTCTGGGGAGGGAATTGGAGGAGGAGATTGAGGTCTCTGCGGGCATAGGGTAATGAGCTCTTAGTAATAGGAGACCTCAGCTCAGCCTCTGCTTTTAAACCCTGGCTGAGGGATGGGCGGGGTGGGCATTGTCAGTGTGTGGATTAGCAAGGTTTTCCAGTATAAACTAGTCTTTAAAGCTGTGGGATCCCTGTTACCTCCCCAGCCAGGCTGGGTTGCCCACCTCATGTCCCTCTGCTGAGGCGTGTGCTCTGTCTCTGCTCCTCCCCTAGCCTGATCTATGGTCCCCCTCAAATCCTCATGTTCCCCTCTTCCCCCCCCCTTCCCCCCCAAGTCCCTCCTTACTCCCTTACCATGGACCCCATGACTGGGAAGGAGGGGATGGGGGGAGCACTTGTGGGGTGCAGAAGGCCAGAGGGAGGGGCAGTAGTGGGTCCCTGCCGCCTCCACCCACCGCTGCTCCCATTTCCAGCCCTCTGAGGAGCCCAGAAAGGGAGGGTGCTTTCTGCAGTTCATGGCCCCTGTTCTGAGGAAGCCTCTTCTATTCCTGCCACCAGGATTTCCCATGGATCCTGGCAGATGAACAGGACGTGCACATGCATGACCCCCGGCTAATCCCCCTGAAGACCATGACCTCGGATATCTTAAAGGTGAGCGGAGCGCTCTAGCCCAGGCTGGCACGAGCGCTACGTCAATCTATGCAAACTCCCTGGGGTGAGGGGAACCTGTCTCCTGCTGCCGTCATCTACCGGGCAATGGCTTAACACTGCTGTGATGTATCTTACCCCAGCACGAGCTGCTGACACAGGAGGCTGGTATTAATGAGTGCACTGAGCCCAGGCAAGCGTGGGAGGGCAGGACCTTCCCCAGCTAAAGTACGAAACCTGTTTGTGGCAGGATGCACTGACCCTATTATCCCATCACCAGTAAGTTCAGCCTGGTTCAGCCCATCTGCGTGTACAGGGGCCGTGGAGTGAGGTGCCCAATGGGCAAGCCAAAGAACACCCAACCCTGCTCGTCAGAGGTGAGAGAGGCCACGGCCCAGCCACTGCTGGAGGGCTGCGTTGTAGGTCCCATCTGTCAAAGCTGTGTTCTTTATTGCAACCCCTGCCCACTAACAGTCTGGGGGGGGCTGAGCACCTCCTGGAAATGTGCCCAGCATCCAGAATTCCCCTTGGGAACTGTCCTTGTGAAGGATTAGGCCCTAGAGCAAGAATAAATCTATGGGGTGAATCCTTAGCTTTTTTTTGCTGCCCCACAGCACCAGCTCACACCATCTCATACAAATAGAAGACCTGTCTGGTTTCTTCCCTCTACAGTACAGTTCCCCTAAGAAGGTATTAAACCAATACTGCCAGGGCTATTACCCTCGCCCTGTTAGGTTACCCTGCAGGGTTACCTTTGTGGATCCCTTCTGTTACTCTCTCCTAGATGCAGCTTTATGTAGAAGAAAGAGCCCACAAAGGTACCTGATGCTGACTCTTCCCATCACCTTCAACCTTGGCCAAGCCTCAGATCTTCCAGCGGAATCCAGTGTCTTCTAGGGGGATGCAACTTACCTTGTTCACAGGTGCTTCTTCAGCTGGCTTCCTGAGTGACTTAATGTCCTTTGAGCAGCTCCTGCCGGCCATGCTGCCTATGGGTTTAAAGTGCTCTTACCGCCATACATAGAACTGACTCCTACGTGTGTGTGTGTGTGTGTGTACGCGCAGATTGTCACAGCAAATCCACAGTTGCAAAGAGTGAGGGATGTAGCGTAAACTGCAAGTGGGACTCAGTGTACTTCTCCCTTGCTCTTTATGATCCCGATTTAAGCCTCAATAGGGCAGCTCAATTTCACATTGGTACTTGTATGTGCATGTCCATTCTGTGTACGTACCTCTGAGCATCCAGCTGGATAACTTGGGCGCGTTCTGTTGGAAGCCTAAGCTCGTGGGACTCCACTGAAATCGCTCGACTTACAGCAGGGATGAGTGGGGCCTTATCTACAATGTGTGTCCACTGTGAGGTGAGTGATCTGTAGAGTTGTCAATAAATACTGAGTGAGTTCTACCATCACGGAGCTAGCCGGAATTGTGTCGAAGGCGGCCTGCCCCGGTGTGGTAGATGTACAGGACTGTACTGGGCAGAGTACCATTTCACTCTGTGACCAAATATAACTGGCACCATTGCACCCAGTAGACTTGCTCTCCATTTTCAGCGTTAGACACAAGTGATGGCCCCATGTTTCCATGGGAAAGTTCTAGGAGGGATGGAGAATGTCCCTTGGATTCCTTTGGAGTCCCAATCTCCTCATGTACATATACAGCTCCAGAGGGAGAGGGATCCAGCCCTCCGATCCCATGGATCCCCAGGAAACTAGGGCTGTGTGCACAAGGTGTTGGGACACACCCTGTCTAAATCACAGCTACTTTGGTGACATGCTGCCACCACTCAGGCTTCTCTCAAAGAGCGGAGGTTCCCATGGCAAAGGTAATACAGCACCAGCCTCTTGCCTCTCTATGAAGGGTCTCCACTCCATCCTGTGGGGGAAACAATAGGCAGATGCACTGTCCATATAGCATAGGCCCAGCTGCTGCCGCCCCCGCCCCCCCCCCCCTCCAAGTCAGGGCCCTCGTTGATGTGCAGTGCTGTTACTCTGCAAGCTGGAGTCTGCTCCTTGTCTGTGCTCCTACAAGAGGAGTTTGAGGGAGGGGTTTTTCAAAAAGCACTTGAAGGCGCTCAACTCTGTTACCATTGAAACTTATGGCAAAACTCCCATTGACTTTACTGGGAGCAGTGGTAAGTGGGATTTCACTTAAGTCTATACAACACCCTTTAGAAAAAACATGGTTGCAGAAGGCCTTAAAGGGGCCCACAGAATCTTGTAGTGGTGAGGGTAGAAAAGGGAAGAGCATCGTTTGATTATTGGCCCCTAGACTGTGTTGGCAAAGAAACACCTTTACTTAACTGAGCTCCCTTGATGACGAATCAGTCAGATAGCCAGCGTGGAATCACCTGATGCCCTACTCCCAGTAGCCGAGAGCAGAACTCCATTAGACAAAGGAGAGTAAAGAAAGAGACTAGGAATATACATATCACTTTATTCATTCCTAGTGGCTCGCCAGTAGCATAAGCACTTCAGGTGTAAGGCAGACAATTTATGAAGAGAAAAATAACCCCTCTTTTCCTCACCCCCAACTCCCTTTCCTTGGTGCTAGGATCACTCTGCACCTTCCCTCTATCCACACACGAAAGCAATTATGCCCAGGGCTAGCGTACAGGGGGAGAGTTCTCTAGAGCTACAAACCTGGTCTCCTCAGCTTCACTTTCCTTAGTCAATCTGCAGCTATCACCCAAGGCTGAAATCAGGGTCTAGTTTCTTTCCAAGCTGTAGGAAACATGGCAAGGTGACATACAGGGGGAAGAGGGCTTAAGTCCAGCTGGTTGATTCACTTTTCAGCATATAAAAGAGGCTGTGCAATTTTTTGTTGTTGCTTGCTTTACACACTACACATAGGAGTCTCACCTTATTTTCCAAGGAAGCGTCTGTGGCTGCCTGGAGAACCCAGATGTTTGATTAGAGATACCAAGAAAGCACTTTAATTCAGACTATTAACAGTTGGAAGCAAAGCTCTTGAAAGATTCAGAACAACCCTAGCTCCTAATTTAGGGGGAGAGAGAGCTAGTGTTCCAAAGCAAAGTGCCACAGTAAAGTAGGGAAAACAACAAAAGGTCCCTGTCCACATGTGGTCCCCTGAGAGTCCCTTCAGGCCTTAACCACTGACCACAACCACACCAGTTCTCCTTCACCACCACCCTGGTTTATTGTATTTTATGTTTACAGCAGCAGTAGGCAAAACTACAGGCCATATGCGGCCCGTCAGACCGTTTAATCTGGCTCTCAGCTCCCACTGGGGAGCGAGGTCGGGGGTTTGCCCTGCTCCGGCACTCCCGCTGGGGAGTGGGGGCTTGCCCAGCACCGGCCGGCTCCCAGGACTCAGCCGAAATGACACCCCCCCCCCCGGCTCCTACGTAGTACGTGGAGGTGTGGCCAGGTGGCTCTGCACACTGCCCCGTCTGCAGGTACCGCCTCATTGCCGGAGCAGAACATGCTTCCGGGAGCTACTTGTGGTAAGCACCACCCAGAGTCTGCACCCCTGAGGGTCCCCCAATCCTCTGCCACAGCCGAGAGCCCCCTCTTGCACCCTGAATTCCTCATTTCTTACCCCACCCCAGAGCCCTCATCCCCTCCCACACCCCTATCCCCAATTTCGAGAGCATTCATGGCCCGCCACATGATTTCCATACCCCAATGTGGCCCTCAGGCCAAAAAGGTCCATTCCCGGTTTACAGCGAGCCGGCAGCATACCCTCACCCAGAAGCAAAGGGGGACAGGAGTAGTAGCAGCCAGTTCTGCCTTCCTCCAGGCTCCCCCTCTTCCTTCCATGGGTGTAGCTGCTGGAGATATTTCCACCCACCAAGCCCCTCAGCCTTACCCCCACTCAGTTAACTGGCCTCCTCTGCCAAGGGCCTGTCTTTCAATTAGTGTGAACAGAGGAGGAGATGAGGGACAGGGTGCTGAGTTAGCACACACTGTTACATCCTCCCCCCGCCCCCTCAAGCTCTTAAACCTGTCAGATATTCTATAGAAACGCTCAGTTCCTGCCCCCTTTGAAGATCTCCTTTAAACAGGTGCTGCAGGTTAGACGAGGCAGATTCCTTGGCTGACAGGAGCCCCGGAGCACACATCCTGTCATGGGAAAGACACTTGGCTGCTTGGCCTGGCTGATGTCCCTGGTGAGAGATGCATGAGGAGAATGTGGAGTCGCAGGGAAGACAAGTCACTTCAGAGGGCAGAGCTTGTAGGAGGCTTGGTGTCACCCAGGAGCACTTGCTCTTCAGACAGGGTATGAAAATACAGTCACGGAGAGGCTGGGGGCAGCAAAAAAACCAAAACGCTGACACCAGCCCAAGTCTGAACTGGAAGAGCTCACGTAGATTACCTCAAGAGCTATGAGCGGCCTTTTGATTCCAGAGCCCCGAGCCGGCACCTGCCCCATGGCCTCTCTACGGTGACATCCCTGGCTCAATGGTGATGCTGCTGTTTGTCACTCTGCACCCATACCATCCTGCCCAGAACTGGGTGTCCTGTCCTCCGTGTTTGAACAGGATGTGACGAACTCCAGCCTTGTAGTTGTGGAAGGTGTAAGAGATCTGAGGGGAAAGAAAGGGGAAAAAAAAAAAATCTTTCATTTTGCCTCAGGAACTCAGCCCTAGTCCTGTGACTGTGAGCATGTCTGTACTGCAGAAATCTCAACAATAAGCTGCCAGTCTCAGAGGCAGTCAGCCCAGCAAGAAGGTGGGTCTCAGAGCCTGGGCTCCCACCCAAGCGGGCTATTTTTAGCTCTGTAGCAGGAGCCCAGGTCAGGTGACCCAGGCTTTGAGATGTGCTGCCACAGCGTGGGGGTTTGTTTGGGGGGGGGTTAAACAGTGTAGGCATCCCCTATGGTAAACTAAGAGCTCCGACCTTGTGCAGAAATTAGCTCATGAACATCCTCTCTCAGCTGGAAGAGAGAGGGGGGCTTGTGTTGCTCTAGACAGAAAGCCCGAAAAGGTTAAAATAAAGTTCCACATCAAAAATCCAGGCCCTGTCTAGCCTGCAAGCCTCCTTGATGTCCGCAGTAGGATACTAGAGACCCCAACTTCTCCCACATTCAGTTCATCGGGGCAGGGGATAAGTGGTGCAGACGGGCCTGGGGCGTTTAACCACTGTTATCCTAGCCACGGCACTGGAAAGGACGTAAGCACCTTGCTAAATCAGGACCTTGAGCACCCACTCACGCTACTGCAGGTGAAGAATCATCACTTCATGGTTTCAAACCAGTTGCAGGGATTTTGACACATCTTCCATGAAATCACCGCGGCCTGGTCTAGGTTACTAGGTTTAGGCTGCTGGTGTGCACCAACCACTGCCTATCCTGCTGGCCAGTACTGGCTCATCGTTTCCCTGTGCAGCCCGTCTGGATCCCTCTGTCATGTGTCTTATATTAGATTGGCTGCTCTGTGGGGCAAGGCCTGTCTTTCTGTTCTGAGTTTACATCACACCTAACGCAATGGGTCCTGGTCCTTGACTCAGGCTCTGAGGCCCTGTTGCAACAACTAATGATGATGATTTACCAGCAAAACTCGGCTTCTGTCGGCACAGCCATGCACACGTCTATGCTCAAATCTGAGTCCTGCCAGCACAACCTTGATCTCCCGCCAGTGAAGTTACACTAGTTTGAGTGACATGAGCCCATCCACCTGGACCAGTGCCTGTGTGGATGCTCTATTACCTACACTGGTACCAAGAGTCCTCCAGCAACAGGCCCATGATGCCCCTGTCGCTGCAGCAGTGACCGCTCTGCTCCACGTGTTGAACCCCACGCTGCGGTGACTGGAAGCTGGCCCCCCCTTTAAGCCCACCTTTGCTGATAAACCATTCTAGGGTAGGCAAGGCCTGAGGCTGACGTCACTGCACCAGTTACATTGGCTTCACATTTAGGAGGTTTATCCTCCCTCCCGCCGCCGCGTTGAGAAAACATGGAAATAAAGTGAGCACCCACAAAATGCCACCTCTGAGATCTACCCTCTCCCCCAGCTACGCTGCCAGGAAAAATCAATCTTCCTCCTAAGTCTAAAGTTAAGAAAAGCAAGCAGAGAAACACTCTCCACCCTCCCTACCTGTTCAGCTCTTTATCTAAGTCATACAAAGCACACACCCAATTTCTTAATCCTTTTCTGGTCACCTTTATCAAACTTCCCTTCTTTTTCTGACAGATCAGCTCCCCTTCCCCCCTCACTCAGGGCCAGCTGCTGCTTAGCAATCACTCCTCTGGCTGCTGCCTCTCCCATCTTAAGTAAGGTTGAGGCCCAAGGCAGGCACCTGAAAATACTTTCAGGAAAGAGGAACATCACAGGCCTTAAAACAAAGGGTGCAGGGAACTCAGATGCAAAATTAAAGACACACTAAAGAGGAACTACTAACATTTGACTCAGATCGGCTTTTCTATACAAATAAAAAACTGCTTTGACAAAAAACTTATAGCAATATGTTCAGAGAGGATTTGGAAATGCCAGTGGAATAGCTGGTTGTTAGCCAACAGTTCCTGGCAGCATGAGCAACCCAAACAGGAAGAACTAAGAGCCTGAAAGTGAAACTAAACTGGATTCACAGCTTACACAGTGTAGAAAACAAATGACATTACAGGGGAGGGGAACAAAGATCAATTTTCAAAGCTTTTCAATTAATGTTTGATGGGTGATTTGGTGCCAGAGCTAGAGAAATCTGTTTACAGTGTGATTACTGTTAAATTCCTGTAGTGGCAGGTTTATTTGGAAGTATTTGGATTTTAAATTTTCTCCTTTAAGCCTTGCAAACCAACCAACCAAAAAGTTTTGCTAAAAGCAGGAGACAGAAGTGAAACTACGTGGGTCTAGCTTCACATTCGCCATGATGAAAAAGAACCAAACTAGAAGAGGAATCGGCACATTCAATTTTTAAAGTGCTCAGGTTTTAATAATAGGGTTCGCAACAGTCAGGACATTTTTTAAAACATAAAATAAAAATGATTCCTCCGACAATCGCATTGTCTACACTGGGAATTACCCGATTTCAATCAGTTGTGGCCAGCAGCCAGCTTACATGCTCAAGAGCAAACCCTCCTATACACAAGGAAAGCTGCAAAGTCAGGGCTAATACACAGAACAGACGCGGCCAGTGTCCCTTAAATTTAGGGTTTATCTACACAAGAAAATTGTTCCAGTATAACTTCAGGTGCTAAAATACTCTGGTGTGCTCTTACTCTGGTTTAAGAGTGGCTTATCTGTTTAGTTTAGTTAGATTAGGAACAGGTTTAAAACAAACCAAAATAGTGTCTACACAGTGTCTTGCCCCAGTTTAACTATAATGGTTTAATTCAAAATTAAACTGGTGCAACTTTCTTGTTTAGACAAGGCCCTCAAAACGTCATGATAAAGTTGGTGAGGTTCAAGAAGTAGCTTTGCTCCAGTCTCAATCAGAAGAATGTCCACACAAAGCACGAGGGACATGACTGGTCATGTTCTCTATTTGCTCGGCATTTATTTCACACCTCCATGTTGAAATAGATGCGGGAAGCGCTGAGCATCTGCAATCCCTACTGAACCTAGCTCACTCTCACACAGCTGTGTGGCTTCTGCAGGGCCACTACGGAATCACTTTAGGGCTGGATGCCCACAGAGAGCAGATGTGCTGGGGAAGGAGGACCCATTGCTATCCCGCCACCGTTCAGATTAGTCACATGTTAGAAACACGGCACTGATTTAAAGCTGCTGCCCACACAGCTACTCCCTGGATTCCTCACCTCTCTCCACTCAGCATCACTCCATTGCTCTATGACCACTGGTTCGGGTCGGAACTCGTGAAGGACGATGTAGTCTGCAGAGAGCAGCTGCACAGAGAGTTCATAACAGCACCCACAGTCAAACCTGGCAGCATACCTGGAGAGACAGAGAGAGGTCAGGCACTGGGAAGATACACACACCTGCCGGGACCGTCACCCTTCTGGGGATGCCCATTGCCAGAGAAAAGCCATCCCTGCTCTTGGCATGGCAAGGGTTAGTCATTTTATACAGGGGCTCGGAAATGGAGCTGAAGCCTACCAGTGAGATGGGAAAGCCAGCTTGCACCCCTTATTTGTAATGGCATCGCCAGTTCTGTAGTAACCCAAAGGTGGTATTACTATTACCTAGCATTTTTCTTCAGAGTACCTCAAAGAGCTGTACAGACCGGGGAGTATCATCATGCCCTGGAGGGGAAACTGAGGCACGGACATCATGTGAGCCAGTGACAGAATTCTGGAGTCCTGGCTCTGTGACTTTCAACACTAGATCATGACCCCTTCCAGACTCAGGAACAGAACCCAAGTCTGACTTGTTCTTTATTAAATCTTTACAGTCCCCGGAGGTAGAGTCAAAGAACTCCACTGATGTCATTGCAGCTGAAATCCAGAGTTGTCCTAGCATATGCAGAGAGCCTAGTTCTTATGCACGCACTCACCAGTCCTTGACCATAATATCAGGCCGTATTTCATCCATCAGCTGATCCCAGTAACCCTCTTCCTTTAGGTTAATGAGCTGAGACTTTAGACACTTCCTGGGAACAGATCATGTGAGTTTTTAGCATCACATGCAACTTGTATTTGAGCCTATTTCTTCATCTCTCCACTGGAGTTTAGTGGTTCTCTTTAGTTAAAGCCCAAGGCTCATCCCCAGATTAGTAACACCCAGGTCCCGTGCGGTACATGCTGCTAGCCCAGACAGCACATGGTGTCAGGGATGCTGCAGCAGACATCCTGCCCACTCAACAGCAGCTAATCCTCACTTTTGACCCCTACTCAACTGCTTTCATTGGGGATCGCTGGACCCAGACACACACACAGAGTCTGAATCCGACTGTCCCACAGGTTTGGAACAAACTCCGTTCCATTTTACTGGCAAAGGACTGCGAGGAAAGCTTCTGTCTAGGTTATAACCCATTTCCCAAACCTTTACACAAGCTGTTTGGCCAATGCTTCTATCAGAAGAGAAACAAAAATCTGATCTGTGAGGAGCTTCCCGTCTCCACCAAAAAACCTCTACTGGTTTTGTAGCCATTGGGTGCCCCTGAGACATTGCCTGGGTGGCAGTATGCCTCATAAGAGGGCAGAGAGGACGCTCCCCCTGTATCTCCACAAGGTAACTAGTTACTTCTTCCTCGTTCTATTCCTGGGCCCAGCTCCACCCGCTTCCACCCGTTCTCAAACTAACAGCCAGGGTGCCCTCTTCCCTCCAGGGCCAGTTTCAGAGCACAAGAATCTGATTCTTACCCATAAGAGGTGACAAAATATTTGCGCACTTGTGGGCTGGGAAAGTCTCTTCCGTGATGCCCAGGCAGGTCCTCAACTTTCCATTTATCTCCCTCGTTCGGTTTCAGATTCCAGAACTGAAAGCTCTCTAGGAAGGGATCAGAAAGGGGACAGTGAGGCCACGCAACGGAGGGCTAATCCCCAAAAGGGAGAGCAGAAGGGTCGGAGAATGTGAAGTTTTCAGCCCCCACCTCAATTTTCCGCAAGCATCTAGTTTTCACTTTAAAAAGCAAGTGGCGGGGTGGGAGGTGGCAGCTTTGTCCCCGGGATATCGCAGCAGACTGGGAATCCATTCCCAGTGATTTCAAGGTGTATTTAGTTTCTCTGCTGCAGAGTCTCCTCCGGCCTAATCTACCCATGTCTTCCATGGGCGAGCCTGGCCGTCAGCCAGCACTCCCCTAAACAGCAGCATTCATTCACAGCCAAGTGCTGGAGCACAGACCAGGCCCCCCAGCAAACCGACATGCTGCCGCCCCTTTACATCAGCCTTGTACCAAAGGCTCCCGCTACACACTTCCACAGGAGCGCGAGCCTGCCCAAACCCCTTCGCCTATCCTAGAGCGACCTGAGGAACAATTCCCCACTGCTCAGCTGCACTGGGGCCACCGCAGGCTGGGGGGAGTGGAAGGACCAAGGGTGCAGCAGCCGATGATTTTATCACCGTGTCATTTAAACTGGCTACCCACTTGCATGCTGTCGAGGCCCCGCCTATGCTGGAGATTTGTCCTGGTTACAGGTGCAGCTTTACCAGCCTACGCTAGCGGTTGCACCAGCGCAGCTGGATCAGTAGCCAAACACAGATGGCTGTAGCCAGGGCAAATCCACAGCGCAGGCGAGGCCCGAAAGATTAGGCCTTGGGCAAGGCTATGAACTGACCAGCCTCCTAGCTGCTGGGGAATTCCCCTCCCACCCCCACTTTCCAATAAAAAGGAACAAACCTTCAGCACAGGGATTTTTGAGTAAGTTTTTCTTCAGGCTGCAGAGGAAGTAGAAGATCTTCCAGTCCTGGATAGTCTTGTCCCACTTCTCATGATTAAAACCCTCCCGCTGGCACTTGCGTTTCCACACAGTGGCTAAGTTGATCACATCCCGCCACAGGACACAGACAAGCCGGCAGTTACAAATCAGCTCCCGGGCGGGGACCAGGGAAAAGAGTTCCACCAGGACATCTTCAGGCAGGTCACCGATGTTTGCCATCTTTCTTTGGGCCCCAGCAGCCTGTAATGCAGGCCAGGGAGAGAGTCACCAGGCACGGTCCGCCCAGAAAGGGTGTGAACACAATAAGCAGAGCAGGTCTCCCATTGAATTGTGGTGGGAGAGGGGAAAGGCAGGAGGAGGAAAGGGAGTTAGGACATGGAAGTCAGATTTATAAAGCACTGCACTAGGCAGACATCCCAGAGTGCTGCACTGAGGCTGTGGCTACACTGGCAAAAATGGAACCTGATCGCCACCAATCTCTCTCACCAAGGGTGAACTGTGGTCCCATTTATGCAAGGCTCTTAAGGCCAGATATTTAGGTGTCTAAAATGCAGATGGGGCTTAGCTGGATGCGTGAGTCCCTATAGGAGTCAGGCATCTAACCTGCATCGGTGATTCTGAAACCCCCCCACGGCATCTAGCTATGTCTTTAGGCTCTTCCATATTTCTGAACATCTGGCCCTTAGGCCACCGCTGCGTTGGACTTTGAGCCATGTGCTAAAGCGAAACTCCATTCAAAGTGGGGGTGGGGGGGGAGGCGAAGTTGCCTTGTGGTTGGGGCTGAGGCAGGCTTGCCTTGCGGGAAGGGGGGGGGGAAATCTGGTTTTTTTTTTTTTTTTTTTTGCATTTCCAAGCTGGTACCATTAGTTGGCGCCTGGGAAGTGTGTCAGGGTGCTCAGCACCACCCGGGGGGTGCCCAGCCCCATGGGCTCCCTTAGGCCATGCAAAGCCCCCTCCCCGCCCCCGGAGCCCGACTCACCCCCGCTAGGGATCCCGGCCCCCAGCCCCATACACGGGCAGCAGCGCGGCCCCCTCGCCCCCGGCTCCTGCCCAGCTGCCGGGCGGGGGAACCCGGTGTCCGCCCGGCCGGGCCAGGCTACCCCGGCCGCTTGCAGCCGAGCTCAGGGCCGCCGCCTGCGTCTCCTCCCCCGGGGTAGGGCCAGGAAGTGCGAACCGACCCCTCCCTTCGCGGGGCCCAGACCTCCCTCCACCCCGGCGGAGCGCCCGCCCCGATCCCCGGCTCCCACCCCCGCGGGGCGCCCCCGGAGCCCCGCTTCCCTCCTGCCCCGCGCCAGCTCACCGCCCGCCGGAGCCCGGCGTCCAGGAGCCGGGGCCAGCTGCCGCGGCCGCCCGGGGAGAAGGAAAGTAAAACTGCCGCTGTGCCGCGATCGTCACGCCGGCCCTGAGCTCCCTCTGGCGGTCAGCCAGCCCTGGTCTCTCCTTTCTACTCACAGTCACCTCTCGAGGGCAGGGGCTGGTGTTTGTACAGCACCGAGCACAGCGGGGTCGTGGGCCACGACTGGGGTTCCTGGGCGCTACCACAGCCCCAGTAAACCATAAAGCTGAAGAGTGAGAAAGGGAGACAGGGGCTGGGTACGAGAGGGACAAGCACAGGGTACCAGCACCCAGGCCGCAGCTACGCTAGGAACTCCTGACAGCCTGGCTAGGTCGGACAGGGGTACCATGAGGTGTGACTAGTGTCCAGCCTGTCTGCCAGCGAGGGTAGACGCAGGTATACAGGCTCACTTTTGCTGATACAGGTTAGGGGGCCTGAAGGTCGGGGTGGGAAGTGACTGCAGGCCCCCTAACCTGTACCAGCAAAAGTGAGCCTGTATACCTGCGTCTACACTGGCCGGCAGACAGGCCGGACACTAGAGGCGGCTGTGCAGACAGAAGTGCAGTGGTGCTGACAGAGGCGTGCTTGGCCAGTATCGCCGTACCACGGTGCAAATCGCTGCTCGCGTAGACTTGGGCCGAGCTGGGTGGACAGCGGGGGGGGGGGGTGTGTGTGTGTACCCTGCATAGTACCCACAGCGTCTGTTATCACTTGGATCTGGCTATTCTGTTATAGGAATCTGCTTCATCTCAAGGAAAAATGTACTTAAACAGGGAGGAATTAAAGTTACAAGAGGCAGAAGAATAAAACCAAAATGAAGCAAAAAGTTTCATTATTAAAAAAGAAAAAAAACCTTCAGAAAAAGGGAACCATTTTTGTGAATTATGTACACAAGTCATTATTGTTCTTGCCCAACCCTCTGCCATGGACTGAGAGCTCCTTTGAGCAGAAGTGTTTGGAAAGCATCTAGCACAGAGCGGGCATTCACACAACTAAAGAACGAGAAACATGATTTAGATAAATGAGGGTAAGGGGATGTCTAGGACCAAAAAAAAAAAAAAAAAAAAAAAAAAAAAGTTATAAACAAACCCCTCTCCACCCCCATAGCTGCTAATCACACTTGGATGATTAGGAGTGAAATCATTTTACAAACCCAGTTTACTTTTCACCATCGATACCAAAACCAATCAAAATGCTAAGTGCCTAGGAGCTGTAAAGATTTGCTCTAAACAAAACTGAATCTCCACATCATGCTCTTACTGTAAACGCTGTCCTTCCTGTAGCTAATCACCGTCACTTGGCGCTGGCTTTACTGGGCAAAGCACCGAGCACATTCCTGAGCCCTGCATGCAGAATGACAAGAGTTACGGGGCCCATTCTCTTTCCGCCCGTCACTCGACTTGGACCAGGCAACTAGCGCAGGCTCAGCTCCTGAAAGCACTTACGCACACTAGTAATTCTATGCATGTGAGGAGGTCTCCTGCAATCACAGCCGCAGGCATTTGACCTTTCTGAAAAGGAGGCCCAAGGGGTCTCAAGTTGGGCACCCAAAAAGTGGAGGTGCCCACAAGTTCGCGGCCGCTTTGGAAAATACGGCTGCTTGCCTGCCGCTGGGGAGGAGAGAGGAGCGTGAGATGGTGGGAGGAGGCGGAAACAGGAGTTGAGGCATGGTTATGCAGATCTCCCAAGGGGATGAGGAGAGCCCCCAAAAGGATGTAGAAGACGACAGTAAGGCAGGGGGCAGATTCGAGAAGGGAATGGCAGTTGCACTTAGAGATTGAATTTACTCATGTGGTTCATTGTTAACACAAAACATTAGAGTCTGTGAGGATGAGCAGCCGGGTCTTAGCCTCTCCCATTCCCTAGTAGCTGGGTATGGAAGGTGGCATTGGCCTACACCCCAGCTGGGATTTCTCTTTGCCCCTAGAGAGCCAGACCCTATGGGAGCCTCCTTCTATCTATCTAGCTAGCTGTTTATACCACCCTCAGCAGTGTGGTACATGAGAACCTGCATCTCACAGCCACCAGGTGCCCCCCAGCCAGTGCTCAAAGTGGGCAAGCACCTCCAATGCTGCAGCGCCCTCCGCAGGTGGAGAGCAGAGCATCAGGGATAGATCCGGGATACAGCTGGAGTGAGCCCTGTACAGCAGGCCCTATTTGGCCCCTCACATTAACGTGCAGTTTGGTCTCCCCTTGCCCTGGGCTCTTGTATGAAACACCTAATGCCGGGGCAATACAGGGTGGCAAAGGGCACGTTCACCCTCCCAACACCTTGGGAGGTAGGTGTAAACACCCCCTCCCCCTTTGACTGGTCAGGAGGCAGAGTGACTTGCCCAAGCTCACACAGAGCCTGAATTAGAAATCAGTAGTCCCTGGCTCCCAGACTCACGCACACACCCCTAGGTAACACTCTAGCCAGGTCAGCAATATCCCAAGAGCCAATACCCGAGAGCCTCCTGGATTGCAGCGGATGATGCGCTGCCCCTTTAAGAGAGGAACCCATTCTGCCAGCTCCATGCTCTAGCAGAGCGGAGCCAGCATTAGTTACTTGCCTGCGACAGACCAATCCAGAACGGTGCAGCCGTCTCAGGAGCAGCAAGTGAGGTAGGAGCGTCTCAGCATCTCCTGTTCCTCTCTCCCTGCAGGGCTGCGATGCTGCTGGAGAGGCAGGCCTTTTGCACAGCAGCCTCGGCTAGCGCTGCAGCACCCTTGGTGTGTTACGGGCATTGTTAGGACAGGTGCTTTAACCCTGCAGCGCTCCGGCTCTCTTTGCAAGGCAGAGAGTGCTCCTTTAAGGCTTGTGCAGATAGGGGAACAAGGCACAGGAAAGGTTTGGGAAGGGCAGGGCACCTGGCAGAGGAGACCAGGGTATGCCCCCCAATAGAGAAAGAATGGGAATCGGAAGTTGTTCAGTTTATTATGGACTCAGGTTAAGTTAAGGGGAGACTCTTGGGAAGGGGACAGGGGAGGACGTGAAAGCAGAGCGGGGGCCGAGACTCGGGCAAGGCGGTGAAATTGAAGGAGAACCGATGAGTCTGGCTAGTCCGGAGACGCAGTGAGCTTGTCAGGGAGGGTGCAGCAAAGCTGCTGCAGATGATGAAGTCAGCAGGGACTGCAGCCTGCGTGATCCGAGTCTGGCCTGTTCTGCCCTTCAGGAATTTCCTTCATGTTAAACGCTGAGCTCGTAACTTGGCTGGGTGGCAGGGTGCGGATACAGCCCCTGGTAGCTGTGGAATTTTGCCATCTGATGCCAGTGCAGGGCAGATGGGAGACACCTGGAGCTCTGAGCTTTTGGGTTCAGAATACCAACAGCAACGGCCTCTGCATCCTGCCCTGCCTTACTCAAGTGACAGCGCTTCGTGGGGGCGGCCTGGCTGTATAATGCTGCCAAGGTTTCTCCAAATGGCATGCCAGGTTTGCCCGCTTGGTTCCATTCGCTCCCAGCAGCACTCCGAAGATGGACAGAATAGAGCCTAGCGCTAGAAGAAAGCTATGATTTGCTCCTGGCCAATCTGGTCAGGTCCTCTCCAGACTGCACCTTGCTGCAGCCTCAGCTGCTTCTCAACAGCAGGAGTCAGATGGGATAAAAGCACCGTCATGGTGCATCCCATATGAATGATGTGGTCTGGAACCCGCACACTCATCTCTGGTTACTCCGTCGCAGTTGGCTCCAAAGGCTGGGCCTGCAGGGGTGGGCTCAGCTCAGTGACAAAGAAGGTTTCCGAGTCCACACACTGAAGCAGGGCGAGTGCTAAGGGACACTTCTGACCCTGTTGTTAGGATTCCTAGGCTTTGGAGGGAGGACTGGAGAGTCAGAGGGGACTCGATTGAGATATATGCCATTACACAAAGTGCATCATTCTGTCCTGTCACATGAGAGCAAAGGGGCCACTGTGATATGAAGGGCTTGCAAATTTCGAACACGCCCAACTAAATCTGACGCATTGTCAAGGATTTACAGGGCGTCCATCACCATGGTATCTGGGCACCATTACATGGCATACACCAAGACATTAGTCATCTTATGAAGGGAAACCCAACACCCGGATGCCTGCAGCTTTTCATTTGGAAGTGAATCCATTAGCAAGGCCAGGTGTCTTGCAGCTCTTGCTACAAACAGCCAGGTTCCTGCATAAGCAAATTTCTGGAAGGATTGCACTCCCGAGGCACAGGCTGGCTAGTGAAAATGCCCAACCTCAAGCACTCACAGGCTTCACCCTTGAGCTGTTACATTTTAATTTTCTGTTACTTCACTGTTGCCAGAAGTCAGAGGCTTCAATAAAAGTTCTTGCAGTTCTGTAAGAACTTAATATAGGAATAACCTAGTCTCATGTTTCAAGGTACAAGGTGCTCAGGGGTCAGGAGGAATTCGTTCCCCCTTGGACACTAGTGTGTGATGACACTGCTGCAAGATGGGCTGGGTTGTCTTTTCCCCCTTCTTCTCAGGCTGCAGGCATTGGCTACTGCCAAAGGTGGGCTACCAGCCCCGATGGACCAATTACCTGCTCAAGGGGTGTAACTCCTCTCCCCTTGTTTTCAGAGAGCTCCGCCCAGCCTGGCCAGAGGATGGACTCCCTCCCCGAAGCCGTCCTGATCCAGATCCTGGCCTCCATCCCCGCGGTGGAGCTGGTGCTGGCGTGCCGCCTGGTCTGCTGCCAGTGGAAGAACCTCGTGGACGGAGCAGCTCTCTGGACCCTGAAGTGCCAGCAGGAGGGCTTCACCGGGGCAGAGCCTAAAGAGGAGGCCGAGAACTGGCAAACATTCTACTTCCTGAGTAAGAGGAAGAGGAATTTAATCAAGAACCCCTGCGGCGAAGGCGAGTGACTGAACTTTGTAACACCCTCGCCCGGTGAGGGGAGGACCGGGCTGGTTCCTGAGCATTGTGCAGCTCTGGTCACTTTAAGAGGCCTTGGGTTGGGGTGAGATGCAGCACCTGTCTCACTGCGTGTGAGACTAAATCAACAGCAGCTGGCCTGGGGGTTCCATTAACAGGGATGGTGGCCAGCTGTTGGATCCTCTTTACACAAGCACCTGCTGGGATTTCCAGGAGGGGGCACGTGCTCAGGTCCACGTGGTTAGCGGCCACTGCAACATAACATCACCACCATCTGTGGTGCTTTACCCTTCCCAAGTCCTGTAAGCCACCCTCCCCTACAACCCGGGAGCTTCCACTCCAGCTTACAAAGAGGAGGAATGATGAGGTGCTGGTCAAGGCACAGGACTGCAGGGTCTGAGACCTGGGTGCCTTTTGGTTCTGCTTTGGATTCAGTGGCAGTTCACTTACAGGGTTGGTTTCAAAGGGTCTCCATTGGGCCAGGATTCTGCATAGGGTTTGGTTACTATTGGGGTCTCAAAACAAAAACAACAAGGGGAATTTTCAAAGGAGAACATGGGCAGTGCTTATTTGAAAAATCTGCTTTTAAATCACATACCCAAGGCTACGTGGTGAGTTTGTGGCAGAGTTTAGAGCTCAAGAACCCCTGGTTCCTGCTCTGCCTACAGACCACTGGATCACGCTGCTTCTGGCTGTATCACTCACCAACAGTTGAGCAGATCTGCTCCCAACTTTCCAATATAATTCTGAAAATGCTCAAGCAAAAAGGAAGGGTGGTGGTGGTGGTCGTGGATCTTTTGGTCTGTTCTGACCACGTTAGAGGAGGGTTTAAACAAGGCTAAGCAAGGAATCCTGGCTCCAACTTTACAAAGAAAACCTTTACCTCTCTTATGAACTCTTTAAGAAAGCTTTAAAAATTTTAATGAGCTTGTCCCTACTGATGCCAAGTGTTAGCTGTGTGCATTTGATTTCAGCTTGGAGAAGGAAATGGATCAGTCCTCTCCTGCACTAATCCACTGTGGCAGCCCTGGGAATGTTGAAATACAATAAACAGAGTTTTCATTGGACTTGTTTAAATGATCACGGAACCATTGCAATCAATGTTGGGGTTTGTAAAAGCTTGGTGTTTTTTTTTTGTTTTTTTTTTACCAACCTGGCATTTTTGGTCTAAATCTGACCCCACAAGCATCTCTCTAAGGCCTGGTCCACACACAAAGTCACAGCAATTTAACATCACACCTATAGTTTAACTGTGGCAATATGTACCTAGACCAGTCTGAAATGCTGGGCAGGGCTCTCTAGTGAAGGGAGGCTGCTAAGGCAATGATCAGAGCACTGGTGCAGAGAATCGAGGGCCAGATTACAACAGTCCTACCAAACAGTACCTTGCACTGCAGATAGTCAATAGGCTTGCTTGTGGAGTAAAACACAAACACAAGTCGAACTCCCTGCCTGGATCTGTTAAAGAAATCTCCACGTAGGAAGGTGAAAGATTTTTGAAGCCACGTGACTATAACCCAGAGCCTCTCTCTTGTTCTGCTACCTGCAGAGAATTTAGAGCACTGGGGGGAAGTGGAGAACGGAGGTGATGGCTGGAAAATTGAGGACCTGCCGGGAGACTTTGGAAAAGAATTTCCCAGTGATGGAGTCCACAAATACTTCGTCACCTCCTACGAGTAAGGCTGCCCTCTTCTCTGGCTGGGTTCTACCCGACGCTGGCATGTGAGGAAACAGGGCTGCGCTCACCCGGTAACCTCTTGTCTTCCAGGTGGTGCCGCAAGTCTCAGGTCATCGACCTCAGGGCTGAGGGTTACTGGGAGGAGCTGATGGACACAACCCAGCCTAAAATTGTGGTAAAGGACTGGTAAGTAGGGGGGTGGCGGTTGTGCTGGGCTGGCAGGGAGAGAGGGGAAAGGCCAAGGGAAGCAGAGAGAGGGAGATGAGGAGAGGCCGGAGCTGTGTCTACACTGGGGTTCGACCCCTATTTCCCACCATAGCTTACGTGGGTATGGGTCCATCAGTGGTAGCAGAGGTGGCAGGTCAGTGCTTCGTGCCTCTTGCGGACACACTGGGGAGAACACCAGCCCCTTGTCTACACCAGCGCTCCCCCACAGCTAGCAGCGGTGGGAGCCTGAAACAAGCTCACAGTAATCCAGGCAGTTGGGGCTTTGCTTTCTGGACATGGCTTGCCCCTGTCTGTGCTTGCCGTAGAACGGTGCCCAGCCCGGGCCCAGCCGCACTACTCAGCGCCGGGCCTGTTTGCGGAGCGGCCGCGAGGGGTGAGGCTGGCAGCTCGGGTCTCTTTGCAGGTACGCGGGTCGCAGCGACGCCGGCTGCCTCTACCAGCTGCACGTGAAGCTGCTGTCGGAGCACGAGGACGTCCTGGCCGAGCACCAGAGCGACACCGTCGCCATTCCGCAGGACAACGCTGCCAACTGGACTGAGGTGAGTCCCGGCGAGCGGCTGGGCAGAGCCAGGGCAATGGGACAGGGCAGCGCATGCCCAGGGGCCGCAGGCAAAGCCAGATGGGAAGGGGCTTCCCTTGGTGAGCTCAGCTATGAAAGGAGCAGGATGGGGTGAAGGCTGGGTGTGTGTGGGGGGTCTCCCTCCTCTTGTGCAGCTGTGACCATGAGGCTGGGTTCCATGCAGCTCAGTGACCTGCCAACCCACCCACCTGAGTGGATGGGGGAGAGGGAAGTGGCCCGGAAGGGGAAAGCTGCTGATGGCCCCAGCGTAGCAGTGGGGCCCGAAGACCCTCAGATAGTCCATCTCCCCATAGCGACTAGTGACCCCATCCCCGAAGGGCGGGGTTCAAAGCCTCACTCCACGAGGGGAGATTCAGGGGTGGTTTGTGACTTCCAGGAAGCCATTGTCTCTTGCTCTGCCCCCTCAGCTCTCCCACACCTTCTCCAACTACGGCCCCGGGGCTCGCTTTGTGCGCTTTGAACACGGAGGCCAGGACACACTCTTCTGGAAAGGATGGTACGGTGTCCGCGTGACCAACAGCAGCGTGATGGTGGAGCCCTAGCCGGGCCATGGCCCCTCAAGCTAGACCGGGTCCCGTTCACCACAGCTGACCCCTTGGGTCCTCCATGGGCTTTGGATGGTTTCTGCATGACGCTGCTTCCAGAGACGAGGCGGGAGCACCAGGCTGAGAGTATATAACTACGTGTGTGTGTGTGTGTGTGTGTGTGTGTCCCATCTTTCCTCACTGGGTTATGCAGAGTCTGGGAGTAGCTGGTTTGGGGTCCATTAAATGCACCAACCCTTAGAAAGCTTTAAAAAACCTCACTGCTCTCCCCTGCCCCACTCGCCCGACGCCCTTTCAGCCAGCCCCAGCGTCGCTTTGGAGTGGTGCCAAGGCTGGAGTAGGGGGAACGAGCGAGCTGGCTATAAATAATTCCAGGACCCTCCCTCTCCTTTGGGCTGACGTCACCTCAGACCCTAAACCTCCCTCCCCAGCAGCTGTGCTGAACAGTGACTCTCACGGTGCCACTTACCAGCATCAGATACAGTCCATTTTGAGAGGGATGCAGGCTTCATCTTCTAGACGCTTCAAGAGAGAGGCATGGCCCTATGGTCTCAACACAGGACCAGGAAGCCCCGAGTCCCAGTTCTGCCACTGAGCCCCTCTGTGGCCTGGGGCAAGTCACTTAGCTTCTCTCCCCATCTATAACAACAACAGTTGCCTACCTCCTGGGAGAGAGAGCTCGTTAAAGTTTGCATTGCTGGGTGGCTGGTTTCTTTATTATTAATAATAATGCAAAGCAGCAGAGAGAGGAGGGTGCCTTTTGTCTTAGGCTGGGCCCAGGAAGGGAACATAGAGATGAGGGTGGAGACTGCCCTGGAGCCGTGTCTAGTTTGTTAAAAATGAAGCAGCTTAGATAGCATAAGCCAAAGTCTGGAGAGAGACCAGGACCTGAGCCCAGGCAGATCAGCTGGAAATAATCCAGATGGGAGAGAGAAAGAGAGTAAGTGTGAATGGAACCAGATCCAGCTTCCCCAATGGGCCTCTAGACTGGGCTAAATCCTGACCTCAGGCTCTCGCTTTTTGTAGGCAGGACAGGGGGAGGTTCTTAGAGGAACCCTCCTTTCAAGAACATCTTCTGCCTCATCCCTTGGGAACCTTGGCCCTCTCTCCCAGCCTCCTCTGCGTGCTGTACCCCACGTACCAGGGAAGGGCATACATGAGAGCCGCTATCTCAGCTGACACACCAGGGATTGAACCAGGGACCACCAGAGCTCAAGGTGTGACCGGCTATCGCTTGAGCTACAGCCCCAAGGCTCCTGGGTGGGAAGGGCTGTAACAGGTTCACATCCTCTGCAAATCAACTTCACCCATGTACCCCGCTCTGCCCCACCTCCATCTCCCCCTGCTCTTCTCCATCCTCCTCATCTCTCCCCTCTGCTCACTCCCCTTTTCATGCTCCCCTGTGCCCCCTCCCCAAGTGCCCTCACTCTCCATCTCTGGGGGACGTTCTCCTGGACGCCCCCTTCTGATGCCGCTGGCATTTCTTGGGCTTGAAGCTCCTGGGGATGGTATCTGTGGGATGTAGCCCAGGCTCTGATGTCGCATGCTAGAGATAACAGGTGGAAGGGAAGGCCGGGCAATGCAGAAAGTCACATGCTCCAGAGCCTAAGAACCCACTGCAGCCTCTGAGCACTGCCCAGGGCCTGCAGCGAGTCCCGTGCTAATCAGGCTTTTGGAGCCCAGAGAAGCTGCTGCTAACCGTCACCTACCCAAGGATGAGACCTGGCTGTTTCCACGGGGCCTCTGGAAACACAGATCCACCTCGAAGGCACACGCCTATGTGCCAGGAAACACGTATGTGCATCCTCCCCCTTCGTGCCTCTTGACATGGCCTTGGGCCACGCCCACAACACCAAACAGAAAATCCTAAACTTAGCTGAGCCGAGACTAGCCCCCCACCACCCGGCAACCAATCCTAGTGGAAGAGCCTTCCCTTAAGCAGGCTGAGTGGGTGGCTGGAGAGAAAGAGTGTCCTCTTTGCCTCTGCTGTCAGGACAGTGCACCCATAACCCCTAGCACCAAACTGTGCCATTAGCCAATGCAACACGTTCATGTTTCTTTTGCAAAAGGCAAAAGCAGTGCTTAATCTGGGACAGGGCGGCACCTCTGGGCTTGGCAGTTCAGAGCCCAGAGACGCCGGGGCAGCTCAAAGAGGGAGTTCAGAGCCCCAGCACCGCTGGCCTTGCCGTGTCAATTATGGAAGTAAAACAATTGCTTGAGCCCCGGCCCCTCTTTCATTACAAAGGAAGCCCTGGGCAAGTGCTTCTGAGCCGCCACCTCGTGTGTCCGGCCTTCTGTCAGGCTCTCTGCAAGTTGCTGCACCTGGACACGTGGGCCCCTCTTGCATCCTAGGCCCCTGTCCCAAGCCGGATGGTCTCTCTGGCTGAAGACCACAAATAAAAGCACTGTGTGTATGAGCCCCACCTGGAGGCTGTGTCTGTGTCTCTGGGCTCAGCATGCTTTCCTCCTGTGATACATGGGTGGGGCTGGGCTATGGCAGCTGCCTCCAGCCAAAGGGTGCGGGGCCAGGATTCCTTCCTCAGTGCTGGGTCTCCCACAGGGAGGGCCCGTGCCAACATCCCAGCTATACCCGTCCCATTAAGGAGCGGGCTATGCTTGGGCGAAGGGGCCAGGGGGCTGGGAGAGCACAGCCGCCGGTCCGGGGCCAGCAAGAGCTTTTCACTCAGCACACGTCCCGTCCCCTTCCCTCCCTTGGGGCTCTAGGAGCCAAGACACAGTTCGTACAAAGGGCTCACCTCGGGCTGTGAACTGGCCCCTGCCGAATGGGAGACGAGGCTCTGCCTGCTCAGAGTCTGAGACCTCTTGCCACCTGCCTCCCAGGAACCCAGGCTTTCCTGGAGCCCCTGACTGGGCCCCGAGTCCCCTCCCTTGCTTCACAACTCTGCCCTAGTTGGGGGACTGAAGCCTGGTGTTAACTCCCTGCTTGCTGGGTAGGTCTCTGTGCCCGGCCCTACTGCACACAGGGGCTCTCTCAGCTGCTCAGCATGGTGCTAGTCAATATCCAGCCCAGTTATCAGCTGCCGGCCCCCCTGGAAGAGACAAGAGCCTGGAATATCCCTAGGGAATTGATACAGGCAGCAGAGGGATCCGTGCAACCAGCCACGATACAAGCCCTTGCACCTGAGCTGGTTCCTGTGGTCCCACCCCACGTTACATGGGCAGGCTTCACATTCACCTCCTCAGGCAGCGGGTGTCCCCACCGCTCCACTGGCTGACGGTGCATGTCTACAGAAGCGAAGTCCTGAGGTCCAAGAGTCCCTGTGGATGGGCCAGCAGGAGCCCTCGGGGAGGTTGAGGGAGGCCCAGTGGCTCAGCCTGGCCCTGTGGGGAACAACAGGGTAAACAGGATCCTTGGGCAAAGGAGGAGCGGCCCTGTGCTTGGAGAGCCTGGCTGGGGACGACTCCCGCCCATTTCCAGAGGGAGTTCCCGGAAACACCCCTGACCCGTACTCCGGGGGGATTCTCGTGCTACCACCATGCCTGCCCTGGGCCTGTACCCGAGGGTGGGGGTGACTCTGGTCCCAGTGGGGTCCTGCCTATTCTTTATGCCTGCACTCCAGAGCCCCCTGCCGCCTTTAGACAGGGGGCTGGATTTCCCCCTCTCACCAGCTTGACTTCTGTGTCACTCCACTGAAGACAGAGGAGCCACTCCTGATTTACACCTGGTGTAAGAGCTCAGACAAAGGCCCAGGCTTTCCTGCTCTGAGGGACAAGGATTAGCGGAAGGGTCCCACCTTCCATAACGGTGGCTGGCTGGCATCTCCTGTGCCCAGCAGATGGCTCTGTGGTACCACAGCAGGTCCCCGATGTGGATTTTCTGCGCTCGCCCCAACGCCTGAAAGCAGCCCCCCCGCTGCTCTCCAGTGTCCTTCTAGCCGCTCACGCCACGCATCCGGGTTTGGAGGGTAAGGACAGCAACTCACCCGTCAGTCTGCCAGGGCCAGGCTGCTGGGCGGGGGGTACAAAAGCACCTCTGCCAGTTAGGCCCCTAACTCCCCTGGGAAGGCAATGGAAGTTGGGTGCCTGACTCCCTTAGGCCTGGTCTATACTGAAAAATTAGGTCAACCTAGCTTCATCGCTCAGGGCCGTGAACAACTTCACGCCCTGCCTGAGGGAGTGACGCCAACCTGAGCCCCGGCACAGACGCGGCGAGGCCGATGGAAGAAATCTTCCAGTGACCCAGCTCCCATCTCTCGGCGAGGTGGGTAACTGCATCAGCGGAAAAAACCCTCCTGTCGATAGAGGAGCGTCCACTCTTCCCCGGAGCAGTGCCACTGGGGGTGTCAACATGGCCTTAGGCACTTTTGAAAATCCTGTCCCTTTGTCTGGTCTAAATGCTTTGCATCTGCCCCCCTTTGCAGCACAGGTGCAGGGACCAGGGGTGCAGGGCGGGGCTGCAGCATTCCCAGGTTTTATGTGGGGCTCCGGCTGCTGGCCCTGCAACTGGGGGCTCTGCTCCCAGCCCTGCATGCGGGCTCCCAGATGCCAGCCCCGTGCCCAGGGCTCCGCCCATGGCCCCAGCCGTGGCCCCCTTACTCCTGTCCACATCCCCCCTCCCAGAGCCACGGCCCTGTTCTTGGCCCCAGCTCTAGGTGCGGTGGTGGGGGGGTGGGCACAGACAAGGCTAAGGGTGGGGTGCAGCACCCCCACTCTAAAAAGTGTTCCAGCACCCTGCTTTGCAGCCAGCCCCACATACCTGCCTCCTGCAGCCAACAATGAAATCTGCCCCAAGGACCCCCCCCCCCAACCCCTCTCTTCAGAGATCCAACTGTCCCCCAGTTCACAACGCACATCTACTAGGCCAACTGAGCATGGCTGGATCCTTGGGCTGCCCCATGTAACAGGCTTCAGTGTAATTCCTGGGGCTAACACACCACCATCGGTGTCATACTTGGGACCCACTGGGAGTTAATGCACCCATGACAAAGAAGCAGAAGGGCCCTCCCCCTTGAACATCACTGTGCCATTGAAGTGCTGAGCCACGGACAGCTTCAGTGACCAAAGGGTTTCCTGCCCTTTCTGTAAATAGCAGCACCACCTAGCTTTTACTTATTACTTGTATTACCATAGTGCCTAGCTCCCCCCCCCGTCATGGACCAAGGCCCCACGGTGCAAAGTGTTATACAAATACAGCACAAAAAGACAGGCCCTGCCCCCAAAGAGCTTACAATAGCACTTTCCATCAGCAGATCTCAAAGCACGTTACAAAGCCCATTTTCCCCATTTTACAGAAGAAGAAACTGAGGCCCAGACACATGACTTCCCCAAGGTCACCCTGGAGGTCAGTGGCCCAGCTGGAAATGGAACCCAGGTGTCCTGAGTCCCAGTCCAGTGCCCTATCAACTCAACCACACTGCCTTACCCAATGCCTGCAGCAGAGTCAGCTCTGATGAAGTTCCTTCTCACCCCAAGCGCTTATCCAATGGCAGTTACTCCCCTCAACCAGCTGGTGCCGTGGCAGCCAGCATACATCCTCCTTGGGTTCCTCTCAGCTGGATCCTTTGGTGCCTGCCCACTTCCACTGCCCACCTCTCCCACTCTACCTACTGCTGCTTCAGCTTCCCCGCTTCCGTGGTCCAAGAACCTCCCCCACCCCCAGCTGCTACACTGTGCCCCTGCCTCCCAAGAAACCAACGCGACCCCTCCAGCAATTCCCTCCCACCTTCACCACTGAATAAATGGGAGGATGATTCCAAATGGAAGGGCTAAGGATGCTTCAGTTAAGGACATACACATTAAGGATGGCTGGATTAAAGGCCCCTCACTTAAGGACGTGTCTACTAAGGATGCCTAAATTGAGGTGATTGTGTTAAAGACGTCTCAGTTTTACTTTTGTTGTTCTTTCTTTCGGTCTTCTGCTTTTTTCCCCTTAAACAAACTCACCCCCCCAGTAAAACAAATACAAAACCCTGTCATTACTGGAACATCAGCTCTTAGAAACACCAAAGTCTTCCTCCCCAGGCTCGATTACATGCCACCATCTGCCATTCTGGAACAGACCTACTTTTAAATCGGGACTGGAGGAGTGAAGCACCTGCCTGTACCAGGGCCAAGAGCAGCCAGGAGAGTAATGGCAGCTCACACTTACACAGTGCCTTTGACCCCCCCCAAATTACACTGCAGCCACCTCTGGGGTGTACCGTGGCTGCAATCGAACAAGCCCTCAGCAACCATGTCAGGAAATGGCGAAGTCTGCTGTCTCTAGTCGGAACCTGCAGCAGAAGTGGATGAATGAGGGGGTGGTTTTATGAAAGCAGAACAACAGTTACCCAAACGTGGCCAGGAAACCGGCACTAACACCCTGCTTTCTCTGGCAAGAAAGTCAATCTTTAACAAACCTGCCGACAGCTCCGGGAGATGCCAGGAGAAAAGCGCTAGACACAGCCTGTATTCAACCCCTAGCCATCTACAACAGCTGGTGTCCCATCTCGTACGTGGCATCCGAAGCACACAATGGCCAATCACCAGGCTAGAGCCCCACTCAGGTTTCCTTTCTGAAAAGCCCTCTCCAGCCAGCCCTAGCTATAAATGCCACAAGAACTGAAAGGGTTCTTTCATGATAGCCCCTCCAGTTAGCCACTTGCGGAGGAACAGAACAGAGCCGGATGGGGCCTGCCGAGGAAGCACTAACATTCGTCTCTTTGTTGGGCCTAATTGAATTTTCTACATGAAGCAGCTATTATTAGCCACAGGGGCGTTCTGTGGCCAGATGGAGGAGTTTGCTCCCCTGCCTGGATTCAGGATTGGGCGGGGGACGGAGAAACAGGAGGAGGAGGGGGGAAAATCGATCTGGTGTTTCTCTAACTCAGCTGCTTCAGTCAGTTTCCTGAGGAGCTTGATTCCCTTTAAATGAAGTGGCTTTCTGAGGCAGCGGCAGGGAGCTGGGCATCAGCACACCCAGGTAGCCAGGATATGCTTCCGCTCTGATGCCAAGTTACCCCTACCTCCGCACCCTATCCCTGACATGTCCATCCCCTGCTGTCCTTTCTGGGGATCTATCATGAAGACATTTAAGGGGGCAGTGTAGCCTGCTGGTTAGAGCAGGGTACTGGGAGTCAAGAGACCCAGATTCTGTCCCTAGCCCTGCCCCAGATTTTCCTTCAGATACTAGGCAAGTCACTTTCCCTGCTCCGTGCCTCAGTTTCCCCATTTGTGAAGTGAGGCTAATGATGCTTTCCCACCTTTGTGGAGTGCTTTAAGAATCCCAGGAAAGGAGCTGTATAAAGGCATTATTATTATTTCCATGCCCTTGATGGCTGGAGTGCTGGGGGGTTTTAATCCCTGCATTTCTCCAAAGCTGGGGGGGGATGAGATCCCGGCCCCACTGAAATCAAAGGCAAAACTCCCAGGGACTTCAACAGTGCCAAGATTTCAGCCGAGCTCTCGCCATTTTCTCCAGACTCCCAGTTTGGCGGTGTGTTAACAGCTGCAGGCAGAGGTCGTTATAATGCACCAGTGCCAGCAGGGGGCACTCTGGCTGTAGCTTCAGTGAAGCAGGACTCTAGCTCTCCGGTTTTCCGGACTCTTTCCTTGGGAGCTGTTAACACTGCAGTGCAAAGTATCTGGAATAATTGAAGAGGTTTTAAATTTGATGCTGTATTTTGATTCTGGTTTCCAATTCCTGAAGCTGATCTCCCCCCAGACGTAGCTTGGCCTCAGCAATTTCCTTTTCTTCTGCACATCCTAATTTTAAAGGAATATTCAGTCTCCATTTCCATGGCACATTTCAGCCAAAGGAATCCCAAAGCTCTTTGCTAACCGAAGGGCAATCTTGCTTTCCCTGTTCATGAATGCAGCTATCTCTGGGGTGGAACACTTCATCACCACACAGCTGTTTAGCATAGGAAGGGAAAGACTATATTACATTTAGTTCAAATTACAGGGCAAGTTTAATGACATAGTTAACCCAGCCAGAACTGAATCTCTGTGTCCTGGCTAACATCTCACTCTTCCAAAAACAGAGCAACGAGAGCGTGGTTGACCACAGGTCAAGACACTCAACTCAAGGAATCCCCAGCAGCACGGCACCCTCGTGCGCTATGCTCTGGCATTGGTTTGATACCACGCAGGAATAAAAGTATGGTCTACTCAACCACCAGCATTACTTCTGCAGCACCCGGCTTTTCCCTAGAGGTCCCTACTCAAAGTACTGACCTGTGACCCTGCTTATGAGTTGGCAAAAGTCACAGCTGGCAGTGGCCTGTCTGTGTCTTTCTCTGGATTGTACCTGTCAGTGGGAGACTGATCAGCCTATGGTGCCATCTTCATTTCTATACATGCCCTTTTTGACAGACGGCGCCTGCAGGACACATGCCTTTGGGTTTCTTCTCAGTGCCTTTGAGCAGTCTGCTCGGGACCCACAGAGGTCCCTCTCGATCCTGGATGTGCGAGCGCTAAGCTGGTTTGCGATTGCATCACGAGCTGAGGCATCCGCTGATTGCCATAGGGATCTGCGTGGAGCCCAGACTCAGAGGTTAGCAGCACCAGTCTGACCACACACTCACCAGGACATGGATTGCACTTGTTTGATATTGCGCTTCAACCCAAAGGTCCTGGCTGTGCAGGAGGGAGACACGGACTCGGGTGTACGCTAAGGCTCAGGGTGCTGGGGGGAGAGGCAAGTGGATGCTTTATTGCCTGCCAATGCAGGCCCTTTAGACTAGCTGTCTTGGGGCCTGACGGAGGAGTGGCTCCGAGTAGCTATGCTAATGCTACAGGAACGGATGGTTTTCTGGGGCACTCAGACAAATAGTTTATTCCCTGAAAAGGGCAGTTTGGGGTCGACCAACCATTTGCAAAGGTGGGTGGAATTCAGCCAACAGTTTCACCACCCCCAGGTTGTTTTTCGTCGCCTAAAGGAGTTGAAATGTTTCCTTTGGACCTTGTGGAAACAAAACGTTTCACCTTTTCATTTTGAAACAACGTCCTGTTTCAAAGCAAATGTCATTCGGACATTTTGTTAGATTTATTTATTTTTTTAAAAGGGCAAAAAGCAGCCCAAACCTATGTGACCCCCAAATACACACAACTTTTGGCTGAAACAAAATATTCCTTTTGACCCAGGACAACATTTTGTAGTTTTCTATTTTGGGGAGAAAAAAACCCAGCCCTGGCAACTCTGTAGATTTGATGTGATTTTTCATTTCACGCCCTGAACTGAAAAATCATCTGTCTGCTCATCTCTGCTCAGCAGGACGGGTGCAAAAGGGAGCTTAGCTAACATGAGAGAGAGAGAGACGCACGCTGCTGGCTGAGTTCAACTGCAAAACTCACTCACATCCCGCCCCCCTGCAGCCAGTCGCGCTGGGCCTGGCCTATCGGTGAGAAGCCTGCCGGGGGCAAATGCATGCTGAAGCCCGAGTCCTGGATACAGGACACGTGCCCTTGGAGAACCTCCTTTGCATCGTTTGAGGAGCCCAAAGTTATCCAGTCACTGCTGCTTTGCTTGCGGGAATAAAAGACCCATTAAACAGGAAAGTCACCTGTCACTCTTGAGGGGACGACAGAAAGGGAGGGCCACGAAGAAATCAGTGCAAGAGAGTGCTGGGCCAGGCTGACAGGAAGCTGGGGACGTGTTCAATCACAGTGTAGGGGAGAAGCTCAGTGATCCCGCAGTGGAGATAAGTGGGTTTTGGTAATGAGACACTTTCCCAGGTAGCACTTGGGAGCTGTGCTCCATGGAGATGCACGCAACATTGTCGGGCGGGCCACCGGGGGGGAAGAGACATGCTTGTCATGCCAGATCTCTGCTGCGCTGGGGCCTGAAGCAGACTGGTTGTGAGACAGAGAGAGTGTGCGCGCGTACACACACACACACACACAAAAATCTCTACAGCTGTCCCCCTGGCATGCGTGCACACACCCCAAAAACTCCTTGACTTCTGAAGCCAACCTCCCACCCCTTTGGATCCCTTGCGACAGGACCACTCCAGACAGCATGAGGCTGTCCTGTCAGGAATCAGTGGCGTCTCCCCTGCTTTGAGTTGCCTTGAACCAAACCAGACCTGCCTACATTTGGAGATTTTTTTTTTTTCCAGGGCCACTTGGCCCTGTGGGCAGGCGCCCACATCCTAAACCCCATCACCCAACGGGGGACATCAGCTTGGGAGGGCAAAGACGGAACTCACCTCTCACCCCTAAGGGAGCTTCTCTAGCCCAGGGCAGAGGGAGGCACATTGGAGGGGCTGTTTAGTGGAAGCCAGCCCTGCCCGCGCTGCGATGAGGCAATGCAGCAGAATGCAGGGCATATCCCTGGGGATCCTTTACCAGGTAGGCAGAGTCTGCCAACTCATTTTCTTGCCTTCCAACGCTCCATCCCCAGGGCTCTCCATCCCCAGCAGACCCAGGAGATCAGAGCGGAATGTCTCTGCTGTGCTGAGCCTCCTGTCTCTGAGAAACAGATTATTCTCCCCCGGAAGCTGGAGCTTCCCAAGGGGGCTGGGAGGGAAATCTCAGAGCCACGTGAGTGGAATCCCCCCAGGGTCCTGCAGCCACTAACAGCTCCTCTTGTTCACACTGCCATGCCGAGTATTGCAAAGCGAAGCAGATAACATCCCGATCCAGAGATGAGTAATGACTTGGCTTTTTTTTTTTTTTTTTTTTTTTTTGTAAATTAAACCTAATCTTGTGTTGACTCTGCTGTACAAGGAGAAATAATGAAGAAGATTAAGATGAGATCTTGTTCACTCTTGCTGAACAAAAGCCAATTAATTGCCAGCAGGATGTCTGTGGAGTCTGATCTTAGACAAATACAGGCAGAGAGGGACCAGGTGGAGGTGGCCTGCTTTGGTGTCGCGATAACTCTGGCAGGACGGAGGAATTTAAGGCGAAGAAGCATTTAGCCATGCACCCCCCCCCGGCAGCTTTCCAGGTGTCCTCGCCATCAGGGGTTGTGCAAATGGAACAGGAGGGAGGGAGGTTTCTCACCCGCCGTGCAAAGATGGCGGGATGTAACGAGAAGGTTCCAGCCTGGCCTCTTTGGCTTTCCTGCACCCTCTCCTGTCGTGTTACCAGGTAACTGATGGGAAATAGGGGAGCAGGTCCTCTGGGACTGTAAAAGATGGAATGGAAACCACTGCTTCCCTGAGATATCACTGAAAACCATGCCATAAGAGTCAGCAGAGACCGTGAGATTTGATGAAAGACACTGGCAGTGGAAGACCACGGCATGTCATGGGAGACAATGGAAGAACGTAACGTGTGATGGAAGCAGACAGCACGTAGAGAGAGACTACGGCAATGCAAATGGCGGCACAGGATGGCGGCCTCCAGTGGAAGCTGATGGCCCTGGAGCACCGTGGCACCAGATCGAAGCCAGGGGCATGGGATGACACATTTGCAAATTGCTCTAGAAGAGGTGCTCTGGCATTGGAGTCCCAGCAGGCACTGGGGGTCGGGAGGAGAACGCCCAGCTCTGAGTCACTCTCCCACGCCTGACTGCAGTAGCCAAGCAAACACCTTGTTCAGTTCATCACCGCTCCCGCTGCGTTGACAGCACCGAGTGCCTTGCCAGAGAGGGAATCCATAACCGCCAGAAATAAAAGGCGCTGAGTGAATTTGTGGCCGATTTAGTTGGCGTTAGAGGAAATACTTCTCTCTTTCACACCGGTTCAAAATAAAAAAATGGAGCCCATCTGAGGCCCGCAGCGCTCGCACTGACAGACAAAAATGACTTAGGAGGTGAAAAATGGACAGGGAAAGTGATTTTCTTTGCTTGCGTTGCCGGGGGAATTAGATCTTGGTTTTTTCGTCACCACCAAGTGGAATAATCCAATATATTAAAGCTAATGTGCTTCTTGTATTTATTGCCGTGTATTTGACCTAACAGAGTTTTATTCCTACATTAAGAATGAAACCGTTCTGGGAGGCAAGCGGCAAAGCCCTAGATCAATTACTGCCTTCTTCAAACAGCAGAAAAATGAATTATTTCCTTGTAAAAATAAATAAAAAAAACCCTTGAAAATAATAATAATAAAAAACCCCTACCGTCCTTTCTGCTAACGCCCCGAATTCTGCACTGCAGATTCAGCCGAGTTAGATAAAATTGAGTTTGGTCTCCCAGCAACTTTTAAAAAGCAGTGGTGCAAGGCCAGTGCTGTGCAGAAGTGCACACAAACACATCACACCCGCCTGCATGCCGGCTATGATCCTGGCTCAGTGGAGCCCGGGCTGGTCATAGGGCAGACAAAAAGCCGGATACAGCCCACAGATTTTATGCTGTGCCCACGTTAGGTCACGTTTTATTAAAGTGGCAGAGAGTATACAGGAGGGTAAAAATCGATATGAGGCGGCTGGAGTTGATAAATAAAAACCAACCCTTGCAAAGCCAGGCAAGGCAGGGTGTGAAAGTGCTGAATTTCACCTTAATTCTGCCCACTTCGGGCTTGAGCCAAAGCCAACTGAAGCCAACAAGGAAAGTCTTCCATTCAATTTAATAGGCTTTGGCTCAGCCAGCCTCCCATGGTTATGCAGGGGGAATTTCACCAATATATGAAATTTCCTTCTTGCCTGTGAGTCTCCAGGACTAAGGACAATGCACTTTTACAGCACTAATTGTGGCCTCAGGGATTCTCACACAGGTAGACACAAGAGCTTTAAAGCTACCACCACCTAGGATAATTAGCAACATCAGTGCTGAGCATGCCCAGACTTCACATGACAGGCCCCTAGTGAGTTGTGGGGAATGATGCTCTCAGTAGAGCGTTTGTCTCGCCTGCCTTGATTGGTTGGTATTTGTACGTCGCTCATAACCAGAGTATCTGAGTGCTTCACAATTGTCAGTGGATTTAGCCTCGCAAGCTCCTCCCTGCCAGGTGGAGAAGTATTCCCCGGGGCGCCAGCAGCTGTATGCACGTCACTAATGGTATGTACCATGGGAGGGGCACCGATTTGAGGGCAGGGCTGCCCAGAGTGGGGGCTAAAGAGGCAGTTTGCCCCAGCACCCCCATTTGAGAGGACCCTCAAACTGAGTGGCATCACAACCCAGCACGCAGGGTCACAATGCCACTCAGGTTTAGCCCCGCGGCCCCTCTGTCGTGATGGAGAGGGCTGCAGGGCCAAATTTCAGTGACTGCCGTTACAACCCAGTGCCAGGTCAGACCTGAGTGGCGCTAGGATCCTGTATGCTAGGTCACAATGCCACTGAAATTTGGCCCAGTGGCCCCATGCCCCAGGTCACAAACGTCCAGAGCAGGATTGCAGGCCCAGCCCCATGGGACAGGAGCCAATCCGCCATTACATGGTGAGTGTAGCTGTGCATACCCGGTGAAAAGTTGCTGGGGGTGCCCTTGGTGTTACCCCAGTTCACAGATGGAGGTCAGAGCACAGGGTAGATTAAGTGACTTGCCTAAGGTCACACAGGAAGTCTGTGGCTGAGCCAGGAATTGAACCCTGATCTATGAAGCCCTAGGACAGTGCCCTTCCCACTAGACCATCCTTCCTAACCAACCAGCCCATGCTAAACAAGACTTTGTACAGTCCATTCCCCCCACCATCTGTGGCACATGTATGGCCCTGAAGAAAGGCAAAGTTGGCCCAACTGCCATACAATGAAGAGGAAGGCATTTGAGTTTGTGACCACGGGGGAGATAAAGCTGTTTGTTACAGATGGAGAAGGTAGGCTCTGAATTTCTGATTTTTCTCAGGTCGTCTATGTCAGGACTGTTGCCATCCCAGTAAAAGGGGGAGTTGGCCTGGCACATGAGTTGCCAAGCCAGCCCCCAAGCCATCACTAGGGTTTGACAAGGCTAGCCCTGCTCCCAGGGATGCTATCAGCCTTTCACCGATAGTCACCTCTGCCACCTTGCATTCAGGGCGCGAGGCTGGGCTCGCATCGGAGAATATTTTGCTACAATGTGAAGGGGTCAGATATGGGGAGGGCTCCTGGTACAGGGATAACATTAGGGTGTAGGGCAGAATTGTGTGTTACTCCAGATAGTGTCTAAGGGTGCTGGGCTAATATTGAGGTGCAGAGGCAGAGCTGGGGTGCATGGCTGCTGTTGCACTGCAGGGCCTAGTCCTGGGTGTGTCCCTGGGTCTCTGAGGTTTATGGCCATGCTGATGGCGGGGTCTCTTGAACGCATGAATCTCCTGTAAACATTTAACCTCTTGCCAGTTCCATCAATCCCGACGGGCTGGTGCCATCTCCCTCCTCCGCAAACACGCCACCCTGCTATTGAGATGTTAACCACATCATTAAATCGCTGGGTACCTGCCAGAAAGCCGCTCGGCAGGTCTGCTTTCCAGCTCCTGCCTCCGACACAGATTCCTTTTTAACCCACTTGCCAGCCCCCTGGTTCCGGCCCTTCACATCCTGCTCTGCCTGCAGCCAACAGCTCGGGAAGAGGAACATCCATCTCTAATGACACCGACCGGAATCGATTCCGTTCTACCTGTTTAATTATGGAGATTGGGACTTAAAAGCTTATTCAGTCAGTCAAACCCACAGCTTCAGAGAAACAGAAAATAATACATGCAGTGCTTGGAATACAATTCCCACCCCCAGCCTAGGAAAAGCGCTAACACCCTAGCATGGGGACACTCCATGAGTGCCATCCTCCACTACCCTGTAACGCTGGCAGCTGTAACAACCCCCCCGTGTCCTCACTGCCGCAGCACAGATCTCTGCCCCTGGAGCTCAAGGAGCGACTCCATTAGCTAGCAGTAGTAGTAGGTAATTATCCTCTACCGGACCCATCAGTAGAGGGGGGATGTGATACACATTTTGCCCATATATATACCTCTGCAAAGCAGGTGCAAGATGCTCCCCCCACCAGAATTCTCCACTCCACAAGGGAGAGGGGTTCACACCCATTTTGCACAGGTGTAAACAGCAAGACAAAGGTGCAAGGCAGCACAGAGAATCAGGCCCCTTCTGACCCTAGTCTTCAACCGACGCAGCTTTAAATCCTGCTAACAGCCTGGACCTCATAACTAGGATGTCCTGTTGTCCACACCGTACCCATTCCAGCTGAGCTTGCTCAGCCTGTTATACCACGGCAATCACACCAACATTTTCTTGTGGCAGAGGAAGCAGTGTGGATTTCAGGTCCACTTTATTTTATTTGGCAGTATTTAATATTAGTAATAGTGTGTATTTCTAAACGGGCCTGATGGAGGGCAGGGTCCCACTGTGCCTGGTGCTGTAGGAACGCATAGTAAGAGATTTCCTGCAGCACAGAGCTCTCAGACTAGGTAGACCAGACTAAAGAGTGGGAGAGGAAACAGAGGCAAAGTATCACACAGCAGACTGGGAATACAACCAGGTCTCTTGACCCGCCTCCCAGTGCCCTCCCCACTAGGCCACACTGCTGGTTTTCAGGTTCTGACCCCTCCAGAGCAATTGACGCTCTGTGATTCATTCCTCTCTACTGACTTGGGAGAGCACCTTCAAATTGACTCATTAACCCTGCAGCCCAGCTTATTCCTATGGAAGGCCTGCCTTCCTCAATACGCAGAGCGGTAATTACCTGGCTCATCCACACAGGTAATCAAGAGTCTGAAGCTGGCCTTGGAGACCACGAAGACCAATTAGCTGCTCCAGACTATCACATCCCCACCTTGCAAAATTACCAAATGTGTGTGTCTGCAAATCGCTAGATAAGGACAATTAGCTCCAATAGAAAATAATCTCCACAGAATGGTGGTAGCAGTTCATAATGGCTCTGTTTGCTCAAACCATTGGGGCTGGAAGTAGAAAGGAGGAGGAAGAGAGAAGGAGAAAGGCCAGGTCAAAGAATAGACTGACTTTGCTGCCAGCACGCGTGTACGCCCATGACTGCCTGCACACATGGGTCCATGTACACATGTACAGATTTAACCACTTCATTGGGACAGACAACCAAGCGTTAGACCCTTGCTCACAACAGGCAGAGTAGCTAGCCCATGCCAAGGTGCCCTGCAAGAAATTCTGAGTACTGGAAGCAGATGCTGTAAGACGGGAATCCAGATTTTGTACTGCATGAATGTGAAACAACACCGAAGGAGGAAACCAAAAGGAGGACACAAATCCCACTATTTCCATGAAACACCGGGCTTTGACCACGAAAATCTGAGTTTCTTATACCAAGACCCCTGACCCTCAGTTAATCAGGAACATAGACCGTCTCACCAACATTAACCAGAGCAATCTTCTCCCTGGCTGCCAGATGACACCAACATTTCAGCCTATGTCCACTCTTTTTCATGTGTGCCTTTCCCAGCATGCTCTCTGCAGCTATTATGGACACTACCTCCTTCCCTTCCCCTTTGAGTTGAATCTATCCAGTATCAGTCAATCAAGTCACGAGCTAATCAACATGGTGGATCTCCAGATGAGCATGTTGACCACCCAAGCTGCTCTTAGCCACAGCAGACCCAGCACACTACGCTCCCTAAAGGCTGGGGCCTTTTCCTTTCACTGCCTTTCTTGTAAATCAATTCCAGCAGCCTCATTATGAGGAATAAGTAATACAACTGCAGGTGCCAAGCAACTCTCGTAGTCAAGCTCCAGAGGGAGAAACTTCTCCTGCTCCTAAAGGGAGCCTTTCATAAAGCACTTAAAGCTTCTGACGGGATTAGTAAATAATGAACCGGAAACCCTTTGCCCAGCGCTGGGTCAGAGGAGGATCATTAATAATGTACAGTTGCTAATGGGAGAAATTAATACCAACGCCCTGTCGGCTGCTGCTTCCAGGAAAAGCTCTATTCAGCTGGGCGCCCTTCTTCCGGAAACTCCAGATCTCAGGCCCACCAAACGGCACTCTGGAATAGAAAGGGCAGTCGAGTAGCCCAAGAGAAGCGACAGGCACATGTAGACCTGTGCTGGGCTCCGAGGGAGAACGGCTGGACCATCCCACTCGGTTCTCAAGACTGACCTCAGGTCCAGGATAGGTAAGTGTCCTGGAGCGCCCGAATGCCTCTGCGCTTCCATGACAGCATCCTGGGTCCAGCAATCGTCCCCAGGCTAGATCCCCGCGCTGGGCCATTCCAAGTTCAGGAGGATGACGACGGACATCAGGGCACCTGGACTGACCCACTTGTTAGGATTTCAGTTGGGAATGGAAGAGCTCACTAGTGTAGGACTCAGAGCGCATGGATCCTCCCCTGCTTCCTTATGGGCTTGTGCCCACCCCCGCTATGGTGAGTAGCGCTTTACAAATGCCAGAGATGAATCACTTGCCCCTTCTACTTCATGTCAGTGGAGAGCCCAGCTCTCTGGAGGTGGGTGAGCTGTTCCCAGCCTGCCAGCTAGGGCATGGTGCAAGGGGTACAGACCTTCCTGAACTAGGGGAGCTGGTCTGGAGTAGCTTATGGAGACTTCCCCCCTCCTGGATGCTGTGCCACTTCCCCCTTTCCACACAGAAATGTGTTTCCCAGGGGACCCCAGACCTTGAGTCTCTGTCCCCTAATCTCCATCACCCTTTCATTTCCTCATTCTCAGTCTGCCCTTTCAGTCTTCATCTCCCCCCCCCCCCCCCCGTCATTCTCTCTTCACCTCCATCTCTCTCTGATTCCCTGTTGGATTTCTTGCCACTCTTTCTCTACCTTCCTTGTTCTTGGTTTTTATGCCCACCCCCCTTTATTCCTCCTCTCCCTCCTGCTTTGTCTCTCTGCCCCTTTGCCTCCTGCATTGAGGGAACCGGCCCCCGCCCCCTGATAAGAGGGAGGTTCTGACAGCTGCCACCATTCACTCTACTGCTGGAGCCATATGCACCGAGCGGGCTTGGGACAGAGGGACTCTAAACACTGAAGGGTTTTGCTGACAAAGCCCGTGGAATCAGAGGGCGAGATTCTGCTGCCACTCGCCCCAGGGATTTGACTGCTTCGTGGGAGAGGAAGTGTGCATCAGCCTTTGAGGAGTCCCACCAGGCAGCCAGACCTGCCCCATCACAGCCCTCGCTCTGCAGACAGCTGCTCTGCACTGATCACAATCGTGACCATGCTGCTTGGGAGCTCTTCTCTTGCTGGCTTGGTCCTGGCCAGCTAAATACGATCCCCTCTCAGATGTTTGGTATCTGAGTAGGTGCTTGACACCACAGACGTCCCTTGGCTCATGTCTCAGTGCCTCACAAGGGGTCTTGGGAAGAGAACTTCAGGGAGAGCTCTGGTCATGCTGGAGGTTGCTTTTCACTTGGGGAGGAAGGTATCTGGAAGTCCTTCCTCCACTCACCCAGGTAAGGGGAATTCCAGATGGGTGCATGCAGAGATGGTTGTGTATCCTCCCCTCACTGCCAGCCCCATGCAGGAGGGGTCGGCACCCAGGAGATGGCTAGTGGGTGGGGGGGGGGGGAGGGCTTCATCTGTCACTACAGCTCAGAGCACTCCAGAGGCACATGCATCCCCAGGAGGGACTCAGGATCCTGGTATTTGATGGGTCAGAGTCCAAAGGTCCTTCCATCCTGCTACATTGCTGCCTTTCGCTCCTCTCCCAATTAATCCCCAAGTGCCGTCGTCACCTGTCTGCATGCATGGCGCCTTCCTTCTTCAGTTTCCTCCTGCAAAGGAAAGGCACAGCAGGAAGTGACAGGGGGAGTGGAAGGATGATCCAGGGGAGCTAGCTGAGGACTCAGGACACCTGGGTTCAATTCCCTGCTTTGCCACCGACTCCCGGTGTATCCTTGGGCACGTCATTTAGTCTCTCTCTGTCTCAGTTGCCCTCTGTACAATGGGCATCATAGCACTCGTGTGCCTCAGAACTGTTGTGAGGATGCTCAGGTATTACAGTAGTGTGTGGGGGGGGGGGATATACATACTCAGCTAGATGGAGGGGAATGGATGAACAGGTGTGTGTTCAGGTGTGTGAACAGAGCATGTGACTCTGTGCCAATCTGCTAGTCTCTCCTCTGCCTCCCTGCCCCAGTACCACCTTCCCCATCACAGTGCTCTGAAACGAGCCCAGGGCTGGAAGAACTTACTGAGCTGAGTCACAACATCGTGGTGTTTATTTCTGACGAACACCACGCACTTCGTTAACACCTTGTAGCCAGACAGCCAGCCCCCCTCTCAGACCAGCATTGCTGGGAACACACGGGAGCCAAACAAACAAAACAAAACAGGGCACTCAACATAAATTCCAGCACAGCCTTTGAAGCTGTGAGAAGCACAGGTGTGCTGCTACAATGTGCCTCTGGGAACATATACAACGATTAGGCTCACAGCAGACAGAGGCGCTGTGACAGACATGGCTCTTAGCCCCTACTAAATAGCATGATGCACACACACCAACATCCTAGGTGGGAAAATATTTACCCTAATAAAAGGAATGTCCGGTAGTCGAAACTTATTGTTTCTCTCCCTTGCAAGTGTGCACTACTCTTGCGAGAGCTGGCGTCACCCCGACAGACCAGCCCCAATTTGGCATAAGAAAGGAGAAAGAGAATAAAGGAGTACAGAGGTATAAGTAGGGGACCTACAGCACCATGATTTTTGAGTGCTTTTCACTATCTGTCTGCTGGTCAGATAAGCGACAGCCTCCCAAGGCTTCTGCAGCTAAGAGGGTCCCTAAGCCTTGTCCCTTATTTGTCTTTCTGCGGAATTGAGTGACCGATCCTGGCTTGGCACCGCTGGAATCGAGAGACGCAAGGAGGGTAAGAAGCACCCACACCTGATCTCCTATCTTTAGTGTACACATATTTTGAAATAGAGCTCTATACTTTGTTTTCTTTCTTTGGGATTGTGGCTTCAGTTTTGTAACTTGTTTGTGTGTGTAACATCTCTACATTTAAATAAGTAGGCACTAGCAATTTTGTAACCACATGATTAAAATCTAGTTTAATAAATTTTGGTAACCATTTGTGCATAAGCCTGACTTGTTTCTCTGGTTTACTGTAAAGCAGCCAACACAATTAAAGAACCTCAGCCGTTTTGGCTATAAAGCCTGGCCATTAGGTGAGAGTACTAAGAGCCTAGCGTTGAGTTGTGCCGCCTCCCCGGGGCAAACTCTTGGGGCGCCTGTCAGTCAATCCTGACTGCCCGCTGCGAAGGAGCTCTGAGCTCTAGCAGTTAAAGTCACGGGTGGTTAGGACCTTGGGGCATCCGTCAGCCTAGCCCGGGCTGCCCGCCGTGAAGGGACAGTGCATCCTAGCGGTTAAAGTCACGGATGGTATAAAACGGGCATAGCTGGCACCTCACCAAACATCCCTGGCCATCGGCTAACACACCTTTCATCCCAGCACCTCAAAATGCTGTAAGTCTCACAACAAGCATAAGTGAAGTCATGAAGCCCACAACACTGCTTTGAAGTCAGCAAGGATATAACAAGATCACTTCATAGGCTGTGGAATTGCAGCCACCTCTAGGGTGGAGAGAGAGCTGGGAGAAAAATGCAGAACAAATGCATTTATTTAAATTAATTTTGCCTTCTACCCCTGTTTGTGAATCATCAAAAATCAGGGTTTGGGGTTTTGTTTTTTTTGTGTGTGTGTGCAAATTTTGTTATTCACAATTATTTGCTGAATAATTTCCATGAAGGATTCTTGGCCTGCGCTTTCTTATATATGAAATCCATGCCAATTTGATTGAACATCCAGGTCAGCTGGTAGGTTTCCAGACCCTTGATTGGATCAGAGGAACTCTTTGGATCCCTGGTTTCCAGTGCTATCATTTGCGATGATGAATTTGGCATTTGCATTCTGTGAATATTCAGAAGCATTCGCTTAAAATTCCATTTCACCATGTGTTCCTATGAGTCAACTCCTTTGCAGGATTTGAATGCTAAAGGGCGTGGATACAGGTGAAATAAAGTTGTTGCAAAATTCAAATATCACTCACAAGCATTCCTTTCCCACACTTGGCTCGTTCCAGGTGAAAAGAGCTGCTCATATGTGAGGCTACAAAGCATGTAGGGGCATTGCCAGCAGATCAAGGGACGTGATCGTTCCCCTCTATTCAACATTGGTGAGGCCTCATCTGGAGTACGGTGTCCAGTTTTGGGCCCCACACTACAAGAAGGATGTGGAAAAATTGGAAAAAAAAAAAAGAGTCCAGCGGAGGGCAACAAAAATGACTAGGGGCCTGGAACACATGGCTTATGAGGAGAGGCTGAGGGAACTGGGATTGTTTAGTCTGCAGAAGAGAAGAATGAGGGGGGATTTGGTAGTTGCTTTCAACTACCTGAAAGGGGGTTCCAAAGAGAATGGATCTAGACTGTTCTCAGTGGTAGCAGATGACAGAACGAGGAGTAATGGTCTCAAGTTGCAGTGGGGGAGGTTTAGGTTGGATATTAGGAAAAACTTTTTCACTAGGAGGGTAGTGAAGCACTGGAATGCATTGCCTAGGGAGGTGGTGGAATCTCCTTCCTTAGAGGTTTTTAAGGTCAGGCTTGACAAAGCCCTGGCTGGGATGATTTAGTTGGGGATTGGTCCTACTTTGAGCAGGGGGTTGGACTAGATGACCTCCTGAGGTCCCTTCCAACCCTGATAGTCTATGATTCTATAAGTTTGAGACAGGACGTGAAGAAAAATAAAGTATCCAGTTGAAACTGCATGAGTCGTTTAAATGGACAGGATGTTCAACCTGAGTTGAAATTTGGCCAGGATACTGACGGTAACACGCCACCTCTTGTGAAAAATGCCATGGGCTCTTTAATGATTTTGTCCCTTGGCCCAAGCGGTTAGCCAATATTCGGAGCCTTGCTGTGTTGTTTCCATTAGGAGGATACATTGAGGCAGGTATATTCTTGATGCAATATTGTTTATTGACAAAGAATGTACACAAAGTCCTGTTTCTCTGAACACAGTAGGAACAAAACAGGAACAGCGCCCTTGCTCACACATCCAAGCTTGCTGTTCCAACCAGTCCTGTGTCCAAAAGAAGCTCTCTCCCTCTAGGCTTCTTCCCACAGCCACACTCTCCAGTGCTGCCCAGGCCTTTTCAGGTGCTGTTTGCTTCTTACACACTCAGGTCTAACCCCTGTGCCGGTAATCAGTCCAGGGAAACCCTTCTTATTCTCCCTGAGTTAATTCTTGCTCAGGTTTTCCCATGCAGTCCATAACCTTGGGCAGTGGCTTCTATTGTTTCAGCTCTCTCTAAACAAAGGGGCATTTAATTGCTCCATCAATTAACCTGAATGCAGGTGACTAGCACCCCCACAGCTTCAGTGAGGCTTATTACCACCCAAGGATCAAAAAACACACTGGTTGGTAGCCACCAAACACCCTCCAGCTTAGCAAAACTACATATGGTCAGACTCAAGGGTTTAGGTCTCATCCAAAAGACCTCAGCAGTACAGGAAGAGAGCCCGCTACTGAATCACCAGCACCAGTACCCAATCAACCCTGGAACATCTCCTATCCTCTGATTGAGGCGGCCTGTGCCTGCCGAGCATGCAGTCATGGTACAAGATGACCCGGCTGCACAACCAGTCCGCAAGAAGCAATAGGGCCCAACCAACCTAGCTCTTCAATTAGCTGCTGAAAGCTGGGGCAGCTCTGGCCACCAGCCAGCTGCGAGAACAAAGCTGGAGAAGAATGTTACTACTTCTCTGGCTCCTCCCAAAGGAGAGGCTCATCCCATCCTCTTTCCATTTACACAGGCCCTTAAAGGAGAGACTGGTACCAGCCAAGGTTCTTGGCGCTCAAACAAATAATTCCCCAAAGCCCTGAAATGCCAATTGCCTCCATCAGTCACATCCATCCTCACACCTCTCTCGTTTGCAATTACAGGATCGATTTTCTGCCTGGCTTTGTTTTCCTGGCACTGCACCAGCGTGAGGCAGACACCAGCTCAGTCCTCTCCGTTGACTGGGGCACTAGGGGGCATGGTCCCCGAGAGACACAGGAGTTGCCATGGGGGACATTTGATTCACCAAGGCTGGTGCCCTGCCTCCAGCCCCTGCCCCAGCCCAAGGACAAGGAAGGCACCAAGCCTTCCAGCGCACGTGGCCAGCTGTGCAAAGCTGCGGCACAGAGGAAGGGGGAAGGAAATTCCTTCCTGATCCCCCGCAGGAGCTCGGCTTATCCCCGAAGCATGAGATTCAATTACCCTTATCATTATCTTAGCTTGTATAGCTAGGGATGTTATTAGCGGTGATGAAATTATCGAACCCTGTTTTACAGCAGAGAGAAAGGGGGAGGTTGCTTGTGACAGCTGCTGTGAAACAATCTTCTCATTCTGCTCTGGGTCTCTCCTGGGCTCCCCTAATGCGCTGCAGTCTCCTTAATCCACATTAGTCCTCTCCCGCATTGGTCACCACCCTGACACAGAGGTAGCACCTTTCCCCAGATGTTGGGTTAAGTACATGGAGGACAGCATCCTGCTGAGCCATGCCCCAAGCAACCCAGGAATCCCTCCAGGCCAGCGTGGGGAGAAGCTGAGGACTGAATGACCTGGCTATGGAGGGGTAGAAACCCGCATGCTTCAGGGCATAAGCCAATCTTTCATTAGTGGAGGTCAGGAGGCAATTTTCCCTAGGGGCATGTTCTCCTATAGCTGTGCACTGCAGGGCTGGGAAGCTGGTAATCCCTATATTCTGAGAAGGACCCTCCAAATCAGGGCTGGGGGGCCCAAGGCTGAATTAATGTAACAACGAGCAGAGTGGGGGCCATGGGGAGGGGCCTAAAGCTCTTTCCTGAGGCCCCGCTCCAGGTACCAGAACTGCGGCTTTGAGCACCTAGGGAGGAGAGGCACCGGTTCAGCTTCTCCTCGTGGCAGGACAGTGTCCTTCCCTTGGAGCGCCACTCGCGGAGCCAGTGGAGAGTCCCACAGACTTTGCACCGGGCAAGTGGCAGCCCAGGGCACCCAGCAGGGCAGAACTGGGCCTGCACGGGGAGGGCTTCCATTAGCAGATTTAACCCTAGCCAAAGAAATTTAACCCTAGCCACCAGTGCCCTTCGCTTGCCACCCTCAGCCTCTCTTGGGGTACAGCCCCGCGGGGGATTAGGAGCGAAGCTACAGCTTCTAGGGACTGTAAAAACTTACAAAGCTGCCTCAACAGGTCACCAGCCAACAACTAACAAAGAGAGCAAAGCACAGGCATCGGGGAGCCCAGGAAGTGTTAATGGATAATTCCCACCAATTGCCTTCTGGTCCCCTCTGGCTGCTCTCTCTGTTTGCAGAGCTGGCCACAACTTTGGTCTTGTCTGGGAGGCCCCAGGCCCAACAGGGCGGGGTTTAGAGGGGAACGTCTGTGTGTGTGTGTGTGTGTGGGGGGGGCTAAACGCAGCTGTGTGGACTGGGAGAGGGACGGGGTGGGCTGAAAGGGAGCGTGGGAGCAGTTGCACGGGGAGAGACGAATGGAACGTGAGTGTGTTTTGGAGGAAGGGCCCTGGGTGAGGACAAGGAGTGTTCGGCATGTATGGAGTAGATGAAGTGTTTGTATGGGTTGGAGGAGCGTATGGGGAACTTAGTGAGTAACTGCAAAGGGGTGTGTGTGTGTGTGTGTGTGTGTGTGTCAGACAGACTGCATACTGTACACATGATGGGAACTGTGGGTGTCCGTGTGATTAACCCCGTCACGTCATACCAGAGCTCCTGCTAGGAGCACAGTGCTTGAAAGAGGGCGTTTGGTTTGTGCAGAAGAGCTAATGACAACGGGGGTGGGGAGGGGTGTATAAAAGTGTTCCTGTCGGGGAGGGGTTGTATTTGGGAAAGAGGAGCATGGGCTGTGTTTCGAGGAGTAGTGAGTGAAAGGATGTGTGCGCACAGGGGTGTACGCGCGCACAGGGGGCGGCTGCACGGGAATGGCGTGCGAGGGACAGAGCATCAGCGCCAGGAAGACGACCGAGTGTGTCGTGCACACACATGTCCAGCCACTTACTGCGAGCGTCTTGGAGGCAGCTGGGTGTGCGAGGGACTTTGCGAACAAGTCGATATTGGACAGTAGCTGTTGCATCCCACCCCGGCCGTGGGTCCCTCTCCAGTGGCTGGCTCCGCCCCCTCACAGCCCCCGCTCCCACTGTTGGAACACGTTTGAAATTCATCACTGTTTGTAAGAAAGCACTTAAAGAACAGAGCAGAACTGATAGCTAAATTAAACCTGCTGAGAGCGCCTGTTTAATTGAAAATGCCATCTGTAATTTAAATGTCAGAGCCAGGATGGTTATTAAAACCCTCCTTGATTACTGCGCCTCATTTCACAGTTTCAAAACAGACAAGGAAAAGCTGCAAATGGGCCATGTAACATGGCAGTGCCGAGCAATTAATAACTTCCCCCGTCTGCCTCTGCACCTGACCCGCGCTTGCTCCCGGCCTCGGGGACCCAGCCCCAGCTCAGTCGCTCTGCAGGGCCTGGCTAGCAGCACCGCTTGGGGTCCTGCTGCTTCGCTCCCCTCGGCAGGCAGGCCGGCCTTATGCTTTGCACGGCCCTGACCCGCGGGGAGGGAACGTCTGGTCGCCCCATTCAATCCTGGGGCTGGGTGGGCGAGAGGACCAGGCAGTGACGGTCTCTCTCCTGACGACGGAAACAGGGCCACTCTTAGTTGCAGAGCGCGGATGGGATGCTGGGGCCCCAAGGAAAGGGTGGCCTCTTGCTGTGGCTGCGCATAAGGGCAGCTCGAGCCCTGCTTTGACTCTTCCTAGCTGGCAGCACGTGCCACCCCCACCCTCTACTCCCCAGATTCATCCAACGCTCCCCATGCGCAGCCCTAGTGGAGCCAGAACTCTGAGCCCTTCGTGGTTACCTGGAACAACCCTGCAAGACCAGGGCCTAACTCTGGCTGCCATCGAACTTAATGGCCTAACTCCCACTGACTAGATTGGGGCGGGGGAGTGGGAACAGGACCCTTTGATCCCCTGCATACCGGTGAGGGCGTTGGAGGGGGAATAGCAGAGTGCAGAGCCCCCCCGCCCCCACCTGGGTAGACAGACTTGCACTGGCAGGGCTGGTGCTAGCTTGCTAAAATTAGCTGTGTGAACACTACATCACCGGCAGAAACTCAGACTAGCCCCCCCCTCAGACCCATCCTACCGCCCAACACTGCCCCTCGGGAGCAGGCTGACCTCCCACTCATTAACCACTCCCACAGCTCTCGTAATACATCTGAATGGCGGGAGGGGTTGAGGAGGCGGGAAGGGAAACTGCTTAGGATGATTTGTTTGAAGCCTACAGTGACTTTCCAAACAGTTGCGGCATAATCCTTTCAAGGTCACTTTCCAGGAGCGTTTGTGCTTTCCTAGCGCCACTACTTCTGACAGCTCAAATATTCACCAGGAGCAAGTTTCCAGTCACTGTGAAATGCACCATGTGCGCTGTGTACGTGAGCCATCCATCGGGGAGCAGAGACACCACCAGATACAGGGCCGTAACGTTTGAGGGCTAGAAACGTATTAAAAATAAAAGCTGAGATGATGGGGTATTCACATGACTCCAGGGGCTGGGGCTTTATGAAAAACAACAGATGAAATTGCTGGAGTTGGCAACAACAGCTGGGTAAACTCTTTGTTGCAAATCATTAGGGCACCAAGTCAAATCCTCAAAGCAAAATGATCAGCATCCGTGGCAGTTTCCAAGCAGGTGTGGGAGGAGCCTATTCGTGCCCCCATGTCTTTCAGCCCATAAAATGTGAGACCTCCGCCAGAAGCACGGCTAGACTGGGGCTGCCCTCTCTTCCCCAGCCAAGTGGGGAAGCCAAGGCACAGGGGTGTTTTCACCTGGAACTAGCTGCGCAGCCTGCTCTGAACTACCACCTGCCCTGATCTGACCTGCCACACAGCCTACCGCATCCCTGCTCCCAATACCATGCTGCACCCCCAGCGCCCGCCTCTGCCTACGCTTCCTACACACTGACACACCAGCCTCTCCTGCCATGCATGCTGTAGTGCCTCTGCACTGCCCGTCTGTGCAGCCCACTGTGCCCTGCTCCCTATTCTGATTGGGCCTATTATCCCAAACCCACCACTGCTGTTTATCCCCCTGCATCCCACTTGGATCTGCTGTGAGCCCAGCTGCACCCCACCCTAACCATGATCTGACCAACGGTGGCCCCGCTGTGCCCCACTCCAACCTGCAGCCACTCCACGCTCCCCTGCTACGCCTCCAGCGTTTCTCATCTAAATGGAGGAGATGAAGTTGGAGAGAAATTCACTTGTAATTAGGTCAGTGTCTGACTGAGGAGGTCATTTTAAGCTGCGAGTGTGAAGCTACTAGAGGCATACGTATTGACAGGGGTATTGATCTGCATAAGTTGGTGCAATTAGGTGAAGGCCTCCTGCGGTATCACTGAGCTGCAGCTGGAGCCCCTGGGCTGGGATTCCTGGAGGCAGAGCACGAGGTGCCCAGGTACAGAAATGCATGGCAGGGTGCAGTGGGGAGGGGTCATGCTGGACCACTCTCCTCTCACCTCCACCGTCTTCCTTGCCATGGATTCTGCTTCCCCTGCCCTTGGAGAGCTCCTGGCCTGGAGCCCTCCTGGCTCTTCTCTGGCTCCTCCTCTCAACTCAGGAGCTCACCAGGGCAAACTTCTCCAGCCTCTCCTTCCCTGCCCTCTCCCAGCCTCATCTCAGCCTCCAGGGCTTCTCTGAGCCTCTCCACCTCAAACCCATCAGCCATCTCCATTCCCTTCCCCCTTCCGTCCTATCCTCAGACTCTGTCAGCCCCTGCCCAGCCATCTCCTCTCCATCCTGCTCCCTGGCACATTCTCCACCAGCCATTCGCATGCAGGTGCCAGTCCCTGCCCCTCACCCTCCTCACCAGGAGAGTGAGAAACCCTGAAGCAAGGCCACCCAAAGAAACAAACCCCGCTGGAGGTCCTCTCCCTGCACCATCCCCCTTCTCTGGGCTCCCCATATGGCCCCTCTCCACCCTGTCCTTGGGGCGTATCTGTCTACTATAGAGCAAGAGGTGTGAACCAGGCCAGATTTGGCCCTTCGATTGGAAGGGCTAGGTCTAGTCTCTGTGTGTAACAGATGGTGCACACCAATGGGGTTGTTAATAAGGCTATGAGGAGGGAGGGGAGGAGACGGGGGGAAGCAGGTAGAGGAAATGTAGCAGTAGAAGGGCCAGCCGGAGAGTAGGGAAAAGGACAACTTGGGGGAGCCAGGCAGACCAGGGCAAAGCAAGGAGAACAGAGAGCGGGGGCTAGGGACACGCAGAGCAGCCAGCAGAGGAGAGCAGGGATGGGCTGTGGCCCAAACCAGCCCTTATTCCCACCCCAGCGACACAGTCAGCTCAGCTGCCCACGCCCCTCCCTGCAGGGCCAAGGAAAGAGCAAAATCAGCAGCAGCGGGAGAGGGATTGTTTGCATTAAACAAGAGTCATTAATCATCTGCGGGCTGTAGTTAATAAGCTGCACGGCCCCAGTAAATTACAAGCAGGCATCTGAGGGGCCTCAGGGTCACAGAGCTGTCTCCACCAGTCAGCTCCTATCTGCCTGCCCAGCTCCAGACTCCTCCTGCCCCCTCGTACACCTTGGCACCACCGAGAGCCGGACAGTCCATCCCTCCCCCCCAAGGGCGGGAAGAGATACTGGGGCCTCCCTCTCTCCCCCCTTGTTCATTTCACCATTATGTCCCACCGCTCGGGAGAATCAGCCACTCCTTTAAGGCAACACAACATTGCTCAGCATCGGTTAGCGTCTGGGAGACGCACCGTGCGTTCGCTGGACAGGATTGGTCCAGAGGAAGTGGCAGGTGGGGCGGGGGTGGAAAGAAGGGGACGGTCCTCAGAAACGGGAGTGAATTGTCACACGAACCACCAGAGCCCCAGCTACTGGGGAATTCTCTCTCTGTGCCCTGCGCACGTCACCTTAAAAAACGACTCCACTCATGTTGGGTGGACAAATACACCACCTCCTTCTAGCAGCATGGGACACTACCTGCTGTGTCCAGCTGGCAGCAGGACATTTCATCTGGGAGGAGCTGTGTCCACAGCAAAACATTCAGAGAGGGCAACTGGTTAGAAAACGGTTGGACCTAGAGGTGCCTGCAGCCCCCAGTTCCGCTCCCTCTTGGTCTGAGGGATCCAGAGGCTGAAATACGAACCCGGTGCCAGACCTATTTGAGAGCCGACCCAGCGGCTGGTTAAACTTCTGAACGGAGCGAATCCTGGAAAGAAGAGGGACAAGCAGGGCAACACAAGAGCGTGGTCTGTAAGAACAACCAGGAAGCCTCCAGTGTTACAAAGGGAGCTGAGGCCAGCTGTGTGCCACACAAGTGAAGCCCTAGGACCCAGCCCTGGCCCCGAGTGTCACAGTTACAAGCAGCCAGTATCCTGTTTCCTTAGGCAATTCTATAAAAGGCCCATGGATTTACTCGTTCCCAATATCCCTGCTCCTGACTAACAAGAACCTGCACCTGGCTCTGGATGGGTACTGGAAACAGCACTGTAATTATGTTTGATTTATCTGGCTTTGGTCATGATGAATAGCAAAGTCATACAACAGCTCAATAGCCAATGCGTTTCCCCAGCACCCCCACCCCGACTTTCTCAGCTCACACCAATATCTGCAGGTAGAGGAGAAATGGGCCATACATTATGTCTGCTGAGCTGGAAGGATCTATTTCTCCCCACTCTCTAAACAGTGGCAGTGTGGGCTAGTGGTTAGGGTGGAGATTGCCAGCCAGGACTCGTGTTCTATTCCCGACTGCCATGGGCTCTCCGCACCGCAATGCTTACAACTTACATTTCCAGAAGTGCCGAGCGCTCGACTTCAGCTGAAGCCAACGGGGGCTGCAAGGCGCTCAGCACTTCTGAACAGCAGGCCCTTAACCCTTTGTGCCTCATTTAGGCTCTTGGTCTAACGAGGAGGAGACTAGTTACCTACCTTCCCCAGGGGATTGCAAGGCTCAATTCACAAACAGCTTGTAAAAGCACTGTAATGCCCCTGACAAAGGGTGAACTGTTGGTGAATTCCCATTGACAGGCCCCTTCCTGGAAGGGGTTGTGGTCATGTGCTTTGAAGGACCCAGTGACCTGTTCCACGCGAGTGGTGTGGGAATATTAAAGCACCCATCACTCCACAGAGAGTTCAGGACCGGTGTCTTGTACAAGATGGCGAAAGCTCTAGACACAAGGATGCGACCAAATCACGACAAAACAAAGAGCACCAGGGACAGAGAAGTGAATGCCCGCTGGCCCGGAAGGCTAGGGTATGTGTTACCCCAATGGGGTCAGGAAATATGAGCCCTTTCCCCATGCATCAGATACACCCATTTCACAGGGGGAAAGGAGTGTATTTCCCGTCCACAAAGAAATGGCTCAAATCTCTCTTCTAATGAGTGTGAACCCCGCTCACCCTACAGAAAACCTCCCTTTAGAGAGGTTAGCCTTGCTTTGTAACAGAGCCCTGGCAGTGTTTCCCATGCTACCACTTCCCCTTGCTATCTACTTCTCCCATTCTTGCCCTCACACCTCCTTCTGCGCTGCCCCTTTTGTAGCATGGAACCTGGCAGAAAGAGCTCTGGTTACAGGAGGGAAGAGTTTGGAGAAGGCACCTGGCACTCAGTCTGTGTACACATGGCTGGAATGCTGCCTGCAGTTGCACCATCTCTATAAATGGTTCTCTTAATAAAGAGACAGACAGTCTAGTTTTAGAAACATGGAGTCCTCTCGTATTATTACCCAGCACATGATACATGCCTGGCGCTGCTGCTTCTCAAGAATCCCCCTTCAAACCCCTCAAAAGCCACTTCCCGGGCCAACCCACATGAGGCCACCGCTATGCTGGAGCTTTAGGCTGCCAATGAGAATCAATTTCTCAAGTATCGGGAAATCTTCCAACAAGCCTGGTGTGAGTTTACGGCTGATCATGAAACACGCCGCGAGTCACGTGTGATGTGGGCTCCTTGTGACCGCTTCCACAGGGCTCATCTTATCGTGCAACTCCCACTTTGAAATTCTCCTGATTTGTCACGCTTTGCTCGTGTCCCTACGGTAAGGTGCATCCTCAACAACGTCAAGATAGCATATTCTAATCTGACTGGAAGGAAGGACTGTTGTGTGGTTAAGGCATTGGTCTGGCTCTCAGGAGATCTGGGTTCAGTTGCCAGCTCTGACACAGACTCAGTGTGTGACCCTGGGCAAATCACTTCAACTCTCTGGGTCCCAATTCCCAGCTGTAAAGCAGGGACAATAACCCTTCCTTTCTTCTACCATTTCTCTGTCTTGCCTATCTAGACCGTAAGCTCTTCCTGACATATGTACAGCACCTAACGCAACGGGACATCAGTCTCAGTTGGTAGCCTGTAGGTGCTATAATACAGATAATAATCCATTTTTAGACAATATTGTATTTAAGACACTTTCCTTACATTTATTTTTAATGATGGTCCAGAACTAAAGTCTTTTGGAGAATCACCCTTGCCCCCTGAACTTTGACGATCCAGATCAAATGGGACTCGGATCGTAACAGCCCCTAGTTTGGGGCTATGATGCCAAAAGCCACTGAGGAGGTTTTGTAAAAAAGCCACTCTGACCTTCTCGGATGATTTTAATTTGGTTCCTTAACTTCACAGGGCAAGGACATGAAAAGAAATAATTACAAAATTAGAAAAGCCACCCAGAGACGAGCAAGGGCAGAGTGTAATTAATCCTGTCCCTCAGCTAAGGCTGTAAAGTCCACTGTAATTAGATTGTAAAGTACATTTACCAAAAGAGAACAAACAGATTTATGCTACAGAAATCGAGCCCATATTAAAAAAGCTTTAATCAAAACCATAATAAGCTACGACAATTCATGAAACCCTTCCTAACACCACCTTTGGGTTGCAACATTACAAAACAGCCCTGTTCTTAGATAATATCAACACGGGAGAAAGTATACTAGGGAAGGTGAAAGCTGGGGGAACCCATGGCAGTCAGTTCCAGTTTCCTTCAATGCACGTCTGATCCGCCAATGGAAAGGCTCCCATCAACTGCAACCAGTGTTGGTTCAAGTCTGTAAGGCTCAGTCTTGTATTCCTTGCCCGGGGTCTTCAAAGGGAGCTTCGGATAGGCAAGATCAGGCCCTAAAATGGGGATTTTCAAAGGAACCTCAGGGAGCTAGGCTGCCAAATACCACTGAAATGAGCCCCTAACTCTCTTCAGTTCCTCTGCATATCACACCCAAACCTAGGGTGACCGGGTGTCTGGTTTTTGACCGGAACACCCAGTCAAAAAGGGACCCTGGAGGCTCTGGTCAGCATCGCCGACTGGGCCATTAGAAGTCCAGTCAGCAGTGCCGCGGAGCGAAGGCAGGCTAGTTCCTACTTGTCCTGGCTCCGTGCTGCGCCCTGGAAATGTCCAGCAGGCCTGGCTCCTGGGGGCCGGGGAAACATGGAGCTCTGTGTGCTGCCCCCACCCTGATCATCACTTCGCACTCCCATTGGCTAGGAACCGCAGCCAATGAGAGTTGCGGGGGCGGTGCCTGCAGGCAAGAATAGCACCACCCGCAGAGACACATGCCGTGCCTCCACCTAGAAGCCAAATCTGCTGGCCGCTTCTGGGGTGCAGCACAGAGACAGGACAGGCAAGAAGCCTGCCTTAGGCCCCCCGCTGCGTTGCTGACCGGGAGCCACGGCAGCTCAGCTGCCAGAGGTAAGCCCGCGCTCCAACCCTCCGCCCCAGCCCTGAGCCCCCCTAAACCTGGAGCCCCCTCCTGCACCCCAAATCCCTCATCCCTGGTCCCAGCCCAGAGCCTGCACCCCCATATGGAGCCCTCATCTCCTCCCGCACCCTGAACCCCTCTGCCGGAGCCCCAGCCTGCACCCAAAACCCCTCATCCATGGCCCCACCCCAAAACCTCAACCCCAGGTAGAGCCTTGACCCCTCCCGCACCCCAGCCTAGTGAAAGTGAGTGAAAGGGAAGGGGAAATGTAGTGAGCGGGGGGCCTCAGGGAAGGGGTGGGGTTAGGGTGTTCGGTTTTGTGAGATTAGAAAGTTGGCAACCCTACCCAAACCTAGCCACTAGATCAGCAGATCTCAGACTTTCCAGGCTGGCCACCGTTCAACTGAAGTCAACAATTTTCACTCTCCTCCCCTTTAGGGTGACCAGACAGCAAGTGAGAAAAATTGGCATGGGGGGGGGGGAAGGGGTAATAGGAACCTATATAAGAAAAAGCCCAAAATATCGGGACTGTCCCTATAAAATCAGGACATCTGGTCACTCTACTCTCCTTACATTTAGCATAGAAGAAATAAAATAAATGCACTGATCTTAACAACAAGACTAGCGCCAGAGAGGGTCTTTTCCAAGCGGTTGAGAGAGAATACTTGACCTTGAAAGGTAAGGGTGTGCAGGCAGTGGGGGAAGAGAGATTTTCTTTGCTTTAGATCACGAACATTTTCGGTGCCTCATGACCCCTCCACGCTGACTGCCTTTCGCAACCCCCCTGGGAGACGCAGCCCACCAGTGGAGAAACACCAAACTAGATCAAAGAACATTATACAGGTGACCTCATTTTAGCCGGAAAAGTACAGACTTCCTAGAGCTCAATCAGAGAAACCGGCTTTCAATGAGAAGAGGGTTCCTCACGTCAGGTCTGCACAGACCAGGCTATCCACGTGTCGAGGCAGAGATAACAAAACACCACCCCCTTTACCGAAACTGCTGACACTGTTGGAACTTTGGGATGTTCAAAATCTGCACCAGAATCACGCAGCTTGAGGGGGGAATTTTCAAAGCTGCCTTAGGGGATTTTGATGCCTAATTCCCCTTCAAATTAACAGTACCCAAATCCCTTTGGCAGCTTGGAAAACCTCAGCCTATATGGTTTCTATTCTCTTCTCCTCCCTTACTCTCCAGCTGAGAGTGGCATCAACACAGAACAGCCCATCCATCCGAAAGAGGGTACTTCACTGATTCATCCATTCTTGCAGGGACACGGGACCGTAGCCTTCACTTTCAGGGCAAGCCTAGTTCTCAGTGGGGTTGAGTAGAATGCTGGCCATGTGGACCAGAAACACATGCAGGGAATATGTACTCCATGTCCTCCTGCCAGGCTGCTGAAGGTTCATTCAGGCCTCTACTAAATAGGGTTAGATTTAGGGCCTGATCTTGACTTGTTCCGGTACGTCTTGGTTGGTATGGAGTAATGGCCAGTTTCAGTAGCTCTTACTTACATGCAAAGGTTTAGCTGCTCATCACGTTTGGGATGAGGAAAATTTCCCCCACCCCTCATGATATTGGGCAAGAATTATGGTTCTTTTCAATGTCCACTGGGCAAAACTTAATGGACATCAAGTGCAAGTACCCCAGGCAGTAAGGAGATGGACACTGGTGGACCTCAGACTTCCCCCTCTTCTATTTATCGCCTAGCATGGGGTTTGTAAAATGCCCTCTCACTTCTCTGGCTAAAAGATAATCCTTTCCCTTTTAACACCCAGAGCCTGGAGAACTGTACAGACCAGATAGGCTTCTGGATTCCCTTCTGCACCATCAGTTATGAACATTAAACCTGGCTTCAGGATACTGTTAACATCCAAAAATAGCCTTCTCCTTTATAAATAAGCTAATTAACAGCATGCTACGAAGGTAAAATGGATTCAATTAATTAGCGTCATAATAGGAATCAGCAATTATTCCTAGCTTGGCTTGGAAACTTATAAAGATGCCTCACAGGTGCAAGCCAGACAGTGTGATGGAGAGGCATCATGAGGGTAGAGGGTCAATCTGGGGATTTGTTTGGAACCAGCAAGTTCCACCTGGCAGAGAGCCAGAGGGATTAAGGAGACAAGAGCCTCTCTCTCTCACTTAGGGCTCGATCCTGCAAGCAGCTGAGCTCTCTGGCCCCAATCCAGCAAAGCACTTACAGTAGGTGCCTAATTTAATCACAGGTGTAGTTGTCCCACTGACAGTGAACGCTAATTTTATTTTAGGTTTTAATAAGAATAAGCTGCATATTGAATGTTCAATGCACAGTACAGAGATGAACTAACCCTCACGACCTCCTGTGAGGTGGGTGTAATTATCCTCATTGTGTAAATGGGGAGACTGAGGTACAGAAGGTAAAATGAAGCTACTTGCCACGTAGTGAGTCAGTGGCGGAGCCAAGAATTAGTACACAGGATCACCCAGCTCCCAACCAGGTGCTAAATCTCCCAGACCCCACTGCCTTCCTGAAAGAGCGCACTGAATGGATCAAAAGTCTTTTGCCCACTGTGACCTCTGCGCCTGGGGAACCAGATGCAAAAGTGCAACTGCGGCACCAAGGAGGTTTCCTTCCTGCTCAGTTTTGCAGAGAGCAGGAGGTTCGACTGTCTCAGCTGTGCATCCAAAGCAATGCCAATCTCTGACCCTGCAGGGTTCCTCCGTCACTGCTATGAAATGGGACTATTTAACCATCGCCACAAGCAACTGCCCTCACTGCACCCCACCCAGCAGCCTAGTGACCCATTAACCCCTCCGCCGTCTCTAAGTACGCCTTCCCTACAGCACAAGAACCCGGCCAGTTGCAATGGGAAGAGGGTTGAGGTTCAGGGTATTTCATCCTACAGGTGAGGAAGCCGGTGGAAAGTGATCGCCCCTGCGACAGAGTTCCCCATGGTACCAAGAACAAAAGAAGAGGGATCCTTTGTGCTCACCAGAGTTTATAAAACTAGCACTGTTGAACGTGCGGTGCTTTCAGTGAAACAGGTGCTATTTTAATGGCCCATTGTCCTAGGGCAGCAACTGCATAGCACACGTACTGAGCAAATATTGCGCTTTTCATTCACAGATCTCAAAGCTTCATACACACGGTGAGAAAGGGCCCATATCCCTATTTTACAGGTATGGAAACCAAGACACAGAAAGGCTAAGTGACTTGCCCAACGCCAGGCAGTAAATCACTGGCAGAGCTAGTGCTGGAATCCAGGTCCCCTCATCCCCAACCCTATGTTCAATCCTCCAGACCACAGTTGCCCTCTGGCCCGCTTTTCCACTGTTACTTGGCCGGCCAACCTATATAAGGATACACAGCGCCAAAGTCGAGCTCCAATCCTGCAACTGACGGGTGCGTGGGCAGATTGCTGGGCTGTGCAGCTCCCCACGGAAGACAACGGAGCACCGAGCAGGCCCAGTGCTACCAGCCAACTTCTGCCCCAGAGGGTTGACCGGCAAGCCCTTGGGAGTGCCGCAAGAATCCCTGGGCTTTCAGGAACCCAGGAGAGGCGAGGCCGCTGCTCCAAGCTCCGTAGCCACTAAATATTTCAGAGGCCAAAGAGGAAGAGAGCTTCAAATTGGCCACCTTGAGCTGCACCTTGATTCTCAGAGTCTTCACCCCAGGAAGAGACTGCTTCCTGGATCAGCCAATGAACTCATTTTCGCTTTGTAACTAGCTGCCACCAGATTCAGAGGGGCCTGATGGCACCTACCTCGTAACACTCCATTGGAGTGATTCCTGCACCTGGTGTAAATGCAGTTCCCCCTGGGTTACAAGGAGAGGAGAAGCAGACTCTATTTGTCCATCTGACACCAGGATGCTCTTGATAAGAGAAAGAGATGCAAAGTGATTTGAGCGTGGGATAGTTAAATCCTTCTTATTGTCATTATTGCTTTTAGTTTAAAAAGCAGCCAAGATCTCAAAGGTTTAATACAAAAAAAAAATCTATTAATAATCTTAAGAAATGCCCTAAAGATTTTTATTCTGCACCTGAGCATGTATTTACATGATGGATTCATTATACTCCATTGAGCAAAGGATGGCGCATTTTTAAAACACTTATAAATATGTATTCACTTGATAGACTGGAGGAAATAATCCTCGTCTGAAAAGGTCCATAATTATGAATGTACAAGCTATTCCCTAATTGTCCCAGAGGGATGGGCTGGGGAGAGACGAGAGGCTAAGGAGCTGGAGTGACAGAATAATGATGTGCCGAGTTGGAGACGGTTCCGGTTCCTGGAGGATCGCTGTACAAGCCACGCTCTAAATGAGCGGAGGGGAGAGCAGAGCTAATAAGCAAGCACACCGCTACTGCAGTCGCAAAAGAAAAACGCAACATCCAGGGATCTGACTGACACCAAAAAGGGAACAGGAGTCTTCAAGGCCCAACCGCCAGGCACCTTGCGCCAACTTTAAAATCCGCTCACCCCCGCACAAACCTGGATCTTCTGCCAGGTTTAAATAATTAAACTATTTAATTAAATTAGCAGAACAGTCCTAAAGCGCCCATTCTTTGCTCTCTCTCTCTCTCTCGGTTTTGTTTTAATTAGGGATTCTATTGGTGGAGGTCTCCGCTTGACAGCCCCGCAAGCCCAAGTCCTGCAGTTCCCCACAGATCAAGTGCCTCTCCTAGGCTGCCTGTGTCTCGCTCCTGGGCTGGCAGGACCACATCTAAGAGGGTGAGGGGGTCATTCACTCTCTATAGTCTATCAACCCTCAGCTCCTCTGCTGAGGCCAAGCGGGTGCTTGTCCATTAGGAAGCAAACCAACCTCCAGCCCAGCCTGTGCGTCACCAAGCTGCCATCAGGTGGTAACTTCTCTCTGCCAACCTGGCCTGCATTTTAAACAGGCAAAGAGGCTGCCCCAGGCTGCCCGGGACATCATTCTGAATCGGGAGGGCTTTGCACATGGCTCAGTGGCAAGCTGATCCCCTTTCGCCGCGCCCAAAAGGGGCTACAGCCTCGGCTAGAAGGAAGCTGGTTTCCAGGAGATGCGCGTTTTCACCCGTGTCCTGGGCGCAGATCTCTTTGCTCTTGTGCTCTTCACTCACAGGCATCCAAAGGGAGCCACGCCGCACAGCGCCACAGTACCCAGACCGATTGCCAGGCCTCATCAAATCCCCGCAGACAGAGGACTTACACTGCAAACGCCAACCCTCAGGCGCCAGCTCGATTGCCAGGGCTCTAGGTTCCTTTGTGGGGCACAGAGCCACCCTGCCCACGTGGCAGAACTTGGGGCAGGATTCTGCATTTACACCAGTTTTACGCCACTTGACTTCAGTGGAGTTACTCCCAATTTAAACCAGTCTGGAGCATGGGAGGGGGGGAGGGGGAGAGTCAGACCTTCCTTCCTGGTGTGCAGCTTACAAAAGCCAGTGCTCCTGCAAAAGCCACCCGATGGCCTTCACGGCACCCAGGCTTTGCCCGAGAACCATATTGCAGCTTGCTGGGGATGGTGGGGAAGGGGGGCAACTAATTTTCCATGCAGTGGGACTGACTGCAGCTACCCTGCTCTTTATTAATACCCAACCATACCCCGGGCAATCTTCCAGGCAGCTTGTCTCACGGAGCACTGCATGCTGGAAACCGTGATCTCTGCCAGCCACGTAACCATAGCAAAGCGGAGGGAGGACCACAGACTGCTTTGAAGGCAATCCTGCCCTGACTTGGCCCATCCAGGGTTAAGGCAAGGGACTGGCCCAGAAGCAGGAATGCAGTACATGTACTAACCCGCCCCCCACACGGTTTCATCTTTCAGTTCAATCCCGTTTACTTTTCCTAACGATGCACTGCCGAGTGCTGCATTCACGTAGGCAAAACCGATAAAGCTCCATTCTCTCCTCTCCTGCTGAGCAGGTTCTATGGCTCTTTGATCACCTTAAAGTGAAGCCCTGCAGAGCCCAGCACAAACAAGCAGTGGTGGGATGGCAGAAGGGCCAGAGCCAGCTGGCTTTAATGCACAGGGATTGGCTCAGCAAAGGGTCTAAAGCCACAGCCAGCTCTATGGGGCAGCCGGTGTGGTACAGGCAGAGGATCACAGGCCACCAGCGGATTGCAGCTGAGCTGTTGGCTTTATTGCCTGGACTCGATTGCAACACAAACAACAAACGTAAGAGGAACAGAGGATTTCCAAGCTCACAGCCCTCCCCCCCCCCACCTTTCAGCCCACAGAATGGCCTGAGCGAAAGCAGCACTTGACTGACCCCCCAACTAGGTTTAACAGAGAGGGGCACAACATAGCCTAGCTCACGAACGTATCCCAGAAGAGGGGGACTCTACGGAGAAGAAGGTCCGATTGCTGATAGCAGGCACGCCGCAGTCCCACAGTCCTTGCACAAGGATGTAGTGGGAAGGAGAAACCAGCCCCAGATACAAGGAAAGGGTCCAAACATCACTGCAATGGCCTAGCATAGGGCAGGGCGTCAAACAAGGTGGAACCATGCAAGCCTAGCAGAATCAGACACGAAGCAAAGGGCCTCTCCCACCCAAAGCAGTGCCCCATGGACTTTAGGAAAAAACAGCACTAGCAGCTGTCAAACTCTGTGGGTTCAAAACCACGAGCTGGGTCCCAAACATCATGAGGCTGGCTAAAAAACCATAAGATCTTAAAAAAGAACCCCAAAGTATGTGGCTTGTTTTTTATTTTGCCTTCTGCTTTCCAAGTTATTCGGGGTCACATTTTCCAGCCTCTCTTTACAACCATCAGGTAGAAACTCACTTTATTCTTTTTAAACAAACGACCAGAGTCTCACCTGATTCACGTGACTCCAAGAGCTGCAGCTATCAAAACCCCTCCAAATATCATGCGAGTTGCCACCTGGTACCTCGGGCTGCATACAGGAGAGGGTCAGAGGGACAGGCATACTGGGGAGCTCTGGCTGCTTTTCCTGGGCTTGCAGAAGCTCTTCCTCTCCCCGTAGCCACAAGCCAACAGGTCAGAGAAGAAGTGACCAGACAAATCCTGGCACTGCCTGGAGAACGTAGGGTGAGCAGATGTCCCAATTTTAGAGGGACAGTCCTGATATTTGGGGCTCTGTCTACTATATGCACCTATTATACCCTCCCCCGCCCCCCTCTTGGTCCCTATTTTTCACACTTGCTCTCTGGTCACCCTAGGAGAACGTCAAAGTCTACCCTGATCTGCTCTTGTCCCTGGAGGGACATACACGCACATCTGGACTGCCTAGGACAGACTAACCTCTGCTAACGACCTGCCACAATTCCCCTCCCAGTTCCTCTCATCCAAAGAGGCGTCAGTCTCCGGTGGTGTGTTCCAGCAGTGAGTTTAATCAGAACAGTCTTTATTTATGTTGATTTATAGCAAACTAAAAAGATGCCTATCCAAAGCCCTAATACACCATTAATTATACAATGAAAGGTCAACAGCATTAAATGAATCAGTTCAGCAGGAACTTAGCCAGCCACCAAAAGACTCCTTGCCCCCACTCCATTGCTCTGGGAGACCCACCCTCTACCTTCTCCAAAACCCCACTCTCAGAACAGACGTTCACAGCATGTTGCAGCCACGAGGAACGTGGCTTGCTTACGCTATAGAGAAATGTCTTGAAATGTAAGAAGGCCCAAAACTTTATTTCCTAAAAATAGGCTTGACAATAGTCAAGTGAGGCCTGGTAAAACAGGAGTCAAGTGAAGTGAGACAGCTCAGAGGCAAGCTGGAAATAAGGCAGGACATAACCCCAGGTGACGTCGTAAAGGTGGTTGACTTGACCTGGTTTAATAAGAGTTTTAGATGAAATGTGAATAGTTTGGACACAGTCTACAGTGATATTTGCAGTGTTGGTGTAGCCGTGTTGGTCGCAGGATATTAGAAAGATGGTGGGTCAGGTCATATCTTTTATTGGACCAACTTGTGTTGGTGCAAGAGACACGCTTTCGAGCTTACACCGACCTGAAGAAGAGCTCTGGCGTAATCCTAATTAATTGTGGGGTATTACTGTGAGCGTTTAAAATCAGCATACCTCCCTTTTTGTAGGCAGACGGTACCATTAGAAAAAGGATGACACCAGTTTTCTTACCCGTGGACTGATGACCAGGGACAGATGCATCGTTCCATCTCAGACCGTGGGTATCAATTCGATGTACGGTTATATTGGGATGTCTGTTTGCTTTAACTAACTTTTAATCACTCGTGTCATTCACAGTCCTCCACTAAATTAAATCTGTGAGTGCCCTGGAAGCTCAAACCTTAAAGAATTCAGTTTGGCTTTATTCCTTATTTTTCAGCTACTAGTTGGTAACACAACTCAGCAGTTACACATGCCCAGAAGGTCACCAAATTCAGGCTATTTTGGACCAGGGGGTGGAGGAGAGCAAGTCCCAGACCACTAAAAGAGGGGATCGGGCTTGGAATCCCTGCTTATCGCAGCTGTGGCAGTGTGAGACAGGGAGAGAGGCAGTCCTTCAAGTAGGCTGCTTCCAATCCATTGCGGGCTTTGTAGGTACCTGAAACTCCACCTGGACACCAACCAAAGAAGCTAGGAGCCAAAACTGCTGCATAAGGCTCTGAGAAGAGCGACCACAAGCCTCTGTGCCCGCGAATACAGCATGCCAGGCAGCTGCGCGATTTAAGAACTCTGCCTGACGTCTCTCGCAAGCCATCACGTGCCACCTGAGCCTCCCTCCCCGGGACTTCCCAGTGCACGCAGGCCAGAGCAGCGTGGGTCAGAACGTCCAGAGACTGCTATGGAGCACCAGCGCCTTCTCCCCAAGTCTTACTCTCAGCAACCACGCCCTCTCCATTTCCACCGACTCTCTGGCCCCCCATCATCACTCAGTCATCCTCTTGATTCGTCACCCTCTTCTCAATCCCCTGAGTGAGACCAGCCCATGGGAAGTAGGGGGAATCCCCACATTGGGCATGTAGCAATCACAGCTTGGAGACAGCTCCTTGCACTCCAGCCCTGTTCTCCCCAGGTGGCTGGAATCCCGCATTGCGGGAAAGCCAGGCCCTTCAGATCATACATTTGAAAGTACTCTCTCATAGGTGTAAGTTATATTTTCTTTCCTTTGGATCTGCATTTTATATCCGCCCCCCCTCTCCAGCTTGTGCTGGGATTTCTTCTTTCCTTCCCAGAGATGCTCAGGTTTCTAATTAACTGGAAAGGCTTTTTAGTCCCTACAATTCTCCATTACTAATAATGATACCAGCTCATAAATGAAAATTGCTTTTCCATTTAAATTCTGATTTAAAAAAAAATTTTTTTGTGGGTAAAGGGAAGAAAAGGAGGTAAGAAGCAGCAGCCCTTGGGTCATTTGCAACTTATTAATTTCCAGCAGAGCTCTTAGCTAGCTTATTAACATTGAGCGTATTACAGCCAAATTTAATGGCTGGGATATTAATTACCTTGCAGGCTCTTTGGTATAGAAAATGATTTATTTTGATGTTACAAAGCAGTGGCGGGGGGGGGGGGGGAAATCATGCGCTGTGCTCCTAGCAGAGTTACTAAGGGGGCTATTCAGACCCTGAGCATGGCACACACTGGTGACACAGAGATGGCAGATGCTGCCCCACCACTACCAGAGAGAGAAGCTGGAAATTGGGCTTTAGCCACGGGCATTGCAGGCTCCTGTTTCTCACCTTCTAATTTGGCCTGAGTTTGAAGGACCCCCCCCCGGCCTGTTTTTTTTTGCTGAGCAACTGCAGCCTCTGTGGGTTTCCTCTGGAGCTGCGGATGACTGAGCGCTGCTGAAGATCAGGCCCACCAAACGGGTTCCTGTGGCCTAAGCAGCACTTAATGCCCAGTGACAAGGGGGGACAGGTGTATCCTGATTCTGGTAGGCGCATTCTGGTTCACCAAAGACTGTGATGGGAGGCCTTAAATTAAAAGTTAAAAAGGGGTGAGGCCTCTGAAATTAGTGGCCTCTTTGGAAAGTTTTGGCCCATGTGTCTTTCCATGGTACAAGTTGGGAGTCAAACCCAAGAGTCCTGGATCACAGCCCCTTGCCCTGAAAGTACAATAACCCAAGGTGGCATTTTACTTACCATGGCTTTGGCATTCTCCTGCCTCCCCTCTCTCTCTCTCTAGAGTTCTTCTCTGCAATGCAGGAGAGCTGCCCATCAAGGTATGGAGTGGGACCGGTGTGATGCAAAACCGAGGGCTCTGCTGACTTGAGGACGTGTGTTTACACAGCCTAAGAGGCGCAGTCCATTGATAATTCTGTACAGCCAGTATACTGTCTGTATGTGGCCAACACACCACTTGGGCGGTGGGCAGCCCCAATACACCGCCATCCTGCTCTTGGGGGCTCACTTTGCCTCCTACCCTGTCTAGAGGCCTGATCCAAAGCCTAATCCAATGGGCGTTTCCCTCCCATTGATTTCAATGGGTTTTGGAGCAGGTTCTAATTGTGCGTCCCCACCCTGTGCTGGAACTCTACATAATCCTGGAGGTGCAGAATACATGGTTGCTGCGGGGCGGGGGCAGGAAGCCCAGTTTACACCCCCAGGTGGGCTCTGTGGGACACAGTTTCCTATCTGGGATGCCCAGGTGACTTTACTAACCCCCTTGACACATGGCTGCAGTTCAGCTCCCCACCCCTCACCATGGTGGGAGACTGCCCCTGGGAATTATAGTGCAGCACTGATGGGGTGCAGGAGGTCTTGAGAAAGCAGGCGAGAAAGCAGAGACGTTTACAGGGAACAAGGTGAGGAGTGTCACAGAGCTGTTCAGGTGGGAAAAGGCAGTGCACCATAGACACTGAGTACAAAGGAGAGCCATCACTGCCGGCCCTGCAAGCAACCCACCCAAGAACAGTTCTGCACTAAGGACAGTCTGGAATCTGGAGCCCTGCAGGAACAACCGAAGCTGGGATCTACCTAGCTCATCTCCTAATAGCCAGGTGCTGACCAGAGCACAAATGCAGCAGTGCCCTGGATTAAAGGGCCAGTCCTGGAGCCTCCACAGACACTAAAGCCTTCCTCAGGGCTCTGACAACCCAAAAGCCAGCCTCATTTTCCTTGGTAATGGCGGCTCGAGCTTTGCCTTTGAGAGCAAGCAGCACGAATAAAGGAGACCCTCCCACTGACTCCAGCTCACACTGACACGGATCGATATCCTGCAGCCACAGTTCAGTGCCTGTGATCGAGCCCCAAGGGATTCTGGGAAGAGGCCCTGTGGGCACGGTTTCCTGACCACCATTGAGTGTTTGTCCCAGGATCACAGTCACATTGGGGTTTCCTCTGATCTGGATAAAAAAATCTTACTCCAGCTAAACTCTCCTGCCCTATACTGCCCTGCACAACCCTATATGCCCCTCAATGACCCCCTTCACAACCCACCATGCTCCTCTGAAGCGATCAACAGCATATTGCCTACGCCCACAGTTACACATTACAGTCTGAGGTCCCATTCTGCCCCACTCCTCTGCCTTAGAGTGTGGACAATAGAGGTTAATCAGAGTCAGTCTCGCCCCACAGGCAGGGGATGAGGACCAGGGAAGGAGGCAGAACATTTGACATCAGACACATCATGATGGGCAGATAAGCCTAGAGCAGGAGAGACTTTGGGTTAGACCCCTACTGGTGTCTAAATTCTGCCCTCCGTGCCTTGCGCACCCCATGCAACCCCACTGAGATCCCTCCAGCGCTCTTAGCTCATGCAGAAATACGCCCCATTGTTCAGAGACACATCCTCTCCTAGTGGGGTAGCTAGAGCCTATGCCTACTGCCCACACGCTGCAGGGCAGTGGCTTTCAACCTTTTTTCGTTTGCAGACCCCTAAAAAGTTTCAAACAAACAGAGGTACGGACCCCTTTGGAAAACTTAGTCTGCAGACCCCCAGGGGTCCACAGACCACAGGTTGAAAGCCACTGGGGTAGGGGTGTTGGAGCTAAAGCACAACAGGAAGAAAGGCCCATAGAGACCATAGATAGTTAAACCTAGAGCAGCCTCTAGGGTGCTCTTAAATGGATGGGTCAGAGCAGGCAAATTCACTAGGAGAAGTGCAACTTACTCCCTAATGCTACCTCCTCCCATCTTGTAGGAGCAGCTCTTAGCCCAGGAGAGACTCTGGGTCGTGTGTGTGCGTAAGACAAGCTCACAAATCACACAGCCTTCATATTTTTAAACGGTAATTTATTTTAAATAGATGGTCCCGTCAATTTTAGTGAAACATAATTCATAAACCACATAAATGAGCCTCTCTGTCACACACGCTTAGAGGAGCCAGCTGCCTCTGTCCTCAATGCCACTAACTCGTTCAACCAGAATCCTACGGCTGCCTCTACGCAGGATGCAGGTCAGTCAATTAACTTTATAAATGGAAAATAATAAAATACGACAGCCTTTTACTGCCCCTGCCCAGAGCCCTGCAGCACAGATGCCTAGTGCTGGGGTTTTGTTTTACATAAGAACTTCATTCCAAACAGGGGCTTCGGTGCAACCAGAAATGCCATTTACACGTGTTGAAGGAACCTGGCGGTTCCGTTCCGCCTGGCTCCCGTGACACACACCCCTTTCATAGCACAGTTCGCTATACTCCAGCCCCAATCCTCTCCTGCATGATCTCCCACTGACTCCAATAGGCTTTAGAGCAGACTGCAAAGGTAACATGTCGCAGGCTCTCACTAGCAGGTAGTAATTATAGGTACTAGGAACGGGCCTTCACCAAACCCTCAGATACAAACACCCCCAAACTTTGAGCAAGGTCTCAGCTGAAGATGGGGTTCATCTCTACTCATTCTAATGCCTTATTCATAGTGCTCCCTCAGTGTCAGGGTTGGAGGGCAGAAGCGCTCCCCAAATCTGATCTCCTGCCTATCACAACCCACTAACACTCCCCAGCCAACCCCATGCCCACCAGAATTAGGCCCAAGTCTTACAGCCTTCAGGAGACTAGATTAGTAGGTGCCATAGACTGAGCAGGAAGGACCGAGGTGCGCCAATGCCCAAGCCCCGGCAACGTCAGGGAATTGATTAAGTGAGCTATGCCCGGACAATTCCAGCAAATGACTCCCTGCAGCATGGGCAGCAGAAGTATCCATGGAATATATGGGGAGAGAGAGTCCCTGCCCCGAACAGCTCAGACTAACTCAAAAACACAGCTGAGTTGCGACAACAGTTCAGGAACAAGTAGGTGTTGAGGTCATGCTGCGCAGACCAGCAGAGAGGGGCTTTAGGGAAGGCATAAGGAGAGGATCTGATGCCTGAGGAGGGCACATTGCCCAGGGGAAGTGGGAGGCTCTTCCAGGCGTAAGGAGACGACACTGGGAGGAAACATCCCAGGGGATGATGCAGGAGAAGAGAGTCACAGCAGAGGTGAATATTGCCCATTGCAGCAGCCTCTGCATCACTGCTGCCCTGTTCCGAGAGCTCAAGCAGGAGCAAAATGGGCACCCGACATGAAGGGCATTGCCACCTCTCACAATTTTGGGTGTGTTTTTGAAAGCTGTAGCTCCAGGACTCCAGTGATTCAGTGAGCCTCTGGGCTCAGTTTTTAAGTAAGTTTCCAGCTCTCACAGTTTGAAAATGTGACCCCGAGTGTAGCCTAAAGGGTCGGAGAGCCGAGAGAGCCCAACATTCATTATTAATTGTTATGAAAACCCTCCCCAGGATTTTCACGCCAACCTCATGATGATTTTCTTTTTTTTTTTTTGAGACCCAACTCCTAGTGTTTGAATGCTCGGGACATTGGGAGCGAGGAAGGGCACGAGACGGAGCACAGGAGGCCATGACGCAGAGATGTGGGTGGGGGTGCAGGAGCAGAGGCCTGATAATCTGGAGAAGGAGCCCGTCATACCAGAGGAGAGAGAGGAGGGGGACTGTTTTGTTTGGTTCTCCATTTAGACAGAAAGCAGGCAACAGGCTGTCACCATAACCAACAAATTGACTTGGCACCAGTAACCCTCTGCAGCTTGCGAAGCCGTGACCCTGCAAGACAGAGTCAAGGGCTCCAAGGCAGGGCAACAGCAGGGGAATTGTTTCACATCTTCACCTTTGACAGAGCCTGGAAAACCCACAGAGCATGCTAGGAACACGTAACTGGGCCTCTGAGCCCATCCGTGTGGTTCTAAAGCTCCCTTAGGCCGATGCAAACTCCCTGGCTGTTTTGCTAGAAGCACATTTTCTGGCAATCACAATGCTAGCCCCAGGGTTCAATATTCATATTAAATCAAGGCAGCCCGTGTGCTGAACGCAGGCTTGGAGCTGACCTGGGAGGGACCATGGGCTGCAGCCCACAGTTGTACCTCTCCGTACCCCTCAACGCAGGTTCCCAGGCAGCTGCTGCTGTCAGGAGGCTGGCTGCAGGCAAAATACTGCTGGCTTTTCCCCTCCCTCCTTTTCTCTCTCCCTTGGACTGAAAATGGGAAGGTCATAAATGTGGCAGGTTCATTAACTAGAAAATACATTTCATACCATACAAATAAAATCCAACTGACTGGCACAATAACACGGCTTTTATTGCTTTGCTCTTCATGGGTGAAAGAGGAATTTAGGCCCAGATTCATCCCTATTCAGGATACCACTTAAGCACCGGCTTAAAGTCCCAATGAATTCAATAGGGATTTAAGCACATGCTTGAAGTTAAACACATAGTCGAGTGCTGTCCTGTACAGGGATGCTTGAAGGCCCTGATTTAGGAAAGCACTTCTCTCCCTCGTTCCAACATGATGTTCCTCAAAGGGACCCCAACCCTCATCCTGGGGGGAAACAGGACAACCAAGCCCCATGTTCGTTGGACAGTGTTCTTCAGCCTGGCATCTCCTCAACATGGCTTGAGAGGGAGAGAGAGGATGGTGCAGTGGTTGGGGTGCTAGCCTGGACCTCAAGAGACAAATTCAATTCCCAGCTCCATCACAGACTTCCGGTGGGACCTTTGGAAGGTCATTTAGGCTCTCTGTGCCTCAGTTTCCCCTCTGTCTGATGGCTATAATGGCCCTGCCCTACCACAGAGGCGCGTGGGGTGATAAATACATTAAAGATTATGAGACGTTCAGATACAACAGTAATGGGCACCATATAAATACCAACAATAGGAGACTTTTACACGGGGGGGGGGGGGGGGGAGATGAAAAGTGAGGAACCCCAATTCAATTTTTTTTTAAATTCCAAAAACTTTTATATAAAAAGAAAAGGTTCTTTTCACACTCTCATCTCTTCAAACAAAGGCAGATTCTCTGCCTCTCTCCCCTTTTGTTACTTGTGCAGAAGCAGCTGCTGAATATGGAGGAGTGTTCCTTTTATATTCCACACTCAAAAGGATCAAAACCAGTATTGCGGGACTGTTTTACCAGTTATTAGATTAGGACCTAGAAAGAAAAAGATAGATAGAAAGATAGATGCTGATCTGAACCTTCCTAAATTCGCCCTCGGATACCTCACAACTCGGCCTTCATCCAGTATTTGTCCTCATCTCTCTAATTTCATGTTCCAGCAGCAACCGGAGCTGGATGAAGATTTTTTCCCCCATCAATTTTTTCAACCCAGTAGAAGAGGACACGGATCTAGCAACCTTTCACAGAAAAAAAAATAATCCAGTTTTGTACAAATAAATTCAGATATTTGTTGGGGGAGTTGGTTGTGGGTTTGTTTTTTTTTATGTATATAAAAATCTGAAACACTTTTCAACAATTTTCAATTACAGTTTTCCATTTGTGTCAATATTTCACAGGTAAAAGAGAGATGACCCAACCAGCTCTCACTGAAAGTCTCCATGCCCTATTACAGATACTACCGACTTATTTTTGAAGGTCTCTTCTTACACTAAGATCCTTTGTCCAAGCTCTGGGAAAACGACTTCCTCCCATTGTTTCAGCATCAGACTTGCCTTTGTCTGGCTGAAACATCGGTGGAAGGAACTGCTAGAGGATGCTCCAACTTGGGGGCAAAAGTGGGGAAGCAAGAGCAGTATCCTCCTCCTCCTCCCTACAGTCAGTCAGCTGGGATTTGAGGTGACAATTTTCTCAGTTTAGTGAAAGGTCATTAATTGCTCCATTTATTGGCCCAACTTCTGTTGGGGAGAGACAAGCTTTTGATCATACACAGCGCTCCGGTCTGAAGAAGAGCTCTGTGTAAGCTCGAAAGTTTGTCTCACTCACCAACGGAAGGTGATCCAATAAAAGATAACCTCACCCACCTGGTCTCTCTACTATCCTGGGACCCACAGGGCTGCAACACCCCTGCAACTGTAATTCCTCCAGGCAGATATTCCACAGACAATGACAACCCAAGGGTCAAAGAATTTTCCGCATTGAAAACAATCAAAGCAGGACCATGCCACTGAGCCTTCCCCTGTTTTAATGTCTGCTTGGAGGGCATTTCAGGAGTGTCTTTGTTGTGTGACAGCTGGAAATTATGGGCAGTTCTTCTAGAAAGACTCTTTATGGTACAGATAGATGCTCTAATCTGTTTTAATAGGTTTTCCAGCAAAGCCTTTGACACAATTCTCATTACAGTAAGGCTTTAATGAAGAGAGCATTTGTATGGTTAGGGTAACGTCTTCAAGAGCTCCTCTTCATAGAGAGCTTTTTATTTCTATGCCGATTGTCAACGTGCACAGCTGGATCCCCATTAAAAAGCCGCCCGGTATAATAAAATTGGACCCATTCCAGCCTCTTTGCACAAGCAACTGCTAGTGACTAGGCCAGAGCCACCGCCGGTGTAAATTGGTGTCACACCTCCAAGGTCAACATGCAGTGGTTCAGCTGAGGTCAGCAGTGCTCTGCCAGTTTACACCAGTGGAGGATCTGGCCCATTATATGGTGCCCACAAGACACGTGGCAGCACTGTACAATGCTCCCCTCCCACCCCTGCCCCTCCCCGTGAGTTTCACACACACACACACGGGTTCTAAGCCATTTCCACACTGGCCCTTCTTTCCCATATTGCTGAATGGGAGGGGGCAGGGCAGTCATGACCCTGATACCAATACATAGTACGTAACAACCCCCCACCCCCACCCCACATGCGAAGAACCCTGCACTGAGCTGCCCCCTCCTTTGGCTTTCCCTTGTCCTGGCTTCTAGGGTTCCAGTCAATAGGATTTAGACTCCTAAGTGCCTAAATCCCTTTTGAAGAGATTTAGGCTCCAAATCAGTTAAGCGTTGTGACACTGAGCACAGCAATGCCTAAAATGCTTTAAAAATCGGAGCCCAAGCCCCCTGGGGCAGGGTCTGTCTTTGGTTCTGCACGCTGTAGAGTGCAGAGCACATCACCGGCACACAACCGACGGCACGAATGGCCTTTGGAAGCAGGAAAGGCTCAGACAGGCCCGTGGAGGGAGGAAAGACTCAAAACAGCTATTCCAAAAGCAGGTGGAGAGCAAGAAGCAATCAGGGCCCACAGGTCTGACCGTACCCCGGCTTAGCAGGAGCTGGGTGGGGTGTCAGCCTCAGTGAGGGGAACAGCGATTATGCGGGCGCAGCCTGGGGAAGCCGCGATCACGTGTGTGTTGTGTCTCTCCTCTCGTGTCAGGGTAACGCTAAGGCCTCCACCCAGTCAAAGGGGCCAGGGCCAGCCTATTGGAGGTGCGGCAGGACACCGGATAGTACTTATATTACCAAAATAAGCTACTGAAACGTCTGCTCCAACCAGCTGTGGTTTATGGCGCTTTAAATACAGCCATGCCTGCAACTGGTTGCTACAGATTCAGAATTTAGTGGGATGCACAGATCTAGGGAGTGGCCAGTCGGAGATGGAGTTGGTTTAAGGTTGAAGTCAGAGTGGATGCAGCTTATGGACAAGAAACCCTCTCCCCGTGCTTGTCTTGTAGTTACTTCGTTTCCTCGTTATTGGCCAAGGAGTTTGACTGGGTCGGATGGCAGCTTTCCAACCTCCAGGACTGCAGTTAGGCACCGAATTCGGAGCGGGGAGGGAGGAGCAGCTGTAGCTAGAGTGCTGGATGCCCAGCACCTCTGAAAATCAAATCACTTCGTTAGACAGCTAAATCTCAGTTTGAGATGCCCAGCTAATCTCCCAGATTTGAACACGTGGGCCACTATAGTTGGATTAAAGAGACAGGATGGGGTGGTGCATCTTGGGATACTAAACAGCAACAGCGCATTGTAGCAGAGCACCCGCTGGACAGCGGTAATCTTTGGGTCAGAGGACGGTTTTTTCATTCTAGGTTTGTACAGCCCCTAGCACAGTGAGGCCCTTCGGAGCAGTAAATATTTATAGTGGAGTAAGGGCCAGAAGGAAGGTGAGGCAATGGCTGTTCTGATTTTATCGGGGGTTTTCTACGTGCACTAGGGGCAGCGTGTGAAAGCGTGGAGACGTGTAAGAGAGAATCCAAGTGATGGGTGAGAGAGACCGAGAGAGCGCGAGCGCGCGCACACACAGCTCTTCAGAAATTAATATGCGGCTCCTTGTACAGGCACCGACTCTGGGGCTGGAGCGACACACACCAACTTTCCAGTGTGCCGGGGGGTGCTCACTGCTCACCCCCTGGCTCTGCCACAGGCCCTGCCCCCCACTTCCCCCTTCCCACCCCCTCCTCTGAGCCTGCCATGCCTTCGTGCCTCCCCCAATCCCCCCAGAGCCTCCTGCATGCTACAAAACAGCTGATCGGGAGGTGTGGGAAGGTAGGGGGAGGTGCTGATTGGCAGGGCAGCTGGTGGGCAGGAGGCGCTGGGAGCAGGGGGGTGGAGCTGATGGGGGGGGGGGTTGCTGACGTATTGCTGGGGCACTTTGGCAATGTACATTGGTAAATTCTGGTTCCTTCTCAGGCTCAGGTTGGCCGCCCCTGCTCTAATCCTTGCCCTTGTCAGGAAGCCCTGGTGCTCTTTTTCTAATACACATTCAAACCTTAAAACAGAGAACGCCACGTTCACTGCGCATGTGGCCTGCGATCAAACAGTCTGCCCTGCATGGGAGGGCAGCAAAGACCTGTGCTGAATGTTTGCTCGGGGCAGCACCTGCCTTTCATCTTCATTTAGATTTGTCTCAGCCTGGGGAGAAAAAGCCAGGCTGTTTCTTTGTGGAGACCCCGCTGCCTTAGTGGGGCTCCGGCCGGTCAATCAGAAAGCAGAGGGCTCTCGGCAGAGCAGCGCCAGACTGTGAGAGATGTATTTACATCTCCAGGCTCTATTACTCTTTCCCTTCCCCTAGAAAGGAGACGGGCCTGGAGAACAGAAGGAAGCAGATCCCCCTTCGGAGAGGCTCAGAGGAAGCTTTCAGCTTGCTGCCAGGGAGAGCTAAAAACAAAGGCACCAGTTCCTTGGGGTTAAGTCATCTACTTTTGAGAGGTCCCCAAGTTTTACGTGGCTCTGTGCTGCAGTGAGTCTTGTGATAAACTAGCCAGGCCCCTGGTCATTTATCCTGCTGCTTCCGGATGCATTGCACAGGACGGACCCAACCAGCTTTGTACCGAGCTAGCTGAATTCTAGAAAGGATCCCCCAGCACCATCATTCCCTTCCCCAGTTTGTACGTGTTGATTGACAAGCCCCGGGGCTGTAAGCCTTTATTGATCCATAGCACAGTTGCAGCCTGGGCAGAGGGCGCAAGTGAGTTTCTCATGTCCCCGTGCTGCGAGCAGGACCCAAATGGCCCCCACAGAGCTCAGTGCAGCCCGTCGTCCATGAGGAACGCTGGCCACTCATGCTGGAGCGGGTAGATGTGTCTGGATTAGCCGGCCAACCTCTGACACTGGGGTTTTCAACCCTGCTGATCACTTCGACCATGAGCAGAAGGAGCCGTAAAAAACTTGCCAACATTCCCCTCCCCCACAACGAAATGCACTAATTGCTTTTGAAATCCCAGCCGTCTTCCACTTATTAAATTCCAGTACAGCAGCAGCTGGATTCCCCAAGAATGGTCAGGGCCTCACTGTGCTAGGCGCTGCAGGTGCACGCATAGACCTGCTCACACCCACCCTGTAAGAGACGGACAGTCCCTGTCCAAGACCTTGCAAACGAACTAAACCAGACAGAAGGGGGCAGGGGAAACGAGGCACAGGGAGACGCAGTAACTAGCCGAGTGTCACACCGCAGGTCAGTAGCAGACCAAAGAGCAGAACCCCAGTCTCCAGCTCCCAGTCCCGTGGCCCATCCACCAGGCAAGGCTGCCCCAATCAGACCTTTTCCTACAACTCCCAGCATAACAGGGACAGGCTGAATGTGAAGAAGTGACCCTCAGCTACCACCCTGAGTGAATTCCTATCCCCACTGATGTCCATGGCAAGGCTCCCATTGGCTTCAGTGGGGCCAGGATTTCACCCCCAGGGTTTTAAATTCAGCTGAGTAATGGCCTAGAGAGAGTTCCCAAGCAGAGCCCCCGTGCAACCCAACCTAGGCCCCCTTCCCCCACTAGAGTATCCAGCTCATGTTTTACACTGACCCCACAGCTGCTGGGACCACCCAGGCGGGGCAGACATGATCAATGCCCTGACCTAAGGAGCTCTGGGTACCCAGAGAGGCAACCCTGACCTCTTAATGGAGCAAAGCATCAGAATGAGGTCAGCACTGGTCCTCAGTCCTGTCCCAAGTAGCTGGGAGAAGAGTGTGGAGAACAGGCAGAGGTCAGAGGTGCTAGAGGAATGCAAGTGATGGGGAGAACACACAAATGCCCACCAAGCTGTGAAAGAAGATTAAAACGCTTTCTCCGGTGCTGCCAGGATGAAGACAGCCATGTCTTCCCTCCCCTGAAGACAGGTTTCAGAGTAGCAGCCGTGTTAGTCTGTATTCGCAAAAAGAAAAGGAGGACTTGTGGCACCTTAGAGACGAACAAATTTATTTGAGCATAAGCTTTCATGGGCTAAAACCCACTTCATTGGATGCATGCAGTGGAAAATACAGTAGCAAGATATACACCCCCCCACACACATTTTTTCATGGTGTGTGTGTGTGGTGACACGGTCGGGCCAGATGGCTGTAGGAGAGTAATAGAAGGCAGATATATTAGCCCCAGGCTAAGTAGGTCCCTTTTCCCTGGGTAAGGTAACAGGGAAGGTTCCAGAACAATCAGGAACCTTCTGGAGACAACTAAGACAGGCTGATTAGAGCACCTGCAGCCAATCAAGAAGCTGCTAGAATCAATTAAGGCAGGCTAATCAGGGCACCTGGGTTTTAAAAAGCTCACTTCAGTTTGTGGTGTGCGTGTGCGGAGCTGGGAACAAGAGGCACTAGGAGCTGAGAGTGAGAACGCGGACTGTTGGAAGACTGAGGTGTACAAGCATCATCAGACACCAGGAGGAAGGTCCTATGGTGAGGATAAAGAAGATGTTGGGAGGAGGCCATGGGGAAGTAGCCCAGGGAGTTGTAGCTGTCACACAGCTGTTCCAGGAGGCACTCTAGACAGCTGCATTCCACAGGACCCTGGGCTGGAACCCGGAGTAGAGGGCGGGCCCGGGTTCCCCCCAAATCCTCCCAACTCCTGGTCGGACACAGGAGTCGACCTGGACTGTGGGTTCAGAAAAACGGCCAAGCTGAGGGCTGCCGTGAAGCTCCAAGGCGAGCGAATCCGCCAATAAGCGCAAGACCCACCAAGGTAGAGCAGGAACTTTGTCAAAATACCTTTCTACTGGTATTTTCCACGGCATGCGTCTGATGAAGTGGGTTTTAGCCCACGAAAGCTTATGCCCAAATACATTTGTTAGTCTCTAAGGTGCCACAAGTCCACCTCGTTCTTTTTTCTCCTCTGAAGAGGGACAGTTTGCAGAAACTTACAGGTCGTTTGGCTTGAAGAGACACTCTGCAGGATGGCAGCCGTGACGGAAGAGAAGGAGCCCCGTAGACAGCAGCAACAGCAGAGATGGAGCACGGGGAGGAACAAGTGGGGCACTCTTGTCCTTTGCTCCTTCCATCCTAGGAAGGTTTCAAGGTAGCAGGGAGAGCCCAGTGGAAAACCACAGGAGACCTTTGAACCAAAAGGCACTGGCTCTATTCTACAGCCTGGAAAGGAGTCCCCGAGCGGCCTCTGCAGAGCTCTCCCTCGCCAACGGGACGTAGAGAACATACCCGTCTTGCAAAAGGAGGCTGCGCCCGCTGGGCTCATGGAAAGCGCTGGAGAGAAAGGCACGGGCATAAGATCTGCAATGTCTCGTGAAGACTTGGGCTGGTGCCAGGGGGCCATAGTGAGAGAGGATATTAATTCCCCGGCCTGACCAAGGGCGGCCCAAGGACTGTGAAAATTGCTGAATAATCTCACTCATTTTTCAAGCAAAGGAAGCGATCTGCTGCCAGGCATCCCGGGAAGAGCAGCAAAACACCGGATAATAGCAAAGAAGGGATACTAAAGTAAGTAGGACACCATGGGGGGCGGAAAGCAGTCAGAGAGACATGAAATCGTGATCATTTTGGTCTCAAATGGCTGGAGGATAGCAAGGGGATGGATGGATCAATCAATGCTGAAGCTGTTTCAAAGAGGCAGGCGCATAAGGTTTGCCAGACACGAAGTTCTCCGGCCTGTTTTGCTGGAGGGGAACTTTTCTCTGCATGTTTGGTGCCAGTGTTCCTCACGGCATCTGTTGAGACCCAACGGGGGGAGAGAGAAGCAAGGACAGCAAGAGGCAATGCCCAAGGATTTAAACCCAGGGCAGGAGGCCAGCAAAGGTGCACATGACACTGCACCGGCTTGCTTTCCTCCTTCCAGACAGTCATACAAGGGAGTACCACTCCGATCCTTCGGTCGCCACAGCAGGATTCAGAGCGGAAGGGAAGCCAGTGCTCTCTCTAGCTCTGCTGATGACGTGGTCTCCGTTCCGCAGAGGCAGCTCTAGGTTCAGGTGGAGAAGGAGGCTGGCCTTGCTCTTGGACCAGCCGAGAACAGGAAGAGGACGACTTTTCAGTGGGGAAGCGGCAGATTCCACAAGACAAAAGACAGGACAAAAAGTGGAGGGCTTTCTGCTGCCCACAGCCAGCAGGGGCCAGGACCAACAAGTTAGCACCAGGCCACTGGGCAGGTCTAGCTCATCCTGCTGGGAACCCGGGTCCAAGGGACAGTCGTGAAGTTGGTTGGTATTTTTTAATTAGTTCAGCAACACAAAGCCAGCTCTTTGGAGCTGGTGGGACAACACAGGCTCGGTCTCAGGGAGGAATCAAACAGGGGATTTTTTATTTGGGTTGTGGGTGCGCTTAGGGGCACCAATCAAGGATCTGCTGCGCTAGGCACTGGACAAGACCATCTTCTCGCCCCAAGAAGTTCAAATCAGTTTAAAAAGTCTGGTGGAATTCCAGGTTAAGAGCCAGATTCACTAATGTTGATGCAGGAAGGCGGAAATGACACTGTCCCAGCGAGGCAAGGGGCATTGACACCCTGGGGGGATAGGCAGGGTCACCACCCATCCCTGAGGTTTCTGCTAGGATATGGGGCAGATTTAGCTTCACAGCCAGAGCTCCCCATGGGAGCTGAACTGGTGGAGGATGGGGACACCCCACATTTCTTGGCTACACTCTTTTTCCAGTTACGCTTGCCCACTTCCTGGGTTACCTTCCCCCTTCAAGCACGTTTGCAGACATCTCCTCAGTGCACTTCTCCGCACGAGGTCCCCTCCACCAGGCATTAGGCCAGCACCGTTAACTCAGTAACTAGCGCTACCTGGTGCTTAGTGACCGAATACTTTTTGCTTTTAGAAGTTTCCGCAGAGCGGCAGGCCAGGAAACTGTTGCACATTTCAATGAGAAAATGGAGCTTTGTCTAAATGACATTTCCAATATTGGATGTGTCAAGGGGTTTTACTAAATCAAATCATTTTTGAATACGGTCCCATTTTCGGAGGGACATGGCGACACTTCAAGGATCTCTTAGGAGGTTGGACCCTGTTTGACACAATCAGAACAAAGAGGCCAACCCCCACCCCGCTTACCCCCTATTCTCAGGGTTTCAAATTTTACTGCAGAGTGTCTTAATCCTAGATTGCAGCCAGCTGTGATGTCACAATGGGAACAAGGGGCAAGATTTTCAGAATTGCCTCAGAGATTTAGCAGCTTAAGTCCCACTTTCAAAAGGTGCTCGGGAGCCCAAGTGTCACTGAAAGTCAATGGGACTTTGGTGCTTTTGAAAATGTTGCCCAAGGCCAAAAAGTGGCACATCAGCTGCCATTATAGCATGGAGCTATAATCCATATTCACCTGGAAAAGGCATTTTGCTCCTGCTGATTTCCTGATTCGGGCTATCGTGTGTGATACAGCATGGCCAGAAGGCAGCAGGAGAGTAACATAGGAGAGATATGTAAGTCCCAGGATAAGGAGAAGCCTTTTTCCCTGTCGATGGAAGAAAGGTTTCTATAGATTAATTAAAAGCACCTGAAGCCAATTAGAGCACCTGAAGCTAGTCACTTGATCAAAAACCCCCTGCCTCAATCAGCCAGGGGAAGGAGTTGGAGCAGAGTGCCGTTTGAAGGAGGGCCATGGCTGGCTAGAAGACCAAGGCCCTAGGTAAGAGACACCCAGCTTGTGCAGAGAGAGGGAGGGGAGGGCAGGAAGCCCCACAAGCTGAAGAGCAGGAGAGGGAAGTAGCCCAGGGGAAGGAAGCACTAGTTCAAGTGGTTTGCCACTATCCCTAGGGCTGCTGGGCTGGGACCCAGAGTAGAGGGCGGGCCCAGGTCCCTCCCTCTCCACTACCCTTCTCTGGGTTACTAGTGGGACAGTAAATACCCTAGTTCAGGGGCAGGAAACTGCGCCCAACCCCACCGAGAAGAGGAAGGGCGGGACCCATCATAATCATACCAGCAATTTGCCATACGTGCCGTAACGAGCTCTATCCCAAAAAGTGCTCAACACCCTCATCTTGGAATGGCCTTGTTCTAGAAGTACATACTGGGCCTTTCACACGACCACACAGCACGGATCACATGCCTAACACTTACATAGCCCCAGGCATATTCAATTCACTGTATGGATATCAACTGATTGAGCCATTTATTATTCCGTGGTTTTCTAGCCATCGGAATCACTCCCAAGGGCCTGCAAGCCTGCATTCAGGAGGACTCCTTACAGACTTATCCTGTGCAGGGAAAGGGAAAACAAGGAAATCAAATCCTGAAAGGAGAGATGGGTCTGGACCAGACCCCTGAGGCACATCCCCTGAATGTTGGGAAATTCCAATTGGGATTGGAATAGAGATTTGATCTCTGCAGGTCTGACCATCTAATCAAGTGTTACAATACTGCACCATGCAGGACAAACAAGAGATTGGATCTACTAAGGACCTTATCCTGGGAGCTGATGGGTGTATTCTGGAAAGTGTCGAGTGCCCCCTCTGGCAACTAGCTTCAAGGAGGATTTGAGACCATTTGGTACCTCAGGGACCCCAGGAATCTTTACTTTGACTGCACTGGCTTTGGACCTGGACCCCCAACAGATTCTGTCTCAGGGACAGTTCTCACTGGGGTCTGGGTCAGTGTCTCTTCAGCAATCAAGACTGTAGTTGTTATCAGGTTATGCTTCTGAGAGAGAAAAGCTCACTACCGGCAACTCTGTGGGATGCACAGACGCTGACGCTTAGAGGGCAGTGTGGAACTGTCGCATACACAAATAATTAGCAGCAACATTAAAAAACCCTAAGAGGGAAAAATAAATAAATCAAAAACCAAAAAACAAATTAGGCAAAAGGCGCAGCCGGCATTTGCAAGGAGCCCTGCCCACGAGCCATCAGCATGAGCCATTGCTCCCCTCTCATCGTGTTTATTGCTCAGCGAGTACATAACAGGCTCATCAGCGGCAATCTCTGCCATCTGCACGTACCAGTCTTTTATCACGGGTGACTCAATGGACTTCCAGCGCCTCACAATTAAACGCTTAGCGCACAGTAAATGCTGCTGTTAGCCACTTACAGTTAAGATTAGAGAAATTCATCTCTCCGCCCCCCCCCCCCCCCGCACCCTCCCTCTCCAGGATGGCGCAGCATCACCATCTGGGGTGTCCATGCAGCTTCCCAGCATGGAATAGCTGAGAACACATTCATCAGTCTCTGCCAAACGTTATGACGCTCGCAGTGTGACAGGGAGAGGCGCTGAGACCTCAACAACTGCAGTGCTGGTCCTCATCTGGAAATGCCCTGGCTCAGGCATTGAACCCCCCCATCCCCCATTGCACCCCACTGCCATAGGCCATCCCAGGCTCCTGCCCAACGGAACCAACATTTCCAAGTGAATTAACAACAAAACACAAAAGTATCAGCTAGTCACAAAAGGCAATTCAGGAACAAGCCAAACAGGGGCTGTCCAGTTAATGAGCAATCTGTCGCCTGAAATGTCACCACTGATGGTGTAATGATTAAATCCTGGCTGAGGTCCCCAGCCCACATCTTATTGACTGACTCAAGTGCCCAACATTGACAGCAACCTGTATAAAACGCCAAGACAGAAATCGATACATTATTAGACTATTTGGGCTGGGGAGATACAATTGAAGAGGTTGTTGATGGAACTGGGGTTGGCAAGAATCTCTCCTTCCTCCCCTCAACCCCAAACCTCTCACAATGGGCCAACGACTGTAGATCCAACCAGCTAGGAACAAGAGGCGAGAAGACAATCCAGGAGTCAATTCACTGCCAATCCTTCATCCACGTTCTTGCAGCTGCTTGAAATCTGCTCCGGTGCCAGCATCCCTCCCAGAGCAGTATCTGCTGCTGGTGTCTCTCTAGAGATGTTCTTTGACCAAAGGGAAGGAGATGAATTCTTCTTCTAAGCAACTATATCCCTTGGGACTTCACCGAGATATAACGCTGTGGGGCTGGTACAAAGGAGCTACCAGCAAAAGCAAGTTTGCAAGCCAAGCGCCAGTAACAGACACTTGGGTCTCCCAGTTAAGTGTAGATGGTGCCTTCATCACTTGGGTCATGGCTTAAACTCCTTAGTGGGACAGTAGGCACAGGGAAGCTCAGCCCAAGATGGTAAAGGAGATAGTCTTGTCCTCACACTCCATTATGGGGTGACCCCTCCCGATCTGGGTTTAGAAGCATTCCAAGAATAGAGGGAGAGAGTAAAAAGGCCCAGTAAAGAGTACATTTTGGTTAATTCAGCACTGTTGGAGAATGGCCTAGTGATTAGAGAAAGGGACTGGGAGGCAGGTTGCCTTGGTTCAAGACCCAGCTCTACCACAGACACCCTGAGTGACCTTAGGTAAGTCCCTTAGGCCTCAGTGCCCATTCCCCGGAGGTGCCTCCATTTCTGGGTACCCAACTTGAGACACCGAGGGGTCGGATTGTCAGAAGTTAGAGCACCTACAACTCTAGTTGAAGTCCGCGGGAATTCTGAGGGCTCTGTACCTCTGATAATTGAGTGCAAGATGTTTGTGGGGAGGCTGAAAATGGAGGCTCCTAAAGTGAATGGACAGTTGTGAAGATTTTGGCCTGAATATCATAGGTTGCCTTTTGTAAAATGGGAACAATACCACCTATCGGGGCTGGTTCAAGGCTTAATCAGTGAGCACCTGCAAAGGGCTTTGGATGAAAGATGCTACTCAAGTACAAAACCTGAATATTTTGCTACCACCGTCATGAATGCACTTTGGTAGCACAACCAATTCCTCTACACCAAATTCCCTCTGGTTAAATAGCATGCAACAGATTTTATGTCAATTTCCACAAAAGTGCATCGTCCACTGGCACTAAAGAAAGTCTCTCAGCTCCCTTGAAAAGTGACTGAAGCTTTCCCCCACATCTTACCAGTGAAGGGAGAGGTTGCGAGGTTCTCTATTTTCTACCCGGCGTGCTCGGTGACAAGCTAGTTCATGTAGCTCCAGCAAGAATGGGAATTGTTAAGAGACAAGCAGGAACGTGGAGCTTCATATTTCAAACGTGCTCCTTTTCTCTAGTGCGTGGCCGGTTAAAATTGGCAACAGGCATGAATGATGAGAGTTAGTGTTGCCAAGCACGCCTCCCCCAGAGCTGGATTCTCCATTGCCCTGCGCCTGTGCAAGGAGTGCAAACAGAGGCACTATTCTACCATCTCAGACGGGTAGGGCATTACACAGCTGGGCTCCTGGGAGAGGGGCAGGGGGAAGCTATACAAGAGCTGGGTCTTATTGTTGTCCCAAGGTTGGAGGCTGTGGAGAATCAGGCCTCAGGAATCTGAAGATTTAAATATCCTGGGTTAGATCTTCAGGTGCACCTGAGCTGGACTTGGCACATCTGGAGACAGGCACAGCTGGCTTCTTCCCACCTTTCGGACCTCCGGATCTTGACGGTAGCTGGGTGTGTTGGTATGGCCACTGGTTACAGCAGCCTCAAGGCTCAAGAGAATTCAGCATGCTCTGGCCTTACCCCGGTATACCCCCGGTGCCAGAAGTGGGTGGTATCGAGCCGGCTCTGGTGGATTTACACAACCTAGGGATTCCCCTGCCCTGTGTGCATACCTCTCCACCCAGGGCATGCAGGGATCATGGCGGGGCCTGTAAGCCAGTGCCTGTATTGGGGAGGTGGGGAGTGCGAGAAAGAGCTGCAGCATGCTGGAGGTCGGCATTCACCATGGCAGAGCTGTGGGCCGCTGGACTGAAATACCTGTCCAAAGTCACCAGATTGGGGCTGAGCGAGGAGTTTAAAACCTCCAGGTTCACTCAACCCCAAACTTCCCCCACCCCCAAACCCTCTTCCAGCAAGAGATACCACCCAACCCTCCCCCAGAAGCCCAACCTCTGCATTTAGCCAAGATGTTGTCAGTGTGAACGCCCTGTCTGCTATGAGAGATGGTTATTGAATCGCTGTGCCATTAACTGCTTTTTAATGGATAATGGTGTATTTGCTGGAATAAGCCTCTATTTATCATCCCTTTAGCCCTTGCTTGTGATAAAGGTGAGCGAGGAATACCCAGCGGGCCTCCGGCTTAGCTTTTCTAGCTGGGGACGACAGGCGACTCGTGTTGCCAAACACCCTCTTGCCCTTCTGCTATTTTCTCTTTCCCTACTCAGCAACTGAAAGGAGACAGTTACTGAACAAGTGTTACAGGGCTGTAGAGCAGGGGCTAGAGGCTCATGTAGGTGGCCAGAACTGGGGGGGGGGGGAGGGGGGGGCAGCTCTTTGTTCAGCTGCTTCCACCATGAGTCTCTGGTTATCCACAACGGGCTAGTGCCCCTGAGGCTTGGCAGAGAAATCGCAGCCCGTCTCCCTTGGTCTACTCATGCCCAGCCGCAGATGGGCCGGAAGCTGCCTCTTCCCTCATTAGGGCCGATCCAGCAGAGGAGCTCCTGGGGAAGGTGTAAATAGGCAGCTGTGTTAAATCAGAAGCCAAGCCACCTTTGGGCGTGCGCGCACACACACACACACACACACACCCTGCACCTGTCTTCCAAGGACCTCAGATCACACTGGGACATGGTTGCTGGAGCTAGGCGTGCCGCTGTCCCCCCAGCTCAAAGTGGTTTCCACCCTATACAGGGTTTACAGTTTGGTTCAATGGCTCTCAGCACCCCCCTTGTACAAATTGTTCCAGCCCCCCTGCATTGGGATTACAGCTCCTGCATTGGAGGCAGCTGACAGACGCCAGCGAGGGTCTCAGCTTCCTCCCGCCACCCCTTGAAATCCAGACCCTTCCAAGCTATGAGGAGCCGGGTCTGAACTTTGCAGCATGAGCCCTTCTCTAAGACATTACGGTGCAAGGGTGCGTCTGAGTGCAACCAGAAGTTGGCAACACAACAGCACACCACAAACAGGCTGCTCCAGAGGGCTGGATCATGAAGCTGGCAACCTAGCCCGAGAAAGGGGCTGTGCACAGCTGCCCTGCCCCGGGGAGCAAGGCAGGCATTGACCTGTACTCTAAGGGTAGGTCTGCGCAGCAACCATGGGGCCTGACTACAGCTCGTGCAGGCATGGCTGAGCTAGCTTTCATCTGGCCAGCTCGGGCATTGGAGCCGCGAAGCCGCGTGGATTTTCAGGCGGGTTAGACACTGGAGCAAGGACTCGGGCTTCCGGGCAGCTGAGGTCCATGCCGCTGTGACTTTGCTGTTCTGGTACCCGAGCGAGGGAGGGGAAGCTAACGTGGGTTTGGCTACATGCGCGGCAGTGACAGCCTGTGGTTGCAGTATCGAGACCCACTTAGAATCTCAGGCTGGTCCCCGCTTCCCCAGTGCTCCATGGGGTGAAGTAACCAGAGCCAGCCCTACTCCTGGCCAGGCTTGCATCCCCTTCTGGCAGCTCAGCAGCACTGGGCAGCATATGGGGGGGGGGGTTCCCTCCCCACCCATGCAGGAAGGGGACTAGGAGTCAGGCAATAGCTGCTCTTCCATCACTAGGGTCTTGTGATGCAGGCAGCCCATGCAGGGAAGCGAAAGGGTTCCTTATGCCTCCTTACTCTCCAGCATGGGCACTCGGTGCTGAGCCCCAAACGTTGGTGGGGGTCGAATCCTGCAAGGACTGGAATCCTGCAGATCATAGGGAGGAGAAGGAGCTGGGCATCGATTAAGTGACTCTTAAAAGATTCACCTAAGCTGGTGCCACCTGGGTACCTCTACACAGCCAATGTCAATGAGGCTCAGAATAGCCGTGTAGACGTTGCGGCTTGGGTTGGCGCTCAGGCTCCGAAGCCTAGACAGGGGTGGGTGAGCAACGGGGATGCTGAAATCGAGGTGGAGGGCAAGCCAGAAATATTGCTGGGCTCCTCCCTGCTGTTTGCCAGGGCTGCACAAGACATATGCGGACGATCCGTTTCCCTTTCTGGGATGCACAAACACCATTTTTCCCCAATTAATCTCCAATTAAGCACGAACATGGATGAATCAGAGGAGATCATTAAGAAAAATGCCAGGACACACATTCAGTTAGTGCTGAGTCAAAAGTATATTAGGTCCAAAAATAAATAAGTCTGACAACAGGTTGGGGAAACAAGGTTTGCGAAGAGATTGTTCACCAAGAACCACAAAACGCTCAGCGTGTGGCCGCGTCTCTGGTGCTTGCAGTAAACGACGGGAAATAGCGTTCCCCCAGTTCACAGCCAACAGAGAAATTGGGCTTCCAAAAGAGAAGCTGAAGAGGAAAGCCCAGCACAAAGATCACAGCTCTGGGAAGCTGCAAAGCTTCCAGGACTGGCACAGTAGGAGATGCTCTGCAGGGTCCCTTGTGTTGCAGGAATGGCCCAGGAGCCCCAGCCGTGGCCCAGAACCCCATGGTGCCAGGCACTGTACACACACAGAACACAAAGAGCTGACAATCGAAAGCATAAGACAAGAGACAACAGCTGGAGACAGCCATGGGGGAGAACAAGGCAACAAGGAGGCGGCATGGGTCAGCAGCAGCCGAGCACATGGCACCTGTCTCAGTGCACCAGCCGCCGAGCACTTGGCAGGAGAGTTTTAAAGAGGGCAAGGAGGCAGATTCGCAGATGTTTACAGGGAGCTCCTTGAAACGCGAGGGGCAGCATGGGCGAGAACACAAAGGGGCTTGACTGAAAATGAAACGAGTTGGCGAGAAAGTCAAGCGTTGGGGCGGACCAGATGGCCTTAAAGGCCCACTCGTGCCCTGGTGCTTACTGAATCAAGCCGACTTGTACCTAGTGCCTATTGCTGTTCCCCTTCCCCTAACTCTGCATGGCAGATGGCGGGCCCTGCAAGAGTCCCCAGAACATTGGTGAAGTTACCGTAAGCCACACGCCCAGGTTCCCTCCCCCTTTCATTGAGGGGGTGCTGTCAAGATAAAACTTACTGTAGGAACCGTTACGGTCTTTATGAGTTGCTGATCTCCTCGGAACATCAAGAGCCATGAGGGCGTTGGAAGGAACGATTTACAAGGGAAAATACCGACATACATTGCATAATCCATCTTGCCTAAGCCACAGATAAGTAGGGTATGGGGGGGGGGGGCAAAATGTAAACACAGAGAAACAAAATGTTGGGGATAGACTTGTGTTGCAGGTAGAATCACAGAACACACCTCGTGCCACGTCCCTCTAGCGAGAATACCACATTCAGCTAAACAGCAGAGGAAGTTCAGGGTGGCGGGATAGTCAGCAAAGTTGCAATGAGATCAGTACATAGGATGTCCCTTAGTCTTAAAAAAAAAAAAAGTGTCATGGGGAGTCTAGTGACAGAGAGGAAGCATGGCCCAGGGGTTAGAAGACCTGGATTCAAGTCCCTGCAGACTCCCTGTGTGGCCTTGGGCTAGTCAGTTAGCCTGTGCCTCAGTTTCCCACCTGTCCAATGGGCATAACACTACCCTGCATTCACAGGGGTGTTTGAGAATAAATACATTAAAGATTGTGAAATGCTCTGGCACGGCAGTGAGGGGGTCCAGGTAAGTACTTAAGTTATTACTATTAATTTTATCATGGCACCCAGGAGCCAGAGTCATGGGCCAGGTGCTGTACAAAACACGGAACACAAAGGCAGCCCCTGCCCCAAAGAACTTACCATCTAGATAGTCTGTCAAAGTCTCATTATTGCCTCATGTGAAAAAACAACCCTGCCAGCCGCACAGGGCCCCAGGGCCATGCCAGGGCACCAGTTCAGTGCTGAGAGCCCCACCTTTCCTCTCCAGTCACTCACTCCGCTTCCAGGAGTGCTGGCAGGTCCCTCGAAGGTCTCTCATTGAGCCATTGGCCTGGCCCGGCCCTGCTCAGCCTGAGAGCGTTAACAAGGATGCTCAGACACGGGGAATTGGTTTCCTACCGGGATGCTGTGCGGGTTCCGCAACGTGATCTTAATCCACTGGGCTCTTTGTCCCACTGCAAAGCGGGGGAGGGGAACACCTGGGAGAGAGGACAAATCTGCCCCCCCTCTTAGAGTCTCTTCTGCCAGGGAGTTTAATTGGAAATGGCTGGCAATAAGTCAGCCTAGCAAAACAGGAGTAATTTGATACTGCTGAGCTCAGAGTGAACAAAACAGAAAATCAATGAGATGCTTTGGATGTGTGTCAAAGCAGCAGGGAGAGTATCAAGCACGACAGACCCAGTGGGTTTTGCGCACTTGGCTCTCGCCGAGTGGAGAGCAGTGCTCGGCTTCTTTTCCACCCAGAAATGAGCCTGAAGATTGAATCCCCTCTTCACGTCCTGCAAATTTCTCACTATTGCTCTCGCTCTCTCTAGTGCCTGCCTGCGTCTGGCCTCTTGTGAATTTCCTTAACAAACAAACAGTCTCTTCAGCTCTGAAGAGCTGATCCAGCAAGCTAATGGGGGCAAGGCTCAGGACCCAGGGGTCCGAGTTGCACAGAGGACAGTGGACACAGACTCAAGGAGCAGAGAGCTGGATTGGCAGATAAAAAGATCATCCCCATAGAAAACTGGTTTTTCAACAATATTGCACTGGCTGGGGAGGGGGGAGCTCCGGGAGATGGAAGAAGTCTCATGGTAAAAAGAGGACGGGTGCTCAAATCAGTGAGGAGGATGATACAAGTATCTAGTAGTGCGACACAGGGAGAGATAAGAATGTGACCCAATTAATAAGGGGGGCCAGGAGCTGTGGGCTTCTCGGAAACACAGGAATTGCATTGCTGGATCAGATCAGCAAAGGTTCCAACAGGTGTTTCAGAGGACAAGGCAAGGAACCCTGCAGTAGGCAGCTGCTGGACAACCTATGCAAAAGGAAAATTTCACTCTAATCCCCTTAGTTGGAGGTAGGATGTTGACAAATTTAAATCCCTGCCAATGTTTTTTTAAAATCCTTGCTATACTGTCACTCTGGATGTGCTTGTTACACACAAGCCTCCCGTCCTGATTAGGAATCCTGCTAAGCTGTTATCCTCCTTGATATCCAGTGGCAATGAGTTCCACAGGTGAATTGCACTTTTTGTTGTTGTTGTTGGGGGAGGGGTGTCAGGGGAAGCATATAGTCTATCACTGTAACGTTTGCTGCCTTGAGCGCCCCAGCGGCCATGTTAGCCAGCTCTCTCTAAATCGACTTTTGGCTGCAGCTTCCAAAGAAGAGATCCCAGGGCAGCAGCTCAGGGTCTGCCACATGGAGCCAGATTGTGCCACTCTTGTTCATGCTGGGCAATACTTCGCTCTGCTTGAAGGCTGCTTGCAAAGCAAGGAAGTGTCGAGTGCAAGCGTGGCCCAATCTGGCTCCGTAGCCCGGCAAGGCGTGGCCGAGTGAAGCAGCTCGTTCTAAGCTGAGCAGCGGCAGGGAAAGGCTGAGACACCAAGTCCTAATGGACCACACAGGAGGGCGGGAGGGAGGAAGAGTGTCTCTGGGCTTTTCTGTGGGGCAGGTCTCTTGGTTCTGGAGGCGAACAATCCAGAGATGGACCTAGATGAACCTGTGCAAGGGAGGAGCGCGCCAGGGCTCATTTTCAACTGGTCAGGCTCAGCAATTTACAATTACACATGAAACCCCCAGAATGGCAGAATAAGCAGCGATTCCTTTGAAACGTAAAAGAAAATCGGTAGCTCTCTGGTGAGGAGGAAGGATAAATGACATTTGGTAATTAAATTAAACAGCAATGAGCTGGTGAGTAATATGCTGTGGCATTGAATTTTGGAGGGCAATTTTCTCATGGGCTGGAGGTTGCTAAGGAAGGCAGGGGAGAGTTAAAAATAGCCACATGCTAAAAATGTAACATGCACTCGCACCCAATAAACCCCCACCCCTTTCCCAGCCCACCAAAACCAGCCTTCCCTCTGTCACAATTCATGCCAACTGCATCTGAGCTTCCCCTCTATGGTCGAGCAAGGGCAGCCACTCTAGACTCCAGGCTCTCTGGCCATCGCCTCTCAAGTGGAGACGTGCACCTCACTCCCTTCTGAGCAGGGTATGTCCGGGCTGCACAGTGCCCTGACTATCCTGGGATATCCCAGCAAGAGACGCTGCCTAAGCAGGCCTGCTTACTTTCTCTGGCCCGAGGGGAGGGGAACAAGGCAAGAAGGGGGAAACTGTTCATCACATCTGAATCCTAATGGTAATACCGAGCACTCTTCATCCACAGATCTCAAAGTGCTTCGTAAAGGAGGCTGTGTCATTACCCACATTTTACGGATGGAGGCACAGATGAGATCAGGCTCTGTAGATGGACGCTGGGCTAATGTCTCATGAGAAGCCAGGTCCCCATCAGCCCTGAATGCTGGAAGCATCCCAGCCTCGTAAGTGGCCCATCATGGCCTGAGGGACCAGTGGATAGCCTGATAACTCATGAGTCACTAGTGTTAGAAACACCTGCTATGAGACATTGGGAGTCGCAGCTTCCCAGTGGTTCAGAGGGTTATTTCCTGGCTTTGCTGGTTAATGAGAGATTTGATGCCACAAATCATATTATTCAGCTTACATCTGCTGCATGCACATTGGTGGAACAGCAGCCTGGCCTGTAACAGATTTTCAGGGAAGTAGCTAGAAAGACTGTTCCCAGCACCGCAGGCCAGACGAAAAGAAGCAGTAGGCCCCATCCGGCCCACGGGCCTGCAGGGCCCCCCTTAGCCCGAGACCCTGGGCTGCAGCCCCTAAAGCCCCTGCGTTAATCCAGCCCTGCCAGCCCAGGGGTCACTGCTGATTTCCAGTCACCACCCTTGCCAAGCAGATCAGCATGGTCCTTTTGAAATGGCTCCTTTTCAGGGGAGAGGGAAGTTTTCTAACACACACAGAACCAGTGCAGCCAGCCAGCCCATGGAGCGGACCCATAGAGTGCTTTGTGCATCTCCTTTGTTGGACAAGGCGACAAATGTGGGATTCAGCAGGGAAGGGAGATGCCAACTCAAAATGTGACCCCAAACCACCACAGTAAGTCAGAAACAGAACTAGCCTCCTCATTTCAGGGATTCACTTTTGGAGCATTCCCCACCCCCATCCCAAAACTCTGATTCCGGACATCTCTCCAGCCAGCAATTGGGACATTCACTCCTTGAACCTCTTCTCTCCCACCTCCCTCCACCCCCAGTTCAGAGCTCCAATTTCCCTGCTCCCCCTCTCTCCCAACAGCTGCTAGTATGATGTTGGTATTACTAGAGGATTATGTTATCAGGCTTTCCAGGGTAAGGACAGCTGCTGGTTCTTGACCTGCAGTTCTGAGCTTGTTCTTTCACTGATCAGTTACAGACAGAGCTGTCACTGACCTCCGCGGTTATTACCGGCCAACACTAGCTGTGTCCCAAGACACCCTGATCTCATGCTCCACAACCACCACTGAAGCCTGCCGGCCACGCTTCTGAAAAGCAGATCGCTGGAAATGATGCTGCTGGACCTCGCCAGGGGTGAAGTGTGGGCCCCTCCCTGCACCAGTCCCCATAGAACTTGCCCAATGTAAAGGGCTCTCCTACCCCAGAGAACCTCAGCAATTAACCTCGATTTTCCGGGGACCTGTGTAATACTTAAGACTCGAGTGATCCACCTCCGTTCTTGTATTTAGACCACCGTGCAATGTCACCGAGACAAGAAAAGCCATAAGAACCTGGCTGCGTAAAGTTCTTCGCACCAGAAAGAAGTGAACAAAGTGCGGACGTGGCAGAAAACAGCTGTGAAGCTGACTATGCTCTGGAGGAGCAGAGTCTGAGAAGGTTCGGAGAGCTAAATATGTCGAGCTTGGTCCCATTCTTATCTGCCGTGTGGTAGTGCTCAGAAGCCCCAACAGATCAAGGCCCCTAATGCGCTAGGTGCTGTATGCATAGTAAGATACTTCCTGCCATAAAGAACTTATAGTCAAAATAGACCAGCCAGACAAAGGGTGGGAAAGTTAATGCATTGTTATCCCACTAGTAACGGGGACACTGGGCAGTAAGAGCCAGAATATGAGCCTCTTATTTCTACTGAGTAAATCAGTAGTATTTTATTGACACCAATGGGAGCATAGGGGTCACACAACCTGGCCCTACATGACTTACCCAAAGGTCATGCAGGGAGCCTGGGGCAGAGCCAGGAATTGAATCCAGCTCTCCTGAGCCCCAGTCAGGTGCTCAGCCCCAAGACCATCCGTCCTCTCTCAGATACTAACCCTCAGAGAGACACTTATCTAAAGAGGGAGGGAGCAGGGGGTAGTCGGCGGAGTAAAGGGGAATATAAATAACCCAGGGCATCAGGAAAAAAAATGTCTAACACTGGGGAATCTTCTCCTGTAAGAAGTATGGGATCCCCAAGCCCTGAATTCATTTAAGCCTGGACCACTCAAAACATAGGGGAAAATATACTGTAGGGAGCGGAGACAAGCTAGCTGGCCTAATAATTCTTTCCCATCTAGTATTAGAAGCCAAGCAGAAATGTTACCACGGGCTGATATACGTTATTCCACAACATTCAGTGTCACTCAAGATTTATGGAGACAGAATTTTTAAATAAAGCCAAGTCAATTAAGAGAAAATATATATGGGGGGGAACCTTAAAAAGATAAGTAGCCGTAATAAATTTATAACGGAAATTGATTAGTTTTTTAGTGTTTCTGCTACGCTCAAACACCATTGTATTTCTATTGTACGTGAGGGCCCTCAGTCCGCACTGCTGAATGGAACCCAATATAGGGCCCCTGATTTCAATGGAGCTCTTCCATCACTGATGCTCTTCCGGTCCATTCTCCTCTCGCTCACTAGTGTCAGTCAGGAGTAAGTCCATAAGGTCAGTGGGGTGCAAGCGGGGTTTGAGCACAGGATCAGAGCACTTTTTAAAGGCACAGAGCTGGTAATCAGCAGGCCCGGGTTCTATTTCTGGGTGTTCTCCAAGTTTCCTATGTGACCTGGGGCGAGTGAAGGCCCAGAGACTGAAGTGAAGGGGGGTTGTGAGTGCTCAGCACCTATTAAAACAATAATCAGACCTTACGTAACTCAAGCTGGGCATCCTAAAAGTTTCATAGACACTTGTGAAAGCTGTGACCTGAGCCTCAGTGTCGTATCTCCCTCCTCTGTGAGCTGGGGGTTATGTTACTCTGCAGGGACGTGTGGGATTCAGGTCATTAACGTTTGTCAAGTGCTTTGAGACGCCGATGAAAGAGGCTGCATAGATGCAAAGGGTCATCTTTGTGGCAGTTACAATATTTTGTTTGTTCGGCGCAGGCACACCATACACTTCAGTCATCAGCTGGGGTCTGATTTAGCCCCGGGTAATTCCATTGACTTTGATGGCATTACTACTGGTTTACACTGGTATAAGAAAAGGAGAATCAGGCCTCTCACAATGATGAATCCCTTCCCATCCTGAAGGATTCCAAAGCACTTTGAATCTTTCCATAGAATCATAGAAGATTAGGGTTGGAAGAGACCTCAGGAGGTCATCTAGTCCAATCTCCTGCTCAAAGCAGGACCAACACCAACTAAATCAGGCCACTATACAAGAATTAGTTCACCCACTACTAAAATGCAGCCACTTCTGGGCCGGGACATGGCAGCTGTTCAACACCACAGAAACAAGGATGTGAAAGGGGTTTGGTTTTATTTGCAGACTGAGCCCTCCACTTAAAAGCACTGCTGTCCAGAACCTACCTGCAGTATTTTTATCCAATACATCTTAACCCTATTGAGAACTAAACAGCATTTTAAAAATCCCTCCTAATTATCCAGCATGTTATCCCAGCTCTTTATGTATCTTCTTTCTCCAGGCAACACTATCACTCACTCCTTTCCAGACCAGACAGACTCCCTTTCCACAGCTTTTTAAATAGTCTTTCTAGCGTAAACAGAGGCTACCTGCCCTGCTTGGCTGACTCGCTTAACGAGACTCAGCTGCATCTCCTCAGACCCAGACCAGCTCGGCAGGAGGCATTTGTAAAGCCTGGCCGAGACCATGGGACTTCAGAACAAGTTCCCAGGCAAACACCCTGTACCATGTAGCTGTTAGCAGCTTACAGTCAACCCCACAGCTAGGGCCCCGGGGATGGACCCGTACCCTGTGGTGGCCAAAGAAGAGCACTAGAGGCGTCTGTTTCAAAGGGATCCCACAGGAGGTTTTATGTGGTTCCTCACATCTATACACTTTGGATACTAGAGAACAAAGGCAATGGGCCAAAACGTGCTCACAAAGCACCCCACTGGCTTTGCACTCGTATAACTGGAAGCAGGTGATTTTGATGCTAAAAGAATCCTGACAAGCATTTATTCGGCAGGAGGGCCCGCAACATCCAGCAGTGCTTCGGGCCCTTGCTCTCCTTGCCTGAATATGCTGGGCTAGAGCTGGCTCTGACCGAAGCAGCAGTAACGTGACATGACCAGAGGTACGTCTGCAAAGCAGCAGAAGGGGATTTAGCGACAATTCCCCACAAAGCTAAATTGTGGCAACACTCATTGCAATGCCAAAGCTGGCCCTGCAGCTGGATCCCAGGGCATCTCCCGTAAAGCCGGGCTGATGAAAAGGCCCCATGGGTCTCTCAGGAAAGCCGCAACACAACGCGCTGGGCAGAAAGCGAATACGAGGCACATGGCGAACTCCTCGGAGTGTTTTGTGACTCTCCTGCTGGCAGATCCAAAGCTTTTGCTGGTTATTATCCAATAAGCACTACGACAACTATTCCCCAGCGGCAGCTAGACCTCACTGCACAGCCGGACTTCTGCACGACAGAATGGAAAGCCCTCCCCCACTCTGCAGGAGTGGGGCATCCAACAGCCTTCAGGCAGGTGGGGGTTCCTTCTCCCTTCCCTCCCCTTCATTTGACCTCCTAGGTGTCACGGAGTGTGGGGGAGTCCAGGCCCTGCACCCCTCTTCCTGGGATTCACTGAGACTCTCAGCCAGCCAGTAAAACAGAAGGTTTATTGGACAACAGGAACACAGTCCAAAACAGAGCTTGTGGGTACACCCAGGACCCCTCAGTCAAGTCCTTCTGGGGGAGCAGGGAGCTTAGACCCCAGCCCTGGGGTTCCCTGTGTTCCTCCACCCTGCCCCAAACTGAAACTAAACCCACCCAGCAGGTTCCCTGCTGCAGCCTCCGTCCACATTCCTGGGCAGAGGTGTTACCTCCCCCTCCCCCTCCTGGCTCAGGTGACAGGCTCTCAGGTCTCCCGTCCCCAGGGCACATTCCCAGGTCAACACTCCCCCCTCCCTGCTGCGTCACATCGTCACACTAGGGTCAGCACTGTGCAATGCCATTCACCAGCCAGAGGTCTCCCTAGGAGATACAGATGCACCAAAGAACTTTTGGGCCAATGGACTGAATCCCAGTCAGCCCAGAGTGGGAAATAACTGGATGAGGAGGTAGAACCACTAGGTCTTTCCCCCCAGGATTTCTTCCGAGGCTGGCTTGAGAGAGCGGGACACAAAACGCAAATCAGTATCATCCCATTATACATGGTCATGCACACACACAGACTTCCCATTGTACTCCGCCCCTCCTCCCTCACCTGCCTGCCACCGTCTTCATTCATTCTGTCAGGCTTCTTTCTTTCTTTCTCTCCCCCGTCCCCAAACCTCCCACCGAACTCTTCCAGCCTCTTCGAGTCTCTCTCTGCACTGGTACAATATGGTTTCCCAGCCCAGCCGATTAACAGCACTCACAAGAAGCCTCTCTCATCATGAGGCGTTAAAAACAAAACAAAAACACAAGCCAACCTTTATCCATCCCACAGAATGATGGATTGAAAATAAAGAGATGTTAAGGCTGGATTCTAAATCCCAGGCTTTATCCCTTTGACAGGGGAGCTCCCAGGAGACCCGGCTGCTTTCTCATTTTGCAGCTAGTCCCTGCGGTAACAGCTGAAGAGTCAGTAGCAAAAGAGCACCTGGACTGATGCACACTCTGTGTTTGGTGGGGGTTGCAGATCCGAGCACACGAGAGCCGGGAGGCTGGTTCCTGTCCCATTGGCTGGATGCCCAATGCCAGAGTCCCATGCGCCAGCAAAGGTTATGAGCAGAGAATGCTTTCCGCAAGCTTCCTGGCAAGAGGCCGGTGAGTTCTGAATCATGAGCAGCCTGACAACAAATAATAATTATCCTAATAAAATAAAAAGGCTAAAAAACACCTGAACCAACATCTAGCGGGGAAGGGAAATTTCACTGGAAATGCGGTCTACAATTTAAATGTCAAAGGAGACATCATTTCCGTGCTTCCTGCTGTTAGCAGCTATAAACTGGCAATTTCAGAGGCTGAGGAGAGGTGACAAGGAAGCGCCAAGGAGCCGCTTTGCATATCGGCTCCCTTTCACCTCTGATCCCAGCTCCCCGAAGTGGGGAGACACCCTGCTCAGGACTGGTTGGTGGGACGCGACGTCTGTGTGAGTGTGAGTGTGAGTGTGAGTGTGAGTGTGAGTGTGAGTGTGAGTGTGAGTGTGAGTGTGAGTGTGAGTGTGAGTGTGAGTGTGAGTGTGAGTGTGAGTGTGAGTGTGAGTGTGAGTGTGAGTGTGAGTGTGAGTGTGAGTGTGAGTGTGAGTAACACACATAGCTGAAGCAGGGAACTGCCAGCTCCAATTTGGGCAGGTTTGCATGTGGATATGGTGGTGCATCCCCCCAATCCTTCATTCTACCTGCCTGCTTCATTCTAGCGAGCAGGAAAGAGACTCACACTTGCAAGCATCCAGGGGCAGGGGAGGGTGAAACGGATGGTTCAAGGGAGCAGAGCCCATCACCCATACACCACCAGTTCAAATCCAGCTGGGTGGGTCACAGCACAGAGCTGCTGCTATTCATCAGTGCGCTATGTGAAATGAGTTTGACAGGTCTCAGGCCTGTTCCTAGTGCCGAGGCATTTACACCACAGCAAGAGGGTTGTGTGTCTCAGCAGAGGGGCCACAGATCCAGAATTCCCCATTCATCCCCACAGATGGCCAGGGATGAGGCCCACTGGTATGGGGGCCAAGCGGGTTCAGTTGCTCTGCTTGGATTGGACACACCAATGACATTGTCGGGCTCCAGGGCAGACAACACCTTTCTCAGCAACAAAAAGGTCCTTGTTTCTTTCCCCAAACACACACACACCCCCTCAGCCACCCCCAAGCAATCCTGCTCTCTGCCGTTTCACTCTCCGACCTGCCCACAAGTGGCAGTGCGGAAGTGCCAAGCCTGAGAGAACAATTCCCAGCAAGTCACGCCAGATGGATTTCGCCTCTATCTGCTCACGGAACATCCCCAAGCAGATTGCAATTTAGATGTTCAGAATTATACAGCCACTAGATTATCCCCTCAATTGACCACAAATAGAGGACATTCGAGTTGAGTTGCTTAGTTATGACTGACCAAGTGAGCCATACGGTATCGTTGGGGTTCCCTGATTTCTGCCACAAATACGCATGTGAATCGGATGCTGCAACGCAGACGAGTAAAACCCAATGGCCTGGGTAGTTGCGGGAAACGCCCACACCCAAGGATGTGACAAAGCCCCATCACAGCAAACTCCTTCAAACAGTCGGATTACCAGGAAGGGGGAGGAAAAATGCTTGGGGGCTGGGTTTAGCCATTAGCCCTGCACTGGATGCTGCACAGAGGAGGCTGCACTGCAGACAAACAGTGTTCCCAGAGCACAGGATCTCATGCAATTCTCCCTCTTCCAGCACACTCTATGCTCTGCAAGCCCGTCTTGGAGGGGGGCGGGGCAGCGATTGCCCCACCTTAACCTTGTCCCCTTTTGACTTACCCCTCCCTGGGGAGGGGAGGGCTTGCTCTCCCCCGCTGCCCATGAGCAACACACTGTCTGGCCCTTCACACCATTAGCAAGTGGGAGCCACAACCCACTAAGCAGCAGAAATTTCAGTCCCACCTATTCCAGCAGGGGCCCTTTAATAAGAGCCACCATACTTCTGCCCATGAGACCCCACGGCAGTCAGTGGAATCCCACAGGCCATAAGTCAGCACAGACACCAGCCCTGAGCCTTGCTAAAGCGACTGCTAAAAAGCTAAATGAAGCAGTAAATAAAAACACGATCATGCCGCGGTAGAAGTGTCACATCCTGAGAGGTTTTTCATTTACTCATCAGTGCATTGCTGGGTATTTAGACAGAGGCTGACAATTTGTTTCCAGGGGTGGAAAAAGAGGAGCTTCCTCTTTTGAATGCTAATGTCAATTACATTAAACCTCATTTCTTTGATTGCCTCCCTCTTGCTTCGTATAGAGTGTCTGGAATTTGTTCCAGAAAAACAGAGGCAGGTTTATTCCAGTGAATTCTATTTTGTGATCTTGGTAAAGGAGAGGGAGCACATGTGTACCCATAACCTACCCACATATTCTGCCATCATGGGATAAACTCCACAACTTGATGAATCAAGGCCTCAACAGTTCAGCCAAGCACTTAAGCATGTGCTTATAGGCACTTATTCCAGGATTATCATGGCCATGTGGGTGGGTGGGCACTTATCAAGGTCACAAAACCAAGTTCATTTAAAAACCTGGATCTATTTGTACTGATTGACTTCATTAAGTCAATGGGACTTAAGCATGCACTTGACATTAAGCATATATTTAAATATGCTTTGGAGAACTGGGGACACTGTGTGCAAAGGCCAAACTTTCTCCCACCCACTGCCCACTAAGGGCTGGACTACACTTCCAGAGTTTTATTGGCATAATTAGGTCAATGAGGGATGTGATTTTTAACCAACAAAGTTATGCCAGTAAAAACCCTCATGTGGGCACAGTGATACCCATACAAGGCACTTTATAGGGTTACAGCATATTTCTCTTTGACAAACCAGAGTGAACTATACTGGCATAAACAGTTTTATGCTGGTGTAATGGCTTCTAACATGCCAGACATCAGAGTCGTTTTCAAAACCAGCCAGTAATTCTCTCCTGCCTCCTCCCCGACCAGCCCATCAAGGAAAAGCTGAGAATGAAGTCTGCACCAGTGTAAGTAGCAGGATTAGACATATTCAATCCTGCCTCAGGGGCAGATTGAAGAGCCATATCTGGTATGTCACTAGGTTTGGGAACACCTGATTTGATTTGGATGGTTTTGCTTTGGGTTTTAATCATAGAATCATACAAATGTAGGGCTGGAAGGGACCTTCAGCGGTCATCACACATGTCTGTACACACACACACCCAGCAGCTGTTTCCAGTGTTTTTTTACATATAAAAATAATTGAGCTGGTTGACGTATGTGCCAATTTGGGATATTTTGATTTTTTTAAATCAAAAGTTGCTGCTGCTGCTTTTAAGCACCTCAGAGTGATTCAAGTTTTTCCAAAATTACAATAAATTGTTTTCAAAACAAGCTCTAATTACAAAGAGAGTGTGTGCATGTGGCCCTCCCCCCCACTTCATACATTTATACATGCGGGCGCGCACACTGCTGAGAAGCTGAAATTCCCTGCTGTACGGTGCTATGCCCCAGGAGCTTGCAAGATAGCAGAGCTCAACCCTGCTGCCAAGAGGGGATTATATTTTTCTAGCAATAACTTTTGCTACTCCAAATGACCCACCTCGTAACAAAGGGAATCTGGCGTTGGAGGCGGAGGAACAGGGAAAGCAGCACCAAGCCAAAACCGTTAACGTTATATGTTTTAAAAAAATAACGTCCCCTTAACATGCTGCACAAAGACAAGACACGATGTTGCTGCGTGGGCTAAAGATTTTATTAGTATTCGTTTGCAAATCGACTGCAACCCTCACCGAGCGTGTCTACACTGCAACAGAACACCCCCACTGCTGCCTGGGTCAGCTGGCTCAGGCTGCCGGGCTCAAACCTGCAGCGTAGGCATTCGGGCTCAGAGACCTAGTGCCAGCCTGAGCCCGGGGGTCTACACTGCAAGGTTACAGCCCCACAGCCCCAGCCGGAGACAGCGGATACGGGCCAGCCCTGGGTGTTTTAGTGCAGCGTAGGCATCCAAGCAGTAAAATGCTGCCGGTAAGTACTGCAGTCATAATGAACTCATGCCACACGAACGACAGCTCACACGGGCAGTAAGCTACTTACACAGCGCTTTCCAATCAGAGGTGGGTAAATATCAGCCTCATTGTAACCCAGGGACACCGGCAGCACAGAATAGAAGCCGGGGTTTCAGACTCCCACACTGACACCGGACTGGACACGACTCACGTTACTCATAAGTGACAGGGCCCGAGGGTTACAGAATAGTCAGGCTGCGTGAAAGGGGAGTTCCATTCATTAGGTCGGTTGGGCAGAAGCCTGGGTTCTAAGTTGTCCAAGGTTAGAGAGAATTGTTTGGAAAATTCAGCAAAACCAGCTTCGTTCATTCCAGTCTAAGTTGAAGGATCTGGGCTAAGGGCTCTTCAGGGCTCCTGGTATGCAGGCCTGGAGAGCACAGTAACGAGCAGAGAGATGCCAGAAGGTAGGAAATGATTATGGCTGAAATCACTAGAATGTGTTTTGACGGGTGAATGTTAACGGGATGAGGCCAACACTCCTTTTGGGGCATTGTTTAATTGGGGTGGGGGAAGAGAACATGTCACCAAACGGAGCAGAGGGAGGGATAGACTGGAAGCAGTGAGCTTTAAACCATCAAGGCTGCCACTCCCACCATCCTCCAGGACCCACACTGCCACTGCTGGACCTATTGTCCTGATCCCAAGACACCCAGCCCAGAGCAAGCCTGGAGCCAGGTGAGATCACCTGGCTCCAATCTCCACCAGCTCTGGCTCAATCCTGACTAGCACCGGGGGTGAGAGATTTGGGTTCCTGCTGCCACCCCCTTCTTAGCATGGTTTTTCCTCCCCCCCACCCCCACTTTTAAAACAGTGGTGGTTCCAATGGGAGTCTCCAGCAATAACTTGACACTAAACCCCAACTGCTCTGAACTGCTAGGCTTTGCAACCGTGACCAATGGATTTAACAACATCTTATTCCACACCAGGTCACAGACACCCCCTTAGTAGCCCAATAGGCCCCGATTCAGCCATCCATCACTATTCAGCAAAGCACTTATACACACGCTTAGGTCCCTTGACTTCAGTGGAAATTAAGCATGTATTTGAGGGGTTGGCTGAAGTGGAGCCTTAAGGATTATGATATTCATGGCGGCTGCGTATTTATTTACTACAAGGTCATGCATCTGGATTACATTCTTCTCCTCACCCTTCAGATTTTACTTCTTTCCTGGGGCCTCCATCTAGAAAACAGCTTCAGAAGGATTACTGACATGCTTCCAGTTAAGCATGTGCCTAAGGGACGTTGCTTACCAGATCTTTGGGGCTGGGACAATGTAGAACATTTTCATACAATCATAGAACTGGAAGGGACCTTGACAGGTCATCTAGTCCAGTCCCCTGCACTCAATGCAGGGCTAAGTATTTTCAAAAGCCTTTAAGTGATTTAAGAGCTTCAGTAACCACATCCCTTTTGAAAATGGAATTTAGACCCAGGGTAACATTTTCAAGAGAATCCTCTTGTGTTAGGCACTCTCCAAACACACTGGGGGCACAGCGGGCAGGGATCCTAGCACTCACTCCCCTACTCCATACAAGTGGTTCTAACATGCTCTGAACACAAATCAGTGGCTAAGCGCAAAGCTTTATTATTACTAATTATTAAAGTGTCATATTTAGTCCTCTAGGACATTTTCTTACATTATTTTCTCTCCAGGCAAGTTCTTAGGCATCTCTCTCTCTGCAATCCAAGCCCCCACTTACCACCCCTCCTTTCCAGAGCCATATTTGCTGACTTCACGGTCAGCCCATCACCCACGCGCAAAGCAATGCCAGAGGCTACTGAACCGAAGCAAAGCCAAAACCCAAACAGTATATCAAGCTCAGCCAGCACCAACCTTTCCAGCTCTTGTAATGTGGAAATAAATCGTGCACACTCAGCAGAAGCTGCGCTCACGGTGAAGATTTGTTATTAAAATGCACATTCGCTGCCGATTTAAAATCCAGAGGAAACCCACAGCCTCAAAAGGTCTGATATTCATGGCCAGATCCTGAGCTCAGTTACGCCAGGGTTAAATCAGGAACAGTTCCATCAGCTTTGGTGGAATTATTCCCCCAATTTGCACTGGAGTAACCGAGATCAGAGCCTGGCCACGAGAGAGTATAAAATACAGGAGTTCTATTTTTACTTGGCAGGACAGTTTATAAACAGAATTAAAATGCAGTCAGTCATAAAAAGTCACTCCTCTTAAAATTCAACAGAGCAAGCCAATCGAATGCAGGGAATCCAGGTAGGGAAAAAAAAAAGGAGGAGGGAAGGTGATAAATAGGAGACCCAGAGAGGCTGCACCAAACATGCCTTTTAAATGATCTGATCTCACGGTGAAGAGAGGGAGAGATCCCAAAGGTGGGGAGGGAGGAGATGGGATTCCCATGCCCTGCAGCAGAGTCCTCCTCACGGAAAATGTTTAGACTCCAAAACGTTGAGTGATGTGAGTGCTGGTAGCTGTCAAGAGGCGGCTAGCAGAGAAGGACTAAAATCTCCCTTCGGAGGGTTACAGAGGTGGATGCACCACCATTGAAATCGATGGGGGCTTTACTGTTTGCTTCCCTGAGTGTGGGATGCAGCCCTTGGGGGGGAAGGATGGTCTAGTGCTTAAGGCACTAGACTGGGACTCTGGAGATATGGGCTCAAGTCCTGGCTCTGCCACCGATTCCCCTGTGCGACCCTAAGCCAGTCACCTAGGGCCAGAGTCCAATACACTGACTCATGCTGACAGATACTTTACACACCTTTCCACATCTGTACCCTGAAGGACCACCACACTCCCTTCACCCATCTCATCTATTTGCAAGCTCTTCGGAGCAGGAATCTGTCACAATGCAGGTGTATCGTACCTAACCCAGCCAGGCCCCAGTCTCAGCTGGTGCCTCTGAGCACTACTGTATTCTAACGCTGAATGGGTCTTCAGCGGATTCTTCCCAAAGGCACCGAAAGTGCTCTTCAGAAGTTAACTACACCCACCCCCTTTTCCTGGCTCTGGCAGGATTTCCCCTCCCACCCTGTGTAAATTGCCTTTTGCTCAACAGGGTATCAGAGTGTTTATAGATTAAAAAAAAAAAAAACCATCTACTCTATAAAACAATTAATTGTGCTCCAAATTTATGAGTGTAATTTGCAGTGCCATTAAAGCATGAGCGCCGTGGCTTGCACACGCCAGTCGTCGTTTGCATCTCTCTAAGTGAGCCAGGACAGGACACGCTGCTGGGTTGTGAAGATTTTCGGGGGGGGGGGGGGGGGGGGGGGGGGAGGAAGGACTGTTGTCCTTCATCTTCCATCTGGAAGAGCCTCTTCAATTGGAGAGTGCATCATTGGCCTTTACCAGAGGGCAAACACTGGAGCAGCAACAAGGACGCTGAAATCTTAGCTGTGGCAACAAAGAACTCTTCGTAAAAATGGTACTGGAATCATGGGGCTGCAACCTTAGCCAGTGCAAGCCACCAAGCTCCCATCAGTCATGATCTGAAGTCAACAGCATGAGATTCATTTCCACCAGCTGAGGATCTGCTCCATGCTAGGTCAGCGCCAACACAGGGGACCTTCTGACTGCGACCAGTGGACAGCAGCCAGGCAGGGCCAGAGCTCCAACCCGGGGCCTTCACTTTAGCAGTTGCACACAGAACAGTTGCATGTCTCCAGGCGTAGAGATCAGACAGGCGCTGCCAGTTATTCAGATAAGGAGGCCACCAAAACCAGGCAGAACGTGCACAATGCACGCGTGGCTGACCGTGAAAGGGCTGCAGATAGTAAATTAGATTAAAGGAACAGTGCACTGAAAACAAGGCACCTAACAGTTGCCTAGCAAAATGAGCCACATGAGCTTCATCCACTGGACACCCACCCTCTAGGTGTGCCCTGCACAAGGAGGACACGGGTGTGAGAGTTCTGCATTTGGGGGTGTAAGGGATGGGGCACAAGCGCGTTACACGGGGAAGAGCCGGATTTGTGCTTGCTGCACAAAGCTTCTCAAAACGTAGAAGCTTCTCCCCTTCCCTTTACAACTGCAGCAGACAGGCCAAGGCTCGCTTTCCTCTGGGAGCATGATGTAAAGCTCATCCAGACAGCCCCAGGCAGCATGCCCTGCCCTCTGACAGCAGCCTTAGCCAGGACACCTGCCTTCGACCAGGGCCATCTTTCACCCGTTGTCCCAGCAGCATCCGGTCCTCTGTCCAGAGCTCGAACAGATCCAGCCGGGCCCAATGCCTCCGTCGAGGGAGGGAGGGCGGGCTGCAGCGAAGACGGCCCTGGCAGCATGCCCTGCTAGGACTGCAGCAGAGATGCTAACGTCAAGCTCGCTCTCCCGGAGCGACAGAGCAGGAAGGAGGAAGCAGCAGAAGCTCGTTCTGCTTCCGTATCGAGGCCCAGCCATACAAGGGTGGGAGAGGGGGCCCTTTGTTTAGGGAGAGGGTCCTTCTAGGTCAGTGGTTCTCAACCTATTTCCCATTGTGGGCTGCATATGCAGCTCTGTATGTTATGTGGGCCGCATCCACACAACATAGATATCCTCAGGTCCATACAGAGAGTGTCACGTGGGCCACAGCTGTGCGCTGATCGGGCCGCAAGTGGCCCGTGGGCTGAGAACCACTGTTCTCGGTGGCACCACGACTGCCCTCAGGCCAAGGGAGAGAGCGGGGGGCCAAGGTCAATTTAAGAAGAGGCCAACAGGGCCACAAGAAGCTATTTAGCGACAATGGCTCCAGCCAAGGCGCCCCCTCCCCCTTTAAAGCACAAAAACAAAACTTTGTTCCGGTACCCGGCTTTCTAATGGGATCTTTGCCGCAGTCCCCCAGGTTACAGCCATACAATAACGGAGGCACTCCCGGACAGTTACATCTGCTACTGTCCCATCCAGAAAGGGGCTTTCTGGATGGGACAGTAGCAGAGGTGCCGAGGTCAGATTCCCTTGCGGACCTCTCCTGTCCCTACCTCCACCAAGTGTGCAGAGCCCCAGCTGAAGTATCACTGGGAGGGGGCAGAGAATTTGTTGGGGCTCCAGAGGGAGCAGGCAGCCCCCATGCAGTGCAGGGCCCTGCTGCAGTGTGCAGGGACCACCTGGGGGCACAGAAGGGGCTGGTGGAGCTGCTGCTATACGGATCTTCTGGTCTTTCCGCTGGTACCCGCAGGGCTGGTGGCCACAGCGCTTCCCCAGTGACTAGACTGAAGTTGGTCATAGAGGGAAGATTCCTTCCAGTGGCCAGCAGAGATGCTGGTGCTAGAGAGAGACCTGCCTCTCCGGGACATTTCCTAAGGTTTCCCCAGGAGCATACCTGCCCCCGCTCCCAGGGTTTGGAGCAGTGGCAGGAGCCAGGGCTCAGCAGGGAGGAGGCTAGAGGCTTCTGGAGGGATGGAGAAGATATTTCAGAGAGATTCTCTTCCTCTTTTCTCCCTTCCTCCCCTTTTCTTCACCCTCTTTCCTCCTCCCCACCTCCTCCTCCTCTCCCCATGCACGTCTTCCTCTTCCACCACTCACCGAGTCTCCCTCTCTTCACGGTGTCTGGGCTTCTCCTCTGCCCGCATTTCCCCTGTTGCGAGCTCTACCCTTCCCACACCCTCTCCCCCGCTCTCCTTCCCTCTCGTGAAGGGCACCACAGCTATAAAAAGGAATGAGGCTGCAAATTGTCTAATTAGATCTCTTCCCTTTGTTCCAAGGGGACCAGCCATTCCCGCTGCTCCCTCCTCCAATCCTCAGGTAAAAACTATTGTTCCAGGAAAGCCATTCATCACCCTTACGGCTGATTCAGAAGACAGCTCTGGCCTAGCTCAAGGTTTCCATGAAACAAACCAACTCACTGCAAGCTCAAGCACATGATCCTCCCATGGGCTGGAGCCAATCAGCAGAGGTCCATTGAAGACAATGGCCAATAGTAATCCCTAGCTCTTACGTAGCACTTTTTGCCCATAGATCCCAAAGTGCTTTACAAAGGAGGTATTATCTCCATTTCACACAAGGGGAAACTGAGGCACGGACAAGTTGCAACTTGCCCAAGGTCACCTAGCAGGCAGTGGCAGAAATGGCACCCAGGTCTCCCATTGCCCTACTCACTAGCCCACACTGCCTCCATCCTGCAGATTTGCACCATCTGACAGCTGGCCCATGGAACCTGATTCTATGCACCACTACACTCATGCAGCCCCACTGGATTTCAGCAAGAGGAGGGCGGGGACCGGGGATGAGACTCTCACCTTGTATTTTCACTGCTGTGTTAATCAGCCTGGGTTATATTAGCATGAACTGAGAGAGGCGGCTGCAGGCCAGGAGCACAGCAGAAGTGAAAGCTATTCATTTAGAAGGGGGAAGAGAAAAAAAAAAAAAGTGACAGATTTTAATTTGGAAATAAAAGAAAATGGTTTGGAAATTGTCCCCCCAAGCACAGTTCTTAAGGAAAAGTCACTGGAGTCTTATAAGAAACGATTAGCTATTCTCCGGAGAGGAGCCAGGTGTTAAAAGAGATGAGCCTTGATGGCGTTAATGATTTTTTCTTGTTACCAAGATCCCTGATGAAAATAAGAGTTCATTTACATATCCAACCACTCAGCACCAGCCCTGCATCAACTAACCATCAGTCCTGACCTGAGAGAGAGAGAGAGAGAGAGACGGAGAAACAGACAGAAAGAGCTGAAGTAAAATAAAGTTTCCTTCCCATTTTCCCTGCTTTCTGCCTCCCAGTTTTACCATCGGCACTGCTGCACACTGTTCCCGGAGCAATACAGTGTGGGTATGCATGTGGTACTTCACACAACGCACTGTCAACCTGTGGAACTCATTGCCAGAGGACACTGAAGGTCAAAAGTGTAACTGGGTTCAAAAAAGAATTAGAAAAGTTCATAGAGAATCGGTCCATTGATGGCTAACAGCCAAGATGGCTAAGCCTCTGACTGCCAAATGCGGGGACCGGACAACAGGGGATGGACCACGCGATAATTTCCCTGTTCTGTTCATTCCCTCAGAAGCACCTGGCACTGGCCACTGTCAGAAGACAAAAGATACTGGGCTAGATGGACCATAGGTTTGACCCAGTATGGTGGTTCTTATGTATTAAATCTGATGCTTGAACACTTTGGTTTGGGTACTGAAAGATGCAGTTTTAAAATCAGCTGGAAAAGGTGGTGAAACCAAGGGGAGGTTGTTTAAGGCATATGAGCTCTCTGCCTTTGTCTTGTTCACAGTTGCAAGGTATTTACCTTAATGCTAAATGTCAATTGGTTGCAAGACTCTCCTATAGCAGTAGCTACCCAGAGGTCCTAGCCACTGGACCATGCTTCCCCTCTTCTACCTTCCCGTAGAGCCAACTCTTTGGAATGAGTCAGTGGGAGTCTTTCCATGTGTTTTTAATAGGTTTTGGATCAGGCCTCAATAAACACAAAATGAAAAACCTCGATTACCTAACAAAGGCTTTTTGACGCTCAAGCACATCTGACGCAGCTTTTGAAATTGGTCCTTCTCCCAACCTTCCCCACCCCAGAGGAGAAATCAATAGCGTTGGCTACCCTGGCTAATCCCGAGAGACAGTCTTTATACATTAAGAAAGCAAATAAATTTCAGCAACGGTAGCCTACAGAAACTGCAATTCCTCTCTCTCTGCATACAGACACACATCGCACCTGCCAGAGAACTGCATTGTGCTGAAGACAGATAGTCCCATCAGGTCACAATTCCTGTAGACTCGGAATATATGTCTGAAGCCAAAAAGGCAGAAATAAATCAAATGCATTTTAACGGGAGAAGGAATCTACATAGAGAACGAAACATCGGCATGACCTGAGAAACCACTCGGTCACCTGCTAGGGCGTGCGGGAGGCTCTGGCACAATTTCACAAAGAAACTCAGCCACTTACATCTGGAACATAGGGCAAATTCTCCTCCCTGCTACACCAGGCCAGCCCACTGACTGCTGCACCCAGTGACGTCAGTGGGCGTTATGTCATTGGCTTCTCCAGGGACAGGACTAATCCATTAGGAAGCCTATGGAAGTCAACAGGAAGACTCCGGTTGTGGTCAAGGGCCTGCTCCAAAGCCCATCACATGCTCACCTATGCAGGGTGAGAACTGCTGCAGCTGGAGCACTCAGGCTGCGGGAAATGGAAGAACGACGTGGATACACCGACTTCTTACCCAGCTTCAGAAAGGGATCAAAACCCAGACTGCACAGGCTCCATCATGCCTCTCTGAACTCGGATGCAGCTACTAGCCTCAGAACCAACCCGGATCCCAGACCCAGCGGCTAAGTGGGAACACCGCAACTCCACCTACCCACCCACTCTGTGGAAAATCCACCCTTGTGCAGAGCACCAGCATGTGGCCTATGGGCCACTTAGGTAGTGCCTAGGTAGGTTTTGTGCTGATCCTCCAATCTGGGGTTAGTTCCATCTCCTGCTCTTCACAACTCGCTCTCCTGCCTGCCCCTCTCCTCTGGGCTCTCTGCAGCTTGGGGTGCTCCTGCTCCCCCATCTTATCTACCAAGCCCATGTCTTCCCCCAGCACCATGCCACTTCTCTTGAATTTCTTCACCATAATTCTGCCCTCCCCCGCAATTCTCCATGTTGCTTTAATTGACTCACTGTAAAGCATGTCGTTATATTTCACACAAAGGAAGAGATATCAATATAAAAATAAATTGTATTGCATGGTGCAGAGATGGGGCTTTAAATCATTAAGCTCCTCTTCATACACATCTTATAGCATCCTTTTTAAATGGTAGGAGCATGTCTCCAGATTTATGTGCATCGTTAAGGTCTAATTTACATTAAAAAAACCCAAGCGCGGAGCATTCCTTATGCCCTGAAGGTACAACAGACACAAAGAGGACGCCTAATACATTAAGAATGTTTGGATAAAATTTATATAAAAACTCTTACATATGCTAATAAGATGAAAGACTATAATTATGAGCTGAATAGTGTACTCACAGCAGTGGCTCTGTGCAATAAGCGATAGACTGTTTTGGTGTCCTTGAAGCTCAAACATATTGTGAGGAGATACTCGCTCATAAATCTATCCCTGCAAATCGTTTGCAACACTTGTGGAGAGCAGGAGATGCTAAGGGGCGCTTTTCTCCTAGTTTGCATGCATTTCATCTTTAGCGGGATCACCCCGATTTGAAGGCATCTTTCTCACCTTGTGAACAGCACTGATAGAAACTAATCATAAGAACCGTGGGTCGGATCTCTATGGTAGCTTTTATGGGAACGATATGCCTGAAAGGGGAGGGGGAGCACAACATTCTCTCCAACTTCCTCCCCCGCCCCCGCAATACCTGATCTTTTCATCCAATATCAATTTTTAATACAGGAGGAATTTAATTGTGTTATACAAAGCTTGGAAGCAATAGAGTTTGTGTAAACAGCAAGCCATCGGGAGATTGCACTTCACAAATATGCACTGCCAACAAAATCCATTTCCATAGCTGTTTAATTCACAAGTCACTGTCCATGGTGCTAAAAGTACAATCCTCCATAACTCTAAATTAAACCTAAGTCTCCATCCATGGTGCTGAATAATAATAGCCCAACACTGCTCAGGCTGTTCCCAACTTATACCACAATTCATAGTCCCACTGAGGAGAAGGTTGGGCTTGGGATTACAGCACTTGACTCAAGGGATAGGAGTCTGTTCCCAGCTCTGCCACAAACTTCATGTTGTGACCTTGGCCAAGTCACTTAGGCCCACACCTTCAAAAGGTAGTCAGGTACCTAATTCCCACTGATTTCAATAGGAGTTAGGAGCCTAAACACCTTTGAGGATCTGGGCCTTCTTCTCTCTACTCCTCAGCTCTGTAAAATGAGGATGATCATTTCTTACTTCCCAGAGGATCAATTCTTTAATGGACACCATATATAACCACATGGCAAGGGTGCCCAGATTTTAGTTTTGCCTGTGTGAACCAGGAGTAAGGCGATTTAAGGCAATGAAGTTACTCTGCATTTACACTAGCAGGACCAGTAAGTGTCCCATAATAACTGGCCAAACTGAGAGATTCATTATTTGCATCACAGCGGCACCTAGATTAGCCAAGCTTCTGTCATTGTATAAACACTTGGTCTTTGCTCCAGAAGGCTTACAACTTAGACAAGATGGAACAAAGGGGCAGGGGGGAGAGAAAGAGAGGCATGTAGAGGTGAAGTGATTTACCCACGCTCACTTGCAGAGCTGAGAATAGAACCCAGGTGTCAACTCCCAGCCCAGGGCCCACTCCACCAGACCATGCTGTTTTTGCAGCATTAAATTTAGTTTCTCAGACTTTAGATGACAAAATAATGCATGGCCCCACAAAAGAACTGACCTAGTTTCTGCTTGTGGCCTTCTAATCGGTCTTCTAAATCTTATAGCCTTGGGCTGATCCCTTACTCCTAAGAGCTCGGAAACCATGTGACAACCACTGAATTATTGTAATGCTGTTGGAGTATTGTCCCCTTATAGCTAGGATTGCTGTGTTGCTGAATAACTTTTAATAGTGCTATAAATTGCAAGGTTATTTAACAATACCAAATCAATCGGATGCATTAGCCCATTTCCTGGAGTTAAAGCAAAAGGAAGTTATTTTCTAAAATAGAAAATATGCCAAGGTTGCAGTATTGTCACGAGTTCCTCCCCACCCCCTCTTGGTCCTATCAATAGAGACAGTCAGCAGTTTCTCCTGACGCAGATCAATGCAGCTTTCGAATGTGACCATCAGTCCAATTATTGCTTCAATTACAGAATGAAGAGTTGGGTATTGCAACCTGCCCCTTTATTAAAGAACACCACGCCTGTTGCCCATTTTAAATGATACCTGGGGGAAATCATTAACCCACTAATTTGAAATCAATTTAAAGTACATTTGCCTAATGACATGAGAATTGTAAATTATCTATAAATTGTTAATTTAGGAGAATGCCACGCAAGATTTGTGTGTTTTGTTTTATTTTATTAATTGGCTTTTCCAGATGCGTGTTATTTTAAAGCTTCATAACCCACGCCTCTTGGTGAGAAAACATTAAACCCCCTTAAGAGGCCTCTTAAGAAGAAGTGTAAAACAAATGTAAACCCACTCTCATGAACATTATAATGGGAGGTTTTCTGTAGCCAGCCTGCTAATTAGAGCAGGGAAAATCATGGTAAGAAAAGGGCTGTTCTGAAAAATCTCTGTGTATGTTTTTAACCAAAGTTGGTTTCAGCCACATTCGCGCTTTTTTTTTTTTAAATGCACTTCACCCCTGTGCGAAAAGCCAATGTGAGACCTGTATACAGCATATTTCCCACTCAGGCAAAGACCTCTGCACAGGGGGGAATTCCACCCCGTGTAAACATGAATGACAGATTTTCACTGGCCAGAAGCATTCATAGAAAGTGAATTTCAAACTTTTGATCTAGGGTCCAGATTGCAACTTCTCGATTGCCAATGGGAAGCAGTTGTTCACAGGCATATTGCCAACAACTTCAATAGATCTGTTCCGGTCAGTAAGGTCCCAGAGCCTGGCCCTACATTACTGTACCATGGTGTGGTGTCCCAGTGTCTCACGCACCGCATTCACTCACTCTCTTTCTCTCACACACGTCCGAATTGCTTGTGCACTCTTCCAAGCTGTGTGGTCACAACTAACCAACATAGCTCAGATTTGGAATATTTATATCAATGTGCAGAGCAGAAAATAAAAAAAGTGAAAAGCAGTTGATTGAATAAGTCTGAACAGCAAATAAATCCGAGGAACCGCGATGCACTCTCAGATAGTCCACAAGCTGAAAGACAGGCAGCAGCCACTGAATAAAATTATTTGTTGCGAATTGTTTGCTTGGCTCAACTTTTGGAAACCATATGCGAGCAGTCAGGAATGAGATCTGAAGCTTCCAATATTCTGGAAGGGAGGCACAATAATTTAATTTTTGCTGTAATTAGAAACATTCAGCACATTATTAAACACTGGATTCTCTGGCTATTTATTCTGTCTTGTTACACATTTTCAAAAGGGGAAAGAGAACCTCAGAAGCGAGCCAGCCAGCTGCCATGTTGATGATCAGCAGACCCAGCTGGGCCACTTTGGGGTGAATATAGAGGAAAGGCAGCTGTGTGGCTAAGGTGCCTGAAGTTAGAAGCCTAAATCCATATTAGGTGTCTGACTAAGCGGGTGGATTTTCAGGAGTGGCGAGTACTCTGCAGATCCCTCTGAAGTTAAGCTCAGCACCTCTGAACTCCTGGACTTAGGCATCTACCTTGGGGCACCCGTTATTTCTATTCCACAGAGGTTCTTCCAGCAGCGCAATGAGCAAAGTGGCTAATATATTTGTCACACGTGGTCTGTCCTCGCTCATCTCTCCAACAGGGAGAATTGGGTGTACAGGGCAGGGTTTTCGTTTGCTTTTTTAAAAAAAAAACAAAAACAAAAAACCTTCCATGCTGCTCTGTGTTTATGCTGGAGAATGCAACGTCAAAGAAGCGCACCTTGCACTTGTGAGGAAAGTGGGGAGGTTTGTGATGGGCAGTAGTTCCCGGAGTAGTTCATGCCCTAGACCGGCCACCAAGAAAACAGTCTCCTGCACAGACAAGCTTTACGCTGATGGTGAGAAGGCCCATTGTGCCAGAGGAGCAGAACGGTCAACAAGAGCACTTATCCCCAGGCAATTATTGAATTTTGCAGCCTATAAATGCAAGATTGCTGTCAATGGTCAATGCTTCTTTGTTCTTCTTCACACCCTCTCTCCAGCTTCTCCCTCCCTGGCAAGTTTTGGATCCATACCATAGGGAAAGAAAGAGACAGATATGCATGGCCCAAAAGCCTGTGCTAAACAGGTCTTGCATGTGAGAGAAAAAAAAAATCAAGACCGTTCCTGCATTGTGTTATCCAAATGATCCAAGTTTGCTGTTCCCAGCGGTTCATTCAATAGGTCAGACTCTGCGCTCAACTCCCCTGGTAGAAATCCAGAGTCACTCACGAGGATGCTCCAGATTCACTCCAGTGTTCTTGTGCTACGGTGGGCAAGTCAGCTCTCCATGTGGGACATGGGATTATCATGCTCCCACCTGTTTTGCCAGCTGGCCTGTGTAGGACCTGATTCAAAGCCCATTGAAGTCAATGGAAAGACTCCCATTAATGTCAGTGAGGTCTGGATCAGAGCTTTAGATTGCAAGCTCTTTGGGGCAGGAATGGTCTTTCCCTGTGTGTTTGTACAGCACCCTGTACGTGGGCCCAAACTTGGTTAGCACCTCTGGGCACCCCTTGGAATATTCACACCTGCAATCTGAATCCACCCTCTCCAATTTATGCTCCATTCAGACTCCATTCGCTGTCTGACTGACAAGGCCACTCAGGAGTGAGCACATCTCCCAGAAAAACACTTAGCCGTTTCACCCGAAGAGATGCTCAGTTTAAATATGTGCTGGGCATGGCACGCAGAGAAGGAAGGTTCTGCAGGGTGGGTTGGAAAGCTCTTTTTACACATGGTAGAGCAGGGGCTGTTTCTTTTCCCAGCTCCCGAGTAGAATGCCAGATCCTTGGCCACTTGAAATCAGCGCAGCCTCATCAACTTCCACAGCGTGACACCAGTTTTGCACCCACTGAAGGTCTAGCCCTTAGCTTTCTTTTCTCTAGCAGCTCCCGACGACGCTCTGGCAGGTCGGATGATGGAGGTAATTTAGTTAAAAGAAAAATTGCCAGCTGAATACTGGCCCTGGTCCCCTAGTGAAACCAATCCAACTGGAAAAAAACTCCTGCCTACTGATATGCTAATATTTTAAGTAAGCTTTAATTGGCCTCCCGACACTGTGCATAGTGCAGCTCCTCTGTGGGCTGCATGCCGAATTCCATCTCCCCATCCCAATCTGACAGCACTCTTCTGTGCTTCCTCTCCAGACTGAAGGAAGGGAAAGCTGGTTTCCTCGCCCCCAGTGTCATTCCAACCCATATTTAGTTGGTGTGAAATCACAGCACCACCTGTTCTGAGCACGTCAGTCTCAATTTAGGAGGAAACATGCTCACAGGAAAAAAAAAATCCAATCACCCCCATGCCAGCTGCTCTCAAAAACAGCAGGAGGCGCAGTGCGTGCGGCGAACAGTCGTGAGTCACCTCCTGAAGTTAGCTAACCCCAAAACGCCTCCTACTTTCACAGGATTCCTGTGGGGCCACACCCCAAAGTCCGCTGACGTGCCTGCTCTGTTCTTAGATAAGCTTTGGGTCTGACCCCTTGTTAACATATCAGAACAGGCCTCTATCTAGTTGTGGCTGTTCAGAAGCAGAGGCTTCGGATCTCAGTCAAAGCCATTTAAATCCAAACTAATTCCAGTGACGCTACGCAGAGTTACCCCAGATTTACACAGGTGTGAATGAGAATAGTCTGGCCCTCGCTGATTCCATGGGGAGGTTACCAGCTAAAACCCCATGCAGACAAGAATTTAAAGTGACGCAAACCATGAAACCCATATGGCTCAAGGACTGATCATGCCTCCCTGAATCCCCTCCCTCCTCTCCCCACCATGCAATATGGCTTCATGTTGGACTTGGGGTCTTAAATCCAGCATTAATCGAATCTTTCTCCCGCTTGAGGTCAGTAGTGTAAGCCCCATTCAGTGGCATAGGATCAAGCCCCTAATAAATATCAAAGCCAGCAAAGAAGTTGGATGCTCTCCTCGCACTGACCCAACCCCAGACAGACAACAAGCAGAGGCCCTCCAAGTCACCCAGAACTAAGGAGGCAGGGGAACCATGAGGCCCACTCGTAATGTCAGCGATGGGCTCCTGTCTGTATCGAGGGGGAAAAGCGTCTCAGAGTCACAGCCCCTCCACAGACATGTCCCTGCCTTCCACCTCCCATGATTGTACCATGGGCCTGTCAGCAGCTCCAGCCCGCCCCAGGGAGGCCTGTAACTCCTCCAGCCGGCTGGTCCTATCTTGCCAGCTTCCCCGCTCAGACAGGGTGAGGCTGCGTGGATTGTTGTGCCCTGTGGTTTCACAGCTCTCCGAGTTCAGAGTGATGGGGACATCCCCTCTGACTGAGGGCCCAGTTATATGGCGTGGAAGCCACCCAGCTCTGGGGTGATGTCAACAGGCCCTGACTCTCCTCTGACTCCCACTGTTTTTTTAAGCTGAGTTCAGTGAAGCTCCTCCTGGTGCAAGTGAGAGGAGAGTCAGGCCCATTGGACTTACACCAGGACTATATTTGGCTCTGTGCAGCTAGCTGAGAACTTTTCAAGGGGAGAGAATGGAAATGGCCAACAAGTCATCCCTCCAGTCTCTTTACATCCCTCCTGTGTCTGCTCCCCTGCCTCCACCCCCCCTCCTCTCATTCCTTCCTCCCTTCATTTCCAGGCCCCACAGCAACGGGTCTCGGAGAGAAGACAGCGTAACGAATAGCCTGCCGCAGAACTTTCCATGGCTGGCACCAGGTCTTCCAAAGTGGTGTCCCCTTGGTGGAGCGAACGGCCTTTGCTCAGTCTCCAGGAACAACTGGTGGTTTGATGTTTATTTTTCCGTGTGATCATTGAGAGGGAGAGAGAAAGAAGAGACTCATCACCATCCATCATGTGCTTCATTGTTTAGTAATAAGATGTATTACTCCCTCGCAGCAAAACCACATTCCAGTCAGCGGTCCCATTTGTTATGAGCGAGCTGACTGGGACAGCTGTTCGCATCAGCTCTGTAAATACTCCATTGGGAGGCCAGACAGCGCCTTTTAAAGATCTAATAAATAGGACGGCGGACTCCTGCGCACATTGGGGGTTAGCAACTTTGGTCATCATGGGGCGGGCTGGATTCCTCAAGGAGTCCAAAGTGCTCGGCGGAAATATTTGCCTGGAGGAGGAGGAGACGGGCAATCGTATGGCTGACTAGGCCACTCACTGGTTAGGAGTCACCTTTAACCTAGCCTGTGGTGGCCCTCAGCTGGGGGAAGGCTGTCACGAGATCAGAGCAGGGGGATGGCAATCAAAACTCCTGGGTGCGGTTCCCAGCTCTGACCCCCTGATGAGAATTCACCTCCCTGTGCCTCTGGCTTCCCCATCTGTAATCACAGGGGCTGAGCTTGCTGGGAGTTTGCAATTGTCAATGACCCTGGAAGTGCTTGGAGAGCCTAGGATTAAAGCTGCTATTTACAAACAGAGGATTTGTCTCCCCAGGCCAGGATCCACAAGCCAACTGTGACAGCTGGAGTGTATATTGCAGGGAAATCAAGACTCCCATCCATTTGGGGACTGGAGACAGGCTGGTCTCACTTACTTTCCATTCAGAAAGCAGGAGGCAGGTATTTTGGTTCCACTTGCCCCTCCCTCCAGAGAGGGAGGCCTGAACTTAAGTAATGGTCAAAACTTTGCTAACAAAAAGCAAAGTTAAGCTCTGAGCCATAGGCAGGCCCTGCTCACAGAAGCTGGCAAGAAGGTGGCTGATAATTGCACGTATACACATAGGCAACAGGGCAAATTTAGACCCAGAGCAAGAGGGTCTGACTCCATGCACCTTAATACACTCAGTCAGACCAGGCCGGTATTTGGCACTTTCATCCCTTCTGTAACAGCGCTGATGTCAATGACTTCACCCCAGGAACAAGTCTAGTGTCAAAATGAGCTAGATGCGAAGCATCCTGCCCAGCTTACCCAGGGAGGACACGGTGCCGTGGGTTAAAGGGAGCTGCATTTGTTCTACGGAGGTGTAGCAGATCAAATGGTGGGGAGCATAAGCTATTCAAAAGCCAGTGATACAATTCTCAGGGAGCAGAGGATACAGTCCAAGGGAGGAAAAGATTACCTGCTTAACTGGCTGGTGCTCATGAAGTGCCCTCTCCGGATCCGTGGGCTCACCCTGTGAGCCGAGGGCTCTGAGCTGCAGGTTGAGGACAAGCTGCATGGACAGCTTAGCCTGGATGCTTCAGGGAAATGGGCCCAATCCTCCACCGCTGAAATCAGTGGGAATTTTTCCATTGACTGCAGTGGGAGCAGGATGAAACCCCAAATACATGCTGGGGGTGTGTGTGTGGGAATTGCTATGTAACAAGATATTGCATTGCTTACCGGGGTTCTTTTTAATGTGCCCACCTAGCACTGGGAAAAGTCACATGGAACAAACGGGCTGATGGTTGTATAAACTTGCCTGCAGTTGGCAATACAAATAGGCCTCCGCCCACTCCACTGGCCCCAATCAGCTACAATACAAATCAGTGAGGCTAGAGGTCTGGGTACAGTGAAAGGTCCAATCCCTGCTGATGACAAGGACCTTGGGGGCCAAAAGCTCAAGCCTTTGAACTAGAGTCCTGACACGACATCTACTGAAGGGAGGGGAATTTCTGCCATTGACTTCAAGGACAGCAGGCTCTAGTCCTGCAGGATTTCCTGCACTGGTTCTCAGTGACCAGCAGGCTCTGAGTTTCCATACAAGACACAGCTGCACGAATTGCAATCGAATTGCACTTGCCCCTCATGCGGACGCGGACGTTCAGCAAACAGCCTGCAGGGCAGAGTATCACAGCTGGGTACCCACCTCAGAAAACCCCCGCCCAGTCCCAGCACAGATCATACAGGGAGAGGGCAGACCCAGTTCAGAAGACAGCACGCTGGTTCCCTCCCCACTCCCCTCAAAAAAGTCTCACTGACATTCCCGAATAGACTAAACCCAAGGCTCTGAAATGCCTCGTTAACATCCTAGCCCATCTTAGCAGCTCTTCTGTTTTCAGCCCTGCGCCAGAGTCATAGAATCATAGAATATCAGGGTTGGAAGGGACCTCAGGAGGTCATCTAGTCCAACCCCCTGCTCAAAGCAGGACCAATCCCCAATTAAATCATCCCAGCCAGGGCTTTGTCAAGCCTGACCTTAAAAACTTCTAAGGAAGGAGATTCTACCTCCTCCCTAGGTAACCCATTCCAGTGTTTCACCACCCTCCTAGTGAAAAAGTTTTTCCTAATATCCAACCTAAACCTCCCCCACTGCAACTTGAGACCACTACTCCTTGTCCTGTCATCTTCTACCACTGAGAAGAGTCTAGAACCATCCTCTTTGGAACCACCTCTCAGGTAGTTGAAAGCAGCTATCAAGTCCATCTTCATGGGAGTTCCAGCCAGGAGCAGAAGCGCTGGGATTCTGGCAAGGAAATCTGTGCCCACGCGACTCCCCAGCCCGATGCTACAGAATGGAAGGCCAGCTAGTCCAGAGAGCACAGGACGCTCCAAGCATCTGGAGGCCTGCCTCCAGTGCAGAGGAGATGTGCTGCAATGTAAGAAGGGCCCTCCAGTGGATTGCACGAAGATCCCTTCTCCCAGGAGCGAATAGCCAATGACACACAGCGCCATCTCTGCAGATTCCACACAGGTTTCATTTGTTTCCCGGCCGGACAAAAGCCACAAGCCGCAGAAAGTCCCGGCCTTGCACTTAAAGACGAACTAACAGGATTTATTGTTGCTGCTGCTCTGCCCATTCACAATGGACAACAAATTGCGCTTTCGTCTCCTCGCGCTGCTAGCGGGTGCTCAGAGAGGGCTGGATCCTGCTCTCAGGCCCGTCTCCGGAGAAGAGATGGAACACCGGCCCCACCAGCGCCTGCCAAAGAGCTTATGGCCTCTTCCAGGGCCTCAGCCAAGCTCCAGCCCCAGTGACGTGCTACCAGCCGCGCTCTCATGAGATCAGCACACTGGCCATCAAAAGCAGACTCCAGAGGCAGAGCCTAGCAGGCAGCTGCAGAGCCATGATGCTGACCATTACCAAGAGACTACTCTTGCCTCCCTGTGATCACCCGCGCCCCCCCCCCCCCCCCCCCCGCAACCCCCACTACAGAATCAAACTGGCCCTGCTCCGGCTGCTGTGCTGACCGCTGCAGAGACCAAGTGTGGTCAAGGCTCAGGTTGGCATTTGTGATCCGTTCGTTCAGACACTGATCGCTCCCTCTCAGCCCCCCGCCTGCTGTGTGCTCGGGTGGTAGGTGGGTGTGTGTTACTGGACTTGGATTTCAGTAGCACGGTTTGCAGAGCAAGTTACGGCTCCTTGGGAGAAAGGATGTCAGAGAATTCATGGAGGATAGGTCCATCAATGGCTATTAGCCAGGATGGGCAGGGATGGTGTCCCTAGTCTCTGTTTGCCAGAAGCTGGGAATGGGCGATAGGATGGATCACTTGATGACCTGTTCTGTTCATTCCCTGTGGGGCACCTGGCATTGGCCACTGTCAGAAGACAGGACACTGGGCTAAAGGGACCTTTGGTCTGACCCAGTATGGCCGTTCTGATGTTCTTAGAGGCATTGTGCCTGTGGAGATAGTGAGGGACTAGACACAGAAGAACTGGGGTTTTTCACCTCTAGACAAAACTACCGACAACCTTCTCTCCCACTGTTTTCCCTCCTTATTTCCTTTTCCAGTTGCAGAACCTTCCTCTGACAGTTATGACGTGGGGTTTGTACCCAGACCAATTCTACCTCCTGCCTCATTTCCAGCCTCTATTTTCAACAGGAGGCAACATCCTCCACGTCCGGACTTCAACCGTGGTTTAGCACTGCTGTCACACAGCTGATGCACTTCAGACCAGCAACAGCTGCATTTTACTGGTAGATTACACACTGATCCCCCTCCCATGTATCACTGTGGGTCACTTTGGGATCCTTTCTGGGAAGCATGCTATGCAAGTCCTCTCCAAAACCAAGAGCAAAACTTGCTCCATTACGAACATTCCCCATCCCAACTCACGGTTTGGAATTTGAACCCTCTGATGATCCCACAGCCCAAGTCAGAGGCCCAGCAGATCCACCCCAGCCAGACTTCACTGGGTCTACTTTTTATCCCCCATCTCTTTGATTGCTTTCCCCCGACAAGATGACAGCTTAGCGGCTAATATTTCAGCATCTGGCCTCCCTGGCCCTTTCCCACTGCCTGTTGTGTGTAGCGCTACACACCGTATGTGTGTGCCTGGCTGGAAGGACAATACGCGGTCTGTAACTCGAGACAAACATAAAGAAAGCATTCTGGCCTGGCCCTCAAATACTTGTTGCAAACCTTCCAAGTGTCCCTGCATTGCCCTGACAACTAAACACCAGCCTCCCAAATCCATGTCCTTCACCCTTTCCTATCCAAAGGCTTCAGTGCATGCATCATAGCTGGAAGACAAACCTGAACTCCTCCAGAGAGGGATGAAACTGAGAATTACAAGCCAAGGTGCCCTGAAAGTATTCCTGAGCCCTACTGTTCTTCATTCAAAAGCTGTTTGGGCCACTGAGATGTGTCATCTAGGCGGTGACAAATTGCCAGGGAAAGAAAGTGAATCATCCTCTTTGACTGACCTTCCTGCTGATCAAAGGGAGAAGGCCCTTCCTGACTTATTCAGATGCTGATAATGAGCCACTCAGGATGGTCTGGGAACCAATGACTGGCTGAACTCAATAACTCCTTGATGCAATTGTCTGCCACCCTACCCACCAACTCCCCACCACCACTACCCCCGCCCCTTCTGCTGGTGCACAGGGAGGGGCTGTATTTATGGCCGAGAAGCGCACACCCGCGCTCACCCACAGAGTCCACATATAAAGGTTGCTGCATGTAGGTTTGTGACCAAGGGGGTGTTGATGAAAAAATGGGCAAGTGAAAAAGGGATAGTGCATAGAAGGGAAAAAGTCATCGTGTCTGTTCGAGTTTGGACCCAGCGCTCATCGGTAGCATGCGAGGCAGAGAGACCACGTTGCAGTGTCAGTGGAAGATTTTATCGCTCTGTATTTCTCTGTGAGAGGGGCCGAGTGGGGGATTCGAAAATGAAGAGCTGGGAGAGGTTGGGCCCAATTCTGTTTACAGGCACATTGTTGTCAATCTAGATTAAATGCCACCAGAGTGAAACTCTGGCTTAACAGTGGGGGAATCCAGAGTGGAATTTGCCCCTAAATGTAGCACTGTCTCTCCACCCCACGGGTACTTTAATCCCTTCCACAGTGAGTCAAGGTTCCTTCCCCACTCTGAACTCTAGGGTACAGATGTGGGGACCTGCATGAAAACCCCCTAAGCTTATTTTTTACCAGCTTAGGTTAAAACTTCCCCAAGGTACAAACTATTTTACCTTTTTCCCTTGGACTTTATTGCTGCCACCACCAAGCATCTAACAGGGAAAGAGCCCGCTTGGAAACGTCTTTCCCCCCCAAAATCCCCCCAAGCCCTACACCCCCTTTCCTGGGGAAGGCTTGATAAAAATCCTCACCAATTTGCATAGGTGAACACAGACCCAAACCCTTGGACCTTAAGAACTATGAAAAAGCAATCAGGTTCTTAAAAGAAGAATTTTAATAGAAGTAAAAGAATCACCTCTGTAAAATCACGATGGTCAATACCTTACAGGGTAATCAGATTCAAGACAGAGAATCCCTCTAGGCAAAACCTTAAGTTACAAAAAGACACAAAAACAGGAATATACATTCCATTCAGCACAGCTTATTTTATCAGCCATTTAAACAAAACAGAATCTAACACATATCTAGCTAGATTACTTACTAAGTTTTAAGACTCCATTCCTGTTCTGTTCCTGGCAAAAACAACACAGAGAGAGAGCGCCTTTGTAAGTATCTTGTCTCCTCATTGGTCATTTTGGTCAGGTGCCAGCGAGGTTATCCTAGCTTCTTAACCCTTTATAGGTGAAAGGGTTTTTCCTCCGGCCAGGAGGGATTTTAAAGGTGTTTACCCTTCCCTTTATATTTATGACAGTGAGCATACCCCTGGGGTCATGCATTGTCCAGCTGGGGGTTCCCAGAAGCACTCCACGTTGGCCAAGCTCTGCTCCCACCCTACTCAGTGGGGGTTTGACCATCGACTGCAGTGAGGGCAGCATAGGGCCACCATCGAGGGCTTTTGGAAATCTGCCCTGAGGCCTGATCCAAAGCTCCTCAGCAGGAACCATCCCTTTCACGCCCATTGGCTTCAGCAGGGGCCCTCAGCACATAGCCCCATCTCACACCTCCCTCCATAACACCTTCTACAAGCCAGGGCCTGCTCTGATTTACACCAGTGTAACTCACTCTCCCCAGTGGCACCACTCCAGATTTATACCCGCATCAGCAAGATCAGAGGCAGGCCCTGTAAACATGGGTTGTGCAGTGAGAGATCAGGAGCCACCAGGGACACTTAAACATGTCACTGCCATCTTCCCAATAATCCATTCCCAATCTGCTCCAGCAGACAGCATGCTGGGCTAATCCCCTCTTGGGATAGCAAAGCAGTTCCCTGCTAACAGCCCCGCTGCTGGTTACAAGGAGGATCTGATCAAGGCTGGATGAAAATTAATTAAAGGGTTGATTCCTATCCAGAGTGCCGCGTCCTAGACAAAAATGAAGCATTTCAAGTTGGTTCTGAGGAAGCATTTCAAAGAGGACAGACTCCTCCTCTCCCCCTCTGTATGGTGGATGAATTGGGCTGGATCAGGCATGGTCTAACAGATTATTCGAGGCCACAAGAGCAGCAGCCCTGGGCATTTGTTGGTTTTTAGCCTGGTGCTGGGGTCAGAATTAACTCTAGTTTTACAGCACGCTGTAAATTTATAGACAGAGGGCTGCCAGCGGGGCTTGTGAGTCCAGCATGTTTAAAGATCCAGGCATAAATCTCAAGGCGATACTGCTTAGGCTCATGTAACAGGAATCCTCTAGCTCCGACAGAGGCAAGAGACAGCTGAGAATGCTGCTGCCATCCACTCGTCACAGATTCTAAAGACCTGGCAGGCCCTGGCAAAGGACAAGCTCCCCAGCTTCTCTGCAAGCCAGCGGGTTCAGCCGAGATTCCCCATCCCTGTTACCCAAGTGCTTCAGACTGGCCCTTCCCTACTCTCCAGCTCCCATTCAGTATGGGCCAGCGGGTAGAAGAGCAATCTGGGACTTGGAGACCTGGATTCTACTTCTAGCTTGCCACTGGCCTGCTGGGTGACTTGGACAAGTCATTTTCCTTCCTTGTGCCTCAGTTGTCTCCAGCTGAAAAATGGGGATAAAGATACTTACTCTCTTTTGTGAGAGCTATGGCTGAAGAGTGCTATGAAGCGAGACAAGTGTTATTTGTATTTACTGTCACTCTCAGAGGATGCCCAGTCTCCCAGTGTACATCTACACTGCAATTAAAAACTCATGGCTGGCCCGTAGCAGCCGACTCAGGCTCAGGGTAAAGGGGCTGTTTAATTGCAGGGTAGATGTTGAGGCTCTAGGACCTTGCAAAGTGGGAGGGTCTTGGAGCCTGGGATCCAGCTCGAGCCCAAACATCTACACTGCAACTAAACAGCCCCTAAGCCCAAGCCCTCCATGACCTGGGCCAGCTGTGGCCACACCCTGGAGGTCAGGACCCTAGGACGCCTAGAACAACTTGCTCTTAACCCTTTGTCTCCTCTAGAATCCCGCACCCCGTGCCTCTGCCCTCAGCGAATTGCCAGGTGCTCCTTTTTAGTTTAATGGCATCAGGAGCTTTGATTAATGCAATAGCCACAACTGTGAGAGGCTTGGAGAGACTGCTCAGCCCAGCAGGCCCTGTTGGCCGAATTAATAACTGCCTTTCACTAAGGGAATCACATTAAAGCTACAGAGGAGAACACCGTGCACCTGTCTCTGTGCATTACACTTGAGGGCCCCATGCTGTGCAGCAAGCAGGCTCTAAATCAGCAGCTCTCAATCTTTCCAGGCTACTGTACCCCTGTCAGGAGGCTGATTTATCTTGCGTACCCTCAAAATCCACCTCACTTAAGCTATTTGCTTCTACAAAGAGAAATAAAAATACAAAACAGTGTCCCAGCACACTGTTACTGAACAATTGCTCTCTTCCTCATTTTTTTTTACCATATAATTATAAAATAAATCAATTGGAACATAAATATTGCACTTACATTTCAGTGTATAGCACAGAGAACAGTATCAACCAGCCACTGTCTGTCGGAAATTGTAGTTTGTACGGACTTCACTAGCGCTGTTTACATAGCCTGTTGTAAAACCAGGCGAACATCTAGAGAAGTTGATGTACCCCCTGGAAGACCTCCGAGTACCCCCGGGGGGTACACATATCCCTGGTTGAGAACCACTGCTCTATATCCTGCAGCACTCCCAGGAGTCAGTGGCAGCTTCTGACCCGTTTTAAGGAGACAGAGGGTTTTATTGAATTAAACAGGAGAATGAATAACTCAACCAGCACCCCTCTGCCTGCTGGTATTTAACGTTGTTCAATGCTGTTTATCCTACACTGCTCTCTACATTTTTAATTTTCTGCCTGCTGCAGAATTCACAGGTTTGTTTTAAGCAAGTTGTCAGGGAGGAAGCCAGAGGGTTTAAACTTGAGGAGGGGGCAGCTGGGGCTGAGGGCACCCAGGAAGGTGGGGAAGCCAGTTTGGGGTTGCAAAGGGAGGACAATCATGGGATGCTAAAATAAATCAGTGAAATGGCTAACAACGCAGACAGTGAAACCTACACCACTGGATTTCACTCGTGGAGCCATTGTTTTCAAGCCACCTGCAGACTCAGGCAGGCCTCAGTCACACTCAATTCATATCATAGAAGGTTAGGGTTGGAAGGGACCTCAGGAGGTCATCTAGTCCAACCCCCTGCTTGAAGCAGGGCCAATCCCCAATTTTTGCCCCAGATCCCTAAATGGCCCCCTCAAGGATTGAACTCACAACCCTGGGTTTAGCAGGCCAATGCTCAAACCATATGTGGAAGCTCTTCTGAATGACCATTGGGGATAGAAAGCTTAGGTTCTGGAGTGCAATCTTGCAGCAAGAGGTAGATTTTGCACCTTTAGCATCACGAGTCAAAGGGGCCCGGATTCTGTTTTCATACACAGAAAGCAGCCATGATATTGGCATTGAAGGAATACAGCAGAACCTCAGCGTTACGAGCACCAGAGTTACAAACTGACCACACATCTCCTTCGGAACTGACAGTGCGCCATCAGGCAGCAGCAGAGACACCCCCGCCCCCCAAAAGCAAGTGCAGGACAGTGTTAAACAAACTACTAGGGAAAGCAGAGGGGAAGCAGCATTTTTCTTCTGCAAAGTTTCAAAGCTGTAGTAAGTCAGTGCTCAGCTGTAAACTTTTGAAAGAACCAGACCATTTTGTTCAGCGTTACGAACATTTCAGAGTTATGAACAACCTCGATTCCCCAGGGGCTCGTCTCTCGGAGGTTCTACCGTACCAAGAACCAAGCAGAAGCCCCATGAGAGAGACGCAGCAGCTAGGAGAGTAAAACAGGGGCTGTCTGTTCACAGAGGCGAAGGCCTCAGAAACCTGAAGGTGCAGGAGAGGGCAGACAGAGACAACACAGTTTCCTAGCAAGCTAAGAAGGTCCCGACTTACCCAGCACTCGCTACCCTTGCCCTCAGGAGGAGGAAAGGAGAGGGTCAGACAGGCGAGGAGCTGCTGCCAAATCGTGCTCAGCAACACTTGCTGATCTTCACTATTAACACGGGGGCAAAACCCTGAAGCCCCCGTTCAGCCCTTGCTTGGGCAGAGCACCCATTGACACAAGAGCCATGCCCCTCCCCCAGCTACCACCCTTCTTCCTTCACACAAATCCGAGTTCACTGTCCAGCAAGACACAGCCACCTCCCTTCCCACCCGCCCCCCCACTCTGCAAAGGAGACTCAGCACCGGGTCACTTCAGGCGCCAGCCCAGCTCACCCACGTGCCTTTCTCCCCCCACCTGCCCCGTGGTTAGACCCACGGCCAGGGAGTCACTGCACCTGAGCAGGTCTCACCAAAGCGAGGGGCAATCCAGGAGCTACTCACAGACTCGTAGCAGCAGCATGTGCTTCCCTCCTGGGGCCTCGCAGGCCCCATCTCCCTGCAGCTTCCCCCCGGCTCAGCATATGGCCACCTGCTTCCTCCAGAAGGGTGGAGCTACAGCCATACCTCTAGTCCCCAAGGGTTTGGCTCCTCCCACCACCTGAAACAAGACAGGCCCACCTCGTTAAAGGCCCCAGGCCCTTACTCAGCAGGGCAGAGCCACGTTCCTTCGCCTCTTATCATAAATCTGCCTCCCATTTAACTCACTGGGACTTTCCTCCAGGGCCTCAGTGGGAGGGAGCAGGCAGGTTTCCCCCACAGGAGCCAATGACTTCAGGGCACCGTCCTTTTTAGAGAATTGAGACATTTCTCCTGCATGGGGCTTTTGGCACCGCGGGCTCCTCATGACGACACCGCCGTGTCCGTGGGCCTCCGGCTCCGTTACAAGCACTTCCCTGCTGCAGGACAGTGTGTTGGAAGAGAAAGGCTGTAGCGGAAGGGGGCTGGGTTCACCCAGGTCTTTGGCACTGTGCCTCATTAAAGCTAGTTAGTCTTCCTGGCCGGACAATGACTGAATCACCCACACCAGCACTAGGGCTCATTATGCCCGTGACACCTGGGACAGCCGGTCACTAGGTGAAGGAGTGACCTGCCCTCCAAGACTCCCATCCCAATGCAGCCCTCCTCCTGGTCAGAGTATACCCAGGGGAGCCAGCTGTCCTGGTCTGCTGGCATTTCCTGCCCTGAAGGGCTTGTTTCTCATCGTCAGGAAGGCATCAGGGGCAGACAGCTGAGTGAACTATCTGGTCCTCTTCTGTGCTACGCTCCCCTGCCCAACGCCCACCCCCAGGACTGCGGCTATGCTGCACAGCGAACTCAGGTGATTGCAGCCTAGGCCAGGTGTGGGAACAGCCCCCCTGCAAAGCTCTACCCCAATCTCTGGGTCCTCTCAGGTTCTCTGCTCGCCTGTGCCTGCCTGGGGGCATTTCCCACAGTGCTTTGTGCTGAGACACGCTAGGATTCTTTCTCTGTCAATCGTGAGAGATGTTATTTTTCCATCTGGGGACTGTGGGGGTGCTTTGGAGGACTATTAGCACTGGAGTTAGTTAGCCTGTGTCCTCACTGCAAAATTGGGGGAGGGGAAAGCACCAGACAGAGTTAAAGCAGAGCCTAGGCTCTAACCCCCCACCCCCAAAGCTGGGTAAACTACCCTGGGCATAAAGCACCTCCAAACCCAGGTACAAGGTTTCTGTGTGTCAACAGTGCAGGGAGTTCTCTTATGCTCATAAACCCTGGTAAGAGCTCAGGGTAACTCAGCAGTGCAGCCATGTCCTATCCTCATCCTGCCAGAGAAAGGGGCATTGCTGAGTTCACTGGATACAGAGCCTGGGGGTTTCAGTACCGCACTGAAAGTCAGCAGATCTGGGCTGTGGGCCAAGCTCTGGAACATCAGACAAGTCACTTGAGCTCTTTGTGTGCCTCAGTTTCCCCCTTTGAAAGGGGAAGAACATCTACTTCCCAGAGGGGGCTGTGAAGCTGTACTGAGGTTCAGACAGTGCTTGGAGATTGTTGGATGAATCTAGTGGCCGTTGTTGAGCTCCGTGTTATATTGTTATGAACTGGGTGAAACCTTGTAACGGGCTGTTAAAACCTCATCCAAACTGAGGGTCCTCTACTTAAGAGAGTTGTGAGAGACAGTTAAGGGGCCACACCTAAAATGAAGCCTAGCAGGGTATGTCTACACAGCAATTGGACCCCTGCAGCTGGCCTGCACCAGCCAACCTGGACTCGCGGGGCTCAGGCTCCGGGGTTGCTTCATTGCTGTGCAGACTTCCAAACGTCGGCTGGACCCCGGGGCTCTAGGACCCTGCGAGGTGGGAGGGTCCCGGCGCTCAGGCTCCAGCCCGAGCCCAGAAGTCTACACAGCAATGAAACCGCCCTGCAGGCCCAGCCCTGCAAGCCCAAGTTGGCTGGCAAGGGCCAGACATGGGTTTTCTTTGCTGTGTAGACATACCCACGGAGTCTGCCCAGAAACTAGCACCATGTGGGCAAAGGGTTCGAGCGGGTATTGGGACCACAGGTGGGTGGGTGTATGAGAGAACTCACAGAAACTAGAAATGAGAAGACGAGAGGCAGAGGCAGGAGCTGTGACCCTGGAAAAAACAAGGGCGAGTGCTTTGGAGCCTGGTGTTGACTGGAGAGGCTTGGGGCTGTACGCGAAGACACTGCTCTTCTTGATGTTGGTGTCTTCTCCATGCAGAGACACGGGACTTTTGTACAGTCCTTGAAACTAAACAAGATTGCATCAAAGAAAATACCAGACGCCATCAATTTCTCCTTCCCACCGGAACATCCCCAGGGCCCTGAACTTTGACGAGCTGCTCAGGACAAAAAGGAGTGACAATCTTTTACTTCCTTTTGAGGAGATGGACGATTTGGGGATGGACGTGAATATTAAGGAGAAAAGAAGCCAAGGCTGCACCATGTGCTTGTGACCAGCAGTTCTTCACCAGGTAACTGGGTAATAAAACACGGTGGACAGCAGCAGACAAGCTCACTGCTATCATCCTATGAGAAGATGCCCCTCACTGTATAAGATGGTCATCAGCCACCATTAAGGATCAAGGAGGCCTGTCTTTTCTTACCAAGATCCTCAACTGCGGTTAAATACTCTTCACCCAGCCAGCACAATCCGTAGGGAATTATAGCCAGCTATGGAGCGTGGCAACCAATATCAGGCCCCGATCCACAGACTTTAAGGCCAGAAGGCACCATCATGATCAGCTAATCTGACGACCTGCACACCACAGGGTACAGAACCTCACCCACCCACTCCTGTAATGGGCTCAGAACCTCGGGCTGAGACACTGGAGGCCTCAGATCTAGATCTTGTGCTGACACTCGTGGAACCACTCACACCAGTACAACGGCAGCACCGCGTAGGTGTGAAACACTAGTAAATCAGAGGGCACTCTGGCATGCACGTCACACTGGTGTAAATGGTGACACAACGGGCAGGGCACTGGAGAATCTGGTCCAGAGTCTTTTGAAGTTTTCGGAGAGCTTTTAAAAGGTCCCAAGCGATCTCCAAACGGTGGTGCAAGCCCTGAGACAGACCAACGGAGGCACCAGTGTGAATGTCAAAATCTTTTATTTACAACAGTCTCCAAAAGTCAAGGAACACCAAAAGTAGTGTGGGCAGGAGAGGACTTACAAAAGTAACGTGGGTACATGACATCAGGGATTGTGCTACGTCCCTCGGAGAGCCAGCACGCTCACGTCTGCACACAAGGTGAAACGCACTGCGGCCCAGCCCTCTGCCCTCGCTACCCTCCGCTCTCAGCCCACCCCCTCCCACTAGCTTGCTCCTCACTCTTCTGTTTCCCAGAGCCATCCCTTCCCTCAGTCTCTGCCCACCCACCTCCAAGATGTCTGAACTCCCTGCCTGGCCCTCACCCTCCCACCTCCGTGCCCCCTCCCTTCTCCACCGGCCCAGCTCGCATGGCCTCCCGCTCCCATCTCTTTGCCCTCCCAGCAGCCCTCCTACCAAGATGGAATTGCCACACTGCCCAGGTGCAGCGGAGGGGGAGATCGGGACCCTATGCAGGTCAGCTGCCTGCTCACAATAGAGAGGAGACCGGACCTTGACGGACACTTGCCCCCAGGCAGAGGCAACTCTGAACCTAACCCAGGGCAGATGGGGAGTTAGCTGAGGTATCCCCTCCCCCCACAACTGCATTAGCAAGGGCCCTAGCTCTGTGGCGTTCAGGCTCCATGCTCCACACTGATTAAAACGTGTGAGCTGAGCTGTAAACGCTACCCACTGGGAGGAGTGATTTTAAAAGGAATAGGCTTTGAGTTTGCCCTGCTTGGCTGTAAATCAATCGGCAAGGCTAAGCTGCAGGAGAGGGCGGGAAGATTTATGTCAGTTGCTGTGATAAATAACAGGCCTTTTATAGCCTTCCAGGAGAGCAGGATTCTCCAGCAAGAAAATTAAGGGCCAGAAAAGTCTCTTTGAAGACCGGGAAACCAACTATTCCAATCTGGCTCCAGTAGAGCCAAGGTCAGGGCCCCCAAAAGTGACCGTCTCGTCCTCCCCCCTCTTGGTTGTTGGCCTGTCCCCCTCTCCCCCACCCAGCAAATGCTGCTGGGTTTTTTCCATTCCTTTTCCCCCACAGTTAATTTTCAAGCTGGCTTCATGGCATCTGATGTGCCCTATGCCCCACAGGACAGGGCCAGCACCATGGGGCAGGCCTTACTGACCAGCCAGGGGACCCCTCTCGAAGAGAGAGTTCAGGCTCCATGCCCCAGGCAGCTCTGACAGGCTGCACCTGCCACAAAAGGACGCCAACTTTAATATGGGTACTTCTCACCTAGATCTGGGCTGAGACTATCAGCTCATTGCAGAGATCACCATGTAACTCAAGGGAGGCAGTGCAGGCCGAGGAGTGAGCTCAGGGTCCGATTCCCAGCTTTGCCACTCACCTAGTGTAGGACCTGGAGTAAGTCACGTGCCCTCGATTTTCCCTACCCCAACCCCATTCAACATAGACTGTAAGCTCTTTGAGGCAGGGACTGCCTCCTACTGTGTGTCCGTACAGTGCCTAGCACAATGGGGTCCTGACCTGACTCGGGGCCTCTTGGTAGCACAAACAACAGTTACATTTGTACTGTACACAGGACAGCCGTGCCGCTGTAATACAAATAACAATAAATAGCAACACCCTTCGATCCCCACCTACGGCCAAGTGGTGGGAGGCTGCTGCTTACAGCTGGGGAGGAACCGGGTTTTCCATGCTTTTGGAAGTGTTTTCTAGGCCGAAACGTAATGAAAACACCCAATTTTGAAATTTTCCCGCAAAATAAAATTCTGAAAAAAATTTCATTTTGGGTCGATTGACACATTTCACTTTGGGAAAGTCTAAACATTTTGTTCCAATTATGACTTTTTAAGGTTCTTTTGTATTACATCATATAAAATTTTTAAAAATTGTTTTGAAACGGAAAAATCAAAATGGCCTGGGCTGCAAGGGTTGAAACAGAGCATGTGCGCCGGGGCAGAACGCTCCCTTGAGATTTTCTTTTTTTAAAAACACAATTTTGTCAAAAACAAACCCCACAACCATCTTTCTGGGAAACATTTCTCCTTGGGCAAATCAGCATTTTCCAGTGAAAATCGTTCCACCAGCAAATTTCCAACCAGTTCTACCACCGATCCCCTGAACCAGCTAATCCCCAGCTCCCCAGCAACTGGACCAGAACTCACAAGTCCATGCAACGCAGGTAATGCTGCATGACAAATCTTTCAGTCTCAGGCTTCCAAGGGCGTAGTGCAGGAATCAAGTGGTTGAAAAGCCATGACAGAATTAATGAGCCTGCAGCATCAGCTTACCCCCCAGAAAGCCAGGCTTTGCCTGCACACCGATGTTGTGTGTGTCCTGCACCAGTTTTCATTTTTCTATGCAGTGCGGCTGTTCAGTAGTGGTTTGGGTTCAAACGTTGTGTGTGGGTGTAGATGTTGTGTGTGATCCCTTGAGTCAGACTGACCTGTTGGAACCCTTCCGAGCAGGGATTTGGGTTTTCCTGTGTGTTAGTACAGTGCCTAGCACATGCAGCCCCTAGCCTGACTACGTCGGGCAATATCAACAGGAACTACACTTGATCTTAGCCCTTCCAGTCTTTTGACACCACAGTGCTGTTAAATACAGGTCCCCTCCTTTGCCCAGCTACTCCATGGAGACTCGCAGGGTTTGTCACCACCAGCCTTGCTTGCATTGTGCAGTGACCTACGCCAAGAGCTTGCCTATTGCTTTTAGAGCCGGGCAGGAATTTTTTGGACAAAACGGCTTTGCGTCAGAAAAAATGCCCATTTGGCAAAACCTGAAGTTTTTGTAGGAACAAGCCAGTTTCACCAGGAAAGATTTCTCAGGTCCAGGAGGGAATTTCTGGTGAGAGATGGAGTGAGCAAGACCCTCCCTGCACCCAGAATAGCTAATCAGCTGGTGGTCAGGGCATTCTCCTGGGAGACCCTCGTTCAAGTCCCCAAGCTTTCTCAAGCGCTCATGTTGGAGCTGTTCCACTTTGTAAATAATTCAGTATCCCTGGGGCCCCCGAGAGAGACTGACCCTGTAGCCCAGTGGCTTTGGCACTCACCTGGGGTGTGGGAGATCTCAAAGTTTTGCAGGATGGGAAAACCATTTCCCGCCCAGTTCTATAGATTTCAACGGGACTCCTCATTCAGGTGGCAGTCCATGACTAGTCTAGCAGTATGCGTTCTCTAGGAGAGAGAGAGATGAACCCGTACTCCTTTCCCAGCCAGGAGATTACAGGGACAGGAACCCAACGGAGCCTCTTCTCAGATGCAGGCTGCAGAGGAGCCATTAGGGGAGGGAGACAGGTGAAGGTTTGGAGGGGTTGATTTAGACACAGCATCTGTTGAAGGGCTGGCACCATGCCAGCCGGTTCTTGAATCCCAGTGCTATGAGCAGCTGTTTCAGGGCTCCAATTCCCACTATGGCAGCATCAGACCCACCTTTGTATTTGCTCAAGCAAATGGGCCATTTTCTAATCTGGAGACTGTGGGGGTGTTCCAGGAAATAAGGCCAAAGCAAACCTGGCCCCCTGGGGCCAAGCATACACATTTGCCAGTGAGGAGCCCTCTCCTCAGACTCTTGGGGAGAGGTGGAGGGTCTGAAGCACCTTTAGGGCGATTTGGTCCCATTCCATTAAACATTTAGGGTGGTATTTGCTAAAGGAGGCATAAGCCCAGTGACCTACGCATCCTAAAGGCAGCCAGCAGGCAGGGTCATCAGCAGGTGAGAGCCACCGACAGCTATTTACAGGTAGCCCTGGGGGGAGACACGGCCGGGGTGCTGCTAGGAGACAGCAAGCTTTGAAACTCACGTCCTCTCACCGGCTGAACTGAACCCGCTGTACTCTCCTTTCGGGTACATTGATGGTCAGCAGCGTTCCTGGATAAAAGCGAGAGGGGGCCGGGATGTTTCAGCTGGGCCCCTAAGGCAAGAGCTGTTAAAACCAGGTTGATATGTGAAGTTAAATGTTCATATCACCAAGTTTCAGGGGGTTCGGGGCGGGATTAGAGGATACGAGCTGTGTGCTCTAGTGGATAGAGGACTGGCCTGGGAGTCAGGAGACCTGCATTCTATTCCTGGCTCTGCCGCTGGCCTGTTGGGTGATCTTGGGCAAGTCGCTTTCACCTCTTTGTGCCTCAGTTCCCGCCTCATGCCCCGCCCCGGCCCACGCTTGGTCTTGCCCCATAGATGGATCTCTCTGTGGTAGGTTTTGCCTCTCACTGTGCATTTATACAGCACCTGGCACAATGAGGCCTCAGTCTCCCCACTTTCTAACTTATTCTGCTATTTGCTCTCACTTCCCCCTCCCTGTCTAACACCTTCCAAAGCTACAAGCAGAACATCACATCCTGCGCCTGACACGAGCCAAACCCCGCCCTCCTACTAAAGCTGGGATGGGGAGAGAGAGAAACAATGGGAACCTCTCTGCAGTCAGGCCCCAGCACTCAGGGTGAGAGCCCCAAGGGGCTGTCCATAAATTAATTACACACATTTTGTTGGTGATTTTCAAGACCTGCCCACCCCTTGTGACACTGAAACAAACCCATAAGTTAAGCGCCTACCCACCCACCCACCCCTAATATATTGCATAATTTATGGACAGCCCCTAATCCTGCTAGGTCCTGAGTGCCCTCCAACTCCCAAACTACAGTGGCAAACCCCCCGCAGGGAAACCCAGCACCTCACCAGATTGGACCCAAGAGATATAAAAGGTTTCCAGCTGCTTTGTTACACCTCCCAGGAGTGGCTGAGCTGGCAATCCCAGCATGCAGTTCCCAGCCCCATCCGGAGGGGGAAAGACTTACATCAGAAGTCTTTGTATATGCAGGGGGGGGGGGAACAAAACAAAAAAAAAAACCCACTTCCTGGGCTCGCATTCGCTCTAATGAGCAGTTTGCAGGGCTAGACACAGATCTGTGTCCTTACCCAGACACTCCAATCCCTCCCTTCACACACAGCGGGAGTGACTTTCTCCAGGGGCTGTCTCTGTTTCTCTCTCTCTCACACACACACACACACACACACACACAGAGGCCCCTTTTCCTCTTGTCTGTCTGTTGACCTGGAAACAAACAATCAGTGGCTCTAATCAGTCTCAGGAGGCTGAAGCATTTGCTCAGTTCAAGTCCTGCTGTCAGACCCGCCATCGCTTTGGCGATGCTGTTCAGGTCCATCTCCTTGCACTCACCCTCTCCCTGTGTCACATGCACACACCCTGTACCCCAGCCACGCTGCCAGTGGTGCTCTGTGCAACCAAGTGCCACTCCGGGGCGCTAGTTAATTGATCTTGAGGTTGGAACGTCAGAGCAAGCTGGTGCCTGGAAAGCAGCGCTGGAAATCAGGGGACATAGGGCTCTGCAGGCCCATGGAGAAGCACAGGTCAGAGACACAGAAACCTGCCCCTGCTGGAGTCTGAGCTAATGGGGAATGACTAATGGGCCCAGGATTCATTGAATGCCAAAGCAGCTGTGGCAGGAACTCAGCTGCAACACGGTAATGAAAACCCTGGGCCTGATTCTGCTCTCACACCAGTGTGACTTCTCTGCCAGCAGTAGAGTTGCTCCTAATTTCCCCTGGCCTCAGGACCACCGACAGGCTGCTTCCAGAGCTGGGCTAATTCTGAGCATGCAGGTCCCTTCTGAGCCACACAGGAGACAATCTGGTAGCTGAATTTACAGGGGGTGAAAGGGATGAAGGGCCCAGTCCTGCAAGGAGAGGAGTGCTGAGCCCTCCCCCAGCTCCTGTTCAAGCCAACGGAAGCTGAGCACCCTCGTAAGGTCTGGTCCTAAATCCAGTTTCCCAGGGAAAATCCTGCACCTCAAAAGGCACCAATAAATGCATGAAATGAATTTATCATGGACTCTGCCAGGGACACAAACCCGAGCAGAAGTAGCTGCTGAGTTCAGCAGCGTGGTCACCGGCCCAGGCAACGAATGGGGGACGGAGAGATCTAATCCCACTGGGCGCTTACATTTTTTAAAAGGGGCCATTCAATCCAGAGAGCAAATACGACTCCACCAGGGATTCAGTATCTGCAAACAAACGATAAGCCCAGCCCCACTCCTGCAGCCGCGTCTCCTGGTAAATAATGTTTAATGCAGCTCCCATTGGGCCTGACCCGCGCCCCTTCTGCTGGGGAACAGATGTGCCGCATATCAATGCACACACTTAGTTATTTCCACTTTAAGAATATGATGGAATCAGTGATGCCTAAAAATGTACTTGTTAATGGCGCCACTTTGCAATTTCATTCTACTTTAATATAAACCATCTGTTCCAAGCAGGCAGCTGCCGGGGGCTGCACGAAAACGGCCACATAGGATGAGCCCCGCCCTTTATCAATGGGACGGGGGCTACGTGCATCATTGCTACCAGTGGCAGAGGCCTGTGTGGTGGGGTTGAAGGCCCCCGATTCTCTCCCCAGTGGCGGTGGCAGGGGGCGACGTTACCCACGCCGAGCGGCGCAGGGGATGAGTGGGAGGAAACGTTGGTGCTGGCTGTTGTCACTGTCTTAGCCCGACGGCTGGGCCTGGAGAGAGACAGAGTAGGGAACTGCATTCCTGCTCCCTGCATTGCTGACTGTAACTACGCCCATGAGCTAACTGCACAATGCTACGGAGGGTCCCTGCCCCGGGAGGGAGACGGGATCCCCGGCCCATCCGTTAGAGCTGGTGTTTAGAACAGCGGGGGCGAGCTCCGCAGTGCCCCCGGTGAAGAGGAGAAGATGCTACCTGCAGACAATCTACCTGTTGACGACCCCACGCCAGTGCCCCATGAAGCGGCTCAGCTGACAAAATGAACCTGGGGCACAGAGGTGGGAATGGGTCAGAGTGGCCATCGCGGGCTAAGTGGGGAGGCAAAGAGACGGGGTGGGGGCAGGTTGACAAGCAGATGACCCTGTGGGCTTCACCTTAGCGCCAGGACAGGGGTATGTGCCCATAAAGTATCCGGCAAACTCATCCCCAGCACACAACACACGCTCAGGAAAAGGGACCCCTAAACCCCGCTGCGCTCTTGGCTCTGGGACTCCACCTGAAAAGGACACACCAGCAGCTGCATCCAGCCAAACCAAACAGACAGATAACCCCAAAGCGACACGTGAGCTCAGCCAACAAGAACTCCCACGATAGCCAACCCGGCTGGTGCACACACTAGATCCCCGTAGGCTGGGGCACGGGCCAGTGGCAGCAGGAGCTTCCTTGGGAATCACTGACCCTTGGACAACCTCAATGGACTTTCCCCAACGCCCCCAAAACCTCCTCATCTCAGAAGGCCGGACTCTCTGCAGGTGTAAATCAGCAGAAGTAGATTACCCGAGTCAAGGATTGAGCCCAGGGGATGAAACTCACAAGGCCTATCTCTCACTTAAGTCCTGTTTTGAAGGCCTAAGTGGAACATCTGGGGTGGCGCATACATCAGGGGGGTGTCATACAGGGGGTGGGGTGCCAGGGTCTCCAAACCCTCCATTCATTAACAAACAAGAAAAAGAAGGAGGAGGCGGCGGCTGAGAGTTACTGTGGCCCTGGTGCACTGTCAGTCCGTCCATCCATCACCGCCAAAATAAATACGAGTTTAGAGCAAAACCCAGTAGAAAATAAAGTGCCTCTGGAGTTGAAAAAACGTCCAGAAAAAGGGATTTTTTTTTTCATTTTTACAAAAAATATCCTTTAAAAAAAACAGGGAGAAAGAGAGACGGAGGCAGCCCGGTGTGGGGACTACAGGGACGTCCCGTTGGGGAGGGGGATCTTCACGCCACTCTGCAGCAGGGCCAGGCAAACGCACAGCCCCAAGACGCCCGCCAGGAGAACCCCCACTAGAGCCTTGAGGAAGGAAGTCCTGCTGCGGGTGAAGGTGCTGGGCCCCAGGACGCCCAGCAGGGCCGTGCTCACAGTCAGGGTGTACAGGATGGAGACGGCCGTGTTGAGGGCCACGATCTTCCCGAATTTGGCAAAGGGGGCGATGATGCAGAAGAAGAGTGGGACGGTGGCGATCACCGTGGTGACTGCACTGGAGACGATGGCCACGCCCACATGCCGGACGGCTTCGATCGTCCTCCACTGGCGGCAGGAAGTGGGGTCCTGGCGGGGCAGACGGCAGCATTAGAAGGCACCCAGAAGGCACAGGAGGGCCGGGGCCTCGTCTGTATGGGGTTTTTAGCCCCTGGCGCAGCTGCAAGCAGTAGAAGCCGCTCGTGCGGAGGTGCTCTCAGCCCAGGATAAGTGGCACCAGTACAGATCACACGGGACTGGTGCGAGTCAGATGCTGCCAGCCTGCACCCGGGGTTACAATCCCAGCAGAGGCAAGACCTGTAAAGCAGCGTCTGGTGCCCACTACCCCAGTGTCAATGTGGAGGGACTCCCCTGAAGCCAGCGGAGTTACTCCAGTTTGAAGGATGTAACTCTGACCCTTGCATTGTAGATTCCCCGAAGCCTAGCCCCAGTCATCCCCCTGGAGCGGGAAAAGTGTGCATGGGGCCAAAGATGCATTAGAGGCACTTCCTGGCCCTTCAGCTGTCCTGCCCCGAAAGAGCATGGCCAAGTGCAGCGAGGCACAGCATTCAGGGTGTGTCTGCACTGCAAATACAAGACCCACAGCAGCGAGCCTCAGAGCCCTGGCCAACTGCCTCGGGCTCGCAGGGCTAAAACCAGCAGCGTAGAGCCCAGGCTGAGACCCGCCTCCTTGCAAGGCGAGCCCAAACAGCTAGGCTGCTGTTTCTAGACCCACTTGAGCCAGTCGTCTTGGCCTCTGAGCCTTGGTGCTGCAGTGTTTTGGTTGCACTGTAGACGTACCCATAGCAGGAGGGGAAGAGAAGGGTGCCCCTGGACTCCAGTGACTGCCCCAGCACGGAGACTGTCTTCATAAGGGCAAAGTACTAGGGAGGGGCCAGTCCCGGGTCACAGGCCCCAGCTCAGAACCACCACTCTGCCAGTCGCAGCGCAGCTGAGTCCTGTGTCAAAGCCTGGGGGCATAGCCTGGGCACCAGGGAGCTCCTCTGGGGTTGATGGGGGGAAGGAATCCCCCCAGGGAGGAGGTAGCCTCCTTGCAGCTTGCCCCCTCTGCCCCAGCTCCATGCGAGAGAGGCCCTGCCGTGGCCCGGCTCCACATGCCCTCACATCAGCACGAGGAAGAGGCTGGGACGGAACTCACCTCTGCCTGGTGAAGGGGCAAGTTCTCTCCCGCCAGCAGGTAGCCCTCCACCAGGTGCACGCAGTAATCGACGGAGGAGCCGACGAGGATGGAGAGAGAAATCGCCTCCACAGCCCCCATTTCCCAGCCAGACCAGTACATGATGGTCACCACCAGGCAGACAACCCCTGCACAAAGAGGGGGGAACAGCAAGCGAAGTTGGGCTTCGGACTAGATCAAGCCTGGGCTCCCTGGGCAAGGGGCATCAATCCGAGCTGCTTCACTGAAGGCAATGAAGCAGCTACGGCCCTGTGCACCACTGTCTAGCACAGAGCATCCCAGCCAGTCTCATTCCGACCAGCCAACCCCTTCCTCCCGGCCTCAGACAGAGAGAGACCCCGAACTAGAACTGGGCACGCTGCCCTCCTCCCGTAGCACTGATGTTTTCCGAGCGTCTGAACATTCTTACCGTTGGGATGGAAAGTCAACAGCTCGAAAATATTCATGTCTCAAAAAGGCCCAGACCTTTCCCATTTCAGCTGATTGACAGCTTTTATTTTGATTTTGACCTTTAAAAAAAGGTTTTTTTTTGTTTCAGTCTAATTAGTTTAAATTGCAAAACAAAAAATCCTTTCGAACCAGAAAACTGGAAATGTCTCATTTTTTACGACTTTTTTCAAGTCGGGAGAGTCTCCAACACGGACCTGGTTCCACAAACAATTTCTGTTTCTAAGAATCTCTATTTGTTCGGTGAAAAACAATTTGCTGAAAAATTCCCAAGCAGCTCATCTGAGAATCCAAATTACACTCTCAGATTATGAGGTGCTCAGATACTAGAGTGATGGGGGACCGTATGAGAGAGACAGACCGACTGACTCTGTATGGGGATATACAGACTGACCGACCACTGATAGTGGTTCTCAACCTTCCAGGAGGCTGATTTGTCTTTCATACACCCAAGTTTCCCCTCACTTCAAAACCACTTGCTTACAAAATCAGACATAAAAATAGAAAAGTGTCTGAACACACTGTTACTGAACAATTGCTCACATTCTCATTTTTTACCATAGAATTATCAAATAAATCAATTGGAATATAAATATTGTACTTACATTTCAGCACATAATATAGAGAACAGTATAAACCAGTCATTGTCTGTATGGAATTTTAGTTTGTACTGACTTCACTAGCGCTGTTTATGTAGCCCGTTGTAAAACTAGGCAAATATCTAGATGAGTTGATGTACCCCCGGAAGACCTCGGAGTACCCCCAGGGGTACATGTACCCCTGGTTGAGAACCACTGATCTACAAAAAGAAAAGGAATACTTGTGGCACCTTAGAGACTAACAAATTTATTTGAGCATAAGCTTTCGTGAGCTACAGCTCACTACAGTAACCTTTGGCAATGAGGCACAGCCCAAACGGGAAGGGGTGGAGCACTCATGTTACAAAACCCTCTTGATTTGCTTGTCTGAGTTATGCACGTGTTTGGTTTCTAGAAGAAAGTGATGTTTATTTGTGAGTCATGAGTGGGAGACTAAGTCACTTTCAAATGATAGATTTGCTTTTTAAAAAGGGAAGTTTAGCAACATGCTCGGTCCATAATATGGTCAAATCACCAACCAGGCTATTTACAAATGTGTTTAAAACACTAACAAACCCATTAAATATTCCGTGTTTATAATCCCCCACTGAGGATCTTTGGAAAGGAGAGTGACTGTTATTCAGAGCACATGGGCCTTAATCACATTATTATACACCAGAGGCAGGGCTGGAGTTTGGGTAGCTAAAACTCTTATTTAAACCAGTAGAGGAGACTGTGTAGAGAAAACGCTCCAGAAACTAGACAGGAAAAATCTACTTTCAAGATGGGGACCCTTTGCAAACACGGATCCTGAGTCCCTTCCCACTCACTCCCAGTGCAATCAGGAGTGAGGCCAGTGCAGTTACACTGGCGAAAGCCAGATCAGAATCAGGCCCACTGGAGTCACTCTGCTATAAATGAGCAGTGACTCCAGTGCCGTAAATAGGAGCATAGCAGTGTAAACGAGAGGAGAGTCAAGCCCGGTACAACGATTCCTGCTGGCAATCTGAAGTGGAAGACATCAGGGGGTGTCTTACCTAGAATGCTGAGCAGCACCGGCAGCAGGAGGAGAAGGTGCGTGGTGAACACAGCAACTGCAGCCACGCAGATAACCAGCGAGAGGATGAGACCGTACAGGGCACTCTGCACACCTGGAAGAGAGCAAGCAGCCTGGTTCCAGCCCCAGACCGCAGCCGCAGCTGCGCTCCCAGCTGAGCTGAGCAGGGCCTTGCTGTGGGGCAGATCGCCCAGCTGGGAACTAACTCGAGCTGGGGCAAACGTGAAGGGGAGGATGAAGGGGATAGGGCAATGGAGTGGGAGTCAGGGGAGCCAAGTTCTACCCCTGCTCTGCCACTGACGGGCTGGGTGACCGTGGGCAAAATCGCTTCTCCCTCCAGGCCTCGGTTTCCCCTCCCAGCCTGGCTCTGTCTGGTCTCTTTAGCCTGTGAGCTCCTTGGGGCAGTGAGCATCTGGACGGGTGTTCATACAGCACCCAACACGACGGCCACCAGATCTTGGCTGGGGTCTGGGGGTGCTCTTGCACCACACGAGAAGAAGAAGGAAATTGGGGTGAAGATCTGGGACCGAGCCAGGTGACGGGAGGGCAGGGTGCTGGGGAGGGAGAGGGATAGGTGCTGAAGCCCCCTGCCTATGATCTCCATGAAGATTTGCTTCCAGTGCTCGCAGGTCTGGAATCCGTGCCGGAGAGCGGAGCTGTCAGGGAAGAGCTGGAGCTGCTGCTGCAAGAAAGTCTCCCACTTCAGATAGTCGGAGTAGGTCTGGAAGGAAGACTTGCCCTGGTAGGTCGTCTGCAAGGAAGCACATGGGACAGTCCTTAGAGTCGCCAACACAAGCCCAACATCTCCCATTCACACCTACCCACCCTGGCTCTCCCCACTCATCCGGGGTGGAAGAGCTGGCGGCAGGTAGCTGCGCTGCTCTGGAGCCCGGCAAGAGTAGCAGGTGTATTGGTCTGCAGACCCCAACAGGAGGTGGGGGCGAGAAAAGTGACCATGCCAAATGGCACCCTCTGACGCAGCATGCCTGCTCCACGCACGCCCGACAGCCAAACCACGGGCGTGGTGCCCCGGCTGCCGCAAAGCCAGTGCCAGGCAGCTCGTCTGATGGGCCAAAACCAGGGATCACAACCGCCAGGGCAGGCTCTTTAGGGCTGGGGAAGAGGCAGCTGGGTTTGCAGCTCCCAGGTGGAGTCCACAGCACTGGCAGCTGAGAAAAACCTTGGGGACCTGCAGCCTGCTCTCAGCCTGGCCCCTTTGTCCAGGCCATTTTGTGGGCGCGAATGGAAGCAATAAGATGTCTCCGTCACTTGCAGCCCCAAGCAGGTGGACACCCACCTGCAGCGGGAGCATAGATATTGGCAAGTGCAAAATGACTCCTGCAGATAAAGCCGAGCTGGTGCTGCAAAGCCGAGCCCTGGAGAGAGCAGGGTTAACACATGGACATCTGGGAGAATCGGTGCAGAAGCCAATGACGCCATCTGGACAGCCCCTTAAATGCGGCTGCTTGCTTTCCTCTGCCCCCACCCCGCCCCGCACGCCGGGGGAGCTGGTAGCAGGAGACTTGACCCGGAGAACATGGAAGTGCCCTCACCGATTCAAAAGCCATGGAGATCCACTGCACCTTGCCATCCTTCACCCCCACCGCCCCGTGGGAGAGCTGCCCGGGGAGCAGGTTCGGCTCTGGGAGGTTCTTACACTCAGGGTGCAGCATCTGCAGAAAGGAGGAGATGCTGTAGCCTGGAGAGAGAGAGAGGGGAAGATGGGGGAGGGACACACAGGAGCGAAGGGACAGAGAAGACAGAGTTGCAGTTCTTGTTCATGAACAGCTGCTTCTCCTGTCACCTGCTCTGCCCTGGCTACAGATTTGGATTCTTGGCACCCCAGGGCCTGTCCCTACCAGGGGTTGAGAGCCCTCAGCTCCTACTGGCTTCGAAGGGAGCAGAGGGCATTTGGTACCTCCCAGGACACCCTAGTCTCCCAGCAGGATGGGGTGGTAGGCCAGTGACCCCCTGTGTTCTCTGCGCCAGGCCCTCAGCTGATGTGGGTTGACACAGCTCGCCGGAGTCAATGCAGTGGCACCGCGTTATGCCAGCTCAGGATCTGCCTTGCTAGCTTTTCTCCTCTCTTCCCCAGCTGTGAGAGGGTGGGGCTGGCCCTTGGGGATCCCTCCTCCCCCGAGAGGCAGCTCCTGAACTCTCGGTGGCATTTACATTGGGGCAGAAAGACGTCGCATCGGTTTGCAAAGCTGCAAGGTCAGGAGACAACACAGACACCCCAAATCAACAGAAGAGTTTTGCTGGCAGGTGACAGGTGTTTGCCGGCGGGGTGGCTGGCTCCAGGAACACTGCTGACCTTGCTGTCGGTGACTGCGGTGCCCTTCCCTACCCATGTCTAAAACGGGCCCCAGGCTCCTCCCAAAACGGGTTAACTTGCAGCTCCCTCCAAACCCAACACAGAAGTCTGCCCTCCTTGCACAGGGGGACACCTCCTCGGGGTGTGACATGCCGGGTAAGTGACTACGAAGCAGTGCCACGTACCCAGGAGGGGTTACCGGTTCACTAGCTGAAGTCTCTGCTCTGTGGGGACAGTGGGCCAGATCCTGCTCTCCCTTGCACCGGGGAAAAGTGGAGGAACTCCACTCACATCATGGAGCCACCATGACGGGAACGGACTGGATGATCTGTTCCATCTCTAAGCTCCGTGATGGAGCTTCTAGGAGCAAGCCCACAAAGATACACACGGCCCTGGGAGATGGAGGAAGCTGAAAGATACCTTGAGGCCGCAATCCCTTCTGCAGCTTGTCTGGCTAGGGCCACGTCTTGATCAAACCCAGTTCCGAGCACAGCAAAAGGTTAGCAGCACGGTTAGGGTAGCAGCTCCACTGGGCCCAGTGTCTGTTGTTTAACTACTCCCCAAAGCATGAGACAGAGCGACGGAGCCAAGGGTCACAGCCCCTGGGACTCGGGCGTTATGATTTCAGCTAAGATTTGCAGCAAGATGGAGAGCAGGACAGGATGGTGCAATTTCTGTGGCTCTTACCAACCCCACCCGCAGCGTGGGCTCAGCCTCTACATGGGGACCTGTCAGTGTGGGGCGCCTGTCCCCGGGATCAGGCCGGCTGGCCTTTGTCCTACATACCTGAGGGCAGGCACTGGGCCCCTCCCGGCTTCACCAGTTCAGCATTGCCGGCAATGGCCTTGCAGATGAGGCACAGGTTGCCAATCTCTTTGAAGAGGTCAAAGCTGTCATCGTAGATAACGCTGCCCTTTCACAAGGAGACACAACAGCGAGAGCCGAACACGTGAGGCACACGCCCAGCATCTGGCGGGGTGGGGCAGGACCCGGGCGTATGACTGACCACACAACGCCAACTGCCCATTCTCCACCTCCCCCAGCTGGGCATGCGGTCCACAGCCCCAGCTTTGGGCACAGAGAACAACTGGCACCAACAATCCTAGCTCCCGGAGCCGGAGTCCTGCCTTGGACCCCAGGAGCAGTGGCACGAAGAGGCAACGTGGGTTGCTCAGCAGGTTAGCCTGGGGTGCCCCTGTACCCATAACCCTGCCCAGCTCGCAACAGCACCCAGACAAGTCTGGCGAGCCAACCAGAGCTCCAGAGGTGTTACAGCTATGCCCCAAGGGCTTGTCTACATGCAAGATACAAGCCCTGTCTACACCCAAAAAGAGCACCCCTTTAACTAGCCCAGTAGAGTTAGAATGGCACACCCCCTGCTGGTATAACGGCGCTAACAGCTGGATCATTTATTCCTGCAAGGAAGAGGCACCGTTATACCGCTATAACTGCGTCCAGACTAGGGGTTGGACTGATTTAAAACTACCCAACATCATTAGATTGGTACAAACCCAGGGCAGAGCGGGCCCTAGCCAATCAAACCCCCAGGCTAGATGAGGGGAGTGTGGGCAAGTGACAGCAAGGGCATTCACAGCATGGCTGATCGGATGCTGAATAAGCAAACGGACCCCCTGCCACTCCTGTAGGAGCAGCCCAGACAGCTCCTTGTCTGACCTGCAGCTCTATCCCCTGGCTGCGTTCCCAAGTGGCAAAGGTTAATTATTCCCATGCTGCTCTGGTACTGCACTATGGGAAGTAACTGCAGTTACCTGGAAACAAAAGTAAGCGGGAGTTTGTTGGGAAAGCAGCACCCATGTGTCCGGCTAGCGGATTTGGGAACTAAGCTGCACATGGACACTCAGACTTTCCCAGAGTAACTGAATAGTCCTTATTTAATCTAATACCTCGCCGCAGGCCAGACAATAATTATGCAGCAATGGCTGGTGCTCCATAGTCAAGCTTTCAGCCAAGTTTCCACTCTAAGCCTGATTTGGGCCCCCCTCTAAAATCCACAACAAGTCCCAGAGGGTCTCAAACGTAAGTGGTTAGATCCTGGGCTCAGGTGGGGTTTTCTGGAAAGTTGGAAATAATTCGAACCAGGGGATCCTGATTTACATCTGTAGTAAGCTTGCAAACAACGAACGTGCTCTATTAAGTGCCTCATCGCAGCACTGCTGCCTCTGCTGTTTTAGCTGGTCAGCGGTGGGGAGGGATTGCTGGAGAGTCAGGGGTGCGCACGAGAATTCGGGGAGGCAGGCATTAGCGCAATCCAACTCGGGAACAGTCCTCCTGCATCAGCCACCCCAGGGCTTGCCGGGCCTGCATGCAGGAAAGCACGTGTACCATGTCTCCGATGACGTGGTTATCCGGGCGTCGGGTGTGATTCACCCCGCGGATGCCAAACACCACAAACACCATGGCCCCCGTGTCCACCAGCGGCCGCACTGCTGGCTTCCCACAGCCGGTGTTCCCACACGGGTTAAAGCCTGAGGTGGCCGAGAGCTTCATCTTGGGGGACCCTGTCAAGCAAAGAGGGGAGGGTTACAAGCCGAGAAAGTGAGGAACTGAGCCAACACTCCAGCTGGCGAGTCCTTCCAGTGCAGCCATGGCCACGTGCCCTCTGCCGCTCTCCCCAGCTTACCCTTCTCGCTGGGCACATAGAGAAAGCCTTTGTTGGGTCCGTCCGGGCTAGAGCTGAGAAGACAGCCAGGGGGTGCTATGCACACTCGGCCGTGGTAAGGGGGCTTGTGCGACTGGGCGAAATACAGCTTCCTGCAGGGCAAACAGAGGGCATGATGGAGCGTCCAGCCCAGGAGCAAGGCAGGCGCGAGATGTCAGCACAAAGCAGCTCCATGCTGCCAGGCCCTTAGGAAGCAGGCTTAGGGGCTTGGCAACAGAAACTGCACCAGGGGGAGGAGAAGGAAAGAGGGGGCAGGTGAGGGAAGGAAGCTCTGGAGAAGCAGTGAAAAGAATTAGGGGAGAAAGCGACTCAGAGGTGTCATGAGTTTGTGCCCATGGGAGCGGTGTATCTGCGCTGCCCACGGCCACACATAGCCAAGAGTGGGATTTCTCTCTATCACATAAAGAATCCACTAACAACCCTCTATTCATTACACTAACAGCATCGATAATCCCACACTCCTGGACAGCCCCTCCCACCCTGGGACCCTGGTGGCCTCTGCAAAGGTGGGAGAGTATCACAACAAGCTCATGACTTCACCGAGCTTCCTAGGCAGGGCGCCGCGGCCGCATGCCGAACTCAGAACCTCCTGTTCTAAACACACAGGCCTCTGCCACTTGAGCTAGACTCTCCATTAGCCATAAGGGGCTATGGTGCATAGCTGAGTAATTCAAATTCTACCCAGAAGAGGGCAGCAACGCACAATACGTAGCAGAATTAGACCCATTTTGCAGATGAGGAAACTGAGGCTCAGCAAAACGAAGCCTCTTGCCCAAGGTCACACAGCGAGTCTGTTGTAGAGCTGAGGAGAGACCTGGGCATCCTGACTTCCCCACTCCTTGCACTGACCACAAGACAGCGGCACCCCCTGGCTGCTGAGCGTTTAGGGATCTGAACCCGCTTGGGACGGTTACCGTGTTCGCTGCTGTTCCTTGGCCGCGACGTAGAAACTGAAGTCGAACTTCCAGCCTCTCTTGGCGTCGCAGGATAAAGTGGTCATCATCCATTTCCGGGGGCTCGTCTGCTGAAGCAGCCCTACTGTGGACACACAAGCTGTCAGCTTCTTGGTGAAGTTACCGAAAGGAACTCTATACACCTAAGCAATGGATTAACGAAAACAGACACTTAACCGCACAGTGCTGCAGAGCAGGCAAAGGTCAAAGAGATGTTAGCATCAGACACCCCCCGCCCTCGCTTTACCCTGAGCCCTCACAGGGCCAGAGAGAAAAGGTTCTGCAGGGAGGAGCTAATCCATTGCTACCCAGACCTGGCCCTCCCACGCCTCTGCCTCCTTCCCGAGTATGGGGAGCTGGATACAACTAGAGCCTGGCTGTCGGGGGAGCTGAGCCCCCCCAGACTGCAGCTGGAGCTGTGGTTGTTCAGTCCTGCTGCAGATCGAGTGCTGGGGGATCTCCGCTGGACAGCCATCAGGTGCCCTGTGCAGGCCTGGCTCAGCCCCTTAGGCTGGGATTGATCCGTTCGGCTGCCCTGCCTGTGCATGGTCAGACAGACAAAGCAAAAATTCAGCCCGCGGGACCCCAGAACGGCTCAGAAACCTCCTGTGGGTCAGCTGAGCTGAGGAACCCAGGCCAGTTCTTATCCCTCGCCACCTCCCGCCTGCTCTCCAGCCGTGGCTCTGGGATGAACAGTGACACAACAGCAGCCCAGTATCGACACCTGGCATCCCAGCAGCACCGGGTAGGACACAAGCAGTGTTCCTGTCCATGCCAGCTGGGAAGCCAGCAGTGCGAGCTTCCTCACAGCAGTGCCCTGTGGATCCCATCTTTGAGCTCCTGCTGTCTGCCTGCGGAGCAGGAGGCTCTGCAGTGCAAGCATGCCATAGAAGAGTCTAATGCACACACTTAACTCACCTGGAATGAGGGCACTTCCCCATCTCCTGGGGACACCATCTGCCACGAGGCAGGAACACTGGCATTGAGGGAGAACCTGTAGATGGGTGGCCTGCCCTGGCCTTTGGACTTGGAGACATACACAGTCCCTTGGGGATCTAGAAAACACACCACAGTCAGCCGGGCGGTGGTGAAAGACATTGATCGGTCGGCTAACGCTGCAAACCAGGGGAGCGAACGCAGAGGGCATCTGGTCTATCCTCTCCCCAGCACTAGCCGAACACAACCCTCTGCCTCTCCACAGGATGGTGCCATTTCCAACATGCTCTATGAACACAGGGCGAGATCCTGAGCTGGTGCAAGCCCTACTGACCCCCTTGGGGCTATGAAGCTTGGGATCTGACCCATCCTCCAATCCCTTGGGGTGCAGGTTGAGGAAACTAGCAGGTGTAATGACTTCCCAAAGCCCGGGAGCAAGTCAGTGGCAGAGGGGGGGACTAGGAGGCAGCGGTTCCTGGCTCCCAGTCCCATGCTCCGACCACTAGACCACACCGCCACTCTGTTAAGCTGCTCTTCCCAAGTTCCTGTCTGCTGTGCAGCTCTGATGAGTTGAAGTGCCGGGAGCAACGAGCAATGATAATTTGGGGGCAGAGGGAAGGAAAATGTTCTCAGCAGCTCGTCACTCCCTGAACCATACAATGCCCAGCATCAAATCAGGGCTTGGTAGGGAGGCGTCTGCAGCCATGTCCCTTTTCTCTGTCTGTTCAGAGCCCACCTTTGCTATCTTCCTTCCCAGACAGGATCTCGGGCCCAGCCGGAAATCAGCGACAGGACAGAATGACCGACGGCCAGTCCCATTGTGCACTCACCCTGCTGCACAGCATCAGCCGCGCCCCCTCTGCTCCCCCAAGGGGGCCCCGAGCCCCGTTTCCTCTTCTCCAAGGAGGTTCGGATGTTGCTCTGCAGATTGTGGGGCTTTTCCTGAAACAAACCTGTCCCACAAGGTTAGTCAGGGAGGAAAAGGAGAATGGCATTGTCAGAGCTCGGTGTGCCAGGAACACACCGGGACCTCCATCAGCTCGGCCCCACACCCAGCGCTCCCCCTCCTGGGCCAGTAACACACCGGGACCTCCATCAGCTCGGCCCCACACCCAGAGTTCCTGCTCCTGGGCTGGTCACACCAGGATTTCCATCAGCTCGGCCCCACACCTAGCACTCTTGGGCCAGTAACACACCAGACCCTGTCAGCTCAGCCCCAGCCCAGCACAGGTAGAACGGGGCACTGCCCCTCAGCCGGCCGGACAATGTTCCCTTAGAGGGGCGCGCGGGAGGAGGAGGAGGCGGCCAGCTGTCACAGCAACATAGGTGGACACGAGAGGGTTGAACTCAACCTCCAGATCAATCCCCGCGGGGCTCTGCACAGGGCTAACGTCTCCGTCAGCTCCAGCTGCAGTGGGGCTGCCCTGGCGTCAGTGGAAGGGGAGTTCCCACGGAGTTGCCCCTGTCCTGAGCACTTGCATTTGTGCTTTCCCTCCCCCAGCCCCCGGGGCTGGCAGGCTGCCACCCCTGCCCTACACGGCTGACTTAGAGACAAAAGTTCAGAGCACCGGCCTTTGCCCACTGCCAGCCAATATACATGGATTTCACAGTGACAAAACCCACCTTCCTGGGCAACAGGCAATTCCCTGGGCAACCCCAGCTGTCCAGAAAGGGGCAGGTCTTGCTCACAAGCACGGGGCTAACACTGATCACCATGGCGGGAAGGGAACATTTGCTCCCTAATCCCTGGGTTTTTCCTTCCAATGCCTCTGAGCTGAGAACACCAGAGAGTGTGGGGAAAAGGGGTCCAACGCAGCAGGAATCACTCTCCCGCCTGAATTCTCTTGGGCATGTCTAGCGGGCCAGGGAGGCCAGCAGTACAGAGGGGAAGGGGAGGGCAGCCAAGGAGGGCTCAAAAGAAGGCAAGAGACATTAGCATTGATGGGAGGCAGGGTTTGCAAGGGGAGCGCTGATGCCCTGTGGGTATTCACCCCATCCGTGCCGTGCAGGAGAGGCGAAGGGCTGCCCCCATCCGACCCTTAGGAACTCTCACCTGAACAGGTGACGCAGGAGATGCCCTCGGCGCTCAGGTTGTACTTGAGGTCCAGGAGCACCTGGATGTTGGTGTCAGGCCGGAACAGGAGAGGAGCGCGGCTAGCTGGGCGGAGGCGGCTAGCGAAGAATATGGACAGGATCAGGACCATGACAAAGAGCCCTGCAATGAGAGGTGCGGCCAGCATGTGGGACTCTGCACACACAGAGCTCTCATCTGCACGGTGCCCCCAGGGGCTGGCCATACAGCAGCACCCAGGGGAGCAGGGTGCCGGGGGATTCCCCAGGCTAGCAGGGAAGCGACTGGTGCTGGATGCCCAGGCGCAGAGAGAGAGCCTAATGCCATCCAGAACACTGCAGCACCATGTCTTCCCTAAATGTAAAGTGGCCGGCAAAGCCCAGAGGGGAGCACTGTGCCAGCGGGGAAAGGGCAGAGTTATCTGCCATATACAGAGCTATGCAAGTAGCAGAGACAGAGCAGGGTCTCAGGACACTGTCATTCCCCTGGGAGAGCAGGAGGAGGGGAGATCTATGTCCCATGTGCCTGTCGGAGGGGCAGGGCAGCGACGCTGTGTCCAAACTCGGCCTCCCCTCACCGTTAAGGCTGAGGAATTCTGGGAGCGCTGCCCAATTAGAGTCTGTGGGACGCACCATGGGGAGGGCATCCCTCTGGCCATCCTTACCCACAATCACCCATCTGCTCTTCCCCGCAGACCACAGCACCCAGTGCTGGAGGAGCTCCTGCAGATGGGCGATCAAGTGACCTTTCCTGACCTTCTCGGCCGGGAGCTGCAAGTTCTCCGGCAGCGCAGACACCAAGGGCACATCCCCCATTTCCAGAGCCGCTAGGGGAGAAAGAGACCAAAGGCAGGCTCAGAGCTTGGCTCGGCCCCCAAGCCCCTCGCAGGGGCACAGAGCAAGGAGCCAAAGAGAATCAGAAAGGCAAGTTCTCCTGCAGCCCAGAGTAGCCAGGCAGATGGACAGACTAGAGGACACTCTTAGAACTTCCTCAGCCCTGTGCCCTTCAGTGCATCAAACCCACTGGCCAGGCTGGAGCAGGAGCCAGAGCTGAGCAAGGCAGCGACTTAAAGCTCCTCTTACGACTAGACGTATGTGCCCAGCAAGCCTCTCTACCTGCTGCTCCCATCTATACTGTGGTAGCTGCTATCGGCGCCGGCATGCTACGTGCTCCACAAACTCTTACAAGCTAAGCTGACGGAGGGTGGGAGGGGCACAGAGGTGCAGGGAGATGAAGGGGCTGCCCAAAGGCATGGGGCAGGTCAAGGACAGGAAACGAAGCCCTTTTCCAAGTCCTTGTCTAGTGCCCTCTTCACTCGGGCACATACCACACTGCTAGGAAGAGCAGCCAGCAGCCCTCCAAGAGGCTTGGTTTGGAGAAAAACCCAACAACAGCTGGGCTGCTGATCTGAAGTATCCAAACCTCTGGAGACTGCAGAGCAGGGCTGGAGGATTTCTGTTCCGGCTTGGGATGCCCTGATAACACCCTGTCTCTCTTGGAGTTTAGCATTTCCACAGTTACTACCAGTCGGAACCAAGAAATGGGGGGAAAATGTTACATTACATTTTTTTTCAAACCTCCTAATATATTTGGCATCAGTGTAGGCCCTGGGTGAAGGTTTGGGGGCGTTCTTAAATGCCAATAAATAACTCAGCAGGTCTCTAGGATCTCCAAGCCCTTTAACAGCATTGCAATTGAGTCTCGCAGCACCCTCGCAAGACAGGGAAGCACCATTATCCTCTTTTTTCAGATGGGGAAACTGAGGCACAAAGAGGGGCCGCAACTTACCCAAGATCACACATTTAAACCAGAGGCAAACTGGGAACAGACCCGAGCTGCCCTGAGTCCCCATACTATGCTTTAGGCACAAGTTCGTTCTTTCCCCCACTTTGGTCTGAACTCTGCCATCAATACAGCACACGTGTGGATCCAGGCAGAATCTGACCCTTTGCCTGACCTGGTGTGTCCATGCGTAGCACGGAACTTACCAACCTATGTGTCTGCCTGTTATGGAATCACCCCCCGGGAACCCATGGCTGCAAACGACCAAGTAGGAAATGAGTCCCCATCCTGCAAACATCCTGACACCCTCTGTTCCCATTGCCTGTGCCAGGGTGTGGGGTCGCTCAGCGCGTGGCAGCATCCAGCCCTCTAGAAAGCAAAGCAATCTGCGATGCAGGATGTTGGGGATCAGTAGGAACCCCATCACAATCCCTAGCACCTTTACAAGGAAACAGTGATCCCTCCACCCCTCTTCCCCCAATACAACCGGGTCCCCCCTGTACCCTAACCCCCCAGGCTGCAACCCCCAGGGCTTTGCTGGGGCAGCCGGCACTCCAGTCTCTTTAACGTGGCAGGAGAATGGCTGCATCCAATTTCCATCCGACGGCCACGTGCCACCTCTGTGTCACCAAGAATCAACCTCTCATTTGCAATTGGCAAGATGGCGCTTTCTCCGGTGGGGTTGGCGAGGGCACCAGGTGCCTTCCGGCAGCCCCAGCACGCCACACGGGGCCTCCACACAGAGCCACGTCCTTGCCTCATTCACAAGTTGCCCAGGGGCCCTACCGGAAACTGTCCTTCTGTTTAGTATGATCCAGGGACGTGGAGGACGAGCTATTTCCATAAATTACCATCCTGTGCGGCTCTGGCATATTGAGGAGGCTCAGCACTTGCAGCAGGAGCCCAGCAGCATGTTAAGAGCAGCCTGACCTCTGCTTGTTCTGGGACTGGTGAATTCACTAGCACAGGGCTGGGGGGAGGTATTCGCAGGTGGAGGAGGGTTAAACCTGCCCTAAGGAGACAGCTGCATCGTACCTCCCATCTCCCCGGTCACCAGGCCAAGCTTGCTGCTATCCCCGAGGGTTTGTGTCTAACAGGGACTCTTCAGAGCTTGGGGCTGCAGTTTCAACCAGGCAGTACTAACAGCCAGCTTTAAAATCCAAGGATGAGAGGCCCTTCCCAGCGAAATACCCTTCACTCCAGCCAGGGCTAATCGGAAGGTCTGGTGATTAAGGCATAGCAATGCCACCAGGACTCGTAAGTTCTCTTCCCAGTTCTGAGCTCACGCAAGTCACTGCCCTGCACTGTGCCACAGTTTCCCCACCTAGAAAGTAGGGATAATTGTAATGACCTGCCTCATGGGAAGCTGTGAGGCCCAACTCCCTATGTGTGTGAAGTGCTCCGAGGCCTCAGGCGCCGGGAACTGTAGAAGGACAAAGTACCTTTGCTCACATGTGCTCACCCAATGTTACACTAAAGACTACAGAGGGGACTGGGATTTTAATTGAGTATTGCCTTCCACCTCGGGAGGATTGTACTGCCCAGGTGCTCTAGGCCAGATGTTTCCTGGGTCCCTTCATAGGGTAGCTAGGTATTCTGGCCAAAACTGGATCCTAATTGGACTCCTGAGGAATAATAATGTCATGCCTCAAGTAACATCCAGCCAAGGAATCCACACACAACGAATGCAGATTCATGGCATCCCAGGAGGTAGCAAAGGATCATTAGCTCCAGTTCACACATGGGGAAACCGAGGCACAGAGCAGCCCAGTGGTCACCTGGCAGGCCAGTGGCAGAGCCGGGAGGAGAACCCAGGACTGCCACTCCCTCAGGGGACACTCCTTGTCCCCAGGATGGGCTGACGGGATTCTGAACACCTACCCGGCTCCTCCTCCACACTGAGCAGTGGGATGTCATCATCGAGGTACGGGAGTGACCCCTGGCCTGGACCGGCTGCATCCTCCGAGGCGAGTAACAGGTCATCGGCAATGGGCAAAGCGCTCGTCTTCCCGCACTTCTGACTGCAGCTGGATGGGGAGGGGGGAGCCAAAGTCAGCAGCTCTGGGCTACGCACTGTGTGAACAGCGGCTGCCTCGTCTCCTTCTGAGAGGAGAGTGACTGTTCCAGTGACCTGCTACGCACTCAGCTGCCAAAACCAAGCCAGCCACTTCCGCTGCTAATGCGCCGGGGCATATCAGGAGCTCGGCTGCTGCTAGCAAATCCTCAGAGACTGGGCTAGATGTGTGTGGGGGCGGGAGGGGAGGCGGGGTATTCCCAGGTGCTTCTGCTCTTCATCACCCAGCTAAGGAATTAAACCCAGCCCGCTGCTGTGCCACACCTGAGAGGGAGGAAGGGGAAGGCGCACTGATTTACCCGGATACAAATCTGCATCCCCGTGCCCCCAGGGGCTGGGCTGTCCGTCTGCAGGGGCTGCATGCCTCCAGTTCGCAGATTAGATCCTGGGACAAGTTCTCTGCAGGTGTAAGTGGGGGAAGCTCTCTGGAAGTCAATGGGGCTGGACCCACTGATGCCAGCAGGGAACCTGGCTCCTCTGGTTATACGTCTGGAGTCACTCTGCGGCAGCCACCCTGGGTCTACACCAGCAGAAACGAGATCCAAATCCGGCCTTGACTCCCGGCCTGATCCTGAAGGTGGAGAATAAACCTCCCCTCCCGTAAGGGCTGAATCCTGCCGGCAGCAGAGTTCTGAGGCCAGAGCGTGCCCCTCCACTGCCCGGGGGGCTGGAGGCGTGGGGGGCGAAGGGTGTTGCTAGGGGAAAGGGGTGCGTTTACACTAGGCACACGACTGGCTGGGATGCGTGGTGCTTGCCGTGCTGGACAGGGCCTGCTGCCCACACGCAATGGTACTTCTCATGCACTGGTTGCAACACCTGCAGCTCAGGTCTGGAAAGGACACCTGACGAGGTTGCAGCTGCTTTGAGGCAGCCGGTTCTGAACTGGATCCCGCAGTGCACTGCCTCGCAACTGGGCTGAGCACTGCGGGATGGGCGGTTCCGAATTCCCAGGATACAGGGGCACGACCACAGCCGCAAGGCGCACGGTGTCTGGATGCACCACTACAGCTCTGCCATGTGGACGCACTAACCCATGGCTAGGACAACCCAAGCGACCAGCTGCTCCCTGGAGTCAATGCCCAGGCTGTGGTTTCCTTGCCTGGCATGGGCAGGCTCCTGTGGGGGAGACAGGAAGAGTGATCAAACAGCCCCGTGAGGACTCTCACCTGGCCTGACAGGAGCTCTCCAGGGGGGACATGTAGAGGGTCCATATTCCAAGAGCAGCCGGCATGGTGAACAGCACGGCCACCCAGCAGCAGGACACAATGAGCGACATGAAGAGACCAAAGTCATGCACGGCAGGGATCTGCAGAGAGAACGCTCAGCTAGGACAGAGGAGGTGGATCCCAGAGACCTTCCAGCAAGAGACCCCGCTAAGGCAACACAGGGAAGCGAACTCAAGAGGAGCCTGGGGGTAGCAACACTGGCCAGTCCATGCTGCCCAAAAGCCATGGAGCCAGCTGCCCCTGGTGAAAGCTGGCAGCCTAGGGCTCAGCCGATGAGTGGCACTTGATTATTTGGCATGGCAGACGCTGCCCAGCAGTTGAGGTGCTCGCAGGGTGGGTGCCTACTGCATTGCTACCAGGCCAGGGGAGCTCTCTCGTGTATCTGGCCCCGGGCACATGCAGGGGAGAGGGGCAGAGCTCTGGCCAGTGGCTCAGGGGAAGGCCCAATCAGATTCCCTCCTTGTGCTTGATGAGCACAGTGCTCCCAGGGACAGCAGCACCAAAGCAGAGAGAAAACCTGGGGTGGAATATGCTGGGATTCCTCCCTCTGCAGTTCAGGCCCCAGAGCTCCCCTGTTTGGCTGATGGGACTGGAGTCTGGAAGGGAAAAGTTCCCGATCTGTTTGTGGAGGGACGCTGTGATCCTTAGACATGCCAGCTCTGCTTCCCATTGAGCCTCTCTTCCCAGCTCGGGCTGGGGGAGCCAGACCAGGAGAGCCAGGCATAGATGACAACGTTAGCAACGTGCCCCATTTGCCTGCCAGGTCCAGCACATTGCACCTGCCACAGGCCTTGGGAACAGGAGTCCCAAGGACATCACTTGAGCTCCAGCTCCCTGCAAAGCTGTATGTCTCAAAGCCCCAGGAGAGCTGGCTTTGCCACAGGGCCAGGGCAACAGAGCTGGCCTGGAGGGAGTCAATCTCAAGCGGGAAGAGCACACAAGGAGTATCTACATGATGCATCCGATGAAGTGAGCTGTAGCTCACGAAAGCTTATGCTCAAATAAATTGGTTAGTCTCTAAGGTGCCACAAGTCCTCCTGTTCTTTTTGCGGATACAGACTAACATAGCTGCTACTCTGAAACCTACATGAGCCTGAGAGCTCAGGGAAAGTCCCCCTCCAGAGCAGGCCCACGGTTGTCCTCTTGTGGGCCGGGGAACTGCTGAAAGGCCGGGGGTGATGTTTTCTAGCAGGCGGCTCTGTCCTCAGGGGGGCCGCTGCAAAGCCCTGGCGCACCTGCGAGAAGATGTTGGCGGCGTACGCCGCAGCTGTGGTCAAGGAGGTGAAGAAGGTGGCCTTCCCTGCCGTCTGAATGGTGTGGATCATGCGCAGCTGCAGGTCCTTCAGGTGGGTGGCTTGGCGGTAGGTGTTTATGAAGACAAAGACGTCATCGACACCTGGGGAGGAGGAAAGGTGGGGCAGAAATGCCGCTCGCACTGGGGAGAGATGCATGGGGCCAGATCCTCAGTGGGCGCAAGGTGTCACAGCTCTGTTGAAGTCAGTGGGGCTAGACAAACTCACACCGGCTGGGACCTGGCCCACCAAAGCCTAAGCTCACTGTCAAGCCTGCGCCTCCCGCCACCCAGCAAGGCAAGGGCAGACCGTTCTGCAGGCTGGCGCGGGTATGGCAGGGCCTTTGGGTGGGGAGCAGCTAGGGCAGAGCAAAGGAAGGAGGCTAGGAAAGACTTACCGATCCCCACAATGACAAAGGCGGCCACGCCATTGAGGATGCCCAGGTACTGGACCCCAAACACCACGTGGTACAGGAACAGTGCCACCAGGCAGCTCAGCCCGATGCTGGCCAGGCCAAAGAAAGACAGGAACACTGCGGGAGGAGAGCGACGCTAGGAATCTCGGTACCGGAACTGCACGGGCTGCAATCCCCGTCCTGCCCGTGGGGTGTGGGCACCTGGCCTGCTCCTGCCCCGGGAAGAGCTTTGACCTGACAGGGGGTATCTTTGTCAGGAGGGAGGGATTCCAGCTGGGGCAAGGCATGGTGATGTTTCCAAAGGGGGGTGGTGGTTTTGAGGCATCATGGGCCTGATATCCAGAGGTGCTGAGCACCCAGCTCTCCTGCGGGCATCAATGGGTGCTGCAAGCATTCAGCACCTCTGGAAATTAGATGCATGGAGTCTCAATTTGGGCTCCCAAAGTCAGAGGCTGTTCTTGACCGGGTTGACCTAAGTGGCCCCTAAGCAGTGGGGAGGGTCTAGGACCCCGCAATGGGACATGGAGCCTTCCACTTCCCACCAGTTCAACTCTCGTCCAGGTCAATAGGGAAACAGGCCCCGATCTGGATCTCCGTTACGTTGGGGTAAATCTATACGGGCTCAGTTGAAGTGACTGGAGTTATTTCAGATTTATACCAGAGTTAGCGAGAGGAGAAGCTGCTTCTCAGTGGCCAAATCCCCTCAAGGGAGCCCTTCCACTGCCCCCCAATCTCTGCCTTGGACAATTCGGGTTGTGTCTCTGCGGCCATGGGAGGCCCTGCTACTCTGCCTAACAGCAAAGCAGCGCATTCCTGAGCAGGCTGGAGAATGACCTGCCCAGGGTCTCTCCTGGGGCCTGAGGCAGGGACTCCCATCAGGCTGCTCACTGCAGCCTTTTCTCTGCTTTAGAGCAGGGACGGAGAGTTTGAATGCAACCTACCCGAGCAAGAGGTGAGGATATAGACCAAGACTGCGATGCAGCTACTGCTGATGAAGGCCAGCAGCATGTCGTTACTGAAGGTCCTCCTCACTTCATAGTCAAACAAATCCGTCCCACCATACAGCACCTGCACTTTGCTGGGGTGGAGAGAGAGGAGGGAGAGAAGGCACAGAGGAGAATATAAAGTGAGTGGGGCTGGAGGATCGAACCACATGCATCTCCTCCAAAACCAGAGGGAGGTCACGTGCGCGGATCAGGTCAGATTGCAAGGAGTGGTGGCCGACGTTTGCATCAGGAGAGCAGGCGATGACAAAAAGCAGGTCTCAGATTTTTAAAATTCCTCCAGTGCATTGCGGTCAGAGGTGTTAATAGAGTTCTCGCTGTCAACAAACAGCTCTGGAAGCTTCCAAAGCCAATCCCATCTGGCATCTTAAATCATTGCTTATTATATTAAGCGCAGATGTAATAACTAGCTGGGTGCAGGCAGAGCCCGGGCCTGTGAACCGCTGCATGATTTACCAGCCTCTGCTGCTGGAAGGTGGTTCTGAGCAGAGGTAATCCGAGATAATTAAAACCAGGAATACAATAGCCCTGCATCACAGGAGCATGCCTGTAATCCAGTCTTTTTGGGGGCTTATACGCCCCCCCTTCCCTATTCCCCTCCCTGCTCCCCGTAATTGCAATCCTTCCCCAGGCCCGTACTGAGAGGACTTTCCCACGGCTGTAATTTCAGGGTTGACCCACACTGGCTGTATTTCACTTGGCTGATGAAGATCAGAGTCCCTGCAGGTCAGGGGTACTGAGATCCAGAGCAGCAGATGGCCGAAGATGGCTGAAAGCACTCTTCCAAGCCGCTGCCTGACCATCTGGGTCCCCGCGACCACTCCCCTGTACTGAACAGACGCATCCCCTCCTCAAGCTGTAGTGAGGTTCCCCCTGCAAGTGCTGGAGCAGGCACAGAACAAAGCCCAAATCTGACCAGCTGGTTCCCAGCAGCACAAAACCCCAGGGAGACAAGCTCATGTTTACAGGGGCAACTCCTGCTCCGGGTAACACTCACTGGCTCTGTTAGGCTTAGTGGTGTTCCTCCAGCCTGACACGAGGAGCAAGAGGAGAGTCAGGCCCTTTAATTAGACTCATGTGCCCCTTTTACAGGCCAGTACATCATCAAGGGCCAAATTCAGACCCGGTGTGAACAGAGGCAACTCTGCTGAAGCCAGTGGAATTAGACTGGTGCAGGATGGATGCAAGTGACACCAAGATTAGCCCGATGTATCGGTATACACCTCCACCTAACTGACCTGGGCCCTGCAAGGACAGCCTCACCTAGCGCCAGGTTCTGCCGACAGCCGCATCTGTGCATACCCCCAGGAACCCCCCAGACTCAGGCCTTGCCCCCCTACCCCCACAAGTTGTCCCATGGTAACTGTACTGGTAGAGTTAAAACCGTACAAGCGCCCTAGTGTGGATGCAGTTATAGCCGTATAAAGATGCTTATCCTGTTAGAGCAACTCCAGTATGGGACGGGGACTAAGGTGTACTGATGTGAGGCACCTTTATACTGGTATACCACGCCATCCATTGCAGCTACTCCTGATTGAGCCCCTGGCAGATGAGAGCAGAATCTGGCCCTCTGGACTGGGACACCCTTTGTGTGGGGGAGTAATTCTGCATGGCTCTTCGCAGGAACGGCTGCCCTGGGCTCACAAGCCGAACCCCATGCCAACTAGCACTGGCCTGAGGCATTAGGTCCTTGCACTGTCTCATGCACGTTGCTGGGGCCATGCAGTATTAAAGCAAACAGGAACTGTGTGACCATTCATTGCCACGTGCTCCAGCACCCGTGGCAAGGGTGTTCTGGAGACCTGCTTTCTTTCCTTCCTTGTGCTGGCCACTGCCCAAGGGAGGAGACTACCCAGGCTGGCCAGTGGTCCGATCCACTCTGCCAAATCCTGCACTCCTCTTTCCAACGCTGAGAAGAGCCTCCTAATCGGACTTACCCGGGCAGGGTTCGTGGGAGCGTGGCTGCCTGGCACCTCCTGCATTAACCTCAGAGCCTCGCCCCCCAGCATCAGCGCAAAGAGTAACAGCTGAAGGTAGCTGGATTAACCCCTCGTGCACCTGACACGCCAGCGGCTCCTCTAATGTAAGGGACAGACAATCTCCCACCTCCTCTCCAGTCCCCTCCCTTCCCTGCCGGCTGGATACTAAGTCACCCAGTCCGTACACGGTCCTCCCGCCTCACCTGGTGGACTGCTTGGCCAGCATGGCCACGTAGGTGACCACGAAGCTCTGGAACTTGCTGCGCTGCTCGTCCCACCTATCCTCCACCGAGTAATAATTGGGCAGGGGAGCCCCGAAAAGGATCTCACTGCGGAGGAGGGAGCTCTTCATGTTCTCTGCCGAAAGCCCCTCATCCACGTACCAGTAGAACTCCGGATGGGTCATGGCCAACTCCAGGGACCCTGCGGGAGAGACCAGCACAGAACCCTTTAGGTCAAGCTCTGCCAGCCGGGCGTGGCACATGGGGCCAGCCTGACGCTGCAGAGCCCCGCATGCTCTCGCCCTCTCTCTCATGAGAGAGCAGCCAGCTCAGGGGGGATCTCTCCCATCCCATCCATCTCCAGCCTCTGCTCACCCGGCCTGAGAAGGGGATAGGCTGACAAGAAGGCTCACGGCTGTGACAGCCGTCCTGTCTCCACGCAGTTGCTTTGCTCCCCATGTCACCTGTGCTCGGCGCTACAGGGCAGCCACACCGCTATCAACCACAGCTGCTCTGAACAGGCGGCCTGGAGCTCAGAAACCCCCGGCCCTGTTACCCAGAAAGATGATCATAGGAGAGGCTCCTGAGGGCAGCGACCCCCATCTGAGAAGCCCACAAGGAGACGATGGAGCCAAACATTCCCAATGGGAGATGGGGGGGGCGGGGCATTAGGGAATCCTGCTTCTGCTGCTGCCCCACGGCAATACTCTGCAGCCCCACGGGATCAGGATAGGGAAGCTGGGAGTGGCATCCTATAGGGTGGGCTGCACTAGCAAGAGTGGGACCCTACGCAGCATCATATATCACGCAGGCCAAAGGCCAGCGCTGATCGGAGGGTTGCCGTGGCCAGTACTGTAAAGCGTGAGGCTCCTGCTCCACCCAACTCAGGTGAGGAGCTGGGATTCCCGTGCATGCTGAAAACACGGTCCTACAGAATGGAGCATCAGTGCACGTTTCTTCCAGGGCACTGCAACGAACCGAGCCGGGTGGCTCTGAGTCACAAATCTGTGAATTCCAGGCTGCAAGGAGTCCACAAGGCGGGCTCCAGCAGCAAGGACCCAGGGCCTATTTTGGAGCAGGTACCGGGTAGCAGAGCTGCTGCTTGCAATGGAGCAGATGGAGCAAATCACTTGCCTGCTGCCCGTACGCCGCTCTGGCTGGCTTTCAACCGGCAGCATATGCCTGGGAGACAGATGGAAGCTGCTTCCCACAACCACATCCCTCCCACAGACTATCCATGATTCACCTCCAGCTCCCCTGAAACCTGCCCCTGCAGGAGGGGTGGCATTAGCACTGCAGATCTGCTGAGCAGAGTCTCCCTCGCCCCCAGCACCCGCCTCCTGGTGGCGACTCACCGGGAGCATTTCACCCCACAGCAGCAGCAGGTCTGTATCGTCCCAGATAGGCGAGATCTACACTCGGAGCTAGGGGGGCGATCCCAGCTGGGGTAGGCAGTGGGGCTGCGGTCACACAGGTAGCAGGCATGGGCTAGCTGGCCCAAGTACATACCTAGAGGGTCCAGGCGGTTTGGTACTCGGGGCAGATAGCCCTTGCTCCCCGGGCTCCTGCAGCTACACTAGTATTTGTAACAGGCTAGCCTGATAAGAGCCAGTGCGAGCACATCTACATGAGCTGGGAATCAGCCCCGCCCCCAGCTCCAAGTGTAGACGTAGTCATAGACAGGAGCCTCTCCAAGGCAAAAAGACTGTACAGGGCCTAGCACTGAGGGACCTGATCTCTGACTGGGATTCCTAGGTGCTATGTTAATCACCAGCAGCGGGTCCAGGGCTCACTGTCTGACTTGGGGATCGGGCAGATGATGGAGGGGAGAAAGGGCCTGATTCCCCATCGCTCTGCACCTCGCACTCTCATTGACACCAGTGCAATTAAAGCAGAAGGGCACCCACTTTGCACTTGCGTTCGTGACAATACGAGGGGCAGGGCAGCAGAGGGGCAGGCTGAAAGGACTCAGACCCAGGGTCCTTGCCCAGCAGTGCAGGGCTTCTGCCAGGTCCCCATCTCAGTGGCATGACGACTGGTACTAAGTCTTGAAACAGGGACGAGAGGCCAAATTCAGAGTCGGATTCACTGATGCACTGACAAACCCACAAGGCCAGGGTGGGAAAACTCCAAGGGCATAACCACAGAGACTGGCTGGAAAAGCAAAAGGTGAGCCCCATGCCCTAAAATCCTGAGCTCCCCATTCCACAGTCAGGCCAAGCCTCCCCCAGGGCGGATGGAGATCAGCACTACTCTATCTAATCTAGCCGGGCCCACAACATAGGTGCTGACCAACCATACAAGGAGTCCCAGACCCGGGACACGCCTCAGTTCAAGTCCACCCAACTCCCTGGGCTCACCTTGGATGTCGGCCAGGTCTTGCCCCATGCCGTCGTAGTAGATCTTGCCTCCCCGTTCAGTGGGGAAGAAGTATGTCATGAGGGAGCTGGGAGGGGAGCAGTATGAATAGGAGCCCAGAGGAAGATCCTTCAGGACCTCGTGGGGCTTCCAGCAGAACTCCCGGAAGCGGGGGTGGTCCATAATCTTCCGCTCTATCTCGTGGATGGTGAGCAGGCGCTCGGAGGTGAAGATGTTGTTCTCGGCGTCCCCTCGGGCCAGGAAAATGAGTTCGATGCGCCAGTGGGCGTGCGTCTGGGTGTTGGCACTGACGTAGGCGCTGGAGTAGTCCCAGTGCGGAGCACCCCGGGCGAGGCGGGAGGTTTGGTTCACCGGGCTCTGCCGGGCCTCGGGCCCAGCAGGGCTGGTCCTCCCTCCGCCCACAGGAAGCACCGCGCTGCGCTTTGGCCTGGCCCCACCGCCCAGCCGAGAGGCGTTGGGGTGGAGCTGCTGCAGCTGCTCGAAGATGAGCCTCTGCAGGGTCTCCGAGGTGAAATCAGCCAGGTCCCGGCGGTTCCGGCCCCACGAGCCGAACTGGGACTTGAGGGCCAGGGTGAGCGCATCGAAGCGCTGCGAGGACTCGTGGTTCCTGATCTCGAAGGCGTTGTAGGAGATGTCGATATCCAGGGTAGGGTAGTGGAGGAACATGACGACAGCCAGCGCAGTGGGGATGGCACAGCCCAGGAAGAGGATAACACTGGCGCAGCATGGGTTGGTGAAGACCCAGCCAAGCACGCTCCAAAAGCCGGACGCCGGCAGCATTGTCGGCAGTGGCCTGGGATTCCACTGGCATTTGCCACACAGCTGGGGACCCTCGCTCCTCTTCCGGTGGCCAAAGGCAACCTCCTCCTCCTCCTCCTCGAGCCAAGCATCTTGCAACAAGGGGTCATCCTCAGTGTCCATGTCCAGCGCCTGCAGCGAAGGGGGAGAGAGATAGGAGTGAGCGGGGCACCCGCAGGGTGGAGAGAGAGCGGCAGGGAGCTGCGGCTGGGCCCACGGCACTGCAGAGGGGTTGGGGGTGGCAGAGGAATTGTCCCAGACAGCACAGAGTTAGCGTCACAGCAATGACCTAGGCATGCCGCGGTGGGGGAGGGATGGAGTCCCATGCTCCCAGCTCAGTCAGGCAGCAGAGAGCCTCTCTATTTTGATGCCCCAGCCTAGACCTTGCTGCTCCGTGGCTACCGCCGTGCCAACCCTGCCTCCTTGCTAAGCTCCCATAGCAACCAAACGCTGGGACCCTGCCCAGCTCCATCCACACCAGGCACTTCAGACACGGATCGAAAGCAGCCTGCATCACTGTCCCAACTTCCGGGGCTTTGTCAGAGGGGCCCTGCCTGACTCCAACGGCCTCGGACGCAGACCAGGGGGAATCCTCTGGGCATGCAGCCTTCACCTGCACTGCAGCAGCTGGGCCATTTCAGTTAGCCAGCTCCACTTCGTGCCCGGGAATAGTTTATGCCGTCAGATGAACACTCCCAAGGACTCCTCGCACTAAGGCTGAGAACCCAGATATTTATAGCCGGGTTATGTATCTTTCCTGACAGCGCACACATGCACAATTCATCCTGGTCCTTGGTATCAGTCCCCAGACCTTGCCAGCACGGGGAACAGGCAGCCAGGCAGGAATCTCCTGGGCAACACACAAAAAATTGCTTCTAATTTCCAGGAGACAATTGCAACACCATGGTCTCCGAGGACAAAAGCATTGGGTTTGTTTACCAGCAGTTACATCAACACTTCAGCCTAGAACTGCCCAGCTTCAGGGCCCCCCAACTCCTAGCCATGGGAGTCCGTCGCCAGGGTTTACTGCATGAATTTGCATCCCTTGCTATGGAACAACTGGAAGCTACAAGCAATCCCCACGGCTAGGGCTCTCTGGGGAGGGTGGGGCCTGCTCATGGTGGGGGCGGCGGGGAAGACAAGGAGAACACACCCTGGAGATGGACGGACACCTCAGGGCAAAGCTCGAGCAGGGGGGCTTCTTTCCATAAGGAAGCTATTAGCATGGTGGTCCTTGGCCTCGCCCATCCTGGATCCCGGGTTAAAGAGAAGTGTGTTGGGACCCCCCCTCTCCAGCCAGCCAGGGAATCCTGGACACCTGGTAGAGAAGCCCAACTTGAGACCCTGCAGTCTAGCTATTTCCTCGCCCTTCCTTTCGGCAGCAAAGGCTGGACTCCTCCCCCTCCCTGCAAAGTCCCGGTCCAGAGCCACAAGCAATCTACCCCCAGGGGAGAAACAGCATCAGGCTTCTGCTTTAATGGGGCTCCAAACACCCGGGGGACTAATGGAAGCCCCCCCAGCTCCCCCTCCCTGGTGCCCTCGTACTGCTGGAGCCATGCCCAGAAACATACAAGCGTAGCAGCTGGGAGGCCAGAGGAGAGCTAGCTGTGGTCAGAGCAGATAGGAGCGCTGGGGGCGCAGCGGGGCTCGCAGGCTGCGGGAGTGCAGCGGGGATCCGGGCTGCAGGTGGCGGGGGCGTAGTGGGGCTCCTGGGTTGGCCTTGCCAGCTCCTACAGGATTTAAGCTCCTATTTTTAAAGTACAAATTAAGGCCCCAAACTCGCAAACCTACTCAGCACCTGCATCTCCAGCCGAAGCTTCTGGCAGCGGCGGGTGCTTGGCCCCTCTGGAGCACCCACCAAACACGGCACTCAGTCAGCAGCCGCTTTCGAGAACGGTCAGTCCCCGGGGCTGTGAAGATCTCGCTGTGCGGGACTGAGCCTGCACCCAGGCCATACACGACAGCAGCTCTCCACTGGGCAATGCCAAGGGTTTCTCTAGTTCTGCTCACCGGGGCAGTCTGTGCAAAGGGATTCCAGCCACAGCAGCTGCGTGGCATGGCAGGGGAGGGCTCAGTGCACGCCCCATGGTTTGGATGACAGGGCTAAGAGGGCCCCCAGCTGCTGCCACGGCCCAGTGCAAGGGGAGGAGAGGCACAAAGTCAAGAGGAGGAGAAAGGAGGAGAGGAGAGGATGGCGCGGAGCATCGCTCTGAGTCCCGCAGCTCCCGCCCAGCAGCGGCTGCAATGGGGGCTCTGCACATCCGTTCAGTTGGGGCAGCAGGTACCGACGAGGCCCCGGGCGCCCAGAACAGGCCCCTCATCCCCTGTGCAGCCTGCATCCCGTTCCCTGCTGCTGCGTCCGCAAGCTGTGGGGCATGTCCTGGGGAAGGAGCTGGAGAGCTGCAGGGCACAGGGATCAGCAGGGGCGGGGGGGTCTTTGCTTCCAGGAGGAGAAAGCTCTAGAGCTGGGGCCATGCATCCCCACCCCCATCCCACCCGGGAGATACAGAGGGACACGTGCTGCTTTCAGCCACACAAGCGTCCAGCCAAAGAAGCCTCCTCAGAGGAGTTGCCCCAGATTTACGGCAGTGTAACCTACAGGAGAATTTGGCCCAGAGTCCAGTTTTACAGGGACCTTCCCATAATGCTCAGCACCTCCCCGGACACACAGGTCGCGACTGCCTGGCCATTCCCCTGTGGCACATGATCCTACCCAGTTGGCCAGTAGCCCTGTACACTAGTCCACGCTCACATCACTGTGGGAGAAGCTACCCTGAGTCACTGCCCCAACTCCACTCCGGGCTCGCTCGAATCCTCCGTGAGGAGCTCCCGTCTCCCCCAACCTCTCCCCCCCGCCCACTCCAGCCCAGCCAAAGAAGCCACCAGCGACACTGGGAATTGTCACAACACATTAAATCCCATCTCGTCAGCCCCAGACGCCGGGATTGTTCCGCCCACCTGCCGCGTCTGCAGAGGGAAGAGTCTGCTCAGCAGCAACTCACACGAGTACGCTCCCGGCCTGCCTGCCTCCACCAGCCTGCAGGGCCCAGCTCCCACCCTTGCCCCTCACTCTGCTCCGCTCTCCAAGGGTGCAGGAGCAGGGGACATGGCTGATGTCCGGACAGCCACAGAGTGTCCCTTTCCCCAGACTCTTAGTGCATATCTGAGGGTGCAGGGGGACTCAGGCCAAAAAGGGGGTCTGGAGTCTGCCTGACCACACTCTGCTCCATTTCCTCACCCTAAAAATCAGCAGTGCTAGTACTATCCCCAGGGGAAGGCAGCAAAGGGGTGTCTCGTTAGAGCATTCAGGAAGATCCTGGACGGGACCAAGGGAGTGGGTCTGGGTTCAGGATCAGCGAAGGGGTTATTCAATTTCCAGTGTGCACATTCCAAAAACGGGCACCCTTTGGGTTTCACTGCACATCCGTGCGGGGCTGCATGGGATTGAGGCCCTGGGGCAAAGCCAAAAGCAGATTAACAACGCGGAGCAGAGAGGCTAGTGTTGCTCAACATGATCAATTTCAAGCCAGGCCCCACCCAGCCAGTATTTGTGTACCGGGGCTGGAGATCTTGGGTCCAAATCCTGCTGATGACCCATGTGGAGACGATGCTAAAGACATGCAATTACCTACCACCCCATTCCTCTGACCTCCCTTCCCACTGCCCAGACACCCACCTGGGCCCCCTTTTCCCTCCCAAGGGATGGAAGTTCCGCAGGACCCAGCCAAGGGCAGGTACGTAATTTTTTCAAAATAATCTTCGTGAGAAAGGGAGGTAAAGAGCTATAATCATTCCGCATTTATTTGAGCTTCTGAGGAGAGGCGGGGAAAGCCAGTAATCCCAAACAGGAGTGCCTGTGCGTGACAAGAAAGGAAGAGGGGATACAGAGAGAAACTGAGATGGTAACAATGCAGGAGGAAAAATAATCACACCTTCTTCTTTTCTGACCAAAGCCCAGTAAGCTGCAATCGGAGGCCACGTCTACACTACAATGTTCGGTCAACTCACGTTGCATCAGTGTGCAGCCACTGACTGTCTATTGCTCGGGTGCATGAAGGCTTGGCTGCTTGCATCAGTGCTGTGGGTACTCACAAGCGGTTGTGTCCATGTAAAAAGCTGTGTACCATGGGTAGGTTTTCCAGCGTGCCCCATGCCGCTGGCTGGCACAAGCCTCATGGGACACTTCCACAGGGCTTTGTGAGACGCCAGCAATTCGCCCAGAGATTTGCTAGGAACTGGGGGTCAAGTATGCACAATGCCACTTCTTCCATCCCATGATGCAGGGCATTGTGAGACAGCTGCTGGAAGACTGTTAGGGCGGACACCGGTACTGCAGCATCTACTCTTGCACCGTGTCGACGGAAGGAGGCTGACCATGCCCCAGTGTCATTCGGACAGGTGGTGTTATTGCCTCACTGTAACAGGGGGCTTATGTCAGCAGGAAACCAGTTTAGGCGGAAACACATGCACCACGAGCTGAGACCAGTCGATTTAGGTCGACCTACCTTCGTAGTGCAGATCGGGCCTGAGGCAGGATATCAGAAGTCAAGATCCCCACCCTACCTGTTGCTTCTAGCCCAAGTGGGGCTGGGAAGCTGCTTATAACCGGGGAGCTATGCTGTATCCCTGTCTCAGGACACCTCCTCTTACCAGAGGTTTGGGACCTTTATTAATGTAAATCCAGAGTCACTCCACTAAAGCCAATGGAGTTTCGGCTCCAGGATGGCACACCCCAGTGTAAATGACATCGGAGTCTGGCCCCTGGGTGGGATCTGAAGGGAGTTGCCTCCGGGAGGTGGATTGGAGGGGAGGGGAAAGGGCAGGAGGAAATAGGCGGGGCGGGGGCAGGATCTTCGGGGCCTAGCCTCTGCTCTCAGGGAAAAGGAAGGACCTGGAGGAGGGCCTGGTTGACAACAGAACAGGGTTGTTCAGTCTGACAATTTCTGCTCCTCTCTGCAGGTGGAGGGGCCAGCCATCAGGAGCGTTTCCCCCTCACTCAGCTCTGCACCTCCTCCCTGCTCTGAACTCCCTTCCAAGGAGACTTCACCACGGGTGCAGCTGCAGAGCCAGACGCAGCCCAGCCTCACCCCTGGGACTTGGCTCTCACACAGCCCCTCATCGGGTCACGCCTGGGTCGAAAGCTGCTCTAACCCCCGGCACTGCTCCAAAGAAGACGGGGAGCATGGCTCCAAGAGAGGACAAACCCTGGGACAAGCCACGAGCAGAGAGTTCTGAGAGAACAGCATTTCCTCTGCTCATTACCATGCAGGGGCAAGCTCGCCTTCCCTCTGCTGGCTGCTGTGTTGTCTAGGGACTCCCAGTGCTCACATACGGCCGTGTTACCTTTCCTTTAGCATCAGCGTCAAGCCAGCAGGCCCTGATCTCGCAGCCCTAGTCAAAGCTGCCTCCTCCGGGGACTTTGCCTGCATCAGGATTCCGGGATCAGAGGACAAGGCCAGCTCTGGCTGCTGACGCTGTGCAGAGAAAGGGCTGGCTTTCTCCCCCAGCCTTGCCCGGCACTCCCTCACCAGCCATAGATCACGCGCCATGCGAGCCGTCACTCGCCATCCAAAGAGCCACTTGCTGGCTGCAGTTACACAGCTGCTGAGACGCACACGCGTCTCCTAAAGAGCGGACAGCACCCCGAGGCGGCACGAGTGGGACGGCAGCTCTGGGACCTAGGCAGCACTGGGAACAGCCAAGTGAGACTGGCCGGCAGCTTTCCACGTGTTGGAAGGAAGGATGAAGAGGCACCAGCCAAACATGCCCAGACTAGGTCCATGTCTTCGGAGGAGATGAGGCACTGACACAGCCCACCCCTCGTGGAATGAAAATGGGAATCTCAGGGGGACTCTCTCTGCCATGGCCGGCACCAGCAGGGATCTTCTTGGGAGGGCTGCACTAGAGATGGAACAAATGGGTGCCGTTGGGACCTTGATCATATTTGGGCTTGGATTAGAGGCCAAACCAGGGCTAGGGTTAGGTTAGGCTTCAATGGCAGGGGGCTCTCCTGGGCTGTCACTCCCCCTTCCAGCTTTGGAACAATCCTGGATCCCAAAGGGTGGCTGAACCCCCTGAAATGAGGAGAGGCAGCCAAGATTTGAGGACCCCCCTGCAGGCTCAGCTCCAGCTTGTCCTGTAGGATGGGGAGGGGAAACGAGGAGACACGTGGAAAAATAAGTCGAATCCAAAAGCATGAAAGAAATGCACAGACACCAAACATCTGCCGTGCTCCCCAAGCTGCATGCTCCACTCTTGACCACGTAGCCACGGCTTCTCTGCACAGCTTGCTCGGCCTCAATAGACTGCAAGCTTTTCCAGACAGGGACCAGTCCCCTCTGCAATGGCACAGCCCAGATCCTTGTTTCCAGGCTGCATGTGGGAGTGGAGAGCTCTGGTGCCCTTCCCCAGGTTACACCATCCTGATTCTCCAGTGGATTTCACACCAGGAATGTCCGAGTGCAGAAAGAAGCTCAGGAGGAATCGGAGTTGGGGGCCTCGTAGCCACGCACCCATCCCCTTTTCTACAGCGGGCAGGGGAATCCCTGAAAACTAAACGGTCCTGCCATTGCCGCTTGGCACCACGACACGAGGGATCACAGCTGCTGCCTGTAAAAACAGACACAAGCCGTCGCAAAGCAAACGCTAATTCAATCTGCGGAGGAGGAAAATGCTTTTGTTCCCCTGGTACAGCGACCTCATTTGCAGGCCCGGATCTGCCTGCGAGCGCACCCTGCCCCACACCAGATGACCCCGGGTGAAAAAAATCTGGTTTTCAAGCAGCTGCTAATCTGCTGAGCTGTTCTGCCACAACTCGCTCTTCCATCCCTGCCTCCCACAGCCCGCCTGGCACAGTCCTCCTCTGCGGCTGCCGCTCACTGCACTCCCACGCAAAGGCACACTGCGCAGGCCATGCCCTGCTTTCAGATCGCCACTCCCGCCGCTGATGCCCATTCTGGGCAGTAATTGGGAACCGGAAAAGGCAGCGTGGAAAGGGACACGTCCAGCAAGGGGACACAGGCAGAGGGGCCGACACAGAGCGTAGCGTTATTTGCTGCTGCTGAGTGGGGTCTCTTTGCACTTGTGATCTGAGCAACGTGATGGCCATTCTAGTCAGCCCCTGCCACTTGCACTGACTTTATCCAGACCCCCAGCTGGAGAGCATGCACAGTGTCAATTTCTGCTAACCCTCCACTCCCAGATCCACCCTGCGGGACTACATCATGGCAGAACCCCCTCACAAGTGCCAAGTCGGTGCAAGTCACTAGTAGAGGGGTCTAGCACCCACTTGGACCCAGTGAAGCAGCCCGGGCAGAGCGCCACACAGTGGAGAGTCGAGCCCTGTGCCTAACGCACTGGTCTGAACAGTGGCTGCTTCCCCGCGCATTGCACCAGCTCCCCGGGAAATCACTGGGTGGAGATCTCGCTTTGCTTCTGCTGAGTGGGGACTGTGCGTCTAACGTGCAGCCAACCTCACCCACCCCAATCTCGCCCAGACATGTGCTCATCTGCGGTGCCTTCCTCCTTCTGCCAGCTAAGGGCCACTTGAGGATGGCGAGAGAGGGAGAAAGACGCAGATTCAGCAGCACAGCTGAGCTCGGAGCGATGGTGCAGAAAACGATCTGCCCCAGGGAGTGGGTGGGGCGGGGACGAGTCCCTAATCAAGCAAATAAAAAGCCTTTGTGGTTCCTCAGCATCCAGCCCTATGGACCAGAGCCAGCCATGATTCAGTTCCATTCATCCTCCTGGGATGCCTGCCAAGGCTGCCAACATCAGGGAGCTCAGCCTGCCCCCTAGGAGGGGCTGGGACAGGCGCATGGTCCTGAAAGGATCAAGAGCCTGAGCTGGTGTAAAAGGGCCCAGCGCTCCTGAAGATGGTGGAGTCAATCATGCAAACGGGCACCGGCTGAGGATCTGGGCCTGCACCTCACGCACCAGCACAACAAGCTCAGGGGACGTGTGTGGCCTGGGTTTGTGCTAGGCACTGCACAGGAGGGTGCCGGTTCATGACTGGGGATCCTAGGCACCACAGTAATGCTAATGTCAGTTTGAAGGGTGGGTGGGAGAGAAGTCATGGTTACTGCTTGGACTCGATCTCCAGTTTTGCAGACAAATGGGCACCACAACAGGAGAAGCCAAGCCCGTACCATTGCGCTGGGCCCCATTTTCCCCTGCCTCGCCCCCAGGGCTCATCACCTGCACCTGAGCAGAGTGGGCCACGTCAAATGCTACCAGGGGGGTCTCACGCCCGCACAGCATGGGCGTATGTGATGGCACAAGGGGCAAGGCCAGGTAGAACCAGGCCCACAGGTCCCTTGGGACCCGAATCCACTCGGATTGTAAAACCCAAACCTTACCGTTCTACCTGGGAGCAAGTCAACCTGGCATCTTGTTACCATTTACCAGGCTGACTAATGGGTTAATTAGTCATGTAAGGGGCTGCGGAGCAGGGAAGCACCAAGCCCTGGGTCATTTTTCCTATAGCTCTTGAAATCATATCCAACTTCCAGCATACAAGAAGAGGTTGGGCCAAACTGGAATCAGAAGAGTTTTAACAGTCACTGGAATGGGCAGAATCTGACCCTACAGCTCATGCCCCCAAACATCTGCAAGCACTTTCATTAATTCACACCCAGGCCCAGCAAAACCTCCATGACAAAGGATGATTTCCATTTGGCAAACTCTGGGACACAAAGCAAGCCATCACCAAGTCAGGGAGAGGCAGTGACAGACAAGGAAGCTAATTATACCTGACCTGACTAATTAATGCCAACTTTCAGATTAAAAAAATCCTTGCTAATGTTCCATTTCAATTACTCGGTTGTTCCTTTTACAGGAAAAAGGGAACCGTGTGTACCAGCGAGACAAAAAGAAACGGAGACAGAGAAAAAGGCTAGAAATGGGAGGGAAAGACAATTTCTGTGAAATTCGAGCTCCCGATCGACAAAATAATTAAACTTCACATTCCCGGCTCCCCCTGGGCAAAGCTTCCAGAGCCCAGCTAACCATTCTGCAGCTGAATTTGTATTCCTGAAACTTCACAGAGTTGCTACAGGAGTCAGCTTTCGGCCTCTTCGTCGTCTAAATAAAGTCTCTATGGGGGGGCTTTGTGCCTTCTCACCCAGCTTGCAAAATCAGTTGATCAGGTTCCAGCTCAGAGGAGCCGCCCCATCGCCATGCGGAACAGCCAGCAAAACCCTGCGTTGATGAGGTCCAGGGTCATCTCTGGTCTCCACTTCCCCACGCCAACACGACCATGGCTTGGTTAATTCATTAAGCCTCACAATGCCCTGTGGAGTAGGGCCTTGTCACCCCTATTTCACCCATGGGGGAAACGCAACACACAGAGGGGAAGGCCACATTTTGTGAGTGTCCCTCACAGGAGACACCAAGCATCGGATTTTCGGAAATGCGGAGACCCCCCTGGCATTGTGGGGCTCGGCATGGGTGCTAGCTGGGACATCCCCTGTTGTCGTTAATGGGGATACTCGCAAGCTTAAAGTCAGGCATATGCTTAAGTAACTTGCTGAATCAGGGCCCAGGCCTCCTGTCTTGAAGCCCTGTGCTGGTGCCACCCATCCATCCTTCCCCCTGATGTTGCAAGCCAGCCAGATTCGCTCCTTGTACCATACATAGGTGCTAACTTTTGGTTTTGCTGGTGGGTGCCCCACACCAGCTCCGCCCCCTCCCCCCGAGTGCCTCCTGCCCACCGCTCACTCCTTTCTGCCCCCTCCTGCCTTCATGGCAGTGAGGGGGGGAGGAGCAGAGAGGAGCGAGTGGCAGGGCAGCCCCACTCAGCGGCTGATGGGGGCGCAGGGCCAGCCGCTGACCAGCTGATTGGCAGCCAGCCCCCGGGCCACCAGAGCAGCAGCCCCAGCCATTTTTTTTCCCCATGGGTGCTTCAGCCCCTGAGCACCCCCGGAGTCGGCGCCTTTGGTACTGAATCACGCAGATCAGTGACACGGCGTTTATCAATGGTCTTTCTGGCTCTTTGCCTTTCCCTTTCCATTCGCTCCAGATACTTTGGAAAGATGCACACAGGCCCCCCAGACACTTTACAGATCAGAACGACATCAAGACACCCCAGCAGCACACTGGTGTCGGAACTGCCGTGCGAGGATGCGAACACGGGTTTGCTGGGAGAGAAGTCACAGGAAATTAATTCCCCTGGATTTTTCTTCTTCTTTTTCTTTTAAAGGGGCCATCCTCTGCCACCTGAAGACCCTGGGAAGGGAGGGGGGCAAGACTTCACAATGGGCCATATGCAAGAGGGAAAGCTGACTAAACTCCCGGCCCTTCTGCAAAGAATGAAGCATACTCACACTCCTAATTAAGGCCTTCTCTTTCAAACCAATGACCATCTCTGTCTCACCTTTGCCCTCACTTTCATTTCCAGCATGCCTGGCACGCTGCATGGAAAGTTTTCATCCTGGTTAAAATCAGCACAGTTAGAGACAGACGAGGCCAGTTAGATCTAAGGTCTTGTCTCCGCCAGGTAGAAAGGCCGGCTAGAGCATTTGTAGTTTGCAACACCTGTGATACACATGCAACTGCCATCCCAGTTGTCTTACAAGTGGTGATTGGACCTATTTGAAATTACACACAAAAATCCTACACTGAAAGAACAATAGGGTTGCCAAGTCAAAGCCTCAGAAGTTAGGAAATGCCAGAATTAAGGTTGCTTGTGTAACCTTAATTCATCCCCTTTGTGTGTACGCTTTGATACAGTCTTTAATGCCATGATCACATACTATTTTTTCTACGGGTTCTCTCCCTCAGTCAGGGTATTGGACGGATGGTGCTCACGGAATGAGCAGCAATTCGATATTTTGTTTTTCCACTGTGTGGTCCCAGGCCTTATTTCCTGCACGCTATTCAAACGCTGCTCTGGAGACAAAATTGTTATTGTCTTCCCAGACTTTCCTTGGAGCTCATCACTGTAACATCTGAGTGCTTTGCAAACATGAATGGATTCATTTTCACAGCGCCCCTCTGAGGTAAGGGGTGGTATTATCCTCGTTTTACTGCTGGGGAACCGAGACCCACACCGATTAAGGTCAAAAGTATCCACTAATTTTGGGGTGGCTAAATTGGGACACTTTGGACCTGATTTTTTCAGAGTACTTAGCGTGACATTTTGGGGGTATGTCTGTGCCAACGAACCTCAACCAAGCATGGCCTATGGCAGCCCAGAGCTGCGATTGCAGGGAAAGTCCTGT